>NC_141911.1:41385000-42635000 GCF_057802395.1 Ceratotherium simum simum
TAAATAGTTATTGAAAAAACTGAGTGAATGAAGAGTGGGAAAACAGGGAGGATATTGAGTTTTTATTTATTTAAAAGGAATTTTTAAAAGAAATTGTCATGTTGTTATTTGACGTAAAGTCACTTAATTGGTGGAATTAATCTTACTTTAACTTCAAGAAAGCACCTCTGCAATTGAATGATCTGGAGGAAGTCATAAAAACCTTAGTATATCCTTGGTTCATCTACATGGCTCCAGAATCCATAGATTGTCAGTCATCTTGATAAAAACAACAGCTTACTCTATCTAATCCTCCTACAAGCTGCTCCATTTCTTATATTCCTAATGTCCAGTACTACTTTACTGTCTAGTGCCTAGCAAGGTGCGCAGTGCTTAGAAAACACTCAAAACGTATTTGTTGAATGGATTGTTGAAGAATTCATCTAATCTCCAGATCCGGAAACTTTGGAGGAAGGAAAGATTCCCTCCTCTCTTAAATCATATTTGTACTGATTATCTGTATAGCATCCATTGTAAGGTAGGTGCTCAAAATATCTGTTGAAGAAACGGAATGAACAAAAAGAAGAAGGGGAAGAAAATTTTAGCTCACCTTGCACCAAAGAGATCTTTCTAAAGCAATGTCAAGCTTAAAATCTTCTGTTCTCTCTCTATTGCCTTCAATATTATTATTATTATTATTTTTGTGAGGAAGACTAGCCCTGAGCTAACATCCGATGCCAATCCTCCCCTTTTTTCTTGAGGAAGAGTGGCCCTGAGCTAACATCCATGCTCATCTTCCTCTACTTTATATGGGATGCTGCCACAGCATGACTTACCAAGTGGTGCGTCGGTGCACGCCTGGGATCCGAAACTGCGGGCCGCTGAAGTGGAACGTGCGCACTTAACCGCTTGTGCCACTGGGTCGGCCCCTCAATGTTATTTTTTAATTCGTTTTTGCCATGAAACCCCACATTCAATCTTATGGTCATATAAGCATTATGAAAAGATATATTTTAAAAATAATCGGCTTTTTCCAATTTCTTCTTTTGTGTTTTTTTTTTCGCTGAGGAAGATTCACCCTGAGCTAACAACTGTGCAATTTTCCTCTATTTTGTATGTGGGTCACCGCCTCAGCATGGCCACCGACGAGTGGTGTAGGTCTCCACCCGGGAATGGAATCCGGGCTGCTGAAGTGGAGCACGCTGAACTTAATCACTAGGCCACGGGGCCAGCCCCATCTTCTTTTTTGCTTTTTAAGGAGGATGGACTCTTAGGAAGAACCTTCGTTGTGCTGAATTGGATGGTGTGTGGGGGCATAAGTTGTAGAAGCAAGTGAAGGCTATATTCTGTACAGAAGGGGTAGAGAGACATAAGGGGTATATGGACATAGCCCACATGACATCCTAGCTTTTGTCAGAAAGTCTTCCTCCTTGGGTGTGGGTTGACTGTTGCCCATTGAGGCTCATTTTGTTGTTAAAATCCTTATCTTCTCTTGGGGTTCACTGCTGACTTCTCTGCCTGGTAAACTTGGTCTTTCTCAGCTTGGTCAAGATCTGATTCTGGTTGCCCTTCCTGCTAACTTGGCCCCTCTATAGCCCTTGTGTGCAGTCAGCATAACACCTGGCACACAGTAAGTGCTCAAAAGTTGTTTGTTGTATAAATGACACCACTTAAACCTATGGTTAACAAATCTATTTCACTTTAAAAGTGGCAATATTATAAAAGGCCACAAGATGGGCTCATTACACTGTGAAAGTTGGTAAAACACTCCAGAATCATGAAATTAACATTTTTTTCTGCAAAAAATGAGGAAGACTTCATATATATTTCCTAATCTTAAGGAGGAATTAAAACGCTTTTAGTGACAGATCTGGCAACATTTAGCTATTTCTTTATTCATCTAAAGAATTGCATTAAAAGGAAAATCATAGTGTTATTAATTATCATTCCCTCTTGTGGCTTTGAAAAACATCAAGGTTTTATCTTTATCTCTCCTCCCATATACTCCTTACTATAAAATTGAAATATGTATCTTGCTATTTATGGAATAATAAATTATATTTCTTCTTAGATTTTAAAATATTGTGTGTCATTTTTTTTTCATTCAAAAGATTCAGTTCACTAAATTGAATAGGCTTTTTTCTGAATGAATGTTTCTTGAACATGGACTGTACGCCAGGACATTCTATGTTATCTCATTTGATATTTATTAACCAGATAAGGAGACTGAGGCTCCCAGAGTCAGAGGCTTGCCAAAGTCACCTAACAACTACAGCTATGTTTTAGTGGGAAGACATAAAAACCGAACAAAAACAAAATCAGAGAAGCAAGAGAATATGAGCTAGTGATAGAGCAGGGTGATGTGACAGGGAGTGACTGGGGCACTACTTTAGATTGGATGGCCTCTTTGAGGAGTTGACATTTAAGCTAAGCCAGGAGTGATAAGAAGGAGCTAGTTCTGAGGAAGAGTTTTCTAGGCAGAAAGAACAGCAGGTACAAAGACCCAAGGTCAGGGAGGTTATTGCTCTCAGTTTGGAAAGAAGACAGAAGCTGTGTGGCACTAAAAGATTCATCCAGTGTCACTATCATGCCTTTGACACAGTTGATATTAGACATTTACTGTCCCGGCTTCCCTTGGAGATAAGCAGACACTGGTGTGTGTCTTTATAACACCCACAGGATTGTTGCTCATTTTAAGTGACTGGCACACAACTACCAGGCAGAAGGAATTGGCTATTCTGAAATCGGCTATTCTTTAGCTAAGGAGTGTCAGGATTATATTCTATTAGGATGACTTCAAGCCAAACAGGACCTCCTGGCACTTGATGAAGCCATGATAGGATTGGAATGCTCTTCATATAGTCAATACGTATACATTAAGCATTTACTATCAGGCATTGAGCATAAAGCAGTGAACAAAACCAAGTCCCTGCCCTCCAGGAGCTGGTATTTGATGACATCAGGGCCAGGTGTTGCGGATGTAAGTTACACATGGTTTACTTCAATTCTCTTTAGTTCACCCACTATTTGACTAAATTTAGAACTCTCTTATTTATTGCATATGAGAACCAAGAAGGAAGTGGTACTGATTGTCAGGATTTCCACTCTCCTGCCACAGTCCCAGTTGGGTACTTTCAATAGTGGGAATTCTCCTGAGGGTAGACGTGGTCCCAATTATTCCTGCCTATAAAGATGCAGAGAATTACTGCTGACATCAGACACTTGACAGATATAGTGTCTTATTTCTACAGTCCTGGTCTCTAATGCAGGTCCAGACTTACACAGTGCTCCCTCACTCTGTACCTAGCTTCTGTCCATCAGCTCAGGGTCATTTCTTCATGAATTCCTTCTCCTTATGTCTGTTATAGGAGAAGAAGAAACTTATCACTCAATGACTAAAATCTTCTGAACCCCAGTGGGAGTCTAATTATTATAGGCTCAACTTCCTTTTCTGAAATCTTTCCATAATTTAGGTGACCTAGGAGAAAACTCAGGAGAGAAAAAACAAACTACATTCATACACTGATCTTTTGACACAAGGGACTACATTATCTGAGCACAGTGTGTAATTTATGCCTTCTCATCTTCCTAAATCATGGGAAAAACCTCTAAATAGAACTTGAACCACTCCACTCCCACCAGCACAGCTGTTTTACAATTTTTCTTTGTCCCTGGAAGCTGATGATATTAACAGACTGTGTGTATGATCTATTTGTAAGCAAAGTTCTAGAAATAGTTTCATATCACCTTATATTAGGTTTTCTATTGCTGCAATAGCAAATTACCACAAACTTAGTGGTATAAAACAATACACATTTATTATCTCACTGTTCTGTAGGCCAGAAGCCTGACAACCAGTCTCAATGGGCTAAAGTCAAGGTGTTGGCATCACTAGGTTCCTTTCTAGAGGCTCTAGAGCAGGATGTTTCCTTGCTTTTTCCAGCTGCTAGAGGTCACCTGCACTGTCTAGCTCCTGGTCCCCTTCCTCCATCTTCAAAGCCAACAACATTGCATATCTCCGACTTTTCTTCCATCATCTCTCTCTTTAACTGCCATCGGAAAAAATTCTCTGCTTTTAAGTGCTCATATGATTAGACTGGGCCCACCTGGATAATCCAGGAAATCTTCCCTTCTCAAAGTCCAGACCCTTAATCACACTGTCAAAGTCCCTTTTGCCATGTAAGTTAACATATTTACAGGTTCTGCAGATGAAGGTGTGGACATCTTTGGGGCCATTATTTTGCTTACCTATCCTTCTCTAAAAAAATAGGATGCACTGAGAAATGTACACATGTAACTCCTGTAAATTCCCTGGATAGAAATCCTGCTGTTTTTAGTTTTGTTATATATGTATGTCTCCATAAATAAACAGAAAAACATCCTCATTTTGTATCACAAATAAAGTGAAGAAAAGTTGTGCTTAAATAATTTTGACTTTAAAACTCTCCCCTCCCGGCCCTTCCCCTCTCTTCCCCTCTCCTCTCCTCCCCTCCTCTCCCTTCCCCTCCTCATCCTCTTCCCCTTCCTCTTTTCCTTCCTCTCCCTGCCACACCCTTCCCCTCCCCTGCCTTCCCTTCCCCCTCCCTCTCTTCCCTCTTCCTTTCCTTACCTCCCCTCTCCTCCTTCCCTCCTCTCTTTTCTTCTCTGGGAGATAGACATAGAAAGAAAGTGAGATGAATACTGTGCTTTTGCCTACTCAGCTTCTCTTCTTTTCTCCTTGTAACAAAAATATCCCTCTCTTAGCCTTGGAGAGGGAAGTGTGGGTTCTTTTTTTCCACCCTAATCCTGGTATTCTGGTAGGATTTCCAATCATATCATTCCTCTACCTCCTTGCCTCAGGGCTGTGCTCATGACCCAGCCCTCCATCCAGTTAGGTTATTATATCTGCCTGGGCGTTGTGATTGGTTTGGTAGTGGGCATAAAACCTAACCCAGGCCAATCAGAACACTTCTCTGAAATTTATTTCCTAAGTGACTCCATGGGGGAAGATTTCTCTTTCTTTCTTTGTTGCAGGAAAGCTGAAAGTATGTGATTCAGAGGTGCTGGTTCTATGTCTCTTACTACTTGGAGAAACTGAGAAACTGATGAGAGGCAGGAAGAGACGATCTCGGTGAGTTAACTCCTTGATTTTATTCCTTGATGTCTTCAAAGCTGCTTTGGTTCCTCTTTGATTCTGAGTTACCCAAGTCTGTTTCCAATAAATCTCCCTTTTGCTAAATCTAGTTTGTTTTGAGGTTTGTTTCTTGCAACTAAAAGAGTCCTGATTAATATAGGTTGTTTACTCTCTCCTAATGCCTAATTCCCCTGACTTGATTATTTATCCTGTTGAGCCATTGTGTTTAAGAGCCAAATCTAAGGTCAAGGATGTCTCCCATGGAAAAAAGATCAAGAAATAATCAGAGGAGACTCTGAAGCGAGTCTACATGATATTGCTTATGCTAATTCTTAGGTCACACTCCCTGAAAAAATTCACCCCCTGTTTTATTGTCCATCTTGGATTATGCAACTCAGCTAATTAATGAGGATAATGTACAGATGCCAGTAATCCTAGTAATACAATGGCAGTAAAATAAAAAGCTTGAAATTTGAATACTTTCTGTTTCTATTGTCAAGCTTCCACAGTGAAATTAAAATCCTTAAAGTGAAATTTCTCTTCTCATTTCTTCTTATTTTGCTTCTGTAACTTATATATTCCTAACAAAACCTTCGAACACATGCTATTCTAAACACAGATATCTCACGCATCCCACTTTTCCAAAGTTCAGTAAATTGCATAAGAACATTTCTACTGCAACCCCATACCCAGAACGTTCTGACCTAAATACAAGAAATGCCAATTTTGCTGTATAATTTGGGTGTTATCAACAGCATAGTTCTGAGACTCAGAAATGGCTTTCTCTTTGTATACGTTCCTGACATACAAGCAGAGGCCCAGTATGCATTTCCTAGTGGTCTTGAAAAGTACAGTTCCAGAAGAGAATTGGTGGGTAAACAAATGTCCAGCCAACACATGAGGCCAAGCTACTCATGTCACATTAAATCACAGAGTGATTGCCAGCTGGAGGTGCTGAGCTACATTTACTGAAGAACATACCTCTTCTGCATCCTGTTTAAGTGTGGAAATAATTCCTTATCTCTAACCTAGGGAGACCGGCATCACGAAACAAACTTAGCTTGCTGCTCAGAAGGATGCAATAGCACTTTTATCAGCTACTAAATTGAGGGTTTATCTCAGTTTCCCTGGGTAAGAGTCATTTTCGTGTGGTGATCAGAATCAGAACTGCCTAGTCCCCTTGGTAAGTGGAGATAGTGCGTCTCAGCACAGGTATTTTAATTAATTTACTTACTTAGTTGTTCATCATGTATTTGTTGAGCATAAGCTAAGTATTTGGTTATAAAAGTGGACAAAACAGACCTGATTCCTGCTCTCACTGAGCTTGTAGTCTAGTGGGAGACACAGACACCAAATAAGTAACAACGTTATAATTTAAAATTATCCTAAGTTCTATAAAGGAAAAGGGCAGGTTGCTATGAGAGAGAATAGTGGGAGGGTAGCTAGGAAGACTTCTAGAAGAAGGTGACATTTAATCCAAGATCTGAATTTGAGGATGAACAGGAACGAGTCAAAGGGTAACTATTAGGAAGAGGGTACTAGGTAGTAGTAGGAGCAACCAGTGAAGAAGAAATAACAATTACAGAGGTCCTGAGGCAGCAAATAGATTGCAGTTCTTAAGGAACCTCATGTACGCTGTGTTCTGAAGCCCAGTGAATGATGGAGAGAGTAGTAAGAGCGTATGTGTGTTTGAAGGAGAGTTAAGCGGGGCAGACAGATAATACAGGGCTTAATTTGCCTTAAACCAGGTTAAAGATTTGGAATTTTATTTAGGTACAAAGAGAAGCTATAGAAGTATTTTGAGAATGGGAGAGTCATGACCTAATTTACATTTTAAAGGGATCACATAGGATCCTGTTTAGAGAATGGGTTGGAGGGTGGCGCTAGTAAAAGCAGGGAGACTAGTTAGGAGACTATCACAACAAACTAAGCAGGAGATAAAGCGGCTTAGACTAGAGTCATGGTAATGGAGATGGAGAGAATCAAAAAAGTTTAAGATAAATATTTGCAAATAGGATCAACACATTTTAGTGATGGGTTGAATATGGTGAATGATGTCAAGAAATCTGCTTTGAGTGACCAGATAGATAGTGGTGGCATTTAGTGATCTGGAAAAGATTTTTGGTGGAAGAGATTTTCCAGATAGGGCACAAGTTCAATTTTAGAAATGTTAAGCTTGAAATGTCTATGATACATATCAGTGGAGACATCAAACAGGCAGCTGAATACACAAGACTAGAGTTCAGGGGAGAGGTCTGGGCTAGAGATTTAAACTGGAGATCAAAAGCACATACATTTTTTATTTTGAAATAATTTCAGACATACAAAATCAGACAGAAAAATCCTATATATATTCGGATTCCCCAAATGTTAAAATCTTACATAACCACAGTATAATGATCAAGACCAGGAAATTACCATTAATATAGCACTATCTAATCAGCAAACCTTATCCAAATTTTTCCAATTGTCCAACTAATATCATCTTTTGCATCCAGAATCCAAATTTAGGATCTTACATTGCATTTAGTTGTCATGTCTCCTTCATCACCTTTAATCTGGAACAATTCCTTTGTCTTTGACCATGACATTCTTAAAGAATACTGGCCAGTTATGTTCTAAAATGTCCCTTAATTTGGGACTTTAGAGATTCTTAACTAATATAATGAGTAAAGGAGTAAACTTTGAACATCCACCAAACACTTAGAGCACCAATGCTGACAAAGGAAGACCTTCCTGCTCCTAACCATGAGAATTCCTGGCTACCAAGCTAGTGGACTGGGGAGGAGAATCTTACGGAGAGGAGAAGGAGAGATGGTGGGGAACAGAGAAGCAGCGTACACCAAAACCTCTTTTGTACAGCAGATTTCCCTTTGGAAGCAGGCCAGAACTAGAATTGGGAATAAGTTTTGACCCTTAACGAATTTCAGAGTTTTGACTATTACATGGGACCAACTCTCTTAATTATTGCAATTAGACTATTTTTGGGACTAAAGTAACCAGAAGACTCTTATTGTTTGAGATGAAGGAAAAAATCATGAATCTTGTTGTAAAATTTACTCAAGGAACAGGAAAGAACTAGCCTAATAAAATTTCAATGGGCAAGAGGGGGCTACAATTATTTTGTTTGTATTCCATTCAGTTTTTTCTTTAAATAAAATAGTTAAACATATTTGCAAACAAAAAGACTAAAAATTCTTAAGCTATATATTCAACTAACATTTTTTAAAAAAATAGAGTAAACTCAAACAACATGGAATAAAGAAAATAATAATGATATGAGCATAAATTAAGGAAACAGAAATCAAACAAATAACATAAGATTAACTAAACCAAAAGCTAATTGTTGGAAAAGACCAGCTTATATAAATTAACTTCTTCCAAGATTGAACAAGATAGAAAAACAAAGAGAAAGCACAAATAAACAATATTAGACATTAAATATTAGGCATCACTATATGTGAAGTAAAAACTTAAAAAAGTAGAATGCTATAAACAGATTTATGTAAATAACTGGAAGAGAGCTGACACAAATACTTTTCTAGAAAAATATAAATCACCAAAATTGATTCAAAAGAAATTCTACAACCTGAAAAGACTTATACACACTAAAAAACTGAATGAACATTCAAATGTCGACACACAACAATGGCACCCATCTCTGAATCTTTTACAGGTAAGTTTTATGAAGCTTTTAAGGAAAAAGTAATCTCAATCTTATAAAACATGTTCACACAATAGTAAAAGAGGGTGTACTCCTCAATTCCTTTCATGAGTCCAGGTAACTCTGATACCCAAAACAGATAAGCTAGGATGAGAGAGAAAAATTAAAGGCCAATCTCATTTATGAACATAACTATAATAATCTTAAATAAAATATTTGCAAACTAAATCTACCACTTGAATTAAAAAAAAAAAGACATCTTAGCCAAGCAAGGGTCATCTCAAGAATGTAAGCATAATTTATCAACCAAAATTCTATAAAGTAATTTACCATAATCACAGGCTAAATGAGGACAAAACCCAGTACAATAGCCCCTGTATCCTCTATTGCTGCTGTAAAGAAATCACCACAAATTCACCGGCTTGAAACAACACAAATTTATTATCTTACAGTTCTGGAGGTCAGAAGTCCAAAATCAGTCTCAGTGGGCTAAAATCAAGGTGTTGGCAGGGCTGCATTCCTTCTGGAGATAGGGAAAATTCATTTCCTAGCTCTTTCTAACTTCTGGGGCTGCCCACATTCCTTGTTAGTGGTCTCACCATCTACTTCAAAGCTAGCAGTGTAACATCTTCCAGTCGCTTTCTGACTCTGATGCTCCTCACTGTCTCTTATAAGGATCTCTGAGATTACATTGAACTCACCCAGATAATACAGGATATTCTCTCCATCTAAAAATCCTTAATTACATCTGCAAAGTCCCTTTTGCCAGATAAGATAATGCATTCACAGGCTCTAGGGGTTAGAATGTAAACATCTCTGGAGTCTATTATTCAGTGTACTATACCTTAGAAAAAGAATTTGATAAAATTTAACATGTGTTCATAATTTTAAAATAAACAACAGCCAACAATGCTAACAAAACTCTTAGCAATAGGAATAGAAAGAAATTTCCTTAACCTAGCAAATGGTATCTTTAGGAACATTCTCTTCTAAGGTCAGGAACTACACAAGAATTCTCATTATCATTGCTTCTGTTCAATATTATAAAACAAATAAATAATGGTAAAGCACCAGACAGGAAGAAAAATATATTTGTAGACAGAGATCTTCCATAGAGAAAAGCAAAGAAAATCTACAAGTAAATATTAGAACTAATGAGAAAAATCTGCAAGTTTGCTGGATACAGGATGGATTTACGACATGTTCTTGTTCCTAGACACCAGCAGCAAGCAAATAGAAAATGCAAAAAGTAATTTTTAAATTTGATTCAATCCCTACCTCATGTCATACAAAGTATCAATTCCAGGTAGATTAAGGACTTAAATATTTAAGGCAAAACTGTGAAACTTTCTAAAGGCAATATGAGAAATTAACTTTATAACATTGGAGTAGGGAAGGAATTCCCAAATAACATACAAAAAATGCAAGCTGTAAAGGAAAAGACTGAATTTGGCCACTTTAAAATGATGAACTTCTTTATCAAAAAACACATTAAGGGATTGTAAAGACAAGTCACAAATGGGAGGATATTTTGCAACAGATGTAATTTAAACAGGATTAGTATTCAGAATACACAGTGATCTAGAAATCAACAAAAAAGAGAGAGACACCCAATTGAAAAACAGGCAAACAATTTGAACAGGCGTTTCACAAAAGAGGAGATCCAAAGGGCTATTACACGTATAAAAAGGTGTTCACTTAGCTAGAATTAGAGAAATACAAATGAAAACCACTATCAGATATTATTCTATACCCAATAAATGCGCAAAAATTAAATCAATATAGACCAACAGAAACTCTCACACAATGTTGGAGTGCAAATTGGTACATCACTTTGGAAAATAGTTTTAAATTTGAACATAAGTAGATGCTATGATTCAGCATTTCCACTCCCATGCATAGAGTTGAAACAACTAGTACAGTTGCCAGAAGATACATGGACAGCATTGTTCATACCAACATTTTTTGTATTGGCCTTAACTGAAAACAACCTAAATGGTTATCTATGGTAGAATAGACAAAATTTAGCATATTCATACTTGGAGACACACCTCAGCAGTGAATATGATCGAAAAACCATCACACATATCAATATGGCTTAATTGCACAAATATGATTTTGACTGAAAGAGTTTAGAGAATACTATAGCGTGATTCTAGTTATACAGTTGAAAACCATCAAAACCTAATCAACGTACTGTTCATAGATACATACATAGGTGATAACACTGTAAAGAAAAGCACTGGGATATTTAATACAAAATTTAAGATAGAGGTTATAACTGTGGAGGAGGGAGAGGAAAAAGATCATGGAGATAAGACTCTGCGTAAGATTCTGGTTGTCTTATTTCGAAGGAAGCAGATGGTTCTTCATAGTGCTGTTTTTAAATTATAATGTTTCATACATCTTCTCTTCGTATATTTCTCCCTTTGTTTCTTTCACACCCACACTGAGAAATTCCATTCAGGTTAGCAATAAAAACTAAAAGTTACTTAGGAATAAATCTACAAAAGTATGCATAACTTTTATGGAGAAAATTCTGAAACTTTCTTCAAGGGCATATAATGAGAAAATTGAACAATCATGGCTTTGAAACTCAATATGGATGAGGGAACTCAATATTGAAAAAAAGACAATTCTCTTCAAATTAACTTTAAAATTTAGTGCAATGTTTCTTTTTCTTTTCTTTCTTTTTTTTTTTCTTTTGGTGGTTTTCGATAAATTGACCATAAATTCTGTGGAAAGGTAAAGGGCCCAGATTAGCCAAGAAAAATTTGAAGTACAAGGGTAAAGAAGAAAAATTCACCATGTATCAATCAATACATATTGTTTCTTAAAAAAAAAAAAAAAAGACTGGGAAATGAAGAAATAGACATAACATTTGTAGGCAACTCCTTTGAGAAATTTGGCTGTGCAGAAGAGCAGGAACATGATTTGTCAATATTTGTTCTGATACACAGAAACATTTCACTTTATGGATCTGCTGCTTCCTGTGAAATTGAGACATAGCTTATGACACAGATAATCAAGCTCAGAGTTTCCCAAACCTGCCTAGTCATGAGAATCACCTAGGATACTTGTTAAAACTGCAGATTCCTTTGCCACATTCTAGACCAACTGAATAGATTGGTCTAGAATCTATTGGTCCACAATAGATTGGTCCACAAATTATTTTGTAACTATTTTTGCATAATAACTCTTAGAAATCTTTTGATTTCATTACATATAATCTACTACTCTCCAAGGGAGGGTTCTGGAAATCTGTATTTTTAATAAACTGCCCAGATAATTCTTCTGATTTGGCAACATTGTGTAACACTGATCACTTCCTTAAAGAATAATCATTGTTAGAAAGAAACAGATCATAAAACACATTTTGTGAAGGTTTATACATAACTTTAAAATAATAGTAATCATCTAGAAAAATATGTATTACTCATGAATGAAAATTATTACCACAGAAGTTTGGAATCTCCTGTAGTTACTGAATGACTCTTTAGGAGAATTCTTTAAGGTGTGTCTAACTTGCCAAATTAAAAAAGGAAATGTATGAGTCTTAATTTATAACAGCAGTAAATATTTAATTCTATTTACTTAGGATCTCCAATTAGGAGATCATTGGTTTAGATATGTTTTTCTTGTCTATATATTTTTATAAAAGAAGGAGGTATAATACAAGTTTTGGTTTGTGGTTCTGCCCAACAAGATTTTGTGATTCCTCTTCCTTTGTTGCATTCAAAGGAAAAGCAGGTCTAGGGTGTGGCAGAATACGTAATATTACAAGTTTCTGACTCTTGTGAATTCTCACAGCCCTCAATTTGTACCTTTTGTTAGAGACTGTTTTTGACTGTATTTTTTCAATTACACGAATATCATGTGAATATATTCTCATTATAATTGATTCAAACAATTCAAACCATTAATAATTAATGCTTATTAGATGAATTCTATGTGCCTATTTGGAGTATTTCTTCATGGATTACCTAACAATTCTCAGAATTTTATGAATTACGTACTATAATTATTTTACAGAAGGAGAAATCCAAGTGTGTACATCTGGAAAGTAGCAGAACCAGACTTTGACTCCAAAGTTTATACACACTCTGACTCTCTCTCCAATCTGATCATCAACAATACACGGAGAGAAACCTCAAAGACTCCCTTCCTCCCCGCTTTCTCTCCCCTCCCCAGAGATCAGCAGTTTTAGCAGCTTTGTTGTGTCCCCTTCTAGATATCCTTGTATTCATAGCTGTATCTACACATACATTCTTTTATTAAACATTAGTGGGATCTACACCACAAATTATTTTGTAACTATTTTTGCATAATAACTCTTAGAAATCTTTTGATTTCATTACATATAATCTACTACTTTCTTTTGAAAGCAGTTTAGGCGCCAGCCAGGTGATGTAGCAGTTAAGTCCCTATGCTCTGTTGTGGCTGCCTAGGGTTCGCAGGTTCAGATCCCGGGCACAGACTGATGCACTGCTTGTCAGGCCATGCTGTGGCAGCGTCCCATACAAAGTAGAGGAAGATGGGCACGGATGTTAGCCCAGGGCCAATCTTCCTCAGCGAAAAAGAGGAGGATTGGCATCAGATGTTAGCTCAGGGCTGATCTTCCTCACAAAAAACAATAACAAAAATAATAAATAAATAAAAGCAGCTTAATATTTCATAGTATGTATGTACCAAAACTTTTAAAACTGTTGCTGTGGGAATAGATAAACCCTTTCCAATTTTTCTCAATGATAAATGATTGCTGCAATGACCATCCTTGCACATCTTTGCGCAAGCTATGAACATTTCTGTAGGATAGACTCTATAAAGTGAAATTGCTTATGAAAGTATATGAACAGTGAAAGTTTTGTTTGATACTGCCAATCTGTACTTCAAAAAGTCTGTGCTACTTTACACTCTCAAACTTCATGAACATGCCCATTTTTCCATATCCTCACCAACACTTCATATTATCAATCACTGTAAATTTTTGCCAATAGGATGACATTTTTGCCAATCAGATTATGTTTTAATTCTCTCTTCATTTCCTTTTTGTATTTTTTTTTTTGCTGAGGAAGATTTGCCCTGAGCTAACATCTGTGCCAATCTTCCTCTGTTTTGTATGTGGGATGCCTCCACAACATGTCTGCTGACGAGTGGTGTGGGTCCTCGCCTGGGAACCAAACCGGGGCTGCCAAAGTGGAGTGTGCCGAACTTAACCACTAGGCCACGGGCTGACCCCTCCTTTTTGTATCTTTTGTTTACGGCTCTCTGTCCACCTGCTAGGGCAGTGCTTAACATATAGGAAGACTCAATAAATAATGGTTGAATGGATGGAAGAATAAATGTATCCGTCATTTGTATTTCTTCTGTAACTTGTCAGTTCATCTCTTTCGCCCATTTCTGTATCAGGATACTTGTCTCCTTATGCCTAATAAGAACTTTTCAAATATTCTCAATAGTGATTATTATATGTATATTTGCTGCAAATATTTTTTCTAGCCTGTTGCTTGTTTTTAACTCTTAATGGTGACATTTATTCAGAAGATTTTATTTTTAGAATATTGAATTTCAACATCTTTCTCCTTATGCTTAGAAAAGCCTTTCCTAGCACCAAAGAGTATACAAATGTTCTGCTAGAATTTTTGCTAATACTTGTATAGTTTTGTTTTGCCTATGGTTCTTAAATTCATCTGATGTGTTCGTGTGTGTGCTCAACGTTCAGATTAAGTCAGTCTTTACATTTTCGTAAATGACAGCCAATAGCTATCTTTTTGAAAAAATGGATTTGTTGTTTCTTCTGTACTGATTTTAAATGCAATCTTTTTCATAAATAAATTTACATATATTCACGGAACTCTGTCTGGACTCTGTCTTATGGACTTCCTAACTTTTAAACTTTTATGTAATTATCTGTCTTTGGATGTTACATATTTATTTAGGAAAAAAGGCTAATTTTCTTGAATACAGGGACTCCATCTTATTTATATTGTTTTTTTTTTATATTCATAGGATCTAGGACAATGTCTAAAATGTGGCGTACTCTCAGCAAACATTCATTGAGTGACTTACAGAAGTAAATGAGGAAGTTGGGGATCATAGGAACTGTGTCCTTTCTTCTTTCCCAGGCGTCATCTGTTCCTTGGTTGAGTCAGGGAAGAAGGATCTGATGGATTAGACAGAGGCCTATTGATTGATTAGAGAGGACTTAAAATGCTTGCCATGCATCTGAAATTTTATCCCCTGTGCCACTGTATATTTTCAGGAGACCCCTGCTTAATCAACATTTATTACTTGGCAAATATAAAAACTGACAATGTGTCAACACCTTTTGGGAGAAAGCAGACTCTACCCTTTCTGCCACCACAGGAAGACCTGAAACTATTTTGTTACTAAGATTTTGACTCCCTACCCTTCTTTTCTTTCTCAGAAGCCACACCTTAATCAATAGATCCAATAAACCTAGGCCAAAGCTATTTGAATACTTTTCTCCAGATCCCCCCAATTTAGATTTGTTTTGCTGCCCCGCCTCACGTGTGTTCTCTTAGAACTGGCAAAGCTGATCTTTGGCTAATGAAGAAGTCTGTGTGTCCTGAGTTTCAAACTGCTTTTCTTCATCTGAACTGGAGCTTCTCTCTTCCTCGGTTAAAGGAGAGTCTGTCCTCCTCTGGCTTACATTTTTTACTGAATCAAAACTTTCTCGTTTTATTCTCTTTTTTTCTGTTCTTTTAAATTTTTTCCTTGGCCCAGGCTTTCCTTCAGTCATGCTATTGCCTCTCAAAACCACAGCCCCTGATCTTCCTTGGGGGAGGCAGAGGAATATCTACCTTATCATTATCACTCATGATTTAATACAGTGTTCCCCCCTTATCCACAGTTTCCCTCTCCGCGGTTTCAGTTACCTGAGGTCTGTCTGAAAACATTAAACGGAAAATTCCTGAAATAAACAATTTGTAAGTTTTAAGCTGCACACCAATCTGACTAGCGTGATGAAATCCTGTGCTGTCCCAGCCCGTCCCACCCGGGATGCGAATCATCCCTTTGTCCAGCGTACCCACACTTTCGTGAGTCACTTAGTAGCTGGACTGGGTTATCAAATCAACTGTGGAGGTAATGCAGCACTTGTGTTCAAGTCACACTTATGTTACTTAGTATTGGCCCCAAAGCACAAGACTAGTGATGCTGGCGATTCAGATGTGCCACGGAGAAGCCACAAAGTGCTTCCTTTAAGTGAAAAGGTGAAAGTTCTCCACTTAATGAGGAAAGAAAAAAAAACTGTATTCTGAGGTTGCTGAGATATTCGGTAATTTTTGTTATAGTATATCATTATAATTGTTCCATTTTATTATTAGTTGTTGTTAATCTCTTACTGTGCCTATTTTATAAATTAAACTTTATCATAGGTATGTATGTATGGGAAGAAACATAGTATATAGAGGGTTCAGTACTACCTGTGGTTTCAGACATCCACTGCAGGTCTTGGAATGTATCCTCCACAGATAAGGAGGGACTATTGTATTTGTGTGACAACTTCTCAGATTGTGAGCATGTGTCAAAGTTTTATTTCAAACTTGCCATAAGGAGAAGAGTCCTAAGAAAGCCAATCCAAAGATTTCTTCCGCATAGAGACATCTTTTGGGGAAATAAATGGTTAAAGTAACCATTGTTAGATTAGATTTCCTAAAAAAAGCATGTCTACTTAAAAATCATTAGGCTTATTGCAAGATCACTGTAAGCTGAGTGGTGTCACTCTAATTTTTCAAAAGGAGTTTGAATCTCATTATCATCCTGCAGAAAATTGCTCCAGTATTTTATCATGAATACTAGATACTTCCTAGAAGGTGCTGCTAATTACATCACATCCCAGACTTCTGCCCCAGATCAAGTATTGGGCGATTTTCTTTTTCAGTTCTTCTTTTTTTCACTGAGATATTCTTTTTAAAACAACCATCTTGGTTAAGAAAAGATTTGTCTCATTGCTATTTTATCCTATGGGTATTAATTGAGTTTGTTACTGAGTCACTTTTTACATTTTTACAAATGGTGGAAATTAGACATAGGTTTAATTTGCACCATCACCATCAGCAAATAATATCTGTACTCCCATTGTTAATACTCAATTAAACCATCTTTCTAGTTAACATTTCTGAAATTAGGATATGTCTTACAACTGAGTACACGTGCACACACACACGCACACTCAGTAAAACCATTGTTAAACTGATGGTGTGTCTTAAATTTTAAAAATACATGTGACATTATACAAATTGGCACATGTGATTTTAGATTGTTAGCTTCCTGAGAGCAGGTCTTTTTTTGTTGTTTCATCTGTTTAAACCCTTTGTTATGCCACAACATCAGAAAGGTTGGGTAATACAGTCCAGTCCCCATTCTGTGAGAAGCAAGAAGCTCTCACTGTTCGTTGATTCCAGTGGGAAAGTTGGGGGAGAGACTTTTTACCCGCCTTGGGTGGGGAGAAACAGGCGTGGCTATGCAGTCAGATCCAGAGAGTAACCCTTTCCTCAAATTGGTGATTTCCTGGTTGCTTGGGAGCCTCTTCTCATTCCTGTCTTGAGTCTTGGGTGGTTAACGATTCTATTCAGTCTTTTTTTGGATGAGGCTGCCTGGGTGTGCTTTTAATCCATGTTTGTGCAGGAAGAGAAATTACCCTCATTAGTCCAGCATTGTAGAAAGACATCTATAATAAAAATCAAGTTTTGCCCTGCCGAAGGTGATTGGTTCTTAGTAGTGCTTCTGAGCACTACTGTTATTCTGTTGTTATTCTGTTATAGGAGTCTCTATCTCTTTTCTCCTATTTGAATTATATTACAACAGGTCCCCTTCTGTAATCTCTTTCAGCACAGACCAGCCACTGAAGAAAGTGATGAAGGCTGATTAAAAACCCTGCAGTGCCGTGTATTTTACACCCATAGAATTTCATATGGTACTTGGCACGTACTTAGTACTGGCACCATTTTGCTGGTGGTGAGTGCTTGTGGAAGTGCTGGCTGGTGACAGACAGGGCTTCTCAAAAATATCACTACTGCCAGGACTATTCCTCAACCTCGCATTTCTAGAAACAGGAATTTCTCAGTATACTCAGAGATAATTAACTGTTCTATTGCTGACTCAAGTTGATGAAATTCCCATGATTTTGATAGATAAACCAGAATGTGATCTTGTTAATTTATGACGGAGTATAGCTGTTTGTAGTAACTAGAATGCTCACAATCTTCTCTCCTCAATCCGTGCTCTTTCCTAGTATCGAGGAATCCGAAAAACTGAACTCTTAATTGGAGTGTAGCTTGTGTACATGGAAACAGAACAAGGAGCATAGAGTCATTACTTGGGAGGGATTTTATTTAAGTTTTAGGAAATAAAAACAAAATAGCACTAGCCGACAACAGAGAAAGTTTCGTTACTGATTGCAGTTGACCGAAGTAATTAGTGTCAGTGAGAGAATTAGAAGTAGGAAGCAGATAAATCGGGGTTAAAAGGGAGCTTACTTTATAACTGTGAGAAAAATCATAACATGACAAGTTTTATTAGTGATTGAAATCCGGATATCCAAGACTTTTCCAAGAGCCCAAAGCAAAAGAATTATCGGTTAGTAATAGACTTTTAAAATATCTTCCCTGGGCCTTAGATTTAAAATATGAAAACTACTTATTCAAAGAAGTGAATCATGAATAGAAATAAAATGTGACTACCTGTAAGTATTAGAATGTGAAGAATGTTAAAAAGTGGTATGACTGGAAAAACATGACAGACCCCCCCCCCTTTTTTTGTTAACAAAAATAGCGACTATTGCAAATGAACCTGTGACCGATTTGTTTAAAACACCTACTTAAACAAGCCGGAATGTCAGAGTGTCTGTAATTACTGTCGCTGAATTTCCTGTGGAGTCTCTTTTGCAGTACTTTCTTTGGAAGTCTTTTACCTCAGTTTGCAGAGAGATGAGGGGAAAAAAGTAAATAGGTATTTAAAAAAAAGGAAAAAATTTAAAACATAAGAATAAGAGAGCTGAGTTGCACAAACATCCAAGTTCGTTAACATGTAGAAAAGCTCTGTGCCACAGGAAGGTGATATCTGAGCACGTAAACCGCACGATCCATTTTCTTTTTTTTGGTCTCAGCATGAAATCATCACAGAGTTTAATAAGAGAGAGACATTTGGACGAGTTGTGTGGGTGAAAACAGAGGGAGGAAAAGTAAACCAAGGCCCTTAAGGGACAAAAATCAAAATAGGCATCGTAATCTTGGGAAAGAGGAATTATATACAGATCAAGAAATTTGGACCTGCTATTACATTGGATCTTTTAGATATTGGGGATATTGAGTGAAACCTCTAGTTGTCCTTGGTTCCTTATCTATTAAAATGAGAATAAGCATAGTGTCTTTTCAATGGATATTGGAATGTAAATGCAGGATTTATGGAGAAAGTTCTAAATGCTTTAGAGAGGAGCTTAGAAGAATATGGTGTAAGTACATTTCTTCAAAGAGAAGAGCTCCTGGGACACGTTCATTTCATTAATTATAGTAGTACTGACAGCTTTATTAGTGTCCACTGTATTTTTTTAATAAATTGACTTTATTGAGGTATAATTTGCATATAATAAAATGCACTCATTTAAAGTCCAGTTCTCTGTTTTGATAAATGTGTGTACTCACCACCTCTACAGTCAAGACATAGAACATTTCCATCACCCCCAAAAGCTACTTTCTGCCCTTTTGTAGTTATCAATACCTAGTATTGTCAGACTTTTTAATTTTAGTCATTCTACTGGAGACGTATCTCATTGTGGTTCTAATTTGCATTTTACTGATATTGAACATCTTTTCAAGTGCTTCTTTACAATTCACACATTTTCTTGGTGAAGTATTAGTTAACATGTTTATATTGGGTTGTTTGTTTTCTTCTTATTCGGTTATGTGAGTTCTGTATATTCTGGATACAAGTCCTTTATTAGATAAATGTTTTGCAAATATTTTCGCCAGTCCATGGCTTGCCTTTCTACTTTTCTAACAGTGTCTTTTGAAGAGCAAAAGTTTTAAATTTCAATAAAGTCTAATTTATCAATTATTTTCTTTTCTGATTTGTATTTTCTGAGCCCTATCTAAGAAATCTTTGCCTACCTCAAGGTTACAATGATTTACTCCCATGTTTTCCTCTAAAAGTTTTATATTTTTTGCTATTACATTTAAGTCTATGAACTATTTTGAGTTAATTTTTGTATGGTGTGGGGCAAGGGATGAGGCTTATTTTTGTCCATATGTATATGGATATTTAATTGTCCGAGCACTATTTATTCACAAGAGCATTTTATCCCCCTTGAATTGGGTTTAGACGGCTGTAGAAAATCGCTTCACTGTGTTTGTATGTGTGTTTCTGGACTCTATTTTGTTTCAATGATGTATGTGTCTAGTCTTGTACCAGTGCCCCAATTTCTTGCTTATTATAGCTTTACGGTGTGGTCTGAAATCAGACAGTGTAAGTTCTCCAAATTTGTCCTTTTTTCCCAAAATTGTTTGGCTATTTTAAGTCTTTGCCTTTTGGTAGAAATTTTGAAATCAGCTTGTCAATAACGTCTCCTGGGATGATTTGACTGGTATTATACAGAATCCATAGATAATTATTAGAAAATTGACATCTTAACAATACTGAGCCTTCTAATTCATGGAGGTGGAGTACGTGTCCGTTTGTTTTAGTCCCTTTTAATTTCACTCAGCAGTGTTTTACAGTTTCCAGTATAGAGGTCTGGCATGTATTTTTCAAATTTATGTCTAAATAAATTATGTTTTTGTATGCTACTGTAAAGTAGGTTGTTTTTAAATTTTATTTTCTGATTGTTTGTTCCTAGTATACTGAAATTAAATTAATTTTTTATATTGATTATTTATTCTCCTACCTGGTTAAATATACTCATTAGTTCTAACAATTTTATTTTAGATTCCTTAGAATTTTCTACCTAGACTACTATATCACCTATGAATAAAGATAGTTTTACTTATTTCTTTTAGTTGTTATCCCTTTTACTTATTTATTTTTATCTCATTGCACTGGCGAGAAACTCCAGTACAACATTGAAAGAAACGATAGTGAACATCCTTGATTTATCTCCAAAATTAGAGGGAAAGTATTCAGCTTTTACCATTAAGTGTGATTTTAGCTTTAAATTTTTCACTAATGTACTTCATCAGGTTGAGGAAGTTTTCCTTTAATTCTTAATTCGCTGAGAGCTCTCATTACAAATGAGTGGTGAATTTTCGTCAAATGCTTTTTCTGCGTCTATTTAGATGATTATATGTCTTTTCTCCTTTATTATGTTAATGTGAAGAATTACACTGATTGATTTACAAATAGTAAATCAACCTTGTATTCCTAGAGTAAAACCCACATGCTCCTGATATATTGTCCTTTTTCTGTATTGTTGGATTCTTTTCGTTAAAGAAATTTTGCATCTATATTCATGAGAAATATTGGTCTATAATTTTCTTGTGATTCCTTTGCTTTTGGTATCAAGATAATACTCACAGTATTAAATGAGTTGGGAAGTGTGTTGGGGATCCCCAAGACCACCTTCAGTCTTGATGATTCACTAGAAGGGCTCACAGGACTCAGAAAACTATTAGACTCATGATTACAGTTTATTACAGTGAAAGGATACAAATTAAAATCAGCAAAGAAAAAGGTACATGAGTTGAAGTCCAGGAGAAACCAAGCTCAAGCTTCCAGATATCATTTCCCAGTGGAATCACGTGATGTACTTAATACCTGCAGCAATGATGTGTGACAACATGTTTGTTACCAACCAGGAAAGCTCACCTGAGCATTGGTGTTCAGCGTTCTTATTGGGGGTCGGTCACATAGACATGCAGTGCCTCCGTGGCTGATCTCAGATACTTAGACTCCAGCTCTTCAGAGCAATAACGGGTTGTTATCATAAATCACATTAGCATAAACTATCTGATCACACTGGTATCATGTGGCCCAAGGCCTTAAGCATACAAAAACATTTCTATCAGTCAATTTCCCGAGGGCTTAGAGCTAATATCCCAGGAGTTGGCCAAGGGCCCATCCTGGAGGAAGGCCTTTCTTGGGATGTGTAAAGTCTGAGCAACCCAGGCCTGCTGAGTTAATCCTTTCCAGCACAAGATATGTATTTGTATCCTCTATTCTCTGAAAGAGTTTGTGTAAGATTTGTCTTCTTATTAAATGTTGACTGTAATTTACCTGTGAAGCCATCTGGACCTCAAGTGTTCTTTGTGGGAAAGATCTATAATTAAAAATGCAATTTTCTTAGTTGATGTAGGACTATTTATGTAGTCTATTTTTTTCTTGTGTCTTATTTGTATTTATATCTTTCAAGAAATTTCTCCATTTAATTTAGTTGTCAATTTTTTGGCACAAAATTTTTAATGATATTCCTTTATTAGGTATGGTAGGTTGGAAACAGTCCCCCAAAGATATGTTCACATCTTAATCCCTGGAACCTATAAATGTTATTTTGGAAAAATTTACATTGTAATTAAATGAAAAATTTTTGAGTTGAGAATCGATCATCTTGTATTATCCAGGCGGGCCCTAAATGCCATCACAAGTGTCCTTGTGACAGAAAGGCAGATTAGAAAGACACACAGAGGAGAAACTAGTGTGAAGACAGAGGCAGATTGGAGTAAGGCAGCCACAAGCCAAGGAGCATCAAGCAAGGTTGACAGCCACCAGAAGCTGAGAGAGGCAAGGAAGGGATTCTGTCCTAGAGCCTCTGGAGGGGATCCGCCCCTACTGACACCTTGGTTTCATACTTCTTGCCTCCAGAACTAAGAGATAATAAATTTCTGATGTTTCAAGCTACAAAATTTGTAACAATTTATTCCAGCAGCCTCAGGAAACTCATACATTCAGTTTTTACAGTCTATAATAACCATAATCGTGTTAAAATTGGTAATTTGTGTCTTCCACTGTTTTTCCCTTGAACATTTTGAGTAGTTTATCAATTTTATTGATCTTTAGGTTTTATTGGTTTATCTCTTGCTTGTCTAATTAATATTTCATTTACTCCTGCTCTTATCTTTATTATTTTATTCCTTATGCTTAATTTGGGTTTAATTTTCTGTTCTCTTCCTAGTTTCTGAAGGTAGACTCTTAAATCATTGAGTTTGTATCTCTTTTTTTTCTAATATAAGTATTTACATTTTTAAATTTCTAACCACTGCTTTAGAACTATCTTGTAAATTTTCATATGTTATATTTTTATTATCATTCAGTTAAAAATGTTTTCTAGTTTCTCTTGTGACCAATGGATTCTTTAGAAGTTTGGTGGAAGGGTGAAGACCAACCTCAGCCAAAAAAGCCACAGATTTAATCCTTATCCCTCATAATAACATCTCCATTGGTTTCTGTGGGCTTTTGGTTTTCAGCATCTGCAAATAGTTTTTAAAATATTCTGTCTAGTTTTTATAATTATCATGCATGAGAGGGTTTGTTCAACCACTTCATGCTGGGCAATAAAGGAAGGCCATTTATTGAATAGGCTATCCACTGTATTTTAATTGCCTCTCTTCATGCCTGTTACCCCTTTATTTTCCTATAAGCTCATGGAATCTGGAGACTGTGTCATATTCCATGTTGTATCCTTAACACCTAGAACAACACCTGGCACCAAGCAGACCCTCCACAAATATTTGTTTAACTAAATGAATAAAATTCTAGCAATGAATCTTACCTGACATCTTCAGAAGCATGGCAGGATCATTATGCTACGTATGCCCAGAAGGATGCACAATTATCAGAATTACGTGAAGAAATTTCAAATATGCAAACAACATGTAAATGAGGAGCCTATTAGAGATGAAGCCACGGTTCAATGTGAGGGGAAGTGAGATGTCAATGCAGGGTGAGGCTCAACAGATCAGGAACTGACTATGATAAAAACATCTAGGCAGAGAGGTCATTGGGAAGCTCTTCATTAACAAGTTTTAGGAAGACTAAATTTGTGTTCCCAGTGAGTATAAGAACACTAAAGTGATTTTTGTTTCTCTGGGAACAGAAACAGAGGCTAACAATTACTATTTAAAAAAGCAAATAAACAATACCTCTGTATTCATGAATGTCAAAGAGAAACTTACATATATGAAAATATTTATGCTATTTTCACTGCTGTAACACAGACAAACCTTATCACTTGTACTGGTTTTGAAATAGCAATAAAGCAAGAGCAAAATGGTTTTATTTATTTATTTTTGGATGTATGCTAAGGATATTTTTATCCTTAGCCAAGGACTAATTTAAAGGCATATTATTTGGTATGGGGGTGGTATGAAATAAAAAGAAAACTAAGAGTTTCTCTGTTCAGTTAAGAATAGACAAAAATAAATAACACATGTACTACAATTACAGCTTATGGAAATTTAAGAGAACAATAAATATCTAGGGAAAAGAAAGGAAGAAATTCCACACAAGAACATAGAAGAGGAATAGGAATGCTTGCAGGGGGGCAAAATTCCATCCTGAATGGGCCTGGCACACAACATTACTGGTAATCTGGCCGGATGGAGACAAGGGAGTGTAGAATGTTGCTCTGTCTAAAGGGGCTGAAGCTACTCAATACCAGTTCTTTGTTCCTATGGGACCTGGGTCTTGTGTTGCCACACTTTCAGTTTGTTTTCAAGTGGCACCTGAAATGTGGAATAAGTCTTCTTATTTTTAAATGTTGACATCCATTTCAGGTTTTATGAAACTTAGAGCAATTCATACAAAATACGTCTTTGGGGTAGAATTCTTTAAGGGACAGAGAGAACAATAGAGAAATGCATAGGAATTTTGAGGTAAGAGGGGGAAGTGGAAGACAGCCAGGCGAGGAAAAGGAGAAACGAGAAATAAGGAGACTGAATGATAAATAAAGGCCTTTATCTCTTGCCCACCATGCCTAGTCCCTCTCAGCCCAGCTCCTCAAAGCCTGGACGAGATCAGCCCTTCCCAAACCCTCTGCTCCTCAAATCAGCTCTAGCTTCGGCTCCTGCCTCCCTCTCCCTCGCCAGCTCTTGAAAATGTACACCATGTCTTTTAAGTGGTCTCACCAATTCCATGGGTAGCCTCCACAAGTTCTGCTGATGGTTTTGGACATTCTTCAAAAGTTCCACACAATTCTTTTTTGATCTGCCTAATTTTAGGTTTGTTCTTAATCTGGCATCCTTCCTGAGTTTCCCTTCTCCTTTTAGCTGAGCCAGCTTTCTAGACTTTGAACGATTCTTTTCCTTTCTCTTTTCTCCCTCCCTTCCTTTTTCTCCTCATCCTCCTCTCCTCCCTACTCCCCTTCCTTCTTTCTTTTCTTTTAAATAATTCTTTCTCAAATAGCTCTATTAAATAGAAAAATCTGCTTTCAAATCCTTTAACCTTGCCTGGGGACACACACACACACTCACTCAGACACACACACACACACACACACACACACACACAGGCTTGGCATTTTTAAATCTGACATACATTCATCTTGTGTTTTCAGTGAAATATTCACAAATGCTTTCCAGCTAACTGTGGGTTATTGAATTTTTAAATGCCATCATTCAATTTCCACCTAACTAATCTCCACAGATTTTTCAGTTTCTTTTCCTAAAATTGAAAAACTGGGATGGATTTTTGTTTCATTTTGCTTTCTTTCTCCCACCACTATGCTTGATTTAATTGGCATCATCACAAACATTTGTCTAGGGCCCAGACTGCAAGGCACTGTGCAAGGGGATAGGGGCCCAAAGAAGACTATGGAGTGGCTCTTGTTCTCAAGTTGCTTACAATCAAGATGGAAAGATAAGATATCACATGAAAAGATAAACAAAGGTGGAAGGTCATATATGCTAGGTGACAGAAAAGTAATATAGATGAATACTATAGGAATTCAGTGATAGGAACAATTTTATTGTGGCCTGGGGTAATTTGAGAAAGAAGGGTAGAAGCAAACATTCATTGAGTGTTTATTATTATTATCTGGGCATTTCCCATGTGCCATTTTTCACTATTTAATTATTGCTGTTACCGCACAAAATTGGGGTTCTCTTGCCCAATACACATTAAAAAAGCCAATTACGGCATCAGCTTTTGGGAAAAGAAAAGCAGCTCTGTTTTGCAAGACTGATCTACAAGGAGACAAGGGACATGTGCCCTCAGATCTGTCTCCCCGATTCGGAATTTGAGGTGAAATTTAAGACGTTGGGGGAACAGGCTGGCACACAGAAACACAGGTTTTCATTGGCGGGCTTCAAGCGTTTATGGTAAGGTTCTACACATTTATGATGAGGTTCTTAATTTTTATGATGAGGTTCTAAACATTTATGGTAAGGTTTTAAACATTTATGGTATGGTGGGGAGAGAATTTTTAACACTAGTTCTTCCTAGTGTCCTAGATGACGGACACCTGGCTTCCGATGAGAGTCTGACTTTCAAGTTCCCTTCATGTCCTGGTCCTTTGGTTCTGTGGGGAGGAGAATTTTTGGTTTCTGGGTCATTTCAGGTCAAGATTTCTTCTTCCATGCATGCTCTGGCTATGTGACTTTGCAAATTTTCTGGAAAACGATTCTTAAACGCTGTGTTGATAAGAGATGGGGTCTGTTCTAACCGGCTCTAGTGGGCTTGTGGTTACATTTCAAGAAACTGGTGAGGTTTATAATATTACATCTCTTTCAAAATAATGAAACTGAGACTCAGAGTGGTCAAAGTGATATTCCCCAAACTGCAGAGGTAATAAATTGCAGATCCAGGATTTGAAACAAATAGTCATGACATGTTTGGGAAGTAAAGAGTCTGGGAGAAGTGGAGGGTTCTTATGAGGTATAGTAGAGAGTATGGGGGAGCAAAATTTGCCACCACAAAATACGTCCCTTTGGCCTAAGGATTATTTTAGGCTGGTTATTTTTAAGAAACCGTAGACATGGGAGAAGCTCTGAAAACCAAGTAGAAATTACCCTTTGTAAAAGATGTTTACATGTAAAAGGGAAATCTCCATTTATAATGGTGTCTCTTTTGCTGTACCAGGAACAGGGAGATGACCAAATCTCTAGAAATTCTTATCAATGGAGAAGGCAAAAATAAATTTGCATAGGAATCTTACCCTTGTTTACTGTGATTTTCCTGGTAATTGCTCATAACTGACTCCCCACTCCCAACATCTTCTTTTGTCTTTAGCTAAAGATGGTATTTAAGGTGGTAACTTTGGCCATTTTGGTAGTTACTCAGTTTTCTTGGGTCTCTCTCATGTATACAGGAGGTATACATGTTATTAAACTTCCGTTAGTTTTTCTCCTATTAATCTGTCTCATATCAATTTAATTCTTAGACCAGCCAGAAGAATTTACAAGGGTAGAGGAGAAATGTTTCCTGCCTGACAAGAGAAGAGTTTTAATGATAAATTCCAGATTGGGCAATTCTTTGAATGCCAGCTACTTATTGTGTACTAAAAGATTGCTTTTAATCCAATTAAATATTATATGTTACTTTAGAAAGATAACATATCTACTAAAACATTCTTATTTCAAACAGGAATTTAGAAAACACCTTCTACATATCTTCTGCCTAGGGATTTCTGGTCTATATGTCTATCCTACAGAAATACTGGCATAAACGTGCAAAGATGTATCTAGAAAGTGTTTATTATAGCACTACTTTTAATGGTGAAAAAATAGGAATTAACTTCTGTGGCAGAAACTAGCTACAGGATCAGCAAGCCTTCTTCCATTTCTTGGGCACAAACTCAACCAAATTTTCTAGCTTTCTGGGTGGGCTATATGACTAGTTCTTGCCAACCAACCTGAGGAAGAGAAATAAATCACTTCCTCTAAGGTAATGAAGAGTGGTGTGACTGAGCTTTCTCTCTTCCTCTTGTGTGTTGAGTAACTTGAAGAAGGAAGGATTCTGATCTCTGAAGGACTGTGTGTAAGAGAATACCTCTTTCTGACCTCCTACTGACCCACTGGACTGTGGCCTGAGTTCAGCCATGAACTTTACTGGGTTACGCTGTTGAAGTTTCAGCGTTGTTTGTTATAGCTCTTAGCCCATAATAATTAATAAAATCTGACGTGTGTCGAGGAGACTGATTTAATAACTTGTGGTAATTCCGTATTATGGACTGCTGTGTGGCTAGTTAAAAGGATTGGGCAGATTTCTGACACTGTTATGGAAACATCTCCAGCCTATGCTGCTAAGTATGAAAAGCATTTCCCCAAATAGTGTGTATCATACCCCACTTATGAATACCTGCCACTCCAAACTCTTGTGTGTAGATGTGTGTGAACACATATATAGGGAAATGGTTGAAAGCATACTGGGTTTGAACAAGGGGGACCTTCACATTTTGCCCTATGCACTGTATTTGAACTTTTGAATAAAAATGTATGTATGACTTTTATAAACAAAGAAAAAGAAAAAAAGTCTGTTCAGACATTTTTTACAGGCTTTTTGTAAGGCTCAATTAATATGATAGTTGTAAAAATTCTTAGAAGAAAGTGCTGAACATATATTAGATTCTTTATTATGTCAAAGCCCTTCAATTGTCTCTTACTAAGATGTCTGTTTAGATTTCTGACCAAGCTATAATTTTTTTTTGGACCATCGGACATTTTAAAAAGCTGCAGCCTGCTGGGCTATCTTAGCCGCTTATAGAGTCACTGTGACTGCAGTTGAGATGCCTCCTGTCCTCATGCTTTTTGCTTCACTCATTCTCCTCTTCCGTCTAGTTCTTCTAGAGGTAAAATATTATTGGAGGGAGAGGGAGAGTTCTCTTTCCTTTGAGAGTAGTGGAGAAACTTTTTCCCCATTAAATAAAAAGATTCATAAATGGGGTGAGGAGGTGCCCACACAGCAGTAATTTTCAGCTCTCTGCTTTGGGAAGAGATGTAGTAAATAATGAGGATGTAATAATGTCAGAAAGAGCACGAGGGCTTTCTAGCTGTTAACGAGACCTGATGGCAAACTGAGTTTGTCTCTTTAACTAGCTTGAACAGGAATTAACTCAAAGGCAATCAGTAAATAGAGCAGTGTGTAGACGTAAATGAAAATCTTCATGATGAGAAACCAGGAGGAACAGCATTCTCTGCATCGGGCTGGCCTGGGTTTGAATCTTGCTTTAGCTAACTGCAACACAGGCAGTTTGGCAGGATTAAATCGCATGTTTTTCAAATACCTGGGACAGTATTTGATACATGCGAGGCTCTCCATCAGTGTTTTTAAAAATGAGTTTTTAAGAACTTATTTTTGAAAAGCACTGCACTTAAATAATTATTTTTTACATCATTGTTCTACTGAATAACTTTTTAGTTATGAAGGTCATTCTACTGCATAGCCAATTTTACTTGGTAGGAAATCTTAAGATCTGAGAGGAGGAAGAGGGAGGGAGATAGAGGAGAAGAAGGAAAGGAAGAAATGGAGTTGGAGGAAGAGGAAAAAAATGGAGGAAAGGAACAGGAGGAAGTGGGGGAGGAAGAAATGGGGAAGGAGAGTGCGGAGGAGGACATGGAAAAGAACTGGAAATATGATTAAAGTCACTGTTAGTTATGTGTCCAGATCACAAAAACATTCTTTTTTTTCAATCAATGAGATACTCACATAAATTCTTTCTTTTGAATGTAATTTTTTATGACAGCTTTTACTTCCACAGTAATTTCCATTGTCTGATTTTTAGTTGATAACTTGTTCCCAGAAGTAATCT
The DNA here is from genome assembly GCF_057802395.1 of Ceratotherium simum simum. Lineage (NCBI taxonomy): Eukaryota > Metazoa > Chordata > Mammalia > Perissodactyla > Rhinocerotidae > Ceratotherium > Ceratotherium simum. The sequence goes on from NC_141911.1 coordinate 41,414,452, forward strand.
ATCAATGGATTATCTTTACTGCTACTTATTAAAATCTAAATCTTGTTTTTTATAGTGGCATTGATATGATAATCACGTAGAAATATTTATGTATTAATTGTTTTCTGCTGGAAAATTTAGAAAAGCTATGGTTCAAATATATTGATATATTGATAACTAGAAATTAAATTGTTAAAAGATTAAGTTAAATTTATATTGTTGGAGTTGTTGGTGATAGAATATATGGGTCTCATAGATCACTGTGAAACTCTCAGGTTTGTGATTTGTAGGTTACACTGATTATTTCTCCCTTTTTTCACAAGGTCCCAAAATAAACAAAGAATATTTTTTGATAATATCTTAATAGTAATTATGACATTTCCCATTGCTACTTCATGTATTTCAGTTTGTTGATAAAAATTTCAAGAAATTTCTTCATTTTGCTCAACTTGATCTTGCAATTGATGATTACTGGCAGGTGGTTGAAGTCTGTATAATTTTAAATTATTTCTGCATATGTAGAGAAGTATACATAATTATTCTTCATTAGTATAGTTAGAGTTAGAAATAATAATTATCACATTTAAAGGTAATAAAAATAAAGAACTATTTAAGTTCTTTATTTTTATAAACTGGGCACCATTCTTAGCAACCTTCACTATCAGACACCATTTAGTGTTAAACTTAAATTTCCATCTTAGGGTCAAATAATTTTCTTGGTTAGAATGCATCTGCTGGAATACAACTCAATATCTTTGGGCCAACTAGCATATTGTAGAATGAATAAAGAAAAGAAAATTCACTATCACTCTGAGTGTCAGTTCTTTCCATCGTAAAACGAGGGTAGTAGTATCAGCCTTATCAGCACATAACATTATTGTGAAACTCAGGTAAGAAAATATGTGTCAGAATATGTTGAAAATGTAAGGAATTATTATAAGCGTTGCCGTGCAGGGGTAATGGGAGATGTTTCTGATGGCTTTTTGGCAACTCAGAACCATTCTCTTTCTTCTAGGATATCACCTATATTATGGAAATTGAAGCCTGAAAAGTAAATTTCACAGAATCTGGGCCAGCAGGGTTCTGGGTTAGATTCTGTTGAGGAGAGGCACCTCCTTGTGATTTGAAAGGTTGAAGAGAAGCTTCTATTCTCTTGCTACTTCAGCATGTGGGCAGATGCATGCATGCATCATCATGTTCCCTCAAGCTCTGTTTCAAATGATAATGCCCGCCAACACTCATCCACTCTCTATCCCCAACCCATGGCCTCCAACATCACCATATAGTATAAGGCAGATAAACTGAGGTTCATCCATAATCATGATTCATGGATCTGATCTGGTTCCTATTTCTTCTTTCCAAGGAGTGCTGCCTCCCCCTTTTATACCTAGTGATGACTGACAAGTGATGACATTGAATTGTAATACTTGTTTTTACATTTGGGGAACTGGGAGGTGGACCATTTTTCAACTCTAAAATAGACAAAGTGGCAAACTCTCAAAGTTTCTTGTGATTTAGTGGGATTATCATAGATATTTTAAATTCTTTTCCTGTTTATTTCAACGTATTTGTCATAACTGGGACTGTTCCTATTGACTGATTTTTTCCCTCCTAGTTATAAGTTTTCTGCTTCTTTGAACAACCAGCGATTTTTTATTGTATGCTGGTCATTGATGATGTCGTGTTGTTGGGAGTCTAAATTATGTTATCTTTCTTCACAGAGTATTGATTTTTGTTTTGGTAGGAATGATTCAGTTTGTTTTGGTAGGATGATTCAGTTTGACACTTTTGAGGCATTGTTTGCTTGGGTCTATAGTAGACCCTACATTAACACTAGACAGGACCTCCTCCTAAATTGTGGCCCAATAGGGTCACATAGGGAAATGGTTGAAAGGATATTGAATGCTTAGAAAGTTGTATGAGATCTAAGGGAGGTCAGAATCCCAGCACTGTGTAATCTCTGGAATTCCCATTCAGCGTACAGATTCCCAACAGTTGACCCCTGTCAGGGCTTGCAGAATTTTACTCTCTGCAGATGTGGAAAAGGATCTGGCTAAAAACTCAAGAGCATCCCTACGTAGATTTATGTGTTTCCTTCTCTGCATAGCTCCCTCCACTCTGGCACCCCATTTAGCAAATTCCTACTATCTCAGCAAGCCCTGACTCCAATCTTTATATTCTGTATGCGGTAAGACTGATTTAGGGTCTATTTCTCCGTGAGGCAGTTTGAAAGTGTGCCCACGACAAAAGCCAGGGTGAAAGTAGAACTTGCCTTATGTGTTTCCCTTCTCTCTAAGATCACAGTTCCATGCTTTCTTTTGTCTAATGCTTGAAAACTTTTACTTCATATATTTGTCTGCTTTGTTATTTACTGCAGGAGAGGAAATCTGATGCCTATTACTCCATAATAGCTAAACTTCGAGAGAGCGTTTGAAAGTCAACCATTATCTTTCCTTGGCCATTCTCACATGTGAATGTGATACAAAGAACCTTTGCATCTTGTTACTAGCATGGGGATGAATCTAAAACCTGGAAGAGGTCAAGGTCAAAAGAAATTGAGCCCAAGATACTAGATCAAGCCAAGCATGAAGAACACTCGGTCTCTGGATTTCTAGTTATGTGAAGATACAAACGTCTTAATTGTTAAACTTAATTTGAATTACATTTTCTGTTACTTGTGGGCAAGTCATTTTAACTGATATAAGCCCACCCGTGTATTTTTTTAATTAAAAGTTAAATCATGTTATAACATTCTATGAAAGAGTATTAAAGTTATTTTTTGTACTGACTTTTTAATGTTTCAAATATTATGTGAAAAAATGCTCCATTGGCTGGGGCTAAATATAGTAGAGATTTTTCATGAAATCACATTTTTTACTAATTAATTCCTCAATACTTTTAACATTCCAGAGATATTTATTTAACACTCTGTGAAGCATTGGGGGTACAATGGTGTAAAACCAAAATAATGCATGAGTTTGTGTCTATAAACACTTATGCAAACATATGCCCAGAGAAAAGTCTAAAAAGATTGAAAGAAAATAACAAAAGGAGTTAACATGGGTGGTAAGATTATACATTATTTTCACTTTTCTTTTTATGATTTTCTCCACTGTTTGATTTTAAAAAGATAGATGCTTTTAATACAGTACTGTGTATCTGGCACTGTGATAAGTAACACATATTAATTTTCTCTTTTAATTTTTACAATAAAAAATAGGAATTATATTATTCTCATTTTACTGATGAGGAAAATGATGTTTGATTTCAAGTAAATTGTCCCAGATAAAACAGTTAATAAATAGTGGAGGATATATTACATTTGTAATTAGAAAAAAACAAGAAAATTAATTCTCCTTAAGAAAAATAATGATGTTGAAATGTATTTAATGACATGGAAAGATGTTTATGATACACTGTGACAAAAAAAGCAGTTACAATACAACTGTCTCAGAAGACCCTCATACTATCCTGGTTACAGTCTGGGGAGATTTTTGACGTTGGACGTGTGACAAATCTTTCTTCTCTCGGGAAAAATGAGACCAATGAATTGACATTAGCTTTCTTAAGCTCTGTACCACAGTAATGTAAGAAAACATACAATGTCTGAAAGATCTATATTTGAACTGTCTCTTCTAGAATCATTGTTTATACTTCTTTTAATAATTTTTTTAGGGAACAAAAAAACTGCTTCTCAGTGCTTCCAATGGAGCCAAGAAAAGAAATTGTGATTGGCTGGGAATATCATTCTTCTTTGAAGCAATTTCCAGGTTGTGCCCACAAAGCTTGACTACAAGAAACCCTCTTTTTTGCCCAAATATTTCTTCTGGGAAGGGTCCAGACAGTTTGCATATTTGGTGAGAAAGTCTCACCAGCAGATGGTTTAGAAGCAGTTTAGGTAAATCTGACCAAGTGTCTGACCCATACCTAGCAAGGCCTTGAGTACAAAATAGATGGATAAATCTCTGATTGAGCTCTGTCTCTTAGTATCCTGAAACCTCTGTCCCATTGTTTTGAAAAGAAACAGTCAAATAAGACAGGCTTGATTTTGGCAAGAACCATGTTATCTTGTTTTTGCTAATCTGTATTTGTAATTTTTCTCTAATAAATGTATATTACTTATGTAATAAGAAAATATATTATTTTAGAATTTAGGATTGTAGTGGGTCTTAAATATTATCTAGTTCAAACTCCTTGTCCCCTTTTACAGTCCCCTTTTACAACCTACTGAGGGTTGATGTCTGTCTTACACGGAATTGTGTAGTGGTACTGATTAGGAGTACTTTGCTAAAGGCTTTAGCTTACACACTATCTAAAAATTTATTTAATTATTACACTGCACATTTTTGATTCCTGATTGGGGAGTTTCTTCAGAATTTATTATTTTGTAACAAAGGAGGAATTTGAACAATTCTCGAGTGAAAAATCTTTAGGTCCTGTAAAACCATTTTCTTTCTTTCTTTTTTTTAAACTCCAAGTAGATTTCACTACCAGATATTTAACATGGGTAACACCTCACATAGTTACCATTTTTTATGGTAATGAGAATACTTAAGATCTCTCTTATGAACTTTCAAGTATTCAACACAGTGTTATTAACTATAATCACCAACCTGCGCATTAAATCCCAGAAAGTTTGTACCCTTTGACCAACATCCTTCAAGCCTCTCTCTGCTTCTTTGGTCTTGAGCCCTTTCTCTTTAAAGCATCAAATTTAAAGATGAAGCCAAATTTTCACAGTTCTTCGGAAAACTCTAGTTCAATGTTTTATGAGGCCAATATCTTTACCAAAGGTTTTAGGGACCATAGAGTCTAGGATACAGCCTTCTATCTAGTCCCATACTTAATACTCTATGGTCTTCTACAAGTCCTCACCCCAATGGGAAATGAGTTCAGTCTCCTACATCAGCTGCTCTTGTGGAGAACAGCCTCACCAGGCCAGCCATTTTTCCAACTTCCTCTGAATTTTGGGGAATAAAGCATTCTGTAAATTGTTAAATCCCTCTATTAGTTAGGGATCTTTTAGTTGATTTTGACAGAAGCCAAATCAAAGTTATGAGGGAAAAATAGGAATTTCTTGACTTATAACATTGAAAAATCTAAATATAACATTGGCTCAGTCGGAGTTTGATCCAGGAATGCTATGACCTTATCAGGACAAAGTTTTTCTCTGATTTGTCTTTATTTTCCCTACTATTGCTTCACTCACAGGCAGCTCTGTTTTTGTTTTTATTTATTTTTAATAGTTTCATTTTTAAAATTTTATTTCTCTAGGTTAATTATTTTTATTGCATTTTCCAAAGCATCAATGTATGACAGTTGGGAATTTTGTAAGGTTAGTCTTTTGCCACAGATCATTTGCTGCTGACCAAATATGTGACCCAGAGCAAGTCACTTAACATGTTAAATATTAAACCTGTTATATGGGAATACTATTACCTGCCTCAGAGGATTTTTATAAGATTAAATGAGTTGATTTGTATCTTGGATATTTTTAACTGCTAACTTTTTATTGTGGTAAAATATACAGAACATAAAATTTACCATTTTAACCATTTTGAAGTGTACAACTCAGTGGCATTAAGTACATTCACCATGTTGTGCAGCCATCATCACTATCTAGTTTCAGAACTTTTCATCATCCCAAACAAAGCTCTGTACCTATTAAACAATAACAGCCCCTCTCCTCTCCCCCTGCCCTTGATAACCTCTATTCTACTCTCTGCCTCTAGGCAGGTTCTGTTATTGTAGTGCCTTACCCCGTTCCCCTTCCCTCATCCCCACAGTGCTAGGCTTACTTCCTTTAAGTTCAGTGACTACAACAGAAAGAGTTTCTCCCCAATAATTTTCACAAAATTCCCAAGTTTGATCTTAGTTAGACCAAGTTGGGTCACATGTTCATCCTTGAACCAATCTTTGTGATCACTTGGATTGGCCAGACCTGTAACACGTGCACACTCCTGGATCTTGGGGATGGGGCCATTCTTACCTTTCCACCTAAACCATATGGACTCAAGATGGTGGACTGTGGTCTCCAAAGAAGAATCAGGAAGCTGTTATTAGAATTGGAGGTAAGCTGGGATGGAGGAAGCAGAGCAGTGGTTGCTGGAAAGTCAGACCCCAATCAGTATCTGTCCTGTACACACATATCCATGTGGATCAAGTAACCTCTAATCTATGATCCTCCAAAAGGAAATAGGATGCTTTGTAATTTTTTTTTCCTCCTAAGGGTGAATTGCTCTACTAAAAGATAATAACATTTGTCACATACAAGTAAAATTACAACTTAAATTTGATTGGAAACTTGTTGTGGTTGGGAGAGGACACTATATAAAAGCTCACTATATGAAATTTTTAGAAGAAAGAAACATTACTTTATTAAATAAATTCATAATTATATTTATAGTAGAGAAAAGGAACAATTAGGAAATAAAGGAGGAGAGGGAAAAACAGAAAGGGAAACATTGAGAGATTGGAAAGTTCTCTTAGGGAGAGGGGGTGCAGATTAGTAGAGGTAAACTATTCTTATCATGGTTTAGATTTTACTTGAACTTCTGAGCTGGGTTTTTCAACTATTTTTTTTTCTTGAAATCCTTAGATCAGGATCAGTGAATATGGGACATTTAAGTTGCTATTTCCTTCCTTTTGAATTCATGGCAGACATTGCTAATCTATATCGGCATGCTGTACCTCTGAGTCTGCGCGTGGCCTTAGAATGTTCTTAAGAAGCTTCTTTAGGCAGCCATCACCAGATTATCAGAGTTCACATGCAAAATTGAACCTATTTGCTATTGTGGTCTTAGAAGCTCGTTCTCACTGAAGTATACAGGACTGTGGCCTGGGATACCCATAGGCAGTACCCAGTAATGTATTATTACCTTGAAAGCTGGATACATTGGACCTAGAGTTGGGTTCAGCTTATACAGTGGTAATGCTTCATTCATGAGATATAAGATTGTGACACATATCCTGAGCCACTGTGGAGCAGTTAGATATTTCATTCCAGAATTATGCCTGGAGGCCAATGGGAAAGCCAGCATTTCTTGCTTTTTCCTATTACAACTGAATAGCGTCCAACTGCCTGATTTTGGAAACTGCACAGTGGTCATTGGGATTTCCTGACTCTGAATTGAGTGAACGCTATTTATTTATTTATTTGTTTTTTGTGAGGAAGATCAGCCCTGAGCTAACATCCATGCTAATCCTCCTCTTTTTGCTGAGGAAGACTGGCCCTGAGCTAATATCTATTGCCAATCCTTCTCCTTTTTTTTCCCTTTTTTTCCCCCAAGCCCCAGTAGATAGTTGTATGTCATAGTTGCACATTCTTCTAGTTGCTGTATGTGGGACGTGACCTCAGCATGGTGGGAGAAGCAGTGCGTTGGTGCGCCCCCAGGGTCTGAACCTGGGCCGCCAGTAGCGGAGCGCGCGCACTTAACCGCTAAGCCATGGGGCCTGCCCGAAAGTGAACGCTATTAAAACTGATTAATTTGAAATCAAAAGAAAGAGATTGTTACCCAAATTTCTATTTTTTTTGTAAAGAGATTGTTTTCATTTGGAATTGCAAAAGCAGCCACAAAAGTAGGAGGCTGAATTTTTTTAAATCAATATTTATTTAGTTGGAGAAGGGAAAAAAGCGATGACCAAAGTTAGAACGACTTCGATGATGAAAAGAATGGAACTGCACAATTACTAGAAGTACGTAATGAGTCTTTGTTTTATTATCTTCCTATCCTTACGTAAATGTTAATTTCAGGCAAAAATCTTTTGCCTCAAGATTTGCACCTGGATTATGAATAATCCATTTCCTCTAAATTATACTTATTAGATAATATGTCAAAGATATTAATCTGATTCTTACATAAAAATTCATTTATTTTATAGAAATTAATAAAGAAAATAGAGCATACTAGTGTTCTATTAAAGGTATATGATGAGCAACAGATAGTATAAGAAACTTCTGTCAAATTTTGCTGGGTATCTATAAGAATATACTTTTTTTTTCATTTATAGAACTGTGAGCAGAAATTTATTGGAGAGAGTTTTTGAAAATACCCCATAGCAGGCAAAAAGAATATTTATTTTATATTTGTAGGGTAAATAAAGTTAATATGCTCATAAAAATCACAGTGATTGTATTTTTTTCAGATTTTCTGTATGCTTGTTTAAGAATATACTTTTTAAAGCCAAAGAATTACTAAATGCTCAATGGTTTTTTCATTTTTCAGTTGAATTTGGGAGTTGGAAATTAAAATTATCAGGTAGCTTTCAGGAGTATAGCCTCTGTCTTTTTCAGTGGTAGAAATACTAGGTATGTGAAGAAACACAAAAATAGCTAAATGTTTACACCAATGGACAAAGAAGAAGATACAATAAGTGACGAAGCCGAAAAGAGAGCCATCTCCCTGCAGCCTCCTTTTTATGAAAGCCTGTCCTTGACTGAAGTGTGTGTATAATAACTCCTACTCAGAAATCAAAGATGACTTATAATATTATAAAACTGAATCTTATAATTTTTCTTATGTTATCTATGTTCCTGATTCTTTTTTCCTGTAGGTAGGGTCTTTGAGAATCATGACGTTGTTTGTGTGCTGTTCATAGAAAGCTCCTATGGCCAGTGTCTGGAAAACTGAGCCTGTTCCCACATGTTCCTTTAGCTTGGACTGATCCGTAGCCACACCATGTATCCAATACACAGAAAAAGTCCTGAACCTTTGCTCCTTTCTTGCACTCTGCTCAGTTCTTTGCTTCTCTGATTCCTGAACTTTTGGCTTCACGTCCTGTTCTTTTTCTTGCGCTCGACCTTGGACGTGACGTATGATTTATTTGTCCTTGATAAAAAGACTCAGTAAAATAGAAATTGATGCATACTTTCTTAGCATGATATATACATACTTTAGTCTTAAAGCTAGCATCTTACCAAATAGGCCAACACTAGGAACTTTTCCACTGAAATCAGGAAGAAGGCAATGATGCTCACTATTTTCACTATTATTTAACATTGATTGGTATGAGACTTTGATTCCTTTTGTCTAATTGCAATGGCTCATACTTCTAACAAATTCCCCCTGGGAATTTACCCTGATAAATACACTTCCAACAATGTAAAATAACTATGTGAAAAAAGGTTGCTTCATTATTTATAATAACGAAAGAGTAGAAAGAACCTAAATGCCCAAATAGAAAAGGTTGGCGCGATAACCTATTGCTGTGAAGAAGAATGAAAACACACCCATTAATTGATATAGAGTGATTTACAGATATATAATCAAGTGAAAAAAAACAAAGTGCAAGAGATTATGTAGAGTATGATATCTGTTGTGTAGAAAAGAAGAGTAAATATGAAATTATTTATGATTCTGCTTAATTTTTCAAAGAGACACAAGAGGAACCAAACCTAATGAAATTGATTTTCTACAGGGAGTCGGTGAAAATGGAGTTAAGAGGAATAGGAAACAGGATGAGATTTCTTTGAAAATACCTTTTTAAATATTATTGACTTTTGGAGCATGTTAATATTTTAGATATTTAAAAATAACATTACAATAATAGGATGCAGGAAAAATTTACATTTTTAAAATTTAAAAAAAAATTTACATTCAAATTGGCAAATGGAATCCAATAAGCCTAACTATACATCAAAAACATAACCACTCACACACACAACACATGTACATACAAACACACACACAATCAGCCTAAGTAATTTTTAACATTAAACTTTTAATTTTGAGATATTTGTAGATACACATGCAGTTGTAAGGAATAATACAGAGAGATTCCATATACCTTTTACCCAGTTTCTTGCAATGGTAACATAATGCAAAAGTACACAATATTGCAGTCAGAATATTGACATTGATAGAATCCACCAATTTCATTCAGATCTCTCCAGTTTTTCTTGCGTGTACGTGTGTGTGTGTCTAATTCTAGGCAATTTTATCACATATGTAGGTTCATTTGCCCACTGCCACAGTCACATAAAGAACAGTTCCATCACTATAAGGACCAAGGATTCCTGGTCTTGTCCTTGTAAAGGACCCACTCCTCCTCTCACTCTGCCATCCCTAACCCCTGCCAATCATTAATCTGTTCTGCATTTCTATAATTTGCATTTTAAGAATGTTATATGCATGGAACCATACAGTGTATAATCTTCTGGGATTGGCTTTTTCACTTAGCATAATGCCCTGGAGAGTTGCCCAGGTTGTAGCATGCAATCAGAAATTCATTCCTTTTTATTACTAAGTTGTATGGATGTATCACAGTTTATTTCACCATTCTTCTGTTGAAGGACGCCTGGGTTGTTTCAGTTTTTGGCTATTATGAATAAAGCTGCTATAAACATTTGCATACAAGTTTTGGTGTAAATGCCTAATAGTGCAATTGCTAGGTCATATGATAGTTGGATGTTTTTTAATTTTATAAGAAACTGCCAAACTTTTCCAGAGTGGCTGCATCATTTTACATTCTCACCAGCGATGTATGAGTGATCCACTTTCTCCATATCCTCACTAGCATTTGGTGTTGCCAATATATTTTATTTTAGCCATTCTGATAGATGTGTAGTGATATCTAATTGTGGTTTGCACTTCTCCAATGGTTAATTAAGTTGCATGTACATCTTTTCATGTCCTTATTTGCCATCTGTATATCTTCTTCAGTGAAATGTGTGTTCATGTCTTTTGCCCATTTTCTGATTGAAATGGTAGTACTTTACTGTGAAAGTGTACTCTGATTGTACACTTTCAATGGGGCTATATTATAAGGACAAAAAGAACTACAGGCAAGTCTTTAATTTTACTTAGTAGGTTTGTTGTCGTGGTGGTACTGTAGTAGATCCAAAACTATTTTGTGTGTATTATAAATTGAGCAAATAAACAAGATGATGTTAGGAATCAGAGGTCTCACTGTAGAAGGAGAGTGATAAAATTATGATTAGAGTGATTAGAGGCTAGGAAGGAAGAACCTTGTGGTATTACTTTGGAATCAGATATATCAGTAATATATATATTCATGCAGAAGAACTGATTTTATTTAGAAGAAGCCCTGTTCAAAATGTATCTCTAAACTTTACCTACATATATTTGAAGTAATAACTAGACACTCCTGGAGTGAGGAGAGTGAATGGATAAAAGGAGAAAGGTATTACCTGTTAGCACTTTACTGAGAATAAATTCTATAAGTTTTTACTAATACCTAGTTAATAAACTCTAAGTCAGTGGTTCCTAACAGGTGACAATAAACTCTTTTAATTTTTCATCAATATGTAAAAGGTTTTGATAACTGTTACTGTGAAGATTATATGTCAGGTGGAAAGTTGAAGTGAGTGGGTTATTTGACGCCATGCAGAGTAGGTTAAGAGTTATTGTATAATTAAGAAGTGAGAAGCATATATTTTTTAAAATTTTATTTATTTATTTTTTTCCCCCAAAGCCCCAGTAGATAGTTGTATGTCATAGCTGCACTTCCTTCTAGTTGCTGTACGTGGGATGCGGCCTCAACATGGCCAGAGAAGTGGTGCGTCGGTGTGCGCCAGGGATCTGAACCCGGGCCGCCAGCAGCGGAGCGCACGCGCTTAACCACTAAGCCACGGGGCCGGCCCAAGAAGCATATTTTAAGGCCAAATAATGCCCAATAAAGACTGTGAGTTTACTGTGATGTGTGATGATTTTGCCTCTTGAGTATCTAAGAAAGTGCGGTCAGGGCGAAAATAGTCCTGCTCAAAAGACAACTGAATTGTGAGATAACTGAAGATGCTTAAAAACTCTATGTAATGTTATATGACAGTTATAATTAGAAAGGAACTATTGTGACAGTAGCACACATATAACTGTATTTAGTTAGGAAGTTCATTGTTATGCATGCTTGGATATAATCAGCATATAATAGAAATACAACAGAATGGAATACATTACATTAGTGGATTTAAGAGACCACGTCTTGGTCAATCAAGTATATGAAGATACAGAAGACAAGGGGCAGAACTCTGGAGTGTTTACATTCTTGTGACCACCAAAATTAGGTGAGTCAAAAAAACATTTGAATTTCTTCCAAGTGGAGCAAAACAAACTGTCTAAAACTAGACTGTGCTGACATCACTGCTGCTCAATCTGGGTATGGGAGGTCTCCACCTCCACCTCATTCATCAACCTGTAATGGAAAAAGCCACATGAACGTAAAAAAAATGTAGTTAAAGACAGAGCAACATATGGTCTTCAGAGAGACTGAAGGAGAAGAGATTGCTGGGGAGTTTGAGAGGGTTTTAAATGGAGGACAAAGAGTGAGACCTTTCAGGGAAGAGTTCCGGCAGTAATAAAAGAGATTTACGGAGTCTGTCAGGAGTGTCCTGGGTACGGTGTCTGTCGTTTCTCTTGCTGGTGTGGTTGGCCAGAGTGTTCGCCTGCATGTTACCATGGAAGGAAATCCTAGGGAGTAGAGATGCCAGCTGTAGGAATGATTACATTATTGCTAAGATGTTAGAATTTGAATCGTCTAATCTTTTTCAAGCACTGAACTGCCAAAACTTCTGATTCTAAAGAGTGCTGCAAACAAAAAATTTTGAGAACCATTGCTGACTGGGCTTCAAAGATTTGTGACCAACTTTCTTCCCAGCTGCCTTGTGAGCACTGGTCATTGGATCATAACTCGGCATGGGGAATTTGGTGAGTTCAGCTATGGTGTGATGGAGACAGAGCAAGTGAAGTTCTAAGGAGGAAAAGGTCTGAGACTGTATAAGGGCCAGAGTCCCAGTTTTCCATTCCAAAGGAAATTTAGCTGAGAAGCAAAGCCAAGGACAAATGAGTAGCACTCCCTGCCCAGTGCCCTCACAGTGGTCTCCTAATCTGTGACGTCGGACAAGAGAAGAATATGTCCTGGTATCAAGCTTGGAGAAGTGGGCAACCAAGGTAGGTGATAAATAAGGAATATTACAATGTGACTGAGTTAGAGTTTGGGCCCAGCAGTGTTTCCAGAGTTGAGTAGACAGTTGTGGTCATTTTATGTTAGGTTTTTGTAGCTGTGTGTGGTTGTGTGTCCCTTGTGGCAGAAATACCAACTGGGAGCAGAGGCCACTTGAAAACAGTGTACTCCAGCAGCATCCACAGTTGGAAGAGGTCAGAAATGTAGCTCTTCGGGTAATTGGAAAGCAAATGCAAGGATGAGTGTTTGGAAAAGAAAACAAAGAGAAGGCTGTGAGGTAGAAGGAGACACAGAAATGAATGGAGGATTGGGGGTTAGAAAGGAAGATGCTTAAATAATCTTAGCTAAATGTTGTGTTGGGCAGGAAAAATGTCTGAATGGGATCTTTTATGATTTGTGTAGCTGTGAATAACTTAATAAGGGTTATGGCTACACTTACTCTGATTATTTGGGCAAAAGTGTTTTTTGCCTCAATTACCTAAATAACTGAGGAAATGTCTAATGATCCCAATTAGCTATTTAACATAATAGCTTTAATAGCTTTAACTTCAGTTCACCAGATAATATAATTCTCCCTTGTATTTTGCATCAGAGAGCTAAGGAGGGATCTTCAGTAGAAGGATATTTCTATTTTCCCATTTCCAGTGCTTAAATCTGCTGGTGAAATAGGGCCAGCCTGTATAATTTCTGATAATTGGAAAAAAAATTGCAGTGCACCTCCCTTATTCATTAGTTGTTAAAGAATTAGCTTTTGTTTTCTTTTAAAAGATATATTTTGGAATATATCCACGATCTCTTTCCTTTCCTTTTTTAACCTAAGGGATCTCAACCAATTGTTCTAAATTTGTGTAAATTTGAACCCTATTTTGCATTGAGTAGGAGAGTGCCTCTCTTCCTAGTTTTTCTAAGAACACAAAGTTTGATGGGAGTAAAATTGAAATATAATGACTGTTAGTCTCTAAGATCATTACAAAGTCAAATAATTGGTAATTGTAAAATTTGGCTATCAGTCCTGTGTTACACAAACCCGAGTCACTTTTCTGTCAATATCTTGATTTCAGAGATGACAGCATTTTTATCTCCCTTACAGGCTGCCATTAAATTTAATAAATAATGCCAACAAAATGCTCGACAAAACTTAGAGGTTAGCATTGTATGGAAATCAAGATATTATTTATTATCAAATTGATCGATTGTTAACTTCATACTTAAATTAATTATGAGGTGATAGTAATATAATGTATAATATGATATTTTAAAATTCAAAATACATCCCTTTGACATACCCCTCAATCACTGTCTGTGATTTGTTTTTTGAGCAATGTCTTACTTTCTGGAAGTACAAGATACTACACTCTTATTTTATATATTTCCTGTACCAGCCCTAGACTCAGCCAATTGTCTAAGGAGCCCTGATGCCGTTTATTGGGGAATAGCATTAGAAACCAAGATCTGACACTAAGTGTGCTCGTTGGTACTGGGGTGATGTTGCTTCTTGGTCCTCTCAGCTGACAGAGTAAGGAAATATATGGGTGTATACTAACCTGTGTATATACACATATCTATAAATATCTACATGTTTACACATAAAGATATAAATATCAAGAAATATAAGTATTTCTATACGTAACCATCTGTGTCATGTTAAGCTAAACATGAGCTCATACGAATGTCTCCAACCCTGATTCATTACCATTTGGATCCTTCCAGCCTCCCGTCCTTGCTTATGTGTAACCTCCTGCTTTAACTGCGAGAAATCTGACTTCTACCGTCTGTCATCTATTTACTTAATTGCTTAATTTCAGTATATATGTGTATCAGTATCAGAATTATTAATCCACACTTCTGTGGCAAACAACATTATCAACTAGAATACAAAGCTTATGTATAATTGAGTTTGGCTTTCATTTAACAGCCTCCACTCATTTCCAAAGTTACTTAGGTCAGCACCTTTTTTTCCCTCAACCCTTTAAGTGAGGTTGTTTCATACATTTGTAATACAGTTAGATTGTTTTGTCACATTCTGCATTCCACTGTGGAATTCTCCCAACCTTCTAAATGATTTTTTAAAAATTTGCATATGTTAAGGCTCACTCTTTGTGCTGCAACTTTCTATGGGTTTTGACAAACGCATAGTATCATGTATTCACCACCACAATATCACACGGAATAGTTTCAATGCTCTGAAAAAATCTCCTGTACTTCACCTATTTAATATTTCTCCTCTGTCCCCAAATACCTGGCAATCACTGATTTTTTTTTAATCATCACTATAGTTTTACCTTTTCCAGAATGTCATACAATTTTCCATTATTTGTTTCAGACTGTCTTCTTTTACATAGCAATACTCATTTACAATTCATCCATGTCTTTTCACGGCTTGGTAGCTCATTTCTTTTTATCACTGAATAACATTTCATTGTTTGGATGTACCACAGTTGTTCATCCACCCCTATTAAGGAGAAATTGGTTGCTTCTGGTTTTTGACAATTATGAGTAAAGCTGCTATAAACATTTGCATGCAGAATTTTTTCAGGAATTTTTTCTTTATTTTTGATTTCCCATAGTTTGAAAATGATATGCTTACATGTAATCTTTTGGTGTTTATCCTGCTTGATGTCCTCTGAGCTTCTTGCATTTGTGATTTGATGTCTGACATTTACTTTGGGGAAATTACTTTGGATCTTAGTTTCTAATACTATTGTTTAAAATATTTTTTTTGGTCCTTTCTCTCTTTTTTCTCCTTCTGGTACTCTGACACATGTACGTCACACCTTTTGTAGTTGTCCCATAGTCTTTGGATATTCTGGTTTTTTTTTTTTTTTCTTTTCTTTTTCTTTTTTTTTTTTTTTACAGTCTTTGTTCTCTTTGCTTTTCACTTTTGGAGGTTTATGTAGAGATAACCTCAAGCTCAGAGATTCTTTCCTCAGCTGTGTGCAGTCTACTAATAAGCCCATCAAAGGCATTCTTCATTTCTGTTAGTATTTTTGATCTCAGCATTTCTTTGTGGTTCTGTCTTAGGATTTCCATCTCTCCACTTACATTGTCCAGCTGTTTTTGCATGCTGTCTACTCTATCCATTAGAGCCCTTAGAATATTAATCATAGTTCTTTTAAAATCCTGGTATGATAATTTCCACATCCCTGCCATGTCTGGTTCTGATGCTTCCTTTGTCTTTTCAAATTGTTTTTTTTTTGGGTGTGTGAGGAAGATCAGCCCTGTGCTAACATCTGCCAATCCTCCTCTTTTTTTTTTTATTTTGGCTGAGGAAGACTGGCCCTGGGCTAACATCCGTGCCCATCTTCCTTCACTTTATATGGGACGCCGCCACAGCATGGCTTGCCAAGCGGTGCGTTGGTGCGCGCCTGGGATCCGAACCGGTGAACTCCGGGCCGCTGCAGTGGAACGCTCGCACGTAACCACTTGTGCCACCGGGCTGGCCCCTCAAATTGGGTTTTTGCCTTTTAGTATGCCTTGCGATTTTTTTTTTGATAGCTTACATGAACAAGGAACTGCTCTAAATAGGCCTTAAGTAATGTGGTGGTAAGGTGGGGCAGAGAGGGGAAGTGTTCTGTAGTCCTCAGTGTTTTAGTAAGTCTATGCCTCTGGACTATGAGCTTCACAAGTGTGTCTCAGTTTTTTCTCTTCTTTTAGATGGATGAGGATGGCTAGAATAGGCTGGAGTTGGTATTTTCCTTCTTCCACATGGAAGGCTAGAGCAGGCTAGAGTTGGGTATTTCCCTTCTCCCAGGTGAGTTAGGCTCTGATGACAACCCAGCCAGTTAGGCTCTGGTTAATTAGTTTCTCCTAACAACAGGCCTTTTTAAGAACAGAGTGCTCTGGCATATTTCAAAATGGTTCCTCTTCTCTTCCTGCTGCTGGAAGCACAAGGAGATTTTTCTCTGATATTTACTGTGAGCATCTGGTTGAGCTCCTAGAGATAAAAGTCACAAAAGTAGAGAAGCCTCCCTATGACTGGGTTCCCCTGGAGTTTTTAACTGTCAGAATTATCCACACTGAGTCTCCAGCAATTCATCAGTTACAGTTCAGGTTTTCCTGCTCCAGTACTGGTTCTCTTGGCAGTGTCGGCTCATCAGTCTCTGCTCAGATAAGCCATGACTCCCTATATTCGTCTGTCTCTCTCTGCACTCTTGGGGACAGCGTTTTACCCCGTGTCCTCCCTTCTCCTATGGATCCAAGAAGAGTTGTTGATTTTCAGTCTGTTCAGCTTTTTACTGGTTGTTAGGATGGAGTGGTGACTTCCAAGCTCCTTACCCGTAGAGCCAGAAATTTGAAGTGTATGTTTTTTGTGAATAGAAATTTTCAAATAAGTTGGTTAAATACCTAGAAGCCTGACTGTCGGATTGTATGGTAAGAGCGTGTTTAGCTTTGCAAGAAATTGGCAAACTGTCTTCCAAAGTGGCTAAACCATTTTGCATTCTCGCCATCAATGAATGAGAGTTCCTGTTGCTCTTCATCCATGACAGAAATTGGTATTGTTAAATTTTGGAATTTTAGCCATTCTAATGGTTGCGTAGTAGTATCTCATTGTTGTTTTAATTTGCAGTTCCCTGATGATAAATTATTTTGAGCATATTTTCATATGTCTATTTGCCATCTGTATGTCTTCTTTGGTGAGATGTCCGGATAAATTACCCATAAATGCCCATTAAAAAGTTTTTTTTTTATTGTTGAGTTTTGAAATTTCTTTCTATATTTTGGAGACAAGATCTTTATCAGATATGTGTTTTCCAAATAGTTTATCCCGGTCTGTGGCTTGTCTCTCCATATCCTTAAGAGTTTTTTTTCACAGCATAGAAATTTTTACCAACTTAACCAAGTTTTTCTTTCATGGAATGTGCTTTTGGTATTTATCTAAAAACTTATCACCAAATTCAAGGTCACATAGATTTTCCCTTACTTTACTTTTGTAGTGATACATTTCAGCATCTTCTTGTTTGCAAATTTTCTTTTTAACCACTGCAATTCAGTAAAAGCTCCAAAATCTAAAGATTTTTAGCCTCCTAATTACTTAATCTTTAATTATTGATTTCTAAGTCACTCTGAACAAGATGCAATCTAAATACAAAGGACTTTCTAACAAAATTTTCATTTTTTTAAAGACACAAGTTGTTTTACAAAGTTTTTCTTCAAGGGCTAAATATTTGAAGAGAGATAGCAAAGAGAATATTCACACCACCGTGCAGAAGCTTTTTTTTTTGTTTTTGCTGTTGTTTTATTTTCACATTAGTTTTATTGCAAGATTTTGTAGTCAGTTGTAGTGTATATATAAAATATTTGTAAATTTTTAAGACATCTTCTTATTTTTTAACTGGTAAAATATCGTGACATGTTTGGATTGGGTTATTAATTATGTGTGCACCATAATCAGTTCTAAGTATATTTCTGTATCATGTGTTTTCAATTTAGTAAGAATATTGTTCTTACCATGATGATGTGCTCCATCAAAATTTTTATATTTATTATTACTGGAAAAAAATACTTTTTCTCAATATCATTCATAATAATGTCAGATGTTTCATCTTAAATGGAATGAATTTTTTAAAGTTTCCATAAGTTGTATGCAAAAAATCAAACCTTATTAGAATTAACTCATTTTCCATTTGAAGAATCTGATGACATAGATATGAAACTGGCATAATTAACTGTTTATAATGTTTTGCTTCTGTTAATGGATATTAACAGCTATCCATTCACTTTTTATACCTATTCTATATAGGAATAGAAAATTAGCTAAATTAATATAGAAGCACTGTCATTTGATCTAAATGAAAAGTCATGCTTCACAGAATAATAAGTAAGTGCACTTTCTGTAGCTGCACATTTTCTATTGTTATCTCTGGACACAGTCTTGTTAAAATAAATATCAAAAGTTAAAATAAATGCTGGCATTTCTTCAGATTTCTGACTACTGTTTTTGATACAGCCAGTGACGTCTTCACAACCCTCATGTCATGGTGGATAGTAAATATTTTGAGTAAGTTATACATTTGTCATCACCTTTTTGAGAGACAAATTTAGCACATGATTTTTGATTAAATATGTATTTGATTTTTTTGCGGTCATTGTTACTGTAAGAGTATGTGAAATAAACAGCATTACCAAATAATAAACTAAATAGTTATAGATTTTTATCATGTAATACATGACTAAACTACTGTAGCAAAAGCATTCAGGCTATTCGCTATATACTCTACGGCAGAACTGCTCTGTTTCTATTTCTTTCACATGTTTCATATAGACCTGACCTGTCTCATGTTTCACACTGATGTACTCCCCTCTCCCTAACTGGTGGTCTGATGGCTTCATGCATCAGAGTATTTTCCTTGCAACCCACCTGAGACTTGAAAAAGATGGCTGTCCTAATCATTTGTGTTGAAACACACTGTGTTTCATAAGCAAGAGTCCTATAGCTGTCTTGAAGAGTAGTGTTTGTTATGGTGAGTCTAGAAAAGCACAGTGAATAAAGGCAGGTTATTGCTGATTGTCTTTCAAATTTAACTACACGTTAAGATGAGAACTGTATTTACTGCACATGAGTCTCACAGTCTAGTAGATAAAACCATGGCAGAAGCTGGAAGGTCAAAGTGGAGGTCTGATAAACCCAACCATCTTATTTTAATGCAACTATTAAGAATGAAACTTCATTAAAAATGAAGGAAAATGCTAAATTGGACAGGATGCTGGGAGGGGAAAACAATAAATTCTGACTATTCTGGGCAAACCAGAATATATGGTCACCTTACTTATCCATCTTTGTATCTTTTGTCTATGTTTTTCTTCATTTTTTAACTTCTTATCCTCAGGGGCAATTACTTTACATTTTTCAACTGTTTTTATTTTCTTTTTGGTATTTATTTCTATATTTTTAAATAGGTACAAACTATTCTCTTGATTCTTTACTTTTTAGACATTATCTATTGACTTCTTGTTACGGTAGATGAGGATTTTCTTTCTTTACCTTTTTCCTACTCTCCGATATAATATCACAACTTTTGGTTAAATCCATTTTTGGTGTTTTCATTATTACGAAAGAGCATGTGTGTGTGTGTGCGTGTGTGTGTAGTTTTTCACTGCTGAGCCCAAGTATTATAGCATGAATACAGTTTGTTGTTAGATCTTTTTCCCTTTGGAGTTGATAATTGCCTTATTTTTTCCCATTTACCTAGTTTTCTTTAAGTCAAAAGCTAAGTCTTTCTATACTCTCTAACAACTTTGTAAAATATTTATGAATATTCTTTTCAAAGCAGTCAAACTTCTAAGATAATCTGCCAGTAACTGCACCACCACCTTTTATTTATTTTTTGCTAAATGTATTCTTTCTGGATCCTTTGATTTTCTATTCCATGATGGTTTGTAGTGAAGGCCTCCTGCATAGCTCTCATCAAAACTTCCTTTTGACAAGTTTATATAAATTCCTTTCACCTCTTTCCTCTGTTGGATCCTTTTCTCAGATTCCATGTTTTCTTTCTTGCTTTATTACTTCATTTTAGTATAATATATCCTTTAGTAGCTTAAGAAAAGCTACCTGAGAAGTTAAGTTTTTTAGACACTTGGTTTTTCCTGTGAATTGTGAACACATTACTCTATTCTTTCTAGTATCCAATGTTGCTGTTGGGAAATTCAATGCCATTCATATTCCTGGGTTGGTGGAAATTAGTAGTAAGAAACATTTTTTTTTTTTTGTGAGGAAGATCAGCCCTGAGCTAACATCCGTGCTAATCCTCCTCTTTTTGCTGAGGAAGACCGGCTCTGAGATAACATCTATTGCCAATCCTCCTTTTTTTTTCCCCAAAGCCCCAGTAGATAGTTGTATGTCATAACTGCACATCCTTCTAGGTGCTGTATGTGGGACGCGGCCTCAGCGTGGCTGGAGAAGCGGTGCATTGGTGCGCGCCCCGGATCCGAACCCGGGCCGCCAGTAGCGGAGCGCACGCACTTAACCGCTAAGCCACAGGGCCGGCCCAGTAGTAAGAAACATTTTAATTGCTATTGAACATGTGTATGTTGATACATATGTAGTCCAGGTACTGCCTGGTAGTGTTATTAATGAAAAAAATAAAAAGGAAACTAGTTCTTGTGTTCTTATCATAGCTAGTAGTAGTTTCTTCAAGAGGCTCAGTGGTGTGTAAAAATGCTATCTGTACAAGTATGTTTGATTAAAGTACCCTTCAATATATCCAGTATAATAAAATTATCAAATGATATTTCATTTCATAATTTTACTTAACATTTTATAGAAAGAATCTAATGATTTCATTGCCCGTTTGTATCTTGAGTTTAATTAGAATCTTTTCCAAGTAGAACATACATACTGGCAACGATCACCAAGAAATATCTTGTTTGTGTCAATTTTATAATTATAAGATCTCTCAGTTCAGAACAAAAGTAAAATTACTAGAGACGACAAAACACTAATAAAATCTCACGCGTCTGAGTGGTATTGCCATAGTAAGAGTGAGCTGTATTTAAATGATAATTAAAACAATGAAAAAGTACATTACACTGATATAAAGGCTCATAGGTGAAATGCAATTAAAGGAAATGAACATTTTGTCTTCACATCAGGTTGGCAAAGGTAAAGACTCCACATGATTTCAAGTTAGTAATATTAGAATCAATATTGTTTCAAAGAGCCTCAAATAAAAAAATCTTGCAATGAGAAGACCAGTCATAGCACAGTTATCTAAAACCTGAGCTGGAAAATAATATGTCCCCAAATATCTGCTTGTGAGAAATTTAACTTCAATTATATTACAAGACTATCTGAATACTGATTAATATCTTGTTTAAGATACCTTACTCACAAAATAGACATTGGTCTTAAATACTTAAAGAGTAAAAATGCAGATGTTCTACCCACGGTTTTGAAATAGCGTGATCTTTTTAAGAGCAGTGATTGGTTTCACAGAGCAAGTGGCATAGAGATTTCTGTATCTTAGTAAATATCCTAGACATTTCGTATATCTTAGTAAATATCCTAGATAGGTAATGAGTATAAATGTGGATGGAAAATGCTGGCTTAAGTACACATATATTATAGTGAGCATATTAAGCATTCCTGTATGCATATTAACCTATCAGGAATTATGAGAAAAATTAAAATTAATAATAACTCCTGCTCCTTGAAGTTGCAGAGGACTTAGAACCTGAAGAAATCTGAGAAAGATATTTGAATTTGGTTGCTATTAGCATAAGCAAGTAATATGACTATATTATTAAGGGTAAGGGAATAAAATAATTTCATTTCATAAATGAATGTCATACATGACTATTACAGTCTCACTGCTGAATGCTACCTCTGGGAAGTACTGGTTAGGTTTTCAAAGAAGTGATATTAGTCTGCCATAGTAACCGCTAACTAATGTGGACACATAGGGTATTTCTCTCCCTCTTGGTCTTTCACAGTAATCCATTCAATATACTATGCTTAACAGGGAATAATATTGCTGGTTGCAACACTTACTTGCTAATAGTTAATGACCATGCTTTCTTATTTATGCAAGTAATGCCAGCATGAAGATTCTATTTGTTCATTCAGTATAAGAAATATCAGGTGACTAAGAAATGTTAAGTTCTTTCCACCCAAATTTGTCAAAGTGATTTCAGTACTTTTGTGCTTGGACTGTAAAATATATTCACTTTATTGAGTCAATGGCTTTTTGCATTCTGGGAATCAGCTCTGTATCCAATTCTCCAAATGGAAATGAACAGACACCTTATCAGAGAACACTCTGCCCCATTTTGTTTTTGTGTTTGTTTCTCCAGCTAAGAATATCCCAGTATCTCATTTTCTCTTCTTTATTGCCGTTTTGCATAGGCTGATTGTTTTAATGGTTTTTCCCAGAGTAACAGTCACATCTTTTTTCTGTTCACTGTGCTAGATGATTGTCCCATTTAGCACATATTTGCTACCTTGATTTCTTGTTTCTGGACTAATTATTTCACTTTACAAGGTGCACTAGCAAAAAGAACAGATTGTTAGTCTAAACAGTTACAATAGGTTCTATTATCTTCTCTTTCTATTTCACCAACAACAAATACAACATTTACCCTAAGAGCAACTAACTCTAGAAGTTGTCAAATCACACTGCATATTTCCATGCTTGGACCATTTAAACTATCTCTGTACTGTAGTGGAAACTCATGGGATTGCTTGTCCCACTGATCGATCTTGGAGCAGGCATACCCCAACTAACCCCATCTACGTGGTTATAGTGAAAACAGCTATGTTAGTAGAACAGGACTGGCCTCCCGGGCACGCCTATGCACCATCCTGGCCCAATCAGAGCCTCTCTGAAATTAAGCTACTAAGCTTTGGTCTTACTGTGGCTGGCCTTTTGAATTTTCAACACTAGATTTATTGTTGGCCATGTTTTCTGCCCTATGGATTACAGAAGCAGAGAATGCCTTGCTGCAGAGATAGAAAGAAGACTGGAGCTGACTTACACAAATGAGCAGTAGTGAAAGAGAGATAGTCATGAAGGCATTTGAACTCCTGGTTTCCATCTTTCCTGAGACCCAGCCATATTTATATCTTTGAAGTACTCTTACCCTCTTAAATTCGTCTTTAAAAATTTTATGCTACTCTGATTTGGATTTTCTTATTTGTTAACAAAAGAGCTCTAATAAATATATTTGTCAAAACCCAAGATATTTTACATTAATATCGTCCATATTTCTCTATATCATTGCAAAACAAAACACAACATAAAAACAAAATCCATCTCTTCTATCATTCAATAAAGAAAGCTTTTCTAGGCTATGGTCCTTCTTAGAGGATATCAAACAGTTCAAACCCTCGAAATTTGATAACTGTGTGTCATCTAGGTGTGATATATCAGTGTTTTCCTGATATGTCAAAGACAATCTTTTCAAATTCCATAACAAACACTTTATATATGTTATTTGTTCCTGAAAGACAGTATTTATATATTAAATCACATTTTCCTTTTGGTTTTCTTTATATTTTGGCTATGTTTTCTCAAAGGAAAAGAGTTAGCTTTATTGCTTATGTGTTTGTGTGTACGTGTGTGTGTCTGTGCACATGCACACACATATATGTGTGTGTATATATGTATATAAACATATATATGTGTGTATATGTGTATACATAAAATGCACTTCTATGCATATATATAACGTTTTGTGTATATAAAACTTGACCTTTGTTACATTTATTTAATTTTCCTCATTTACCCTCATAAAGATTAACAGTGAAATAAAGCCTTAACCTACATTAAAAAGTGCATATAAATCAAAATACAACAAAAACATTTTAATTTTTCTGTGAATCCTCACTTTCTTTATAGGTCATAGAAATTTAAGCAGTCATACTAACTACTTTCCTTCTCTCTTTATTTAGTAAATTCTAATTGAAAAGCCATATAAAAACACATTCCAAAAGCTTCCAGGAAAAGTAAGCCTCTTTAGATTTGTAATTAAAAACCAGTTTCCGGGGTGATGGCAGCAAAATGGCGGAACAGGAAGCCCCAGACCTCCTTCTCCCAATGGAGACATCTAGTCATCAATACATAGACCAAGTTCCTGTGTGAGAAATTCAGAAACCAGTTAAGAGGCTCCCGCACCACAGAGGAGCGCGAAACCAGCCAGCATCAAAGTGGGTAGGAAGATCTGTGGCACCCACTCACCATAGTCCCTCCCCCTAGCTCAGCCCTGCTCCATCTGGATCTGAAGAAAACTCTCAGCTCATTTGGCTTTTCTCTGGGGAGGGAAGGAGAAGAATGAAACCTGCGTCCAACTGTGCAGACTTTTCAGGGTCTTGCCTGAAGCTAACTGCTGACAGGAAAGGGTGCCCGGTCCAAGGCAGCTGAGAATTAGGCGATGGTTTGGACTAGCATGCGCTCACCATAGTCCCTCCCCCTGGCTCAGCACAGAGAAAAGCCCCTACTCCTGGCTTCTCTCTGGGGGGAGAAAGAGTTGGAGCATGCAGCAACGTTTGGTTTTGGGGAGCTCACTCTCTCTCTCTTGTGCCTTCATTTTTTTTGTTGTTTTTTTTTTTTTTAGATTTTAAAATCGTCTCTTTTTCACTTTATTCTCTTTTTTTTTTTATTCTGGCAATAGAACTTTAGGAACACTTACCATGACATCTATTCTTTTATAATTTTTACACGTACAATAAGAGTAATGTTCACTATAAGCACAATGTTGTACAGTAGACGTGTAGAGCTTATCCATCTTGTATAACTGAACCTTTATATCCCTTGAACAGCAATTTCCCATATGACACTCTTGTCTGAAGATCATTTGACTGTATGTGCCTGTATTCTTCTTTCTCAAGATTGTTTTGGCTATTCCAAGTCCTTTGTGGTTCCATAGGAATTTTAGGATTGTTTTTTCTATTTCTGAGGAAAATACCATTGAGATTTTGATAGGGATTTCATTAACTCTGTAGATTGTTTTGGGTAGTATGGACATTTTAAAACATTAAATCTTATAATCCATGAATATGGGATGTCTTTCCACTTATTTGTGTTTTGTTTAATTTCTTTCAGTAGTGTTTTGAGGTTTTCGGTGTACAAATCTTTTGTCTCCTTGGTTAAGTTTATTTCTAAGTATTTTATTCTTTTTGATACTATTGTAAATGGAGTTGATTTTTTAATTTCCTTTTTGGGCTATTTGTTGTTAGTATATAGAAACACAACTGATTTTTGTATATTGATTTTGTATCCTGCAAGTTCGTTGAATTCATTTATTTCTAACTGTTTCTTGGTGGAATCTTTAGGGTTTTCTATATATAAGATCATGTCCTCTGTAAACAGAGACAATTTCACTTCTTCCTTTCTTGTTTGGATGCCTTTTATTTCTTTTTTTTTGCCTAATGGCTCTGACTAGGACTTCCAGTACTATGTTGAATAAGAGTGGTGAGAGTGGGCGTCCTTGTCTTGTTCCTGATCTTAGAGGAAAACCTTTCAACCTTTCGCCATCCTGTATGATATTAGCTATAGTCTTGTCGTATGTGGCCTTTATTATGTTGAGGTATGTTCCTTCTATACCCAAGCCTTTACCTTTCTTCTCAGCACCCCTCGGTCGTCTAGAGTATGCAAGGGGCTGGCATGGGTCAGTGACAGGCAAGACAGAAGCCAGTTCCTTGGGCAGCCCTTGGATAAGTTGGAATATTGGATGCACAGTCCAACTCTTACCTTTCCCAGTGAGAAGCTGGGCTTTGGGCTTTTTCACTCACTTTTTCAGAGTTGAGTGTGTGTGTGCTATTCCAAACTGCTCCCTTAGTTCTCAGCAGCCCCCAACATGGTGACATTTTCTGTCAGTGCTCAGATTCAGGCAAGGCAGAAGCAAGTTCCTCAGGCAGTCTCCAGAAATATCAGAACTTTGGATATGTGGTCCAGTCCTTTCCTTCCCTCTCCAGAGAGAAGCTGGGAATTAGGGGTTTCCCCCCGATTGTGTGGCGCTGTGTTGGGGGGAGAGATTAGAGCAAGAGGGAATCTCAAATATTCCTACCAGCTTCAATGAGGCTGTTTTTGCCCTTGCTAGAAGCCTCTCAGCTGATTTCTGGATTTCTCTTAAAGAGAATTGGGCTGAGTACTACTGTTGAATCAGTGTGTCCTTGGGGGGCAGGAGAGCAGAGGCATCCTATTCTGTCATATTGTTTACATCATTCCTCTTTGCCTTCATTTTAAAAACCCTTATTAATTTGCTCATGCCAGTTGGGAGTTGTGCTAAACTCTGGAGATTCTGAGGTTGTGTTATTTTACAGACTACCATGGGTGTTTTGTTCTTGTAATTCTAATTTTTTTTCCTTTGTTTTCAGAATAATGATTTTTTTCTTTAGCATCCTCAAGTGGTAACCAATTAGTTCCTTTTCCTTTTGGTTTTTAAAGCATTGAGGATTTGAACATCTCTAGTTTCAAACTGTTATAGTCAATATTCCTATTGATGTTCAATTTATTTCATTTGTGAACAGTGGTGACTCTTTCAAGCTGGCTCTAAATGCTTCTGATACAATCCTAGTAGTAGTCTTTAATAATTTCTTGTTTTCTGGATAAAAGTTTCAAACTAATCTTGTGCATTTCTTTCTTAGCCCTGGGATTAGCCATTTCTTTCAAAAATCTCTATTCTTTTTGGTGGGTAATGATATTTTAAAACTACCATCTGGGTATTGTTCCCTAGGGTTTTAAATCTTTTCTATAGCATTTTCTCTTTTCTTCTTTCTCATAGTTATTCTGTTCTGATTATCTATTTCTGTGAAACCAACCACCCTAAAACTTAGTGGCTTAGTGTAACAATTTATTATTATCTCTCACAATTTTATGGGTTGATTGGACTCATCTAGGCACATTCCTTGAAGAGTCTCACGAGATTGCATTTAGCTGATATTCAGGCTGTAATCGTGTGCAAGCTTGAGTGGGATGAATGTACAAGGTGGCCTCTTTACTTATATATCTGCCACCTTAGCTGGGAAGGCTGGAAAAGCTTGGGACTGGCCTTCATGTAGCCTCTCTACAATGACAGATTGAGCTTCCTCACAGTGTGTTGACTTAGAATTGTCAAGCTTTTTACTGGTGGTGGCTGACTTCCGCCAAAATGAGTGTTCTGAGAGACCAAGGCAGAAACCGCAAGGTTTCTTCTGACATAGCCTCAAAAGTCACACAGAATCACCTCCACCAGAGCCTGTTGGTTACAACAGCTAGCCGATATTCAGTGTATAAGGGCACTAAAACTAGTCTAAAAGGGATTTGTATGGTACACTTTAGGGCCATACTTGAGTATTACCTACTATGTATACCATCTCTATTAATAGCATCACTCAGACCTGAAAAGCATACAGTGGGATCATATCAAATGTTAGTTTAGTTACCCAGTTATTCCTATTCGACTTTGTGCAAGGCACTAGTCTAAGAGCTGGAGATATAGTTGTGAAAAAAGTGTATATACACACACATTCACAAACATGCTGACTGGTCTCAGTTTACATTCATGACCACCAACATTAGACAGAACTACAGAAGGACATACATACTGGGAGGCATGGTTCATTGTGGGACTATCTGTGTAGACTAGCTACTGCATATACCAACCCTGTTAAAAATACCACTTCGATACTAGAAATATACAATAGTTTTATATCAAACGCTCATTTTATTTACTCATTTACTTTAGAATCAAACTTCCACATCCCCTCTCCCCCATATTATTTTAGCAAAGGTGATTGATATAACTTTTTCAAGATCAGTCTGGCTTCTGTGTTGAGAATAGACTGAAGGAGGGTAAAGACAAAGCAGGGAGGCTATTAAAAACCAATTGCAAAAGTCTGGGAAGAAGGTGATAGTGGTTTGGACCAGGACTTCTATGAGATTCTGAGATCTCTGTTCCTCTCCTTTGAGGACATCTGTGTCAGGTCCCATGGCTTTCTAGTCATTCACAGATGTAAGAATAAGTTCATTTTTGGTAATTACTACTATCTTTAGGCATTCAAATACACTGTTCTGCCTAAATGTATCTCAAATTCAAAGCTCATCGCCCTCTAACCACTCCCTAGAACCCAATCCCAGGCATGGCCTGTGGCTGGAGATAGCAGTGAAAGCCAAGGCGAGGTCTGATTTCATGTCCCCTCGTGTTTGTCCCCTCTTCTCTTTCTCTGCTGCTCTTGCCTCTCACAGGGTTGGGATGGGACGCAGGGGGATTAAAGGAGGTAGCAAAAGTCTTACAACATAACTACTGTTGTCATTGATGTCTTTGTGGCCTCCAGGCTGCAGGTGTTAGTTCTTTGGAACACTGCAGGGAATTCTTCGCCACCCTACCAGTATACCTCAAGTCTCTAATTGTGGGAGCCTTAGGCTGCCCTCTTGCAGGAACCTTCAAGACCATAGCACCTACTCTAAATAGTGCAAGTGACGGTACCCCTCTCTTGTTCTCTCTCCTTGTCCTGCTCTTGCCATCTGCTCACATTAGCTACAGGGAATATATGTCAGCTTGTCCCAAGAGCTCTCTTACCATAATCCACACAGCATTGGCAATACCAGGATTCATATATTCCACACTAAACATCCAGACAGAGAAAGGGATGTCAGTATCCTCTTCTTCAGGCACTCCTGATCTCTACAACTGGTTCTCTTGCAGACTCTCCTCAACTAGATTGTAACGGGGGAATAGAGGGGAAACCCCACAGTACTCTTCTCCCTAGGCTGACAACTCACATCTCAGATGAATTCTCTATTACAACAACTTTCTTTAGCATTGCTTTCTCTTTAAATCAGCTGGAGGTGGGTAGATGGGGGTGAAGGAATCAGATCTGATTTCAATTTATTTTAATAAACTCCAGAGTGGCTATTTGGCAGTTCCTTGGTGTTCTCTTGAAAGTGGGGTTTCTTTGAACATTTATCCAATATTCTGAGACCACAGAAAACTCTAATTCAACATGCTGTTCCCTAAGTTTTCTTTTTCTTGATTTAATTTTTAAAAACATTTATTTTCTTATAAAATCAAATATCATCTGGGTTTTTTTTGACTCATAGTCATGTCCCATAATTATTTAGTAGATTTATTATATTTTGGTTTCAGCTCTTCACAATTGGCCTGGTCTGAGTGCAGCCCTTTTATCTCAGTGGCTTTGTTCTTCTCTACTTGTCAACAGTAACTTGGTAAGTGATGGAATGTGTGCTGCTTTGAGTAAAATGGCTATTAAGTGAGAGAAAACTTTAGTACATGTGGAAAAGGCAGCTAAATTGCTGGATAAGGCTGTGTGG
This sequence comes from Ceratotherium simum simum, assembly GCF_057802395.1. Classification (NCBI taxonomy): domain Eukaryota; kingdom Metazoa; phylum Chordata; class Mammalia; order Perissodactyla; family Rhinocerotidae; genus Ceratotherium; species Ceratotherium simum. The sequence goes on from NC_141911.1 coordinate 41,444,094, forward strand.
GGAATCACATGACTTTTTACTGAGGTGTCATTTAGAGGAAAGCTGAACAAATATTTCAGTATTTATTGTTTTGGAGATTCACGAACATTTTGCAATATAACCAGGGCAACTGTGAATGCTCTATGCTATATAGAGCATATATACATTTATTTTTTAAAAGTCTCTCATGTTTACTCGTAAGTTCTTGTGGCTGTATTTGTGTGTGCATGCTTTCTTTTTTGTTTCTTGGCAATATTTTTCTGAGGTTTGTCTACTACTTTTTCTAAGAATCAGCTCTCAGTTTTCTGGTTCACCAGTTTCTGTACTTTTTCATCAAACTCGTTACCAGACATTTGCTTGTCTTGTTCACTTCTTTATTCCAAGTCTCTGTTCAAATGTCATCTCTTCAGATAAAACTTCTGTGATTATTTTATCAAAATAGCAACTTCCTCCTACCTCATTTCAGTCTCTAACCCATTATCCTACTATGTTTTTTGTACAGCATTAATCTCTATATAACATTGTTACATAATTACTTTTTAATATGTTTTCTTATTGACATATTTCCTTACTTACCGTGTGTCTGGACTGTAATAGGCCTTCACCAAATATTTGTTGACTACTGAATCCAGTGAATAATTTTAGTAATCTTGTTTTCTTAATAAATCTTTTTCCCTAACCATTTTGAGTTGAATTATGAGTTCATTTATTTCTGTTTTTATTTAATAATCAAAGTATTTAATTTAAAAATACTTTATGACTATAATTTTGATTTGTCTGTTCATCCTAGAGTTATTTAGCAAGGCTTTTTTATATTTCCAGTGATTTGGGTGTTTTTTGTTTATATTTTTTTGTCGATAATTACCAGTTTTAATTTGTAATTAGAGAATATGTGCTGTACAATATGTGTTTCCTGGCATTTATTGAGATTATCTTTATGCACTACTACTATACGATAATTTTTTGTAAATGTTCTCTGTAGAATAAAGTTTACTTTGTCTAATAAAGTTATTAATTATACTATTCAAACTCTTAGGGGACCTTGATACATCTTTGTCTGTAAAAGTTAGAGAGTTGTTTTAAGTTCTCATAACAAAAATCATTTTTCCATCACTATTGTCTTCTACTTTCAGCATAGAAGTTCATGATTGTTTTATCTTCTTTGTGAATTAAATCACTTATCAATACAGACTGCCTTTTTAATATTTTACTATATTCAATTTTATTTTGCTTAAAATTAATATTTCCATTGCTTTCCTTTAGCTGATTTTGTCTATTAAACCTTTCTGTTTCCTTTTGTTCTTAGTGTTTTGGTGTCCTAATGTGAGATGTGAATTTTGAAGTTGAGTATTGTTAAATTTTGTTTTAATAGGAGAGTTCTGTTATTTTATTTTTTGTCCAAACTCTAGGATGATCTTATTTCTGTTATCTTTCTTTTTTCATTTTGATTGTTTCTTTATTAGATTTTTTTTCTCTGATTTTCATTTTCTTTTTTCTAGTGATTGAAAGGTAAATATCTTGTCTTAACTTTAAAAAGAAGTTACTTTAATTTTCAAAAATGCTTGAAACTAATTTTTATCTAATTAGATTTGAGTAAGAATTTTTGAATTTTATATAAAATAAAGAATTTAGCATAATTTCCTTTCCATTACTTCTTTTTGATTTCCTGATGTAATCTAGAGTTATAAATGTTAATTATTATTTTTATTTGGTTATAGATTCCAACTTTGTTTCTCTTTCAAGACTCAGTTTTGATTTTTGCTTTGAATTTTGTAATCATAAGTGACAAAGACAGTAGTTAACAAGTTGAACCTCAGTATTTATCTTCATCTATTTTTTTTAACAGACCTCCCCCCATACACACAAATACAGTCTGAGTTTTAATTGGTCACACGTCAACTCAACCAGGGTCTTTAGTTCCTAATCTCCCTGAAGCTAAGTGAAGCCATGTGACTAAGCTTTGCTCAATTGGATATAAGTAAAGTGATGTGTGTAATTTCCAGATGAAACTTGTATAAGGAAGCTACTTGCTTTCCATACCTTCTATATCCCATTTTCCAAGGCCTAGAACGTGGACATGATCGTCCTTGCCAGCTTCAACCATACACATGAGAACAACAGTCTAAGATATGGTAGAGCAAGCAGATAGAAGAACTCTGGGTCCTCATATGACCTAATGGACTGTCTGCCTACCTACCGGACTGCTGTCTCAGTCTAGACTCTTATAGGAGAGAGAAGTCAAGTGCGATCTTGTTTGAGCCATTGTATTTTGCAAGTCTTTTGTTTTAGCTCCTTAACTTGTTCTCTAATACGCCATATTTTCAGGTTTTCATATTTTAAATTGCTTGACACAGTCCTTTTATACTTCTAGTTTCTCATTATTACTTATTATCTTTCTCTTAATACTCTGAAGAAAATCTTTTGAGTTTTCAAGTAAATCTGTATGGGTAGTATATTTCTTAAACCATTTCATCTTGTTATCTTGTCTGAGTATAAAATAATTGCCACATCTTTTTTTGTCTCTATATTCTGAAGATAATTCTGGTGTTCTGGGTTTAATGAGACAGGCCTGACTTTTTTTGATTCTTTGAAAGTAATCCATTTCTGCCTGAATTTTTTAAAAATCTTGTTTTGAAATTTAAAATTTTGTTTAGTTTATATTTAATTTAGCCTATTTATATTAATTTTGCCTGGAATTTGGTAAGCCTTTTTGATCTATCAATGTCTATGCTTGTATTTTTTTCTACTTCAGAGCGTTATTATTTTTTCCCTCTAAGAAATCTTTGATGACTACTTCTCCCCATTTTTTTCTGATTTCTTTCTCAGTAGTGGTGACTATTTAAATGCTAAATTTTCTCTTTCACTGTAGCTATCACTATCATTTTCTTAGAGAATTTCTCTAGGTTGTTGCTGATTAAATTTTATGCAATGTTAATTCTGTACTTTACATGCTTCAATGCATATTTTAATTATTCTGTATTTTATTGTGCTTTTTGAGGGTTTCTTTGCATTTTTATTTTTCTCTGTCAGCTCAATTTTCATCTTGTGTCTTATCTCTTATTTCACTGAGTCCATGATTTCTTATATTTCTTTAAGATAAAAAACCCAGAGACAGTATAAACTTTTCTTTTACTTCTTGGATAAATATTTTTTAGAGGTAGGCATCTCTACGTATTTTTAGTGTAACGGCTAAGTTCTTTTTTTTTTTTTTTTTTTTTTTTGCTGAAGAAGATTCGCCCTGAGCTAACATCTTTGCCAATCTTCCTCTCCTTTGTATGTGGGTCACTGCCACAGTATGGCCACCGACAAGTGGTGTAGGTCCACGCCTGGGAACCAAACCCAAGCCTCCAAAGCAGAGTGCACCGAACTTAACCACTAGGCCATGAGGCTGGCCCGTAAGTTCTTTCTTATATATCATAGAGGGTTTTTATTTTAAAGGTCCCCTTTTTCCTATTTCTTTCTGAATTCTCAAACTTGAATGAAGAGTCATTTCTCTGGGCCTGGTATTTGTCAAGTAATGTGATAGTTTCATGGCCTTTGAGTTTATACGTAATCCACACCTTTATTGTTAGAATTCTCATATCAGTTTTTAGGCTGACAGTCAACTTCATGAGCACAACCTCCAGCAAATTTCTGGTGTATGGCAGCCATTCATTTAGGATGGCTTTGTTAGATAGAGTGAGAAATTTCTTCTGCTCTCAGTTTTTGATTCTTAAAATGTGAGGGAATAAATTTATTTTTGGAGGGGCCATCCCAGTGGCGTAGTGGTTAAGTTCGTGTGCTCCACTTTGGCAGCCCCAGGTTTGCAGGTTTGGATCCCGGATGTGGACCAACACACTGCTTGTCAAGCCATGTTGTGGCGGCATCGCATATAAAGTAGAGGAAGATGGGCACAGATGTTAGCCCAGGGCCAAACTTCCTCAGCAAAAAGAGAAGGATTGGCATTGAATGTTAGCTCAGGGCTAATCTTCCTCACAAAATAAATAAGTAAATAAATAAATTTAGTTTTGGAATTTTCAAAAAGTATTTTGAAATTTGGATAATTTGTTTTAGATAGTACATGACCAGTATAATCTCTAGAGGGTAGAAACCTTAATTTACCACCAAAAAGCAAGCACCACCACCTATCCTCTACTAAGTATTCAGCACTAGAAGTTGTTGCTTCCCGAATAGATGTAGAAAGAGAAGGAAAAGTGAGCGTGATGGGGAAATCTGCAGCATTAACTAGTTAACTGCTATGTCATGACCTTTTCCAGTTCATCCCTATCAACCTGAATAGATGTTTCAGAGGTCTTGTCAATGATTATTTTAGAACTGATTGAAGCTATAATTAGGGGTAGATAATTAATAAATAATTGATGTTTTACATGTTTCTATTGCTCTTACAACTCTCATCACTTTTTGTCTTTTTCTTTTTATGGGAAGATAAGAAAATGTACGTATGCTTCAGTTAGTCAGCATCACCATGACCTAAACATTCTAATATTTCACCTCAATTTTGTTTTAAGCCTCTTTATGCTTTGGGGAGAATAGTTCTTATTTTTTGATCTAAACAAAAAATGAATACATCTGAACTTTAAGCTCAAAACACTGGAGAACTGTCATCGATATTCCCAAAGATGCTTAATTGCCTGTGGGAAAGACTCATTTTGTCTGAAAATCCTCTGAATGTTCATGAAAATTCGTAGAAGTCAATTTTGCATCTCACTCTAGGTAGTGGGACTTTTCCTTAGGCCTCCCCAGAAGTAAGTCACGTGTAGAAATGGTCACTTAGAGTGTCTTTAAAGAAATAGTCCTACAGAGGCAAAAATGCATTAGAAGCTTGTGAAAAATACAAACATTTCTAGCAAGCAGCTTAATGATAATGCATATCTGTTCTCTACCTCAGACTTTAAAATGCTTCTCTCTCGAAAGCTCTCAGGGCATAGCCTTTTACAGGCTTTGCAGAAGACTCCCAGGAATGGAGAGGGTGTACTAACTTTAGTTGTCACGTATTCATACACTTCATCTAATCAGGTTAATCCAGATAGCACGTTTCTTTTTTTTTTTTTTTAATTTTTATTTATTTATTTTTTTCCCCCAAAGCCGCAGTAGATAGTTGTATGTCATAGTTGCACAGCCTTCTAGTTGCTGTATGTGGGACGCGGCCTCAGCGTGGCCGGAGAAGTGATGCGTCGGTGTGCGCCCGGGATCCGAACCCGGGCCCCCAGCAGTGGAGTGCACGCACTTAACCACTAAGCCACGGGGCCGGCCCTAGATAGCATGTTTCAAATGTGAATTACCTTCTGTCTGCAGGCCGTGGGCTATCACGTTGTGGAGCTGGTTTTACACTAGCAGAAGTTCCCTCATTGATCTGGTTCTGGTTCTCTCTTCCTTACCTTGACCTTCCATCTTCACATAGGTCCTGCTTCTCAACGCAATGACTTGTCTTAATCTTTGGCAACCTTGCTCTCTCTAATCCCTATTTATCTAGTTTTGATCTCTAGTTCCAAGCTGGTTATCAGGTCCAGCCATGTCCAATTTCTGACCTCTAAATTTTGTCCAAGCCATACCTTTGATTATCTGAATTTGACTCCACTCTTAATTCTATGATCTCCAATGCTGAAAGTCTTGGAATAACAATACCACTGGCAGGTTCATATTTAATGTACACGTGTGTTTAAGTATGTGTAGGTGATTATACCACAATTTAACAAAATGCAGATATTACAAAACACCCTAAGCTATGTCCAAAACATAACTACCATTTAAATTTTAAAAAACAAGCAAACAAAATACAAGAGTACTTTTCTGTCATGCCCTCCTCTCTGTGACTTCCAAAAACTCAGTGAATTCTTTAAAGACACTGGTACTGCAGAAATAGAAGATTCTGCATTTCCTACTGCTTGGGTTGCCTCAGGGTGTAATCCAAGACCACACAGTTAACGCATCTTTTTCTTCAAGTTAGGGATTATTAAAGAGTACTTCATCTTTGTTATGTTACACTCCCCCCGCCACTGCCTGAGAAGTAATAAAACTACCAAATTAAAAGAATCATGAGCCATCCCTGATGGCCTAGTGGTTAAAGTTTGGTGTGCTCCACTTCTGTGGCCAGGGTTCTGTTCCCGGACATGGGACCACACCACTCATCTGTCAGTAGCCACGCTGTTGCAGCGGCTCACATAGAAGAACTAGAAGGACGTACAATTAGAATATATAACTATGTACTGGGGCTTTGGGGAAGAAAAAAAAAGAGGAAGATTGGCAACAAATGTTAGCTCAGGGCAAATCTTTCCCAGCAAAAATAAAAAATTTTTTTCTGTTAAAAAAAAAAAAGAATCATTAGGGAGAGGGAGAAGGAGTAGGAAAGAAGAGGATTGGAAGATATTATATTTATTCTTGGGAAACTGATGTATTAAAGAAATTACATTCTTACTTTAATAAGCTTATTTCCCTTCCTTTAAAATAAGGGGGTTAACTCAGCTTAGATGGTCTCTGGGGACTAATGAGAGGGTTCTTTTTAGAAAACTTACTAATAATTCCTATCCTCATAATATTTTTCACTCCCAAGAAAAATATATAAAATCATCTTGTCCTTGTACATATATTTCATTTTTGGAATGTTGATAATATATTCTAGGGAGCACATGAGTCATGAGGGAGCAGGTGCACGACATTTAGTTACGGGTGACCTTCATCTTGTGCAATCAGCATTTATTACAAACATATAAGGGAAAAAGCCCAGAGTAGAGAACCTTAACACAGGGAAGAGAAATAGTGACTGGTAGCTAATGATAAGTCTATTATAAAAGGTAACTATAACTGTGATTTTAATTCAAGTACATCTTAGCACATATATATAAGGTAATTTTTAAACTGTTCTGTATTTTGCTTTAAATAAAATAAAAATCTTCCTTTCTTTGTGTATATTTAAATAGTTCTAATTTTGGCAGAAATATCATTCTTTCTCATCTCATGTTTGGAACTCCTTGGGTTGTATTTTGATAAGTTAGCTACTTTCTGTTGGATTAACTGTTAGCTATTTACATGACAAGACTATCATTTTTACTTTAGGATGTTTTTCATTTTGTTTTTGCTTAGTTTGTCCTTTTACTTTTCAATACTCCATCTTTTCTCAATTGTTTTAGTTTTATTCATTTTCATTGATTTATCATTGATCTCCCAACTTTGTTACTGTCATTCACTATTAATGTAGCACCAGAGATGCACCTTGTACTTTATATGGTTGTTAAAAGCAAATAAGATGGATCTCTGCTTGGGGCAGAGCTTTCTACCTTAGAATATGACGTTTTTGTAGCACCTGTGATACCTGAATAGCTATGACAGTTCCTAACTAATGGAGGTAAAAGGCTTTCATGGTAGAGAGCTAGTATGACGAGGTCACACAGTACCCACCCCTTGCTGTGGTGATAAGAACGCTGAGTCTAATATTTGCTTATCATAGAGAAGTGACGTTATCTTCCAATCCTTTAAAATTATATGTCAATATGCATTGATAGGCATAGGAAAATATATTTATAATCTCATATATTTCCTCACCAATTAATAGGGTAGTTGAAAGTAAAATTATAGCTCAAAACCCCAGAGGCAGCTAGTAAGAGAAACATAATGTTAGATTTGCAGAAAGCTTCCAAGCCTGCTTCTGCGTACAGTAAAATGTTTTACCGAGCAAAGTAAATCAATAAGGAGTAAGAAACACAACACGAGATAGAATACATATACTTAGAATTCTAAAGATATTCTTCAACATACAACAGGATTGGACAAAACCAAAAAGATCTAAATTTGCATTACTGTCTATAATTTGTTTCATAAAAATTAATTTTTAGTTCCAGAATTGAATTAAGGTATCTATACTGGGCTGCAGTCTCAATATTCTCCTGAGAGAACAATTAAAGTCATAAAATAAACCCCCCGCTTGTAGACATACAGCCAGGCTGTCGCCAAGCACTTTGGCTGGGCTCTTCACCTTCCTTAAGCAGCTGAAGCCCTTGTGATTTTAAATCCAAGATTAAAAAAAAATATTTTGAAACTCTTCCTACTGTGTGAACTTTCTTTCCTATTGTCTTTGCCCGGTAACCCTATAGAGTTTGTTACTGTGTCCTTGGGTGCATGGGGAGAGGAAGCCGTTAAGTCAAGGTGTAATCCTTGTTTTGTAATGGACGCTGGTCCAGCAATTAGCTCATGTCTGAAAGATCACCACATTAACACACTAATGACTTTTTTGTTCTGTTTGCAACACAATGGTTTTAAGTTTAATATATTCAACTCTTAGTCTCATTAGGGGCTATGAGTACAACCTGGGTGTTTGTGGAGCATAAATTAAACTCTGGGTTAATCATAACGTACTGTAATACATGGATTAAGGGATCCGGCATGCTAAGTGGTTTCAGGAGCAAGAAGAGAGATGCGTAGAACCCTTAATTCTATTAATTGAGGGAGCATTTTTCTTTTGGCAAAGTGTTGAACTGATTCATTAATATCTTACATTTTAAGTGACCTCTGTTTAGCAATGGAGAGTTATAGCGAGTATTGTCTAACATTCCCTTCAGAGCCCATATTTAGCCCTTGTTAAAATCAGTGTTTAAACAGAATCTCTTGAAGTTCGTGTAGAACTCATTCTCCTAGAGTTTCAAAGTTCTCATAGAGTTTCCTAGCATGAGGGCTTGGCAGGGGATTCTGCAAAGGTCCACAGCCCCTCCTAAAGAAAACTGCCCTGCGCTCAGACTCTGCTGCTGGAGAGTCCCAGGCAGCTTGCCTTTGTGCCAGCCCTCTTCTGCTCTTCCCTCTACTACCTGTGGTTTTTTACATGTGGTCTAGTGCCAAGATAATTGGAACTGATGGGCGTCGAATCCAAGGGCGGTCAATCAATAGGCTGGCAGGTGACCAGAAGGTAGTTCCTTGTGGAAAGTTTGGCCCATGCAAAGTCTACCTGTGCCAGTTAGTTCTTGCTGTGGGTTATGTCAGTTAGGAAGATCAGAGGCAGTTAGCAGAGAGAGCTAATGCTAGATGGCTATGGTCACAATGGAGCCAAAGTCACGTATAAAAAGAAGCTATGAGAAGGAAACAAAGATAAGCAGAGGGTGAAGAGGTTGGGTAGCAGCAGAAAAAGAGAGGAGGAAGTGTCAGGGAGGAGCTGTCATGTTAGTGATAGGGCACCAGGGTGAGGTCCAGATTCCTGCTGTTCAGCTTCCCAGCAGCCTTCTACTTTGAACCACCTTCCAGTTCCAGGCTCCAAGAGGCTAGCTCTACTCCAGTCCTGTTCTTCTTGAGGCCCAACTAGATCATTTGGCTTTTCCTGGGAACCCCGGGGGCTGGCCACGGACACAGTTCCTCTTTCTTATGTTATTGGTGTGGCCCACTTCACCACCCTGGGGTACAAAGGAGTTCATATTTATTTTATTTTTCAAATGAATACTGGCTTGAGCATTCATGTGCCCAACTTACTAGACAGTCCAGTATCTTATTCATGAGATTTTTCTCCCCCTCCATCAAATTAAAAATTACTCATAACCTTTGGGAGCTTACTTAGTTCAAAGGGATAGTCATACTTCCGGACTCTAAAGGAGAAAGGAAACCTCTGTTTTCTGTAATGCTGCACCCTTCCCCCAAGGCTTGGAGTACCTGCTTGCCTTGCATCTTCATTACTAAGAAGTCCACTCAATAAAGAAGATATGCTCCAAGTTTGTTTGTGTGTTTATTAAAAAGGATTCAAAATTCAAAAGGTCCAGAAGGGTTTATTTTGAAAAGCAAATCTCTGTCTCATCCTGTCCTCTAATTATCTAGTTTCCTTCCCAGAGGTATGTATATTCTTTAATGATACTATATGCATATACATACATATACATAAACACATGCTACCATCCTATACATATGATTGTATACTTTGCTTGGTTCACTTTACAATATCAGTTCCATAACAGTATATATAAAAAAGTTGCCTTATTCTTTTTAAAGATGGCATATATTCTATTATATGCATGGAGTGTAATCTATTTAGTCATACATCCATTAATAAACATTTAAGTTACTGCCAATCTTTTGCTGTTATAAACAATACTAGAATGCGTATCTTTTACATATATCACTTAGAACATGTATGACATATCTACAGAAAAAATTTCCAGAAGTGGAATATTTGGGCCAGAAAGTAATTCAGTAATTGTGATTTCTAATTTTATATACATATTGTGAAATCCTTCCCCATAGATGTAGAAGTAATTTACACTCCCACCCCACGATATTTGATGTGGGTAGCAATTTTTTTATCTTTACTAATTTTTTGGTGAAAAATGGAATCTAATGATAGTTTTTATTTGCATTTCACTTGTTAGGAGTGAGGTTAAGCAGTTTTGCATATGTTTAAGAATCATTTATATTTCTTTTTCTGTGAACTATCTCTTCATAGCCTTTGCCCAGTTTTCCACTGAGTATTGGTCTTTTTCCTGTTGGATTTTAGAATCTCTCTTTCTTTTTACACACACACATAGACACACACAGACAATATTAAAGAAATTATCTTTTTGTTTGTAATATGAATAACAAATATTTTTTTGTCTTTGTCTTTTGACTGTTTTGGGAGGGCACAGGGAGCTTTGTTTTCAGGATAAGTAAAATTTATCAATCTTTCTTTTTATGACTTTTAAATTTTGTGTGATACATAGAAAGTCTTTTCCTACTCAGAGACGATGAGACTAGCATAGTGCATCCCACTGCACTTCTTTCCTTAATCGTCTGGTACAGTAAGCCACCCATTACATGAGATAACATGAGTGAACTCATTTTTCTTGTCACCCAAAGAGAATAACGTAAACTTGTGAGACAAAATCAGTCAATAGAATAGAAAGAAGATTTTAAGGGTGCATTGAACCATGATTTCCAGCAATGGCAAAGTTGGCAGGCAGGCCAACCTAGTGTGCAGGACTCGGAGCTGTGATGATGCTATTTTGAGCAAAAGTTTGAACTCAGACTCTGAGGCTGAAACAGAGTCTCAAAGAGTAATAGTTCTGAAGGGAGACAGTATTTGTGGGATAAATAGATGAAGGTTTGATTTGGGAAATATTAATCAAACATATTTAGAGTATAGACAGTAGCAATTCAAACACATTTTTATCTACTTTTAATTTTTAAGGTTGCTGTTCATCACACATTCCTGATTCATGTAGTCAATAAATATTAATATGTGTAATTTTTGTGTACATTACTTTATTAGGCACCAGGAAGTTTAAAGAATTAGAGGCAATTGTCGTTGACCTTTTGGAACTTAGAAGTTCACATGCAAATTCATGAGTGAAGAAAACATGCATGTGTGAAACCAAGAACACATTTGCAAGGGTATGCGTCAGCTCAAGCATTGCAAATTGTGTTTATAAATGTGTAGAAGTCGGTGCGTTTTTTAAAGGAGAAATAGATTAAAGAGCAAAGATTACTCTTTTTACAAAACCATTTATCATTGTTGAAAGTTTAGGAAACACGCAAAAAAGAAGGGAAAAACCAGAACAGCACACCAGAACGATCCACTTTGAGTATGTAGTGCTTCTTTCCCTCTTTCTTGGGCTCAAATTATACATTATACATACTGTTGGTAAGCTTTTTTCACTTAACAACGGACTAGGGACATCTTTCTATGTCATTGCAAGTTCACGTAAAATATCTGTGGTATGTATCATAGAGATGTACCATACTTATTTAATCAATTCCATATTGGTGGAATTCTGGGTGGTTTCTAAATGTTCAAGATAATAAACAAAGGTGCTAACTCTTTGTGTGCATCTTTATTTTGTTAGGCTACATTGAGTTCCATAGAATAAATGATGAGTCAAGAGCCCTTTTTAAGGCCTTAGATATTTATTTATTTACTTACTTGTTTGTTTAATCTCTATGCCGAATGACTACTCCAATTTACACTCCCATTCTGGCCTTGCTAACACTAGATATCATTACTTATAAAAATCTATGTTTATTTGATATTCAAACATTGTGACTCACTTTAATTTGAATTTTCTGAATTGCTAGTGAGACTAAACATCTTTTCACAAATACGTTTGCCCTGTATATTTCCAGGTGCAGGCTTTTGAGGGAGACAGTTCTTGAGTCAAGTGTTAGAGGGAAATTGTAATTGTTTTGTGATCACTAAGTGAATTAAGAATTGTTTATCAGCTAAGTATTTTAAAGCCAGTTCTGATTTGCAATTTTTAGTTACACCCACTTTTCTTCATTGGCTAATCTCTACATATTGCAACACAATGAAAATATAAAACTGCAAGAAGAGATGTAGTTCCAGAAAATTTCAGTCAGAACTATATTTGCAGGTCATTAGTAACAAAAGTAAAGCAGCTTGGATTTCAAATATTAATCATTTCACCATCCCCTTCCCCAACAATGTCTCATAGAGGTAGATAGCGTGTAGAACAATTCTGATCATTGACAGGTGGAGTGTGCTCCAGGCCCTAGCAGCCACAGCCTTCCAGCGTGGAAAGGAAGCCCCTTGCTCATAATCTATTGGATAGCCTGAAAGAGAATTCAGGGAGAAAGGAGATTGTGCTGGATCCCTGATGCTTATATCCTCAGAGTGCAAACATATGTCTGTTGAGCTTGGGATTACTCATTTTAGGTGAAAATTTTAGGGAGTCCATTTTGGTTTGGGATGTTTCTGAGAGACTGAACCAAAATACTCTAGGTCACCCCAGTCTATAGGACTCTAGGGATAGTAAGTTGAGCCAGATTAGAAGGTAGAAAATGGGTAACCTGAGTTACCTGTGTCTGCCTCGACATGACCTGAAGAAGTGTTCTTATCTCCTTGATGTCCTTCATGTTAAGGATTGCTATGGATTGAATTGTGTCCCTACCACCCCATTCATATGTTGAAGCCCTAATCCCCAATGTGATGGTATTTGGAGATGGGGCCTTTGGGAAGTAGGGTTTAACACTAGGCTTAGATGAGGTCATGAGGTTGGGGCCCCCATGATGGGATTAGTGCCCTTATAAGAAAAGACACCAGAGAGCTTGCCCTCTCTTTCTCTCTTCCATGTGAGGACACAGAGAAGAGGCACCATCTACAAGTGAGTAAGAGAAATCTCACCAGAATCTGACCATGCTGGGACTCTGATCTCTCACACTTCCCATCTCCAGGGGAACTGTGAGAAAATAAATTTCTGTTGTTTAAGCCACCCAATCTATGGTATTTTGATACGGCAACCTGACCAGACTAATACAAGCATTGACTAGAAGTTAAACAGACTCCCTGGGTTCTGCTCTGGAGTGGACCCTAGTCATCTCCTGATACAAATTCACAATTCAACCTGCTAAGGCTGAACCCTAAACTGGCCTCTCAGTGGGCAATAGATAACCATTACTTACTGAAAGGCAATAATAGCAGAACTCTTGGAATACATTTCAATTGCTCTTTTGATAGTGAAATAAACACTTCAGATCCTGAAAAGTTTAATGCTTATAGGGGTTTTGATGTTGAGGTCTTTCATGGCCTGAGTTAAGTTACAGGCTTGAAAGTGAGGACATATTAAGGAAAGACTCATACTTATCTCAGTTAATAAAAGTCATGCAGTTCAGTGCCCCTAGATTTACAGCAACATTAATGAGTACAAAAAATAGAGCAAGAATGGGGGAGACAATGGAATATAAAATAAATAAGAAATAAGACACTCATGTTTCTCATATTTGAGAAATGCTGGATTTTTTAAAAAACAAAAACTTTAGACCCCCAATGTTGGCTTAAATTATTAGTAGTATACTAATACTTAGCTAAGTATGCATATATTTTATTCTTATTAAAATGAATATTTTAAAGTTTAAACTTCTCTTAGAAAATCATTAGACTCATAGGAGTATGATCACTTATTCTCTGGGGTCTGTGGACTCCCATTTGAGAAATACTGGTATAAAAGAGCATTTAGATAAACTTTTAACAAGTGATATTTGACCTAGCAAGACTTTTAAAATTATCTTTCTGTATAAAAAATGAGTTATAACCAAGTTCACCATCTGTGGTGCTACTCTCCCACACGTCCTCAGACATAGCACCTTAGAATAATTTCTAACATTTCTCTTTCCTCTTTTACCTCTGCCCTCCTCCTCCCGTTGTCTTTCTTCCCTCTCTCCCTCTCTCTCTTCCGCCCCCTCTCCTTCCCTCCCTCCTTCCTACCTTCTTTTCTTCCCTCCTTCCTCTCGCATACTATGTGCCAGACACTGTTCCAGGAGCCTTAAAGGAGCTTTCCTATTAATGGGGTGACTTGGACAATACACTAGTGAACAAGCAGACAAGTAAGGTGACAGGTGGTGATAAACACTGAAAGAGTATAAAGCAGGGTATAGAGGGGGATAGGGAGCGCTAGGGGTACTATTTTACAATATATAATATAATTTTATAATTATTATTGATGGAATATCTACTTGAAGGGGGAGAAGTTCATGGAAGGCATGCAGATCTAAGAGCAGTGCTGTTTCATCTAATCCACTTTGAATTCTGTGACCTGGTCTTCTTACATACACAGCCCAGTCTGGCTACTCAATTGCCTCATGTTGGAATTCCTTTTATCGCCTTCTCTGTTCTGTAAACTGCTCTTCTCACAGAGAGCAGTAAGAAACATCTTTCTGAAGAGTCGTTTTGATCTTGCTACTCAGATCCTTAAAAGTTGATAATGATTCCAGTCCATTTTCAAATCAAATTGGGATGTTCTTTACAAATAATATTCCCATAACTTCTTCTCACTGTGGCCATTTCTACTGCATTATATATATTTTTTCATTTTGCACATATAAACACAGCACGTTTCCCAGAAGTTCTCTAAATAAAAAAGGAATAGTTTTCTCCCTTTGTCTCCCATCAATTTTATGGTTTCAAGGAAAAAGAAATGCTGAGGTCTGACGTGTTTCTTTTGCTGTTCTATGGCTCTTTGAGTATCTTTTCACCACCTCTTCAGAGTAATTGAATAATCACAATCCCAGACCTTGATCTCTAAATTTTGACTTATTTCCTCATGTGATATCTTACAGGCTCAAAGCAGATTGCTTTTTATTCAAATATGTGCTAAGATTCAGCCACACAATCTTCAAACACGAGTGGGCCTTTGTCCTTCCGCTCCCTCTGGCGGTCTGTACACGAGTGATTCCCTCTGATGTGTTATCAAGGAGTTCCAGATGGAACCCTAACACTTTGCTTGCTTTCATCACTGCATGTTGCTCCAGGTTCAGTGTTCTAATTGGCTGTCTTTCCTTTTAAAGGGGCATGTATTATGACCTTAGGCTATTATTTTTTCTCCACTGATTGGTTATTCTGAGTCATTAGTTCTTATTCTCATTTGACTGACCTCTTCTATAAAACCTTAAGACTAATGGCACTTGGGTAATTTTTTATATAATGGATCTTAAAATGCTTTTTTCTCATGTCCACTCCCCATCATTTTTTTCAGGGCTTTCAGATAGACCATTACTCTGTTTACAATGACAGTTTAAGAAGTATTTTCCTGATGTTTCTGAAGAGGGATGCAGGCTCAACCAAGCCAACTTCTGGTCGAAAATTGTTCTTTTGATTTTTGGACCATCACTATGAAGCCTAATATAGGAAGCAGCCATTAGTCACAGGACTTCTCTTCCTCATTTCTTTTTGGTAGGTATATAAGTTTGCTAGAGCTGCCATAACAAAGCACCACAAACTAGGTGGCTTAAAACAACAGAAATTTATACCCTCACAGTTCTGGAGGCCAGAAGTCCAAAATCACAGTGTTGGCAGGGCTCTGCTCCCTCAGAAGCCTGTAGGGGAGGATCTTTTCTTGCCACTTCCAGCTTCTGAGAGCCCCAGTCATTCCTTGGCCTATGGCAGCATAACTCCATTTTCTGCCTCTGTCTTTACATGTCTTCCTTCTGTGTTTGTGTCTCTGTACAAATTTCTCTCTTCTTATAAGGACACCAGTCATATTGGATTAGGGCCCACCCTGATCCAGGATGACCCATCTTAACTAAGTACACCTGCAAAGATTCAAACAAAGTCACATTCTCAGGATCTGGGTCGATAAGAATTTTTAGGGGACATCATTCACTACAGTACTGTGGATGTAGAAAAGAGATCTATAAAAATTGCATTATAATCACTGCATAAGAAGGTGAGTGTTTCAGAAGGGTGCTGTGCAATTTGGTACCTCTTCTAACACCACCACCACCATTTATTCCCTTTATATGTGGAGTTGACATTAAGGAGTGGAAAAGACTGGGCGTGACTCATTTCAGTCATTCAAGATGTTTTCCTATGAAAACTTTCTCCAAATATTAGAAAAATGAATGCTTTGCGGAGAAAAATGGATTCAATAAAATATTATTAAAGTGGAGACATTAAGAAATGATGTCTTTTACTAGATAAAAGCCGTTTACCTGTGAAAGAAAAAATAAACTGTGAACATCTCAAGTCTTTAATTTTATCCATTTTACTTCCCCTCAGTAGATGACTTGACCTATTACTTTACTAAAAAGCCATCTTAAATGAGCTCTCTCACCATGCAGAGTTGCGTTTAATATCTTCATTTCTTCATCTCCCCTCTTTTCTCTCATTTCCCTCCATGAAGGAAGTGCATCTCTTTTCCTGGCAGAGGCTGATCTTTCTACCTGTGCTCTTGATCTAACCTCTTTTTCTTCCTCTGATTCCTCTCTACCAGCTCTTTCCCACACGTTGATAAACACATGGAGGTGTCCATCTCCTGACAGACTCCATTTTCTTGACTCTGACACTAAAAATCAATGCTATTTTTCTCAGATCTCAACTCTTTTTGTCTTTTAAGCAGCATTTGACATGTTGACCATTGTCGTTTTGAATTTTCTTTTTCCCATCTTTCATTTCTTCTTACCTCACAATTATTTCCTCCTCTGTCTCCTTCACTGGCTCCCGTCTCTCCTACCATGTTTTAAAATGGAGGTATTGCCTAAGGTTTTCTCCTCAAAACCTTTTCTTTTTCTTTGACGATTTCATCAACTCTCTCACCTTATGTGTATATATATGTATACGTGCACACACACATATCTACATATATATTTGTAGAAGCCTTTCAAACCTGCACCTCTGGCTCCTAATTTTTCTTAATGCTCAGGAGAAACAACAGCAGCAGCAGCAACAATGAGTGTTAGATACTGTTTAGTGAGTGCCTCCTGTGTGCTATCTACAGTGCTACAGTGCTAGGTGCTTTTCCTTTCCCTTTTAAAAAGTATTGTCTTATTTTATTTTCAAATAAAGTCCATGAGTCAAATATTATTATTCTCATTTTTCAGAGAAGAAAATAGGTTTAGAAACATTACGCTATTTTTGCAAAGTCACATAGTAAGTCACGGTTCTGAGAAAGCAAATGTCCTCAGCATAGACTCCATGAATATCTCAATAAGCCCCGTACACCTTCTTACTTCCTATTTTTTTGTTAATAACAACACGTCACTCATTATTTTGTTAATTTCAGGGCTTGGGTTCTAAACCTTAGGGTTATCTTCCACCTTCCTTTTTCACAGGACTCTTCACACAATCACATAATTACTTGCCTTGTTTATGTCTTGGGTCCAGCCCCTCTTTCCCAGTTTCAACACTGCCATGCTAGTTCAAGACCCCATCTCTTGCCTTATCTATTACAAAAAGCATTCCCACTGCCCCCCTTGGCATCCTGAACTGCACACTCCTACATGGTGATTAGCCTTCCTGAAGCCCAGCTACAGAGTCTCATTCACTTTCTTATAGTTCTTCAAAATTTCCATTGTCTGCTGAATTAGGTACAGACTACTCACACTAGAAATGATGTATAAAAGATTAGAGTTTACTTTGAGAATAAAAAGAGAAAGGACACATAAAGCACTTAGTGCAATGTTTGCATACAGAAAGAGCTTGATACATATTTTATAATTATAGTAGTTCAGTACTCTTCACAATATGGTCTAAACTGACTTTTCCAGCTTACATATTCCAAGGCTCTTCAACCCTACCCTCTGTTCTAACAGGACGTATTAACATGTATTCACTTTTCTGCTGTAGTGCCTTTGTTCATACTCTTTTCCTTTCCTGTCACTGTTTATCTCTGCTTTTGAAATCCTTTCAATTATAGGTCCTTCTCAAAGGCCATCTTCATGAAGATTTTCCTGATTCAAGATTTCTGGGTCCAAGTTGATAGAATTTTTTCCTGCTATAACCCCATAACCTCTTGTTTATAACTCTCAGATGAGAAGCAACATAGACTATATGGTAATGTAATTGCCTGGGTACTCGGTTCATCTTTTCCGGATTATAAAGTGTCTGAGGGCAGAACTTGCATCTAATTAATCTTGTATCTTTATAAAGCCTAACATAGTAACTTGCACAATACTTCCAACAATACAAGTTTGAATTTAATTTCTATTATCTTGCTCTAACTTTGGTAAGGTAATACTAGTCTGCTACAAAGAGACCCCAAATTGCTCTGGCTCGAATGAGATAGAAGTTAATTGCCCTGAGGGAGTCGGGGGGAGGTCGGGCACTCTGCTCCCTCCTCGAGTTGACCTGGGGAGCCAGTTTCCTCCATCTTTTGTTCACACATTTCCTTGGTGGCCACCTCATCTGCATGGTAAAGGCTAGCTTACCTGCTTCATGTTCTCAATACAGCTTCTGGGGAGAGGAAGAGGAAGCAAAAGGCAAACATTTTTATTGTGAGGAAGCACCACATAAGTTACACAATGGATTCCATTCACATCCCAGTGATGAGAGTTTAGTCACATGGCCACACGGAGTTGCAAGGGAGGCTAGGACATGTAGTGTCTAGATGAGCTGGTAGTCATATCCCCATATACTCAGGACATTTCTATTTCCATAATCAAGACTTGGTGAATGAAAGCTAGGGGACAGTTAGTCTCTGCCACACCTCCTCATGCAATAATTTGCTGTTATATTTTGTTTTTACTCTCAGTATCTTCTTATAACAAGACCACCGAGAGAGACAATCATTCTGAATAACAGAGTGTTTTAGATAGCTGAGTATGTATCTACTAAGGCAGTACAGTCTTTTGTTTGGCTCTCTTGAACAGAAATCTTTGAAAAGGTGTTGCATCTTCAATGAAATTATTGAGCCTATTTTAATCATTTCTTGGATGCCTGGGTCATCTTTATAAACATCAACTATTTTAGTGAGCTGAAATAGAGAGATGTCCTTGGATATGATAGTTCAGGTTCCTCTTTATAAACTTTCCCTACTCTATTGTGATGTAATGGAGTGATGCCCTTGGATACTCACCAGGCTTTTGTTCTCATACTCAACGTCCCCAATTCTTATGTCTATTTTTAAACAATACCCCCACCTCTCCCCTTGCTATTAGACTTTAGTTGATAATGCTTGCTGGTGTCAGTGCAAATGCCTGCAGAAACCCTTGTCCCTCTT
Organism: Ceratotherium simum simum; assembly: GCF_057802395.1. Classification (NCBI taxonomy): domain Eukaryota; kingdom Metazoa; phylum Chordata; class Mammalia; order Perissodactyla; family Rhinocerotidae; genus Ceratotherium; species Ceratotherium simum. The sequence continues at coordinate 41,463,461 of NC_141911.1, forward strand.
CTTTCTTGCTGTTTATAATATTTTATGGGCTTGGAAATCAAACAAAAACGGTGTGCCTGGCACAGTTCTAGGTGTTTTATGTATTTTAATTAATTTCATCCTATAACAACTGCATAAAAAATATTATTATTTTTCTCATCTTATGGGTGATCCGACAGAGCACTGAGTTTAAATAACTTGCCCGAGGTCACAGAGCTAGTAAACAGCAGAGCCAGGATTCACCTCAGACACTCTAACTCCAGTGTCTGTGCTCTTAATAATTACACTGTTATGCCTTTAGGCTTCTTTGAATTCTTTTCAAACTAAGAATAAATAGACTCTGAAAGAGAGTGAGAGGCACTCCTGTATAAATAGCATTTTTGGTCTTCAGAGCATTGTCTCCTTGCTCTGTTACATGCAGATTGAACCAGAAGATAGACAAGTTCCGCACAGGTGAGGTAATACTGTGGATTTGGTTGTCTGGGCGGATACATCAAAGCAGTGAGGGAACTTATTCCATACCATGCAAAGTAGGTCTATTATAAAGCAGGGGTTCAGAGGTGAAATCAACTGTTTCTTCTCTTCTACATTCAACGTCACTGTAATTGGAAGCCCATTTCTTCTCTTTTTCACAGTGGCCAAACGGTTCAATGGCTTTTGATTGGAATACATGTGAGACTGCTGTTTCACATATTGACCCATCACGTCACCAGGATGTCAGAGGGAAAGTTGCAAAGGAAGAAAGAAAAAGTCTAGAGAATGTCACCAGTGTTTTTCTTTGGTGCTATAACATAGAACTATAATCATGTTTCCAAACATGATTGATTTAAAAAAAAAAAAAGATGATCTTTTGTCAAGGACGAAGGTGTCTACCTTATGTAGAAAGTTGGTACTTTGGAAGGGAATATGCAATTGAAAAATGCAATGTAAAGTAGCTGAACAACGTTTTTAACTTCAAGTGTAAATGTGGCATAGAGTATTTTAGAGTGAGAAGATACTGGCTGGGAACAATGCCAATAACCAAGAAAATTAGTGAAGTGAAAATATGCTCTGTAAATGCTGATGGTAGAGTAGGCACTATCTAAGATCGCTGTAAGCTCTGCAAGATTGATATTTTCAAATGACTTTGAGGCTTTGCGAGTTTATTTTGATGACTAACATCAGTTTTTGGAGTGTTTACTCATTTTTCTGCTTCAAAAACGAGCGAGAGCATTTTACAGCAGAGGTGACTATCACTGATTGAAAAGTAAGCAGTCTCTTCTCCTAGCTATTGCTGTGAATGGTTTTATTATAAGACGGCAGCACATTATGGAGGTCCGCAATTTGGTTTATTACAAAACAAGCATGATAGTAGAATTTTCTATAAAATCACATACTTCTAGCATTTTGCACTCCTGCACCTCATTAGCCTGTCAAAATGAGTAGTTACATTCATTTTTTATATAACAACACATATAATTGCAAGTTATAAAACTCGGACTGAAGCATATAAAGGAAATAAATTAGCCTTTATAGCATCAAAATGACTGTGAAGGGTGTAGTGGCCTAGCAGTAAGAAATTTTATATTTCTAGAACCTGATATTGACAGACATATATATTTCTACTTCAAACTATTGGACATTCCCATCTTCTTCTTCTGCTTCCCATCTCACTTGGCTGTGAGAACACAAGTATACCTTGATAAACAGAGTCCTGTGGGGAAAAAAAGGAGGATATTGAAGTCAATTGTTAGCCTACTGCCAAAGTGTCCCTTAGCTTATATAGATTTCCTTAAATTTAAGCAATATGGGCCTGTGCCTATTTTCAAGGCTGTGCTGGCTTCAAGTATTTAAGCCTCTTTAGAGATTATAACCACTACTCTAAATGAAGGTAGGAAGAGGTTGTCCAAGATCAAAGGTGAATTTCTTGAACTCCTAGTAGAATTTTAAGCTGGTTTATTTAGGCTTGTCTCTGAATTTGGAATAGAGGAACATCTTGTATAATCTTGAGCACTTGATTTTGTCACTTTGGTTTGATCTTTTGGATAGGATCATTACCCCTCAGATCTGATCATCTGCATCAAATTCCCTGGCAGAGGTTGAGGTCATGCATCAGTTGCCACACTCCTTTATGGCCCTGCTAAGTACTTTCACTATGACATTGTCAATGTAAACCCAGATCCGCCGGTCGCCTTGTCCTCGGGCTTTTGTGTTCACGAGTTTTGTCTCATTTTTTACCCCAGGTAAAGCTAGCTTCTAAATTCCATCATGTCACTGCATTGTGAGAATGAAAGTATTCACTCACGCCAAGCTTTTCATAAATTTCCTAAAACTGATTGAAGATTTGGAAGTCATGGGGGTGAGTGCATTGTCATGGTCCTGTTTCCATCATTTTCTGTCTCTTTCTGTGCCTCACTCTTTTCCTCTTATTTTGCCTTGGAATTTTCCAGACTCTGTCTCTTTATATGTAGAGTATTTCCCACTCCCTCCAAGCTTTTGTTGGTTGATATGTAAGCCTTGAGGGGCTTCACTTTTACTCTAAGGACCTCTCATAATGTCTTTGCAGCAAAAAGAGCTGTCTTCTTCAGAAGAATTACAGTGTCAGCTGTCAGCTGTTATAAACTTTATCCTATTATGAGTAATAGCCCAGTAATTTTATTAATTGCTTTCCTCCTTGTATCTCTCTCTTCCTTTTTCTTCTTCCTCCCTATTTGCCTTTCATTATTTCTTTCTGTTTCTTTCTTGTCTTCCTTCCTCTCATTCTTTCTTCTTTCCTTTTTTCCTTCCTACCTTGTACACCTGATATGTGCTAGACACTCTTCTAGGCACTGAGGTAAGGAGGAAGAATAAAATATATCCTTATTTTCAAGAAGCATCAGTATAGAAAGGGGAGGCAAAAAAAATACACAGTGTGGGAGGCAGAGAGGGAGGGGGAGGACCTAAAGGTCATTTCATGGTTGTTAACTTGGAGGATTGTTTTGATAGAAATGACATTAATAGAAAATACTCAAAAAAGGAGAAGGTTTTAGGCAAAAATGGTAAGTTTTGTTTTCAACATGATGAAGTTTTATGTACCTCCAAGACACCTGAGAGGAGGAAAATTCATTTTGGAGCTTTGGAAAGAGATTAAAGCTGGAATACAATTTTAAGAGTTGCCAGCATGTGTGGGTGAGATTACCCAGGAAAGAGAAAGAGAATAAAAAGAAAAAGGGCCAAAAAGGATGTAATCTTAAATAACACCCACCCTTTGCGAGCAGTCAGAAGCAGAGCCAGTGAAAATAAACAGTAAAAGTAAAAGATTATGTGGAGACTAAGCCAGTCCATTTCCAAACTCTTGCCCTCCTCTCACAGCCTTGAAACTGTGGAGACCACGGGTACAAAGAGTGACTAGCAGGTAGGATATGAGTAGAGAGTAGTGCTTTAGGAAAGAGAGGAGGAGCTTCATAAGGGAGGAAGTAATTGACAATGTACAATGTCTCAGAAACATTAAGTTCACTGAAAACTGAAAAGGGGCCATTGAGTGAGTCTTCTCTGTTCTTTAATCTATTGTTGTAGATAGTTCCATCTTGTTCTCTTTCAGTGAAGATGGAGGGCAGATGGTCACCATCTTTCTCACTTTATTTGCCTACTATTTTTTCACTGTTTTCCATTAAGTTCTATTCTTTTAAATGTTAATTTGTGAGCCTTCTCAGAGATATATTCTAGTTTTCTATTAATCCAAAGTCCTTATTGAACCTTTATCTTGACAAAGCCCCAATAGTTGAATCGAGTTAATGCTTCATTTGACCTTGTTGTGGTTTTATTAATTCATTCTTAGATAGCACTTGTTTGTTTAAAAGCACGCCGAATTCCTGGATCATATCCAACTTGTGGTCTCTGGATTTCTTTTGTTTACATTTCTGCAAAGGCCAAAGTTAGTAGATCTTAACACGTCATAATAGCAACTGGTTTCAAAGGATATGGTTACAGGAAACCTGAGTATTTTGTTCTTTTGGCTGATGTGGAGGGACAGAGTCTGAGTAAACATAATGGAAAAGACAGGGCAAAGACAATTATTAAAAAGAATTTTCAGCTAACAAAATTCATGCTGGAGGTTTCTATAAGTATGGCCAATGATCAGTAGAGTCTTTTCAAATTGACAGTAATAAAATGCCTTTCCAGTACTGCAAGGGCACAGGAAATTGAATAGATTAGATGCTTAAAGACAGCACAAAGTTGTCTTTTCTTACATCATACGTTTCTTTGGATTTGACATCTCACAAAAGGAGATTCTATTTTGCTACTTTCTATAACATATGTGATTGATTTTATGATCGTTTGACATTATTTTATTACTTTTATAAGGATCCTTGCAATAAATTTCAGTGTATTTTTTATAAGGAGAACAAAAAGATAAAATTGCAGTGGGGCTGCAATAATTCTTTTTTCTCATGTTTAAACATTTATTATATGAATTTATGTAAAACTTTGTGATCACAGGGCCAATGGATCTAAAGATCTATTTATATTTCATCCTTTTTTGGGAAAAGTATGTTTCTATTCTTGTTCAAGTTGAATGCCAGGGATCCTATGACCAAGACTCTATTTCAACCCTTAAACTAGTCGTCAGGAGTGGGGAAGAAGTGCTGGAGGTCCTGGCCAAAGCCTTTAGGGCCTTGAATTCTTTTTTCAGGCTCATCCATGCTGAGAAGATGCAAGGGTCATTAACGCTGAGGGCCTTATTTTATCAGGCAGGGTAGGGCCTGAGATGCTGAGTTTTAAAACATTTTATTATGGTATTTTTCAAACATACAGCAAAGTTGAGAGAATTTTACAGTGAAAAACCACACCGTGTGTAACTACAACCCAAATTCTATCATTGACCTTATCCTTTAGGTGCTTCATCACATATTCATATACCCTTTTATCCATCCTTGAATCTATTTTATCTTTTTGATGTATTTCAAAGTAAATGGCAGATATCAGTACACTTCTTCCTAAATATTTCAACGTGCATATTATTAATTAGAATTCAATACTGGATTACTGTTTTTCTTTTGATATAAAATTTATATATAATAAAATGCACAAACATTACCAGCACATTCACTAAGTTTTACCAATGAACACACTCCTTAAAACCAAACTCCTATCAAGAGATAGAACATCACCATCTCCCAAGAAAATTTTCTGATGACCGTCCCTAGTCAAACCCTATAACCCCAGAGAAAAATACTCTTCTGATTTTTCCACCAAAGCTTAATTTTTCCTATTCTAGAATGTCCTATAACTGGAATAATACAATATGTAGTCTTTTGTGTCTGGCTTTTTTCGATTATCTTAATGCTTTTGAGATCCATCCAAGTTGTTGCATGTATCAGCAGTTCATTCCTTTTTATTGCTGAGTAGTAGTCCATTATATGGATATACCACAGATTATTTCTTCATTCTCTTATTGATAGACTCTGGACTTTTCTAGTTTTAGGTCATTATGTATAAGAATGCCATGAATTTTGTTGTACAAGTATTTCTTGTAAACATATGTTTTCATTTCTTTTAGGTAAATATCTCAAAATGGAATTGCTAGGTTATGGGGTAGAAGTAGTCTTAGTTTTATAAGAAACTGCCAAACCTTTTTCCCAAGTGTTTGTATCATTTTACATTCCTATCAACAATATATGAGATTTCCAGTTGCTCCACATCTTTGCTAACATTTAGGGTTGTCAGTCTTTTTAATTTCAGCCGTTATGGTGGGCGTGAGAACTGCAGGGCTTAGGAGCAAATCCTCCTCCCTCTCCCCCTGCCTTTTTTTTTTTTCGCCCTGGGAAGCTGAGTACTTACTGCCTGATTGCTAAGACCATAGAGTCTAAAGAGTTTTGCTAACAAATCTTTGATTCAGAAGGACTCTGCCTTATGGACTTCTTGATCTTGTATACGTCCATTTTTCTTTAGCCCACTACCAGATGACATAGGGCCAATCCAGTCTGCTCCCAAACTCTTGCCTCCTTTTTATGACCTTGACACCATGGACACCACCACACCGGCTAGCTTAGCTAGACATAAAAGCCAGGAAAGGGTGTGGAAGAACTATTGCCTTTTCTATAAATAGTTTATGCAAGACAAAACATTTCCGCATTAATCTTAAAATGCATCAGGTCAGTTGAGAGAAGATACAGAGAGCAGAGCTTGGAGACTATATTCCTATACGTCCATCTGCGTGGTTTGCCCTCGCTTTCTACATGCTCCTTTCTACATGCTCCCTTGAAAGAGCATGAAGAGCTCTTTTTTTAGAACACTTTTCTCCTTGGTTTCTCAAAAGGCTTGAGGGGCCTGAGTGTGTGTGTTGAGGTATGCTAAATAGGACACTGAGCCTATCCTGTTTCACCCTCTTGCAGCCAGCTTTTTTTTTTTTTTCTTTTCCTAGGTCATCCAGGTACAAAGAACAGGCAGTTTGCCTGTAAGCCCGGGGGACTTTGGTTGTGCATTTCCTCAGGAAGTCTTGATTTTTGAAGAATGCTGTCATATATGAACTTTAAGAAATCTGGCATTAGCCCCATGTAATGCTTTGGGTCATTGGTTACGTATGTTGTCTTCTGAATTACTTACTCTTTCAGCCTATACTCTGAGACTCTGTTTAATCTGTGGTTAACTATTCTTAGTTATTATTGGCATTGGTTTAAGTGTTTTATCATTGCATGTAGCCATTGGTATTAGTGTCATAAGATTTTCTCCTTTTTTTCTTTTTGGGTCTTTCTCCTACCTGCTCTTTTATTTTACCTTAAATGTGGGTCAGGATGTTCATGGAAGACAGAAGATTCTAGTTCTGCAACTCTCAGTATTTGTACAGCTTTCTCTTACCCCTGGTCTCACACTATCATTCTCTTCCACTCATTACGGTTACTTAAGAACTTTTAACCAGTTTCTGTTGCCCTCGTAAGCATAAAACACCTTGATATTTATCTTAAAGTAATTTTGGGCAATAGTATCAGTAATTATTACCATTTTACAAATGCACAGAGAAATGGCATTCTCATCGTTGGCTAAGGTAGAAGTCAGGACCTACGGCCAGGCTTCCAGGAATAGTGAATGGCTGTCAGGGTCCCTTAGAAAGGATGGAGATAGTAATACAAAGTATTGGGGGTAAGATGGACAGAAGAAGATTTGCCACGCTACAATTGATAGCAGAAGTCTTGGATGTTGGTGGTTCAAAATAAAATATATCAAAGAAAGACAGTATAACTGATACTTACCATTTTTTGGTGGTAATACCTATAATCTATGCCATTATTCATTCATTCAACAAACAGTTACTGATGGCATACTATGTGCCAGGCCTTATTCTAGGGGTTAGTGGTATATCAGTGAACAAAAAGGAAAAAAAATTCCCTCATAGAGTTTACATTTTGATGGGTGGAGACAGAAAATAAACAAAATAAATAGACAATTATTTAATATGTTATGAGGTGATAAATGCTGTGGAGAAAAATAATGCATATGGTGGGTGAAATTTTAAACGGAAGTTTTCATTAAGAAGAGAGCACTTGAGCAAAGATTTGAAGAAGGTAAGGAAATCAACCATGTGGAAATCTGAGGTAAGTTTGCCACAGGCAGAGGAGTACGTGCCTGACACATCGCAGAAACAGCAAGGAGACGAATGAGGCCAAAGGGAAGTGAATGAAGTACAGACGAGTAGATGAGAGCAGAAAGGCAAGGGAGGTCCAGATCCTACAGGGGTCTTGTCTGCTGTTGTAAGGACTTTAGAATTTGTTCCTGGTGAGTTATTTATTCTGTTGGAGGAGTGACACGATTTGACATGTCTAAGTGGGTCACTCTGACGCTTGGTTGGGAATAAACTAAAGAGGAGCAAGAGTGTAAGTGGGGAGATCATTTAAGCATGCATAGAACCTTATCTATGGCTGGAAGGTACAAGAATTTTGGGTGTAGTGCAAATGGAATGGGCCTTGGTTGTGGGTGAGTGTTTGCTGAGTCTAAAAGCTTTTATGTATGTTTATGGTGAATAAATCTGCAATTGTGAATTTATCTTTGCCCCTTGAAATTCCACTCTTTGAAGTTCTGTCTGTACTTCGCACGTACTTTTTCTTGCTTCGGTTATATCTGGTGGCTTATCTCAGTGTATATTTGCCCAACTGTCTCTGAAGAAATATTATAACTCTGCTCAAGAACAAAAACTTCCCCCAAAACAAATAATAGTGCACCTGGGAAGGTATCATGTTAGGGGCTCCTCCAGGAGTAATGGACTAGACAGTGTCAGGAGTGTAATATTTAGAAGAGTATGAGTCAATAGAAATTAACTAAGTGTTTAAAATAGTAAATATTTTATGTCTAAGACAAATTGGATTTTAAAAGTCATCAAGACTATGGGATGGAAGCAAATAATAAGGCAGTTCATTCTTTGCTATGACAGTATGATAAGAATATCAAAATTTCAGGAAAAGTGAAATAGGCAGACAGAAAAATTATTCATCAGAGTTAGTTATTCCTGAATTGTGGTATGTGAATAATTAAAATGATCAAACCAACAGGAATAAAAGCTTAAAGTAATTATATACGTATTAATTTAATTGCCCATGAATTTAGAAGTTCAAAAATATGATTTTATTTTCCTACGACCGAAATTAATTTGTTTCATCCCATTCTGCCTACTGACACAAATTTAACCCTAGTCACTTTAGTCAATTCAAGAATTTCTCAAGTCATTCAGGATATTTTCTCCTTTCCATTCTCCCTGACGGTCTTCTCCAGTGTCCATCACCAGAGGGCCAGGGTGTCTATTCTTCAGCCACCAATTGTCCTCGTTGGCATCTGTGGCCACTTCCAGTGGCTGATCCTCAGTTGTTGGTATTCCTTCTTGTGCTAAAGCCAAAATTTGATTTTTTTTGTTCTTTGTAGTTCCTCTCCTGAGGCAATTTATGCCTCTGACTTAGTATGAAGAATGTCTTAGTATAACAAGGAAATGATGGGATATGGTAGCATATTCTAGATGGCTGGCATCACTTCCTTCCTTACCTGTATGTGTATACTCTTTCCTTACCATGTAATAGTCTGATTCACCCTCCTTCTCTTGAATCTAGATTGGCCCAATTGACTTGCTTGACTAATAGAATGAGGTGATAGTAATGTTCTGAAACTTCCAAAGCTAGGCCATAGAAATCTTGCAGTTTCTGCCCGGACGTCTTGGAACGCCCACTTCTGGAACTGTCTGGGAACCCTAAGCTTCCATGTGAAGTCCAACTACTCTGAGACTGCCGTTCTGGAGAGGGCACCTGTGAGAACTCTGATGAACAGTTTTAGCTGAGCCCAGCCAGCCTTCCAGCCATCCCAGTCAAGGCATTAGACATGTAAGTGAAACTGGGTTGGACCCTCCAGGTGAGCCCATTCACAGGCTGAGTACCACCAAGTGACATCTATTGCCACCACTTGGAGCATAAGAAATGCTCAGCTGAGACTGCCCAAATTTCTAACCTACAAAATCATGAGAGATAATAAATTACATGTTGCTTTAAGCCACTAAATTTTAGAGTAGTTTGTTATGCAGCAAAGATAGCCAGAACCGGAGTGGGGTAGCACATTCTTCTCATATCTCAAATTTTCATGCCACTATCTAGTCAATATAATCAAGTCAATAATATAGCAATGATTTCACATTATTTTGAGCATTGTGACCTATTGTCAGGGAAACCCGCTTTCCCCAGAGAAGCGGGTCTGCTCCATGACTCTGTACTTATCATTGTCCGCTGCTTTCATGTGTCATCACTCACAGACTTTCTTCAGAAAATTTCGCCAGAGGTCTTTTTTGAGTGAATATCCCTTCTCTTTGTTTTGAATCTGCTCCTTTAGTTTCTCTGGATCTTTTAACTGATAACTATTTTACATAGCACTGTTGCTACCTCTTTTCTTCTATTTCTTTGGGGTCTGAGAATTTCCAAGTCATGGATTGTCAGCATAAATCAAGTGACCCTGTAAGTGTGCTTCTGATATTAGACTCTCTATTCTGTTTCATTGGTCCGTTTGTCCATCCCGATGCTGAAATCACACTGAACTAACGCCACCCCTTCAATCCTCTTTTGATGTGTATCTTCCTCATTGATCCCTTTCTTTTTATTGTCTTTGTTAATTTTTATTGAAGAATAGCATACATATAGAAAAGTATACAAATCTTAAGTGTGTGCTCTATGAATCTTCACAAAATGAACACCTGTGTAACTACCACCCAGGTCAAGAAACAGAACATTTGGTAGTACCCAGAAGTCCTCCTTTTGCTGGGCCTCCACTTGTTACCCCAAAGTAACCAGCATTTTAACGTTTATAACCATAAATTAGTTTTGACTGTTTGGAAATTTATGTAAATGGATTCATATAGTAGTTATCCTTTTGTGTGGATTCTTTCATTCAACTTCCTGATTGTGATATTCATCTATGTTGTATATGTAGCATCTGTTTATTCATTTTAATTATTGTATAGTATCTCTATGAATATATCACAATTTGTTCATCCATTCAATTATCAATTAATATTTCAATTGTTTACAGGTTTTGACTACTAAGTATAGTCAAATATTAATATTCAAGGATACAGGGAATATTCTAGTATATATGTACACGTTTTTTGTTTGATATATATCCTGAAGTGGAATTGAAGAATCACAGAAGATGAGTATGTTCAGCTTTGGTAGATACTTTCAAGCCAATTTCAGAAGTAGTTGTGCCAATTTACACATCTACTAGCAGTGCATGAGAGTTCCAGTTGTACCACATCCTGATCACTATTTGGTTTAATTTTTTTTTAAATGTTGGCTATTCTGGTGGATGTGTAGTGATTTTTTATTATGATTTTAATATTCATTTTCCTGAATGATGATGTTAAACACATATTCATGTGTTTATAACCATTTGATATCCTTTCTGTGAAGTGCCTGTTAAAATTTTTTTCCTACTAAAAAAATTGAGTTGTCTATATGCTTCTCATTGATTCATAGGAGTGTTATGGAATTGAGTCCTTTCTTTGAATGTATAGTTGCAAGTATATTCTCACACTTTACAGCTTGCCTTTTTACTCTCTTGACCATGATTTTGGCGAACAGAGCTCTTAATTCTAATGAAGTCTCATGTATCAATCTTTTTCTTTATAGTAAATGCTTCTCTGCATCCTATTAAAGTAATCTTTGCCTACCTCAGAGTCATTGTATTAGTTTTCTATTGCTGCTGAACAAATTGCTATAAACGTAGCAGCTGAAATAACATTATCTCCTAGTCTCTATGGGTCAGAAGTCTGAGCATCACTTTGCTTGGTCCTCTGTTCAGGGTCTCACAAGGGTGAAATTAAAGTATTGGCTGCGCTGTGTTCTTATTTGGAGACTCAACTGGGAAGAATCTATTTCTAAGATCATTCAGGTTGTTGGCAGAATTAATTTCTCTGTGTCTGTATGACAGAGGACCCTGGATTTTTGCTGGCTGTTGGCTGGCAGCTACCCTCAGGTCATAGAGGCCACTTGTAGTTCCTGGTGGCTGCCTGCAGTTCTTCATCACACAGGCTTCTTCAACAAGGCTGCTTTCTTCATCAGGCCCATAAGGAGAGTCCCTCTTATAAAGGCTTTCACCTGATTAAGCCAAATCCACATAGGATAATCTCTCTTTTGACAATAACTCTAAATCAACTTACTTGAGACTTGAATTACATTTTAAATCCTTTCACCTTTGCTGTATTCTGTTGGTTAGAAGTAAATCATAGGTCCCGTTGACATTCAGAGGGAACGTGAGCATCAGAGACAGGAATCATGAAGGCCACCCTAAGGTCTGTCCCACAATCTGGAAGACTTTTTTAAATCTATCTTCTGGAAGTTTTACTATTTTACATTTCATATTTAGTCTCACAATCTACTTGGAATTGATTTTTAAGTGAGGTAGGGGTCAAGATTCATTTTTATTTTATGTGATAAACAATTGACCCAGTACAATTTATTTGTCATACATGAAATGAATGTAAATATTTGCTCATTTTTCTAGATTCTGGTTTCTGTTCATTGATCTATTTATCTCTACTATGCCAAAACCACACTTTTTATTACTTAGGTTTGTAATATGTCTTGATATCTGGGTAGTGCAAATCCTCCAAATTTGTTCTTTAAGTTTGTCTTAGCTATCCTTTGTTTTTTGTATTCCCGTATAAATCATAGGTATAGGGTTAGGGTTAGGATTAAGCTTGTCGTTTCTACAAACATGTCTGGTGGCATTTTTCTTGGTGTTCCATTAAATTTGTAGATCAATCTGGAGGAAAATGATAACTTTAAAAGTTGAGCCTTTCAGGGGCCAGCCTGGTGGAGTATTGGTTAACCACGCGCTCTGCTTCAGCGGCCCGGGGTTCACAGGTTCGGATCCCGGATGTGGACATACGCAGCGCTCATCAAGCTATGCTGTGGCAGCATCCCATATACAAAATAGAGAAAGATGGGCGCGGTTGTTAGTGTCGGGAGAGAGGGAGAATCTCCCTCTGCCCTTTTCCTTAAGGTTCTTATGGCTGGCCAAATAATTAACAAGACAGGTTAGCAGGAGAAAATAATACCAAGTTTAATAACATGTATACATGGGAGAAACTCAGAAATGAGCAACTCGTCTCTCTGTCTAAGCTGCTTGCTTAAGTATTGTAACTAAAGGCGAGGAAGGTGTTGGGGGTGGGTAGTGGTCTGGGACTTCAGAGCGCAAGAAGACAATTCTTTTTAGGGTCATCTATAGATAATGTGGTCAGGGAGAGAGAGAGTTTTTTGATAAAAGGGGCTTGGTGCCCCTCCCATTGTAACATCTATTTTACATTATCATTACGGCCATCATGATAGAAGATCTGTTCCAGGAAGGAGCCACCATGTCAAATTCTTTAGGCAGTTAGTGGAGAAGGTCAAATGTCCCTCAGAGAAAACAATCAAGGTAAAGAGATATATTTCAGGGTGGCCAAATCTTGATCTCCCACATTAGCTCAGAGCTAATCTGCCTCAGCAAAAAAGAGGAGGATTGGCAATGGATGTTAGCTCAGAGCCAGTCTTCCTCACACACACACACACACACACAAAAATTGAACCTTTCAATTCATGGAAGCGCTTTCTCTCTCTCTCTGTCTTTTAAATTTTATCTCAGTACTGTTTTATAGATTTATGTGCAGAAGTGTTGCATATCTTTCCTTAGGTTTATTTCTCTAGGAAGTGAAGCAATAGTTTTCTATGCGGTTAGAACTTTTCATTAATCTCAGAAGAGCAGTCATTGTTGAACCAGGAGGCAGGATTGGGAAAAGACATCACTTCCCTAAATTCTTCAACCAGAGACTTAAAATATAATTTCATTAATAAAAATTGTGAATGCTCTGGAAACTAGAGACTCCAGTATTAAAATATATGGACAAACTCAATTCCAAAACCAAATCTAATAGCAATTACACTGAGAACAAGAGAATTGGCCTGTTTAATGTCTACACCAGGGATTGGCAAACTTTTTTTGTGAAGAGCTGGATGTAAATATTTTAGATTTCGGTAGCCATAAAGAAATTTTGTTGCAAGTACTCAGCTCTGCCTTCATGGCATGAAAACAATCATAGACAATAGCTAAATAAATAGGTGTGGCTGTGTTCCAATAAAACCTGACTTACAAAGTAGGTGCTGGCTGGATTTGGCCCAGTTTGCTGGCCTCCTGTTCTAGGGCATTGTTTAGAAATTATTACAATCTGTGTGTAGTCCATTGAGTTATGGGTATTGAATGGTTAAATGATAAGCCTCCGAGTCATTGCTACAAGGAAGGATGTTTAATGTTATTCAGAAAGTATAAAACATCAATGTCTCTGTCCAAAGGGGCAGTCTGGTTCCCGACCTCATAGTGTTTGCAGGCTAATCTAAAGGAAAAAGAAATCCCAGCAAGAAGAAGAATTCTTGACCACTAAGGATTTTCACTGATTTTTTAATGAAGGGGAAAAGGAAAATCAGATCCCTAATGTATATACGTATTCATATGTAAATGTATATATGCATATATTTGTGCTTGCACAATATACAATAAAAGTTCTCTTACATATTACATATACTTTTATTTCATTTGTGTAAACACTTTGAGAGCTAATTCTTCTCTTCTTTTTCAATATAATTCTATAATGCACTTACTTAATTTGACTTATTTGTGAATATAGACACTATTAGTCAGTATAAATAACTTGAATTATGGGAATTTTGCTACACACTTTTTGGTGTGCAGTGTTTTAGTATAATTACATCCAGAAAATACAAAGTTCTGAACTCAAAAGCTATTGATCTGAAGTTTTTAAATACAAAGAGGACAACTTTATTAATCATTTAAAACATTATATATGTTTTAATTACAGATCATAAAAGAAGATTAATAGGGATGGAGAAAGTATTCCCTAAGCCCAGCTACAGCTGTGGCAAATAGAATGTGAATTCAAATATCTGGAGTACATGTTAGGATGAATAGATGAGCTATTATTTCCCAGGAATTTCTAAAACTTTCTGCTGCTTTTTTAGTCTAAGGAAACACATGGTGCAGTCTATGATCTAGATTTATTTGGTTAGCTAAGGAATCAGGGGTACAATTTGTAATTTCTATTTTTGGAACTAATTATTTTAGATTTAGCAACTTCCTTGACATATTGATAAGTATTTTGCACAACATGAGCTGTTAATAGTCGTCACAGAAAGAAGGATTTGTGGTCAAATCAATGTGGAATACTGTTGGATACTCTCTGCCTCTGTTAGAGATTCCCCACGTGCATGAGTGTACGTCAAGGGCTTCGAGAAGTCTGGAAGTTAAGAAATATGTTCGTGCTTAGCCTTGATTTCTTCCAAACTTTTTGGAGGATGAAGCAGTTTATTTCCCCCATAGAACACTTATATTCTGCAGTGCTAGTGTTCTGAGGGAAAAAGTTTGGGAAACAACATAATTTATTTTTGTATTGTTTCGTAGAGCCACATCTTGTTTCTGACATTTCTAATCAAAATTGTTGTATATATTTCTGTCATTTTGTATAGACTTCTAGAACTAGCTAACTTGAAGATAACAGGGAGAGAAATTTATTCTTCTCTGTATATTCATTCTTGCTTAGTTGAAGACATTAGAGGCAAGTTATATTTTGTTCTTTTATCAGTAGTTTTAAAAAGAGGTTGACAGAAAAGTTTATCAATCTAGAAAATACATTGATTATTAGTGGCTTAGTTAAGTACTGTACAGTACTTTTCATTTTTATTGTTTTAAAATTTATACAAATAATCTATGAAAATAAGCTCATTATTAAAAAAATGAAACAATTCACAAATTTTTAGAATAAAAAAAAATTTCCCACTCACTAAAGATGATCTTTTTTAACAGTTTGCATGATAAATGGCTTATTGATATTGTGTCAAAATAAATATGTTAAATGACATTCATGATATGTTCAATGTATTGTCCCTCATTAGTGCCACATGGTTCAATGCTCTACAAAGTTGCAACAAATGTGGCACAGTAACATGGAATTTCCCTAAGTCCCTGCACATGCGTCTCTGATGCATTGATTAATATCTCTGCTTTTCACTAGATAATTCTGTGCCTTTAGCATATCTCAGGAGATGTCATCAAAGAGGTTCAATTTGTAAATATATATGTATACTCACATTATATTACATTACAATATAAACATATATATATTTATCTCAAAACTTTATGACCACTCTGTACTTTTGTAGAAAAACATTTTTTAATGTTTACCTCTTTAATCCATCTAGAATTGAATTTTGTATATGGTGTGAAAATAGGATCTACATTTATTTTTTTCCAAATGAATCACCAATGGTTCTAATACCCTTTATGGAACAATCCATATGGGATCAATGTATGCCCATCTTAAGGTAGAAGATAAAGATTTTTGAGTAGTCCACAAAGAGATGAAAGTTGAGGATGTGAAGGTGGATGAGATCTTGGGGGAAGGGAGTAGATATAGGGAAGGGCAAAGCATGGCATACTAAACCTCGGGACATGTGTACCTTTAGAGCGAGAGAGGAAGAAAAGGAGTTAACCAAGAGGTAGGCAGAAGGACCCAGAGTGGCATCATGGAAGTTACAGATTAGAGAAGTTTCAGGATGAGGAGAGGGCAGTAGTAACCAGTGGGGAAGCAAGAGTCTATCGTGAAATGGGTGAAACAGAGCATTTGATACACCGGTTATGCAGTTAATTGAATTCTGTGCTACATTTGTGGTATAACTGGCTTTTGAATATTTTAGATTATCTACAATTTATTTCATTGTTTCCATCCATGGACATGGATAATTATGAGTTAACTGTAGACATGATCTGTTTCTGGGTAGTAAAGTGAACACATTTTAAAATGTAATTTTATTAAAATTTTATTTGTATGATGAATTTGAAAATATATTTTTAATGAAAACCCAGTGAACATACAATGATACAATGTATATAAAAGGGCTTTTGACCTAAGCAAACCGTAAACATAAAAGATGTGGTTTGTACATGTAGCACGTGGTGGCTCTTCCTCATCCATTCAGTGAAGATGCGGAGTGTACTTGGCCAGCCCTCTTAGCATCACCCTGTTGTCAGCACCCACAGTAAGGCTATAGAAGACATTTTAAACTTGCTAATACTTTGTTTTTATAAACTAGCCATTTCTAACACCTACTCGTGGCTCACTCGTCCCTGTTTCCCTCTTCAAAGAGAGGTTGAGAGAAGTAGTGAATTTGTCCCCGTTTAGTTTGGACATACTGTTTGATCAGCCTGTAGCCATGTCACAAGGGTGATAATCACTATATAAATACATAGCAACACAGTGTTACACTAGCCTTTCCCAGCTGCCCTGGAAAGCAGCCAGTCCGCAAACGAGGAAGCCGTGTGCGCCGCTCCGCTTGGCTGCGCACTGGCTGAGGATGGATGGATGGCAGCAGGACCTGGAGCAGCTGCTCGACAGCAAGACGCACAAAGAACCCTCCATCTAGGCATTTGCAAAGAAGCCCAGTGGAAATGGTGATGTGACATTAAAGGAGCTGCTGTCGGTGATGAATGAGGGGTACTGCCTGTGGGCAGACATGGTGCACAGGAGTGTGACAGAGGTGGCTCATTTTGATTCAAGGTATTGAGCAGCCTGTGAAGCTAGGAAAATCAGAACACGATGACAGGCCCTGCATTGCTGCCTGCAGTCAGAAGGCAGGGGTTGACGCGCTCAGCTCTCTGTTTGGAGCAGGGCTTTTGATAAAAGCTGTATCCATAAATATGGAAAGTAACATTGGGAGCATCGTTATAATCATATATGAAGGAAGACGTGCACATCCATAAATCATACTAATGAACACCAGCTAATGGTGATGTGCTGAATGCTATATTCCAGAAAACTCTTCTAGTCATTCTCTATCTGCTTATCCTGATTAATTTCTTCATAGCTTTATCTTTGCCAGATATTTTATTATATGTATTTATTTCATCAGAGATTGTTTCCTTCCTAGCCCCTACCAAACAGAGGTTACAGGGGGCTGAGGTCTTTGAATGGTCTTGTTTCCTGCTGTATCCCCAGAGTCATGAACTGTGTCTGCACACAGTAAGCCCCCAACATATATATTTGTTGAAAAAAATGTAAAAATTCAGTCTGATATATTTCTAATGATTTCCCACAATATTAGAGAGGCTCAAAATATCAATTTAGAATAAGAAATGTGCTCATTAAGTGAACAGTAATTTCCCTCAAAGCGATTCCTAAATAGCTGAGTTTTACAGTATTCAAAATGTATAATGCCATATTTTTGATGGATTTATCAGTTAGCATTAACAATTTAGCAAGTCAACTAATTGTTTTGTACACATGCTGCCAAATAACAGATTTTGACTAAATTTCCCTCCTCCCCTTTCCATCCCTCCCATCTTGCTCTGGAGAGGATGCTGTCACAGCACAAAAACTTACCTCCAACTCACTGTCAATAAACTGATAACAGGAATCAAATGATTTACTTCCTTTCATAGATTGAGTGTGTCTATGTGTGAAAGGAGGTGGAAAAATACGAGTTTTCCTAGGTAGAGAAAACCAAATGTAATTACTTTAGGTGAAAGTGGTTTGGGCTTTCGGCTTGGAGGTGTTCAAACAGAGGGAGGATAAACCCTGTCAGGCAAAGTGAAGCTGGCAGCTGTTCCTAAACCAGCCCGGGCAACAGTGTCACCTGGGAACATTAATAAACAAGAAAACAACCCCTCTAAAAAAACACAAAGACAAACAAAAAAAGAGATTACAAGACCCCATTCTGGAGGTACATCTGTGAAAGTACTGGACTCCATATTGAAAACAAAACACAACAATTCCCCAGGTGATTCTCAGGCACATAAAGTATTAGCAACCACATTAGGCTGGGGTTCGAATTTCAGATTATTAAGTCTGACCAGATCAGCCTTTCTCAGATATCGCCTGAGAGCATTTCTAACTACTTAGTCAAGGCTTTTCCCACTGGGAATTCTAATTTAGTTGTGCTAGGTTGGGGCCCAAAAATCTTTTTCCGTTTCTATTTTTAAAAATTTTTAATAAGATTCCTGGCGATTTTTATTTTCAGGCATGTTTGGAAAACATTAATCCAGAAGACCTTGAGGTCTGGTCCAGTCCTCAGATTCTATGGTTATTCAGATAATTCTCTACATTATCTGTGTGTAGACTTAGTCTTTAAATGATTTCTTTTCTTTTTTTGTTATTAGGAATTATATAACTAAAATCATAGGCAGTGGTTTATAAATTGGGCAGTTTATGTCTGGCTTAAAAACACATGAACAAATAAAAAGGCCTCATTTCATACAAACTTCACTGTGGAATAACATGCCCTATGGATCACTGGGCCCAGAAACGTCTTTCATTGGTTTGTGAGCACGCTCTTACGGTCCTGCCATCTGTGGTGTGCAAAGGTTAAGCTCAACAGCTAGAAAAATGATGATAGCAACAAAGTTTAAATAACAAAAAAGCATGGTGCATGAAAACTAATCTTCAAACCCTATAAAACTACCAGTGCCAATTCCTCATTTTATTTTTAACTACATCATGATTATACAACTTGAACTACCCTGCAAGTTGAAAAACAAATAGCCAGGACCTAGACCAGTATTTCCCAGTGATAGTTCTGCTTTGAATTTTCTTTTCGTTTATTTCTTTTTTTACTATATATTTCAAGTGAATTAAATGGAGAATTTTAATTAAGAAAACAATGTTCAGAGCCCTATTTGTTTCTCAGATGCTGTACTCTATGGTCTAGTAAGCATTTTAATGAGTTGTGACACCGCAAGATGTTTCTAGTTCCTTTACATCCTTAACTCCATCAGCATATATTTCTGCCAGACTTTCAAAATGAATTCAATTTTCCCAAAATGGATAATTTTTAACAAAGAACTTAGTGAAAGAATTTATTCCTATTCTACTTTTTTAAGGTGCCTAACTTAAGGTATAAGCTATTCTTAACCCCAAGTAGTATTGAACTCATTTTTACCCTACCCATCTTACATAGCTATTCACGCTGCAGAAGTCTTTGGATAATGATTTTATCTTAATTTTAGGTCTCTAGATCCTACTGACAATAATCACAGAAATATGGAATTTTGTAACTTGGAAGTACATTCAAGATAGTTTATTATAACATTCTCAATTTTCAGATGTGTGGAATGAGACTCAAAAGGACTAAGTGACTTGCTCAAGGACGTCTAATTCAAGAAAAGCCAATTCAAAAGCCAGTTTCTAAGTTCTTTTCAACCCATTCATTGACTTCAAGTGTCCTCACTCTAACAAGACCTGTTGGTTCCGAATTATTCTTTTAAGCTATTCAAAAAGGTCATTATGGGTGATTTTGAAAACAAGGTATTTCTGCTTATATACAATGTGCAAATATATTTTTATGTACACACATAGTAATAATTTTCATCATAACACACATTCATACCTGTACTAATAAAACCTCTCTCCAGCCAGACTTAGAAATTATTTTCTTCAAGCAATACTTGGCTTTTGTGTTCTCTTTTCTCCTCCTTTCCTTCTCTCCTCCTACCCAACCTTTGTATCTCAGTTCAAGCATCACTTCCCTAGAGAACTTTCTCTGAATGCCCAGATCAGGTCAGAAATGATTGTTAAATGCTCTCTTAGCAACGTTGAACTTTCCATCACAGCATTTCTAACAACTGTGATTTTATATTTACTTGTGTGATTACTTCATGTCTGCATGTCCGCCACTCTGGACTGCCTCTACCCATGGGAGGATGGGGGCACCTGCTTGTTGGCCCATGATTGTCCCCCAGTGCCTGGTTCAATGCCTGGGACATAGTACCTTCTTAGCAAGTATTTGTGGAGTGAAAGAAGAAATGAGTGAAATGTCCTCTATCCTAAAATGGATCTATACTTGAAGTTATGACTCTACTTCCTTCCTTCCTTCTAGTATCACATTTATGAAAATTAATTTTAATTTGTGGTTCCTACTCCTGCCGCTCCAATGGGCTGCAAGTAGGCTTTACTCTAAGCACTTTCATGTGGCCCCTGGTTGGGGCTCACCTTAGTGGGTGTTCCAGGACAGGCTGATCTGCAGGAACATTAAAGCCATCTTCCTGATGTCCTGGAACTAAAGAGAAGGAGAGAGGAGGTCATGCTTGATAGCAAGAGTGAGGAGATCCATAAGTTCCCAGCAGAACTTTAGCCGGTGATGACAGCTCAGCATTGCTCAAGGTAGACCCTCATTATTTACACCAGTATGGAAAGGCAGTGCTCAATACCTAAAGATGAGAGTTCCTAAGGTTTTTCACAGGTACTCATAAAATGAAAATATCAGCCATTTTGTCTTGGCTATAGGGAGACGGCCATTTCCTCAGAGAGTTTGGGAAACTCCATAGGGACTATTGAGATAAGTCACAGTGACTCCTTGAGTAGATCAAAGTGGATGAGTCCCTGGAAAGGGGATGAAGAGGCAGCATGAATGCTAGGTGATTGAGGAAGGGAAGGGGAAAGGGCTAGCTGTGCCCATGCCACCTAAACAAATGTTGGCAGAGGATGGCACTCTCCACTTCCTGGTCCCAAACCAAGGGCCAGAGGAAGGTCAGTGAAGAGCATCCCCAGAGAGACGTGAGTGCTGAGAGACTTCTGCCTGCCCAAGTCCATACACACTGTCCCTGGAGTGCCAGGAAGAAATGTCATCCATAATCTTTGGGCTGCTTTGCCTGTGAAATACTGCCTTTTGGAGCCTTGCCCTGAGTGTACATGTGCTTTGGATAAAAGACTAGGTTCCTACATTCTAAGAAAAGATTACTGGAGTAGGGCAGCCATCTTTACAAGGGATTGCAGAGATTTTACTGAGAAGGTGAACCATGGACTGGAAGGCAGGTTGGACCCTTCCTCATTCTGGACTGTGAAAGTTGGGCCTGGATTCCACAGCCTAGACACACAAGGTGTCCCTGCCACATGGAGACAGTGAGAAACCCTGAAAGAGATTCTGAAAACAAGGTGGCCTTGTGGGCTCCAGGGAGAAGTCACAGTAGGAAGTAAATTACACGTTAATTTCTGGATTAGACTCTTGGTGGTCTCCACACTCTCTGTGAAGCCTTGTGAGAGCTTACAGCCTGACATAAATTGTGCTGTGGAAAAGTAATGGAAGTTCTCATCTCCTGATTGAGTGTAAAAGTGGGTGGGTAGCCCTGCCCCTTCAGCAACAGCTGACCCCAGTGGAGCCTTGTGGGGCCTCGCAGAGTAGCCTCTGAGGATGCTCACTGACAGCAGTGTTGGCATTATCAGGCTTGACCAGGAAGTTGCAAGCACTCCTAAGCAAGCACAAATGCTTGAGAGATAACAGGGACAGAAGTCAATCATGTGCATATTAGGTAGGAATGTGACATCCTTAGCACTTACAGGCTGGTGAAGAATAGACATTCTACTTACTCGTGAAAAGATTGGAAGTCAAGTCACATGAATTAATTTATGTGACACACGGTGTCAAGAGCAGTATGTCACGCTTTATTTCTAAGAGCAGCTAACGTTAATGAGCACCTATATGCCAGGCACTGTTCTGATGGCTTCATGTGTATTGTCTCACTTAATCCTCATAACAATCCTGCTTTTTTTTTTATCCCTAATCCACAGATAGGACTCTCTTGCCCAAAGACACACAGTGAGTAAGTGAATCAGAATACAAACCCAGGGAGTCTGACTCCAGCACGGTGCCCTCAGTCATTATCTATACTTGCTCTCTACATTGACCCTAATGTGACAGCATGAGTGGCCTCTATAGACGTAGGTGATGAACTCAGTTTTTTCTTGGGTGTTCATTTAAATATCCCACTGTTGTTAAACAGACCTCCTCCTTGACATGCTGGCACCTGTGACGTGCTGACATGCCTTGCTAGTACACAGAAGAGGCCCCATCCTAGGCCAGTCGCCACCCACTATGCTAAATGTACAACAACCTTCAGAGCTTCTCTCTTAGCCACCTACCCATGTATGGCCTGCAGGCACACACCTTGCCCACTCTGTCTTTTAAACACTGTAAAGATCCTTCTCACTCATCCCGTGTCCTTGTCCCTGTTTTCTCAGCCATTTTCCTTCCCTAATGGCACCATTTTCTCTTGGTGAACCCTATCAAGTTTCGATATACTTTTCATCAGTCTGTTTCATGGACTCCCTGCTTCTCTCCTCTTCCTGCCTTTTATTATTATTTTTTTAATTTTTCATTAATTAACTAATTAATTAATTACCGTTTGTGAGGAAGATTGGCCCTGAGGTAACTTCTGTGACCATCTTCCTCTGTTTTGTACGTGGGATGCCACCACAGCATGGCTTGATGAGCAGTGCGTCTGTCCGCACCCGGGATTCGAACCTGCGAACCCTGGGCCACTGAAGTGGAGTGCGCAAACTTAACCACTACGCCACCGGGCTGGCCCCCCTCTTCCTGCCTTTTAAATGTTGGTGACTCAGAGTCCCGTCCTCCGACCTCTCTTGTCACTGTCTATACTATCTTTGAGTGCTCTCCATCACTCCAGTGGCTTCAGCTACTGCCAGGACGCCCACAAATTCCAGTTTTTTCTCTCCTCCCAGATCTTTTTCCTGCTCTGAGTTTTATTGAGATTTTCCAGAAAAAGATGTATGAGATATGGTCTTTTTCCTGAAAGATATTTTAACTTAGTTGCTATAAATTGCATATGTTAATAGGAAACAAATATTGTCCTGAAGTCTGTGTTTAACTATTCAAACTATTTTGATTTTTAGTTGAATTTAGAATATGAGGAGAAACATTTTGTAGTTTAAATCACATTATATGTTAGATATTTAATGTGTACATTTAATTTTTATTGGTAATAAAAATCATAATACTGAAGTAAGGATTAAAAGCCACTTAGGGGAATACAGAATATTAATTAATACCATCTTAGTACTTATATTTAATAGAATTATTCTTGAAATTACTTTGTCTCAAAAATTAAAGCATAAAATGAATTTACAGATATTCAGTTTTTAAAGCCCTTTTATACGTAGGAAAAACTTAACCATTTACATGGGCACAAACTCTCCTTTTGACTTAAATGTTTCTTCAGTAGCTATCTATAAGTATAGTTACCAATGGAAAACAGAGAACTGCACTTTCCTTCATCTTCAGATACATCCAGAGGCTTTTCTTTCTTTCTTTTTTAATATAAAAATGAGTTAATGTCCCTCAGAATTTTCTGTCAATAGTTGACCCCTATGAAGCTAGATCGCAGAAGAAAACTGACTCTGGAATTACTCAGATAATTCAGGAAAATCTTTCATTTCCATACAAAATACTTAGTTTAAAGCATCTAAATTTGGGCTTCACTTTTTCTCAAAGGTTATGATGGTAAATTTTTTTTTAGTTATTTACAGATGATCTGAGCATAGAAAACAAGTCAAGGGCAAGGCCCAGGGCATAAGACAACCGTTCTGACTCGGCATCGCCATCTGTGGAAACTATAAAATCACACGTCCTGAAACATTCAAGTCACAATCTATGTGTCTCTATAGATTACAATAAATAAAGCGAACACTAAGCATCGTGCAAAAATGCAAAACAGCACTGTTCTGGGTCCTCAGAATCGGTGAGGCAAGTCTGGTTTAGCTCCAGGTGTCCACTTGATCACAGCGACGGCCTTGTAAACAGATCGTCCCGTGGCCAGAGCCATCTGTGCTGCGCGGCAGACCTGCACGGAGTCCGCGGAAACCGAGGAGCCTCAGCAAGTCCCCTGAGCCATCGGCACATCCACAGGCCGAGCCGCGCTTATGTCTCGGGATCAAGAGTTACATCTACCCGCACATCTGGATCTGTTTTTGAGGCATCCCCCTAGGGAAGGGGGTTCAGAGATGTTTCTCTGGCTCAGCTGTGGGGCAGCTGTGAACTCAGCTGTAACTGAAGAAGTCTGAGAGCACGTGCGTTTATTGCCAGAAGACCCAGACCGGACCATGAAAGGAAATAGAATGCGATTGGTTGGTTCTTTCACAGAAGCGATGTCCTCCTTGGCTGGCAGTGCTGCTGGTATACCAAGGCCTGGAAAGAAAAGACAAAGGAAGAGGATGGCAGAAAGAAGCGACGCTGGAAGAGGCAGGGAACGCTCCGCAGACAGGAGCTAAGGTGCCACAAGGCGGAGAGGAGAAACATTTGTGAAGTAGAGTTGTGCAGTGGTTATGAGCTGGGTGCGTTAAGCTGGATCGCCCGGTTTAAAATTCCAGCTCTCATGACCTTGGGGAAGTTATTTACCTTCTCTTTGTCTCAATTTCCTCATCTGTAAAGTGGTAATAGTTAATAGTCTTCGTCCAGGAGGGCCGTTGTGGGATTATATGAGTTAATACGGGTGGAGCACTTAGAGTGAAACATGTAGTAAAATTGCTCATTGAGTTTGAGCCTTTCTTAGTCATTGTAGTGATAAATGCTCTTACATAGTGCCTGAATACTTCACTGCTTCACCCACACCACCAGCCATGCAGCACACAAGCCATGGGGTGCAGAGTTTGGGACCTGCAATAGTCCTTGAGTGCATCTCTGTATTTGAGGAGTTGCCGGATCACCTTCTGGAGAACATAAAACCACTGGAGACATTAGTGCAAAGCTATATAAATCCTGCGCACTTTGGTAACATTTTAGGGCATTTTTGTGGGAAATGTACACACACACACACACACACACACACCCAGTGAGCTCTTACTGCATGGCATGCATTCTTTTAAGCTCTTTACATGTATAATTACACTTAATCCTCACGACAGTTCTCAGTGGCAAGCCTAGTTGTTATTTTCATTTTAAAGATGAAGAATCTGAGGTTTGGGTGAGTTAAGGTCACCGGGGATCAAACAGCTGGTAAGTGGTATAGCCAGAGTTTGGACCTGTGTCTGCCTGACTCCACAACCAGTGCTCTTTATCATTGTGCTAGAAGGAGTACAGGACAGTGGTCAAAGGGAGGCCAGGGCCTGTCGTGCTCTGAGGAGATTACCACATTTTCTGGAGTATGTAAGCTGAAAATTATTAAGCTATGTCCTTTATGTCAGAGGGTTGAGATTTAACAGTCACAAATAAGGCTGTGCAAACAGTGGAGCTTTGTTTCCTGTCTCTGAGGTCAGCTTCTCTTCAGCCCTCATTCCTGCTAATGGTAGGGAATGGCAAACACCTTGCATCTGCCAAAATGGCCACTCAATGTCTTCTTGTTTATAACAGCCTCTTTTGGGTGAATATTCACTTGATTCAAATTTCCTTTAAAGGTTGCTTCCATCCTGTCAAAGATATTCTTCACCTTCTGCTTCCCAAGACAGGATGCTTGGGTGTCCTCAGGGCAGTGAGGCAGCAGGCTGATTCCTCTGCTGAATGTCTCTGGGGTGGCATACCTAGGGGGGTCTACCTCCGGCATTATCAAGGTCACTACTCCTCTCTTGCTGACTGAGCCTCCTCACCTGTCCTCTGGATGTGGCTGACCCTCTGAAGCATGGTCAGGAGTGCTATTATCCCTGGGCACTTGCCCTGGGCATCTGCTCTAGGGGTTAATTTATCCTTCAAAAAAAGCACTACCTTCCACCCATTCCCCCTGCAGCAGGTGTGCCAGTTAGCATCCTCAGTGATTTTCCTTCTTACCCAGGGATGTGAAAACTGCATCCTCTACCCACCACCAGGAATATGGGGGCTCTGCAGGCATTTCCCTCAGCCATTTCTACACTTTGGCTTTGGTGTCACATTGGGAGCTGCACCATGAAGAAACGAGTTTCTCTGAGAGGCTTGCCCAGCAGGGGAAGCAAAGATACCTCTTCTTCTGAGAGGTCCCAAACTCATCTGCGTGTTTCAGCCACCCTCCCTTCACCTAAGGACTTTTTCTGCAGGAGTGAGTTTGGCCCAGTGGTAGGGGAGGTGGCCGGAAGCCTCTTTGGAATTATTTATCCTGCACTCCTCTCTCCTCTCCCATTTTCTCAAAGAGAGGCTTACCTGTTGGGTGGGAATTTTCCTTCGTACATCTCTTGTCTGCCCTGTTTGAAGATCTGCTAGGTAGAAAATCTTCCAAATTTCACTTCTCAATATTTGAAGAGAAGCTTTTGGAAATTAAGGGGACTGTGTGTGGGGGGGGGGAGGGGGTTAGGGGGGGCTGTTCTTGCTCAAGGAAACCAGACTTTCAAGAGTATCTCTCATTAGGAACTTAACAAATCTGCTTTAACACTCAAATCTGAGCAATTCTTTTTTTTCTAGGTATTATGGGCTCTTCCCCTAAAGCAATGAAAGCCCTTGATTCAATGCCTGAGAGAGCCATAGGAAATTAAAAATACGTGGTGATATTATTTTTAAAATATTGTAGCCAATACATATATACCAAGTTTAATATTACTTTCTGAGTAGATTTCCTTTTTGTGATCCTCAACTTTCATAAAATTTTTATTTAACTGTTCCGGTGTGATTTCAGTTGTGGTTTGGACCAGAGCATTAAATGGGGAACAATATTCTCTCCCCCAGCCCAGGATGGCAGTGGCATTGGAGTTAAAGAAAAGGAGAAAATGATTCCAGAGAGAATGGAGGTGGGATGTGATGTCCAGCTGCCCATCCTCACACCAGGAATAGGCTTCCAGTCCTGTCCTCAGAGGTTCTGGGATTAATTTAGTTAATGAAGGAGGTTATCTGTGTCCAGAAAAGTTTAATATTTGGCAATATTTTTACTATCTTTCTGGCTACTGTTGTTATTTTTGATTCTACTTGTGTGTTATACTGACTGTGAAATGCAGAATACACACTATAACACAGAATATGGATTATTGTTATAGAAGAGATTTCATATGGAGGTTGAGCCATCGTGTAGGCATTCTGCAGGATTTTAAATGTTATTATTTTGTTAAGATGACTTTTCGTTGTGGTTTGTACCTGACACCCTGTTAAAAGTCAAATATTGAGAGCTTGGAGAAAATTGTGGCAAATGTGTGTTTTTCTGATGATGAAAAGAAATTTGGAAACCTTTGTATAAACTGTCTCCAAAATACTAACATATATATTTGTAATGTTTAGTGACACTCTTCCTCCCCCCATCCTCACTTGCCTCATTCTCACTTGCCACCACTCCTGACCTAGTAGGGTGGGGAAAGGGTTTTGTTTTCCCTCTCACACTTCGACCCAAATATAGACACACACGGTTTTCCTTAATTCACCATGATGGAATTGTGAAAGAACATTTAGATAACAAATTTCTACAGATTAAGGCAATAGTTTGCCTTAAAAGCCATGGCTTCCTCATGTTCAGCTGGGCTTCTGAGTTTCCATGCTTCATTTTGACATCAGTAATTCACTTTAGGAATCTTAAACTATTCTTCCAATTAGTTGAGAAAATGAGAAGGGAATGACTGGCAGCTAACCAGGACAGCTTCTGAAGTGCAGAGTATCCACTGGAGGTGAAAAGGGCACAGAAATAAATACAAGGACACACCCATTACTTCACTTTGGTCACATCTTTAATACTAATAGATGAGAAGGAGGACAAGAAAAGAAATCAAGGAAAAGGGAGGTAACATGACACAGACTCAAAGTGTCCAAGAGGGAAGCAGGAGAGGAATGATCAAGAAAGTGAGCTAGCAACTGTAGGTGCAATGACTGCAAGACTATTTTGCAATATTCTAAATGACTTTCTAAACCCTTTGTAATGTCTGCATGTTTATAGATTTTGTCATTCCCTATTATGCAACATGAATCTATCTGTAGCCTTAAATCAATTGGAACCACTATGTAGCTAGAGCCAATAAGTGCAAATTCTGGGGCTTCCCCACATTGCTCCTATTTAACGTCTCAGATTTTTTTTTCTAGAAGATTTTCATAATTCTACTCCATTCACATCCTGCTGCAACATTTTCTGGGTACTACCTCATTTTCTGTTTGTGTTTCCATGCTCGCCTATTTGAACATGACCCGTGACGCAGCTCTTTACTTCTGAAAGTTGGTTCCCCTTTTCTAGTTTGCCTTTGTTTTTTGGCTGGAGCTACTTCCACCTGTATTAGTACCCAAGACAAGGTGGTGGTTAATGTTGTGGATGCTATAGCTAGATGGCCTCGGTTTATTTCCCAGCTTTTATTTGTTAGTAGGTAAACTCAAGCACCTTCTTGACCTGTCTAAATGAATTAGGATTCTCTCAGGAAAAGATGGCACGTTCAAACTGAGTAATTTGATGAGTGTACTGGTTTGCAATGATGGTCTAAATTCTTCACCCTCCTCTCCTTATCTCCTTTGATATGTAGCTTTGCAGAGCTTTTCTACTCTAGGTAGGGTTATCTGCTATACCTACCCATCCTCTCCCTTGGCGCTTGGCTCAACCATGTGACTTGCTTTGGCCAATGCAATATTAGCATAAAGGATACAAGCAAAAGCTTGGAATGGATTTGTGCACTGGGGCTTCCTTTCTTGTGCCTCTGCTGACGCTATGGGAGCATGCCAGGGCTAGCCTGCTGAGGCCGAGAAGCACAAGGAGCAGATCTGAGGCTAGCTCAGATCAGCCGTCAGCCCGCTGCCAGGCATATGAGGGAGCCTGACCAAGAGTTGACTAGCTGATCGTCCAGCTGATGCTAGACATGCAAGCATAAATGCTTATTGTTAATGCTATTGAAACTTTGTGGGTTTTGTTATATAGTATTGTGACAACAAAATGAGAGTTTAATTTTGGGACTTTTTACAAAGGTACATGGGCAGAGTTTAGGTAAATCAGAGTTTAGGAATAGTAGCAGCGAGTTACATTTACCCCACCTAAGCCTGGAGGGACAGGAGGAGAAAGAGAAATGTATGGACACCAGAGCTGTGAACCTCAGTTAAGGGAGGCAACCAGCCTGTGGGTACATTGCAGAGAGAGAGTTGGGGGAATAAATACCCTCATCTCACTCTCCCCACTGGACCTACTGGCTCAACTGTTAGATGAACTTGGGCCAAGACTTCATCAACACCCTCTCTGGATAGTGGTGGTGTATCAGGAGTTGGGATTAACACCAGATCAGAGTCAGGCTCTAATAAGCCTCAGAAGATCTGAGTATTTTTCTTTCCTTTGGGCACAGTTAACCTAGTAAAATGGCCACAGGTCCCTGTGGGAAGGACTGGGGTAAGATTTAGGATATAGTCCTCTAACTGTGCTACATGGTCCTTCCTTAAAGATCCCAGTCTCCCCCTCCCCCAAGCCAGGCTTGTGAACTGGCTTAAGTGTGGTTGGGTAAGGTATAAATTCCCACTCTGGCGATTTGAGTTAAGTTTCTGATGACCAAATCTAGAATATTTCTGCCAATATATGTACAAAAATCCCTTAATGGGCAGCCCATCTGCTTTATTTCTAGGTGTCATTGATGATTCCATGATCAATTCACTATCTCCACAAATCCTTGTGGGTCAAAACTGTCTGACCTCATTTTTCTCAGAGGCTTATTGTTTAATTGCACGTAGCTTATCACTGAGGGTTAAGTACCAACGCCTGGTCTGTACCGCTCTGGGATCACATTATTTCCACTGAGATCAGGAAACTGAATTTTAATGCAGCATCCTCCATTGTTATCTGCAGCTTGCAGAGGACAGCCATGACAGAGCTTTTCAATCTTCTGGTGCCTTTCTAATCAATGCCTTGGTAAAGGACGTATTCTTTGGGCCTTCTCTAGAGGTATGGTTGGGGTGGTGAGCAAGTTGCATATAATGGATCCATTCCAACCTCCCATTTCCCATTAGGACTCCTTGCTCTCCAGTTACACTTGAGCATCCCCACATTTTGGCCTCACTGATGTAGATCAGGGGTCAGCAAACGTTTTTAGTAAAGGGATTGATAGTAAACATCTTAGGCTATGAGGACCATATGGTCTCTGTCACAACGACTCAGCTCTGCCACTGTAGCTCAAAATCAACTACAGAAAATATGGGAATTAATGAGTTTAGCTGTGTTCCTATAAAGCTTTACTTACATAAACAGATGGAGGACTGGATTTGGCTGATGGACTATAGTTTGTTGATCCCTAATGTAGACAACTTTTGGATCCAAATTCAATTAGACAGTTTAGCAAACTGTCAACACCACCGCCATGTTTCCGATCTAATACATTATTGGGAGTCCTGGGCGAACAGACTCTAGTCAATGAGTTCAGCTGGATCAAACTTTACATTTCATTCTTCTAGATCTAATACTCTCAGAATCTACTTCCATATGTGCCCCTCAGCCCTGCCAGCACATGTTGTATCTCTTTTGGTGTATAGATTATCTCTTTTGGAGCTGGCCTTTTATTACTCTGTCTGGACTATGTAGAGCTTTAACTCTTGTTAGGGTCCAGAGTCAATGAGGAATGATTGGGGTGGATCTTGAGAATGGGGCATTAGTTTGTGAGGCAACTCTCCCTGGTTAGTCATTGAAAGGCTTTTACTAACGATTAAGCTAGTTCACTTAGAAGGAGGGTGGGGAGAGTATTCTTGAGGGAGAGAGAGTTCCTTGAACTCTACAAGGGATGTTCAGAGGGTTGTAGGTCCTCATCTGCTCAAATGTCCCATCCCATATCTCAGGGTCCTATTCCTTCCCCTCACATTAGGCCCTTGCATTTGGAAGTGTTGAGCATTTAACTGCTAATGTAGTTCTGTAAACTTGAAGATCAGGTTTACATTGAGTAATTTGAAGAGCATCTAAAAAGGGATTATTTAAGGATTGGGCAAGGTTTAGGGAAAACACTAAGGATACTGCACAAATCCAAGGCTAATCCCAGAGGGGCATTTTTTCCCCTCCTAGGCCTAAGGGGGTCAGGAGAGGGTGCAGAGAAAGCTGATCAGGAGCTAAGTATGCCTTTTTGTGGAGACATCCAGTGCAAAGCAACCCAGCAGAAAAAGTCTTAGGGGGATAAACACCAGATTTCTTTCAACTCTTTACAGTTCTCTCTATTAATTGAAAAGTATCAGGAAGCCAGACAGCAAGGGAGTCCATTCATGGAGTCTGTTCACATCAACTGCTCAAGACGAATAGCAGGGAAAAGGGTGGAGAATGGATTTGGAGGAGCAAATGGAAAACTTTTTCTAGCACACTAAATTTCAGTTTCCTGGGTTTATATAATGAAGAGAATAATTGCGTCCACCCCATAGATTTGTTGTGGGAATAAATTTGTGATAATATGTGGAATACTTAGAACAGTGCTTAGCACAATAAATACTTTTATTACTCTCTATCTGTCTTTGGACCTCATATCCTACCCTAGTATCAGACTATGACCTCATTTAAAAAATCAACAAGCAGAGGTTGGCCCGGTGGCATAGTGGTTAAGTTCGCATGCTCTACTTCAGCAGCCTGGGGTTCGCAGGTTTGGATCCTGGCTGCGGACACACGCATCGCTTATCAAACCATGCTGTGGCAGGCGTCCCACATATAAAGTAGAGGAAAATGGGCATGGATGTTAGCCCAGGGCCAATCTTCCTCAGTAAAAAAAGAGGAGGATTGGCAACAGATGATAGCTCAGGGCTTATCTTCCTCACCAAAAAAAAAAAAAAAATCAGCAAGTATTTATGGAGAGCTACTATGTCCTTCCCTCTCAGATAAAAAAATCACGTAGTGATCTCAGGATGGGCAGAGAGGCACTATAGGGAACACAAGTGCACACAATTCCAGAATATGGTTGAGATTCTCAGAGTAAATAATTTCTATTATATTTTTAAAGGAAATTTTAAAGCTAATATCAGATGTAAAGTTTTATCTTAAAATTAAGATAATTTTAATTTCTGCTTCTAGTTTTAGTTCTTGATTTTTCCCTGTTGTATAAAATTTCATTGTCTGATTATACAACTTTTAAAAAATCCATTCTTTCAGTGGACATTTGTGTTGTTACCGTTTTTTTTTTCTATTGTGAATAATCTTACTATGCATATTTGTCTACACATATCCTGGAGTTTCTCTAAGAACTATGTATACTTTAATGCCAAATCGTTTTATAATATCCTTGTTCCAGTTTACACTTTTACTATAAATATATGTATGAGAATTCTGACTGCTGTCTCACCAACCTCTAATAATGTCAGATTTTTATTACTATTATTATTATTTATTATTATTATTATCATTTTGCCAATCTGGCAGTTGTGAAGTGTTATTTCTTAGTGGGTTTTATTTATGTTTCTTCCAGAGAGGTTTTTATTTGTTCAGCTTGGAGCCATTGGGATGCTCTTGACATGGGGCCACCTGAGCCCCTTGGAGCCGCCAAGTTGGATTCTCTGGTTTAGCTCCTCCACCTCGAGGGGCGGCCCAAAACTAGATTCCTGTCCCAGACCTGTGACAGATCTTCCCTCCAGAATAACATTGGTTTTGTGTTTGCTTGTTGCCGACTTTTCTAACTCTATTTCACTCTTTTCTAGTAGATTGACCTTCCTTTCTTGTACCCAGCAACGCATTATAGTATTTTTATCTGGGATCTGGTTGTGCTGTAGTAGAAGAGATCTCAGAGAATCTAACTCACTTTATTTCCAGAAGCTGAAGTCAATTATGTACACTTTTTTTAGCAATATGCATAAAGGTCATGAAACACTCTTTTCTCTCAGCCCAAACTTTTATAATCTGATCATTTCACCCCTCTTCCAACTCAGAGCTGCATCTTCTCACATTGAATGCTAGGAGAGTGGAGTAAACATTGTCAAGACAGACGAAGGAAAATTTGCTTGTTATTTCAACCTTTGCTATTTGTTTAGAAGCTTCTGGCATCTTGCAGGCTCTTGCCTTCAGGACTGAAAGATTCAGGCTTTAATAGACATGGTATGATTGCTCCCTCCTCAAGGTCAGCAGGAAAATGCCCTGAATCACATGATTCCTACAGATGTAGGAGGCAGACATGATTGGTTGGGGGTAGGGAGTGGGCTCTGTTTAATGTGTAAGGAAATTCAGTCTGGGATATTACCTGGTGCCTGCGGGGCGACTTCAGAATATTTTCTGTTTCTGATGAAGCCCCCTCCACAAACAGAGCCCCAAATGACTCCTTTGGCCTCATTTTCCCCCACCCCCACCTGCCCACCTACATGCACTCAATGCTTTTTTTTTTTTTTTTGTGAGGAAGATCAGCCCTGAGCTAACATCCATGCTAATCCTCCTCTTTTTGCTGAGGAAGACCGGCTCTGAGATAACATCTATTGCCAATCCTCCTCATTTTTTTTCCCCAAAGCCCCAGTAGATAGTTGTATGTCATAGTTGCACATCCTTCTAGTTGCTGTATGTGGGACGCGGCCTCAGCATGGCCAGAGAAGCGGTGCGTCTGTGCGCGCCCGGGATCCGAACCCCAGGCCGCCAGTAGTGGAGCGCATGCACTTAACAACTAAGCCATGGGCCGGCCCCACTCAATGCTTTTAACCACACTGGATTCTTTACTGCTCCCCACATACAGAAGACATTTCCATCCTGCTTTGCTCATGCTGTTCCCTTTGCTTGGACTGCTCTCCACTCTTCTCTTCCTAGTAAATGCCGAATCTTCCTTCCTGATCCAGCTTAGACTTTTCCTTCTTGGTCTTTTTCTTTCTTCCATGGCACTTTTAATACATTGAATTATGTCTCCCCAGCTTGAAATCAGAAAAGCCCGGGAACATGCCTTCTCAGTGCCTAACACTAAGCAGAAAATAAGTACTTGATTGATGTTAAATGAATGAGTAAAAAACAAATGAACAAATACACAGCCAGGTTCTTGTACTTGCTGGGATTCTGAGGTCAGGCTCAAGCCCTCCAAAAGGATCAGAAGAGTGAGGATCAGACTCAAAATCTTGCTTAAAATGAAACCTCTGGAGTGAGAAAAAGAAGCTTCTCTAGTTCTTCACCAGCCACAAGTTCAACTGGATAGAGTCATTGTTTTGCTGCCCAGAAGGTGACTGCTTTGGTGCTAGGGTGTCCATTCAGCAAGCTCTCAAGGCTCTGCCAGGGCACACCCCCAGGAAACACCAACAAACACCTGAGAGAAGGCTCTGCTCTGGCAGGAACTCCAGGACCTAAAGTTCTCTGCTGGTGGGGAAGAAGAGTGACCTGCAACCCCTTTCACCTGCTTCTGGTTAGTTCTAGATCTTTGTATTCAAACATTTTTTTTTGAGTTAGCTCTGACTAGGATTCAAAGACAAACAGTATTTAAGAACATTCTCTCAGAAATTGACCACTTATTTTCCAGAAGCAGACTACTGACCATTTTGTGTCCGAGTTTCTGGGCAACATGTTTTGGACATCAGAGTGTCAACACCTTCCCATCAAATTTTAGCAACCCAGAACCTCCATGCCCCTTTTACATGCTCGCAATGGAGCTTCTCCTTCCCTTCTTCCAGAAAGTCTTAGAGTGATGCCATCTTAACCCTGGGGAGTTGAACTGGGGGCTGGGAAAATTCTTTCTTTTAGCCATCTTTGTTTCAGGGCTTGGTCATTCATCTTTCAAAACAGAATAGTTCTTCACCAATGTTCTGTAGGGTACCCTGAGTAAAGACTGCAGGCTGTAAGCCTCATTGTGTGTCTTAGTCTAGATCTATGGTTCTCAAATGCATCAGAGTCATCTGGAAGGCTCGTTTAAACACAGATTTCTGGGCCTCAGCACTAGAATTTCTAAATCAGTAAGTATTAGATTAGGCCCCCAAATTTTCATTTCTAACAAATTCCAAAGTGTTGCTGATACTGCTGGTTCTAGGAACACACTTTGAGAACCACTGGCTTACAATATTGGGGCCATTTATTTCATCCTATGCAGTTGATGATCGGGTAGGTTATTAGTTAGGACACAGGTCACACTGCTACAGCTAAGGGACCCCAAATACGCTAACTCAATCAAGAGAGACGTTTGTTACTTTCTAATGTAAGAGTCCAGAGGTGAGTGGGCCACTGCTAATGGGAAAGCTCTAACTTTTTCAACCTGTGACTTCAAACACTGTCCCAGTTGTCTCTATTTTCTCAGGAAATGAGAAAGGGTAAAGGGAAAGTACAGGGTAAGTAGCGTTGACTCTCAGGACATGACCTCAATATTGCATATATCATTTCTACTCTATCTCATCAGTCAGTGCTGTCACTAGCCATAGCTCACTTCAGGAAGGCTGGACATGTACCTACTAACTAAGTGGTCACATGCCAAGTAGAAATATTGTGGAATTTATTACCAAAAGGAAGAAAGGGAGATATACTGGGTGGTAATTTGCTGTTACTGCTCTTAAATGAGGTATTGAAGGTAAACATGCAGCAAACAATACTTACAAAGACAAACGGCAGGTAAGAGGGGATGGCCTGGGACCCATAAATCTTGTATGCTTATGGGAGTTGATTTTTGGGCTGAATTTGTAAGTTGGTTCATGAATTCATTTAGTTTAGGATTTTGATGAGAATATTCAATAACCTGAGGTACATTCATCGATCAGAGAGAAATTATGTAGTAAGTGCTATTCTTTTGTTATTGAAGCTCATTGTGACACTCATAATTCATTTTTCTTAATATGTGCTCTTGTTCAGTCATCATTTATTTTTGTGAGCTTATCTTGTATTTATATTAGCCTTTTCAATTAAGATCTGCACTGAGGAAAGGACAAAAAATCTAGAAGGGTTATTGGTATTAGACAAGTGTATTTTACTTCATTCAACATGGGTAATATTTTCAAGCTCTGAAAAGAACTTCATTATGTACTTATAATGGTCTCAAGTTCTCATATTTTGCCTTTAATCAAATACTGGGGAAATGTATTTACTCCTATTCATGCAAATCTAAATGCTGTTGGTGGTAATTCACAATAATTTGATAAGAATTTGCAAAGAAGGCAATATTAAAAATACAGCATGCACTATGATAAAAGTGCAGTGGTGGTTTTGACATTACCACTTCTGGCTGATGTTCAGATTGGTGCCAAAAAGAGATTATTTTTGACACTTAAAATATTATAAGAATGATGTATTACATCTACTTGACATTATCAATTCTGATGATGCTTCTCTCTCTTAATTTTAAGCCTGGAGGATAAGATAAAGGTTAGTCATTTTTAGAAGATTAAAACATATTTTCAATCTTATTTCTCTAGGTTAAGTAGAGTGAAGACTTGAGAAATTATGTGGAAAAGTTGGCAATATTTTTAGATTACCATGTACAAAGTGCTACCTTATTTACTTTTCATGTGGTATCATGAGGGTATTATTATTGTTTCCACTTGCAGGAATTAAGTGAGGTTTAGAGATGTTAAGGACAGTAACTCATTCAACAGCAAACATTTACTTGGTAGAAAAATCAAGAATAAAGCAACTTCTGTCTCCAAATCCTATACCTTCTACTACACCACACTGCCTCTGATTACAATAGACAATTATAATAGATAAATAACCATGATAATTCAGATTTTAAAAGACTACCTATTATTTGGGAAATCTCTCAACTTATCACTTTATTTATTTATTTTTCTTTTTGTGATGAAGATCAGCCCTGAGCTAACATCTGTGCTAATCCTCCTCTTTTTGCTGAGGAAGACCGGCTCTGAGCTAACATCTATTGCCAATCCTCCTCCTTTTTTTCCCCAAAGCCCCAGTAGATAGTTGTATGTCATAGCTGCACATCCTTCTAGTTGCTGTATGTGGGACATGGTCTCAGCATGGCCAAACAAGCGGTGCATCAGTGTGCCCCCGGGATCCAAACCTGGGCCGCCAGTAGCGG
The DNA here is from genome assembly GCF_057802395.1 of Ceratotherium simum simum. Classification (NCBI taxonomy): domain Eukaryota; kingdom Metazoa; phylum Chordata; class Mammalia; order Perissodactyla; family Rhinocerotidae; genus Ceratotherium; species Ceratotherium simum. The sequence goes on from NC_141911.1 coordinate 41,500,515, forward strand.
AGCGCACGCACTTAACCGCTAAGCCACGGGGCCGACCCTCAACTTATCACTTTATTTTCTAGTGTTGATTCCAAAAAGAGAGCTTGGAGTGCCTAAGTTCCTAGCTTTAGCTTCCTATAATTATTATTAAGCATGTTCTTGCTCACAATCCATGTTAAATGATGCTCATTGTATCTCCTGATTTGAGCTTTGGGCAAAGATTAATATGCTCAAGAGTTGCAGGTGCAGTTGAGGCAACTTCTGGTGGGATGTTTCTCAAGTTGTGGCATCTGTGTTGACTTAGGGAGCATTCAGCATGAGAAGGTAAGGCCCACCAATTTTTGGTTAAGTTAAAAAATTTTTAGAAGTTAAATTAAAAATTAGGCAAATTAAAAATTAAATATAGAATTTATAAATTTATAATTGTTTAATCTCAGTGAGATCATATTGCTTTAACTTTCCCCAGAATAACAATATCTGGTTCCATCTGGTGATGGACAGTTTGAGGTACCAGTCAGATTCTACATTCTTTTCTTCTTCTTTATTTCCCTAGAAAATCCCAACCTGCAGGGATTTGGTGATTCAGCCAATAATTCTGGATATTTAGACCAAATATACATCTAGTAATTTTACAGATTTTCATACTGAAAACAATAGTTAGCACTCCATTAGATGTAAAGTTACAAGCAGATCACACAGAAGCTGGAAGATCTAATGACCCTTTCATTTTGGGAGGTAGAGGCCAGTGGTCCTCTAAATACATTCTGGAGTTTCATTTAACTCTGTTCTGTTTGAGAATTTACACATGGAAATAAAATATGCTTTATAACATATAAAATATGTCATCAATTTCTGTCTATAGGTGTGAAGAAAATCATGAACTGTTATAAAGTTAAACTCTTGGAGATAAACCATTTATATCACAGTTTGGTTTTCTTAAGAAGCCCCAGTAACTTATCTTTAATAATAGTGATATTTTGGTCCTGATGTGAGAGGTTCAACTGTTTCACAATACTAGATATATCCCTAAAATATGTCAATTGAGGAAATAGTTTGAAATCATAGAAGTGGTCTCTTTTACATACTGGAATACCTCATTTAAAATGTGACACCTTCATTCTCATAGAGTACACTTCATGTGGAGAAAGGTCTCTTGTCCTTACTGACTTTCTTTCTATAGCATGCCGAAAATAAAATTCTCAGAGTCTCCATGTATTAGACATTGGTTATGCTTTGTCTACCGATTATAATCCGGCGGAATTCTTATCAGGTGCCTTTTCCTTTACTGTTCAAGGTGGAGTATTTGAGTCTTGTGAAGTGGAAAAAAGAGAGTTAAACTGTTGGGCTTCTGCACCATCCCCGGGGCAGCTTCCACCAGCCTGGCCTTGATATACCACGATTGCTGGGTTTCCTGATCCTTAGCTTCTAAGCCTGATTTCATTCCTGTCCATTCCCAAGACTATTTCTCTGGCCTGCCATCAATTCTGTGAGCTCTTGTTACCATTCCACTAAGTTTATCTTTATTTAAGTCAGCTAGAAATTGGTTTGATTGTTTGTAACTAAAGAACTTTGACCTGATTATATTCAAAATTATTGCCATTTCCTGCAACACTGAATCCACCACAAATTATTTATTTTTTGTACTAATAAAGCAAGTTGTTTGATATGTTGGTGCAAAAACTTACTAAGCAACACCGTTTCTTGCTGCACAGCTAGTGAGCACTACTTGAATACTTATCCCAACACACCATTTCTAGACTACATCATGCCTCAAAAAAATTGTAGCTAAAGTTTTTAAAAAGGCTTTTCTCCTGTAGTGTGAAATTTCAGTGCTAAACATTGCAGGAAATCATCCCTTCTCCTTCATATATCTACTATGCAAGAACTGATTTAAACTGTACATCAATGGTGTCATCCAAATGCAAGGTGAAATATCTGGTAGGATACATATTTATTTGTTATTCTACATTTTGTACCATTAATATTAGATGGCATACAATAAGTTCATTTGATAAAAGGAATTTTACCAATGATGTTATGGACTGCACATTTTTGTCCCCCCAGATTCATGTGTTGAAACTGTAACCCCCAATGTGATGGTGTTTGGATGTAGGGCCTCTGGGAGGTGGTTAGGTTTAGATGAAGTCATCAAGGTGGAGCCCCCATGATAGGGTTAGCGTCCTCATAAGACGAGTAAGAGACCAGAGCTCTCACTCTCTCTGCAGTATGAAGATACAATGAAAAGACAGCCTCCGTCTATAAACCAGGAGAGGGGTCTTCAACAAGAACCCTATCGTGCTGGCACCCTGATCTTGGACTTCCAGCCTCTAGAACCGTGAGGAATAAACATTTGTTGTTTAAGCCATACAGTCTATAGCATTCTGTTACAGCAGCCCTAATTGACTAAGACAGATGTGTTTTCATTAAATTTAGAGACTTCTTGTCAACAATAAGATTTCTGTATTTTTTCTAGACAGTGTGCAATAATGAATAATGCTTCTGTAGTTTTGTCTTTCCCTCCTCTTTAGTAACAAATATCAACAAATTTTTTCAGCAGAAAAAATTTTGTAATTCTTCTGGAAAAACACAATTGGTTTACAAAAGAGACCATTGTGCTTTATTTGGAAATGAAGCAGAGGCCTTGACAATCTTTTATAGTTCAAACCACCATGGGGACCAGAAAGAAGTGGATCACAGGTCTGATAAAATTCAATATCAAGGCTTATGCAAAATAACCATAGCTGAAGATGCAATTGTCCCAGCCTGACTTGTAGTTGCTCTAGAGTCATATTTATTGTATATGTCTACGATATTATTCTAAGTTACAATATTTAGGTTAATATTTTCTTTAGTACTATTATGCTTCATTAAGCCAACTCTAAACCATATTCTCTGCTCTTGGGGCTTAGCAACGTGACAGACAATAGTAATTATAAAGTGCAATAGAAGCAATAAAAACCCAATCATAAATGTAGGTAATAGCACACAAATGATGTGAAAACATGTTAGTTCAGATGAATTATGACCTGTTAACTGGATGTTAGCTATGGTGACTAATCAGCCTAATCTTTATAGTGTATGTGCACACTTAATGGTGTAATGATTGGTAAGAACTGAAAAGAATTCCCTTGGAATTCATAGGAAATATTGCATCTAATCTCTGTGAAATTTATATGAATGAAAATGATTTTTCCTCTGAAATCACCAAATCACCTGTAGATCATTTGGCAAACCATAGGGGCCTTTTTGAAGACCACACACTGAGAAACTTTGGATAAGAACTGTGGTTTTCATACTCCTTTTTTTTATAGTGTATTTATTTATTTACTTTTTAAAATTATTTTATTGAGGTCATATTGGCTTATAAGATTGTGTAAATTTCAGGAGTACATTATTATATATCGGTTTCTGTATAGACTGCATCATGTTCATTACCAATAATGTAGTTGTTATCCATGATCATACATATGTGCCCCTTTACTCCTTTCACCCTCCCCCCACTCCCTTCCCTTCTGGTAACCACTAATCTGCTCTCCTTATCCATGTATTTGTTTATCTTCACTCATCATGAAGATATGAGTGAAGTCATATGGTGTTTGTCTTTCTCTGTCTGACTCATTTCGCTTGTCATTGTACTCTCAAGATCCATCCATGTTGTCACAAATGGCATGATTTTGTGTTTTTTATGGCTAAGTAGTATTCCATTGTGTGTGTGTGTATATATATATGTATATACATGTATATATACCATATCTTCTTTATCCATTCATCCATTGATGGGCACTTGGGTTGCTTCCGTGTCTTGGTTATTGTGAATAATTCTGCGATGAACATAGAGATGCATAAATCTCTTGGAATTGTTAATTTCTTGTTCTTTGGATAAATACCCAGTAGTGGGATAGCTGGATCATATGGTATTTCTATTTTAATTTTTTTGAGAAATATCTGTACTGTTTTTCACAGTGGCTGCACCAGTTTGCATTCCCACAAGCTGTGTCTGAGGGTTCCCTTTTCTCCACATCCTCTCTAACATTTGTTATTTCTTGTTAATTATAGCCATTCTGATGGATGTTTTTCCCTGGTGGTTTAGTGGCTAGGATTTCCATACTCTTTTAACCACACATCTTTTCAGTAAAAGCCTGACTATAAATTTTTATCCATTGATGATAAATTATATATGTTCACTTCTCTTCCAAATTTTGTGTATATTTAAAGTTAACACATAAATACAAAAAAAGATAAAATAAAGACAAAGTAAATTATGTTTTAAAAATAACTTTACATCAATGACACAAAAATATAGTACTTTTTAATATTTATATTTATATATACTGTTTTAGTGAGATCTGTATTGTTAAATATACTTCATTATTTTTGAAAACCATAGTCAACACTTTGTGATATAATGATTAAAAGGATTACTTCTAATTTCAGTTCATTTTGATACTTTGTTTTAATGGATTGTTCTAACTTTGTAGAAATGATTCCTCACAAAGATATACAGATCCCAAAGGAGGAAATATATCTTTGGCCATATTTAAAAATTTTGATAAAAGTTTTTCAGATCTACTGGTCAACTATACAAATGTTGTTGTATTAAAAAAACTACTATCTTGATATTTGTTTGTTCTTTCTATATTAGTGTTACCTTTAATTTATAGTTTCTTTGCAGGAGTCTTTTTAAGACACTTATTTTGTGAAAGTTAGCTTCGTTAGAATGATACAATCTGTGAATTCCCTTAACTAGTCACTCATGAATTGCAATACACAGTGATAGGTCCAAATACACTGAAAGCAGGAGTGAAAGCACCAGGGACATTCCCTCTGCTCTTATCTCAGGAGGTCACGTGATTCAAAATTAACGTCAAGCCACATTAACTATCAGTAAAGCTTAGTTTCTTTTTCTTTTAAAATTAAATAAATAAAAGAGTGATTCTAATATTTTCTTCCCACTCTATTACATATCATTTTGCACACCTCCTGGAATGTCTACACACTCATCTTGGAGACCACTTCCTTTATCTATATATACTGCTGCATCCTTGAAGCCATTTAGGCCTGGGAAGTAGCTGTCCTCAGTAGCCAAGGTATAAGCAAGTTGTAGGAGAGAAAGATTATTATCAATAGCCTATCTTCCCTTATTTGTATTAATAGAACCCAGTGTGATTTTTAGCTGGGCATGTGGCCCACCCAGCTAGCAACTGCATTTTCCATCTGTCTTGCGACAATGTGTGGCCATGTGAGTATGGCCTGGCCAGTGGGGCGTGAGTGGAAGTGATGTGTTCAACACCCAGGTCATGGACTTAGAAAGGAGGCCTCTTTGCACTCCACTTCTTCTTTCCCCTTCCCACTGAATTACAAATGGCAACACCAGAGCATCCACCCTGAAGCCAGTGATAGAAATTACTTGTTGAAGTTGGCAAAGCCATCCTGTTCTAGACTGTTACGTAAAAGAGAAATAGACTTTTGTTTTATTTGAACCATTGTAGTTTGTGTTTTCTTGTTGTAGCAGCTGGGCCTGTTTATCCTAATACAGCTCCACGTTTGTTTGGATGGAAGAAGCATTCCCAAGGGACAACATTTGCTGGTAGCTTTCTCACTTAGCGCCTAGAACCAAATGCAGGTAAATTTCGACTCACCTGTTCTGTCTTGATCGTAGGTGATAGAAGCAGAACAAAAGATCAGAATATGTTTAGATGATTTCAAAGGAAGATAGTAATAGCTACTACCATTTATCAAGCTCTTAACTTTTGTTAGGAACTTGCAATATATTCTATTTTTAATCCTCAAACAACTTCATGAATTTGGAATTACTATTCCTATTTTACAGACAAAATATGTTTGTCCAGAGAGTTTGAAGGCTACAGGATTACTAAGAGACAAAATCTAAGAATTCAAGATCTTTGGTCTCTTTCCATTCTGACTCTGCCTTTCTAGATATATTTTGAAAATAAAGCTATACCTTAATGGGTGGAGGGACACTAAGATTTTGCTAAAGTTTTTAATAAAGGAGACTTCTGACTTTTTTAAAATACTGAAGCTATGGTTGCGAATCTACCCCATAAAGAAACAGAAAGTCAGAATAGTTCGGCATATCCAGGCCATTCATTCCATCAAGTTGCATCACTTTTGACCGGAAAACTTGGTCAACGTGATCTGCTACTGAGATCACCATCACAGATAAATATGTCAGGAGAAGTAACGCAAAAGGAAACTTCAATTTATGTCAACTGCATCCATTTTCACAGGGTTGGATAATTAAAAGGACCCACAAGATTCTCTATGGTGTATTCACTTAAGCTTAAATAAAAGTAAAGGATATGGTACAGCAAGAGAAAAAAGGCACAAATATCAGAGAGGTACAAGACTTTCTGGCATAGCTCCCAGGTTCCTTTCTCAGTCACTCAGGATGTGGTTTGTCTTTGGATTATGAGCCACCAATATATGTGCAAGTTGCCTTGATCTCAGGGAAATCAGAGTCCCATGTGAGGAGATGTCTTTTATACTCCTCTGGCCATGTAGCTCAAACCAGGCTTTATGACAAGGCTCAACAACAGAAACCAAGAGAATGCACAAAAACCAGGTGCAAACATGAATCTGTACGTTTTTCATGAACAATGCTGATAAGCTGGTATAGGTTGCCCCTGGTCTGTCTTGGACCCTAACTGAGGACCATATTCATCACTAGTTAATACATTTCTTTCAGGTTTGGCCCAGGGTCAGCACCATGACTCAAAGCGTCTCTGGAGATGAATGTAAGGTTGCAACAGATCAGCTGAGAGTAACCCTGTTCTCACACCATCCACACCCTGACCCTTGGTTAAGATTTCTTAATTAGAAATTGGTCATCATCATTCTTTTTTCTGTATTTTCATGATATTTATAGAACAGAAAAAGCAAAAGGATAAACACCAAACTACTAATCATTTGTAGCATTCAATGAGGTATAGGTATTGCTTTAAGGAAACATTTCAGCTTTTCAAATATTGCAGCACAAAATTCTTCATAATCACATATAAGCTTGACCACTTTTTTTTTTTTTTTATCTCCACTACCTAAAAAAGATTTGAGAAGAATATTAGATTATGATGACTGGAGAAGCAGAGAGAAGGTCCAGGTTAGAGATGCACAGAAAATTCTAATGTGTGAACATCCTACTAGATGCGTGGAGCATGGTGTCATGGAGTCTGAAAGAGGTAATAGGAGGAAAATCAAGATTTGTTTGGCATAAGGGAGATGAGGAAGCAGTTGAGGGAAGAACTCAACTATGGGACCATAGTTCAGAAGCAGTGCTCTTATTTCTAGGACCATTGCAGGGGAAAAGATCTCAGAGATATCAGGCAGTATATCAAGATTCACTAATTCCAATTCAGTTACAAGAAGGGCATGGTACCTAGAGCTCAATTAGGACACCAGAGAACCCATTAGTTCATTCATTTACTCATTCATCCATTTTCATTCTTTCAATACGTATTTATTGATCAACCACTATGTGGCACAAATTAGGTGCAGAATATATAGGGGTAAGCAAGACAGAGAAAAACCCCTGTTCTCAATATTTATATTTTGATGAGTGACTAATGGAAGGTTACCTTGATTTTAGGCTGGTGATCTAATGTAGAGATGCTTTAATTCCTCCCAAATAGAAATAACATTGGTTCTAGAGTAGGAAGTTGCTGAGGGAGAGAGCTTAGTATCCTTAGATATGGGCTTTGGAGAAATGTGCCAGCAGAAAGTCAAGCAGATTAGGTCACCGCCTACATTTTCAGAATAGAGGGCTAAGAAATTACAACCTAAGAAATTAGGTTGAAAATCGAAATTCAGTCTCCCAAATATTCTTTTATTGCCATGATAGAATTGTCTTGATGTAACTGGTTATTTCAACATTCCACTTGACTTGTTGTTATAGATCTAGAGTAAAATGAAGCACAGATTGAGAAAATGTATAAGATTTTGCTCCACTGATCGTTGTTTATAAAAGTAGATGTTTAACAAAGGCTCTGCTCAAGCATTGCAGATCTGTTGTACAGTCAGACCTTAATATTGTCCTTCTGCCTCATCACTCAATATAACTACTTACTCTTTTCAAGCTCTATGGGTTGAAAGATTCAAACTTAAAGATAAGTATCTTCTGTTAACTACAGAAATATAGCTTTCATGTTACCTTGCTTCCTGGAGCTTTCATAAGCTGACTTATTTATTTCACTTTACCTTATTTTAGTCCTGAAATAGTGAGCACTGATTCATGCAGTTACACTTGATAACAGTAAAGTCAGAAACTTCACTAGCCAATCAAACTTCTTGTTGCTTAATTGTGAGGGAAAGAGGCTTTATTTCCATTTCATTAAAACTTTGACTGTTACTTTACTCTCTTAAAGAAATAGAATAAATTCTCATGGAATTAGCTGGCAGTTTTTAAAACTCTTATGCAAATTGGTAGCAGAGCTTAAGCAATTATAAAAGAAGCTGATAACTGTGGAAAATATGAAAAATTAGAATGCTTTGACTTTTATACACATATGTGACTGCATTTAAAGGTTGAACATGAACCAATAGCTTTGTTAGAAAAAAATGAGGTTTCTGAAGTATGTGCAGTGAGCAGAATGAAACCAGCATCTTTGAGAAGAAAATTTAAGTGAAAGAAAAGCAACAGAAATGTATTGGGGTCTTAGAAAAAATACCAGAACAACAACAGATTGTCATATAATAATCAGAATATGAAGAGTAAAAAATAAAGTCACCAAGCGAGAAACAGTGTACCCATGACAACTTGGGAGGTTCTTGTTTTTCTTTGTGAGAGATAATGGATCCCACCACTATGCTCAAACCTATAATAGTAGCTCCTTGACACAAGAAAGTCATCCTGGATTTGTATTTTGGTTTATGCATTTTTGTGCCATTTGCCTGACTTTTGATGAATGACCTATCTATACTTCAGAAATGTAGATCTTATTTTGAAAAGCTATTCTTAAACAGTATTTTGAAAAACAACGTTATATTTTGAGGAAAAAAAGCACAAATAAATCACAGCTTTGCTGACTTTAGAATTCTTGGCCGATTTTTCATTTGTTTCAATTATAGAATCTAATTAAACAATAATCCTTGCACATTTCATTATAAGAAAGATTATGTAGCAGATGCCAATGTTAATTATTGGACAATTGAGTCTACCAATGAATGAGGACTGTTGTAATTAGATTCATATAAAGAAAGAAAGTGTGAGTTTGCACTTTTTGGACATGAAAAGCCGTAACAGAAATGCATACGGCTGCAAATAAACAATGAGGAATGGAAAGTTCTGCATTCAGTATCCTTAGCTGGGCTTGGCATGCATCAGTTGGTTCAGAGGGAGAAAGCTTAGTTAGCCTGTCTCAATGCTGGATTGAGATCTACATTTAGGTATGGATTCTCATTCTTAATAGATTAGCATCTAGACAGTGAACAAGAACCTCCAATATAAAGCACAACTTTACTCCAGAGAATAGGAAGAAGTCTGGATTTGAAACTGGCTTAGCTGTGTAATCTTAGACACGAAGTACAAGTTTTCTGGACCTTGGTTTCTATAAAATGGAAAAGTTAGATTCAATGATCTTTAAAATTTTTCTTAAATCTAAATTCTGCAACTTGTTTTTAAACTTTACAGTTAATACCCTTCCTGGTCAACTCTTTTTATTATGAAAGCAAAATCAGGTTTAACTTTTGGCCACTGGCATTTCAGAAGTATGAGTTAGATGGATTTGGGATAGTGATATCTCTAGATTCAGACCATTCAACTTTAATAAAATAATTGGTTCCACTTCAACTAATATTAAAATCCTATATCAGTTCAGTATTTCAAAACAAACAATACAATCTCTCAATGTATAAAGCATCTTCCTCACGCTGTGGGCCTCCTGAATAATTGTGAACTACATCGTGACATTGTGAACTATAACAGCATCTCAGAAGTGCCTCCTGAGGGATCACCACTCAAACATGATTTAAATAATGGTTGTCTTGGGTAGCCAAAGAATCTGATTTTGAAAGTTAATTGAGTGCATCCCTTTAGAGAACAAAACGGAACGACAAATCAAAAAAACAGCTGATTGAAACTATGTATTTTGTGGTCTAAGATATCCAAATTGAATAATTTCCACCACTATTGAATTTCAATCAAGAAATGATTGATGAAGAGACAAATGTTCAAGAAATATTTTTCCTGACGAATAAAAGCTCCAAACAGTTTTCCAAGAACATTTTTGTTAATATATGTTTGATTTGAACTGCCACAGACAACTGTAGGAACATTTGTTGAAATAGTATTATGATGCTTCCAAGTCTTGGCTATTGTGAATAACGCTGCAATGAACACAGGGGTGCATGTATCTTTATGCATTGGTGTTTTCAAGTTCTTTGGATAAATACCCAGCAGTGGAATAGCTGGATCATATGGTAGTTCTATCCTTAATTTTTTGAGGAATCTCCATACTGTTTTCCATAGTGGCTGCACCAGTTTGCACTCCCACCAGCAGTGTATGAGAGTTCCCTTCTCTCCACATCCTCTCCAACACATGTTTTTTCCTGTCTTGTTAGTTATAGCCGTTCTGACGGGTGTGAGGTGATATCTCATTGTAGTTCTGATTTGCATTTCCCTGATAGTTAATGATGTTGTCAAGCGATGAATGGATAAAGAAGATGTGGTATATATACACAATGGAATACTACTCAGCCATAAGAAACGATGAAATCCAGCCATTTGTGACAATATGGATGGACATTGAGGGTATTATGTAAAGTGAAATAAGTCAGAGGGAGAAGGTCAAATACCATATGATCTCCCTCATGAAGTGGTAGATAATAACAACAATGAACAAACACATAGAGACAGAGATTGGATTGGTGGTTACCAGAGGGGAAGGGGGGAGGGAGGAGGGCAAAAGGGATAATTCAGCACATGTGTGTGGTGATGGGTTGTAATTAGTATTTTGGTGGTGAACATGATGTAATCTATGCAGAAATAGAAGTATAATGATGTACACCTGAAATTTATACAATGTTATAGACCAATGTTACTGCAATAAACAAAAAAAATCAAAAATAAATAGTATTATAATGGTTAAGGGATGGATATATTTATATATTGCTTGAATCAGTTAGGATTTTTTTTATTCCATTTGATAGAAAATACTAAAGTAACAGCTGCTTAAACAAGATAGAAATGGATTCTTCTCTTGGATAAAATCCTAGAGTAGATAGTCCTGAGTGTGTAGTGACTTCCTTTTATCAGACTCCATCTAGCTTCTTATACTACCATATCTGACTTCCATATTCAAGACCCTTTCATCTACAAGGTGGCTGCTGCAGCTCCAACCATTTTATTTGCATTCTAGACAGCAAGAAGGAGGAGAGAAGGAGAAGGAAAGCATGTTTCCCTTTAAGGACATTTCCTGGACACTGTAGACACCACCTCCATTTACATTGCATTGACCAGGATTTGGTCATTTTGCAATATCTAATTGAAATTTAGGCTGGAAAATGAGGTCTTTATTTTAGGTAGTCATTTGCTTAGCTAAAAATCAGGGGTTCTAATAGGAAGGTGGAATGGCAGAATGGATATTAGGGGATACTACCCAATATTAATTATTATTATTACTTGAATAAAAAGCAGAAACTACAAAATACATAAAGTGATTTTTTCTTGATTAAATTAGCCAGTGGTTTGAGCAAAATTAACAAGTAGACAAACCACTACCTAACAAGAAAAAAAGTGAGAAAACACAAATGCACAAAATAAGAAATGACAAAAAAAATGAGAAAGCACAAATATACAAAATACGAAATGACAAGACAGGGTAACTTTTGTAAGAGTAGAAAATAAAAAATGATAAGAGATTACTTTGTAGACCTCTTCTATAAAATACATTTGAAAAATAAATTAAATGGCTAATTCTCAATGAAAATAATTTGCCAATCATGTTCCCATTAATGTAGCAAGCTTAAACAGACCAATTTTTATAGAAGAATTAAAGAAAGTTGTAGAGGAATTACCCCACTAGAAAACATTGGACTCAGATAGTTTTACAGGAATATTCTACCAGAACCTTAAAGACTTGATAGTCCTAATGCTATAAAAATTGTTCCAATTTTTTATAAGACTCCAATTATACTTCAATAATGCTGAAAAAAAAATCCAATGAAAAGTTATACAATAAGCTTTATTGAATCCTGGTTCAAAATGAAAATCAATTATAAAAGATATTTTGAGAACAACAGGAGAAATTTGAATATGACTAGATGTTAGATTATTATTAAGTTATGATAATGGCTTTATTTTTAGGGGATGCGTGTGGAATTATTTAGGGATAAAGGGCCATAACATCTGCAACAACAACAAAAATAAAATTGTGCCAAAGGATAGAAATTATTGGCAAACTTCACATTTCTTTTAGCAAATAAAATATTGATATAACTGATAAAAATAGTACAAAAGAAAATAATCATAGACCAATATCACTGATATTGATGCAAATATCCTAAATAAACTATTAGTGAACTGAATTGAACACATGTAGAAGATAATGTACCAGGGCCAAATGGAATTAATTCCAGGAATGCCAGGCAGATTTAAAATTAGGAAACCATTAATAAAATACACCATATCAAGTTCTAAGAAGAAAAATCATATGATTATCTCTATAAATGTATAAAAGCCTTTGACAAATCTCAACTCCCATTTTAGATAAAATCATTAAGCATAAAAAAGTAGAAATAGACGTATACTTAACCTGAATTTATATAATTATAAATTTATATGATATATAAATTATGCACATATATAATTTTATTTATCTATATTCTCTACATATTTTAGTCCTAACACCAGTATTTTACATAATGGTAAAACACTAGTGGCACTTCCACTAAAAATATGAAAAAGAAAAGAATGTTATTATTTAACACTGTACTAGACGTATTAGTCAATTCAGTTAGACAAGAGAAATCTATTACTGGCATGAAAATTAGAAAAGAAGAAATAAAACTATTTTATTTCTATTTGCACACAATATGGTAATATACCTGAACATTCTAGAGAATCAATGATAAAATTCAGCTTTTATGATGATGATCAATGATAACAAATAATAAAAGAATTCATATATGTAGCAAGATATAAAATTAGCATATAGAAATCAATAGTCTTCATGTACATAAATTATAACCAGTACAAGATATAGTGGTTGTGAAACCCCATTCACAATAGCAACAAGAATATGTAAAGTTTATATGAAAAAAGCTCTAAAACATGTTTGAAAGACACAAAATTAGACTTGAATAAATGGAAAGGCATTCCTTGTTTTTGGATAGGATTACTCAGCAACATAAAGATGTTGTTTCTCTGTAAGTTATTTTGTTAATTTAGCGCAATCCCAATTAAAAAACCAAACAAACAGCCTTTTTTTCCTGAAACCAGACAAGTTAATACCAAAGTTCATATGGAAAAATAAACATAAACAATAGTTAAGAAAATATTGAAGTAGAAAAGTCATGGAAGGTTGGGACTAGCCCTCCAGGTACGAAAATATAAAAAATAAAGACTCTAAAATTAAAACAGTAAATTACTGGCACATAAATAGCCCTGAGAGTCAAATAGAAAGTCCAGATATAGGCCCGATTACACATGGAAGTATAGGAAACGGTAAAGGTGTCATCTCAAATCACTGGAGCAAAGATGGACTTTTTAATAAATGGTGCTAGGACAACTGGATAGATATCTGGGAAAAGATAAAGTTTGATCCATATGTCACACTAGGAAAAACTCCAAATTCATGGGAGATCTAAGTATAAAAAAATGTACCAAGAGAAATATGGGTGACTCCATCTATAATCTGGGTATAGGGAGAGGCTTTCTAACTATGGCTCAAAATCTAGATGCAGTAGAGAAAGGATTGATAAGTTTGATTACATAAAAGTAGGTAACTTTGGCATGGCAAAAAATATCGTTAACTAAGTCAAAAGACCACAATAAACAGGAAGATAATATTAACAAAATATATTTAGAAAAAGAAATATCTCTAATTTATAAAGAACTTTTAAAAATTGAGAGAGAAACATCACATTTACTGGGATGGCTACAATCAAAATGACAGACGGTAACAAGTGTTGGTGAGGTTTTGGGGAAAATGGAATCCTCCTACATTGCTGGTGTGAATGTAAAATGGTGTAGTGCTTTGGAAAATAGTTTGACAGTTCTTCAAAATATTCAGTGTAGAGTTACCATATGATCTAGCAATTCTACTCCTAGTTATATAGAGAATTGAAAACGTATGTCCACCCAAAAACTTGCACAATAATGTTCACAGCAGCATTATTCATAATAGCCAAATGTAGAAACAGCTGAAATGTCCATCAGCTGGTAAATGAATAAGCCAAATGTGATATATCCAAACAATGGAATGTTATTTGACAATAAAGAGGAATGAACTTCTGATACATGCTATATAACATGGACAAACCTTGAAAACATCATGCTATGTGAAATAAGCCAGACACAAAAGGCCAAATATTGTATGATTCCATTTATAAGATATATCCACAATAGGCAAATCAATAGAGATAGAGAGTAAGCTAGTGGTTTCCAGGAGCTGAGAATAGGGGGCAATGGGGAATAACTGCTAATGTATTGGATTTCTTTTTGGAGTGATGAAAATTTGGAATTATATGTCTATCTGGAATTAGATGGGATGATGTTGCACAATTTTGTAAATACACTTAAAACCACTGAATTTGACACTTTAAAAAGGTGAATTTTATGGTATGTGAATTATACCTGTTTTAACTAGTTTACAAAATCTGCAAATGACATGAAGAGACAGTTCATTTTAAAAGATATATTTTTAAAAGGCCATTAACAATAATTTTATCCATGGTAATGATCTATTTATATTTATCTCTCTTTTGGAATCCTTTTTGTTTCCTTAGATATTTCCTAGAAAAATACCTATTACATCCAAGTTTTTATATTTATTTGAATAGAATTGAGCTCATAATTCTGTGATATTCTCTAAAATATTGGTTTTATTTTTCTCCTTGACTCAAGGGTTATTTAAGACTTTATTACTCAAGGTTGGTCTTTAGAGCCAGTCCTGATGGCCTAGTGGTTAAATTTTACTGCTCTCACTGCTTCAGTGGCCTGGTTCATTTCCCTGTAGCAGAACCACACCACCTGTCTGTCAGTTGCCATGCTGTGGCGGCAACTCACAAAGAAGATCTAGAAGGACTTACAACTAGGATATACAACCATGCACTGGGGCTTTGGGGAGGGGAAAAACAAAGTTGGTCTTTAAACCAGCAGCATTGGGCTTATCTGGAATCTGGATAGCAGTGCAGAATCTCCAACCTCACTCCCCATCTACCTAATCCAAATCTTCATTTTGACACCTGTTGTGTAGGTACTTTCTTTCTCTGTGGTTCAGTACATGTGCAATTTTATAAATTTCCTTGGATATTTGAGAAGAGAGTGTGGACTTCTCAAACACTATTGAATATTTATCTATTGTAGCTATCTTATTTATTGTTATTTAGATTATTCTTACCCTTACTTTTTTTTGTTGTCTCCTTGATTTCTCATGGTATGGGAAAGTTAAACTCCTTCTATTTTGTTTATGTTTTTCTTGTGTTTCCTATAGTTTTTGCTTTATTAGTTTTGGTGCTATATATATTTTTCGATGCACCAATTTGTGACAGTTCATTCTGTATTGTACCTTTTATCTTTATAAACTGTCTACCGTGCCTTGTTTAATGTTATGTAATTCCATGAATTCGATGTTCCCATCAGGGCTTTTTCATTGGCTCCTCTATCCATCACTGGTTTGGTTGGGTATTATCATCAAGCAGTATTTTCAGCAATGGCTCATGGGTACTATATTCTTCAAATACTTTAGGTTTGAAATTGTTTGCCTTTACAAAATTCTTAGTGTTATACGTTGTTTCTATGGCAACTTTGTTGAACACTTCTCTATATTGTGGTATTAATATTGCTATGAATAATTTTAAGGCCAGCCCAATTTTCTTGCTGGCCTTAAAAAAAGTGAGTTGACTCGTTTGCTTTTATGCCTAAAAGTTTGCCACAGATGACTATCTGCTGCTCTGGAATCCTGTCTGATTTTGCATTTGCCCTAAATTTTCCGTATTTTAAAAATAAAGTATTCTATAAATAGTTGTGTTTTAATAAACCTGATTGTATTTGATAAACCTTCACTCTGTACTTCCAGCATCCACCTTGAAACCTACTAAATTATGCATGTGTAGTGAGCAGAGTTTAGCATGTTGTTAAATTTTAAAGTTGGCCAGCAACAACCCATCTCACTTATCCTGACCCTTTCCAGACACAACCTAATAACACTTCCCTTTCAAGTTCAGTATGCAGGGCACGTGCTGTTGGAGTATTTGCAAACACAAACAGTTGGAACGGCTAACTCCATTGGTGTCTGTTGGTGGTGGGTGAAATGCTCTTTGCTGCTGCCTCTGCTGGCCATTTGGTGTACCCGTAGGCTGTTCTGTGGCCTGTGCCATTGCCTTTAAGATACACGAAGAAGCTTTAGGAAGAGAAATTCTTTGTGCCAGTAGCTCAGAGGAAGGGCAGAGACTCTGCTAGATGAATAGAGATCACGGGCTGTAAAGGTAGGGATTTCTAGAGCTCAAAGAGAATCCTGCAGCCCCAGGTCTTTTGCATCATGGTTTGGCATTTGTTCTCCTTCAGCAGACCTGGGTGGGCAGCTACATTCCCGATTGCCATCTTTTTTCTCTCCTCCCTCCTACCACAGCTGCTTGCTGCAAAGGTGGCATGTCTGTCTGGCTCCTTGTTTAGCTGTGCCTCTTCTGCCACTCTGGGCTGTTGAATTAGGGTCAGGGTTGGTCACCTAGTCTTCTCATATTCCTGGCTCCAAGCAGGGCTCATTGGCTTGCTTCCTGTTGGTTTGTCACATTTTTTTTTCTTTTTGTAAGGAAGATAAGCCCTGAGCTACCATCCGATGACAATCCTCCTCTTTCTGCCAAGGAAGATTGGCCCTGGGCTAACATCCACGCCCATCTTCCTCTACTTTATATGGGATGCTGCCGCAGCATGGCTTGACAAGCAGTGCATCTGTGCGTGCCCGGGATCCAAACCTGCGAACCCCGGGCTGCCGAAGAGGAGCATGCGCACTTAACCGCTATGCCACAGGGCTGGCCCCGCCACTTACCTTTGGAGAGCTCCTTAGGGTGCCTGAGATCTGCACAGAAATATGTTTGCTCTCAAAATCCTTTCTTGACTTGGTCTTAAATTTAGTGGCTATTTTAAATAGTTTCTGGGTTGAGGCTGTGGTGTTTTCCAGTATCACCAAAATTTTTTTTCCTCTTTCTGTTTTTAATCTTTGTTGTTTTGTCTAGGTTTCAGTGAGTGGAATGGTGGGAGAAGCACCTTTATACCTCTATTTTAGCTCTATCTTGGCCTCCCAGTTGGCCCTTCAGTGGCTGACTATCCTTCCTGTACAAAGACTAGTCCAGCCTACTACCTTCTTTTCTCCTGGATTCATTTTTTTCTGTCTCTCTCTCTCTTCTCTTTGTCCCTTTCTTCCTGTCTCTAACATATATAACATATGCACATACTCAAACATATATACTCACTCCTGTCTAAGATCAGAGTAGAAAATAAGTGTCTTATTTAGCATGAACTAAGTAGTAAACACTTGGAGGTTAGCAATGAAGATTATTCTGTGATTTGATGGTGAAACAAAATAAGAGGAAATAAATAGCCCAAAAAAATTTGCTGAGATTGACTTGAGTAATGCTTTTTGAACTCAGCTGAAGTAGGCTTTTTCCCTTTCTTTAAATCTCCATTCCAGCTGATTACCTTGCAACTCTGATGTTGCCTAAATAAGGAACAGATTCTGGGAGCCTATATAAGTGGACTCACATTATCCTTTAAAGGACAATGAACTATGGTTTTTCAAGGTATTTCTAAAAGAGAATTGATCTATTTCCATTCAGTTGCTCTGATACTGCCATTCAGAAAAAGAAGATATCCTGGATCTTTGCTGAGTAGTTCTGTCTTATGGTTTCTTTATTTATGTGAGGTGAATTTTAGAAAACTATTTTAAATATTAAAATTATAGGATATTTGCCAGGATAGATCATCTTTCATTCAAATCGTTTGGAAGGTTATGGGCCATCGGAAGGACTTGGGTGTTTAGTTGGTGTGAAATAGGGAGCAGCTGTAGGGTTTTGAGGAGTGTCATGATCTGACCTAACAAGATCACCATGATTGCTGTGTGGAGAAAAGATCGTGAGTGCAAAAACTGGGAGATCAATTAGGAGGCTACTGAAATAATTCAGGTATGAAATGATGCTGGCTTAGATCAAGGTGGTGGCAGGAGGGGCAGTAAGAAGTAGTAAAATTAGGAATATATTTTGAAAGTGAGATTTACTGATGGATGGACAAGATGTGGGGTGTGAGAAAAAGAAGGGCACTAAGGATGAAACCAAACTTTTTGTCCTGAGTAACTGCAAGAGTGGAGTTGCGATGACTTGAGATGGGGAAGACTGTAGGAGGAGCTGGCCATGAGGAAAATAACAAGAACTCACTTCTGGACATGTTTTGTCAGAGGTGTTTATTAGACATCCAAGTGGAGAGATCGAGTAGCCTTTGGGACATAGGAATCTAGAATTCAAAGGAGAGGTTTGGACTGAAAATATAATTTGAGTGTCTTCAGCTTATAGATGGCATTTAAAGCTGTGAGTCTGAATGAGATCGCAGCTAGAGAATGGATGTAGAAGGAAACAGAAGACATCCTTGGGCATTTCCACTTTTAGAGTTTGAGAGGTAAGGAGGAAGCATTTAATAGATGGAGCAAGGCAAAAGGAAAACCAGGGGAGTGTGGGATCCTGCTTCAACGAGGAAAGAGTGATCAACTGTGTCAAATGCTGCTGATGGTCAAGTAAGACTGGGACTGAGAATCAGAGCATTAGAGTTACAGTTAGCTATGTAGAACATTAGAGTCAGCAATGTAGAGATCCTTGGAGACCTTGAGGAGAGCTGTTTATAATTACATGTGTGAGTTTTCAATTAACGTCTTCTCTTCCATGTGTATCCAAGCATCACCAAAACAGTCACTGTATCTTCTTTGTTCACCAGAATATCCATCATTTAGCATAATAAGCACTTGCAAATATTTGTTGAATGAGTGAATTCACTAAAGATGGCCAAATTTTAATTTTTATCTGAGACCTACTTCAGAGCTTCTATGTCATATATTAAACATTCATGGATTTATAACTCTTTCCCTGGATTTACCACAGATTTACCCTCAGCTTACGTAACTACTATGGACCAAGCTCTGAGCTTGGCCTTGGAATTACAAAAATAAATTAGAGGCAATCAGTCTCCTGAAGAAGTTTGTCATAACTGGGGAGGCAGATAAATGAATGGACAACTAAAGTGCTCTTGGATTAATGGAGTGATAAAAGTGAGGGAACTTTGTGAAGATGCAGGAGCGTGGGGTGGGCCTGGGGCTGAGGGCAATGGGAGAGTGGAATGTGAAGACTTCAGAGAGGCCCTATGTTTGAACCTAGTTAGTGGGCATCAGCCAGGTGAAGCACATGAGAAAGGCAAACCACAGAGCAGCATGCACTAGGTATGCAGGTGAGAGTAGCCCTATCCTGCAAACAAACATGTGTATTTGGTCCCCGCTTTCTTTGCTTTGAACTCACTCTCCCATTCCTATACTTCCCATTTCCTATAGCTCTGTTCTAGGTTTTTCATTCCTGATTTGTTTGGCTTCTTTCCCACTGTTCTTTCAGTTTGACCTCCTTCTTTGTGGCTGACTCCTCTTTCCAGCATAGTGCTTTTCTGATTTCCTCCACAGAAACTCATTTCTTTGTTTAACCTTGAGTTAAATCTGATTAACTTCCTCCATGTGCAGCGCTGGTGGGCAATGCCCAGACTTTTATTCCTTCTCTTCATTTCAGAGGGGACTGAGATCCATACCTTCCTCTTTCGTCCTCCACAACTTCCTCAGAACCTCATTCTCCAGTAAAGTCCAACTACCTGAAGTTTCCTAAATTTACCGTCCTGTTTAACGCCTCTGAATGTCTCCTATACCTACCTTGAGCTTCCTTCCCAGCACCACCTCCCCTCCTCTGGTGACGTAAAACTCACACTTAT
Source organism: Ceratotherium simum simum (assembly GCF_057802395.1). NCBI lineage: Eukaryota > Metazoa > Chordata > Mammalia > Perissodactyla > Rhinocerotidae > Ceratotherium > Ceratotherium simum. The sequence goes on from NC_141911.1 coordinate 41,520,673, forward strand.
TTTGCAAGATAATTTGTTCATCACCTCCACTGTAATAGATTATCAAGACAGGCCAAGTTAGGCTACAGTAACAACATTATCAAAATCTATGTGACTTAACACGATAAATATTTATTTCTTGCACTTGCAAGTTCCTGTGTGGGTCTGGGAGATGCTCTGGGGATGCTGTCATTTTTTTGGAGGCTCAACATTCCCCAAGATCTTTCAATTTTCTAGCAACTTCACATTTACAAGTGCTTCCAAGACCACTGGGACAGGTAAAGAGAGCATGGAGAATTGTGCACTGGCTGTTAAATGCGTCAGCCTGGAAGTGACATATGTTGCTTCCAATCACATTTCAATGGAATGTGTCCATGCATATATTCAAAGAGGAATGTGCCTTGAAGGAAAAGAGAAACAGAAATCTTAGTGATTGTTAGTAATGTCTACCTTGTGGGATATACTGGTAAATGGTATTATGGAGAACACTGGAGGAATTCCTGCTGCTATCACTTATCATCAGTAAGTTATTTACTGGGAATACTACATAATTTCTCTCTGCCTTTGTTTCCTCAGCTGTAAAATAGGGATAAGGCCACCTATCTTAAAAGGGTCATTGTGGGAGTGCAAGTGCTTAGAACAATACCTAGAACTTAGCAGAAGTTGAGTCATCAAAAAATTGTTATTGATTTTTACTATGAACTCTTCCTGGAGCTGCCTGCCGCATCATCCCATCTTGCAGAGTGAAACATTTTCTCCTCTACATTTTCACTCTCCCTTATATGCAACCATAGACAGTTGCCTTTATCTCATAATTTACTATTTTTGGATGAGATTTTGAATTTCTTAAAACTAGGATTTTGGATCCAGCCCAGTGGCGTAATGGTTAATTTCACACGCTTCGCTTCAGCGGTCCCGGGTTCATGGGTTCATATCCCAGGTGTGGACCTGCACACCACTCATAAAGCCTTGCTGTGGCAGCATCCCGCATACAAAATAGAGGAAGATGGGCACAGATGTTAGCTCAGGGCCAATCTTCCTCACCAAAAATAAAAACCCCTAGGATTTTGTCTGTTCAACATTGTACTCTGGAATCTAGCACAGTGCCTGCCATATACTAGCATTCAATATATTCACATGCATGAATGAATAAGTGAGCAAAAGAATAAGCTTATAATTTCAAAGCTCTGCACTGGGAAATAATAATGTTTAGGCTTACAAATGCCTCCTACATTTTTTTTTCTTCCCTAAAGTCCTACTCCTTGATGATCTTCTTGCTCCTAAACTGCTTATCTATAATCTACTGAAAGAATGCAAGCATTCTTGACCTGAATAGTTTCATGCTTACACGTATGTTTTCCTCACACAAGAACTCAACGACTTTGCTACTCGGTGTGATCCACAGACTAGCCTCCGTGTCATCTGGGAGCTTGTTAGAAACCTCAGACTTGCTGAATCAGAATCTGCATTTTAACAAGATCCCAGATGATTAGTATACACGTTAAGGTTTGAGAAACACTGTTCTATAACACTTCCTCAAGCTGCTGGAACCAGTTTATGTGTCTCCCCACGCACATGGCTGACAGCTTAGGGACAGAGAGTGCAGCTATCCTAAAGGTGTTTTTGGTCAACTTTGTTCATTCTGGTTGCTTCATCACTGAAGAAAAGGACTTTCTTCTAGTTGATCCAATATTAGCAGAATATGTTTAGTTTTGGGGGAATCATGGATTTAGAGCTGCTTTGTTTGGGCACTTAAGGGGTTTGCCAGTTAATTTGATTAGTGTTAATTGATTTATTATTTCTTTGTCACTGGACATAAAAACCATACCTGAGAGAATGGATGTAGGAAGTTATGGAAGTAACAGGTGGCTTTTGTCACGTGGTTTTATGACATGTAAAGTCTAGCTGTTTTATTCTGTAAATTAGCTGATCTTAATATTGTAGAACATTTTATATAGGTTCTGTGCTCCTTGAGAAAGAGATCAGGCAGCTGGGCTTCATGTATGTTCATAAAGTGGGCAGTAATCTTTATCGTAAAGACCTTAAATACATTTTTTAAAAGTACTCACAATGTGTATTCCCTGCTGTAAGCATCTTTCATGTGAACAATCAAGAGTTATGCTTGCTGTCTGCAATGATTCAAGGCAGAGAAGGGCATGCCACGACTGGTTCGCACATGACGGAGGCACAGTAGGGAAGCCAATAGGATCTAGTCAAGGAGTGATTTGATGCTGCTTGAAAGTTTCTATTTCAGGAACCATCAAACGACAAATTTTACAGAAAGTCCTATTATATGACCAGCTTGAAGTTCCATGTAGAAGGAAATCTCCCATCATCCCTCATAATGAGTAATACCATTCAGCATAGTAAATGTTAGTGCAGAGCTATATGGGGAATTTCCTTTCTATGTGAAAAATAGCCAGAAATTTTCCCACAACTTCAGGATGCTTTCGGTTAAAGGAGCTAGTGCAGGATACTGATAGGGTTATGTATAAATGTGGTCCGTAGCTTTTTAATAGCAGACTCAGCCCAAGAACCATCGGGCTATGTTTGATTCCAAAAACTGCTATCTTGTTCTTAGCTGTATATTTCTGGCCTGCTGAGATTGCTATTTTCATTTTGTTTTTCTCACAGATAAAAGGCCATTAAAGATTTATTGGATAAAATATTAATAAATAAGTGGTAAACGTTCAATATTATGTATCACATGAAGAAACACATGCAGATTTTTATCATATTTTTGTTGCCTCCTTAGCTTAGTTTCTAAGAAATGTATCAAATATAAAAGAAACATATTTACCAGGAGATACTGCTGTATCTTTTTAGCAATCATAACAAACAGTTCGCACAGCTATTTTCACTTGTTTTGATGGATTAATTGGTACTTATGACAAAGATTTTTTGTGTAGTTTATTGTTTTGTAATGTTATCATCAACAATATATGGAAAACATCTTTGTACTCTGAGAAAGATCAGGAATTAACACTGAAATAACTGAATAGAGATATTGCTGCCTTAATATTTCATATTCATGTGTTTATCAGAAATATTTCTATACTCTTTTCTCAATGACATGGTGCTAAATATATATGATTTTTACAAAATCAAATGTATCATATTCCCATATAGTCCTTTATGTACATTGTCATACTCCTGTAGTTTCCAACCTATCACAGCGCCTCAAAAAAAAGTCTGTGTTTTCTCATCTCTTGTTATGTGAACAACGTAGCATTTGGGTGACTTAAAAAAATGACAGATAAGTGAAGCTTTAAAAGCACTTTGGCTGTTTAAGAACTAAAGGTCAATGATAAGTGAGGGAAAAGATCCTGAATAGCCAAAACAATTAAAAAATAAAGTCAAAGGAAGTTTACTTCCTGATTTGAAAATTTACTATAAAGATATGAATATCAAGATGGTGTGGTACTAGTGTAAGGACAGACTTACAGAAAAATGGAACAGAATTGAGAGCCTAGAAATAAACTCTTATATTTATGGTTAAATCAATATTTCACAAAGATTCCAAGGCAATTCATGGGGAGAAAGTAGCCTTTTCAACAAATTGTGCTGGGACAATTGGATAAACACGTGTAAAAAGATGGAATTAGACTCTTACCTCACACTATACACAAAAATTAACTCAAAATGGGTCAGAGACATAGATTTAAGAGCTGAAAAAATCTTTTAGAAGAAAACATGGCAGAAAATCTTTGATAACTTGAGTTAGGCAAAGATTTCTTGAAGGTGGTACGAAAAGCATGATTCGTAAAAGAAGAGAATGACAAATTGGACCTCACCAAATTTCAAAACCTTTGTGCTTCAAAGGACATCATTATGAAAATGAAAAGACAAGCCAGAGACAGGCAGAACATGTTTGCAAATCATATGTCTGATAAAGAGTGTGTATTCAGAATATACAAACAACTCTTAGACCTCAATGATTAAAAAAACCCAACCAATCCAATTAAAAATAGGCAAAATATTTAGATAGACATTTCACCACAGAAGATGCATGAATGTCTAACATAAAAAGATTCTCAACATCGTTAGTCAGTAGAGAAATGCAAATTAAAGCCATAATGAGTACCATTTTATACCCACTAGAATGACTATAATCAAAAAGACAGACAACAAATGTCGTCAGGATGTGGGGAGTCAGAAAGCCTCCTATATTGCTGGTGAGAATGTAAAATGGTATAGCTAATTTGAAAACAGTTTGGCAGTTTCTTATGAAGTTAAGCACAAATTTACCATACATTCCAGGAGTTCCATGCCTACATATCTACCCTAGGTAAATGAAAGCACATATCCATGTTAAAAAAATTGCATGTAAATGTCCATAGCATCACTATTCATAATAGCCAAACAGTGGAAACAGTGCAAATGCCCTTCAACTGGCAAATAAAGAAAATGTAATGTATTCTTACAATGGAATACTATTTAGCAATAAAAATAAACAAAATACTGATACATGATACAACATGGATGAACCTCATAAACATTATGCTAAGTGAAAGAAGCCATACTCCCAAATGTGTGATTGTATTTGTATAAAACAATCCAACAAAGGCAAATATATGAAGATACAAAGTAGATTACTGGCTGCCTGGGTCATGCGATGTGGGGTGAAGACAGGGATTAGCAGCTAATGGGCATGAAGGATATTACTGATGTGATGAAAATATTCTAAAATTGGATTATAACGATGGTTGCACAACTCAGTAAATTTGCTAAAAATCATTGAATTGTACACTTAAAATGGGTGAATTATATAGTATGTAAATCATACCTCTATAAATTTGTCGGAAAATGGTGAGTGAACAATTAATACAAGTAAAATCTAGGTCTGTATGTCATCTTGATATCCATTGGGTTTATCGTTAGAAGCTTCATGTAATCTTAGTATTCCTATTGATGGTCCCCAACCTCCATCAGAACACTTCTCTACTCACCAACAAACTAGCTCTTTATTTGCAGGATACGGCTGTGGGCTCAGGGCAGATTATACCCTCGGAAGCTAGAAGATGAATAGAACCTTCTTAAAACATAGCTAATCATCATGTTCCAACTGCTGGTGGGTCTGAAAGTCTTCTTCCTCTAATTTTCTCCTACCCATATTTCAGATATCAGCTCAAACCATACATCCTCAAGGAGTTCTGCCTTCTGGATTATGCACCCTTGCCTGGCTTCACTTTCATAAACCAGTCCCTTTGTTTCACTGACCTCTTGCTGTTTAGATCTTTGCTTTGTTCTGGCCAGTGATGCCGTTTGTTACATGACTTTTAGCACACTAATTCTCTGATATACTGTGATTAAGAATTGATTAAATACTAATTACATGGGACCTTATTAAAAATGTAGATTTCTATGTCTTACCTATAAGACTCTTAGTGGGTGGTGTAGAAATAAGCAATATTGACAAACTCCAATGATGGTTCTGTGTATGTAGTATGTAGACCACACATTGTTTTCAAGACACAGAGATACACTGCTGAGGATGGAATCCTTTAGAGTATTTTTTTTTTTTTTGGTGAGGAAGATTGGCCCTGAGCTAACATCTGTGCCCATCTTCTATTTTGTATGTGGGCGCCACCACGGCATGGCTTGATGAGCAGTATGTCGGTCCATGCCCGGGATTTGAACCTGCGAATCCGCTGCGCTGAAGCGAAGCCTGTGAACTCAACCACTCTTCCACTGGGCCTGTCTCGTTCAGAGTATTTTTTAATGTGACTTTTTTGAGGCATATTTCACATATAATAAACCTATTTAGAGCACACAACCCAATGATTTTTTATTAAATTTACCAAGTTGTGCAACCATCACCGTAAATCAGCTTTAGAACATTTCCATCACCCTGATAATATCTTTTATGTCCATTTACTGCTAATGTCCATTTTACTGTTAATCTCCTTTTCCAACCCATACACCCTGCCCTAGGCAACAAATCTACTTTTTGTTTCTATAGATTTGCCTTTTCTAAACATAAAAAATGGAATTATACACTATATTGTCTCTTCTGTCTGGCTTCTCTCACTTAGTGTAATGTTTGACAGTTGGTTGTTTAAGAACTAAATGTCAATGATAGGTGAATGAAAAGATCCAGAATAGCCATGTCATGACATGTGTCAGTGGCTTTTTCCTTTTTATTGCTAAATAGTATTCCATTATATGGATGTACTATATTTTGTCTATCCATTTGCTAGTTGATGGACATTTAGATTGTTTCCAACTTTTGGCTATTATTAATAATACTAAGAATATTCATGTGCAAATCTTTGTGTAGATATATATTTTCTTTTTTTCTTGGGTAGAGACCTAAAAGTGGAATTTCTGGGCCTTACAGTAAATTTTTATTTAACATTATAAGAAACTGCCAAACTGTTTTCAAATTGACTGTGTACCATTTTACACTTCCCTCACAGTGTAGGAGGCTTCCAGATTCTCCATATTCTAGCCAATACCTGATATTGTCTGTCTTTTTGATTATAGTTTTTCTAGCAGGTATGAAATGGTATCTCATTGTGGTTTTAATTTGCAACTCTGTACTGAATAATGACATGGAGCATCTCTTCGTGCACTCATCATTCATTCATATATTGTTTTTGCTGAAATGTCTATTCAAATCTTTTGTCCATGTTCTGATTGGATTGTTTATTTTTTGGTTGAATTGTGAGGGTTCTTTGTATGTTCTGGATACACATTCTTTATCAGTTATGTGTTTTGAAAATATTTTCTTCCTGTCTGTGGCTTGTCTTTTCATTTTGTTGATGGTATATTTTGAAGGGCAAAAGTTTCAAATTTCAAGACAGTCCAATTTTTTAAATATTTTTATGTATCATGATTTTGGTGTTGTATTTAAGAAATCTTTACCTAACCCAACTTCTCAAATATTTTCTCTTATGTTATCTTCTGAAATTTTTTTTTAGTTCTTTAAGTCTATGTTCCATTTTGTGTTAATTTTTGGGTATGGTGTGCGATAATGATCTAAGCTCTTTTTTTTCTTTTGCATGTGGATATCCACTTGTCCAAGAATCATTTGTAAAAAATGCAAATGAATTTTCTTTATATAAAAAAGAACATTTCTGTCCTTATGCCAATACCATACTGTCTTGATAACTAAAGTTTTATATTAAATTTTAAAATTGGGAAGTCAAAATCTTTCCATTTTGCTCTTCTTTTCAAAATTGTTTGGCTATTCCAGACCTTTTGCAATTCCATATACATTTTAGGATCATCTCATCAATTTCTGCCAAAAAAAAGACCTACTGGAATTATGATAGGTATTATGTAGAATCTATAGATCAATTTGAGGAGAATTGCCTTCTTAACATTATTATTTCAATTCATGTACATGGAATGTTTTTCTAATCATTTAGAAATTAATTTCCCTCAGCAATGTTTGTAATTTTTAGTGTACGAGTCTTCCACTACTTTTGTTAAATATATTCCTATGTATTATATATTTTTTAAATCTTACCCGAGTATTTGGGGTCTATCTTGATCAGAGATGGTTTTAAAACTGTAAACCCAGATATTAACAGTGCTTATGTCTGATAATGTAATAACTCTAATTTTATTTTAAAATTTTTGTCCATATTTTCCAGAAAGTTCATGAATTTTTTTAAGTTGGTGATGCGCCCAAACATAATAAATAATCAATATAAAAAAGAGAACATATGAAAGGGAAAATCTTAACAATAATAATTAAAGCTATTAGATACTACACTCTTGCCGTGTACCAGGAATTTTTCCTAAGTACTTTATATGTATCACCTCATTTAATCTTCTCAATGACTTCATGAATTATGTTTATTATCGTGCTCATTTTATTGATATGGAAACTGAGTCACAGAGCAGTTAAGATACTTGCCCAAAGTCTCAAGGCTTGTAAATGACAGAGTAGTAATTTGAACTGGCTCTAGATGCCATGCTCCTGACCACTTAATATTGGAATAAAATCCATCAAAATATTGATAGTAAATATCTCTGGGTAGATTACAATAGATATTTTTAATTAAAAATACTTTTCTAAATTTTCTGAGAATTAATACTTTTGTAATTAAAAAAAATAATAATTGAAAGTACTCCAAAATAATTCAGTGGTGGACTCTACCACACAGGATAGTTTTGCTTACCTGATAGATCATTCTGAAATTCAGTCACCAGTGGTGACCCAATAAGTAAAAACATTTTATCATTCTTTATCTATGAAATACCTATTCTATTACTGTAATCAAAATTTCACACTTAGATCTTGTATTACATTATCAAAACCATAGGCCATTCCAGTAGCAATTTCAGTGGTGTAGCAAAAAGAAGTGCACATTCACATATTCAGACAAATACAACATAAATAAGGAAAGCAAAGAAAATTCGGATCTTTTTAAATACATTTTTTTTTTAAAAAGACATACAACTCATTTTCTTTTATTCATACACCAGTGAATGAATTCCTATGTAACATTTAAATTGACATTTTCACTCGGGTTTCTTCTGTTTTTGTGTCTCGTTAGTGTACAGGCTTTTCAATGTCCCAAAGTCATAAGGTCATTAGGAAAGCCTTGTATCCTATAATTAAAAATTGCTATCCTTTAGCTGTTCTGCTCAGTAAAGGCATAGGGCACGGTGTCTTTTAGAGATATTGCTCCTGCAATGGGAATAAAAGATTTTGACCTTTATTGCAGCATTCGTGAGTCAGAAGAACTTCATTTACTTTAGGTAAAGCGCAAATGGAGCATTGCCTATTTTCAGTCATTCAAGAGCGACTGGCGTCACCTACAACTCGCCAGTCAATAGTTTATAATGTCTTCCATTAGAAAACTGTTGTATTTGTCTTTAAAACATCAGTGGCTCTTAGCTAGCCATTTGAACACACACTCACGCACACACCTGTATGATCCCAGTACAATCACTGGTGAACCATAGTCATAAAGAACACACTACCCTCGTGTGTGAAAATTTTCCTCCTCTTCCAACGGAAAGGACATATTCTTCAGAAATGAGAAATAATTCAAAAATTGACTCTTAAATGTAAAATAATTAGTGCCTTGGGGCTCTATCAAGTTCAATGTTTAAATGTGAAAAGAAGATGGCTTAAGGTCTCTTTGATATAAATCAACTCTATAGGCACAATGATATCGGCTGACCCAGCTTGCTCATATAGAAAATTAAGTGCATGGATAATCTCTGCACTTACTTTTGTTTTAAAAGGAAAATTTAGGATAATAATTGAAAACTGGTAAGAAAAGATTTTGTCATTCCACCTTAGTCTCTAAGGCACATTTTAAAGCAATAAGTAAGTACTTAGAAAGCTAAGTTGCCTCTCTGCTTTGTTTAGACCACACGGAATTATGGACATCTAAAAATTACGTAAGTTCACGAGGTGTTTGAATTATCTTGAGTCTCTACAGTCCAAGAAGTAGCAAATCTTAGTATGGCGAGTTTAGTCACTAGGATTTGCCACTGCCGCTGTAAACAATCGATATAAATTGCTGCATAATTAGCCCAGCTGCAATAATCCCTTGATCAGGAAGACAAGCTGCAGAGAATCAAAGCCATCGATTTTGCCTGCTGTGGCACACTTTGTTAACCATATGCAGACCTGGCTGTAAACACTGGGGAAGATAGAGTCTGCCATGTGGTTTGCTTCTGCATTGAAAAAGAGCATGGCAACAATTGAAAAGGGAAATCAGAACAAATAGAAATGTTTGTTTTTAAAGGTTTGAAAGTATATGGGGTGGGCTCGGGAGTGGGTCTGTGTGACAGGCCAAAATTTTCTGTTACTGCTGGTCAGAAAGACAGAGTCAATTAACGCCTCTCCTAGTCAGGATCTTCTTAAAAGAAAAAAGAATGACTTAGAGATGGTGGTGATAGTGGGGGAGACAACGTGTTGATTTTAAAAACAGCATGGAAAGAGAAATTCTGAGTGATATTAATAACTTGTGAAAATTATGTAATTTCAGAAGGCTAACCTGGGAGCAATCCTAAATTTATTTTTAGAATCAGACGTGTCAGACACATTTACACAAAACCAATTTCCTAACTCATCAAAGATAGAAACCTTGGAACTATATGCTGGATATCTAATCTCCAAAAAATATATAATGGTTGTTTTAGAACAAAATGCCTATTTTATTGGTGGCACAAGTAACAAGAAAAATCTCAAATGGAAATAAAACAGAGCTCCTTATCCATACCATATTCGACCTGATATAAACCGCATACAAGATCAAGAATAAAATTCTGTAATAGGCCAGTTATTAGGAAGATTCAACATAGGTGGTCAAAGCTACCATTTTCTACGAGCTCCTTTTAAATTTTGCTATGATCAGTGTAGAAAGGTCACAGGGTCGTGAAGGTAAATGTGATCTTTATGTGATTCACTGACAGAAAAATAAAATCTTTAGGAAACCGAATTATGTGCAGAAAGAAGTTACATAATTCATTTTATATTAGACTCTTCAGAAAAATCTTAAGTTCAAACATAAAACCTCCAGTGTGGAAGAAGTTTGGAAGAGAAGAGATCAGGTAATTAGGGTAAATCTGGTTAACTGAGGATGACTGATCAGCACAATTAATATTTTCTTGGGAATAAGAGGAAATGTTTGAATCAGAAAACTATACTGTCTGTACGTGTGCCTGATTTAAAAGGAAGAATCAAGATATTATTTAGTTCCTAGATATGATCTTGATAAATATTAATATTATTATTAGTAACTTTGTAAGAGATCTGGATCTCTCTGAAAATTTGGAAGAGTAACCTATTTAGATTGATGCCATTAAAAATCCTTTATCAGGGGCTGGCTTGGTGGCACAGGCGGTTAAGTGTGCGCGTTCCGCTTCGGTGGCCTGGGGATCGCCGGTTTGGATCCCGGGCACGCACCAACACACTGCTTGTCAAGCCGTGCTGTGGTGGTGTCCCATATAAAGTGGAGGAAGATGGCATGGATGTTAGCCCAGGGCCAGTCTTCCTTAGCAAAAAGAGGAGGATTGGCAGATGTTAGCTCAGGGCCCATCTTCCTCACCAAAAAAAAAAAAAAATCCTTTATCAATATATCACGAGATTTGATGCAACGTGATCAAGTCAACTGCATTGGGATCAGATATATTGGTAGAGTCGTAGGCCCTTCTGTGGAGTAGGTGCTATGAAGAAAACAGCAGCAGGAGTAGGAAAACGTTCAACCTAGTAAGCAAAAAACTGCATGTAAAAAGTATGACAGGGCCAGCCCTGGGGCATAGTGGTTAAGTTCGCCCACTCCACTTCACTGCCCAGGGTTCAGACCCCGGGGGGCATACCTACACACCGCTCGTCAAGCCGTGCTGTGGCAGTATCCCGTATACAAAGTAGGGGAAGACAGGCACAGTTGTTAGCTCAGGGACCATCTCCCTCAAGCAAAAAGAGGAAGATTGGCAACAAATGTTAGCTCAAGGCCAATCTTCCTCACCAAAAAAAAAAAAAAAAAAGTATGACAAGGAGAAGCAGATAACAATACATCAGGAAAGTAGTTCATATTGAGGAGGAGTTTTAATACTAAATAATGACAGGGGCAATATTTGTCTAATAGATGGAGATGGACAATTGAGGAGCAGTCAATGTACAGAGATGTGACAAGACAGGCAGGTTAGCATCAGAAAATCCTGTCAGCAGGTAGCAGAGTTGTAATCACAGGAAGACCCCTGGGAAGAGAACTGTGATGCATATAGCAGATCGGCTTGCTCAAAATTGATTCCCACCTCTTTCTAGTGTGGTTTCCTATACTTTGATGCTGGTGGGCTAAAATCTACATTTCCCATATTTCTGGATGTGATTTACATTCTACCAACCAGATGCCTTTACATAAGACTTCACTCCAGAACTGAAATAGGAGTGGAGGGAAACATGGCATGAGGCTCCTATTTTTGCTGGTGCAGATTGAAGTGGAAGTGCTTTGTCTCGAGCTAGCAGCTGTCATCATGACTTCTTGATTCATCCAGCAGCTTCCTCATTATGGCCAGGGCAGCAACAGTTCTGCATCATGACTTAAGAATTTTTTCCTGGACAACCAGACTAAAGTTTCTTCAGTTTATAAACAACTTTATAAGCCATTTAATATCCCATAAAACAAATTCCTTTCTGCTCACACAATCGTGAGTAGGTTTTGTTCTCTATAATTGAATCCTCACAGGGTAATTACTGGCTATAGTGATTGTAAGCAACAGGCTCAAAGAAATGAGATTCTAAGATTGGTTTGCTCACCAGTTTGAACTGAAGGCAGCTAAGATTCTGCTAGTATCATAAAGTAGACACTGGTACATACTGGTGATGTATTAACTTAAATTATCACCTGGGGTCGTTTAGAACAAGAAGCCTATCAATGACAAGGTTTTGGTGGCTTAAATGACGCTGGCCATTATGGGAAGAATAAGGAATGCAAGGGCTGTTGTGAGGATGTGGGGTGGATTTTTCTATCTGTTCCAGAGAGCTTAAAGGAAAAATGATAAAATGAGATTTAAAGTGTTCTGCTTAAGGCATGGTCAGAGAATCAGGAAACTTTCCCGGCTGTCTGCAGGACTCTCTTCTGTTTTTTGTAGCTGTTGAATTGACAGAGCCAAAAGGTAGAACCAACTGATCCTTCAAGTTTTTGAACTGCAATGTAGGGTGGATTCATAGACTTCACATCTTTTATGTGAACACTTGGGCATTTACAGGAAAGAATGGAACCAGGAAAACCGAAATAGGGAATTTGGTAAATTCCTATGTCTCTGAGTACCTTAAAAGCCCAAATTCTACCAAGTATTCCTTGAAAGCAGAGGCAATCTTATTTCCTAGTCTTATGAGGCTGTTCCTTTCTTGCCAGAAGGCCCTGTGATGACTTCACCCGAGGGAGTTAAGCAGCAGGAGATGCCAGTCTGCTGTGTGTCCTACACCCCAGCATTGCCTTCAGAGCCATAGCTCAAATCAAATCCCAGCATGCTGGGGTGGTGGCAAACACACAATGGAAGCTGGAGGGAGAAGGTTTATCCAACAAAAAGAATGACAAGATTTTGCTGATTTGTGATGGCAAAAACCTGCAATATGTGTGCAAATGGATTCAGAGAGTGTCAGCCCAAGAAGAGAGAAGCATAATTTTAGATTGGGTTGATTATTTTGCATTGAGTGCACTTGCCAGAGATTCTGGGTTCAATATGCTCACTTGAGCAGCTCAGAATGTTTGATAGGAATGTGGGTATGGCGGTAGCCAATGCTTAAGTAATGATGCCAGAAATTTCTTGGGATAATGTAGAGAAATGGATGTAAAGATAAGGAAATATTGGAGTCTATTTAAGATGTGCAAATCACTCGTCTATACCTACTTATGTCTCACAAGAGAACCTAAAGGGCGCTTCCTACAGCAAGGTACTACCGTCATCAAGAAATACCTTGAAAGGTGTCAGAGTGTCTGTCCTCTGCAGGCCAGACCTGATGTAGGATCTGCTGCTGAAGGAAAGGGCTCCCTGATTTCTCTGGGGGTGATGGGGTCCCAAGTGGCAAAGTGCAAGGGACAGCACCATGACAGGACCCAAGACAGAGGCAAAATGGGTGTGATTACCATAGCCGGCAGCAGGGCTGGAACGATGATCAAAGGGTTTGACTGTCAGGGATATTTGACACTGGTTAACTGAACAAGAGGTGCCTAGGACTGAATGAAATGGGCAGGCCTGTTATTATCCTCCTTGATCTTCATGAACTGAAACCAAAACAAAAGCAAAACTCTAGGTGACCTGAGTAACTTAATTATGAGTTATAGCCCTTTACCGGTTCATAGACCCACAGCCCATAAAGGAATGAGGAAGTACCCTATGATAGTACCACAAGCGCTGTTCATCTTCTTCCTAGTCTTCCCCTAAAAAGGACCTGCAGGCATCTCTCAGGAAAATGGCTATGCCAGGAGAAATGAACCACTCAGATCTTTATGGGATTATTGACATGAACTCTAGCTAATGCTAATTCCAGGGGACCCAGAATGCCTCTGTGGCCCACTACCCAGAGAGGACTTATTGAGGTCAGGGAGTATAAATGGAGATTTGGTCTGGGTTTGCCTCACGGTGGGTCAACATGGACCTACTGGTAGATCATTCTGTCATTACTGTCCCAGTTTACATGTATAGTTAGAATAGACACACTCATCCACATGTGCATATTGGCTTCCTGACCCATGAAGTGAGGGCTCTGGGTGGGCAAGAGGAAGCCTCTGTGCTAAGATGCTGCCATAAGAGTAAACCTAAAGCAATGCCACACACCTGGCATGGTTGTAGAGAGGAGTGTTACTACCAAACACTTGAGAAAGGCGGGGATAACAATTTCTACATTCCCAAATTTCCCCACATCCTCTCTTTAAGCTCTCTTGTTTGACCAATGAGAAGACAGATGGGTCTTGGGAACAATGTCAATGGATTATCAGAAACTTAATAAGAGGGTAATTCCAATTGAAGCTGTTGTTCCATATGTGGTTTATTTTCTGAAGCCAGTCGACACAGATTCTGCTGCCTGATATGGAGTTGTCAAGTAGGCAAATGCTTTTTCTAAATTAAATACCCCAATAGAAGAGACCACAGAAGCAGCTTCCTTTTAAGTAGGGGGGGCTGCAATGGACTAACGGCTACATCAACTCTCCGGCTCTATGTGGTAATAAGTTCAGGTATTGGCAAACTTTCCTTGTACAGGGCCAAATAGTAAATATTTTAGGCTTTAAAATAGGCCACATATAGTCTCTGTTTCATATTCTTCTTCTTCCTTTTCCTTTTTTTTTAAAAAAAGCTGTCAAAGTAAAAACCACTCTTAGCTTGCAAGCTTGACAAAAACAGGTTGCAGGGCATATTTGGCCTCCAGGCTGTAGTTTGCTGGCCCCTGATTTGGCTCATGGGCTCTTTAGCCATCTCTCCTGTCCACAGGATATCATGCTGCTCCATTACATTGGTAACTATAATTACGGACCTAGTGAGCAGAATGTAGATCTGGATGTGCTGGTAAGAAATACTGATGTCGAAAATGGAAGATAAATCCTGTGAAAGTTTATTGGCCTGTTTCCAAGACACAGAGCCATTTTCCAGAAAGTTGTTTCAGAAACAAGGAAAACCCAAGTCGGGAGAAGTGGGCACAGCTCTGAGAAGGATGAGAAGTCAGTGTGCTTTGAAGTTGGCCCCTCCTGTGTGGTGTGGCTGTCCTCAAATCCTTCCCACCAAGGGCCTTTGGAACTGAGAAATGGCTGAGCCTGCACAAGGGGGTCAAATGGCTCCAACTGCAAGGAGAGGAGAAATGCAGTGGCCGGGAACCAGGGGCGCTGATGAAGTAAGTCCCTGCAATATTGATTTTGAGCCTCTTTCACCAGTAAGCCATTTTGGTTGGGAGTACTGTCTGACACTGAGATAGAAGTAAGTCAAAATTTGACTTTAATTTTATTCCTCAGATTCCCGGGATAAAAAATCTACCCATAGGTAATATAAAAATAGCTATGTTCCAAGGGAATTTTAAAGAAAGAGACATTCAGAGATTGCTGAAAACCATGTTATTGTGTAATTGTGCAAGAAGAGATGACTTTTCTTCTTTATTCATTTTAAGAACAGTTTAAATTGCTTTGTGCATAATAAAAATTTAGCCTTTCATCAATACTTGGATAAATAAACTGCAGCCTCCCTGGAATATGGGTTATCAAGGGACAATTGGGCTATGTTTTACTATTTCACATAATATGCTTTCTCTTTTGGAACTAATAAAATCCACAACTGCATGCTTTATTATAAAAGGCAGAACAGAAACTGGGCAGTGTTGCCCTTATTTTAGAAAGACAAAGCTCAACAATGAATAATATATTAGGAATTTGACCAGAACAGTAAGAGCTTTGATTTTCTTGTTGCCATGTTGGCTTAACCCCATCTATGAGTGTGATCTGTAGCAGTGACAAGTATTTGAATCTCTTTCTTTGATTTAATGACTTCTGGCAGAAACGTATTTCACTGCATGTGTGTATATTTTCACCAGTGCCATTTTCTTATGTATTTGAATGTGCATTTGTTTTGTTGAAGACCTTCACTAGCTGGGTGCCTAATAGCCTTCTCAAGCTGAAATCCCAGCTCACAGTTCCCTGCTCTCAGATGTAATGCTAGGTTGCCCTCTATACTCTCTAGAGAAGCATGGACACCTGATCCAAGGCTAGCCTAACTATATGTGGGTCAGCAACGCACGAGGCAGCCTGCTGCCAGAGGCTCTCTTCTTAATGGGAGAGAGATTAATTGCCTCAGTCAATCTGATGCTCTCCTTTGCAATTTGGACTGAGGAGAATCATTCAATTAATGGTAGGTAGAGAAAGAGGAACCTCCAAAAAGAAGCATAGACAGTGAAAGTCGCTGAGAAGTATTAATGATCAAAGGGAAGGATTCAGAAGAGGACAAAACTGTAGTTCTGAATGGCAGTGTCCTCGAAGTTTTCTTCATCCTTCCATTCATAGCTGTCCAGTATAAGGTGACCAGGATTCCAGTAGCAGCAATGCCAGCAGCTTCTCTGGCAGATAAAAATGAGAAATACAGAGAGAGGGGACCTACCAGACAGGCCAACACCAGATTCCTAGTATTTCACGTCTGCCTAGTGTACCTCTGTTCCTTATAACTGTCACCCAAATGTGTGTGGCTTCTCCAGCATTTGGGGATCACACCTTCTGCAACAAACAAGAATAGTTGGAGCTGGCATCTCATTTGAGTTTTGGAAGTCCAGTATTTTTTGGACCCAAAGAATACTTATATGTTATGCCAATTTGTTCTGGTTTAGAGAGTGCCCTCAATCAGTCATCTTCTGGTCCCAACTCCAGGCTGGCTTCTCCACACTGTTGCCACCCTCCTGATTCACCCTGGAAGGGAACTAGTCACCAAGGCTTAGGTAAGATCCTGCTTCACTTTGCAGATGAATGGTGGGCACAGAAAGGAATGACAATGGAGGAAAAACAGGCAAACAAAGAACAGGAACTTCTTAGGACTTCTTCTAAGTTATAAAGGCCATGTCCTTCTATGAGGGGTGCTGGGGTGTTAGGATAGGGACAGAAAGGGGTGGAGAGAGGACAATACTTGGTCTGCCAACATGATGCAGGGAGCACTTTGCATCCTAGAAAGAGAAGTGCCTTTGATCATGGGCTCCCTGCCTGGAGTTCAGTTGCCCCAAAGTCTTTTGACCTCCCGCAAGAGACAAATCCAGTTTCTGTCTCATCCACGACTTCTAACCCCCAGTTCAAAGCCTACCTCCAGGAAACGTAATCATCTTCAGCGATTTAATAGGGTCTAGAATGAAGACAACCTTTTTCATTGTTATGTAGAGCTGTTTGCTTCCTCACTATTTTAAACATCCCTTTGTAGAATAATATTCTTTTTGGCTTTCCCATTACAAAAATCCACGAAGTTCCTTTTTTCCCCCCAAAATAAAAGCAATCTGACCACATTGTTCAAGTTAATTCTCCATTTGGAGAACTTGATATGTTCACGGTTTTAAAATAGTGATGTTCACCTGTTCCCTAATCCCATTCACCCCTGAGTACCCATCTATCAAGGTTTTTATAAAAACCCTCAAGTCTACTCTCAGCTAGAGCTGTGGTTACAAAACCAGAAAAGGCTAACTCAGACAGTGAGGTTTTTATTTTTATATTATAGAAAGCATAAAATGAATCACTCATTTGTTTTCATTATAACTTTCATGAAACTGAAATTCAGTCCTGTAAAATGTTACTTCATTTTAGACCAAATGAAATGGTTTTCTTCGGATGTCTTTTCACATTGATGAATTTCTTCAACCTTTTCCTAAGGTTTCAAATGATCCTATTTGCCCAAAAGTGCTGTGTTTCAAAGGAAGAACATATTTGAGCTATCTATAAAGATTTCTCAGCTTTTACCTTAGAGAATATTGCAATGTATTCTGCGTGAGAAGCTTACACTCTATTTACAAAGAGAAATTTCTGTAACTTTATATTTTTCTGGAGTATGTTGTAGAAACTGATACTCCAGTGTATATAAAAAAATTTACTCTGGAATTTCAAAAGTCTTAAAGAAGTTAGTGATTACACAAACACACACACACACACACACACGCATGCACATGCACGCACTCATTCATCATCCCTCGTGTAACACTGGATAATATTTTTGAAAAAACCCAGATGAGTTTTCACCTTGTGGTAACTCAAATTCCTTCTCTGTATCTTCTCTGGCATTATTGCTCCAAGAAAGGGGGACCACAGTTGCCACCAAAGAAAGAGGAAGATATGATACAAGAGCCTTGGTGAGTGGGGTAGGGAAGCAGGAAACCGAGAGGGGAGAAGGGGCAGGAAATGAGAGAAGGACAGGAGTACGGATGTGATTGTCCTTCTTCCCCCTTACAGGTCAATCTTCAAGGGGGAGAGAGTAGATACACTGAGATACTTTCTGAAGAACCTCAAACATGGCCCGTCTCAGAGAAGTTCCACACTCAGCCTGCGGTAGCATGTTCTAGAAGGAACCTTCAGAGGAATGTTCTAGATGGACAGGCCATGGCTTTCCATGATCTTCACATGCCCCGCGGGTATCCAAAGTTCCTGATGACCTTGTGAGGAATGCAGAAGTGCTGAGAAAATCATGGGTCAAAAGATGCCTCAGGACTGAGTAAACCCCCATCCAAGCAGAAGGTCCAAAAGAGGTAAAGCAGACCCTAAGAACTGACTGATAGATTTTTCAGCAAGTGTGGTGAGAGGTTCAAGTTGGATATAATTTGATTTAAAAATAAATAAATGTAAAATTCCCTAGGCTCCATGTTCTCAGAATTTTCTGGAACTTTCACATCTGTTACATAAAGCTAAATAGAACATGGTTTCTACTCTCAGGAGGAGCTTGCCACGCAATGAAGGAGACACATGGGTAAACAAATCCAAAGCAGTAAGTGATACAATCGAGGCATGTTCAGAGTGCTTGGGTAGCACAAAAGAGGATCCAATGCATGGTCTTCTCAGAGTAGGTGATGTTTGAATCAGACCCTGAAGGATGAGTTTTACCAGGTAGACTTCACTCGTCCCTGTGCTGAAATGCCTCCCTGTAGAATTCGTGCCAATTATGTTCCCTGAAATCTCTCACATATCAAACGTCACCTCCTTCATGAAGATTTTTCTGAGCCCTCCCATTAGATTTGATTTCTCCTGTCTTCTAATTTTCATGGCACTTTGGCTTAATGTCTCATCTTGTTTTGTACTTGTTTGTATATTTGCCTCATCCCCTCAACTAAATGATATGCACATCATGTGTGGCCACATTCCTGTACCTTGTGTGTACCAGACACTCAACAAATGTAATGTTAAAGTAAATTGACTAGTAAATAAATAATGGAGAATAAGTTTAGGAATATCGACTCTAAACCTACTAAACGATGTGCTCTCTGAAGACAAAGTTTATGCATTCTTCACCTCTTATTCCTAGATTTTAGCACAATTCCTGGCAAACAATAGGTGCTACGTGAATGCTTGTTAGAAATGAATAGGAAAGAGAGTTGTAAAGATAAACTGGGAGTTAGAAGTGGTTCTGCTGAGAGTTCCCCTTCTAAACTCTGGAAAATTCTCCTCCCAGATGGCACAGAATGTAGCCAGATTCTTCAGAACTATGCTACTTTTTACAGGTGCTGACTAATATCTCTGTGACAATTGTTGAGTCACAGGTAATGGTGAAACAGCCAGCCTGGAATATATAAATTAGAAGGTTTCATGATGAAACTCTGATTTTTCGCCTTCCATGTCCATCTTCTTCAGTCTTGGCAAGGGGATGTTGGATAGATAAGTTGTGCAAGATGGATTCCAGTTCATGTCATGTGTTTACATTGTCTCAGAGGATTCTCATAGTCACTCTATGAGATAGGTACTATTATCCCCATTTTACAGATAAAGAAACAGAGACTCAGAAATTTTAAGGCACGGATCAAAGGTCACACAGCTGGTGAATGGGAGCACCATGATTAGAGCCCTAATTTGTTTGATTCGGAAGCACAAATCTTGTTTTGAAGAACAAATTAAGTCTTGATGGAGAGGGGTCTACAGAGGTACAGGCTTAACTGGGACATACAGTTAGGCCCAATTCTTCTGAGTTGCTCTGATGATCAAAACTGGTCCATTCCAGCCTAAATCAGGTCACTAGGAGATGGTAGAGCTTGACTGTACCATGGAATAGAGACCCAGGATGGTAAATTGACAGGAAGATTGGATGTAGAGAAATTTTTGAAAATACGATGAGATGGATATATTTGTATGTTTAAGTGTGAAATGCAAGATAGAGGCATTGATGAGCAAAATGTAACAAAATATTCAGAGATATTCTTCTGGAAAGAACTGGTTGCTCCAATCAATGCCACTGATTACCACAAACAGTTCCTACAAATGTGTCTGATATGTAAGTTTCTTCTTCATTTTATGCCACGAGTGTCATAATTAGGTAATAAAAAAGTATTTCATTGAAAATGGGGACAGGAAGAAAAACAATTAGTTCAGCTGTTTTTGCTTTTGAAGACTTATGTTAAAAAAAGAAGCTTTATATTTCTTGAAGTGAAAACAACATAACAATGTCACCTTCAAGCCCTCGAATATAGCTATCTTTACCAGCAATTGTCTATAATTTCTCCCTTTATGATTCTTTTCTTTTTCTGGCATTTACTAAACGTAATCATATGAGCTATTGTGCTGTAACTTATAGACACTATTCTCTTTAAGAAAATAGAATTTCAAATAATACACTCGTGGAAAATTATATATATTAGCGGTATTTTTCAGTTAAAAAGGTTCTTAACACAAGCATATTTAAAGAACCAGGTCCCCTAGGGCAAATATTCTTAATCTGGATTCATAGATGCTATTCCAGGGGATCTTTGCACTTCCTGATCATGCATTAAAAATGTAAAGTGTAAAGGATATATTTTTAAAAGTCAGTAGAGTCTTTAAATCTCAGGTATAAAAAGTGGGACATAATTTTTCTGCAATAAAATGAACTTATAAGCACCCATTTGTACTCAGAAACAGAAAACTTAATTTAGTTTTCTTAATCCTATCCGATGATCTCAACCAAGTCCATTCTGGTTTAAAACTTATCCAGTTTAAGATAGTGCTGCTCCCTCTTCCTCTTCCTTTCTCCCTCACCTCTGGGGTAGACTGTTGGTCCAGGGGAGACTTATGAAGTATCATGACACTGGGGGATGTGCCTGGGTGTTGATGACCTCTCTCATTTTCTGAAGAGAAACTTGGCCTCTGTTCTCCTGGTGTGAGTGAAGCATGACATTGCTATAGTGCATAGCCACTGACTACTCTGAGGTCATTGCTTTGGCCCCATGCCTGGTACGTGCAATGTCATGGAATTGTAGCCACATCTCTGCATACCAGTCAACGGGCCACATCATTCCTTGGTATTCTATCTGGTTGCCCTCTCAGGCGATCTCTTTCATGTCCTGCTGACTCTCTTTCCTGACTGTTTTCCAGGCCTCCTGCAGCTCACAGGAGCCCCTTCCTCACCGCTTAGGCACCACGGGAAAGCCTAGTGGGCTGGAGAGGCTATAATCTTTAGCCCTTTAGGATCTAGATAAGGCATACTACCATTTATATTTCCACTTTACACCTTTGTGTTCCGGGTTCTTTTATTAAGACTGAGATTTTCAAAATACTTCAATGGGAAAACTGGATACAAATTTCTTTACTCTTGGGCCCTCTTAACATAAAGGGGAAATCTATATCCCACCTTCACCCCCAGATTATTTCTGGAGTTTTATATGGCCTAAATTGTGTCCCCCCAAATTCCTGTTGAGACCCTAACACATTCAGTACCTCTGAATGTGACTGTATTTGGAGATAGGGTTTTTAAGAGGTGATTAGGTTAAAATAAGGCTGTTAGGGTGGCCCTAACCCAATCTCACTGGTGTCCTGATAAGAAGAGGGAACTTAGACACACAGAGAGACATCAGAGGTGCTCATACACAGAGAAAAGGCCATGTGATGACAGAGAGAAAGATAATCATCTTCAAGCTAAGGAGAGAGGCCTCAGGAGAAATCAACCCTTCCAGCATCTTGATCTTGGAATTCCAATCTCCAGAACTGTAAGAAATATATTCCTATTGTTTATGCCATTCAGTCTGTGGTATTTTGTTATGACAGTCCTAGCAAACTAGTACAACATCCTTCCCCACATTGCAACTTTCTCCCATCTTTCTAAGAGCTCTGTCTTCTTTTCCTACCTACAGCTCATTTATATCTCATTCAGGGCAGGAGTGGGTGGGAGGGAAACTAGTTCCCTGGGTTCCCATATGCTCCAGTACCCTCCGCCCCCAACCAATTTTTTGGCTTATTCCTACTGGGAATTTTGAATCTTTTGTTTAAGAATCTAGAATCTTTGTTTCACTTGCTCAAATTGGGGTGATTAGAGGAAGACCAAAGAAACACGATGTTTGAACTTCCAGATCTCAAATAAATATGTCATATGTCATCCTACCATAAATGTTTGTGCATCTGCTCATGTTCTTTTCTGGGGACAGTCCATAGCTCTGTTCAAATTCTCAAAGAGGTTTATGACCACAAAAATGTTAAGATTCACCACACTATTATGTTTGAAATATGATTCACTTTCAAATATAGGATTTATATACATTTTAGAAATGTAACTATTATATAAATGAGAGCAGAATGTTTATCTTCAATAAATGTAAATGGTATCACACTCATTTCCTATATTTAAAAAAAGTCTCTTAGTTAATTTGCCATGAAAAAAGAATCTGAAGTAAACTGTCTGAAATACTTGATTCCTTCCTCATGTTCATTCAGTCCTACGTGGAGAGATCATAAAATTGTAGCGCTACATCTACTGGGACAAGCCGTCTTAGAGCACCACCACCAGCAAGAGGCATTCCACCTCGCTCAATACTTAAACATGTATAAGCATTCACACACAGATGTCATTTCTCCTTATGTTTCTCCTCCCCGCCTCCTTCTGCCTTTGGTGCCAGTATCCATGGAACAACAAGGATTAAGAGATACTAGTGGTCAGAAATGACCTATACTCCTCCCCATGTTCTGGGAACTTTATCCTTTCCCTCCTGCCTCATCACATCACTACTAGCCACCTGGTTACCTTAGCAACTGCTATGAGAATGTAAGTTGACCTCCATCCTCTGGCTGTAGTTGTCTGGACTGGGGTTTGGCAACTGAACGAATCATGGTACTTCCTTGAGGATTTGGAACTGACCCATAGATTGTGACGTTCAAGAACTGTTAGTAACTATGAAACTTGGTGCACCTCAGAGAAGCAGAGAAAGTCAGTATGGGAGGGAGAGAAGGGGAGTGGGGAGAGAGAGAAAGAATGGAGCAGGTAGTGTAGTGGGAGAGAAGATAGAGATAAAGTCCTAATGGCATGTCCTGTTTCCAAGTTATCACTGACGCCCAGATGCATTCCTGTTCTTGGGTTCCACAGACAGCCAGGTACCTTTACAATGGTTCCCCTCTTTTACTTAAGTTGGGTCAAATTTCTATTTCTAATAACATCTCCCGTTAATTTAAATACACACATCCACACACATGTGCACATGCAAGGGATGATCTTCATGTATGAATATCAAAGTTTAACTCTTCCAATATTAAGTTTTTAAAAATTGGGATGAAAACAATGACTTGATCTACAAAGTTAGCATTAATATAAATGAACAACTTTGTAAAACAAAAACTTATGTCAGAAGAGATTTTTAACAGTGAAGGATCACAAAAGTGTAGAGTACTCTTTGTGCCCTACCAATCTCACCTGAAATAAAAATCTCCAAGAACAATGAATCTATTCAATGAAAAAGTACGAGCTCCTTCACTCAAAAGGCTGGTGAGATGCCAGCCCTGCAGATCCTGGCTTGATTTTACTGCTTTAGACAGCAAGGTAACTACTGGGAATCACCTTTGACCTGTGGTCCTACAAAGATATTTCAAAAGGAAAGGAAAAATATTTTGTCCTTCATTGGCAAACGGAGTTATGTTTTAGGGGCACAAGCGGCTAAAAGTTCAAGGTTTGTAAAAGTGGATGTTGAGTGAGTTTAATATACCATAGAAGCATCTGAATCCTCTAGGCTTATTCAAGAAAAACACTGCTGAATAACTAAAAAAGGTAAATATCAGGCTGATTGATGGATTTTTAAAAGGCCATGTGGTACATGCATCTGATTTATTCTCTCTCTCTCACTCTCCCCTTCTCTCTCTCCAGAATTTAAACTTCCTATATGATGTGCATAGGTATGTCACATTTTCCTCAGCAGCCCTGTGAAAGGACTTGGTCAGCATGATCTATGCCTGGATTTTAATTATAAGGGGGACTTTATAAGTGTTCATTTCCATAAAGACAGTGGCCGCATCTATTTTACAACTCTTTCAGAAGGGATGCTTTAGTACTCGGGCACTGTGGCAGTCTTCATAAACACACACGCGCACACACACACACACATGCAGCTCCATTTAAAGTCAGATATGTTAAACATCTTGTCAATTTAGTGGCAAAGCTCTGGCACTCTGATGTTCTGGTATTCTTTCAATCTTTCTGTATTTTAACAAAAGGTTGAAACTGTTGCCCCATGAGAAAGTTGAATCGTCTTGTCAGTAGATCTCTACAAACAGGATTTATCCATTGCTTCAAGCCCCAAGTCTGACATAGGTGGTTTTTTTTTTTCCAAAATGGGTGTGTTCAGCACTGCCCCACGGAGAGAATCTAACCGTGGAATGGGCTCCTCAAGCTAGACCCACGTCCCCACAGGACCTGCATGGACTGTTCATCCCTCACTCTCCTTCTCTCCATCCAGCTCGCCTGTGGTGGTGCCTGAGTGTAGCAAAAACAGCTTGAAGAGAAGGAAAGGGAAGGGCTGCTGGGACTAAGGGAGAAAATGGGCCAAGCACAGTTTCTGGCTCATAGTGTTTATTAATTCTTTCTATAAACATTTATTGAAACTACAGCATGTTACGCATTGTTCCAAGCTCTGAGGAAGAGTGATGGAAAAACAAAACAGAACACCAAAGTCTTTGCTCTCATCTGTAAAGCTTATAACCTAGTGGCAGTGATATGTTTGTGGAGTGGTGGATGCCTTGATGCGCGAAGTGACAGGAGGGGTGACAGCTAGGGGCAGCTACTACTTCCCACTTTGTGTAACTCTAAGTACTGACTCTAAGTTGACCAAATCGACTTCCCATCCTAACTTTGGGATTCCAGTCTCTCTACCTGGCAACTGTGACCCATGTGTACTGGCATTCTCACTTCATTTTATTTAAAATGTGAATTTAGGGCCAGCCCCATGGCTTAGAGGTTAAGTGCGCGCGCTCCGCTGTTGGCCGTCGGGGTTCGTATCCCGGGCGCGCACTGACACACCGCTTCTCCGGCCATGCTGAGGCCACGGCCCACATACAGCAACTAGAAGGATGTGCAACTATGACATACAACTATCTACTGGGGCTTTGGGGGAGAAAATAAATAAATAAATAAATAAATAAAATTAAATTCTTTAAAAAAAAAAAATGTGAATTTAAAGTGCCCTCTGGGAGAGGAAAGGCTGAAGGTGCCTGTGCCGACAGGCGCTTGGCATTACTAGCATTATCATTACCTTCGAGAAGCTCAGTCAAAAACCTCTCCAAGAGAACCGCCAGGTGGCACCTGTAAGGCGCAGATGGGGAGAGTCATTTGCCCCACACCCCACAGCCCGGAATAACCAGGCTGCGTGTCTTCCCTGTGGGCTTGTTGGCGAGGAAGTGGGGGAGTTTTAGCCTCCGTTCAGACTGCGTGATTACGTACCCTGTTTTCCTGACACCCCAAACACGCAGATCGCAGATCTGTCCCCACGCACCAGGGCTGCCAAAGGCATGTCACGCCTGTTGGGAGCAGCTCGGCCTTATTCCCCAGCCGCGACTTGAGGGCTGACGGTGGGTGGCCGTGGGCTGCCTTCAGCTGGAAGCCAAGCCAGTGCCCAGGTCTCCCCCCGCCAGACCTCTACCCCGGCCAAGGCGGAGGAGTGGCAAGAGAGACGGGTCCCAGGGTGGGGGCAGGCAGAAGTCTGGGGGAAGAACGGGGGACACCGCCTCCCATTCCCACCCGCCTCGATCTGGGCGGGCGCTGCCAGTGGCCCGGGTCTGGGGCGCCTCCTCCCGCGGGTTAGAGATCCCTGTGGTTTCTCCTGCCCCGGGTCGCCCCTCACCACCGCTCTGCAGCAGTGTTCCCACAGTCCAGGCTGGGCGACCGTCCCCGCTCGCAGAGGGGCCCAGCAGAGGGTCGGGGGTGCAAGGTGTCAGCACACGGAGCAAGCGTGTTTTGTTCATTTCGGGCTGGGCGGGGGGGAACCAACTCCACTCCATCAGTAGCGGGAAGCGAGCTGCGCCAGTTGCGCGACTGTCGCTGTCGCCGCTGCCTCTTTTCAGCCGCCGGTGACATTGGGAGGAGACCACTTGGAACGGCAGAGGAGGAGGAAGAGGAGCGGGGAGGGTGGAGGATGGGTAGGGGGAGAAAGTAGCGATTGTGCCAGGGGGCGTGTGAGCAGCCGGAGAGGCAGCGCGCTGGTGACAACTTCTCCGGGGTGCGCGCGGCGGGGCGGGCGGGCGGGGCGCGAGCGGGGAGCGCGGCGGAGCCGGGAGCCGCGGGAGCCTGGGGGAGCGCGGCCCGCGCCCTGCGCCGCCGCCGCCGCCCGCTCGCGTCCTCCGGGTTCCCAGCCCCGCGTGCTGAGGCTCGGGTCTATAAATAGCAGGTTACAGCTCCCGCTCGGCGCGCACACGCTCACACGCGAACGCAGGAAAGTCAGGCTAAAAGTGTCTGCTGCTGCCGCTGTCGCCCCCCGCTCCGCCTCCGGGAGAGGTAATGACCCGTCTCGGATCCGAGGGCTCGGGGGGATTTTTGCAGGGTGGAGTGCGCGATGGTGGGCGATTCGGGAGGCGTTGGAGCGGGTCTGAGAGTGCGGGGGCATGTCCTGACGGGGGGAGCCTGTCTGTTTTGCATCAAGTTTCTCAGTCTTGCAGCTCCGATAGCCCCTCCTGCCCTGTCGCCTAAGGGGTGCTGTCTCTCCTTGGTTGCTAGGGTGCCCCCGTGACCGCACTGACCCTCTCGCCGAGCGCCCCTCGGCCCGGCAAGCGCGCATGGTCACCCTCACACACGCTCTCCGGGCCCCGGGTAACTCTGAGCTCGGGCCTCCCTGACCTTCCGAGGCTGAGCCCACCTTCGCTGTCCCTTTGGAGAGGCTGCGGTGGCCTGGGGGCTCGCTCTCACCCCCATCCCGGCCGCCAAGGTGTTGTCACCGCCAGCTTCAGAAGTCATCTCTAAAGCAAGCGGTGGGGGTGGGGGACGGGAGTGAGGGTGACAGATAACTGAGGTTTCGGTTGCCCCATGTCCTGGTTTTTCCTAAAGAGCTCCTCTCCGTGACCACCCCCAGCATTTCATTCTGGCAAAGAAGCCCACACGTCTCCTCTTGGCCACCAAGCATCTCTTGTCCAACCCCAAAGAGGTCTCCCTAAGGGGTTAGAAAGCAAGGGTCTTGGAGTGAGGGCATGGGGAGGGGTGGGTTGGCGGAATCATTGTTGGGAGTCTGAAAACTGCGCTGCAAGCTCCCCAAGCTCTCTGGCAGCTCTCGGGGAGGGCCCAGGCCAGAGGATGCCTACCAGCCAGGGGCTGGTCCCTGAATAGACTTTCAGGCTTGTAGCTGGGACTAAGATGAGGATGCTGGAGCTACACAGACCTGTTTTTGCCCCTCCCTACGCCTCTGAAATCTCCTCCCTTTGTGGTGGTTTCTGCCCCTGAGGACACGCTGGAGAGGGACCGGCAGTTTCTGTTTGGGGACAAGAGGTTTTATAAGGGTGAGGATATGCATATCGATTAGGTTGTTGCTGCTTCTGCTGCACACAACTTGCTGGAAAAACCCAGGAGGGTTTTCTATTACTCCTGTTTTAATGATGTAGATTCGCTCCTTTGCTTCTGTTCTTTCTTCTCCAGAACCAGGCTTCCTCTGTCTTTCTGAGATGGGTTATTTGAGGTCATTACATTTTATGACTCCAGGTGTTACATTTTGTATATCTCCTTCCTCTCAGTATGACAGAACTTGTTTATAAAGGTGTGGCTCTATAAAATAAGTAAAACCCTAGAAGACAGAGGAGAAATTCATCTTCTTTCCTTCAAGTTGGGTACTAGACAGCTCTTTTATAGGTGTACAGCTACATTTCAAAGATCTTGCTTGTAACAGGAATTTTCTTAATGGATTCTGGACCAGAAATGGTAAATGGCTTAATGCTAAAGCAGCAGATAAAGTGCGAGGAATCACTAACAGGAAAGCTGGCTGATGGTGTGCAAGTTGAGTAAAAAGAGGACTGGGCAAGTGGGCATTGTCTCACTTAGTAGACAAAGAAATGCATTATCTTGTGTTCCTTTGTGATATACTTCAGTAAAGCATTGATAGGAAATCAGAGTAAATGATCAGTGGCTTTCTGATAAGTACGTGGGCATTAAAAATTGAACCTCTTGGATTTCTAGTAATGTAAAAGGCTACTGCAGTGGAATGCTTTTTTAGCGTATTTCTTTAAAATGTGATTTAGAAGATTGTCGTTGAAAGGTTATGAAATGTGCATGTGAAGAGAGTCTGGATGCTAAGTGTCATTAGGAAACATATGTGCTGATTGAAATACTGCTCTTATTTTAGAAGAATATTCTCTTTGATTAGGCAAATCAGCATTTATTTGCGATAAACTAATGACCAGTTAGGATGTACATATTTATAATTGTGTTTTGCTTTTGATCCTTTGATAAAGTATAAGAAAAACGAGATAGACCAAATTTAGTCTTCTCCCTCCAGCTGTTTAAAGAAGCACATGGTGGAAGTTATAGTCAGGAAATACTTGTAAAATGTTGGGTTTGAGTTTCACTTTGGGGATACAGATTGACTGAATGACTTCATTTCTCATAAGACTTTTGTCAAAACACTCTATAACATAGACTCATCAGTTAAATTTGATTTTAAAATAATGCTATTATATTTTAGTTGTGTGAAATGGAAAATCATTAAGCTTAGGGAAAAGCCATGTATTTGTTCTAAATTGTGCAAATTGAAAGTAATTCATTTCTTTTCTGTGACCTGGGAGTACCTTCTAGTACGAGTAATATAAATCCCCACATGGGTAACAGAGTTAACTTTCACTACTTTGAGGCAAAACCCAAGAGGGCAGTTCTCTTAAAGACGGAGAATAAAGTGCAAAGAGAATAAAGTGCAAACTGATCTCATATCTCTTAGCAACCAAATGGATGTCAGTTTCTGGGTAAGTACCTGACATCTGAGAATACAAAGTTAAAGAAATTATGGAATCATAATTAGTGAGTAAAATGCTTCCTGAATATCTATTATATTTTCTTATTTCACAGTGAGCAATCCCCAGCAAGTACTAATATTAGATATTCAAATAGCATAGTTTTTGTAATCTGTATGGAATAAATTCTTGTCTTTCACAACCATGAGGATTTTAATAGCTAAAATTGTGCTGTTTTAAATAATCTCAAGTTAAGTGTTGATGTTCAGTTGAAAGCTGTATCTGTCTCTTC
This sequence comes from Ceratotherium simum simum, assembly GCF_057802395.1. Taxonomy (NCBI): domain Eukaryota; kingdom Metazoa; phylum Chordata; class Mammalia; order Perissodactyla; family Rhinocerotidae; genus Ceratotherium; species Ceratotherium simum. The sequence continues at coordinate 41,550,211 of NC_141911.1, forward strand.
TGTGTTCTGTACCTTAATTTTTCAACATGTCCTATCTATTTTTCTAAGCCTGAGGGAATCTGCTTCATAGGCCATTTTGTTACTACTTTTTTAGGTTGAGTTAGAAATTCTGGATTATAGAGCTCCTTAGGACTCACTCATTAATATACGTACATACTTTCATATTCAGGTTTACGAAATGAGATTATTAAGCAAATGATTTCAGTTTAAACATTTATTTTTAGATAAATCCAAATGATGATGCCATGATTGCATTTTTGTGTGCAAGATGCACATAGCCTTTGTTTTCCAAAACTTTAAATGCAGTATGTACCCAGAAAACACATTAAGATGTGTAAGAAAATTTTAAGGCATCTTCAGAGTCTCAGGCATAATTGTCATCTGAATCAAGACTTGTTAGTTCATTCACTTTATACATTTTCACTACCTTGTAGATTAATAGGAGCATTTTAAAACTTGTTATGAAGTTTTATTATTATAACTATGTTGTATATATATATCTGCAACTGCAGTGCGATTTTTCTTATATAAGACACAGTTATAACTGCTGTCTTATTTTCTAGAAGTACCTTGTTATAGGTGGTATACCATAAGGCCAATAGAATATCTAGGAGTTGTAACTTGAGACTTTTTTCAATTGACTTCATAATTTTAGCAAACATTGAACTGTCATGATAGATGTAATCTCAACGTAATATAAAGAGTTGGACTTTAATGTATATGTTTTCTTCAATCATGTTTTCCAAGCTGAGTTTCTTAAATTGAAATATTTTGAGTAAGTTCTGTCTTCTGCATTGGGCAGCCATTCCAACTAGGTGTTCTAATTGTGTGATGGAGGCCTCAAAATAGCCCTGTACAGAACCCAGTGAAATAGACTTGGCAGTAGTCATTTGGTTAAGCTGATTAAAGGAAATCTTGAGTTTTCTAGATCATGTGGCTTTGATGGGAGATTCCTTTGGGGATTATCTAAATTAATGATTTCAAAGAGATGGAGGTAACACTGCCCTTAAAGGAGCAATTCTTCCTCCCTCTAAAAAAAAAAATATTTCATGTCTTCATTAACAAAACCTGTAACTTTTTATATTTACTAATCTAATCAGATGTTTTGTACCTGAATTTATGAGACAGGGCTGATTTTATGGTATGTATAATTTCATTTATTTCCATTAGCCATTTTATCTGAACTGTGTTTCAGATCTGTCTTTCTGGATAAATTTGCTTTAAAATAGAGCATTTCCACTTTCCTGAAGATGTCCATTGTGCATTTGGAGTTAAAGAGATATTTAGCACTAGGTGGCAGTGTGCAATGCTTAGTATCCGTGGGTCATTTTAATTGTGATATATTCATTATTAAAGCTTTTCTTTTAAACAGAATTTATTTGTATCACGAGTGAGTTAATGAAATTAACATCAACAGGCAGCTACATCCTTAGCAGTATATTGAGAAGATCTATTGTTTGTAATACTTTAAAGATTTGATTGTAATATTGAACACACTCTGCTTTTATGTGAGGTCCACTTACGTGTGAAATTGTTGGAATTAATTTAATTAAATGTACCAGAATTCTGCTTATGACTAAGAGAATGGAAAAAGGGAAATTAAGTGAACAGGATAGAAAAAAAACCCATGTGGCCATTCTAAAATAGACATTGTGTTAACCATTTCTATTTTAATCTTAATCCTCTCACAACACAGGCTGAGCAAATTCTCTTTCTAGGAGTTGAAGGCTATAATTGTTAATTTTTTTCTATCTCATTGCCCTTGGGACAAAGCAAAAAAAAAAAAAAATGCAGATTGTCTCACTGACACTTCAGCAGATCCCCTAATGTCCTCTGTAATAGTGATGGCCTGACCACCACAATGACCAAATTGGATTAGCCATGTAGCACTGTCTACTGGTTATTATGACAGCTGAAATTTATCCAAACCATTTCTTTTTGGTTAATCTGAATTTAGGCATCCCTGTCTTTTGCTGAATGATTAAATTATGGGTCATGGCAGAGTTAATCAATTTATTCCATCATAAATAATGGGACCTCTGCATTGTCTAGCCAACTGATTGGAACCTCCTCAAGATCAATATGGTAGATGTTTCAGCCATGTTCATTGTATGTGGCAATTGTGGGAATGGAGACCAAGGGAAAAGTTAATCAATATAAATTGGCATAATTAAGCAACACACTTCTTTTAAAAAATTCTTCTACTATGTAAAATCTCAAACATAATAAAAACATAGAATAGTACAAAGAACTCCCATGTACCCATCAGCCAGCTTCAATAATTGTCAAATCATGGCTATTCTTGTTTCATCCACAATCCCACTTACTATTTCCTTCCTTGGAGTTTTTGGAAGCAAATTCTAGAAATTATATCAAACGAAATATACTTGTGAAGCAGTTATTTACAAAAATAGGTATCATATGAAGGGCAATTTTAAAAATAATTGGTGTAGTAATAACACTGCATATTTCACTTAAAAAGTCAGAAATCTTGGCGTTAGGTAAATTAAGCACTTGAATTCATTTTTGGAAAATATGGCAGACTTTATATAATTAAGGAATGAGTTTGTTAAGTTCTATGTCATATTTTTTTAATCACCAGAAGTGTGCAGCGATGTTCCTTGAACATGTTAGGTAGTTAGAACATACTTGATAAAGCAATGACTGAATCAGGCTTCTTAGAGGAAAACGAATACTGACTGTTTGCATACCTTATCACTACAGTTCTCTTATCGAACATTTTACTTCTAAAGAGGCAGACGTAGATCTAGCAGAACCTTGGCATGCAAGAATTTAGTTTGCATGAGTCGAGATTTTACCATCCATCTTAAAGGTACATGGTGTGTAGTAATCTGTAATTTTGCTGAGGTATGAATTGCAATTACACAGTCCTGGAAACTTGCCTTTCAGTGAGTGAGTCTAGCCACTGGCCCAGTGGTCACACTTCCAGGTGACTTGATGCTCTAGGTGATATGGCACTTCACTTTCTGGGGCTAATTATCCCTACTGAGTGTATTTGAGAATTTGGGAATCTGAGAAATTGGTCCTCCCCTTTGAGAGTGTCATGGATCTCCTAAAATATACCTTTTAGATTTTGTGTAGAGTTGAAATTTTAAATGAATAGAATTTTTTTAGATTTCAAAAATTTGACAGTAACTACCATATATAAACCTTTGTGACTTTATGTGTCTAAGAGCAAATATAATTCCACTGTAGAAAAAACAAGTAATTTGTATCTGAAGGGTTTATGCCGTGCCATATTTTTCATATGTATAAATTATAGGGAGCAAAGACTCTGTATAATTTTCTTAATATTAGGCACATGATTTTTTGACATTTTTGAAATTTACTATAATGTTTTCTTTCCTGGGCTGTGTTTTAAAGGCTGCCTCCCAATTTACTCATGCTATTCGTATTCCCATTTCCCATTTTATATTTTGGGTGGGAGTGAAGATGGTACATACTCAGAATAGTATAATGAGAAATAATTGAGCCAGTTGGCTTCTAGTTGATTTCTTTTTTTTCTACTCATTTTTTTCTTGATTATAAATGTAATAAATCTCCATTGAAAAAAATTTGTCAAGTAGAGATAAGTCTAAAGAGGCAGAAAAAATCACCCAAAGACAATATTCTTAGCATTTTATCATATTTCTTTCTAGGATTTCCTGTGATTCGTTTGTAAAAGTTGAGATTATAGTTTGTGCAAGTGTGCATGTGTGTGAAAATGAGTGTTCTGATTTTTTTACTTAGAATGCTGCTGTTGGATTCAATTTAGATATTGATTGAGCACCTACTATCTGCCAGGTACTGTGCTAAGCTCTGTTCTGGTGTACAGCAATGAATACAAAAGAAAATCACTTTTCCCATGACTGTAAACACTTCTCTAACCTTTTTTTTTATTATTGCTGTCTGGAAGTTAGGCATATGAATCATTATCATTTATTTAGCCATCGTCTCAACCTAGACTTTTACATTATTGGCATTTTTTTTTTTTTTTGCTATTATCACAATGTGATGAATATTTTCTGTATGACTTCATTTTCTGCTATTCCTTGTCTATATTTTTCACTGTTTTCTTAGGATAGATTCCTAGAAGTAGTATACCGGATAAAGGGTATGAACCTTTTAAAAACTCCTTATACATATTGCCAAATTGCTTTCCAGAATGATTGCACCCATTTTCATTCTTCCTGGAAGTAATTGTCATATCTCCATCCTCACCAGCATTGAAGGATATGTTTGTAAAAAGTTTGTTAATTGGAAAGGTGAAGATGATTGTAACAATATCAACAACAACAACAATATCATCATCAACAACACTTATTGAACACCTCCTACCGGCCATTCAGCATGCAAGACTTTTATCTGTATTATCTCATTTAATCTTCCCAACAACTGTAAGAGGAGGAAAATACAGTAGTCCCCTCTTATCCGCAGGGGATGCATGCCAAAGGCCCCCAGTGGATGCCTGAAACTGCGGATAGTACCAAACTGTATATATACTATGTTTTTTCCTATACATACATACCTATGATAAAGTTTAATTTATAAATTAGGCACAGTAAAAGATTAACAACAATAACGTGCAATAAAATAGAACAATTGTAACAATATACAGTAATAAAAGTTACCATAGATCTTAGCAACCTCAGAATATGGTTTTTTTTCTTTCCTTACTAAATCCATAACTTTCACCTTTTCACTTAAAGAAAGCACGTTAAGGCTTCTCTTTGGCATCTCCGAATGGCCGGTATCACTATTCTTGTGCTGTGGGGCCATCATTAAGTAAAATAAGGGCTACTTGAACACAAGCACTGCAATACTGCGACAGTCCATCTAATAACTGAGATGGCTACTAAGTGACTAACAGGTAGGTAATGTATGCAATGTGAATATGCTGGACTAAGAGATGATTCACATCCCAGGCCGGATGGAGCAGGATGGCGAGAGATTTCATCACGCTATTCAGAACGGCATGCAGTTTAAAACTTATGAATTGTTTATTTCTGGAATTTTCCATTTAATATTTTTGGACTGCGGTTGACCACGGGTAGCTGAAACTGCGGAAAGCGTAGATGAGGGGAGACTACTGTATTATCATCCTGTTTTAAAGGTTAGGAAACATTTTTTGAGACGTTAAGTGATTTACCCAAGGTCACACAACTGGTAAGTGGTAGAATTGGGTTTTGGACCAAGATTGATTTTACTTTTTTAAAGGCTTTAAAGTGCTACATTCTCCTTCTACTATTGTGCTGATTAGGTGAGGCTGAACATTTTGAAATGCTTATTTTCATTTGTACTTCATTTTTTAAAATTAATTCATATCTTTAGCCAGTTTGTGTATTGGGACTTTGGTTTTCTTTTCATCAGCTTTAGTGTCCTTTCTGTATTAGGGATACTAGGATATTAGTCTCTTTGTCATTTTTGTTATCTATATTGTTTTCTTTCTCATTTTTTTAACATATTAAATTTGAAAATATGTGTGTAGTTAAGTTGAATGTCATATTTCTTCCGTTGCTCTTTTTGCTTAGACAATACTTTCTCGTCATAAAACAGATTAAAATTTACCTAAATTATTCTTTCCTTAAAACAAGTTACATATAATTCTTTAATGATTTTTCTTCTCTCTAGCCTACCCAACGTTGTTTTGGTGTGTGGTGTGAGATAAGAATTAAATTGATTTCCCTCCTAAAAAAGTTAAGCATTTTCCAGCAGCAGTTTTTGAATAATCCATCCATTTCCCACTTACTTGTGATTCTGTCACATCATGTGTTATCTTACTCTGGAGGTAAACACACACACACACTCACACTCCCACGTAGTAGGTTTCTGGTTCTGACATACTTATTTCATTCCAGTGTTCTGAAAGTTCTTTTATCAATATCACACAGATTTAAATGTTATTTGCTGAGTGTCTGGTAGGATGAATACCCTCTTCTTGTTGATTGTCTCTGTGTATACGTATACCTTTTAAGACATTCTTGCTGATATTTCTTCCAGACTCATCTTAGAATAATTTGGTAAAACTACCGCAAAATGTTTTTGGATTTTAATTGAAATTTCATTGAGTGTGTAAATGGAATTGAGGAGAATTGGCAGCTTTATAAGATTTAATCTTCTTATCCAGGAACCAGTTGTGTCTCTCAGTAAAGTTTTGATTTGGGGGATTTTTCATGCTGTGTGTAAGGGCCTATGTTAGACATCAATCATTTTGTCTAAATATTTTCCTTTTTCATGAATCGGTCTTCAAGCTGACCAAGGAATTATATAGCATGCCTTATGCACCATAGGCCCACATTAGCTTTGCTCATTCATGTTTACATGTTTGACTTAATGGCATCTCATTGCCCATGAGAGGGAGGGAAACATGAGGCGTGAAGGCTTCTCTTTCCCATTACTGGGCTACAACCTCGCAGTAAACATCTATTTATTTTAAATTATTTTACTTAAATTAACCTAAGAAGATACATTAAGTAAAAATATTTAAAATATCAATATGAATAATAGTTCAACTTCTTCCACAGCTCACTAATGAGATGTCATAAAATTGTCCAAAAATATGTATTATCAACAAAATACAATGCAGCAAACATTGCTCAGTTTGATATTTGGTTTCCAGTTGTCAAATCTGGTGTAATTACCTCTAACATCATCAATTTTGGCCCATTACAATGGAGTGACAGTGTTGGATAACTATCTTGAAGCTACAGCTTATTTATTTGGGTCTGTACTCTAGTTATACAGATTTTTAAAATGAAAATCCAGAAATATTTTCATACACATGATTCATTTATGTCTTTCTTAAATGCTACATAACTATACACTCCAGCTCGCTTTCATTGACCCTGGATATAAAGCATTTTGCTTATTGGAATCATGCAGAAGAGAAAGGCTTGCTTTTATTAACATGAATCCTCCAGGTTTCTTGAAGCTGGGCTTGTTTATCTCGGGCTAATGGACCCTACCTCTGCTGCTGCCCTGTCTCAGGGGGCTGCAAATAGACAAATAGGAGAAGTATTGTGTGTGGGGGTCCTCAGGCCTGCTCATCTATACCTCCAATTCCACTTATATTATTTTCAAGGGCAATTCTTCTGTGTAGTGGAATTGTACATGTAAGTTATATAGGAGCTACAAGCATTGGGGTGTGGTAACCACGTTCATCACCCTGCCTGAAACAGTGGAGGCTTCCCCATGGGTGGGTCACCAAGTCGGATTCTACCAACATCCACTTTCCAATGCATAGGCTAGACAATTGAGCTCAATGACAAATGAAAACAAGTGGAAGCTTATAATTTGCTTCTGTTAAGATTTTCTAATTTCCATGCTTAGGTTTATATATTTCTTTTTAGTTGAATGCTTGAAGCAACATGCGCTAGCAATGATGAAAATCCTCTCAAAGCCTCAAGAGAGTTTTTCTCCCACTTGTTTAAATTTCCCTGTCAACATCTCTTAGGTGATATAATACTGAGAAAGAGTGTGTGAGAGAGAAAAAGACTAGTGTAGACAGTGCACAGCAGAGAAATTGCAGTGGGATCCTAAATCACACAACGTCTAAACTGGAATTCTAACTCATACCGACTCATATCTCTATAATGATAAAAATTCATTGAAAAATACAGTCTTAGTACGAGAAGGCATCTTCGAAGACCTCTAGTTTAACTATTTCTGTGCTCCATTTTAGAATGACCAACATCTTCATTTGCTCAAGACTGAGAAGTTTCAGTGCTAAAACCAGGAGAGACCCGGGCAAACGGGATGGTTGGTGACCTTATCTTCACAAACATGTTTGAAAGGTATAGGGAGAATAATAGAAAGAAGTTTTCAAATAATCTGTTGTACTCAGTAGCAAGAAGAGACAGTTTTTGGTTATGAAAGTGTTACTTGAACATTCTATGAATAATAATCACCTCAGAGATGTTACAAAATCTGGACTCAGGTTGTCCTTTGCTGGCAGAAACTGGATATTTTTTAATTTATGTGTTTATACTTATTTATTCATAATTTATTCCCTGCATACTTCCAAAAATGATTTGAGATGCCTTACAGGAAAGCCACGTATAAAGATGCTGAGTTTTTACAGCAGGTCAATAATAATGTAAAAGTATATTTTGGAGTTTGACTAAACATAGTATGCCTTAAGAATTAAATTTGGTAATATGAATACTACCCAGTGTGAGATCTGAGGTGGTCTAGGTAGAAAAATATATTGGGGCATTTAAAGTCACTACCCAAATCCTATGATTTTGGATAAAATGTAGCAATTATTTGAGCAATTATTTGATGTTACAAGGTTCCCACCAGACAGTCTGGGTAAGCTCTTGAGGTAGGGCCCAGTATAGAAGAGCTCTAGGCCTATCCAAACAGGAATGGCAGCTTTCTTTCACATGGCTGTTTTTGATTCTGGGTCCACACAGTCTAGCATTAGACACAATTGTGTTGCATTGAAATGACTGCTTCATTTATTTAAAAAAAACTGGTGTCTAAACTGTCATGATTTTGGGAAAGTCATTGTCATCTATCTGAGCCTGTTTTCTCATCTATTAAGTAGCGATAATAACTATCTCATAGATTTGTGGTGAGAATTAAGTGGGATTGTATAAAAAAATGACATAAAATATACTATAAATAATATTGACAACCATTAATATAATGTAATAATTAGTATAATTATTATTCTGTTATATCCTATACTAAGAGTGATCATTTAGGACTCAATTATAGCTGTAAATATAACCTAGAGAACTATATAGATTCATCTTGGATAGGGGTGGATGGCCAAGTATATTTAATAGAGAGATATACTTATTCTAATTTATCCAAGTCAGTTTAAATGTTGAATTATAAATGCAATCAATTGACTCCATGGGTACCAAAAATGGAATTGCTACATTTTGTGTAGCAACTACCCGTACATAAACAACACTTATGTATATTTGTTTTTCCTTTCTAGAGCACCCATTTAGAATAGATAGGTATGTTTTAAAAAATTGAATTTAAACTACCTTAGAGCAGGGGTACACAATTTTTTTTTTTTTTAAATATTGAGTTTAACTGTCTTTGACAGGGTAAGTCTATTACGATCACAGTCTCTACTACTCCCTGTTATCTTACACCTGACCTAGTTCACTTATGTGTGTTATTTGCCTGGCCCTTTGCTAGCATTGGAGCTTATATCTTCTATATCTAGAAAAACACAAATGGATTACATATTTCTCAAACTATCCTTTATATATTATCATGTAAAACAAGGCTCCAGGAAAAGGTGAGCAACATATACTTCAATGGTATGTTTTCTGACAGTGTTTTTGTTTGAATATACTCTATGGCTGCTTAAGGCCTAAAACTTGAGTTAAAACAGAATGACAGATTTGACATTGTTTTCTGAAATTTAAGAACCTAATACAGATTCTCATCCAAATATGTAGTCATTTTCTACTGCAAAATAGAGGAGGGCCAAGGGGTTATCTGTGAGAAAAGCCAAGCAATGTTTTAGAAAACATTCAGAGTCCACTCGGATGAATTTTAAGCCATAGTCTCCTTATCTGTAAACTGGTTCATTAACACCCAGCTTGCAGAAGTGTTATGAGAATGAAAAACAATAAGGGATGTAAAGTGCACAGTGTCAGACCATAGTAAGTCTTCAATGAATAGTAAGTCTTCAAGCTATTTTATTACTATGATTAACACTTTTTATTATTATATGAATGAATAATTGAGACATTAGAGTTACCAGACATTGTATTTTCTAAACGTTTGACAGTTGAATTTTAAATGAAATCCTAGTGTATAGATATAAAAACAATATTTTATTAGTATAAATGCATTTTGTAAATTCACATTTTAAAAATATACTTTCAATCAATGAAAACAAGGAGGTTCCTTTGCTGAACACAAATATGTAAAGTCTAGGCTTATAGATAATAGTTGCACAATTATATCAGCTCCGTTGTGCAATTTATTTTTTGTTTTTTTTATTTTTTAATTTGGTGTCTTTATTTGGTTTTGTTTTATTTGGTATTTTTATTTTATGTTTTTATTTGGTTTATATGATTTCTTCCTCAAGATTGCAAATTTCTCAAGTATGGGGAACATCTCCAATTCATTTTTTGGACCCAGTGCCCAGTAGAATGCATGGCATATGGTAGACCTCAAATGTTTTTTGGATAAATGAATAATCTGCATAGTGGGTCTTATTTTACCTGAAAAAAATCACTGTTATTTTAAGGCGAGTTGGTATGTAAAAGTGTTAGAACTTGAAAGGGACAGGAAATGATATAACAAAATAACCACTCTAAAAATGGTACTTTCTTGATGAAGATCTAGAAGAACTTTAATCTATTAATAAAGCTCTTGCTATGCCAGGGAAGAATCTGGTCTTTGAGAAGACAGTGTGTGTGTGTGTGCGTGCGCGCTCGCATATGCATGCTCCTTCATGCATGTGGGTTTACGAGAGTTGGTGAGGGACAGAGTGAAGGAAATAGGAAGCGAATGAACATTTGTGGGGGTCCTGCCATGTGTCAGGCACTTGCTAAGCACATTGCCTTGAATGTGGTCTACCCTTCTTGAGGATTTTCGCTGCATCAGAGCCTGTTGAAATATGCCCGCTGAAATGTTTATCACACTTTGGCAGGTGGACTATGGAAAACAATTACAAGCTATTTGTAGAACTGTGGAGTCAACTTCTGTTTTCTTGAGGCTGAGTAATTTGCAGAGTTCTTTATCACCCCTGTCTTATCCATGAGAACCAGCAATAGAAGGTTGAGGTAAATCGGGAAAAAAATATATCGTCATGGGAACTCACTGCTTCATTCTGATAAAAATAACAATAGCTAGCATTTATTGAACACTATGAGTGCTTTACTCACATTAACTCTTTTACTCCCCGCAATTATGTGAGGTAGGCACTGCTGTTACCCCCATTTTATAGGTGAGGAAATTGAGGTACAGAGAGCAAATGTAACATGCTCCAGTTATACATTTAGGAAGCGGTGGATGCAGGATTCTGAACAAATTCCTTAAGGACCCACCACTCAGGATCTACTCTTGCAACCTGTCTCTTCAAATATCAGCAGCAGAAGTAAGAGCAAGCCTTATATTCTTGCCAGTTCCATCTTGGGGTTCTTCTCTTGAGCTTCAATTGATGGGAAAGGAAAATGATTGCTTCCTTGAGGGTGGCTTGCAGCCATGGTCCTGGGGCAAGGTGCGCTCTCCCTGTTGTGGTCATGAAGAGTGAAGGTGATTGTTGCAATCCAGGAGGGAGGTGGGTTAAAAACAATGTAGGTATCTGTAGGATCCTTCTCTTTGCCGTTTGTTTCTCTTTCTTTTATTTTTTTTTAGTTGGAAAATATAGTTATTTAGTTCTAGTTGGATCAATCTGTAGAAAAAAATATATATACACATAATATCTGGAGATTCTATAATGATTATGAGCATAAAATTTTCCAGCAATTGGAAACCTTTAATCACGCACTTTGAACATTCTAGCCCCAGATTTTTTTGTGGCCTAAAAAACATCATGGGTGGAAGGAAACATCTGCTGTATTTTTCATGAGAGCTACAGAACCCAATATGCTTCATTTACATGGTCATTTTATGTGCATTGGGCACACTTAAAAATTTTACTTGTCACTGAATTTTCTACTCCAAACATTCCATGTAAGTAGAAATAAATGTTAACCTCTGTAAAAGCCACTGGTTAAATCCATCTGTAGAAGTTCGTGGCCAAATGTAGAAAAACCACTGTACAGGCTGGATTGTTTTTCCCTCCTACTGTCTTAGAAGATATATCTTGAGCACAAAATATATTTTATTTTTAGGAAGGATTTGTTTACACCGTATGGTGCCAATGTTGCTAAGGTTTATTTGTGCCACGGCTACTTACAGTACAGATACTGTGGGACTTTATCTATACTGTAAAAACAATGTATTTGAAGAAAATGAGTGCACTTTGGGTGACAGACAACTCTTCATTAAGATAAGCATGCGTTTAAATCTCCTTCTATGAAGAATCCTCTCTCTCTTAATGGAAGACAGTGTTGAGAACTAGCATTGCGTGACCATTGCAGATTTGTTTGCTGGTCTCTATAGGGAGGTTCATTTGCAGATCACCCAACATAGACACTTAATCTTGGGAAGAGGAAAAAATGCTTTTTGAAAAACACTAGAGGAATTGGTGTTTTTAGCCTGATCATAATTCATTGAAAACACAAGGGGATCTGTATGAACCATGTTCTTTAAATTAATGGATGGTGAGAAGTCTTTCTTCACCCTTGCGAATCCTTGTAGAAGACATTTGCAGAGAAATTACTGGAGTTACTCCCCTGTGGCGAGATTAATGATTTAATATGCAAAAGCAGACAACTCACAATTCCTTTGCTCAATGGCACTCTGAGCTGCACAGTCTTGTTGCTTTATTTTCCCCTTATAGCTTGTCTTCCTAAAAACTTTTGTAGAGTCAGACAGAGCCACTAATGCAAAGCCATATCCTTGATCTAGACTTGAGGACTCTGCTACATGGAACCGCCAAGCAATTCGTGATCTAGGTCTGGTGGAATAAATATCTATGTGAAGGTATTGAGATTTTCCTGCTTATCCATTTGAATTTACTGCTTGATTCACCAGCATTAAATTTAGGCACTGGAAAATGATGTTAGGGGAGGATGAATCTTTAGGCCTCTTACCTCATAGTTTCCAGTAAAAACAGAAACCAAAAAAAAGCATTTCCTTTAATAATCCATCACACAGTCTACTACACTTGTGCATCTTGTTGCTATCCTCTCCTCCTTCCAGCCTGGCTACACTATACCCTGCACCTCTGTACTCAATCCTGTTTCCTCCTGAAGTCTCAGGGATCTCTACATGACCATCATTCCTTGTTCCTATATCTTCACTTCCCTTTGCACCCCTCCAACGAGCAGTGAAACATATTCAAGATTTTTGCGCGTTAAAAAGAATAAAACATCTCTGTACTGCGTATTCCACTCCAGCTATCTTCATTTCTCTTTCATGGGAGAGCCAAACGTCTTAGAAAAGATGTTGAACATTTCCTATACTTTTCCATTTCATTGTAGTCTACCCCCCACAGCTCCAATGAAACTGCTTTTGCCAAGGTCACCAAGACTTTGTGTTACATTTCACTGGTCTTTCTCTGTCTTTATCTTACTTAACCACTTGGCAACATCAGATAGTGTTAACTATTCCTTAAAAAAAAAAAATCTTCCTCTGTTTTTCTTGACACCGAATTCTCCTTCTCTTAAGTTTAATTTTCAAATATACAATTTCTTGGATAAAAATGTATACACATATATATATAAATATGTGTATAAATATACATATTTCTTTAATTTCTTGTGGCTCGGCATACATATAATGCCTATATATTATAAGAAAAAATAATCAAACATGGTTGTGTCCCTCTTTCTCAACTATATCCTTCTCTGATTGGAATTGAACTAAATCCTTAGATCAGTTTGGGTGGATTTGGCCTCTTATAATGTTGATTGTAATCTTTGTATCCATGAATACGATGCATCTCTTTCTTCTTTAGTGTCTTTCAATACATTTTAAACATTTGCTCTATAAGGGTCCTCTACATTCTATCTTAGTTTTATTCTTAGGCACCTCATTTTTATTACAGTTATTTAAAAAAAATCTCTCTTTTAAAATTACGTTTTCTAACTATTTGCTAATGGCGTATAGAAATATTATTGATTTTAATGTATTGATCTTATAATCAGCCACTTTACTAAACTCTCTCATTCTAACATTTTTTTCCTATAACTTTGCTGTTTTCTAAGTATGTTTATTGTAATCAGAGTCTATTGCTAATAAATGCTCTTGGCTTCTGGTTATCTTAAACTGCCTTTATTTTGGGTTTAGTATTGACTAATAGTGTTATACAATTCCAAGTTGACAGTTTTTCTCTCAGCACTTTGAAGATATTGTTCCACAGTTTCCTGGCTTCTATTGTTGCTATTGAGAATTTTGCTGTCAGTCTAATTGCCATTTCTTTGTAGGGATCTATCTTTTCTTTCTGTTTAGGATAAAAGGGAACCACAAGGAAGAGTGCAGAAACTCAGGAATAACAGCAACAGAACTGTCAGAGAAGAGGTTACTGGAAACCAGGAGAAGGGAGGTTTGTGTACAACAGGAGCGGTGTGACCTGTCAAGAGGTACAGCCAACCCTGGGGACCTCACAGAGAGAGCACCAAGGTTATAAACACTTGGACTCACTCCCCTTCCTCCCTCTGATCTCCTGGCTGTGCTGTGCATTGGCCAAACCCAGTCAGAAGCCAGGGGTTGTGATATGACTGATGAGATGATAGATACAGGTCAGATAAATATAGAGGGAAGAGATCATGGTGGAAAAAGGTGGAGAGATTGGGTCTGGAGTGTTCAACGTAAAAATATTTAGCCCATTCCATTTAGTTTTCTTTTTTCTTCAAATTTGTTTTGATCATTTTCGATTGTTCTTGTACCTTTCTCAAATTTAAATCCCATCTTTTATTTCTTTAGGCGTCTCATGCATATTTATTTATATTGTATCTGTTAGGTTTGATATCTTAAGTCTCAAGATTCTGGTTTTTGGTGTTTCTGCTGACTCTTGCCATGCTGGCTTGTTTTGTTGAGTTTATGTTCATTTTTTAATGTGAGCACTTTTTTAGCTAAAAGTAATCTGTGGGATTAATTAATTAATTAAGGGACCTGAGTTGAGGATCCTTTTCTCCAAAGAAGATTTGCGTTTGTTTCTGCAAGATACCATGGACCTGCATGACCTTCTCTGTATGAGCAGTATCATTTAAACCTCAGACTCTTGTGAAAGAATAAACTATATATGTAGTTTTTCAGAGAAGGCTATCCATTGTTCTTTTCCTGCTCAGAGCCATGATGGAGGCAGACAGATTTCCTCATCTATTCCTTTTGTTGATGTGTGGAAGTTTTCCAGCCCACGTTTTATGAACAGTACTTCACTTTTGAGTGTTGCAGTTCTATGTGGAGCTCACGGTTATCCTCTCCCAGGACACAGGTCCTAGGCCTTAACACCTATTCTCCTATGCCGGGACCTTGGATTCACCAAGCTCTAGTTTCCTGGTATTAACATTTGTCCTACCCTTTCTTGATTATTCTTCATTTTAACTTGCCATTGAAGATTTTTTTTAAATTTCTTGTGGCTCATTATTTTATGATCTTGCAATTTACCCGAAATCTAGGACTTTGGTTGAAAGGAGATCACTAGTTCTCCTGTTTTTTTCCTTTCTTGTCTTGTCATCCTTCTCCATGTCATTTCCCTGCCTATCCTTTAAATTTCAGGTACTTCAGAGTTCTGTCCAATTCTCTCTTTCTGTATCATTTTACATTTCTAAATAAATTATTACTTTAATTCACCACCTACTGTAATCTCTATGTGGGCGGAGATTATGTTAATATATTTTTACCAATGTCTCCCTAGTGTTTAGCATAATCTCTAGCATGTAGTAAGTATCCAGTTCATATTTGTTGAATGAATGAGTGAATGGAAGAACTGTTAATGTGTCTCAATAGAGAATGATCAGTTTGTTTTACTAGAGGTGGGAGGAGTTGAAACAGTGATGGTACTATGATGGATAAATACTTTCATTTTATTTCAGTTTCTTGAAGTTTTCACTTCTCTTCAGGAAATATGTCTTTGGGTTTGTCTCTACCTTCATTTTGCAGGCAATATTAAGTATTTTTTACTCCTCCTTTAAAAACATATATGTCCAGGGGCCCGGCCCCGTGGCTTAGCGGCTAAGTGTGCGCGCTCTGCTATTGGTGGCCTGGGTTTGGATCCTGGGCGCGCACCGACGCACCACTTCTCCAGCCATGCTGAGGCTGCGTCCCACATACAGCAACTAGCAGGATGTGCAACTACCACATACCACTATCTACTGGGTCTTTGGGGAGGAAAAAAAATAATAAATAAAAGGAGGAGGATCGGCAATAGATGTTAGCTCAGGGCCGGTCTTCCTCAGCAAAAAGAGGAGGATTGGCATGGATGTTAGCTCAGGGCTGATCTTCCTCACACACACACACACACACACACACAATATATATATATATATGTCTGGAATACGCACAGATATGTAGAATTCTAAACAGCTTCAGTCAGTAGTGGGATTTTTCTCTCTGCTGAGGGGGATGTTTTGCATCTCTCCTGGTGAATAGTAACAAATTATCATTGGTCTTTTTTCCAATTAATATGAGGACCTTCTAGTTTGCGTGTGATTTTATTAAATTTGATGGTTAGGCTCGAAGACTTAGCTTCAAGTAGAGCAGAGAAAATGAAATTAACTTCTGGTAATATTCAGAGCATGCAACACCTGAACATACAGGAAAGCACTTTAAGTGTATGGGATAGAGGGCTCGGGTGAAATCTCTCTTGTCAATATTACACAGCTTTTATGCTAACAGCATGGGCCTGGCTCCTGTCTATAAGATTCTTTAGCAAAGAACACTGTGAAGAACAAGCTACTGCTATGTAGAGGCAACCCAAAGACTGACTCTCAAAATAAAGAACTCTGGCTTTTCCAAACCAGAGGTGACTGCCCTTGAAAGCAAGTGACTGTTAGAAGCAGTAAGGCAAGACCTGATTTGTGTTTTCAGTGAGCCTTGAAAACAATGGTGGGGAAGATGACTTTGGGAGTAACAGATACTATAGAAAGGCACCAATAAGCCCTTGGACAAAGAGATGCTACTACTGCAGATTTCAGTAGCTGCAAAGGTAAAGCTGTTTCACAAGAGTGACAAGCTTCCAAGAGCTTTTAAAGATGAAAATAGTCGTTGTACTTTATCTTGGCTATTTTAGAGAGCTTACTGGGTTATTTATTTTTCCTGTATGTCAGAAGCAGGAGAGTTGAGTTAGCTCTTGTCAAAAGTGAATAGAAACACAGGCTTAGCTGGCTGTGAGATTCCACAGAGGAGCAACAGTTGAAAAGCACAGCGTTATAGATGAAGACACTCCTACCAAAATATCAGAGGACAGATATTGTGAAATTTTAAGAGATGAGAGTGGGAAAGGTTTTCCCTTTGTTTTATTTGTTTGTGTTTGAGTTTAAGAAAACCATTTAGCATTAGGAGAATGAAAATGGGGGCAGGGCTCAGTGTCTACTACGACTTGGAGATTTGGGGACAGCAGGCAACATCTCCAGGGGCAAACCTAAACAAAGCAACTTCTCAGGTAAAATGCTGGGACTAATGCTATTAGTTCTTTTGTGACATTGTCCTGAAATATAAGAATAGTCAAAATGAAGCACTTGTTTTATGAAATTTAAGGGTATATTAGCCTCATTACCCCATGCAGCCAAATAAATTTATGAACTTAACCAACTAATGTTTAGGGAAAGGATTTACCATCCTCAAATTTTGGCTGTGAGACCTGGAAAAAGAAAAATGTGGTAATTGTTTCTCATATATATATATGTATATTTCATAGATGAATTTGTTAATTTTTATTCAAGCTACTTGCATTGAAATTACAATTGAGCCTATTAATGGAAATTGGGTAACATAATCAAATTAAAAAGAAGTTAAGTGTCTAGAACAAGGAATATAAACAAAGGAACATGTGAAAAGAGGCTTTTATTTTCCACATCTGTAAAAATAAGAGATTGGACAAAAGGTCACTGAGACCTCTTCTAGCTTTAGCATTATATGGCTCTAAGAATCTACAGTTTGCATTTTATTTCCTGTTGCTTTTTTGCTGTGCCCTACGCTACAGCCAAACAAGGCTACTTGATTTTTCCCAAACACCCCCTGCTTGTTCATATTTTCTCCTTTCAGAGTGTTCTTCCTTCCCAACTGTCTCCCAAAACTCTACCCACCCTTAAGGTCCAACCCAGGTCATATGCCACTTTTCCACAAAGCTGTCCCCTACTTCCCTAGCTGAAAGTGATCTAGGTGCTGTGCACCAAGGCACTTGTGGTTCTGTTATAATACTTTTCACAGGCTTCTTTGTATTATGCTTATTTGGTTACATGCCCATCTACTAGATTATAAACTTCTTGAGGTCGGGGATTCCACTCATAGATTCTCAATTATA
Organism: Ceratotherium simum simum; assembly: GCF_057802395.1. Classification (NCBI taxonomy): domain Eukaryota; kingdom Metazoa; phylum Chordata; class Mammalia; order Perissodactyla; family Rhinocerotidae; genus Ceratotherium; species Ceratotherium simum. Next base: position 41,568,266 of record NC_141911.1, read on the forward strand.
TATAGCGTTGTGCTTTGCACATAATAGGCACTTTCTACTTATACATTGAATTGAAAATTGAGTAAAGAAAACAATTTGCTGGTAGTGTAAAGCCAACCAAATAAAGTTATAGTAAAATCTTAAACTTATGTAATACATTTAGTGAAAATAAATTCTATGATCTAGAGTCTAGCATAAGTAAATGGGAACTTTTTTTGACATCTCTATTTCCAGATGATGAGAAGTTAAAGATTATCAGTACTCACATTAAAGTAATTCTAGTAACCACATCTCCTCTTGAAAAAGTACTAGGGCTTCTAGAATTCAAAAGAAAGAAAATAACCTATCATATTCACAAAATGCAAAAACTTGCCCTTTAAAATATGTCAAAAGGACCTGTACTTTAGCTCATCAAAGAGACTAGCACACAAATCCAAGGTTGTAATGATATTACACAAAATTGCCATTAGATTTTTTTCCCTTCAGTATATTTCCTGGCTTCAAATTCTCTTGCACTAAAATGGAAATGACTTAACAAAAAGCCTTCAACACATTGTCAAGAAGTGTATCTCCAAACCCAAAGTCAAAGATTTCCATTTTGAACTATTTCTAATTTGTCATGAAAATTAAGGTATAATTTTTTTAGTTCTGAAATTTTTTCTTTGAACAAAGAAAAGATCCTCTTTATTTAAAAATTTCATTGTATAAATTGGAATAATGTTGAGGTGATCAAGCTATCTTTTTGAGAGGGAAGCATTGAAACTCTGTGTCTGAATAAAGGACTAGGGAAAATGAATCAGAGCTGAGATTACTATGATAGCTCATAACCAAAGAAATTCACTTTTCTGATATTGTGGAGAGAAATATTTAGATTGTGCCTTTGGAGGGGGTGACTCATCCCAGAAAAGCCATAGCTCTTGGGGTTGGAGTTAGGGTTATGGTTAATTCTAAGTTTCAAAATTATCACTTATTTAATTGAGTGGGTTCAAGAGAACACTACTTCTTAGCCCATTCTAGGGTATTTTAAAGCCAAGAGGGTTTAGAAGAACGAAAGGGTAATTTAGGAAAAGAGCCTAGAAGACTTACTGCTCCTGCACAGTGCAGCTGTTGCTGCTTTCTTATTAGAAACTTCCAGAGTAGGGGAAACAGCTTTTATCCTGAAGCACTGTCAGTTCAAATGGAACAATCAAAAGTCTATTGTGCCCCAAGGCAGAAGTGTTTTGTGAATTGGTTTTGAAAGTAGCGGTCATTTGGAAGAGAATATATTTAGTGATTTAGATGATCTGTAAACAAAAATAAAGCACTTTAATGAAAATATATCTTCATTTAAAATTATTGAAATTGATAGAAATTCAGTCTATGCTTTTAAAAAGCCTGTATATTAAAATTGTTTCATTATCTCTACTCCAGTGGATTGTTTCAGGAGTGGATAGATAACTACCATATTCTTGTAGTATTTTACATCTTAGTTGTTTTTTATTCATGTTAGAAGAAACCCTCTACTTTCAGAAGAGGTATAAATACTGCGATAGAGAAATAAAGGGGCAATACCATCACTATATTGTGCTACCATAGAAAGTTTCTTCTCTCTCGTTAATTACTTGGGAAAAATACCTTGAGAAAACTGTGGGATATCAGCAGCTTTTGAATGAGAGACTGTGAAAACTTTGCAGTGAAAATGTCTAACTCATTTGTTCCGTTCACCAAATACTTCTGACTCTCCACCTTCTGAGCTATCAGGATTGCACTTCCTGGTTTCTTGTGTTTGGGTGGCCAACTGACTAGTTCTGACCAGTGACATGTGAGTAAAAATGGCATTTGTGTCACTTCTTTACCTGAGCGTTTAACTGCCAGTGTGGCACCCTTCAGATCTCTCTTTCCCTTTGCTTGGGTGGCTGACATCTTTTGAGGTGGTTGCCCCATCAACCCAGATCCCGTATTAGGAGATGCGGAGCAGGTCCCTGAGCCCACCCGTGACAACATGTGAGTGAATGAGAAAGAGACTTTTGTAAGAAGACAGGAAGATTTAGGAGTTGTTTGTTACCATAGCATAACCTCGCATATTTTGACTGATAGAGAAGGAATTCCAAATCATAGGGCCAGGTTAGGAGACTATGTAAAAAGAAAGGTTGGGAGTTTCAACTCCACTGTTGTTATTGAGGGGACGCGAGTTGGGTTTATCGTGTCCTGGAAGGCAGTATAACCTAATGGTTAAGGGCTTCCAGGTCCTCTAAGGCAGAGTCTAAGCCATTATTTCCCCATGGATAAAATGGGAGTGATTATCTTACTACTTCCCTCTTGAAGTTGTTGTGATGATTCAGTAAGATAATGCTCTTAAAGTGCCTCACACAGTGCCACATAGCTTTAGTTTTTGTTGTTTTTCATTATTACAGTTGTAAGGAATCTTGACTTCTTCTGGTCAAACTTTCTAGCCAATTGAGGAATCCTTTTTACAATATCTCTGATAGGTAGTCATCCTGCTTTTACTTGAAGTCTCCAGTGACAGGAATTCACTACCTTCTGAGGCAGGCAGACATTTTTCCATATATGGACACAAAGCCTATCTTCCCGTAGCTTCCACTTATTGGTTCTCATCCTGGCCTTTATGGACGCTCAGAATAGTGCCGGTTCCTTTAGTCAATCTTTAGGTGATAAGACTTCCAGATGCCTTCACTTCTTCAGATGCACTTTGATGTGTCAGTGACCCATTTATGCTGCGTGTCCAGACCTGAACACAGGACTGCTGGGCCTGTGACATCCATGTGGTGTAACAGTCAAGCTAGCATTTAGTGAGCGCTCACTACCTACCAGGCTGTGTCCTCTCTAAAATTCTATGAGGTAATTTTTGTTATTATCTCCATTTCATATTTAAGAAACTGAGAAAAGTAAAAATGTACAATTCTGTTTATTAATAATATTGTTGAATACATAGGAAAATATTTGTATATATAGTGATAACTGGAAATTCAGAGAATAAACTGTAAAATAAAAAAATATGTTAAATAAGACAACATAGTTGATGGCAATTCAAAAAAGAAAATATAATAATAACAATATATTCATATTAATCAGATAAACCAGTAATATAATGTAGTAAATGTGTGTTTTTATCAGGCTTATTAGTAACTTCTTGGGTTATTCTAAGCAACAAAGAAAGAACATTGTCCTCCAAAAAAGGCATAGCCACCTTGTGGTGTCATTTTAATTAAGGCAGTGTGTATTTCTAACATAATGTGTGAAAACAGAAAACTGACTGAAATATAAATCTAACTGTTCCATAAGAAAGTAGTATATAAATCAAATAAATAAATGCACTCTAGAGAATTTAGGCTCAAGAGAATGTAATAAATACTATATCTATCTACATTGAAGTTTTTTTATAATGTTATTACTAAAAAATGTGAGCTAAAAGTAAAAAAGCAATTGACCAAGTTCTCAAGAGGCATTATAATTCCTAAGAGAAATAACTGACCAGACGGAAGCAAGCCTGCATATTGTGAAGATAATTCACACAGTTTACTAATAAAATGCAGGAGACATTAAATTCTTAACCGACTATAACCAATATAAAGTTATAATAGAAACCATGAGATAGAGTCCTCTTAAAATCCATCAAATATACAAGACCAACTTCATAAAACAAAAAATTTAAATTAGAATAAAGGAACTCTGCGTTGGCTAAATGAATGATTTCTTTAAGCTTGAGACTCAACTTTTCTACATTAAAAGATTAAGAACAAATACACAAACAAAAGCAAACCAATCAACTATATGGGCAGAAAAGGAGCAAAAGAAAAAGAGTTATGGTACGTTGCAATCATTCACTTGAATCGAGCATGCCCATTTTCCATCCCGGTACTGTCGCAGCATGGATGGGCAATAAACTTGTCAACTGAAATAGGAAAAGTTCTTCCTCTGCATACAATATCTTCATAGTTCTATGAACTTAGAATCTGAGAATCTGTTAAATTCAAGTGGCCTTAAAATGAGGTAGAATTTATTCCAATTTAATTTAATTTAAGCCATTCTAATTTCGGATTTTAAGTCAATAGCCTAACCTGGAAGTATACTGTTTCATTTTGCGTTTTCAGAAGCAGAGCCTAGGACAGAGATTCAGGTGCCATGATTTACCGAGCGGATGCTTTTCAGGAAGAGGCTGGAAGGGAAGATGTGATGCAGGCTAGTAAAGGGAGAAGATGGAGCAAGGATGTGGTTCCAAGTACATTTTAGTCTTGGCTAGATGTGGGGTAAATTCTAGCCTTGGCTAGATGTATATTCACTGTAGGAGTGAAGGGAGGGACTATAGAGGCAGAAACTGCACTATAAACCACAACACACTTTGTCACCCAAAGATGTCAATCAGTCATTGGCTGTGGGCTGTGTGTGTGTGTGTGTGTGTGTGTGTGCCTGTGGGGAGTGTGCGTGAGGTGGCTCCTGCCTACACTGGCCCAGTAAATGGGGACCAGGACAGGGCACAGACACAGCCTCTACCATATGTACATTTGAATATTACTTTCACCAACTTTAAGGCCATCAGAAATACCTTTTCTGTATACCTTGCTGTAGGGAGGAGGCCACAGACAGAATTTGTGGCCTAAAAATTATACTGGCATTTCATGCAGATTGGTAGCTAGCTATGGATTTAGGTGAAGTGGGTAAAAATCTTCATTTAGACTTCTGGTTTCATAATTCCCTAAGACTCACTTTGAATTTTCTAAGTTGCCATTTTAAGACCTCCCACTTGATGTTCTTAGTTTCTTTCCCTGTTGCTTGGAGAGTGACTCAAATGCTAACCAGACCCTATGTTCTGCTGTAAGCGGGGTACAAGCCTGTACGAGTTGGCTTGAAAGAAATGGATCAAGCATCTCAGCACACTTCCCCCAGGCCGTGTGATAAGACTAGGAGAGCCCTGGAAGCAGCCCCTTAGGCCTCTTGGGGTTTGAAAATGAAGTTGTTTATTCAAACTGCTAAATCTGTTTACTTTTTTCAGTGTATACTTCCTCCTCAATTCTTCGTCTTTCTTCTACTCCAAAGCATTTGAGTCCAGGATGGCTGGGAACAGGGATGTCTGAGTCACTCTTCCTTCTAGAGCAAATACTGCAAGATAATCTCATTACACAGCGCAGGACTGAGAGTCATTCTTTCCTCAATAAAGATTCATTGTGAGCCTATGAGAGCCAGGTGCTCTTCTAGGTGCTGGGTATGTGGCAATAAACCAAACTGGCAAAGTCCTCGTCTGCATGGGATTCACGTGCTAGTGGATCAAAAACTCATAAGAAAATTAATAATATATTAGCAGGAGAGATATGATACCCATAAAAATAAAACAGGATGAGAGTTAAGGAATATTGGGTGGTTGCTATTTTATTTAGACTAGCACGGGGGGAGGGGCTCTCTGATACAGGAACAATTGAGCAGTGACCAACAGAACCCTGGGGGTGGAGGGGAGAAGAGAGTTCCAAGTGTCAGGCACAGCACTCACAAGTGTGGAGAGGCATCCTCCTGAGAGAATAATTTGTGGGGAGGCATCCTACTCAGAGAGTAACAGGGCTTCCGGGATGGTATGTGGGCCGGGGCTATGCCCAGGAGCTCACCTAGCCACAAAATCTTTTTAGTGCTAATGATATATTGATTTTTATTTTTGTATTTTCAATGCCAGTTTTACAATAAAGACTTTGAAGGATATAACTGACTTTATTCAAATTTGGGCTCCTACGGGAATAGTAATTCTACTGAAATATAGACAGATAGAATTGGAAATACACACACGTATATATATTTAAATTGCCTTCCTTTTTGGTAGAAAAACCAGGCCCTGGAATAGCCTCTGATAAGAAAAAGCCATGGAAATTTTACTTTGGTAAAAATGCCAATAATGGAGTCAAAAGCTGACCTCACGTTGTTTCTGGGAAAGCAGGCCTTGCTCAAGGAAGGGGTAATGATCTTTGAAATTTGGGTGATATCAGAGAAGAAATGAAACACAGGCAAGGGAAGGGGATTAGAATGGACTCAGGGGCCCCACATAGTTCAAGGTGCTTCTCTCACGCTTTTCCATGTATTGCCAGGGGAGCTGGTTTCTTATCATCTTTTCGTTCTTTAACAGTATTGAAGTTCCATTTACTTACTACTTTTGACTACTTGACTTTTTTCCTATCCTGTTGCTTTCTTATTGTTTAAGGGCTCTGTCTCGCTCTCTCCCTCTTACTCTCTCCTTTTCCCTTCCCCCATCTGTAAAGCTGGCTGTTTATTTTTCTAATTCCCGTGAAAGGAAACCAAAAAAACCACCCATATAAGTTTATCTGAGAAGTCCAATTTCCTGGTCTCTTTTGTTGTTAGTTTGGTTTCCTTTTTATGTCGATATATAGCAGTCATAAAGTAGGTTTAGATGTTTTTATTTTTTTTAATTCAAATACATCCGGAATATAAAGTGGCACAAAGATGGTGATGGAAGAGGCCCAAGAGATGTTAATGTTAAGTTATTTAAAACGGATTTGATTCTACTTGAAAGCTGACTTCCTGGGTGATGTGCTGCGAGGGAGTCTTAATCCCTGGCTCCATGGTTTATGTGGGTTGGCATGCTAAGCATTTAATCAGTTAGTCACCACTCTACTAAGGGCCTGTTGTGGCCCAGGTGTTATTGTCGGCCTGTCACCTCCCTGGACATGCCTCTTAGAATGGAGATGAATTGGATGTGTGAAAAGTGTAAAAGAGCTGGCCAAGTCTGAAGCAGCTAAGGGCTGGGGAAGTCTGAAGCAGCTACATGTTCAAAGATTAAAGCCCTTCATATGCAGTTTGACTTTGAAAAGGGGAAAGCATGGGGAGTGAAGAGGCTTGTAGAAGGCAGCTTGCTTGTGTTTTGGAAACCTATTAGGTCTGTGACTGATAATTTCATTTCACACCTCTTTAGTTTTATGCTGCTTTTTAGCCATGGCTGGAAACCTCACTAAAAAACTTTTACTCTATCATCAGAATGATCAACCACCTTGCTGAATGAGTGAGTGCAATGCAAGGTATAGGAAGAGGCTTATAAACAACTGAGAAAATAATTAAATCCCATTTCCTCCCTGATCCCCATCTTGTTGGTGCCTTATAATTTTTTATGTAGGACAACCATTTTGATAGGGAAGCCCTGGTGTGTATCAGCATCTTAAAGCGTTCTATTTAAACAGAATCCATTCTTATAGAAATTCTAGTTTGTGATTATATCTGTCTCGCCCTCTGTGTTGGTTTCCTAGGGCTGCTGGAACAAAGTACCACAAACTTGGTGACTTAGAACAACAGAAATTTATTCTCTCACAGTTATGGAGCCAGAAGTCTGAAATCAAGGTGTCGGCAGGGTTGTGCTGTCTCTGAAGGCCCTGTAGGAGGGTCCTTCTTTCTCTCTCCTTGCGCCTGGTAGTTGCTGACCATTCTTAGCATTCCTTGGCTTGTAGATGTATCACTCTAGTCTCTGCCTCCATTGTCACATGGCGTTCTCCCTGTGTGTGTCTCTGTGTGTCTGTTTTCTTGTAAGGACAGCAGTTATGGATAGGGCCAGCCTTAATCCAGTGTGACCTCATCTTAATTTAACTCATTAAACCTGCAAAGACCCTATTTCCAAATAAGGTCACATTGTGAGGTTCAGGTGATATGAATTTTTGTGAGGCACTATTCAACCCAGTAACCCCTATCCTACTAGATTATAAGCCTTTTTGAAAGACAGGACTATACCTTACTTGTTTATGTATATCTACAGTAGCACTTGGAACTCAGTAGAGGCTTAATAAATGGTTGTTAAATAAAGTGATGGTTTTACTTTGAACATTCAAATGTATTATAAAGAAAAAATAACCAAAAATTTAAATAATACCTAAGAACATTTCTACATATGTAATACACACACACACGTATATTTTTATATATGATTTTTTAAAGAAGTTAGGTACCATAGAATATTGTTACTATTTGTGTATTTAAGATGGAAAATAGTTTAAACCTAAAGGAAATGACTAAGTAGATTTTTCCTTTCTCCCACTCTTAACTTTTCCTATAACAGCATATTTAAGATAAGCGTATGGAAAGTATGGATACATACTCAATTAAATATTTAAAGAGTATCATCACAGTGTTCTCGATGAAATCATTTCTTATGAAACAGAAATTTGCAACTTGGAGTTTAACCTGCTTTAATCTATTCTGAGAATTATCTCCTCTGAAAGTCACAACCCTAAGAACGGAGAGTGGCAATATATTCCTCCAATAAGATGTCTATGCCTAAAGACTCAATCATGGGTACAAAGGTGGAGGTAGTTCCCCGAGAGGGCCTACCCAGGAAGAGAGGCAGAAGCCCCGCATTTCTGTTCTGTCCTGGATTGGTCCCAGTAACTTTTCTGATGTCAGTGTGTTACCACAGAAACGATGATGGTGGCACAAATTTAGCATTATGACTTCACAACAGAAAGTAGAACTTTACTTTCTTTACATGGTAGGTAGACAAGATCTACTGTGAAGGGAAAAAAGCATCTTGTTTGAGTACAAAGACAGCAATTTAAAAGAGTGGAGAGAAAACTGATAACTACCCATGGAAGAAAAATGGGGTTTTCTGCAGTAGGTTTTCACCTATCCTTTGAAGTAGGACATCTTAATTTTTGAAATATGTCTCCAAACAATACACCTGATTTGTAACAAAATATGTAGAGAATGAAGCTAATACATATAAAAATATATATAGAATTAACTAATGTTTTGTCAAGTTTACTTACCTAATTTATCTTCATAAGGTTTAAAATCTAATGACAATTAAACCCCTGCAGAAAGACATAGTTCGATTGGGATGTCAGATTTGTTTTTCTCATCACAGCTTACTTTTAATAGAATGAAAGCATGAAAGGTAATTGTTTTGTTAAACTGAAACATGTGAGTGGCACAATAGATTTATATTTGTATAACTTTTGTTAAAATAAACTTTCTATTTTAGAACAGTTTTGGATTTACAGAAAAATTACGAGATACCACAGAATTCCCATGGACCCCACACTCAGTTTCCCCTATTAATAATATCTTACATTGTTATGGTACATTTGCTAAAGTTAATGAACCAATATTTATTCATTATTATTAACCAAAGTCCATACTTTATTCAGATTTCCTTAGTTTTTATCTACTATTCTTTTTCTGTCTCAAGGTCCTCTCCAGGATACCACATTACATTTTGGTTATAAGGTCTCCTGAGTCTCCACTTGGCTGGGACAATTTTCTCAGAGTTTACTTGTTTTTGATGACCTTGACAGTTTTCAAGAGTGCTAGTTGGGTATATTGTAAGATGCCACTCACGGTATTGGAATTTGATATTTTCGCATGATTTGATTGGGCTTATGGGTTCTTGGGAGGGAGACCACAGAAGAAAAATGCCATTCTCATCACATCATATCAGGAGTATCTGCTATCCACGTGTCTTAACACTGTTGAGGTTAGCCTTGATCGCCTTGTGAGGTAGTGTTTGTCAGATTTCTCCACTGTAAACTTACTCTTTCCCTCCTTTCCTTATTGTACTCTTTGGAAGGGAGTTACTATGTGCAGTCCACACTTAAAGAGTCCTGAGGGGCTGGGGTTATGCTCCATCTCCTTGAGGGTGGAGTATCCTACAAACTTATTTAGAAATTTTCTGCATAGGAGAATTGTCTCTTCTCCTTTGTGTACTGATTTATTCAATCATTTATTTATGGTAGTGTGGATTTGTGGATATTTATTTCGTGTTTGGATTATAATCTCATACTACTTTTTGCATTTTGTTGCTTAAATTTTTCCAGCTTTGGCCACTGGGAACTCTTTTAGTCAGTTCCTGTGTCCTACGTACAGTTTTTAGGCAGGCCAAATTGAGTTTTAATAGTCCATGGCATTTCTTTCCCTCTTCATACAATAACTACATAAAATAATTTTGGAGAAGAGGACAGATTATTCGGCCGTGGTAGCAGTAGGTAGCTTGATCAGATAGTAATATCCATTTGCTATCTTTATTTTCATTTTATCTTAGCATTTTGTTAATTTATACTCAAGAAAAATAGACTTATTTTTTGCAATTTATGTTAGTATATGTTTGCCGATTATTTCATGCTCTAAGTAGTTTTAAGCTCTTGGGTGTTGGGAAAAAAGCTGGGGATGTTGGTGGTGAGGGAACCTCTTCCCTCCGCTGCAATTCCCTCCAGTCTTCCACTGACATTCTGCTTTTGCTTGAAGATATTGTATTTAAAATATGATCTCTTCCATAGAGAAAGAGGATGCGTGGTCTTCCTTTATCCTTCTCGCTTGCTCTCTTACCATTCCTCCCCTTTTGTCTTTTGCACAGTGATGGGGAAACACTCCGCTAGGGCCAAGATTATGTCCCATTCTCCAGCCACTGCCCATTTGCAGCGCCCCCTCAGTCTGCACTCTCCTATCTGACCACACCCAAAGGAAAGGTCCAGACTTCTTTTTTGTGACTTTTTCCTTCTCTCAGGGACAACACCAAATTGGAAACAGTCTGATGGTTTGGAATGTTTTTAGGGTTTATAGAGAAATTGGAATCATGATTTTTAAAGTAGTTACCACTATGTTTTATTTGGTATTAGAATTTCAGTTCAGAATGTAAATACTGCCCAAAGACACAAAATGCAGCATAATCAAAGGAAGTGAGAGATAAGAGATGAAGTTCTTCAATTTGTGGTTTTGTAGTATATAGGACACCAAAATATTGTAAATCATTGATTTAATATTCATTTATTTTGTTTTTGGCACTATGATCTTTTAAAAGGAAACTTTTTATTAGCTTTGATCTGTAACCTGTGTCACTAGAAAGCTTTGCTAACTCCTTTTATATGTTATTGTTTATTTCTTTATCTTTTTATTGCCAGTGACAAGACATAGAGCAAAGCTCAACTGAATAACACAAGCCACCGTTACATCGCTTAGTAACATGGGGGTGAAGGAAAGACATGAAGAAATTGATATTAAAGAAACACTGTTATACTTACTTACTGCATTAACCCAACTGACTCCTACAAGTAAACTCTGGGCTCTGTTCATCCAGAAATTTTTAGCTCCCTGTGATGACTTGTCTGGAGAGCTTTTTCCTAAAAGACTCGTTGGCATTTATCTCTTATCAAATGAACAGCGAGCAGAGCGAGTTGCTGCAAGAATGTTCAGAAAAAGATGTTAATTTCCATTCTGAAATGACATAATGTTTGTGAAAGGGTTATAAGGTTGCAAGGTAGTGTTATTTTTACTCATTATTGGCTTGGGATATGAATGGTGCATGTATAAGTCTCCTTGCTGGGTCTAAGAAGGGCTCATGTAGAGCTAGAGTGGAGTGGAAGAAACTCCTCTACAGTGAGACTGTTTTTAAGTTTCACTTTCAACATTTTTAGGAGTTAGATCACAAACACATGAGGAGAAGCTGAGCCAGGGCATAAGGCATTAAATACCTGGATGTGCCTTAGGTAATGGATGTAGATTTGATGTTGATCATAGTAAAGCCTTTTAGTTTTTGGCTTCTAAAGGATAGAGAAAATCCTCCATCTATACTGGTGAGATGTTCCAGAAGGGTGTGCTTCTAACAGTTATAAAGGTTGGTCATGCTTTTACGTATCCAACCTGTCAAATCCATAGAGCTGAAGAAGTTGGGACTAGTCTGTGGATTCTAGAAGTCTTTATTACTCAAAAACGTTTCACTAAAGTTGGGTGTTCTGATGTCATTTTTACCTTATTTTGTTATAAATAAGAATAAGACACCAATGAGTTAATATAATTGTTTCTAGTTTTTCCTCTGTGGTATCCTAGTTATTGTTTAAACTCTTTAAACGTTCATGTTGTTTGCTTCTCAGAATGAACAGCATGTGCTCCCATCCGTTACCACACATTAGTCAAGAAGACCAACACGTTTGCAAGGATCGGATTGAATATAATTTAGTAGAATTAATAAAACACCTATATTTATTAAAAATGCATAATATTATTTTCTAACTTTAAAGGGGGAAAAGACAAAGCAAAACCAAGAAATTTGGTGATGAAACAGCTGTCATGGCGTGTAGAGCCAGACGCAAGTGCACTATCTTCTCCACTCGACAGCTACAGCTATGAGTGGAACACTATTTCCGGGACAATGTAGGGGAGGCACAATCCTGAAATCCCAAACCCTCTATCCACTGTCAAGGCTAAAATACCACAGGTGTATGGCCCTGTGCATGCTGTTAGGCGTATCGTTTCCTGAAGAGCCTGCTGTTGCTAGAATGCAGAGTTCAGCACAGAAGTGTGCAATAAATATTAGAGGTTTTACTTTTTGTCAAGAAGCTGTCTTTCATTAGATTTTAAGTTGTTTGAAAGCAGGGACTGGGTAATTGTTCATCTTCATACCCTCCATAGAATTCTCGTGGTGCCTTACACTTAGTAGGGTCTCAATTTTTTGTGTGAAATTGAATTGTTGACTTTGGATTTAGGGGACCAGGGAAATTATAACTGATAGTTGAGTATATATTTATTCAATTATTTAATCATTCATTGGATAATATTTTGAGGCCTGTTATGTGCCAGCACCATGTTTTTCTGTGGGGTCGTATTGGTAAGCAATGTAGATCTAGGCTCTTGTCCTCATGGAGTGGAGTTGTGAGAGTGAAATGAAAAAATAATATTCAAAGTATTACTAACCAGATGGTCAGATGAATTAATATATGTCAAAGTACAAGAAAAATTTTAAAAATAATTATTTTATTTTCTAACTTAACTGACATGTGTTATAAGACAGCTTGCCAAGTGTTATAAGTTGTAATTTAAGTTATCAAATCATTCCAATAATTTCTGAACCATTGGTTGATTTTTAAATAGCGTCAATGTGATATTTTGTTTGAGGAGCTTGTCAATAGCTATGATGTTCCTTTCTAAATCATGACATAGTTAATCACATCAAACTTTCCACTGACACCTTCTTAAGTCTCCCTGGTCAGCACTTCCACGCAGTTGGAGGACAGCCAGCACGATGCTGTTGGGTCAGGGCAGGATATGCACCTGGATGTCAATGATTCCCTTATGACCTGGACCCAGGGAGACTCTGGCTTGGCTCTCTGTCAGCGACACCTCCACCAATGCCACCTGCCCTGCCATCCACACTCCACCCTGCCTACATTGTGCTACTCTGAGCCAGTGACAGCCACTGCCCATGGCTCCACTGCCATGGTGTCTCCTTGGTGTGCTAGGCAGATGTGTGGGTGGAGGTAGGGGGCACATCTTCACCAACACTGCGCCTGGCCCCATTCCCAGTGTCTACTGTCACTGCTCCACAGCAATATCCTTAGGTGACTCCTGATAAGGCAATAGTGTAGAAGTCAACAATTGGATTCAAAGTAGGTTAGTTTGAAATCTGAAACTAAAAAAGTTAAAACTACTTGTGTCCTCTTCAGTAACCAATTTTAATATTTGATTCTTAGTTTTTGAATATTGTATTCTAATACTAACGAATCCACAAATATTTAGGATAACAATATTAGCTGCTTAAGCATTGTCATCTCATATTAAAAGATATAGATGATTTTTATTCTGAAGTTCTTTGGCTTTTCAAAATCTTCACTATTTTAAATAGTGAGCTGTATAAATAAATATTCTGACAACATTAAAAAATAAAGCATCCTGGGGGCTGGCCTGGTGGCGCAGGTGGTTAAGTGTGTGCGCTCTGCTGCGGTGGCCCGGGGTTCGCCGGTTTGGATCCCAGGGGCGCACTGACGCACCGCTTGGCAAGTCATGCTGTGGCGGCGTCCCATATAAAGTAGAGGAAGATGGGCATGGATGTTAGCCCAGGGCCACTCTTCCTCAGCAAAAAAAAAAAAAAGAGGATTGGCAGATGTTAGCTCAGGGCCGATCTTCCTCACAAAAAAAAAAATAAAGCATCCTGAAAAAAAATTTCTTATGTGGCCATTTCTGTTGGTGTTCTGATTAGCTGAATAAACACAGAGAATAATAGGGATTTAAGTTTGCATTGTCAAAGGCAGTTTCCAAGTAAAAAATCTCTAAATCCTAGCTTCTCCAGCATAACTACCCGCTAATGTATTCAGTTTTTCCTATTAATTGCTTATGCATATTATTCATCCAAAGTAGTGTAGTCTTGTTGCACTGAAAAAAGATGGGTACAGTTGAGATTAGGTTCTATTTCTAGTTGAAGGTTGTGTATTGTTTTCCTCCTAACTGGATGATTCTTTGAGTCTTAAAACAAGTATACTATACATCTCCTGAGACACTCTCTCTCTGTCTTTTTCTTATGTATCTTCATACTACTTTCAATTTGAGAAGTGTTGTGAGTTCTCTGTATTTTTATCTTCCATTTAAAAACCTTCAAGCAAGAGTGCTATGAAGTTTCACCTGTTGTGAAACCCTATTTGGTAATTCTTTTTAGCATTTGTTGTTCAGTTAAATAAAACAAGAAAAAGAAAACCTGATCCCCTAGAAGAATCTGGTTGGTAGGTGGATAGCTTGCTTTTCTGTTTATGGGTGTGTGTGCATGTGTGTGTGTGTGTGTGTGTGTGTGTGTATTATCATGGAGGTGAGCAACAGGACTCCTTTATTGGGGAAACTGCAAGACTCCAGTAAAGTCTTTTATTTTAGGTGGTAATAAGAGATAATGGAACATGGAAATTTGTGTATTTGTAGCAAAGTTGAAAAATTAAAACACCATCTCTGGTATCTATAGACCCCAAACACAGTCAGATGAATTTTGAATAACATATACGATAAATCTGGGTTTTCACATAATTCTAGTATGAATGTTAACATATTTAGGTAAAATGTTGCTCCACAGTGCTAGAGCAGTCCAAGGTGTGTTGATTTCTACACTATTTTATTCTTAGAGCTAAGGTATTGTCAGGAAAAAGTTAAGTGATGTTACACGTAATCCGCAGCTATTGTGGGTCACTGTGGGCAATTTACTATGCATGTTGTTGAGTAGGATACAAAGATGAACCCAAAGGAAACACCACTCTCATCATATCTCAGTGGACAATTGCATTTTTAAGTCTTGCCCCCTCCAGTGCATCGTCCACGCTGCTAGCCAGGTGAACACATGAATCTGGTCGTGTATTCTCCCTGCTGGAAGCTATTCTGGCTCCACATCTCCCAGATGGAGCTTAAACTGTATAACATAAGCTGTCAAGGCCCTTGATAATTTGATCATTGTTCTTCCTCCAATATGCTCCCTCTTCCTCTGAAAAAACACACTTCTCCTTTTAGCAACTTGCTGTTTTCCAAACTTGTCTTCATATTTTATGCATTTATCAGTTTGTCCGTGCAGTTGCTTCCTCCTGGAACATTCCCTTTCTCTTTTCCCTTAGTCTGCCTTCAAAATTGATATATCACCTCTTTTGGGAAGTTTCTCGATGTCTTTTTATTGCTTCTATATTTTCATGTGTATCACATTTCATGCCTGCCCTACAGTATTTGCTATCAATGAAGGCAGTGGCTCCATCTAATAACCAAACTCAGCATTCAGTGTTCAATTAAATTGAATTGAAGGTGCTTACATTGCTGTAGAGGCAAAACACAAACAAACAAAAAAAGTTATATAGCATGGCAAAAAGTAAATAACAGTTCGATACACCCCACAATCATTTATCACAGAGTCATATATGTGTTTTTTCCCAGATGAATATGTTGAGAGGGGGGCACAATTATGGGAATGGCAGTCATTGGAAAGATGGGGCCATTGGCCCTGTGTAAGCTCTAGGAAGATTTCTTGTTGTCTTTTTTTCCTCTCATTAGCTCTCCAACTTGTGCCTTAAGATTTTATTCCAACATTTGTTTTAGAGACAGATGTTTCTTTTCTTAAAAATGAATTCAAGTTTTTGAATAGATAATACATACTTATCATCAAGTGTCGGAAAATATAGAAGGGAGTATCCTATCACAAGTCTCTCTCCCAACCCTGTCTCCCATTTGTCCAGTTCCTATTGGACCAAAGAGATAAAAATCATCTGGAGATTTGTTGTGCTTGTACGAGCTTAGTACTCACATATGTTCATATGTGCTTTTTTCCCCTCTCTATTTTTAAGTGAAGAGTGTGACATACTTATTCACACTCTTCTGTACCTTGCTTTTTTCACCTGACAATATATCTTGGAGATTTTTCTACATGAGTGCATTGGCCACGATAGGTAACTATGTTGATCTTAAAATCTCTATGCCTTAAAACCACATTGATTTATATCTCAATCACACTACATGACTATTACAGATCAGCTGTAGGCCATTGTCTCTCAAGAATTCAGGCTGATTGAGCAACATCTATCTGGAACATTGCCAGGCTTGTGGCAGAGGGAAAAAAGACACAGTAAATCACATGTTGGCTCTAAAATCTTCTGTTTGGAAGTGATACGTGGCGATCTGCCCACATTTCATTGGACAAAAGCAAGTCACACATTTTCCCAAGTTCAACAGGATGGGGATGTATGATCTTCCTGTAGAGAGAGGCATCCACAGTAGGGCAGTTGAGAATAACTGGTGAATAGTAACTCAGCCTGTCCCAATCAGTAGTAAAGACCTCAGTATCGTTTTGTAGCTGCACTGCGTTCCACTGAATGGATATGCCATAATTTAACTAGTTTCTTATTAGTAGATATTAGGTTGTTTTAAATCTTATTATAAATAGTCCTAAAAGTCATCATCTCATGTGAGTGTGAGCATCTCTTTAGGGTAAATTCTGAGTAGTGGAATTGCTGAATCAAAGGGACATATATTTGTGATGTTTATTGATATTGCTAAATCGTCCTCCAATTTACACCAGCAACATGTGAGAGTGCATGTGTTTTTTTACACTCAGCAGTACAATGTGTTATCAAACCTAGAATTTAACAGACCTGTGAGGTGTAAATAATATCCCAGTATAGTTTTAATTAGATTTTTCTTATTAGTGAGATTGAGTATTGTTTAATATATTTAAAGGCCATTTGTATTTCTTTTCTGAAAACTATCTGTTCGTGTCCATTGACTATCTACTGAGTGATCTTCCTCTTGTTGATTTTTGGTAATTCTTTATCTGTTGAGGAGATTAGCATTTAATAATTACTTTTTTTGTAGTCAGTTGTCTTTTGACATTGCTTATCTATTCTTGTCTTTTAATTATGGTATTTGTATATCTGTTCCTTTGCTTTGTAATACACAGGTTTTTATTTTAACATAGTAAAATTTATTAATTTTTTTCCTATGTATTCTAAATTTTGAGTAATTGTATTGGTTTTCTATTCAGTGTAACAAATTACTACAAATGTAGCTCCAAACAACATACATTTATTATCTCAAAGTTTCTGTGGGCTAAGAGTCTGGGCACTACTTAGTGGGGTCCTCTGCTCAGGGTCTCACAAAGCTGCAATCAATGCATTGGCTGAGCTGTGTTCTCATCTGGAGACTCAACTGTGGAAGAATCCACTTTCAAGCTCATTATAGTTGTTGGCTGAATTAATTTCTTTTCTTCTGAAGAATTTTTGGAAGCTTGCAGAAGACAGAACCTCCACGAGGTTATAAAGAAATTTGCCAGCTTTCTTCTAGTATTTCTGTGGTTCATTTATTTATATTTACATCTTTTGATCCTTTTGGAGTTCATTCTGTTGTAGTATGTGTTGTATGGATCTAATCTTTTCCCTGAGGACCACTCTGTTATTTTAAAACCATTCGTTAAAAAGTCCAACTTTGCTCAAATTATTTGAGATGCTTGTTTTATCACATATAAATTCATTTAAATATTTAAAACTATTTCTGGGTGTGGTAGGCAGAACAATGGCCTCCTACAGATGTCTATATCCTAATTCCTGAATCTATGAATGTTATGTTACATGGCAAAGTGGAATTAAGGTAGCAGATGCAATTAACTTTACTAATCAACTGGCATTCAGATAGGGAAATTATCCTGGATTATCTGGATGAATCCAACGTAGTCACAGGGTCCTTAAAAGTGAAAACAGGAGGCACTACAAAAACATCTAACATATAAATTTATAATGAAATGTTTCAAGGGGTAACTAAGGATTGCATATATTCAAGGGGCTGGACTCTTGCATTTCTTCACCTTTCCAACTCCATCTCAAAATTGCTCTATTGGGCCAATTTAATTAAAAAAAAAAGGGAAAGCCAGAGGCAGAAGAGTCAGTGTCAGAGGGATGTAATTTGAAAAAGACTTGACCAGCGATCTCTGGCTTTGAATATGGCTGAGAAATTCAGGCAGCTTCTAAAAGCTGGAAAAGGCAAGAAAAAGGAATCTCCCTTAGACCCTTCAGAAGGAATACAGGCCTGTTAATACCTTGATATTATTTTGGACTCATTTTGGACTTCTTTTTTCCCCAATCTTTATTGAGGTATAACTGACAAATGAAAACTGTGTATATTTAAGGTGTGCAACATCATGATTTGAGATATATATATATATATATATATATATACACATTGTGAAATGATTACTACAATCAAACTAAGACATCCATCACCGCACATAGTTACTACTTTTTTTGTGTGTGGTGAGAACACTTAAGATCTACTCTCTTAGCAAATTTCAAGGATACGATTCAGTTTCATTAAATATACTCACCATGCTATACATTAGATCTCCAGGACTGATCTTATAACTAAAAGTGTACACCCTTTGACCAACATCTCCTCATTTCCCCCGCCTCAAGCCTCTGGCAACCATCATTCTACTCTGCTTCTGTGAGTTTGACTTTTTCAGATTTCACATATAAGTGAGATCATATAGTATCTGTCTCTCTGTGTCTTTCTTGTCTTTCTGCTTATTTCACTTAGCATCTTCATCTGTGTTGTTGCAAATGATAGGATTTCCTTTTTTATGGCTGAATAATATTCTAGTCTAGTCTATACATAAAATTATGATTGTATATATTAGTATTAATTATTATATAATAATTATATAATATATAATTGTGATCTATATCTATAGATAGATAGATATCATGTTTTTTTATCCATTCATCCATCAATGGACACTTAGGTTGTTTCCATATCTTGGCTATTGTGAACAATGCTGCAATGAACATGAGAGTGCAGATATTTCTTTGAGATACTGATTTCATTTCCTTTGGAAATATACCCAGAAGTGGGCTTATTGGATGACCTCCAGAAATGTAAAATAATAAATTTGTATTGTTTTAAGCCATCAAGTTTTCCTAAGTTCTTACAGTAGCAATAGAAAACTAATCCACTGGACTTCTATTTTGCTCCTTTGGTTGGTTGAGTCATGGGCCAATACCATGCTGTTTTGATTATTGAGGTTTTATAATATGTTTTAAAATCAGAACAATCTAGCCTCTCTCATTGCTCTTAATTTATAGAGATTTCCTCTTATACTTATTTATTTTTTCCATATTAATTTTAGATTCAGCCTGTTTAGTCCCAGAAAAAAAAAATCTGCTGATATTTTATTGGTATAATTTTTAATTTATAAATTAATATAGGGAGAAAGAACATTTTTATGACATTTATTCTTTCTTTTTTTTTTTCAGTTGCCATTTCTGCTCAGGTTTAGGTTTTCCTAATAAAGTTTTGCACATTTATTTGAAAAATAATTCCTAAGTATTTTATTTGTTATTTTGCGTTATTGTTGCTGTTATAACTTGGACCTTCTATTTCACTATATATTTTAACTAGTTATTGTTTGTACACATGAAGATTATTGCTTTCTGTATATTAATTTTATATTTTGATACCTCACTAAATCTCATATTCATTTTCATAGTTTTTCATTTGTTTTTTTACTCTAGTTATATAATCCTCTCATCTACAAATAGTTATAGTTTATTCTGTCCATTCTTTTTGTATTTATAATTTCTTTCTATTTCTAACTGAATCAGATAATACATCCCATGGAATGTTAAGTATTAGTGGTGATAGTGGGCATCCTTTTACCTGATGGTAGTGGAATGCCTCCAGTGTTTCCCCACTAAGAATATTCTTGAGGTAAATCACGTAAAAGATTTAGCCATTCATTTCTATTTAGTTGAAAATTTTGCAAAAATGTATATTTATTCGTCAAATGACTTTTTAATATCTATAGAGGATACCATGTGACTTTTTCTTCAAATATATTGAATAAATCATTCAATCATGTATTTTTAAAAAATCAATTGAATGCTAACTATGTGCCAAGTACTATTGTAGGCATATGGAACACAATGGCGAACAGAATAAAGAGTCCTGCTCGTTTAGAGCGTACGTTATGGCAGGAGAGAGAGACAATAAATGAAAATGATGATATATAAATACATTGAATCAGTTCTAGAAGATGATACAGAAGTGCTTTAGAAACTGCTATAGAAAAAGGAAAACATAGACCAGGGTAAGAAATCACAAGTGCCACGGTGGGGGTAGGACAGTGGCGACTTTGAGCAGGGTGGTCAGCATAAGCCTTATTGTGAGGGTAACATTTAAGCAAAAAATCGAAGGAGGCGAGGGATTTAACTCCACAGATAGCTGCGGGAAGTGTTCCAGACAACGGGTAGAGCAGTCCAAAGGCAGGAACGTTCCTAGATTGTTTGAGGAGCAGCAGAGTGTCCAGTGTGGCTGGAGCTGCGTGATTGAGCAGAGGGAGTAAGAGACACAAGCAACAGTTGCCAGATTATATAGACCCTTCAGGTGAGTGTAAGAATTTTTAGCTTTTACTCTGAGTGAAATGGGAAGTCTTTGGAGGTTTTGGAGCAGAGAAGTGACATGAGCTGACTTCAAGTTAGAGTGATGCATTTATTATAAATAACATTAATACATTTTTTCATATTGAGTGATCTTAGAATAAGCCATATTTGGTCATGATGCACTACTCTTCTTTTTGAAGTACTGATGGATTCTGTTCATTAACATTTTCTTTAAGATTTTTATGTTGATAGTCATAAATAAAATTGGTCTGGAGTTTTTTTGTGTATGTATGTGTGTGTTTTTTGAGTAATGTGTATATCCTCAAGATTAATATCAGTGTTTTGCTCCTTCATAAAAAGAATTGAGGGCCGGCCCCGTGGCTTAGTGGTCAAGTGCTCGCGCTCTGCTGCTGGCGGCCTGGGTTCGGATGCCGGGCGCGCACCGTCGCACCGCTTCTCCGGCCATGCTGAGGCCGCATCCCACGTACAGCAACTAGAAGGATGTGCATCTGTGACATACAACTATCTACTGGGGCTTTGGGAGAAAAAAATTAATAAATAAAATTAAAAAAAGAAAAGAATTGAGAGGTTTCCTTCATTTTTCTATGTTTTGCAATGCTTAAAGAGAATTAGCATTCTTCCTTTTTTTTTAAGGTTTCCTGGAATTCCCCTGGGAAACCAGAGATACATTTCTTATCTCTATCCTTGCATTAGACCACAGAAGGGAGGTTACTTTGTAGTGTTCTGTGTAGTAAAATTCAAAAATAAAGTGGTAGAGATAGTTGGGTTTTTAAAAAATTTCTTTTATGAAAAAATGCAAAGATAAGTCTTTGTGAGTTTTTCTTACACAACAAGGAAACAGAAAATGATTTTGCTGATAATTTTCAGTGATTCTCATGTCAAATTCAATCAATAGTATTTATTGAGCATCTACTGTCTGATTATTAAATGAATATATACTTGGAATTATATTGTACCTGTTAACTAATGGACGACTGTTTTCAATTTTATCGTTTAATTTTATTGTTTTTGTACAGAGAGGGTGGTCAATGCCATCTTTTAAATTATTATTATTTTCTAAGTAGGAACTGAAGAGGAGAAAGGAACCCCCAGACTAAAAGCTGAAGGCTCTTAGCCTTAGTAGGCTAAGCAAGTTGACATCTTGGCCTGCACTTTCAAGATACCTACCATAAAATGAAATCACTATCTCAAAGATATATCTGCACCCTCATGTTCAGTGCAACATTATTCACAATAACCAAGACGTGGAAACAACCAAAGTGTCCACTGTGTGTTTATACACACACGCAATGGAATATTATTTAGCCATAAAAAGAAGGAAATCCTGCCTTTTGTGACAACATAGATGAACCTGGAGGACATTATGCTAAATGAAATAAGCCAGACACAGAAAGAAAAATACTATATGATCTCACTTACATGTGGAATCTAAAAAAACCAACTCATAGAAACAAAGAATAGATTGGTGGTTGCCAGGGCTGGGGGTGGGGGAAATGGGAAGATGTTGGTCAAAGGGTACACACTTTCAGTTATAAGATGAGTAAGTTCTGGGAATGTAATGTGCGGTATGGTGACTATAGTTAACAATACTGTATTGTATACTTGAAAGTTGCTAAGAGAGTAGATCTTAAATGTTATCACCAAAAAAAAAAAAAGGTAATTTTATGAGGTGATGGAGTTGTTAACTAACCTTATTGTGGTAACCATTTTCCAATATATACATGTATCAAATAATCACATTATGTATCTTAAACTTATACTATGTTATATGTCAATTATATCTCCATAAAACTGGAGGAAAAAAGATGCCTTCCATATCATTTAGCAGGTGAGCTATTTGAGGAAATTCTTAGTTCGTATTGGAATGCTTTCCACTTCACAAAACAGAATTCTCAACTGAACGTGGAATAAACAGTGGAGGATTATTTTTCTCCTATAACAAGTGAAGAGGTAGGTGATTACAAGATTGGTTCAGCAAGTCAACGACTGAACTTGTCTTTAGTCCATCCCGCTTCTCCTCTTGGAGTTCCTACCTCAGAAAATGGTTTCACTATCTGGAGTCACCTTGGCTCCTGCCTCTCCATTAAAACTCATATCCCGTCCCTGAATTTTGTGATTTTTGAGCTCTAAATGTCTTTCACATCCATCCACTCATATTCATCTATTTGTATTAGTTTGCTAGGACTGACGTAACAAAATACCACACACTGAGCAACTCAAAAAATAGAAGTTTATTTTCTCACAGTTCTGGATTCTGGAGGTCCAATATCAAGGTGTGTCAGAGTTGAGGCCTTTCTCTTTGGCTTGCAGATGGCCACCTTCTCACTCTGTCCTCAGGTGATCTTTCCTCTGAGTGCACACATCCTTGGTGTCTCTGTGTGTCCATATTTCCTCTTCTTATAAGAACACCAGTCAGATTGGATTAGGACCTATGCTAGCAGCCTGCTTTTAATCACCTCTCTAAAGGCCCTGTCTACAAATGCAGTCACATTCTGAGGTACTGGGGGTTAGGGCTTCAACATCTGAAATTTGGGGAACACAACTTAGCCGATAACACCATCCCACTTCTACTTTCTTACCTTTGGTCATTATCATCTCTTGCCTAGATTACTGCAACCACTTCTTTTTCCCCAGTTCTTGTCTTGTTCTTCAGCTATAGTGTTCTTTATGTCTCGTCATGACCCCTCATGTTTAAATAAGCCTTCAATGATTTTTTTATTACTTTAACCTGGTATACAAGGCCCTTTGTGATCTGTCTGGTCAACCTCTCCATCTTTGTCTCTGGACAGTTCCTCCTCCACCACACTCTTCACCATATCTATTTTCTAGCCATATGGATCTACTTTCAAATTCTCTAAGTGACCTGTACTACAGACTCTGAGCCCTAAAACACCCCTTATGTTGGTAATTTACTTCGAATGTGGAATAATGTGCTGTCTTTTGCTTACTCCATCATCTTGAGTCATCACTACCATCCGAGCACCTTTAATCACTTAATGGGAATTTAAGTACTACTTCTAAGCGTAGTACCAAGGAAGAAATACTAAAAGAGACCCCCAACATGTAACACCCAAGTAATTAGCACAAATCCCTGAAACAAAAGTAAGCATCATACTACCAACATCCTATGGTATTTTCAGAGTTATGAGCTAACTAATATGAAAAGGTTAGTTAGTGGTTTTCCTTTAGAACTTAAAATACTAAGATCTATGGAAGTCATTGGATCTCTTCCTTTTCTTTCAGAGATCTACATATAAACCTCAATTCTTTAATAACTCTTGAAAAAATGATTCTCTAATATATCTGGTGGCTCAATTTCCATTTGATCAGATAGACACACCATTACCTTAACTTGATGTCATGCAAGAATGATTGGGATCAGAAAGGAAGCATGATTTGTTAAAGAAACCCTTTTAACAGCCTTGTAAATAAGCACTGGTACTTTATAGTTGACTGAGAATCTTTACCTGCTTGGCTGCTTCCACAGAGATACATTGGCCATAAAAGGAACGAAACCAGCAGTGTTGTTTGTTTGTCTGGTATAAATTATTACTTACTTTTGGGAGAAAGGAGATTGCTATTTCTAAGGTTGCTGTCTGTACATTCAACCTAAAAGGCATCGTATTTTCTTACTGATTTTCAAAGCACTTGAAAAGAACTCGTATCTAATCTTTTTGCTTTTTAATTTATGCAGCATTTTACGTAAATCAAAGAATCACCCTGCCTTTACCTAAATTACATGGTTTTCCAATTCTTCCAGTCATCAAAGTATGATCTTTATACAGTCTTAATTCATTGTACTTCTCTTAGAACCAATATTTGTACTTCCGGAAATTTAAACTATGAAAATAATCCAAAAGAGGCAAAGATTTAATGCACAAATGTGTTCATTGCATCATTATTTATAATTTGAACAAATGAAAACTTGGAAGAACTCTAAGTATTTAATAGTAGGACAAGAATTAATTAAAATTTGATAAATAAAACATGTAAAAGATATTGATGAAGAGGCTTATGTATGGGGAAATATTTTTTGTTACAATATTTAGTCAAAACAAAAAAGCCAGAGGGGCCAGTCCCGTGGCTGAGTGGTTAAAATTCCATGTCCTCTGCTTCGGCGGCCCAGGTTCATGGGTTCGGATCTGGGGCGTGGACCTACCTACTCCACTCATCAGCTGTGCTGTGGAGGCATCCCACGTACGAAGTAAGGAAGATTAGCACAGATGTTAGCTCAGGGCCAATCTTCCTCAAGCAAAAGAAAAAAAAGAGGAAGATTGGCAATGGATGTTAGCTCGGGGCAAATCTTCACACATACACACAAAAAAGCAGGAAACAAACTTGCAGATACAGTAGATCAACTATTAAACTGTGTATACACAGAGCAAAGATGGGAGGAGATATATGAAAATGTTAGAACGGAATATCTCTGGATTATAGAATTGTAAAGTATTGTTATTTTCTTTTCTATATTTTTCTCTCTTTTCTGACTTTTCTACATTTGTACTATTTTTATAATCCCTGAATATTTCTTTAAAAATTATATTTGAATAGTCTTTTTAATAGCAGGGAACATTTTTTATGTTAACTTTTGTAAGTAGAATGCAAAATATTAGTTGTGCTATGATTTTACTTATGTTAAACAATGAAGATAATTGCCAAAGTATCAAAAGTGGTTGCTTCCAAAGAGTGGATTATGATTGTTTGTTCTGTATATTTTTCACAATTGCCTATTTTTTTCCATGATATGTATACTTTTTATATGTATAATTTAAAATCGGTGGAAAATACACACGACTATTTGAAATATATTGAGACCAATGAGTTTTAGATAGTAATGGGTAGAAAGTGATTCTGAAATATGTAAAGGGAAAAGAGAATCAAGAGATTTTATAAGTAACATTTGTAAACAATGTGGTTGTAAAGCATTTAATAGAGGTTGAATTTGAAAATTCCTTTATGTTGTGTGATGATATTTCAGTGGACATTAATCCCAGTCTTTGAATCTAATGAGTTTTAAAAAAATTTCACTCATCCTTTTTTTTTTTTAGTTACCAGTATATTATGTATGCATGGGTAAAGTCCAGTAGTACCAAAGTGGTCATCAAGAAAAGCACCCGGCAGTCTCTCACAGTCCCCATCCCACTGCTCAAATAGAAACACTTTAACCATTTAAACCATTTAATATTGTAAACCATTTCTGATTTTGGTTCTTCTATTAGTTAATGCTCTAATTCTGAATAATATGCTTAAATACTAATTCATTTATCAACTTTAGACATTATTTCTCCTTCTCACTGGGAAATATGGCAGTTTATCTCATTTATACAATGTCCTCCACACAATTCTCTCTGTTTTTCAATTTTGAATAGTTATATATTTTAGAAAAGTTCTTCAATTATGTATCGGTATAGCTTTTGATAATACACTTTAATTTCTACTCTTGTTTCCTAGTCTTTAGCATCTCCTCATTGCTCGCTGTGTGCTGAGAGGATATTAGCACCTACCCTGTGCTCCACACTTCTTTCAAACTCCGTCTTCCAACCTCTGTTAGCTATATCTGGTAGATAGCATTTACATTCTGTTCTGAAACTGTGATCAATTCTTTCATGCTTTAACTTTACATATATTCTAAAGGTATGATTACTTTTCCTTCTTCATGGGCCCGGTTACCCACCCATCATGCCTCTTGAATCAATCTAGCATCAAGGTCAAATGAGTACTGTTGTTTTCTTACATGCCACTAACTACTCAAAATCATGCCACATTTTGGTTTGCTTTATATATATAAAAATAGCTTTCTGGTAGAGTTTTCTATTTTTCCTGATGTTTCTGTTCCTCCCTCTTCTCCTTCCCTCTCTTTGGTAACAGTAAAGAACTTTTTCACTGTATCACTAATCTCTTTTGACTTTTTTTTTTTTTTCTGAGGAAGATTAGCCCTGAGCTAATATCTGTTGCCAATCCTCCTCTTTTTTTTTGCTTGAGGAAGATTAGCCCTAAGCTTACATCTGTGCCAGTATTCCTCTATTTTTTAAATGTGGGTTGCCGCCACAGTGTGGCTGAAGAGTGGTATAAGTTGGCGCCCAGAATCCAAACCTGGTGAACCCTGGGCTGCCGAAGCAGAGCATGATGAGCTTAACCACTATGCCACGGGGATGGCCCCTGACTTTTTTTTTTATGTGGATTCGAATCTATTTCATTTTTCTGCTTTGAGATTTTCTACTGGTGGCCCAGTGTCTTCCTGTCCTAATTGAAACCACTTGCTTTCCAGGCTTGGTGCATTGCTGTTACCTTAACATTTCCTTTCACTGTGCTCTGGTTTATTTCTGCTGTTGTAGTTCTTATTTCTTACATCCTTCTCTTTCTTGATTACCATTCTTGTTTTGATGAGGCCATTCTCGAGTGATTTCCTCTGAGAGGTAGATGAGAGATAGATTACCAGTTTTCCTTTTGGTAATCATGATCGACATTTATGGAAACTTTCTTTGGTGCTCTGGTTATTATAGGAGATTCTTCTTATTTTCTAGGTGCTATGTTTCAAAAGGCATATAGCATAAGGCTAAGAGTACAGGCTTTAGAGGGATATGGCCTGGGTGCAAATCTTGTCTCAGCCTCTTATTGTGTAACATTAGAAATGTTTAATTTCTTTGAATTTAGGGTTTTCGATCTGTAAGTGAGGGAAAACATTGCTATTCTTTCATAGGGATGTTAGGAAGATTTAATTAGATTAAGCATGTAAAACTCTCAGAGCAGAGCTTGGCACATAGTAAGTCCTAAATAAATACTAGCTTTTTGTATTCTTGAACCTCATTGATGAAGATAATCTCAATTTTCTTCTGAAGTTAGTTTAAAATTTTTTATTATTGTTTTTCTCTGTTATGTTGCTGCTGGTTTTCCACGTATGTCTGATTATTTCCAATTGTCTGTTCATGTTTAATAGTACAGAACTAGACTGGTCATCTAGGTAGGTAGTATGATCTTTTCTCTATTATATATATATATGTATGTGTGTATATATACATAATTTAAAATTTACCTTAAAATTTTATAATTTTATCCTTTATATTTAGTTCTTTAATACACATAGAATTTTTTTGCGTATGGTATCAGTAGGGATCTAATGTTATTCTTTCCCCATTTTGTCTCTGCCATATATATCTGTTTTCTACATCAGTTTGTTCTCAATAGAGAGGCGTAGTGGAAACTCTCTGTACATGAATGGGTCTTGTAAACTGGCAGTCTATGTTCTAGGGTGAATGAGCAGAAAGCTTCCTCTTAGATCAAGAGCTCATAAATGCCAGAATAGGTAAGTGCCTACTTCAACACTGATAGTCCAGTTTCTGCAGCAATTATTCAAATCTTTAGAAAGAGCCCTTTTAGACTTTTTTATTTTTGGTTTCACTATAAATGTTAATCTGCTGGTGGCTCTGCCTTTGTGTTTTGGCAGGGGAGTGGGGATCTCCTTGGGCAGCCTTTCTGTAGCAGATTTTCACTTACTTTCCATGTTCAGCGTCCTTTGTCCTACTATCCGCTGTCCTTGCTGGCTTCTAGCACAGAGCACGTCCAGGGTTCTCATTCTCTGGCTGCGGGTTCTTTCATTCTGTTTCAGTCTTAACACATTTCTCAACTACTTTTACCTCTTAGGATTTTGGTGAAATCTTTTGGCTGCTGAACCCCCGATTCCTTTTATAGATTTATTCCTTTTGTGTTAGTTTTTGTCACTTTAATGGCACTGTTGTCTTGGAACAAGTAAGAGGCAAACATATCTTGCCTTTACAAGAATCCTCTACATTTGCATACTCCTTAGTTCATTCATTTGACAACCCATCATTCATTCTACAAAAATCTTTTGAGCACATACAAACGTGCTCATCACACAAAGCAAGATATTGGGGCTAGAGCAGTGATGAGATGTAACCCTTCACTTCAAGATGCTCACAGTCATTGCACATGAATATTGAAACCAAATTCAAAGGTGAGGGGCCTTACTTTGGGAGGAATGGATATAAAAATGGAATGAATGTGGAAGCATTGTATAATTCTTAAATTGAAAATAATAAAATAATGAAAATAAATTAGGTGAAAGTGTATAAGAGGCATAATGAATAGAGGCAGCAACTGTGGAAGTTTTAGAAAGAGGATTTGTAGTGAGAACAATAGGATATATAAGATTAAAAAAGTAGTTGAGTAAAGGCATAATTCATCAATTTAGTTTATTTTTGTTGGTTGTAGAAAGGGTTAAAGCATTGGTTAAATAGAGAGGCCGTAGATTGTTTTGACCACGCTGATAATTGTGTTGGTAATAATAGATATGATGATATTGATGATAATAATAATGATAGTTAACAATCATTAAGCACCTACCATTTACCAGCTACTATTCTAAGATATGCTATATTTTGACACAGCCGTGTGAGGTAAATATTGTTAAAATATGTTCTAAGAACTGAGGAAACAGTTTTAAAAAGAGCAAGTTATCAGCCCACAGACATTAAAAGGAGCTTCAGACAGCATTCTCTTTTATGTTTTATTTTTGTTACCTAGTGCACAAGAACAAAAAACTATTTATAAAGTAAGCATAATGTTATAGACAATTAAAAAACAGCATCTCTTGCATACCTACCGCTCATATTAAGAGGACGATTACCTTTGAGGCTCCTTAGGTGAGCATCATCCCTGTCTGTACTTCCTAAGAGGTAAATACTACCCTGGGTATAATTCCCTTGCTTTTTCTTTATCATTTTATCATATATGTTTCTATCCTTAAACCTATGTTGTTAGGTTTTTCATGCATTTGAAGTTATAAAAATGAAATCTTGCTTGTATTCTTCTGTAACTTGCTTTTTCACTCAACATTATATTCCTGAGATTCCTCTGTGTTGTTGCATGCAGTTGTAGTTCATTCATTTTCATGGCTACATAGTGTTCCATAGAATGAGTTTACTACAATTTATTTACCCATTTTACTCTTGGGTTATTTCTGCCACTGCAAAGAATGCTAAATGAATATTCTTGTGAAACATTCTTTAAGAGAGAGATATATATATACATATATATTTATTTATATATATATATTTATTTTTATATATATATATTTATTTATTTATATATATATATAAAACCAGGAGTTGAATTGTTAACTTACATATGCACATACTTGCATCCTCTGACTTAATGCCAAATTGTTTTCCAAATTAAGTTCTCCAAATTCTTTTGGCCATTTTTATTGCATCTTTTGTTAAGTGCCACCATTTTTTAAATTAAATTGTTTGTCATTTCTGATTGCTTTGTAGATGTGCCTTATATATTTTTATGCTGATATTTTAAAATATTACAAATATCATCTCCTAGTTTTTGGCTTGAATTGTCACTTTCCTTTTATATCTTTTCATGAACAGAAGTTCTTAATTTTAATATAATCTAGTATATAAACATTTTCCTTATGACTTGGGTTTGTTATGTTTAATTTAAGAAGTCATTCCGTGCTGTAGAGTATTAGAGATATTTTATCTTCTTAAAATTTTATTGTTTTGTCTTTTATATTTAGTTCTTCAATACACATAGAATTTTTTTGTGTATGATATCAGTACAGATCGAATGTTATGTTATTTTTTCCCCATTTTCTCTCAGCCCTTCTTATTGAAAAGTCTATCGTTTTTCCGTTAACCTTCAATTCAGGTCTGTAATAAATCAGCTTCCGTATATCTTTGTTCTGGGTCCTTTATGTGGCTCCTCTCCTATCTGGCTATCTTCAATCTATGCCATCTTAAACTATAGCTTGATATACTTAATACTTTATTTATAGCTTAAACATAATAAGTCTTGATCACTGTTAATACAGGTCCTCCTACCTTATTTTTATTTCTCTTTAGAGTGTCTTGGCTATTCTTGGTCTTTTGCTCTTCCATAGACACATTTTAGAATTAGCTTGTGATAGATGGATGAATGGATAGATAGATAGGTAGGTAGATAGATAGATAGGTAGGTAGGTAGGTAGGTAGGTAGATAGGTAGGTAGGTAGGGAGGTAG
This sequence comes from Ceratotherium simum simum, assembly GCF_057802395.1. Lineage (NCBI taxonomy): Eukaryota > Metazoa > Chordata > Mammalia > Perissodactyla > Rhinocerotidae > Ceratotherium > Ceratotherium simum. The sequence continues at coordinate 41,598,910 of NC_141911.1, forward strand.
ATAGATAGATAGATAGATAGATAGATAGATAGATAGATAGATGGTAGGTGGATAGATAGAGAGAGAGAGATTGAGAGAAATAATAACCACTACCAAAAACAATCTATTGATTTTTTACTTGTAATTGCATTGATTCTATAAATCAGTTTGGATAGGATTGACATCTATACAATATGCAATCTTTCAATACGTGAACATGGTATCCATTCATTTATTTTTCTTTTTTTTTTTTTCTGTTCATCCCCTGATTCAGGACCCCTCCCACAATTACCAATTGATTGGCTGCTTTTATTTTTTTAAAATTATTAGTAAGTATTAGCATGTCTTCATATATTTATTAGCCATTCGAGTTTCCCTTTCTGTGAAGTTCTTGTCTACATATTTATGTGGTTTCTGGTTGATTGTCTATCTTTGCAGAAATTCTTTATCTCCTAGGTTCTTTACACACTAGATATTGATTACCTCTCCCTATTTGGTATCACTCTATTAAATTTCTCAGTTATATCGTTAAAAGAACAGAAGTCTTTAATGCTTTAGTGTTGTTATATCCATCAATTTTCACATAATAATTTGAGTTGGGTATCTTATTTAAGAAGTCCTCATCCACTTAAGTTCACAAAAATAGCCTCTTATATTTATTAGCTTCATCTTTTTCTGTTTCATATATAGGTCTTTAAACCTTTGTACATAATGTAGAGTTGATAGGTAGTATTAATTTGCATCATATAATGAGCCAGATTTCCTAACGTCAGCTACTATACAATCTGTCCTTTCCTTACTGATGAGCTCTATTCTCAGCTCTCCCAGGTGGAACTTTTGTTCCATTGTTTAATTTTGTTTCTTCATAATTGCATATAGTTTTTATTACTATGGTCTTTTTGTTATGAGTTAAAATATGGCAGGGAGAGAATACTCTCTTTTATTTTCTAACTTCTTGTATTTATTCACGGATACCCACACAGACACACACACACACGCATCATGAAATAAGTTTATTAAGTTCTTAAAAAAATACAGCTGGAATTTTGGTTAGTCTTCCATTGAATTTATAGATTAATTTAGTTTGGGGTGTATTGATTTTGGTACTATTTACAGTGTAATTTGCTCCATCCGTAAATAGGTTATCCATTTATTCAAGTCTTTCTGAATGTCTTTTAGGAAAGTTAAAAAACTTTTCTCTCTGTAGGTTTTGTGTAATTTTTGCTAAGTTAATTCCTTGGTACTTTTAATTTGTTCACTATAATGAATGGTATCTTATTTTTTAAATGAAATTTCTTAGCTGGTTATTAGTGGTTTAGGAACATTTCTGGATTTTGTAAGTTAACCTATATTTGGAAACCTTGCTAAACTTTTTATTAATTTAAAGTTTTTCTATTGATTCTAGTGGTTCTTCTTGTAGATGATCATCTTCCTTAAACATAATGACAGTTTTGCTTCTTCCTTTCCAATCCTTATACTTCTTTTTTTATATCAAATAACAAGGATTGCATTGTCCTTGTCTTGTTCCTGAATTTAAAGAACATGTCAAAAATTTCTCTAAGTATGATATTTGCTGCAGTGTTTTGCCATTAAGCATATTATCAAGTTTAGGAAATGTTTTATTATTTTTGTTTTCTTTGGTTTTATCATATACAGGTTGTTGAACTTAGGAAATAATTTTTTTGTACCTGTTGAGATAGTCATATGAATTTTTCCTAGTAGTCTCCTTTAATTTCTTCTTTTCCCTTTGTTTTCTTTAATATTTTGAAAGAAGCTTTAAATCTTTTCATAAAAGTATTGCATATATTTTGTTAAATTTATTCCTACTTTGTGTTTTTTAATGATATTTTAAAGTAGTATCTTTATTGCATTTCATAACTTCTTGTTGCTGATATTTAGAAATGCAATTGATTTTTGTATATTGATTTTGTTTTCAGCAACTTGCTAAAATGTTTTATCCTAGTAACAAATACAATGTGCTTGGCACTGCATCTTATTTATTTATTTTGTCTTTTGGAATCACAGTTTTCTATGCACAATTGATTAGAGTGCTTGGTTTTACTGTCATTCTAGGACTTTGAGGCCTCTGAGGAAATCCTTACAGATACATTTTCTTACTTGGAGGGCCTGAACCCTAACTGCTGCAACAAATACATCATTTGCTTTGTTTTGCCCTTAATTCTTTTTGTTCTATTGGTAGTTGCACTGAAATATGTGCCCTGCTCACTATTTTGCTTCTTTGTTCATTTTAACATTTACTGCATTTCTCTTATGGCTAAAGGCTGGTCCAGACAGTGGGCTGGGTGCTGGGGATACAACAATGGACAACTTAGAGTCTGGTGGACTTTCTGCCAGATTTGTTCCTGATTAATTCTTCTGTATTGCAAAGGGTAGTTTATTTTCTTCAGGGAGCTCCATTTCTGATGGGCAGTTACTGGAGGCAAGATACTCTATATAGATGTTTCATGTTTTTTAATCTTTGAGTTTAAGCAAATAAATGTGTGTGCTATTGGCCCATTCCTGGTTCTGTACCACTTTTGCAGTTTACTCTTTATTTCATGTAGCGTTTTGGGACAGTCAAAGAGTTAGAAGATCAGTATTTTGCCAGAAAAGAAGTTGGACCTTCTAGCTCCTTGGTTTGGTCACAGACATCTGTCTGGTCATGAGAACATGAGAGTCAAGACTCGGGTATAGAGAATGCTTACATGGCCGAATCCGTTTTGAGATTACTTTTGGTAATTTTTTATCTATCTTGTGTTTCTAAAAATATCTTAGGCACTTCATTTTCAGTTTAGAAAGTCAAAGCAATGTTTGGATTAGGTTGGGTACTGTTGTCACGTCAACCATTTGCCGATGGTGTGGAGAGCATCCTCTTGCTGCGTGCGCTATGTGGCTTGGAAAGGCTGCTGTGCTTAGGTGTGGAGTGGTTTTTCCATCCGGGACGTCTTTCAGGATGTTTACCACTCTAGGGTCAATGAGAGTATAGCCAAAGAATCTGTTACTTTCTCCGAACGGAAACATGGTAATGCTTTCGTTCCTTAAGCAGTATCCCTCTTTGACCTCACCTTAATGCAGTTTCCATAAGCTAAAAAGAAAAGACCTTGGGGAAATGATTAAATAAATGATCATACTTTCATGTGATGGAAAATCATGCAGCACCTAAAAACATTTTCAAGGAATTTTTAATGTCAGGTGAAAATGTTCATGATAAAATACTGAGTGAAATTAGCCAAACTATGGCAGTGTAATCCATATTGTTAAATTTGTAGAGAAATAAGTTGAGAAACGAATGATTGGTAGTTGGTAGTTTTCTGTCCCCCCCCCCACCAACTTCTCTAATTTGCATGTACTGTTTTGACAATTGGAGGGAAATTTTCTAAAAAAATAATAAAATTTATTTTTAAAAAAATCACACATACACAAATAAAGCCAGTAGGATTAAATATGAGACATTATATTTAATGTCAGAACTTAAAAAACTTGAAATCAACTTTAAACAATTCTCTCTTGGTAACTGCCATTTGAGGTTTATTTTAGAGTTTCCTGTCAACCACACTTGGGTGCTAGGGTTGTTGGCAGTGGCTGATGAACAGTGAAGAGGCAGTGTGAGGCAATATGAGAACATCTGGGTGGGAAATCAGTGTTTGCGAGGATCATACTGATGGCAGCTGGTTTAGGTAGCAGTCAATGGGTAGGTAAGTAGCAGATCCTGAGTCTCAGGGTTCAGACTTTCCTGGAGGGTTGTGGCTCTGGAAATAATTATAGCTGAGAAGGAAGGCAAAAAGAAGGGCATTCTTTTTTTTTTTTTTTTTTTTTTGCTGAGGAAGAGTCGCCCTGAGCTAACATCTGTTGCCAATCTTCCTCTATTTTGTATGTGAGCCACTACCATATCATGACCACTGATGAGTGGTGTAGGTCAGTGCCCAGGAACCGGGCCTGTGCCGCTGAAGCAGAGTGTGCCAGACTTAACCACTAGGCCACCAGGGCTGGCCCCAAAAGAAGGGGCTTTCTTGATCCCTGGGTGTATAGTACAGGGAGCCATGGTACTAGGGAGTTCTTTTGGAAGAAGATGGGGATAAGATATTGAATGAGTCACTGAATTAGAATTTAATCATCAAGAAGAAATTAAGAGCCGTATTACTGTAGGGTGTGGCATAGGCCTACGGGAAGCCTTGATCCTGAGCTACCACATCACAGGTTTCTTCATTCTAATTCTTCCCCAACCTGTCTGCTTCCTCCTGGCAGCCCCCTGCACACACCCTTATAAAACATCCTGGAGTCTAAGTGGGCAACGAGCTAATGCTATAGGTGGAATCCCATTTTAATTGTTGCTGCTATAATCTCTGACCTTCTAGTGTGAAGCCATTTCCTTCTCTTGGAGAATTGCTCATAGAAAGGGTATTTGCTGATTTGCTGAAATCAAATGAAATGAAACAAAAGCCTTTACAGAGCAGCAATATTTAAAAGTCCCACTTCACGCAGCAGTAAATTTCTGAGATGACGTCTTTGATGCTTTGAAATTAAGCTGTGGTGATAAAACTAGTAAATCATGCCCTTTCTTAGGCATCTGATCTTGGACAGAGCACGTCACTATTCCGAGTCTCTATTTCTTTTCTATAAAATCATGCTATGTTTTACACCAGCTGTGAAGTCCAAAGTCAAAAGATAACAATGTATGTAAGAACACCTGCTAAACAATAAGAATTTATACAAATATTAGGTATTATCATTATTATTCTTTAATGTAGAGCATTCTGAAATGTGGGCAGGTTTCTAAAAGATTGCGGTGCAGTTAGTATTTGGTGTTGAGAGTGGGAGTGGGGTGGTGTGTCGTGTTCATTAATTAGTGTGCCCACTTGGATGTTGTACTTTTCCCTTTCAAGCTTTTAAAGGAAAAAGGAAAATAGGGCAGCCCCTGAACCTGGTTTAATTGTAGTATGAGAAAAAAAGGATCTCAATCTAAAACAATATTTTATTCTGCACCATATAGAAATAGATACTTATATAAATAAAATATTAAAATGATAAGGTAGCTTAATATTCAATCAGATTAGTTACATCAATCTTCTGCCTCAGTTTGTGTTTCTTTTCCCCATACAGGTCCACTGGCTTTAAAAATGTATCTATTAGAACTTTTTCAGTTCATCTAACCTTTTAAAGAGCATTCAAGGATTATCTACTAGAAGATGCAGCAGAAACAAGAGAAAAATCCCTGTTATATAAGACTCTGGAAACTCAAATTTTAATCTCAGATCTATTTTAGAAAGTTTATTTTCTATTCTCTTTTATAGGCATTTTTTAGCTCCTTCTTTTACTACTTTCAAGAATTATGAAAAGTTAAGTGAAATTATAGTTGAGAAGTACTTGAGCTTTATGGAATAAAGACACATTATTAAAGTTATTAATATTGGCCTTAAATTTACCAAGTGTTTATTGGCTTGGCATATCATAATTGTTATGCTTTCTGCTCCATGGCTCACCATTTTTGGGGACATTGCAAGTGGGGATAATGTCCATATTTCTTAAGCTGACTTTAGGACTCTCCACAATCAGAAGTGCTCCAATTGTTTCCATCTGAATTTCCAGGGCTTTTTCCCACAACATCTGAATTGCTTTATTCTCTGTGCTCATCACATCTCTGCCCTCTCTCTCCCTTCCACCTCTCTGAATCTTGTACTAGTTTCTCTATGACACGTTTTCTGATTGCTCAAGTCTACACCAATCTCTCTGAACTTACATAGCACTTATATTTACTTAGTTCTTACTGTGTTTTCTCTTATATTACTATTTGCCTTTTTGTATGTGTCTTTTTTCCCCCTTCATTTTGACATTGTTTTGTTTTTTTTGGAGGGCAGTCACTTATCTCTCATAGGGTTTTATTATCCTTTAAGCATGAACATAGTGTTTTACTCAAAGCAGAGATAAGATATAGATTTGTTGTTGACTATTGTTATTCCCAACTACTGTTGCATAAACCGAGGCACAGTTGATTGCTCAATATCATAAAATAATTTGGTAACATAGATAGGAATAGAATGCAGAATATAGATTTCTAGTCTTCCTGAACCTAGCATTTATTTTAATAGGTTTTATTTTCAGAACTGTTTGAGATTTACATCAAAATTGAGGAGATAGTACAGAGAGTTCCTATATACTCCTACATACAGTTTCCCCTATTAATAACATCTTGTATTAGTGTGGTACATTGATGTAATTAATGAACCATATTGATACGTTATTATTACCTGAAGCTCATATTTTACTCATGTTTCTTTATCTCTTAGTTAGTATCTTTTTCTTTTCAAGATCTCATCCAGGATACCATATTACATTTAGTTGTCATATCTCCTTAGGCTCCTTTTGACTGTGACAGTTTCTCCCTTTTCTTGTTTTTGATGACCTTGACAGTTTTGAGGAATACTGGTCTGGTATTTTGTAGAGTGTCCCTCAATTTGGATTTGTCTGATATGTTTTTATGATTAGATAGGAATTATGCTTTTTAGGGGAGAGGAAGATAACAGAAGTAAAGTGCCATTTTTATCATATCATATGAGAGTACTTGCCATAAACATGATTTATCACTGTTGATGTTGACCTTGATCACCTGGCTGAAGTAGGTTTCTTCACTGTAAGGTTCGCTTTTTTTCTTTCCCCCTTTTCATACTATTCCCTTGTAAATAAGTCACTGTGCTCAGTCTACACTCAGGAAGTGGGAAGTTATGCTCTACCTCATTTAGGGCGGAGTATCTACATAAATTATTTGGAATATGTCTCTCATCTCCCATTTATTAATTTGTCCGATCATTTATTTATATTTGTATGGATTCATGGATATTTATTTTATACTTTGAGTTATAATCTAATACAACTTTATTTATTTATTGCTTAAACTGTGCCACCTTTGGCCAAATAGTGCTCCTTTGCTTGGTTCCTGTGCCTTTTTGGTATATCCCCATCAATCTGGGTTTTTTTAGTTTTGTTTTCTTGCTTTCTGGCACTGCAAGATGATCCAGGCTGATCTTGTATATTTCTTGCCCTAGTCCTAGAATCAGCCACTTCTCCAAAGAGCTCAGGTTCTTTTTATTGAAGAATGGTATTAGAAACTGAGATATGGGTACTAGGTATGTTTGTTTCATTTAGGCCTTCTCTGTTGACATAGCAAAGAAATATGTGTGTATAGTAACCTTTGTACACACACACACACACACACACACTTCTCTGTATAAGCATCTTTATCTATATTAAGCTAAACATGATTTCTTACTGATGACTCTAATCCATTGCCATATGAATCATTCTAGCCTCCTCCTCTTGCCTATCTATAAATTCCCACTCCAACAGCGAGAAACCTGGCTCCCACCATCTGCCACCATTTACTTAATTGTTCTGTTCTAGTATACATGTATACTGTGTCAGAATTGTTAACTTGTACTCCCATGAGAAATAACTTTATCAACTAGAGTACAGCGTTTATGTGCCCTTCCTTTTGCCTTTAATCTTACAGACTTCACTCATTTCCAAAGTCCCGTAGGTCAGCATCATTTCCCTCAGCAACGTTCGTGAATTTATTTCATACATTTGTAACACAGTTAGGTTCTCTTCTTACAGTCTATATTACTTCCTTGGATCCCATGATCTCCAAAATGATTTATTTAAAAAATTTGCATACATTGAGGTTTACTCTTTTTGTTGTATGTTCAATCGGTTTTGAAAGATGCATGTCATAAATCCACCATTATAGTACCATACAGAATAGTTTAATCACCCTAAAAATCCTATGTGCCTCATCTATTCATCCCTCCCTGTCCCCTTCGGAACCCCTGGCAACCATTGATTTTTTTTAACGTCTCTGTAGTTTTGCCTTTTCCAGAATATCATATAATTGGAATCATACAGCACGTTGCCTTTTCAGGCTGGCTTCTTTCACTTAGCCATATGTACTTAAGGTGTTTCTAGTGGTGTATGGATCCAGCAGCTTTTGCTCCAGGTAAATTGTTCTTGGCTGTGAGTCTCTGTATTTCCTGTCTTTACAGATTTTGGGGTGGCAGTTTGCCCTGCGACCTCAATTCTCTGATTGGTCTAAGAATAGTTGTTGATTTTTAGTTTGTTCAGCTCTTTTCTTGCTCTAAGCACGGGAATCATAACCTCTAAGCTCTTTACATACAGGAGCTGAAATTAAAAGTCTCTGGCATTTTTCTTAGCCTTAAAAGTCTTAAAATCTCTTCTTCTTAGAAAACAATTTCTCTCTTATTCTTTATAGTCCAATGATGCACCTTTACCTGCTCTCAACCATCTGCCGTTCCTCTCACCTCACTCTATACTGACTATTTGCCACCCAGACCTAGTGCTTTAGGTGCTGAGCCCACCTCAACAATTGGTAAGGAAGAGGTGGGGAGGATTGGGAGAAAGCAGGTAAAGTGCTACCTGAAGCGTTACTACACTCTGTGTCCTTTCTAATGCATATTTCTATCCTTTTAATGCTTTGCAGAGTACACAGAGGATTCTAAATTTCTGTTTACCATAATCCCAATGTAGCAAAGTGTGGTGTTTAAAAAATTAATTTTCCACAAGAGATGCATAAAAATGAAACTGAGAACCAAAAACTGAGAAGAAGGAAAGGAAGCCAGGTCAATAAAAATTGCACGATGCTTCAGTTCTCTTTCTAACATAAATATTGCTAATGTGGAAGATATCCAACTTAACTTAAAATAAGGTTGCTTTAAAAAAGGTTAGCAAGACAAAAAGAGGGAATAAGTCATTCCAGCTGAACCACTGGCTAGCAAGTAAAGCAATGGCCTTTCTGTAGTAATTCTTTGAAGGACAGTAATTAAATTCTTATTGTTAATGCTTATTTTCTCGTGGAAAGTCCGTTTCCATGAGGTTTTCTTTGATTTTACTGTTATATTTGATATGTTTAATATTGTAATGCCAATGTTACATACCTTAAATGAAGACTTACATCCTAATTTGTAAAGATTCATTCTCACTGAATCTATAGATGCTTTTCTCCCTTGCAAAATCTTCCATTCAGTCTGATTTTTCATCTTTGATTTTTTTTTATACTTCTCAAATTTCATTAAATCATGGATGAGAAATATTCATCTAATCCACTACCACCGTCCACCACTTCATAATTGCATCTTATCTGTGTCAGTGAATGGCCTGGGTGTTTCTGGTGGCAGGAAAATCACCTCTTTATAGGATGAACTATTCCATATTGAAATGAAACACTGGCTCTTGCGAGGTTCCTTCATACAATGACTGAAAGCTGTTGCCTCCTGTTTCTGTCCACATGCAGTGAGGGTCTGTTCACAGCAGGACAGCCAGTGGGTGGGGAAGAGGTGAACCCTGCCTATGGGAATAGTAGGAAGATGACTCATCAGCACAGGAGAACTTATGAGGCACAGGCAGAGTGCAAGTTTTTCTTATGATTTGGAGGGAGAAGTCCACCTAGGCATCCCTATGGAATAAATCTCTAAAACAGCTTCACCCCATTCCTGCTTTCCTCACAGCCACTCTTACACCAACGCCCAACCCCACCACCGTTGCAATACCGTGCATTGTTATCGTACTTTTTAGCTCACAAATTCAGTGAGTGTTATGAGATTGATTTCTCTAAAGCCTCTAAGGTCTTGAGATAAATGAGCTCATAGGCACTCTCCATATTCTCATTAATTTTAAATTTGCAACCAAACAAGAAACACTCACATAGCTTCTGACACCTTTATGAGAAGTACATTAGGATCAGATACAGTCTAGACAGAATTGAATTTTGGTTTAAATTGAAAATTGTTTTCCTAGAGTTTATTAATGCCTTAATTCCTTAGCGCTAAATGTATGTGTCCTCAGCAAGTGTCAAGTCAAACATCACTTCGCTTTTCTGTTCTACTTCCCGCATTATTTTGTGTTTTGAATAAATCCTGTTTATTCTACCCCTGAAAATTCGTTTGAATTCTCCCCATTCTCTCAGTTCCCTCTGATATTCAACCTTAGTTGAAACACTCATTACGAGTCTTCTGAATTTTGTTGAAGGTCAGAGATGAGAAATCCTACTTGATTTTATCGTATGTGAAGATGCAGATACTTAGCTTTATGAAATTGACATTAATAAACTGTGACAATAATGTTCACTTTAAAGAAAAGATGTAATTCTCTCTAAATTGAAGTTGAGCTTATTTAAGCTGTCATTAAGATACCAGAAGTTGCCCTATTCCTTCATTCTTTGCTGTGGATATAAAAGTAATGATATTTATTTAATAAACATGAGCTCATTTCTCTAAAGAGCACGGCGAGTTGTGGACGCCTCTTCTCAGACCTGCTGCAGGCTTAGTTTCTGGCTCGGCTCCCTCACGTCTAGTCTCTTCTGTTTTACTCTATTTTGTGCTCTCTGCTACCGTGACCGTACGTCACTAGGTGGTTTTAATTATCTTCTAGCTTTCATTTCATCCTTCCTGCTTTACTTCTTTTGTTCTTTTCCCCCATTTCTTCATTTTTATCTCATTAAGGTCAAAGTCTATTTTTCTGTTCTTTAAAAGCCAAATATAGCCTCCTGATCTCTTAGATGGAACCTGGACCAAACTCTGATGGTTTCAGCCACTGCCTTTTTTTCTATGAACATGGAATATAGGAAAAGAGAGGAGGGATGCTGTACCAGTATTGACCTCAGTGTACCATATTGGTACAAAGTAATACATAATAATAATAACAGGGAGTTATAGATTTATGGAAAGCATAGAAAGAAAAATTTCCTGATAGGATAGTAAAAATATACACTAATGTGCCATTGTCTTTTTTCATCACCTTCTTTGATCTGTACTATTGATGGTTTTAAGTGTTAAAGATTCATGTGGACCCCCAATTATGTGGAGTTTGTATCCAAAACTTTGTTTATAAATGACTTACTTGGGACCTTATATAATTAAATCATTGTTACGAATCTTTAGGGTCCTAGGCTAGCCCACAAAACGCCATTCAACCCATTATAATGAATCTAAGTTATAATTTTAATAATTTCAATGCTTATAACTGGCACTTACAAAATTATCTCAGAAAAAGAATTCTGAATTTCATCTTAAGATGCCAGGGACACTTGGTTGTGATTCTGTTAGTGACTGAGTTGGAATGGGCTATAACAGTGGGGAACCTAAAAATCAGGGGCATATTAACTCTACTTATGCATATGGAAAATTCCCTTTCCTGTTTGCATAAAAGAAAATAAGTTAGTAATTCAGCTTACTCTCCAGAAGCTACCTTGGTTCTTACGCTCATGGGGATGGGCAAGTATAAATGCTCTGAATGTTGACCCCTAGTCATCTTTTTCCATGTATAAACTGATCTCTCTTCCAACTTTAAAAGTCGTATGTTACCTACACAAAAATTTACATGATGGCGAGGTTAGGGAGTAGCAATTTGTAAAAAGCTGTAGACTTGGAAAAAAAAGTAATATAGAAAACAAACATAACCCTGTACATCCCTGGAAGGCGTAGTGTATAGAAATCTTTCTAAAATAATGATTCCCAACAAAGTAGGGGTGGTGAATTGTATGCTTGTTTTGTCGGAATCACGAGAGAGTCTTTTTCAATCTACCCATGTGCTTGAACTCTTATAGCTCCTCCTTCTAACCCACAGCACTTACCCAGCTGAGAATCTCCTCTGTGATGTCACTGGTGCTGATGGGAGTATGCCACACTGCTCAGGAGTACTGGGTGGGGAAAGCTCTCTAACTATTGGCTTACAGGAGTAGGGTAACAAGATGACAGAGATCTGTGTTGGTAAACCTTGAGATATTTCCAAATCTGCACTATAAATCTTTATGTATGTATGCCAATTTTTAAAATAATAAAGCAGGAAGAAAGATCTAAAAACAAGTCTCAAAAGAAATCATCACCTTTGGCTTTACCTGTCACCAGTGTGTCTTTAGACAACTAAAGTTACTATATTATCTGTGTTTGAATAAAAAATAGAATAAGGAAGGATGTGTGTGTTTGAGGCTGGTGGTTCAATAATCAGCAGACAAAAAAGAAGATTAAAAAAGTGAACATTTATTGAGAACCTACGCTAGACAAGGGACTTCCACATACACTTACTTCACAGTATTGTGTTCTGCCAGTTACTGTATGCTTGTCTACAGATGAGTACATTGAGGCTCAGCTTTAATAATTTACTCAGGGCATATCTTATGTGGTAGTGAGATCCAGCTTCATGAAGAGTCACACTGGGCCCTGTTTTCAGATGGGCCCATTCTTGGTTTAATGCTCTGCTGTCACCACCCTGAAATTCTTAAAAATTTTTGACAAGTGACTCTATGTTTTCATTTTTCACTGGACCTTAAAAATTACACAGCCCGTCTTTCTGGTAGCCTATGGCAAGGTCTTCCATGGAGGTCCCTAAAGACATACATTGAAATTTCCTAAGCTCTATAAGGAAGACTAAGAGAAGGGCTCACACAGCAAGAACTTTGTTTTCTGGAATCAGGATATTAGGCTTGGGGATGTGCCTCCCTTGGAAGAAGGATCATTGCCTCAGATGGTAGTGTAAGTGGTTTCTGGGTGCCAGTGTGGCTTGATGCATTATATTAGTTTTCAGTTGCTGTGTTAACAAGTTACCGCAAACTTAGTGGCTTAAATCAACACATATTTATTATCCCACAGTTTCTGTGGGGAGCGTCTGGGCATGGCTTGGTTGGGTCCTCTGCTCAGAGTGTCACCAGGGTGCAGTCAAGGTGTTGGCCGGGCTGTCATCCTTTCTGGAACTCAGTGTCCTCTTCTAAGCACACATGGTTTTGGCAGAATTCAGTGCCTTGGGATTGTAGGACTGAGGCCATAGAGACCAGACTGGACTAGGCCTCCTAGAGGCCACCTGCAGTTCCTTTACATGTGGCTCTCTCCACAGGCAGTTCACATGTGACTAGTTCTTCAAGTCCAGTGGGAGAGACTCGGTCTCTCTTGCTCTCTCTCTCTCTGTCTCTCTCTTGATCTCTCTCCAGTCTGCTGTAATGTAATCATGAGAGTGACATCCCCTCACCTTTGCCATATTCTATTGATTAGAAACTAGTCACAGGAGAGGAGTTTACACAAAGACCTTAACAGCAGGAGGTGAGGAGTATTGGGAGTTACCCTTAGTTACCCCTTGTATATGTGTCCACCACATATGAAAGTCCACAGTTGTAGAAGGCTCTGCCTAGGCAGATCTCTCCCTTCACATGGATTGCTAAGACCACCAAACTTTGGGTGTATGTCGATGAAGATATAAAGAAGACAATGTGCATACTCACTCTCCATCTGTACTTGTATCTTGTATCTTTTTTTGCATTACTTTTTTGCTACTTCAGAAAGAAGTCACATTAAAAGCAACCTTTTACTGAGTTCCATTCATTATTCATGATCGTCCTCAAACCCAGGCCAGAATCTGTCTGCTCTAGCTCTGTAGTAACTGGCAGATCTGGGGTTTAATCCCAGGTTTGTGGGGCTCTGAATTTCATACTCTTCACTGGGATGGATCCCAGTCTTCTGGGGTCTGAAATTTATACAGTTTGTGGGGCCCTCTTTAATTAAGAGAATACAAATAATTTACAAGATTAGATACAAATTGAGTATTTAGAATGGGAGAAGAAATCACAACAAATTATTCAAAGCTTGGAGATTCAGATTTCTTTTTTCTGAGATCTCTAAGAACTTTGACAGAAATGGTCATGTAGAGATGCTTCCTAATTGCAGCCTAGTTTCTTCCCATTAATCTAGAATGTTGTATAGCTCCTGACAACTTCCAATACCCAAAGAGGACAGTGCACATGATGGGCCTTGAAGCCATTAGCTTCTTAGGAAATGTGCCTCTGCTTCTCACTGTATCCTCACCACTCAATGGTGGGTCATGGACCAAGAGCATCACCACCTCTAGGAGCATGTTAAAATGCAGAATCTCAGGCCCAATCCACACCTGCTGAAGAAAACTCTGAATTTTAGCAAGATTTTAGGTAATTTATATGCACTTTAGTGTTTGAGAAACACCACAATATACCACATACTGAGCAGCATTGCTTCCTCTGTGAGTTGCACCCAACTTGTTTTTTCTTGGCCAGAACAAGTGGGTAATAGACCTTAGCCCATAGCTAATAACAATCTTGACAAGAAATAGTAAGAGCACATCAAACTGCTTTAAATTAATACAAGTCTCCAGGGTCAGACAAATTACATCCTTGGGATACAGAAAAAATTTATAGCTGTGATTAGAGAAGCACCGCCAATAATCTCTGAAGAATAACAGGGAATGAGAGAGGTGCCATTTTTTTCAAAGAAAGAGAAAGATGAATTCTGAAAATTACTGAGTAGTGACTCGGAGAGCAGTTTCCTGCAAAATTGTGGATGGAATTATTAAACAGGTAACATGTCAGCTCTTAGAAATAGAAACGGTGATCTCCAGGAATCATGCTAACTTAACTTCATTTGTTTTTCTTATAATGTGTTTCTAAGACTGGGAGGCCCAGAGAAAGCTGTAGGTATGATAGTCTTGATTTTAGATGGGCATTTACAAATCGAATGATATCCTTATAGATCATAAGCAGAAATGTGGTACAGATAATAGTACAACCAAGTGAATTCATGGTTGGTTGAATGATTATCTCCTCTAAGTTGAATCATAAATAGTTTGAAGAAAGGAGTTGATACTGGGTCCCTGTATCAATCAGGGTTCGGTTATAGAAGTGGAACCCCTAGGAATGATATGAAATAAGGCATTGATTGTAGGGATTTGACCTTACACAATTATAGAAACTGGTTAAAGTGTTTATGTAAGGCTGCTGCTTTTGCTGGGCCTGAAGTCAGCATGGCAGGAAGTCAGGAGGAAAAGTTGGATGTGAAGTGGAGGAGAGCAAGGAATGCGGGAGGAGGATGGTCTGGATCCTGCTTCAGCCTCCAAGTTTCCAATTCCAGTGATGCAGGTGTCTGACAGCAGAAGCTGAGGCCCCAACGTGTACCTGGCCTGGGAGCTGGAGAAGCTGAAGGAGCTATGGCCCTGACAGCTGCTGCCCGCCGGTGAGGTCAGCCAGCAGGTTCACAACCCATCTGTAGGAGCTGCGAGAGCGCCTGGCCCAGCGCCAACCTTGCAAGCTTAAATGTGGCTGTTGCTTCACTTTTATCTTCAAATCTCAGCTAAATTTCTCCTGTGGCCAATCCTAGCTCAGAATCATGAAGGAAGGGAATTCTGGGAAATGTAGTTCCTGCTTAGCTGAGTCCACACAATTCAAAGCTCTGTTCTTGGCCTTGCCCTGTTGATTGTTTTTAATAATGTAGAACTGTGAATGATAACACATGCTGGATGGCAAGATTCAAAGGAAAATCGGAATAAACTGATTTCTCATCCTTCAAGTATCACATTAAGTATGAGAGGCGCTTCTTGACCACTCTCGGTGAGCTAGCATCTCAGCCTCCAGTGTCCCCATATGTTCCCAGACTTTGCTCTATTTTTCCATGGTACTTATTAGGATCTGTTGTGTATAGTTATTGATTTATTTATGTTTTGTCACCTCCACCAGAATGTAAGCTCTACGAGAGTGAGCTCATGGCGTGTTTTGCTTGATGCTTGATTCCCAGCACCTAGAATAGAATGGCACATACAAGGTGCTCAATAAATATTTGTTGAATGAATCTATAATGAAATTTATTGATAAATGTGACAGCATCATATTGAGGGATAAAAAACCAAATGCATGAGTACAGAATGGAAGATATCTAAATTAAGAATGATTCATGAGTGAAAATAAGCTTGGGGCTTTACTTGATAGCAAGCATAAATTTCCAATCAAATTGGAAAATTAATACATGTTTTACTTATATTAGTAGAAATAAACGAAGTAATATTCACATTGTACTCTATATGGAAGGATAAGGGGCACCATTTTTTTTTTTTTTTTGTGAGGAAGATCAGCCCTGAGCTAACATCCGATGCCAATCCTCCTCTTTTTGCTGAGGAAGACTGGCCCTGAGCTAACATCTGTGCTCATCTTCCTCCACTTTATGTGGGACAGCGCCACAGTATGGCCTGACAAGTGGTGCGTTGGTGCGCGCCCGGGATCTGAACCCAGGCTGCCAGCAGCGGAGCCCACACAGTTAACCGCTATGCCGTGGGGCTGGCCCAAGAGGCACCATTTTTTAAAGACAAAGAACCACCATATCAACAGGCAAAAGAAGAAAAATTATATGATCATATCAATCGATGCAGAAAAAGCATTTGACAAAATCCAATACCCATTTATGATAAAAACTCTCACTAAACTATGAATAGAGGGGAACTTCCTCAACTTGGTAAAGAACATCTACAAAAACCCTACAGTTAATATCATCCTTAATGATGAGAAACTGGATGCTTGCCTCCTAAGATTTGAAACAAGGCAAGGGTATCCACTCTTACAACTCCTCTTCAAATTCTTAATGGAAGTACTAGTTAATGCAGTAAGATGATAAAAGGAAATGAAATGTAGACAGATTAGGAAGGATTTGTTTGCAGATAACAAGATTGTCTATGTAGAAATCTCAAAGAATTGACAAAAAAATCCCAGAACATATAACCAAGTATAGCATGTTAACAAGGTACAAGGCTAATATACAATAGTTGATTGTTTTCTTATATACCAGCAATTAACAATTTGAATTTGAAATTTTGAAAAGTATCATTTACAATAGTACCGAAAAGTGAAATACTTAAGTATAAATCTAACAAAATATGTTTAGGCTCTATATGTGGAAAACTACACAACTCTGATGAAATAAATCAAAGAATAAACAAATGCAGAGATATTGTGTTCATGGATTGGAAGACTCAACATTGTTAAGATGTCAGCTCCTCCCTATTTGATCTATACATTCAATGCAATCCCAACCAAAATCCCAGAAATGTATTTTGTGGATACTGACTGATTAAATTTTATATGGCAAGACAGGACATCTAGAATAGTCATACAATACTGAAGAAGAACAAAGTTGATGCACTCACACCAACTGCTTTCAAGATTTACTATAAAACAACAGTAAATCAACAATGCATGGTATTGATGAAAGAATAGACACATAGATTAATGGTATAGGGTGTAGCACCCAGAAATAGACGGACATAAATCAAATGACCTTTGATAAAGAAACAAGGGCGATTCAACAGAGAAAGGATCGTCTTTAACAAATGGTGTTGGAACAATTGGATATCCATGTACAAGAAAATGAATCTAAACACAGAGCTTACACCTGTCACAAAAATTAAATCAAAATTTAATCATAGAGCAAATTGTAAAATGTTAAACTACAAAGTTTCTAGAAGGAAACCTAGGAGAATATCTAGGTGACCATGGGTTTGGTGGTGACTTTTTAGATACAACACCAAAAGCATGATCCATAAAAGAAAAGACATAGTTGGACTCATTAAAATTAAAAACTTCTGCTCTGCAAAACACATTGTTAAGAGAATGTAAAGACAAGCCACAGATGGGGAAAAAATATTTTCAAAACACCTGTCTGAGAAAGGACTTCTATCTAAAATATATATAAAGAATTCTTAAAATTCAAACAATCTGATTTTTTTCCTTGTTTCTTATTTTTAAAATTATTTTATTAAGGTCACATTAGTTTATAACATTGTGCAAATTTCAGGTGTATGTTATTATATTTCAGCCTCTATATAGACTGCATTGTGTTCACCACCAATAGTCTAGTTTCTGTCCATCACCATACATATGTGCCCCTTTACCCCTTTTGCCCTCCCCTGGACCCCCTTCCACTCTGGTAACCACCAATCTGTTCTCCTTATCTATGTGTTTTTTTGTTTCTTTTTCTTCCACATATGAGTGAAACCATATGGTATTTGTCTCTCTCTGTCTAACTTACTTCACTTAGCATAATACCCTCAAGGTCCATCCATGTTGTCGCAAATGGCATAATTTCATCTTTTTTATGGCTGAGTAGTATTCCATTGTGTATATATACCACATCTTCTTTATCCATTCATCCATTCAAGGGCCCCTGAGTTGCTTCCAAGTCTTGGCTATTGTGAATAATGCTGCAATGAACATAGGGGTGCATATATCTTTTTGAATTAGTGTTTTCATGTTCTTTGGATAAATACCTAGAAGTGGAGTAGCTGGATCATATATTTCTATTTTTAATTTTTTGAGAAATCTCCATAGTGTTTTCCATAGTGGCTGCACCAGTTTGCATTCTCACTAGCAGTGTATGAAGCTTCCCTTTTCTCCACATCCTCTCCAACACTTGTTATTTCTTGTCTTTTTATTGATAGCCATTCTGACGAGTGTGAGGTGATATCTCATTGTAGTTTTGGTTTGCATTTCTCTAGTAATTAATGATGTTGTACATCTTTTCATGTACCTGTTGGCCATCACTCAAAAGAATGAAAGTAGACCATTATCTCACACCATACACAAAAATTAACTCAGGATGGATTAAAGTCTTGAATGTAAGACTTGAAACCATAAAACTAGAAGAAAACATAGAGAAAACATAGGCAGTATGCTCTTGACATTGGTCTTAGCAGTATCTTTTTGAATACCATGTCTCTTCAGGCAAGAAAAACAAAAGAAAAAATAAACAAGTGGGACTACATCAAACTAAAAAACTACTGCACGGCAAAGGAAACCATCAACAAAATGAAAAGACAGCCCACCAACTGAAGGGAAATATTTGCAAATCATATACCCGACAAGGAATTAATTTCCAAAATATGTAAAGAACTCATACAAGTCAACAACAAAAAAAATGAACAACCACCCGATCAAAAAATGGGCAGAGGATATAAACAGACATTTTTCCAAAGAAGTCAAACAATCTGATTTAAAAATGGGCAAAAGATCTAAACTGACACCTTACTAAAGAAAACATACAGTTGGTAAGTAAAAATATGAAAAGATGCCCAACATCATTTGCTATTAGGGAATTATAAGTTAAAACAACAATGAGATACCATTATGGCTCATATTAGAATGGTTAAAATCCTCAAAACTGACAATATCAATGGATGGTGAGGATGCAGAGCAAAAAGAACCCTCATTCATTGCAGGTGGGAATGCAAAATGATATAGCCACATTGGATGACAGTTTGGCAGTTTCTTACGAAGCAAAACATAGTCTTAACATATGATCTAGGGTTGCACTCCTAGATATTTACCCAACTGAGTTAAAAACTTATGTGTACACAAAATCCTGCAGATGAATGTTTATAGTGGCTTTACTTATAATCACCAAAACATTGGAAGCAACCAAGATGTCCCTCAATAGGAAAAGGGATAAATAAACCATCACACATCTATATAATGGAATATTATTCACAAATAAAAAGAAATGAGTTATCATGCCACAGAAAGACATGGTTGAATCTTAAATGCATACTGCTAAGTGAAAGCAGCCAGTCTAAAAAGACTACGTGTTGCATGATTCCAATTATATGACATTCTGGAAAGGCCAGACTATAAACATGGTAAAAATTTCAGTGGTTGCCCGGTGTGCAGGAGGAACAGAAAAGGGTTGAATAGGTGAAGCACGGGAGACTCTTGAGGATGAATAAACAATTTTATATGATATTACAGTGGTGGACACAAGACACTATGCGTTTGTCAAAACCCGTAGAACATTACAGCACAATGAGTGAACTTTAATGTACGCAAATTTTAAAAATCATTTGTATGTTGGGAAGATTGGCAGGATAGAATGCAGTATTTAACGAAACAATTTAACTGTATTACAAAACTATGAAACAGCCTCACAGAATATGGTGAGGGGAAAAATTTATAAGTAACTTTGGAAATGAGTTGAATCTATAAGACTAAAGTCAAAAGAAACCATGCATAAGCACTACATAAAGTTCTCACCTGAGTACAGGTTAACAATTCTGATATTGCTGTACGAGTATACTGGAATTGAAAGTTAAATAAATGGGGATGGATGCTAGGAGCCAGATTTGGATGTCAGTGTTGGAGTGGAAATTTACATATAAGCAAGGGAGGAGGCTAAAATGATTCATGTAGTAATGGATTTGAATCTGAGCCATCAGTATGAATTCATGTTTAGTATAATCTAGGTGCAGATGGTTACATACACAAATATTTTTAGATATGCATATAATATGGGTAACTATACACGCATATATTTTTTGCTTTGTCAGCTGAGAGGACCTAGAAGCAACCACACCCCAATAGCAATAAGCACACCTAACTCTCTCGGTTCTTGGTTTCTAATACCATTCATATATATATGTATATATGTATATAGCCAGAGCTTCTCAGAGGAATGGTTGATTTTAGATGTGGGGCAGGAAATAGATAAAATGAGCCTAGAGAATCTTGTAGTGCTTAAAAGTAAGGAAGTACTTGAACAAACAAATAAACAAAATCAAGCGAACAAAAACCCTCAATGATGGGGATATTTCAAAGAAATACAAGAGCCAACTGAAAGAGCTCCCGATAGCCAAGCTGAAACAATGCAGCAACAAAATAAATAAAGCAGTACTGGATTATAACCCAGAGTATAAGATAAATATCCTTGAGTCCATACAGATGTAAATAATGGTTCACTAAATAAATAAATGGAGACAAAGACAAATATCCCATGCAAATGAATTCCAAATAATGTGTGCTGATACTCCACCCTCAAGGAGATGGAGCTTAACTACCTACTCTTTAAATATGGCCTCTGCATGGTGATATTCTTCCAAAGAATAGAGTATGGAAAGAGTGTGGGAAGAGAATAACTTTACAGTGGAGAAACCTGATGAACACTGTCTCACCAAGCGATCAAGGTCAGCATCAACAGTGATGTCATGCTCATAATATGGTGTGTTGAAAATGCCGCTTTCCCTCTGTGGTCTTCCTCCCCGAGCCCATAACCCCAGGCTAATCATCGGAAAAGCATCAGACAAATCCCAATTCAAGCACATTCTACAAAATACTTGTCCAGTATTCCTCAAAAGTATCAAGGTCATCAAAAACAAGGCAAGTCGGAGAAACTGTCACAGTCAAGAGGAGCCTGATGTGATGTTGTATCTAGATGGGATCCTGGACAGTAGGTAAAAACTAAGGAAATCTGAATAAAGCGTGGACGTTAGTTAATAATAATGTATCGATATAGGTTCATTAATTGTGACAAATATCCCTTCCTAATGTAAGATATTAATAATAGGGGAAATTGGGTGTGCAAGATATATGGGAACTCTCTCCCCTTTTTCTGCAATTTTTCCTTGTCTAAAACAGGTTTACAATAAAGAGTTAATTTTGAAAAAAACAAAGTGCGGAAGACAAAATCAATGAGTGACTCTGACAACCAGAATATAGGTGGAATGGGTGATTAAAAAAATAAAGAGAGAATCTTTATGAGCTACTTATAATTGAATAAATGCTCATGAAGCAGTTGTAACTGGAGTACTTATAATTCCTGCCTTCAAAAATTATAGATGTTGAATGGAAAGGCATCATACTCCGTATAGTTTCCAGTAGCTGAACAAGAACAAATTGATCAAAGTTACATGGAAGCGGATCTCAACTCAGATTGGAGGAAGAATTTTATGTTATTAGAGCTGTCCAGATATGACTAATCTGCCTTTGGAGGGAGAAGGAGCACTTGCTCTTGCCGATCTTCAAGCAGAGGCTAAGGGAACGTCCTAGTGAAGAGCAGTTGGACGAGAATGAGCCCGTAGGTGTCTTCATCTCCAATGCAGCAATTACATGTGTGTTATCTGACTCCACTGCAATTGCGTTGGTTCAGGTGGCTGCAGGCAGGCCTCAGAAACTAGTTATTTTCTTATGACGTCCAGATGGCAAGTTTTTCTCTGATCATCTTGGAATTACACACTCTAGATGGAGAGAAATCATTGTTGAGCCCCGTGAGGAATGGATTTAACAAAAGCCTTTGAGATAATATTTATGTACATGCACTCTTCTTTTCTCTTAAAAAGAACACTAACAAAAAGTTAAAGAAAATAAAATAAAGATATAAAACAAAAGCCCAAGGTGATTTTATGTTGGATATTATCATCTCAGTTTTAAATACTGTCTGATGTAATGACGTTTTAGGCCAACTCTAGTGAATAGGAATAACTTTTGGAGGGGGGGCATCCGCTACTGTTACCCATAGGAACAGATGGCTCTTACACTCTGGAAATCCAGATCAATTTCATTCTCTTCTGAGGAGACAGCACCAGCAGAAGTTTTGGTCACCCCCCTTCCGCTACTACTGGCACAAGAGTATTTTCTTGCTTACATTTTTCTATGCTTATTCTATGCATTTCCTGTTCACACATCTCTACTTTGTGATTAATGCTCTAGAAGTTGTAGAACTTCAGGAATACAGAAATGAATATGAAATTGCAGTATCTTCTATCATGTCTGCTCTTTAATAAGTGCGTATGTCAAAGCTCAGGCTGTTTTCATATTTTAGCCCTTCTACTAAAACATAGTTTAGCCAGGAGATCTCAGATCAAGAAATATCTCAATATATCTAAGATAAAGAGAATAATAAGTGCAGATGTACGTTTGTGCATGTGTGTGTGTGTAGGTCATGTGATTTTTTAATAATAAACAATGTGTATTCAATTATTAGAGAATTCTGCCACCTTGAAATATAAGTGTATGGTAAGTAGATAATCTGTCACGTGTAGGCCCTGTATTCCTTGGCAATGTTTTGCGTGGAATAGTAAATGTAAATAAGGTAATTTTTTAGTAGAGGATGCTGACCTTTGGATTTTTGTCTACTCTTGTACCACACTAGTGTCCTAATTTCTTTGCTGATATTAATTGTAGTCAAATTAATACTATGGTGCATGGCAAAGCGCAAGAGACAGCACAGACCAGTTTTTCATTGAGAATTTGCAGGCGTAACAGCCTAGTCTTCTCTGGCCCATTTCTTTCTTGTGTCTAGTCTAGGAGGAGGCCTTTAATTTTCACTCTCCAGCATCAGTTTCTAAGAGTACCCATTTCCTGGATTCAAACCCTAAGAGCAATTGTACTGCTAGAATAGGTCTTTAAAGCATCAGCTTTCATAGTATAAATTTGCTTTCATGCTTCATCCGCACTCTTCTCGGACCCCTTTGGATAGCCACTTTTGTTATTTGTGTACGTGTAGGTCTCCTTACATACCCTTTTAGCTTCTTTGCTGTCGGGGACTGTGTGTGTTCATTTGTTCATTCCTTCCTGCTCCACGATGGTGTTGTGTATTCATTTTTGCACCTCCCTGCTATCGCCCACACTGAACCTTCAACCCTTTCCCTCTTCGTCCACCTACTAATATCCACACATTATTTAAGGGTCACCTGAAATGTCATAGCCTCTGAGAAACAGATTGTTCAGTTGGAATTAATCACATTTTTCATTGTATTCCCACTCCTTTTGCTTTGGTCTTTTTACAGCTATTTCCTCTTGCTATGAATTTTATTTTTTTATGTCTCACATCCATCCCGGAGACACACACGTGCACACACTCTGTCGTAAGCTCCTTAAGGACAGCCATCCTGTTTATCCCAGCACAAGGACTAGTCTGCTTTACACATTGCAGATGGCTCATAAATGTGAGTTGAGTGACGCATCTCAGGGTCTTGTTAAGATAGTTTCAGAACCATTTAGTCTCTGATGGCTCACAAATTTGTATCCCTAGCCTAGACCTCCCCTTTCCCTCTCTGTACTGTTATATCCAATTATCTACTTATCACCAGTTGACTTTCTAATTAGAATCTCAAACTTAACATGGCCAGAAAACTCTTGATTTTTTTCCTGACTAGGCCTTCCTTATCTCAGTAAAAGTGAATATCATTTATAGTGCTGCTCAGGCCAAACTGAGAGTAAGCCTTGATTTCCCTTTTTCTCATATGCCATGTCAAATTCATTAATAGATCTTGTCAGGTCATTACCAAAATATATCTGAGTCTTAGGTATTTTTACCGTCTCCACATCTGTAGCCCTGGTCCAAGTTACCATCACCTCTCTCCTGGATTAGTGCCACCATCATCTTACCTGAACTACAGTCACAACCTCCTAATCAGTCTCCTGGCCTCCATCATTGCTGTCCTAAAATCGGTTCTCCACACAGTTGCCAGAGAAAACTCTCTATGGCATACCTCAGACCGTAGCATTCCTATATTAAAGCTCTCCAGTGGCTTCTGCTTGGAATTAAATGTAAATTTCTAACCACATCATCCAAAGACCTACATAATCTAACTCCCAAGTAACCTCTGACTTTGCTTCCTTCTCTCTCTCCTTTGTTCACTATGCTGCAGTGACATTGATCCACTTCCTGTCCTTCAAACATGGCGAGCTAGATTGTTCCTGTCTAGGAATTTTGTTTTTGCTGTACTTTCAGCTCAGACAATCACATGACCATCTCCTTCTTCAAGTCCTCAAAGAGGACTTCCCTGACCACCTTGGCTAATGAGCACCTCGGTTGCCCTCTTCTATGATTTCATCTTTCTAGCCCTTACTAGTTGCAGGATGCATTTGTTCCCCCACTTCGCAACTCGAATATGATCTCTAGCACCGAAAATAGTGTCTGCTTTAATATATATTTATTGACTGACTGACTGATAGACTCATGCCATCTTATTGGCAGCCCATCTTGCTTCTCTAGGCAGTCGATTTCTTTTCCTGTGGTTAAGGATTTTTGCCCTGCCTTGCAGCTATCTATGCACATCACAGCTGTTTCTTATGCTTGACTGTGAGCCCTTTAGAAGTAGACCCTATGCTTCTATCACCACTGTTTCTCAGAGGACTTGGCATAGAGTGGTGCTGATAGATGAGCGCATATTTTCCCCCTTTAATTATGTAATCACTCTTTCTTCCCTTATTCTTTTTCTAATGGAATTGCTTGTTAGTTATAGGAAACTTAGATTCGTATTAGAGCCTCTTAAAACTGAGATTGGGGAATTGATGAGGCCTATAATTGGTAAAAGAAACTCTGACCTAAGGTACTTGCCTAATGAAAGAATGTGGTAGGAGGGCAGTGGGAATAGTTTCACTTAATAGAGGAGATGAAGATTTGATGCTCATGGTACCAGTTTATTAGGCAGGGAAACCAATGCTATTAATTCACTGAAAAAAATGATCTGTCAGAAAACTTTATCCACTCTACAAGCTGAGAGACTGGCTTATGTCTTCTCACAAATTACAGCCCTTTTACTTATGTTAACACGATTAAATAAAGATTTATCTTTATTATAAAATTTTACGTTATGTAACAATATTCTAAAGTGAACATTGGTATTGGACCTGAGTTGCCGGCTTTACTCCCAACCAAGGGGATGCTTCAGGTTCCTTGGCAAACTCTCATGGCCAAGAAACAATCTGATTTTATAAAAACAAACAGTTGTCAGTATTCTGGAAGCATGACTCAGTCTGTTTTCAATGTTTCCAATATGGTTTTCTCACACCGCACATTGTACCAGATTTTGAATATTGAGCCCAAAGAGCTAAAATAATGAAGTTGGCCTTTAATTATTTCCCATTACCTGTGAACCCCTCCTCAACCCAAGTCCACCTTCCCTGCAGACAGGGGCTGGACCCCTTGATGATGACTTCTGATTGCAAAGAAAAATCAGTCTCTTTCCATCCTGTCCTCCCCCTCTGTGCTTCAAATAACCCCATTCTTCTGCCCTCACATCACAGCTCCCGTTCCCTTGGTGCCTTTTTTCCAACTAGATTAATGAAGAAAAACATAGATTTGTCAATGAGTAATAGCACCTCAGCGTGTGGATCCAAAAGTATTTGCACTTTTAAAATAAAAATTCCTGGAGAGAACAATATCTTTAGAGTAATAAATCATCGTGTTGGAATTTCAGACACAACATTAATCCACATCATATTCTAAAACACCCATCATGCACCTAATGTCTACTCTAATGAGGCTATAGTAAATTAGTGGAGTTAAAAAATGGTTGTGTAGCTTGTTATAGTTTACTAAAATATCACACTTTTACTTATTAAGGTCTAGTTTCAGTTTGAGGCCCAGAAAAGTACTTTAAAGTGCCCTGCAGAGAATCATGGGAACCTCTCTGTGCCTTTGTCACCTCAGCGTGGTCCCTCTGGCTGAGTTTCCAATGGAAACAAGCATAGCAGCTGTACACAGCATGAGCTTGGTAGATCCCTCAAAGTCAACATATCCAAAATGAATTCATTATTTTTTCTTCCTTTCTCTGAGGCATAGTCTCTTCTTTATTTCCTGTCTTGGTTGAAAACATTACTAAACACTCAATTACTTAAGCCAGAAACCAGGAGGTCATCTTAGAAACATAATTCTTCTTCATCTTCCGTATGTATCCAGTCAACAAAACTTATAAATTCTACCTCTTATCCTCACTGCCACTCTTCTAGATTAGTTTTGGCCTTCATCATATGTACCTCAGGCTACTGCAATAGCCTCCCATCTGATTCTTCTGCATCTGTGTTGTTCCCCACCAATCCATCCTCTATACTTCTAACAAGTTCCTAAAACACAAATCCTTCCATCATTTCCCATTGCCTGTAGAATTAATTCCAAACTAAGGCAAATGCTACTACCCTTTATCCTTCATGACCATGCTTTGCCTCTTCATGATACGGCTTTCTTTCCTGACATTCGCCCATGGGACTCTCTTCCAGCCCCCTTGAACCCCTTGCTGTTCTTAAAAGCTCCGTGTTCTTTCTTGCCCCGTGACATGCTTCTGTATATGTTGCTCTCACTACTTGAAATGCTTCCCCTCCTGAGCCCATTCCTACTTATCTGTCAAGATTCTGTGCAGGCTCAACATCCTCTGTGAAAACTTTCTGATTGCTGTGATCTCTAGGGAGAGTGTGTTTCTCCGTATTTATGTAGCAATTAAATCCAATGTATGCCTTTTTCATAAAATTTATTGCTTTGGTTGACAAATGCTTGATTCTTTGCTGCCTCTGGTAGACTGTGAAGAGATTGAGAGCAGGGTCTCTGTTATTTATTTTTGCGTCACGTGGTACAGTGTACTTGGCATCTGGTAGGCACTCAATAAATATTAAAAGAATGATAATTATAGCTAACATGAATTGATCCCTTATTATATGCCAGGTTGTTTCTAACCGTTTTAACATGAATTACTTTATGAAATCCCTACAACAATGCTTCGAGGTAAATCATATAGCCAATACTTTCAGTGCCCTGTGTCACTGTCTTTTGACTCAATTCTGATCTCAGTCATTGCTGTGGCAGATAGTTTTGTGTGAGCTCAGATTCATGCTGAGTATCTCAGCTCAAGCACATTGTGTGTCTATCTGCTTTCTGTCTTAGGCTTTTTCCAAAGCTGCAGGAAGTCACTAGATCTGTCTGTGAGCCCAGCATAAAAGTGAAAGACATTTAACATTCTCAGGGCAACTCTTAATCAAAGGTGCACAAGAGCTGGGGCATAAATGCTCCAGCCTCCCCTCCTTTGGATCAACAATTCTAAGAGGCATTCTGTACATTCTCAGAGGTTCCAGCTGAATCAAGCTTCCATTGCTTATAGAATCAGCTTCGATAATTGACTCCCATATAGCTCTGTCTCACTCTTGTCAGTCCTCACTCCTTCCAGAGGCATCTCCCAAGTAAACTGCTTACCCACAAGATCTCATCAGGTTCTATTTTGGGGGAACCCAAGTTAAGACAAGTACCACTGTATCCCCATTGTATCAGAAGCAGAAGCCCAGGCAGGCTAAACATCTTGCCTGAAGTCTTACAGCTGGACAGTGAGGGAGACTACGTTTGAACTCAGATAGTATGGCTGCAGAGCCCATTTTCTTGACCACCGCTCCATACTGAATAAAGATTATAACAGATATAGTTGTCACAAATGGCATGATATAAGTCACCTACCATAATTTTGTTTAAAACTTATAGTTGACAGTTTAAGTTCATATTCCTCCCCTAAGTTTAGAGTATAAAGGTACATTGCTTCTTTGAACTTTTTTCCCCTCCAAATACATTCCCAACATTAAGTTCCAAAGTGTCTTTTTCCAGAGGAAGAATAGTATAGAAGAGTGACAGAGGAGACATTAAAGTGTTGTAACTTCCCATTCTTAAAAGCTCTGTTCTTAAGATTTCACAGTGGAGATGTCTGAATAGTGGCAGTGTGGAAAGAAGAATCAGCATTTAGATCATAATCTGGGAGACCAGCGTCATTTGACCCGCTAACTAGTTCCATGACCTTGTGTGACTCTATTCCCCAATCTGGGTCTCAATTTCCTAAGGTGTAGAATAAGAATACAGTGTTTATTCTACATGTACAGAATGTAGAGAATAAATCTAATGTTTAGAATAGAGAAAGTGGATATTCTTACTTTCTTTTAGAGTCATGGACTCAAGAATCTGCTGAAATGTGTGTATATCATCCCGATTATTTCTCCCCTCACCCCAAAAGCACATATACAAGTACATGCATGATTCCTCATGTAATTTCAGGGGCTGGCATCTGTGGACCTTCTAGGTTTGAGAACCCATGGACACGATCTCTAAGTTTCCTTCCAACTCTAGCCTCCTATTGTCTTGGGTAAGGAAGCACTCATTGAATTCATCCTGCTTAAGAATTTTCTACAAAAAAAGAACTTATACCTTTTGCTAACTACCAAACTCACCATGAATGAATTATTTAATGAGTCCAAGTGATTTTTAAGTAGACGTTAGTGAGAAGAAGCAAACATTTATATTTTACTTGCGTCTTATTCTATTACTATGTGCTTGAATATCTTTTTAAACCATGGTGATGGAATATGTAAATGATTGACTGATGGACTGTGCCCTACAAATAATGTTTGCTATACAATATAAAGACATTTAAAAGTATTAAGAACATGATTGATTGAATGGATAGGTATTCCATTTAATATATAGTCAGGATGTTTATGCAAGTGTTAGACTGCTCTGTACTTTTCTACAGGAGGCTATATTGATTTAATATCTCTATTTTCTTTAGAAGAAAAATCTCATTAAGTGAGAATATAATGGGTTGGAAAAAAACCAACAGACCAACCTTGATGAATTAAGGCATTTAATGAAAAAAAAATCGAGTACCTCATTAGCTAGAAAAGAATGGTAGTTTTGATTTACATTGTATTCATCCTGTATTTTCATAAAACTTGGACCTTTTGCTGGCAGTTTCCTGTACACTTTTTATGAATTGAAATCCTAGCTTATAAAAGAGAGATAATGATGATAAGAAAAACAATGCTCAATTTTAATACAGGTTACATAAATAAAAGAAAGATGGCATACTATGCTGTTGTACCTGTTGAGTTAACATTTCTCTTAGGAATGATAGTAATTATGATGACGTTAGCAATGAAAATTCTGTACACTTTTCTGAATCTAACCAAAATGAATTCAATTTTGTTAATTTTGTTTTGAACCAAACTGGCTCTCAGGTGATTGATTGGAAAAGGTTGAGGAGATCTATCTATTCCAACCACAAAGACCACCTTCCATCTGTCTACTGATGAGGCATTACAACTCTTCCTCCAAATACAATCAAAGTGATTGGTGCAGTGATTCTCTGTGCTGTATTTGGAGAGAGTGTTTTGGTGCAATCCACCACTCAACGAGCCTTAGGAATCAGGACGTACTTAGGTGACCATGACTCTTGTGTTTTATTTCATAGCATCACAGATCCAGTCCTTCTGCCCCTCCCTCCTATATCATCTTATAAGCACTTTGTAGATTTCACTTGCCTGCTTGTCCCTCTGGACCTGTGGTTAGTCATTTCAACATTTCAGCATTTTCATTGCCTTGCTAATCTCTAACGTTGGGCCACCCCATTATCTGTTTTCTCCACTATCAAGTAACCAAGCTTTGTTGCAGAAAGCCCTGAAAATTTGTGGACTGAGGCCTGTGCAGCATCATGCTGTCTTCTCTCAGCTATGTCCTCAGTGTGGCTTAATCTCCTATTTATCTCTTATAGACTTTCTAGAATAGTTCTGATAGCAGTTGCACTAAATCTTTTTCACTATTTTCAGACACTTGATTACTCACCCTCCCCCAGAGTAGATGACTTACTCTACTTTATTGAGATCACATACGTCCCCTGCTTTAATGAGTTAGTAGTTCCCTATGGCCTTTCTAACCAAGTCCAACTTCTTAGCCTCATATTGAAGACCCTCCATGCTCTGGCCCCAACATCCGTGCTCTGGTGTGTATATCTGAAGGTTTCCAGTTTCTTAAGGTGCCTGAAGGATCTCTTGTTCTTAGGGTAGATTCTGATCATCATTGATAATGAAAGGTGGAAGGGTGGGAATAGAGAGGAGGTATCAACTTTAGGTGTTGCATAATAAAGAAACCCTCAGAGATCTAGGGTATCTCTCAAGAACATCTCTTGAGGAATAATGACTCTCTGAATTCTAATATGCTCCTGGGAGAACAGCTAGTTCCTCTTTGTTCTTGTCAAAATAAGATGGTTATTTTCATGGGGTTGAGATTCCAATATCACCAGAGCCCGAACTAAGTTATTTTTTGTTTGAAAGTAACTATAACATCAATAGCTTCTTTGATGTCAGCCCAGTGTGGTGCTATGCTGGCTATTTTTTGACAGTTGCCTTGAATTTTTCATTACTATATAAAGCAAGAAATGACCTTTGAGGGTTTCAGTATCTATTTGATGTATGTGTTCATTCATATACTTTTTCAACAACCATTTTAAAAGGGTCAAGAAATGAACACAATAATTTTAGTCAGAAAAGAGCTTTTATTGTTTTTTTTTGGTTTATCTGTAAGTTTTTACTTACAACGTACAGATTAAATGCAGTTTATATTTTGGATGTAAATTATATATTTGTTATTGCATACATATGCGTAATTTTGTCTGACACATTAAAAAGGGAGATAGAAAATGTCTTGAGAATGTGATAAAACTTTTTTTAAGAAAGAAAAATTTATGCTCTCATAAATTAAGTAATAAAATTAGCATTTTGTCATAACTTTTTGAACTTGAAATAAAACATCTTAAAACTGGATAAGCTCAAAGAATATTAAACAGCAGATTAGAGCTTTTAGGAAGCTGTCAATGAATATGTTTAATCATTAATTTCCTACAGAATTTTCTTTTATTTCTTTCTTATAAGAGTGAGAATAATTTCATCTGTCTTGACTATTTACATTGCCTTTTTGTTGATATTTTTTTCATTTAAAATTCCTTTTTTTACTAAGCAAAATTTGTGTTGTTGTCATTGGAAAATGCCCTAGCTGCAGAAAGGTATAAGTGTAACAATTGAACCTTAGTTAAAATTGGTTCTGGCGTCACTTTTAGTCTGGTGGTATAGTTAGTACATTGATTCATCGTTACTAGTTTCCTATTTTCTCATGATATTCTTTCTTCTTCCTTTATTTATTTATTTATTTTTATTTTTATTTTTTGTGAGGAGATCAGCCCTGTGCTAACATCTGCCTATCCTCCTCTTTTTTTGCTGAGGAAGACTGGCCCTGGGCTATCATCAGTGCCCATCTTCCTCTACTTTATATGGGACGCTGCCACAGCATGGCCTGACAAGCGGTGCATCAGTGCGCGCCTGGGGTCCGAACCGGCGAACCCCGGGCCGCCACAGCAGAGAGCACGCACTTAACCGCTCCACCGGGCTGGCCCCTATTTTTCCTTTAGAAAAGCAACAAGTCCAGGTTGAATATATTTATAGTTTCAGAGTTCTTCCTTAAGATGTGACATTATATTACAATTCTCAAGCTCAGTTTCCCTTCTCAATCATGTGTCAATTTCCCTGGTGAAAATTCTATCCTGTGTCTGCAAGGGCACTATCTTGATTCTTTATAATGTGTTCTGTTGTTTGTTTCTTGGTGTTACATCTTGTTATTAAGGGTTAAATCCAAAGAAGGAGGAAATTAATTAATATATATTGAAATAGTATTTCTCTTAAATCTATCATTTTTATTTCATAAGTAAAATGTGTTAATGAGTTTTACAAAATTATGAAAGGCTTCCATTAGTGCTGACAAGTTAAGATATTTGGCAAAAGATCTTGACTATATTTAATTAGAAACTTTTAACCAGTATTCACAGTATTTATGTAAGGTTCAAGCAGGTAGAAATTTATGCTTAGAGAATTTAAATGACTTCTCCAAGGTGACACATCTAGAGGCTAAGATTTCTTTCTTGTTCTGATATTCTTTCCTCTGGCTTACATAGTCTCTTCGAATGTACGATATCCACCCCCTCCCTGCTCCAATACATTGCATTCTACTGCAATGATTAAAGATAACATTGTTAGTTGTTCTCCCTGTCTCTTAGAACAGTATGCAGCAGTGGAATAGATCTAGGCTAACCAGGCAGGGAAATTCATGGAAAAATTTGGGCTGGCTTGCTGCAAAGTGCTTCTGTAGGATTGCTCTACTCCTAGCAACGTGCCATAAGCCAGCTTTAACCAGAGGAGAGTTAGCTCAGGGAAGCTATTTTTAACTCTTGAATAAACTCACCTCACAAGATTATGGTGGCTCCCAGAGTTACACTGAGAATTTAAATCACTAAGATGATCTACCTTCCCAAGGTTCTTTTTGTGAACATTAAAAAACTCTACGTATATGTGTGTGTGTGTGGGTGGGTGGGGAGAATGCAGTTGGAGAACTGAGGTGTGAGTGTGGTCATGGCTTTCTATTGTTCCACTCCAATATCAAGCAGAGTGTTTTCAGGAGCCCCACAGGCTCTAAAATGCTTCCAGAATGCTAAGGGAATGCAGAATGAGGGCCAGGGCACCTAACACAGAAATATAGGGTGCATCAGAACGAACAAAAAAACATGTGGGCATGTATGTGTGCACTTGGGCATATCGTGATGGACAACTCTCTCTGCCTGAGACAATTGAGGGCATTAACCCCTAAGCCATGAATTCAAGTTATGTAACACATTTTTGTTTTAAATTCAATTGTGTCAGGGTTTCACATTGGGTCTAGACGATCAGAAGTGGTCATTTTTGGCCATCAAACTGAATCTGGCCGGCTTCCATGTCTACCCAGTTGGCCTTGTTGTATTCTGAAAGGTTTTGAAATGGTTTCTGGTCCACCATTGTCTAAGACTGTGTTCTCATGTCTTTTCTGTCCCCTGGCGTGACTCATTGTATTTGAATGGACAAAGTCAGAGTTGCCCCAGTGTTCCATTGTAACAGGGAATCCGTCATGCAGTTCACTTAATATATCTGACAGAAAGGGCTTTCTACCTCTGTCAATGTGTGAACACCAGAAAAAATCAAATGTCACACCTCTTTGGTCAGCTTAACAGTGACTGCAAGTGAATTTTCCTAATACGGAATGGGCTTTGAAAATCTCTCGCAACAATGATTACAATGAGATCCACTGAGAGCATTTCTTTAAAAAATACAAAATAATTGAAAAAATATGACCCAGTCATCTGAAAATATTGTTATGAATGTTAAAATGAACATGTTTCTCAATCTTGACCACATGCCATTGTGATGTTTTTGTGTTAAAAGGTTTTCATGGTAATGATTTAAAATAAATTATGATATTATACATTTTCTTTGTTTTCAAACTTGGAAATCAATATGCAAAAATGTCAAAAGGGACCCATACACAAAACTTCAACTAGTTTTCCAACTTGCAGAAGGACTGAGGACTCCTGCTACCATGGCCAGGAGATAAAATGGAGAATGTTGCAGAATACAATTAAAAATGTTCCAGAAAATGTAGATGGTTTTTAGCCAACAGCAAAACAATTACTTATTTTTATGACAATGTATTCATGCATGGAAAATATGTTAGGTTTGTACTATATTACTGGAAAGATACCAGATGCTATGTCCTAGCCCAGAAGGAGCTTACAGTCTACATGTGTATATGTATGTGTGTTTGTACGTGTGTATGTGCATGTGCACAAAATGGAGGGAGTACAAATAAAGAAGAAATGACAAAACAATGTGTTTTGTGCTATATTAGGGGTCAGCACAGGGTGTGCTAGGCTAGTGCTCATTTCTGGGGGGACACTCAACCCAGCTTTGGGGAGGATGTTCAGGGAAGAAGTCTTGAAGAACTTGTCATCTGAAACTTAAAGAATGAGCACAATTTAGGCAGGGGAGAGGAATTGAGTGTGGAGAGTAGTAATTGGCAATGATGTTCCTAGATGAGGTAACATCATTAGTTGGCCAAAGACAAGAGAGAGAGCATGGTTTGTTCAGGGAACACTTTCCCTTGAAAACTTATTTTCAGTGGTTTTACACCAAATTATACAAGAACAGTTGGAATAATTAAAATGACAAAATTCACTTTTATTTTTTATAATTAGCAGTTCTCGTATGTTGGGCTTCTTTATAACATGACTATCTTATTTTTTTTGAGTCAATTGTTGAAAGTATTTTCAGCATAAGTATTGCTCCTTAAGAGTATCTTGGCTTTTCAGCATAATTGATTTCCTCTCTGGAATTGGCTGTGAAAGCTTTTATAAATGTTGACACTAACTTCAAGTATACTGCTGGTCATTCATGTAAATTGCCAGTTTATATAAAACAATCACCTTTCATGATAATTTATTTATTTTGCTATATTTTTCTACCAAGTTTTCTGATTTTACATTCTTTTCCGTGTATCTCTTTTGTGAGTTGAAAGACATTTTCTGTCTTTTCCACATGTGACGTGGCAGAGAAGCTGTTAAAATGATTTATTGCCGTTTCTTAATATGATGGCATAAGAACAGCATTTTCCAGATTTATTTGTTCAGGGAATGTATTCTCAACTCCATGATACTATCTACTTAATTAGAAATGTAGGTTTCTGGATATTTGTGAACTTTGGCAGTTGAAAATATAGTGACTGCACTGACAGATCTCAGTTTGAGGTATTTGAGCTTGGCTTTAATTATTTAAGTGAAATATTAAAAAATATGACAACAAACATTTTCTAGTTTTCTTTTTCCAGAGAAGGAAACAGAGGACTTTTCCTAAAAATTTTTGCCTGCTTTTTTTTCTGCCCCTTGGAGAACTGAGTCAAAAATCCACATATTCTTTTCTTATTTCTAGTAATGTAAATTTATAGCAGAATTGCTTCATGGTATCATTAAATGAAAATAGTAATAAACTCTGTAGAAGATATAGGCTCAGGTTCTGGTAGGGATACAAATTGCTTTTGTGATTCTGGGCACATCACTTAAATTCTTTGTGGCTCAAGTTTTTTTCCATTCATTTATTTTATCAAAAGGTATTGACTACCATGTGTATGGTGAAACATTCAAATTTGGGGAAATTTAGTAGGGGAATTTTAGAAATTAGTAGGAAAAATTAGACACATACAAAAATTGTTATAATGCAAATCTTACACACATACATGCATAACAAATGCAAAGCAGATAGTGTTAATACTATGAGAGAGCTAGTATAGAATGCAATGGGACTTCTCAGGATGGAAAACTTACTTTGACTTAAGGAGGAAGGAGACATGAGGAAGAAGTATTTGAACTGGTCCTTGAATAGAATTTGAGTTTAGAGAGATGTGGAGAATAGAAGAAATCGTGTTAGAATTAGAAGGAACAGCTTTAATATAAGGCTTAGAAGGAAACAAGTAGTTCAATTTAATTGGATCATAAGGTGAATTAAGGGAAATGATGAAAAATAAGGTTGAAAATATAGGTGGTGAGAGATCCTAGAAGTTCTTGAATACAAAATAGGGAGTTCAGTATTCGTTTTGTAGACCTTGAGAAGTCATTGAGGATCATCACAAAAAAAAAAGGAGAGGCTTTGGCAAGACTTGGTTTCAAGCCCTATCTCTTCCACTTACTATTTAAATGCTTAGGTTAAGTTAGATAACTTCTCAGTAAGTTGGT
Source organism: Ceratotherium simum simum (assembly GCF_057802395.1). Lineage (NCBI taxonomy): Eukaryota > Metazoa > Chordata > Mammalia > Perissodactyla > Rhinocerotidae > Ceratotherium > Ceratotherium simum. The sequence goes on from NC_141911.1 coordinate 41,634,655, forward strand.
TTTCTCATCCATAAAATAAGACTCACAATATGATCTTTCTGGGTTGCTGTAAGAATTAGGGATAATGTGTGTGTAGTAATTGTTCACTAAGTGTTAGCAATTGTTATCCATAGAATGTAGGACCTTTTAACAGGTGAATTCCAAGGTTGCTTTCTGTGTTCTTTATGTGACATATTTGCTCAGAGTATCACGGAATCTCAGAACCAAAGATAACCTCAAAAAGGTATTCTAGTCCACTCGCTATTGAGGATAGGTGTCCCCATTACAGCCTTCCTGAATGTGTTCCACAATGTCAGTTATATGACCTCCTGGGGAAACTTACAATTATGAGAAAATTGCTATTTTTCAAAGCAGTCCCTTCCATCATTGACCATGTAATGGCTTGAAAAGTTTTCTTTATATTGATCTAAAATGTGTCACTTTCTAACTTCACACATTAGTTTTCTAATCCTTTATTTCAGAGCTATCAAACAGTAGCACCTCTTCCCCATGTCAAATCTTAAATATCAATATGTGAATATAGTTTCCTTTCATGGGTTCCTTCTGAGTACACTTCTACTTCCAGATCAAATATCCTTGGGTCTTTCATCTACTCATCATATGACATAATCCCACAACTCCTTACCTTCTTGGTTGGCTTTCTATGTGTGCATTCCAACTTTTAAATGTCTTTTTGGAAACTGTGGCTCCTAGAACTATATAAAGTCTCACTGATGAGACCTACTTAGAGAGGAGTTCAACAGGTCTTTCTTGATCTAGAATCTAGACCAGTCCATCAGCTGTTGCCCATGGAATTTTACAAAATGCACAAAGCCAGGTCCAATATAAAATATTCTGATTCACTGGGTCTGGAGTTGGGTCCAGATATTTGCATTTTTGAAAAGACACAGATAAGTTTGATATCTAGCTGGGCTAAAAATCACCTATCTAGACACTATATTCAATTAATGAAGGAAGATCTCATGATGTTTATGATGGCCACATAACATTATTTCTATGTGCCAAATATGGGAACAATTAAAACCACTAGGTCTTCTTTTTAGCTCTTTCCTAAATTTGTACACTGCCTTTTTTAGGACTAGATCCAAGACTTTACATTTATTCGTATTACATCTCATCTTGGCCATTTCTGGGCATCATTCTATGCTACCTGTATCATTTTCAATCTCACATGCCTTATTTAGATAACCTTTAAGGATTTGTTCTTTCTGGGTAGGCATTCCAGAATGATAAATATAATGAAAGCTACAGATTCAGTTCTGTCCTTTATTTATCATTATTCTTTTCTGCTGAGTGTTATGTATTACTTTCACTTTTTCATATTTGACATATTTATTATTTTGGCTAATGCTTTGAATCACCTTTCCTTTCTAAGTTATAATAACACGTGCCTATACAGTTGGGAGCTGAGAGAGAATAGGTGTTAGAACGCTATAAGGTAAGGGCAGAACCTCCTGGCCTAGCACTAAAATGATGGACAGCTTTTAGCCCTTGCAAGCACTTCAGACAATGATATTGCTGTAGCTTAGTTAGGCTGATTTTGGTTGCAAGTATCAGAAACCCCAACTTAAAATGTTTTAAATAATGAGGGGGTTCATTATCTTCCATAGCAAGAACTCCAGAGGTAGGACAGTCCCAAGGTTAGTTAATTCTGCAGTTTCCTAATGTCATCAAACTCCTGCTTTACTTTCATCTTTCTACTCTGCCATCCCCAGCGTTTCATTTCAGGCTAACTTCCGTCGTGGCCCCAGGATGGGTGCTGCAGCTTTATAACAACACGCAGGCGCAACAACATCCAGGAAGAGAAGAAGAGCCCTTTCTTCTTCTTTTCTTTTTAGAATCCTCTCATTAGAGGTCCTCTCCTGTCTCATTCACCTGAATGACATCACATGTCCCAGCATAAAGCAATCACTGGCAAAGGGAACTGGACAAATAGTGATTCACTCCAGGTCTGGTGCTGGGGCTAGATCTAGAAATGGGGCTACCTCCTGTGAAGCTGTTGGAGAGTTTTATCTGTTAAAAACTGGGGCTTCTTGAGCAAGACCTGGACAAAATTGGATTCTGTGAGCAAGGAAAAAGGTGGGTGTGGGGCATAATTTCTGGGTGAGCAACTACCATTGTTTATTATACTATTAAAGCTCAACAGCATTTTCTTTCTTCAGAGAGTAGATATTGTTATTATGTCACTGAAAATGTTATCATAATACTGAGGTGCTGTGAGTGGTGGCTTGTTGCTGAATATCAAGCAATCACTTTATAGGGCAAAGGTAACAGGATGAACTATTCTGCTGACCACATGGTACCATTTTATTTCTCTCTAAAGCAAATTAATTAAAGCCTAATTTTAAGAAATAATTTGTGCATGGCTCCAGATTAATCTTCTATTTGTGATTGTTAGCCTGAGGTACAAGTGCTCTATCCTTGATGAGAAGGGACAACCGTCAGCTCTTAGAAGCAACAGCTCCTTTATTTTTTATTTTTTCCTTCAATCTGACAGTTTTATAACAACTCTTTTAAAGGGAGTTAAAATTATAGCTTTGCAATTGGGAAGTAATGAAAAAAAGGACTAATTGAGATCATTGACAGAGGAAAGCATTTGGGAGAGAAAATATATTATAATCTCCAAATAGCTGGATCATTAAACACAAACTAAAAATTTGTTTGAAAAAGTTCATAAAAAGTCAATGTAATATTATTTCTAATTGATCCTAGTGAAGTCTGGAGTCAGGAAACTAAGAGAAATTGGTATAGACATAGAATATAGTTTGAGGAATTCGTGCACTATGAATTACTCAGTGCCTTTCAGAAAGAAAACCTGAGGTGAGTGAAAGTCTTTACAGATAAAGTAGAAATGTGTGTCATCCACAGAAGAAAAAGAAATCAGTAACAGGAGCAAGAGTTTCCATGTATTGTTACCTACATATGCATCAAGAATTTACCTGCATTATTTCATTTAATCCTTGCAACCCTTTGAGGCGGGTGCAATATGATGCAGGAATAATCATGAAGAATTATGTAATTTTTTTGGGGGCTGAGGAAGATTCACCCTGAATCTTACCCCTTTCTTTTTGGCTTGAGGAAGATTTCTGTTGGCTTGAGCCAACAACTCAAGGATAAGATCTATGCCAATCTTCCTCTACTTTGTATATGGGTCGCCACCACAGCATGGTTGATGAGTGGTGTAGGTCCGTGCCTGGGATTCAAACCCACGAACCTGTGCTGCCGAAGCAGAATGTGCTGAAATTAACCACTACACCACGGGGCCAACCTCAGAATTATACAATTTTAAATTGTAATGTGCCACACAAATGCAAGATATTTTTAGTCCAAGTTTTTCTGGATGCATGTCTGTATCATTGTGCATACTGGCTCTCCTCAATTCTATGATGAATGTACAAAAGCTCATGCATGGGTCAGAGTTTAGCTATGTGAGAACCATTAAGCAATTTTTCCTGATACATATTTTCAAAACCTCATTGTATTTAATAAATTCAGTAAAGCAGGAATGAGTTACAAAATTAAATTCACGAACCATACCACACCTTGAGGCTGAATCCTTTCACATTGTAGATATACATATATTTTGAAGTTGGCAAATAGTAGAAGAACCCCCCTAGTTCACTTTAATAACTTTGAAGTATTTAAAAATTTTTTTTTTGCTTTTGGAAAAGGGTACATCTTGCTGATTAGCATAGAGCTGCATTTAAAATACTGCTCCAAGAATTTTTAAGCCTGGATATGGCATAACTGTGAGAAAAGATACCACTTGATGGTAAATATTGGTGTGGACGGGGAGGGGATATAGAAGGAAAAAAAAGCAGGTATATCCCTCAAAGGGCACTGGGCTGGTTCACATACAAATGCACCGTTTGGGTTCCAAGCAATTATTTTCGCTGCTTGTCAGCACTCGAGGTCACCATTGCTTCAGCCCAAATAAAGCAGCTCATTAGTAAAAGATGTCCTAGAGAACAGGATGACTCCTTTACTTGAGAAATCGAATGCAAAAGAAACCCCTAGCTAATAATATTTTGGAGTTATTTTTGAAGAAAGAAGAGATGCAGAGGAATTATTAGAGGTATAAAGGGAAATTCTGAATGAAAAATTCACGCTCTTCTACATTCCAGATCAGCTAGTTTGGAAACGAGCACAATTTCCACATATGCCATAAATATGACCTTATGAGGAATTGTACCATTGTTATTCTTCTTACTTTTCAATTTCTGAAAGTGGAAATCAGTCACCAAGGTAATGCCTTCCAGGGTTTTCTTAGGAATCAGTAAGACCTGGACTGGGCATTTGTGGAAAAAAACGAAGGGAAAGACAGGAAAGAGAAGGAAGATTATACTTGGGATTTCAGGCAGGTGGTAACAAGCTATCTTCCGAGCTTTTCAGTAACATTACACATAACAAGCATCCTAGGTTTTTTGTAGCAATTTGCACAGACAGAAAATGATGCTGACACTGTTCTTAAATATTTTCTTTGTCGTAAATATACTGACATAAAGCTCATCTCTTTTTTCCATAGGGGGAAACAATTTATTGAAAAATGTTTTATTTCCTCTTTGAGAAACATATTCTACTATAGATGAGCTTTCAACAGTAAAATTCATCCTAAAAACAAATTTGTGAAAGATTTGAGGTTTTCTCTCTTTGAAAAGACATATACTCCCAAGTGTGCCCAGATCACAACAAGCCTCAAATATAGTCAAAAAGAGATAGGGTGAGAGAGGAATTAGTATGCAAATTTGTTTTCAGAGGTTCTCCTGGGCTAACCTGGTCTTCATCTACCAGCTGGACTGCTGAGGACAAGATGATAATCAGTAAGTTGACAACGAATCGATTTTGGCTTCACTATAAAGTGGGTACAAAAGCCTGTAGCATAAGTAATCCAACCACCTCAAGCCAGCTACCAAGGAATGTTGGATGTGCTTAAATATTTTATGACAACGAGAATGACAAAGAGGTACTACACCATCATTGTTGCCTTCTCCTCCCATGTACAGTTAAAAGGTAACCTTGAAAAAATTAAGGATTTGAAATAAAATGTATCACTTTATTAAAGCAAGATATAATCAACTGATGTTAGGCCAAATCTGATGTTTGCAAGCATGGCCTGATAAAATTATTGCTGTGAGTCTTTTGTAACCATTACATCTCAGTAAAACGTTTATTCTAACTAAAATGTCCTGATTTAGACATTTATAGGTCCGTCAGAATAAAGGCTTTGTTGCGTGTCCTGAGGCTGAGAGCTGTCCTCTGCACAGAGCTGTTTCCACCTGGGCAGCGTGTGATGGGAAATATTTACACTCTTCCGAACCAGACTATAGATCCTCGCTCAGTGCCTGACTCAAAGGAGATACTTAGAAAGCACCTCCTGGGTCACTGAACTGTAGTAACTATCCATTACTACATGCTGTTCCTTCCCTTTTTCATAGAAAAAAGGAAAATTTGCTTTCCTTCCAAGACCTCTCAGGATGTGCAGGAAAATGTGGCCAGTAAAGAAGACACATCTGGTCCTCTTTTGTTGGGGAATTTGTAGGAGGCAGAGTCTCCGCTGTCAGGCCATTGGTGACTGACCATGTAAAATATCACGTTGTCTGAAGAATTATGGAGGATCCATAAGACTCCTGTACAGCTCTTGCTGCCTGACAGCTGCATTCTGTGACTCTTCCGAGGACAAAAGAAGGGCTCATTAAGTCCAGAATTTTCCCTGGGAGTTGGTTACAATCAAACAGTAAAGCTGTGACAGGACAAAGCCTCCTTTTTCTCCTCCAGCAACCAGCAGGGTGTTCACTTCTGACGCATGAATAACGGATAGTTCCAAGGCTCAGGGACAGGGGCTCGGGCAGAAGTTCAGGCTGTGATTCTTAAATCTAGACAAGTTACAGCTGGGAAAGGTCTATAGCTGTGGAAAACCGAGGGCACACGTGGCGCGTGGACTCTCTTTACACGTGAGATTTACGCTCACCTTTGGAGAAGATTACCGGGATGGCCTTCTCCTGGATCAGAATTTTGTTTCCCAGGCCTGCATTCCCCTGTCTACAAGGCAACCTGGGCCTCCTAAGTCTCTGCTCTCCACATGGAACAATTTAATTTTCTCTTTCAGCCACGTATGATGTGATTCACTGATCTTTACCTTACGTGGCTGGTTTCCATTCTACGGCTCTGAAAAATGTCTATTTCCTTAAGCAAGTCTTACAAGAAACCTCAACCTAGATATCTATAGGCTCGTGGTGTTTGTGTTTTAGCTTTATAAATTATGAGACAGGCCCCTAGATAGGAATAAAATAGAATTCCACGTCCTAAAAATGTTAAGTTGTTTAGAATGGAAATTTTTTTGAAAAGCAGGTATGTCTTAGTTCGGGCTGCTGTAACAAAGGAGCGTAGTCTGGATAGCTTATAAACAACAGAAATTTCTCTCTCACCGCTCTAGAGGCTGGAATTCTGAGATCAGGGTTATCAGCACGGCTGGGTTCTGGTGAGGGCCCTCTGTCGGGTTGCAGACTGGCAATTTATTGTATCTTCACATGGCAGAAAAAGAGTGAGCTAGCTCTCACGTCTCTTCGTATAAGGGCGCTAATCCCGTAGTGCTCACCATCATGAGGTTTCCACCATCGTGACCTAATCACCTCCCAAAGACCCCACCTTCAAATACCATCACATTGGGATTAGAGTTCAACATATGAATTTTGGAGGGACATAGTCAGTCTATAACAGAATGTGTATGGGATATGGTATGCTTTGGGGAGAGTGAAATAAATAACTCCCGAAGTACATGGAAGAATATTAAAGTGGAAACATGGGAAACAGAAAATATGCAGAGTGAAGAGCCCCTAGATCAGGAATGAGACAGCCTGAGTTTCTAATGGACTCTTTCGGACAGTGCACCTAAACCTCTAGGCCTCAGGAACAGTTTTGTAACAGGTTATCTGTTTCCTATGTTTGAGTGATATGGCTTAATCATTTAAAAAAATCAGAGTCAAATATGGAATAAGTGATGAGACCATAATACTATCACCATCAATTGCTGACCACTGATTGGTACATTCCAGCTGGTACATTCAAGGGAGCTCTCTTTCCCCCCAGCTCCGTATACCGCAGGCAGAAGCCATGTGCTTAGAAGAGAACCTTACTGGACAGGGCAGGAGAGAGAGTCAGAATCATGGGATTAGAAATGTCTTGAGGAGGCCTTGGAGGAATCTGAATTTATAAAGTACTTAAAGTGTTACTGCATCTTGAGGATTTTCATGGAATTGGGGTGAAAGAGGGGGGACAGAAGGTATGGTTGAGAGATGCTTTATTACTTTCAGGGGAAATACATCTTTGTTTTCATAGTTAAGCCCATTTTCTATGCTCCCCACAGATTTATTGCAGAGATCACCTAATCAGCATCTTCCTCCCTAGCTCTCTCTCTATACTTGAGGGACATTGTCATTATTGGGCTTATTTTTTGACTCTGTTAGCACCCATTACTTTGGCTCTTTTTAAAAACAACAACAACAACAAAAATAGTTTTTTACTTTTACCTTTATTTTTTACTTTTACCTTTATTTACTTAAACTATTACTTAGATGAATAAAACGACCCCATCAAGTTCTGATTATATAGCATATGCTGGCCTTTTGGTGTCATATTCCTTTTTGATATTTCTCAACATCATGTTATTTTTACAGTTATACTCCAAATATGGCATGTGTCTGCGGGGTCTCTAGGTCTTTCTATAATATTTATACTTCGTCCTTTTGCATACCGTATTAATTCCTGACTTCTATTTTTTAAAAATTTTCCTCATTAAGTTCTGTCATCTGATATTTTGCGTTTTATCTCCCTGTTTCTAAACTCTCCCATGTCTTTCATGTCAACTATCTAAAAGATGATAGTTTAGTTCATAACTCTTCCCTCCTCAGAAACTTCTGAAGCTTCCCACTACCTATAAGGATAATGTTTAAATCCCTTAACTTGACATCATGCTCATCATCTGACCTAATAGTTATTCCTCCTTCACCACTTCCCCTAAAGGAACCCAACAATCTGACCAGACACATCTGCCCAGGGCCGCTCATAAATGGATCCCTCAGCCTGTCTATACCGCTCTCACCACCTGCTCTCAGACCTCTTCCCATTGCTTCCCAGTGATCTGAAGCCCACTCACATCTTGGCCCAGCTTACGTACCACCTTCTTGGTGAGACCTCCTTTTGCTCCCCTCAGGGGCTTCATCCTACCCCGTCACCCTGTGTAGGAGACTCCTGCCTCCTCTAGCTCTGTGTCTGCCCTAAGGGCCATACCCATTTGGTAAGTATCATAAAATGGTGCAGAGTAGGATTTTTGTTTTTTTTCACCATTTTCCTACTGAATTGCATCCTTTTATAGAAATAGGACTTGTTTTGTTTTGTCAAGGTAATTTTAAAATGAATTTCATTTTTTCTGTGTGGTGCAATTATGAGTGACTGACTTTCTTCTCTCTATACTGTTGTATTTTCCAAATATTCTCACTAAAAATGTATTGCAGTTAGTATTTATAATGATAAGAAGCCCTTACTATGAGGCACAGAACCGTATAGAGTAGGTATTATCAAGCCCATTTCATATGTCAAGTAATTTATTTTAATCTGTCCAAGTCTGTCTGACTCCAAAGCTGAAGATCTTAACCAATATACTCCTTTTAATTATCAAGAAGAGATTTAATCAATTTTTTACACTTTTGAGAGAGTTAATAATCCCTTTTAATTTAATACCAACTGCAAGATTATATATTTGCCATTCCTTTCTTCAGGGTTCATGGTAGATTGTATTTTGGCCACATCGGAAAATGTATATATATCATCCCACATGTTTTTCTCACATGAGAAATTGTATAATTTCATGTAAAGAAAAGACATTTATTTTGAGGAAACAAAGAGAAAGAAAATTTTTAAAAAGCAAGAATGAGAAAAGCTGGAGCAAGAAAGAGATGGAGGTACTCTTTAAGACATGTTTATTTAGGCAGCACACCAATACACCTTGGTTGTAACATCACGGCAAATGATGAGAGTGAGAGTTAATGGTGGGTATAAGTGCTAAGGTGAACGATGCATCGTTTGTGACACTTGTCATTTTTAAAAATAATACATTCCATCAACTTTATAAATGATAGCTTCCTTAATCCCTCCCCTTTCATTGGGCAGTTAGGTTATTTCTGAATACCTTCAATTATAATGGTGTCGTACACATGATTTACAGCCTGTGAGGTGATTTCTTTTTTTATATTTTTCAGTCTGTATACTATTAGTGCATCTGCTTTGTTGTTTTTCTTGAGAAATCAGGTCATTGATCACTTACACATTCTCTAAATATTTTGCAAAATAATTTTTCCACATATGTATTGGCAATTCTATTTGTGATAGTTTTATATTTCTTTTATTACTTTTAGTATGCAATTTAAAAATGTATTTAATCTATCTTGTGTCTAATGATTTTTCTTCATCTCTTTAACAGTCAAAGTTTTCATCTCATTCTCAGATGGGAAGAAAAACTATCTTTTATATTAAAATTGTTTTAAATTATTTGATCCTTTTGAAATATGAAGTTGTGAATTATGGATTTATATAATTCTTTTCCACACTGACATCTTCGTTAATAGTTATTAACAATGATTCTTTCATCTGTTACTGTGTTACTTTAATTTGCATTTATTGAGATCTTAAAATAATTTGATTCCTTTTCTTGACGATCTTTTCTATTCTATTATTTTTGTGTTAATTACTTTGTGGTTTCAGTAATTTGCACTTTGTAACATAGGTTAGCATTTCATAAGTACATCAGGGCTTTAATGCTATTCTTATATAATTTTATCATGCTCATTCTTCTAAATGAATTATATTACCACTTTGTAATATTATTAATCTGTGTGGGATTGTCTGAGGGTATGACATTAAATGCTTGCTTAGGGGTCAATGTACATTTTAAGTTAATAATCTTAACCAGGGACAATGCAAGTCTTTACATTTATTTCTATCATCCTATATTTTCTTGTTATGATTTTTCTGTGTGTTTCAATAACTCTTTTTTATTATGAATAGAGTTAACACCCATAGGCTGAATATATTGGGGTGTAAGCAAAATCATTCCCTTATTGTATATTTTCTAGGTGTGTGTCACTACTATATAGTAGTGGCAGCTGCCATGTATTAAGTGTTTAATTTATGTTAAGTGCTTTACATTATCTTTAATCCTCACAACAATGCTACAAGGTAGGCTCATTATCTCCAGGTTATAGACGAAGCCACTAAAACTCAGAGATTATGTAAATTAATCAAGGCCACACGAGTGGTCAACACTGGATCCTGTATTCAAATCCATGTGTGTGCGCCTTCAAAGTTAAGTTCTTCACAATGTCTCTCTTAGAAATACTGTTGGTAGTTCTGATATATCTCATATATTGAAATTTTTCTGAACTCAGTTACAATTGGGGATAATACCTGGGTTTTCTATGTGTAAAATTTATGAATTCAAAATTCCCCTATATTTTTTTAATCACAAAACCCTTTTTTACTGAATAGGTGTCACCCATGTTTCTTGTACTGTGTTAAGTTAAAGTGGTGGTGAAGAAATCTAGTTTATCATGTTTTCTCTCTTTAAAAATGTTCTCTTTTGAAATAATTCCATATCTATAGAAAAGTTGCTCCCCAAAATAAAAGATATGCATACTACTATACTCTTTTACTTAGATTCATTTTTAAGCATTTCAATTTTAATTCAATTTTTAAAAATTTTGCCACATTTGCCTTATTATTCCACATGCACATTATTCGTGCACATGTGTGTACATGCAAGCAACATGTTTTATTTTCTGAAATATTTGAGAGTAGATTGCACACATTATGGCCCTTCACTTCCTAATACTTCAATGAGTTTTTCCTAAGAAAAAGAATATTTTGTTAGATATCTATAGTGTAGTAAACAAATTCAGGAAATTTAGTATTAAAATAATATTTTTCTGTAATCTGCAGTCTTTATTCCAATTTCATTAATTGTTCTAATAATGTTCTTTAAAACCTTTGTTTCCCCTTCTGGAACAAGATCTAGTTCAGCATCACATTCTAGGTTTAATTTTCCTGTCTTTTCAGCCTTATTCCTGTCTTATTCTTCATTGCTATATCCATCCTTTTATTATTATTAATTTTTGTATTATATGCAAAATATTTTAATATGATGCCTAGAAGAAATCAATGTTGAACCACATGGTCAAAGAATGGTTTTTAAATGATGGTACACAAATCAAAATCTGTTTTGGAGTCTTTCCTTAATTGTTTGGATGTCTTTGTAATTGATCTCTAATTTATTTTTATTGTGATTAGAGCAATAGTCTAAAAAGAACTTAATATTTAGTCAATTTTGGTAAATATTCCGTGTACACTTGAGAGGAATATGTTTTCCCTTTTTGGGTACAGGGTTTTATTATTTCTATCATATATATATTATTATATATTTTTATCATTTGTGTTCAATTTTTTGGCATATTTATTAATTTTTGTTTCCTTCTTATATTAAGTACTCAAAGAAATACTTAAATTATATTAAGTGTGTTAAAATTTCCCCTTATGATGGTGTGATGGTAAATATTTCATTTTGTTCTTGTAATCCTACAAGTTTTATTTTATATAGCAAGATGAACACAATTTTAGAATTGCTAATTATTATGTTTTCAAGTGAATTGGATATTTTATCATTGAGTAGAGACCTCTTTATCTCCAATACTGTTTTTTGGCTAAAAATACATTTTGTCTGATATCAGGTAGTAATATGGTACACCACTTTCTTTTACTTTTTTTATAACTGCTTTTACTCTTTTGACCTATCCTTTTATATGCAGCATTCCATTGTAAGTTTGTATCTTTTAAAGACCACGTTGTTAGATTTATTTGGTTATTTTTTTATCAAGTTGGGTGCTTGTTTTTTAATTGACACATTTAGTCTATTTTTATGTGTTATCTTTCCTAATGTATTTGAAATTCCTATTCCTATTATTTTGTGCTTTGCATTTGCATTTTTCCCCTCTTATACTTCTGTTTATTTTTCTCCTCTTTTTATGCCTTCTCTCTGTGGGAAAGTTTCTGATTATGAATTCAAATTCTTTAATAGAGGGAAGAATATCATTCAATTTTCTATTTCTCCTTGATTCAGTTTTGGTAGGTTGAGCTATTCAGGGAATATGTTCATATCATCTATTATTGAATTAATTGACATAAAGTTGTTCATAATATTTCCTTTTTTCCTTTTATGTCTGTAGGATCTCTAGCAATATCTAATTATCTCATTACTAATTTTCCTAATTTGTGTTTTTCCTCTTTTTTTCCTGATGAGTTTGCTAGGGGTTTATCAGTTTCATTAAACTTTTCAAAGAACTAACTTGTGTCTTTAAGATTTTCTCTATTTGTCTATTTAATGTTTCCTTGGTTTCTGTTCTGATTTTTAATATTTCTTTTCTTCTCTTTACTTTGAGTTTGATTTGCTCTTCGTTTTTCAGGTTTTTAAGTCAGATAAGTAGATCTTATTTCCTAATATAGACATTTAAAGCTATATCTCTTTCTAATCACTGCTTTAGCTGTGTATCACGAGTGTTGCTGTTTTGTTGTATGCTTGTTGTCATACAGTTTGAAACATTTTCTAATTTTCCTTACAATTTTTTCTTTGGCCCATGGGTTGCTTAGAAATGGGTTATTTAATTTGCAATTATTTCTTTTCTTATATATCTAATTGTTACAGATTTTTTATTTAATTCCAATTTGGGAAGAGAACATAGTGGATTTCAATTTTTTTAAATATATTGAGATATGTTTTATGGCTAGCAGAGGTTCTATCATGGTGAAGATTCCATATGTTCTTGAAAAGAATGTGTGTACTGTAGTTGTTGGGTATAGTATTCTATAATTGTCAATTAGGTCAAGAGGGTTGGGTAGTGTTAAGATTATCTTTTTTTAATTGACTTTTTAAATTTTCTTATTATATCAATTACTGAGAGAGGGCTATTAAAAATCAGCAATGATTATAGATTTGCTTATTTCTTTCTCTAGTTCCATCAGTTTTTGCTTCATGAACTTTGAACCTCTATTATTAAGTGCATACATATTTAATATGTCTTCCTGATGAATTGACCCTTTTATCATTATGAAATATCCATCTTTATCTCTTGGAATATATTTTGTCTTGAAGTCCATTTTGTCTTGTATAACTATATGCTTCCTGTTTACATTGTATATCTTTTCTCATCCTTTTACTTTCAACTTATTTGTCTCTTTAAATTTAAATCAGGTCTTTTGTTGGCAGCATAGAGTTGGGTCTGGCTTTTTAATTCAGTCTCATAACATCTGCGTATAATTGGAGTGTTTAGTCCAAGGGTCGGCAAATTTTCTGTTAAGGATCAGATAGCAAATGTTTTAGGCTTTGCAAGTTATATAATCTCTGTCACAACTGCTGAACTCTGCCATTGCAGCATGAAAGCAGCCACCGGCAGTATGTAAATGAACAGACAAGGCTATTTTTCAGTAAATATTTACAAAATAAGTGGGCAAGATTTGGCCTGCAGGCCATAGTTTCTCAACCCCTTGTTTAGTCTATTTGCTTTTCTTTCTTTCTATTTACATTTCATATAATTATTGACATTGTTTTGTTTAAGTCTATTTTCATCCTATTTGTTTTCTGTTTTTCCCTTACTTTTTTTGTTGGTTTGTTTTTTGTTGGTTTGTTGCTCCTTTCCTGACTACTTTGGGCTGATTGAATACTTTTTCATATTCTGTTTCATTTCTTTTCTTGGCTTCTTAGCTCTTTTGTTTTTTAAATTTATGTAATGTTTTCTTAGGATTAACAATATCCTATCTTTAACTTATTCAAGTCTATAGAGTCAAATTAAATTATTCTATTTAACACCTGACCCTGTACAGTTCCAACTTATAAGTTCATATTTGATGCTTTCCTCTTCCCGGTCCCTGCTTCCCATTTCCCAAACGTTATATGCATTCAACAGTAGAATTCCACTAACTTGTCCCTTATCCACTGTGTTGTTTTTGCACATCTTCTATTTTTTTCATATATTATAAACTCTACCTTACAATGTTGTTGTTATTGCTTTTTAAAAACCAGTTATCTTGTTTTTTGCTGAGGAAGATTCGCCCTGAGCTAACATCTGTGCCACTCTTCCTCTATTTTGTATGTGGGACGCTGCCACAGCATGGCCGCTGATGAGTGGTGTAGGTCCGCGCCTGGGAACTGAACCCAGGCCACTGAAGCAGAGCATGCCAAACTTAACCACTAGGACGTGGGGCTGGCCCCCAAAACCAGTTATCTTTTAAGGAAGTAATAAGGAGAATAATGTAATCTCTTGTATTACCCACTATTTACTTTTTCAGTGTTCATGTTTCCTTCTTGTAGATCTGCCTTTTCATGTGGTATGATTTTTCCTTCTTCCTTTAATATTTCTTTTAGTTTGTGTTTGCTGCAAATAATTTTTCACTTTTGTTTACAATAAAATGCCTTTATTTTTACCTTATTTTTGAAGTATATTTTTACCAGATCTAAAATTCTTGAATAACAGTATTTGTTTTCCACTCAGCATGTTAAAGATGCTGTTCTGTTGTTGTCTGGACTACCTTGTTCAGATGAGAAGTCAGCAATTATTTTTATCATTGTTTCCTGTAGTACCGTGCCTTTTCCTCTGACAGCTTTACCTTTGTTTTCAGAAGTTTGACTATGATGTGCTTTGGTCTAGTTTTCTTTGATTTTATCCTTTTTGGAGTTTCCTCAAATTCTTGACTCTGTATGTTCATTTTTTCCCCAATCAAATTGATTATATTTTTAGCCATTATTTCTTTAAATAATTTTATGTCCTATTCTCTTTTCTTTCTGAGACTCCTATTATATGTATGTTTCATTATTTGATACTGTCCTACAGGTCTCTGGGACTCTGTATTTTTCTTCAAACATTTTGTCTCTCTGTTCCTCAGATTGCTTAATGTCTATTAATTTTTCTTCAACTTTGCTGACTCTTTTTTCTACCATCTCCACCCTGCTGTTAAGTGCATCCAGTCAATTTTAAATTTCATTTATTATTCTTTAAAGTTCTAGAATTTCTATTTGCCTTTTTGAATAGCTTTTATTTCTCTTCTGAGATTCACTATCTGTTCTCTCATTCAGACCATATTTTCCTGTAATTCTTAGAACATATTTTCCTTTGGCTCTTTAAATATATTTTTTATAGCTGCTTTAAAATCATTATCTGCTAAATGCAAGACCTGTGTCATCTGTGAACTAGTAGCAGCGACTCTCTAAGAAGCCTCATGAATTCTTGCCCTGCACATGTATAGCCCAGTCCTTGCTCAAGAACTTACAGGGAATGCTACTCAGACATCTGAGATCACCCTTCTGTACAGCTCCTTCCTTCCTGACTCTTTGCTTTGTATATTCCTTCCACTTCAGCTTCCTTGAACTCTAATCTCTTTCTTCTAAGTGAAGCAGGACGATGTGTTTTGCTTGGATCCCAGCTTGCTTTATTGAGGTTGGAAAATTGTCCCTAAGGAGAGAGTTGGGGAAATTTAGGAGCTTTTCTTTCACTTACAAAGTGCAGTTTTGTGCTGCATGTTGTACAGTTCCCAAAAAGATTTGCCTTATATATTTTGTCCAACTTTATGGTTGTTTATAGTGAGTGGATTGATCCTGGACCAGTCACATCATTGTAGCCAGAAACAGAAGTTCCTCATGCTTTCTTTCTAATTGAGGTTTTCTATTCTTTTCTCCCTTCTTTGCTGGTTTAAAGTTAATACATTTGATTTCTATTTTTAAGAGATTGACCTTAAAATCTTTTTCTGCATACTTAAAGTCTAAAGTTAAATTAATCTCTATTTTCTCCTCCTCAAAAATGCAAGATATTACAACTTAAATTCAATCACTTCCCTCCTTTTTTTATAAAATAACTTTGTTCAACCTTCTTATTCACTGAATTAAACATTATTATTACTAATGTTATTTTAACTACTGTTGATTGTTTACTTTACCCCCATGTTCACTAATTACTTTGTTCTATTTTTCTAGTCCTTCTTGTGTCTCAGACTTCCCATCTGGAATTATTTTCTTTCTGCCCCAAATTCTTTCTTTAAAATTTTCTTTGTTGTGGGTCTGTTGGTGGTAAACTCTGTTTTGGTACATTTGAATAAATATATATTTCATTTCTGTCTTCAAATTATAGTTTGAAAATAGAGGTCTTAACTGACAGTTATTTTTCTCATACTTAGAATGTATTATTCTATAGTCTTCTGGCATCCATTGCTGCTTTGAGAATCTGCTGATGATCTCTTTATCATTTGCTTGTTGGTAATTGCCTTCATTTTGCACTTCCTAGAGTCAAACCCAAGATGAGGATTCTTAGTTTTGGTAGTTAAAATCAGAAAAAGAAAATTAGGAAAGAATTATAAGACAGGAAAAGCAGCTAGTCAAGGATGAGATTTAGTGGAAGATCAGCCTGATTCCACAAGAAATTCTGAATCTTGATGGTACCACTGAAATGTCTTACGTTGATGCAAGGAGACTAGCCTTTGGTATCCTTTTATTAGTCATTTTTTTGGCAATGGGCTGTCCTCAGAGGGAGTATGGAAACTCTGAGACATCTCCAGTAAGCTGAGGACAATTATCAGGAGAAGGATAAATGTGAGTCCACTGGCTGATAAAGAGGATATGGGCAGGGCACCAACAGTGTCTACTAAGTAGTCAATCTTTTATTTCTGTCTGCTTTTACAATATCTTTGTCTTTGATATTCTACAGTTTTATTATTGTCTCTAGGTGTAAATTTCTTTTTATTCAACCTGCTTGGGAAACATTGTGTTTCCTGGATCTCAAGTTTCAATTCTGGAAAACTTTTAGCCAATTATCTTCCTTGATATTGCCTCTCCCAGGTGGCAAAATTGAAGAAGAGTAAATACCTCCTTAAACTTTTTGCCCTAGCTGCCTCATTTGCCTCACCCTGGGCCTGGCCCTGGCCTCTCCTCCATTCTCTATTAATTTCTCCTTCAGGGATTCTGATTGATCACATGTTAGAACTTTCCATTTTCTCCTCCATATTATGTATGTTTCATCCCCTTTTCTTTTTCTGTTGTATGCTTTGTAATTATTCAAGTGTATCTTTCCATTTGTTAACTCTCTCTGAGGTTGTACCTAATTTTCTATTCAATGTATCTATAGAGATCGTAATATTATTTAATTATTTTTTTCTAGAAATTACTTTTGGTCTTTTAAATTTCCAATTGGTTTTTTATATCCTATTTTTCCTTTCTCACGTTTGTAGTTCCCTCTTTTAAATATTTAGAGATTTTTAGTATATTTATTTTATGTTGTGTATCTGACAATTACAAAATCTGAAGCCCTTGGCAGTCTAAATCTGTACTTTGTTGCTTCTTTGGACTTACCTTTATGAAGGCCTATTTTCTTTTGGTTGTGTAATTTTGGATTGTCAGCTCATTTTTGGCTTTTTAAAAATTCTGGGGATCCTGAGAGATCTGAGATTATATGAGGTTATATTACTTTGGAATGAATTTAATTTGCTTCTTTAAGCTAATTGCTCTTCTTAAAGCTTTTCAGGACATATAATCAGTATAAAACCAAGCCCAAAAGCTATGGGGGAAGAGCTATGGTTTACACATTTTTAGAAGAGAGATTTTTCTTTTTCTCTACTCCAAGCCAGGGATGTCATAGATAATTTTCTGCTTGTCACTTCCCCTTGGTAGAGGGCATTTTAAAGGAATTGCACACCTTTTTGGGCTTTTGGATGTTCTTAATTCCAACTCCCCATCTTTTTCAAACCTAAAGTCTTGTCAACTATTTCGTGTCAGGCTACTAAAATCAAGGCTTCAAGATCCTGGAATTAGTAAATATCAACAGGGCACCCATGATTTTTACACGTGGATGCTACTGTTGTTTCAGCTTTGTCTTCATTTTGCCAGTGTAGGGTCATTCTTATGTCTTGTGAGTGCAACAGTGCATTTTAAAGTATGTTTGTTGTATTTTATTAAGCATTTCTAGATGTTTTGAGGAAGAGGCCTTTTAGAATTACTAATGTCTATGTTACCAGAAGCAGAAATTCCCTGATTGAGCATCATACAGTTTTTATTTTTGTCCCTCTTTTCCATCATGCTTTGGTAGTAGAATATGGAGGCATTCAACTATAATTCTAATTTTTTAGATTATTTTTCTTGCATTTAGAGATTGGTTGGGTTTTATGTGAATGTATACTTTCAGTGTTGCAAAATTTTTGTTCTGCTGTGTTAGTTTTGTTGTTTATATCCTCCACCAAAATTGTTGGTTCCTAGAAGAATGAGGGTGGAAAGTAAGAGTTAATTTAGTTAAAAAAACTTTTTAAGTTAGTTATTTTCCGAATTTTTGGATTAAGTTTTATACTTGTTCTCATGCCTTTAGGCACAGAAACCACTTATTAATAAAATATGGCTATCTGACTAATCAAATTATCCCTCCATATCCTATGAAGTGGAGTAAGTATATGAGAAAATAAGAAGGCTGTAAAGGGGTACGAAACTTCTCCTTGGGCCAAGCTAGAAATGTTATGAAAGGGGGCAAAGTGTTCTTCATGTGTCTCTTAAATAGTTATTTTAAAGACTAAGAGCAATAATATATGTAAAATAGTTATCGTAGTGAGTAGCTTGTGCAAGAGGTCAATAAATTGTGTCCATAGCAGTTTTCAAATATAATGTGTTAGTTCAGTGACATTATGAATATTTTTAAGAGTATTTTTTCTTACATCACTTTTAATCCAATGGACTAGTGGCTTATTTGAGCCTCCTGCATTGATACTAAAATTTCTCTACTATTGATCCCTTTTCTAGATCCCTAGTGTCCCTCTTTCTCCCTGTTTTTGTTATTGGAGCTTTTATTTCGTTTTATTTTTAGTGGTGGTGGTGTGTACCAGCATGTCCTATTGGCATTTTTTTGACATTTCAGCCCAATTTACTTCAGTATACATTTCTGAAAGATAAGGATATTTGTCTTACACAACCACAATATGATTATCACACCAGATATAATTAAAATTAATTCCCTATTACTATCTAATACCTAGTTCATACTCAAAATTCCTTATTTTCCTATTGGTAAAATTTTAAATCATCTTCCTTGATACTATATGCATAATTAAATTAACCTTCTTACCCCAGCTAGCTGATATGTTGGACCCCCATTCAAGAGCCAATGCAAAGAGATAAGATGGTGAAGAAACTTGACGATTTTTTTCAAGATATTGGTACTGATACTTCATTAAAACAGTAAAAAGCACTTACCAGCACAGAATTTTGTCTTACATTTTAAAATTATAATAAGATTGATTTTCTTTTGCACTAATTTACTGTTTTAGAAGCTTATTTTGATGGTTTTCAATATGGATTTCTCTTTGTTTCGGGGTTTTATTAGTTATTATGTTTGGTTTTTGTTGATGATGTTGTTGTTTTAACTGGAAGCACTAATCCTGCATTACTACTAAAATCTCTTTCTGGAACCTTTCAGGTCAACTTATACAAAAAGACAGAAAACCCTAGGGCAACTTATAAGTGAATACCTGAGAACTAAAGAAATCTGAGAAGAATTCACAAAAGAATTGAGATCAGCATTGTGCTATAATAGAGCATAAAATCTCCCAGGATTTTGAGGAAACAGTAGCTGCTCTGCTATTGATCCTTTAACTCAGGAACTCTCCTAGACATTTACAAGGCTATACACCAGAGCTAAAGCATGTCAGCTCTGCCTGATTCCAATTGATGGTATTTGTAGTCATTTGTGGAGGATACGGCCTCTTGCAAACAAATGGCTTTTCAGACAGCCCTGGAAGAGAAACTTCTGTTTTAAGTCCTCAATAGTTAATTCAGTAAAATTCAATAACACTGCAGGCGGTTAAGCCGGTAGAGATAGTGAAGCACTCAATAATAATTTTAACAGACTAAAACACTTAGTGGTAAAACTGATAAGACTATTTTCACAGAACCTACAGAAATAAATTAGCTGAAGTAAAGATTATGCGAGACTTCAGTTTAGAGAAATAGATTATCTAAAGGTTTCTTAAACATTAATATGTCTACCCATCACCTGGAGATCTTTTAAAATGAAGATTCTGACTCGGTTGGTCTAGGGTGGCACCTGGAATTCTGTATTTCCAACAAGCTCCCAGGTAATGGTGATGCTGCTGGTTTATGGACCACCCTTTGAGAATAAAGGGTCTAGGCTCTGAGAATTTGACTTTGCAACAGTGTGAGAGAGAAGGTGAGAAAATATACCATAAAATACATAAAAACCAATTCAGAGAATAGTGCTGGATGTGTATGTATGTTTAAGTGCAAATGGCGTGATATATGTAAATTGCTTTAAATGCTTAGGAGATAGTACCTGCTCTAAATTCAAAGTATAGTGTGTTTACAATTCTAATGAATGCATGGAAAATATAGAAAATAGCAAAGACATACACAGAATAGATTTTTTTAATACAACATACATTTAAAGTAAAAGGAGAGACTTTGCAGTAAGTATTACATTTAAATAATAAGATGTAATGATAGAATATGTGCCATAGTAACGAGTACTCACATGGAAATAGCCGAAGTACATTAGCTCAGCAGAAAAGTCGAGGGAACGGGATTGGTGACAGCTATCTGTCTTCAAATCCTGCCTCTGCTCACTGGCTCTGTGGCTCAGGTAGCTTCCAATAACCAAATTGTGCTTCAATTTCTTCAGCTATAAAATGGGATAATAGTGTACCCAGCTGTTAAGGTTGTTATGAGTATTAAATGTGTAAGATAGCAACTCAGAACAACACCTGGTTTGTATTTGGCTGTACTAAATGTTTATTTTTATTATTACAATAATAGTAATAAGGTACTTCTAAAATAATTCAGACTAAGAGATTTAGAAAGTAATTTTCAAAATGTAGAAGTTTTCTTGAGTCCATTTTATTGCTAATTGTCTATGGGAAAATATTTGGATGATTTATTTGAATAAACAACAGAGAGTGAAACCTTATGATTAAGTAAATAAAATTATCAGTGAAATTAGAGTATATCATTTAGAGAAGAATGTTTTCATCAACTGAGTAGAAGGTTTGATTATTAAAAAATAAAAGGGTAGAAATTAATTATTCCTAGTATTCAGATTTAGTATGCTTTAAACATGAGATGTGGCTTTTTTGTTGTTGTATTTCTGCCTTTCCTCTGGCACAGATTAAGCATACATTTCAAAGTGCCTGGACCTCGATTATTACCATTGTGATTTTTCATTGTTGATGATTAATCTAGGTATAATTATAATTCAGAGAGGAAAAAGTTTTTTCTATTTTACTGCTTGCAGACAGAGATAAATAGGTGTTTATTGTATTTCTTTTTTCTATTTATACTATCTTTCAAAAGTTTAAATGCAGACGCTTCTAAAAACCTACAATTCTAAGCCTGTGTTTTGTTTGTGTTTTTCCTTTCTGTAATAATTGTTTCATAGAATAATAAGCAAGGGAAAATTAGAAGGGAATCCAATTGGTAGCAATTTTAGTATTTGCAACAGGAAATAATTTCAAAGGTCAGGTATAACACTTAAAATCTGACTCTAGGTGTTTCCTGGCTAATGTTGCCCAAATTTTAAAAGTTTCTCAAACATATGTATTGTTAAGTATGCAAATATGCTTTAAAATGGAATATACATATATTTTATGCTAGATTCTCCTTTATTTTTCTTTAATTTAATTTTTTTTTTTTTTTTGGCGGAGGAAGATTTGCCATGAGCTAACATCCATTGCCAATATTCCTTCTTTTTTTTTTTTTTTTTTTTAAGTGAGCCACTGCCACAGCATGGCCACTGACAGACGAGTGGTGTGGTTCCATGCCTGGGAACCAAAGCTGGGCCACTGAAGTGGAGCACGCTGAACTTGAACCACTAGGCCATCAGGGCTGGCCCAAGATTCTCTTTTATTAAACAAAGCCAACAATGAATAAGTAATTTGAGGAAGAAGGTTATATGTTGAAAATATGGTAAATGGCTTGTGTTCTAGAGAAAACCCTAATGTTCTGTGTCAGGCGCTGTCCTGAAAGGGCCGTTCTCCAATCATCACACCTGTAGATGCTGAGGAAGGACATTTGCAGAATGAAATCTATGCTTATTTCTTCCTGATCGTTTTTAAAACCAGGGATCATCTTTAAAATCTGTTTGTGCCTTTTTTCCAAGGGGTACAGACAGATGAGTGGGGATCCCAATGCCACTTAAAAAAATAAACTTTATTGAAGTACAACCTACACATAAATCTTTAAGTGTACAGCTTGATAAATTTTTGCAGAGGGAACACACTTGAAGATCCAGTTGCCGGATCAAGAAAGAGAATAGTATGGGTACCCCAAAAGCTCCTCTTATGTCCTCTCCTGGTCACTATATACCTCACAAGAATTTTTCCCCTCACATTTTATATAAATGCTGTCATGTAGAGTGTCCTTTTTTGCATATAACTTCTTACCCTAAACATTGTGTGTGATATTCATCCATGTTGCTCATGTAACTGAGGTTTGTTCATTCTCCTTAAAGTATATCATTTCATTGTATGAATATATGTTAATTTGTTCTCAGTTCTACTGTTAATGGAGATTTGAGCTGTTTCCAGTTTGTCCCTACTGTGAAGAGTGCTGTTATGAACATTCTTGTACATAATTTTTGGCAACCATAGTATGCCTTTATGGTGGTTATACACTCAAGAGAAGAATTTACCCAGCCATAACGTGTGCATATGTTTACCTTTAGTAGGTACTACTAAACTTTTTTTCTAAAATCGTGCCATTTTCCACTCTCTGTCCCCTTCAAGCAGTATCATTGCTCCACATCCTTGCCACCTCTTGATATTATCTGTCCTTTTAATTTTAGCCACATTTGTCTGCATGTAACAGTGTCTCACTGTGATTTTAATTTTAATTTCCAAGAACTAATAAAATTGAGGAAATTTTAATGTTTATTGAAAATTTTAAAGCCCCCCTTTGTGAAATTTCTATTTATGTCTTTTGCCTATTTTTCTATTGAGTTGTATGCCTTGTTCTTATTGATTTGTAGGAGTTTGTTTAAATATTCTGAATATAGGTCATTATCTGACATGTGTATTTGCAAGTTTCTTCTTGCATGCTGTGGCTTGCCATTTCATTTTCTACCTGGCATCTTTTGATGAACAGAAGTTCTTAACTTCAATGCAGTCAAACTTGTCATGTTTTTCCTTTATGGTTACCACTTCTATACTGTTTAAGAAATCATTGTCTACCCCAAAGGGAAAGATATTCTCTTCTGGAAGCTGTACTGTTATTTTTTTTTGTGAGGAAGATCAGCCCTGAGCTAACATCCGTGCTAATCCTCCTCTTTTTTGCTGAGGAAGACCGGCTCTGAGCTAACATCTATTGCCAATCCTCCTCCTTTTTTTTCCCCTAAAGCCCCAGTAGATAGTTGTATGTCATAGTTGCACATCCTTCTAGTTGCTGTATGTGGGACTCGGCCTCAGCATGGCCAGAGAAGCGGTGCGTTGGTGTGTGCCTGGGATCTGAACCCGGGCCGCCAGTAGCGGAGCACGCGCACTTAACCGCTAAGCCACAGGGCTGGCCCATACTGTTTTATCATCCACATTTAAATATACAATCCTCTGAAACTGATGTTTGTATGCATAGGAGTGAAGATTCACTTTTTACCCCAAATGGATACATAATTCATTCAGTATCAATTAGCAGAGAGATTGTCCTTTCCTCACTGCTCTGCGTTGTCAAACTTGCCATAATTTACTAGTGTAATTAGTTGTCATGATTTGTGTGGGTTTATTTCTGGACTCTCTGTTTCATTCCATATATATCTCTTTGTCAGTTTTTGTACCAATTACACACTGTGTTAATTACAAAAGCTTTATAATAAGTTTGATATCTGGTAACTGAAGACCTCCAGCTTTGTTCTTTTTTAATATCACCTTAGCTAATCTTGGCCCTTTGCGTTTCTGTATAAATGTTAGCTTGTAAATTTAAAATTAAAAAACAAACTACTGGGATTTTGATTGTGACTACACTGAATATGTGATCAATTTGTGGAAAATCAACATCTTTATAATATTGAGTCTTTCAAACTATGAGCATGATGTATCTCTTTCCACTTATTTGTCTGCTTTATTTTCTCTAAGTAATGTTTTGCAGGCTTTTGGTGTGGAGATCATGAACATATTTTATTAGATTTATTCCAGGGTATTTGAGGTTTCTAATTTTATTTTAAATGTATAATTTCTATTTTTTTATTTTTTGTTATAAGATAACACAATTGATTTTTGTACAATTACCCTAAATTCAGTAACCTTACCAAATTTACTAATTAAATAAAACTAATGGTTTTTCTGTGGACTCATTATTTATTATTTTAATTTTAAATGTATTCTATTATTCATTAAAAGAAATGGATTTAAATTATTTTCTTTATTGCTATTTTCATTTAAAAATAAAATTGGAGTTTTTGTTGTTAAATATTAACGAGTTTTTATTGTTAAATATTAACTGAATAGTAGCTGAATATTTTTAAATATTAACTGAGAATATCAGTTTTTATCTGATATTTTTTATTAAAAATATCAATATTTTTAATATTAACTGATATTCATAATAAAAAGAAAAGCTGGACTCTAGATGAGACTAGGAGTGTTAGCATTTTAGTAGGTGCTAGAAAAATTGGAATTATTGTCTCTTCTCTGTCCTCATCTGCATAATACTCTTGAGTAAATGAGTCTGTCACTCTGGTCTTTAGTTTCCTCATCTACAAAATGATGATATTGGACCAGATAAGTTTTAGTTCCTTTTGATCAGGGGTGGATGACTCAGACAACTTTTGGGTAAATGGTTGTGCTTTTGGATTTTTCCATTTCTTCTCCTCTTCCCTTTATGGCATTGTGACTGTGGGGTCAATGGGCCTCATGTGATCTCATTTTGGGGGAGGGTAAGAGCTGGGACCATGCCCACTTAACATTCCCACATCTCCTGCTCAGGCCACTTGGGAACTTCTATCTTCCCTGAACACCACACATTGACTATGGGATAATAAGATTTTGTCTCAGGCTCATAGCTTTAGACACTTCCCTCCCAAACCTCCTCTAATGCCCCTTGACTGCTCCTGTGTCATGTTCAATGCCGAATGCTGGTTTTCTCAGAGAATCTTGAGTTCTCTCCAGTCAATGCCCTGAAAAGTAGTCTGCTGGTCCTAATACTCCTATTCCCATGTTCATGTGGGGTTTAACTTAGAGAAAGGAAATGAGGACTTGATGTTTTACCTCTTCCTCCTCTGTCTGTCTTCTTCTCCATACAACTCTTGAGCCTGAGGTTGTTTTCCATATCCTTTACATCATGCTCTATGTTTTCTCCCCACTCGGCATCACAAAACTCCATGATCTAGTCCTCTATGTCTGACTTCTAACATGTTAATGGCAACTAAAATTGTGTTTTTAAAAATCCTTCTCCTAGGGGCCAGCCCCATGGCCTAGTGGTTAAGTTTGGCGCGCTCTGCTTTGGCGGCCCAAGTTTGGCTCCCAGGCGTGGACCTACACTACTCAGCAGCAGCCATGCTGTGGCGGCAACCCACATACAAAATAGAGGAAGTTTGACACAGATGTTAGCTCAGGGCGAATCTTCCTTAGGAAAAAAAAAATCCTTTTCCTTAGGGAAAGCCTGATATTCAAGACTGTTGTCTTGCTATAGATCCAAAATTCTTGCTAGATGTCAAACTATAGACTCCTCTTTTCTTATTTTATCTTGTAACAGTCCTAATACTCCTTGAGGCAAGTGCTACCCCTGACAGAAAGGTGAAGTCAAACAAAGAGAAATGCAAAAGCATTGCACATGGGAGAAATTCCAGATATTAGCATCCTTGTGGTATGATGGCCTATCAGCTCTCTCGTATTCCTTTGTCTTCTGCCTCTTTCCTATCTGACATACTAGTTTGTTCAAATGTTCTTTAGATTTTATGTGGTGACAATAAGGACTTGTTATGCAATTTCTATCATAGGAAATGGTAAAATATTTATGCCACATAAGTTAGCTCTGTAATCTTACTTAATAGATATTTAATACATAGCAAGTGGGTAGGTACTTACTAGAAACCTCCTTCCTATGTGCTGCACATTGAATTAAGGTTAGGAGAGAGACACAAGATACAATAACTGTCCTTGAGGAACTTAAAATATAGTTGGGGAGACATGACAGCACAAGACAACTCAGGAAAGCAATATAAATTGTAGACATTGACTATAATTGCTATCCAAGGTCAGAGAATGATAAAATCAACAGAGTCCAAAGTACCTGGGGATCACTTTGTGGAGAGGTTGGCATTAAAGCTTTGACAGGGCAGTAAATTTGGAAGGTGCTGAAAAGTAAGAATTGAAGCACACCAGAAGGAATAGACATGGAGAATGGAACTGGGAGAGAACAACATGGAAGCCATTAGGCACTCTACCTGACTGAAGAGGAGAGATTATATTGAAGAACAATGTAAAATTCAGGGAATGCACAGGAAACTTAAAAAAAAATAATATATCTAGTAGACATAGTATATAATTTTTAGGTGCTTCTCCTATGGGTCTCTTAAAGCTCAAATTGTGAAAACTAATATCACAGGATGTAAAATTGGAAAATTTTGACCCTTAAGGCAGGAGCTATCAGACACCAAAGTGATTTATGAAATAGATCACCTTGTAGAAATTCCCTAGTAGGAGCATGAAAACTGATTGGATGACTCCCACATTCCTAATCCAAAAGGGGTGGCAGATTTGGAGATTAAGGGTAGATTTCTTTGGAGTGAATTTAGGGTCCATTAGGAATGTCCACCAAGAGGTAGGTTGTGGGGTGTTTCCTCTTTTCCACTCTCAGTAGTAGAAAGAGGTGCTTCAAGGAGACATGGTGAAAGTTTAATATGTGTCCCTTGAAGTTTTGGGGGTGGTGGAGGAGACAATGGACTGGTTTCTGATGAACCTAAAGGCCAAGAGATGAGCTAGTGAGCAGTTTATGTAGAGGTGCTAAAATGGGATTAGCCTATTTTCCCAGGGTTTGTTAGAAACTCCCCTATGGAACAGATGTGGGCCGTGAATGTGAGAGAACAGTTATGAGGCTGTCTAGGTCCTGTCCCATAAGGCTGCCCAGGGACTGAACTGGTCTCAGCCTCTAGGAGCTGCAGGTGTCACTTGGAGCTGTGAACGTAGTGAGTGATAAAGTGAGACCGTATGACTCACATCAAGGGTAGTCCAGATGAAATGTCCCCAGTGATTGGGGAAGGGAGAGCAATCACTGAAAAACCTGGAAAAGCATCCACTTGTTAAGAATCATCTTTAAATAAATACCAGGCTTCTCAGCTCAGTGACCAGAAAGTAAGCATTCCTTCTCCATTTACCTCTTCTTTCCCCACTTTCCTGCTTTCACACCACTCCCATCTTCCAGAGACATTGGAACCAAGGTTACCTGGCTTGGGAGCAAGGACCTTGGGAAAAAATATGGAACCAGCATATCCCTACTCATTGGCTGTTGGTTTCCACTTGCAGCAGACCCTAGCTGTGGAGGGGAGACAATTTAAACTTTAAATTAGCTTTTTATATGTAGCTGGGTATTCTAATTTCTAAATTGAGAGTATATTTGGTGACTTTATGTAACTATAAGATTGTTTTAAGTTCCAATTGATCAGGGTATGGGTAAGGGCCTAATTCTTCTTGGCTCAAAAGATTGGTTTCCTAGGGCTGCCCTAACAAATCACCACAAACTGGGTGGCTTAGAGCAAGAGAAATTTATTCTCTCACAGTTTTGGAGGCTAGAAGTCCAAAATCAGAGTGTCAACAGAGCCAGGTTCTCTCTGAAAGCTCTAGGGGAGAATCTGTTCCATGACTTTCTCTTAGCTTCTGGTGTTGCTGCAAATCCTTGGCATTCCTTTGCTTGTTGATGCATCACTCCAATCTCTGCCTCCCTAGTCACGTGGTGATCTCCCTCTGTGTGCCTCTGTCCTCATGTGGCTTTCTCCTTTCTATGTGTCTATCTTTGTGTCTCATCTTATAAGGACACTAATCGTATTGGATTAAGAGTCCACCCTATTCATATAACATCATCTTAACTTACATTTTAGTTACAACTGGAAGGACTCCATTTCTAAATAAGGTCACATTCATAGGTACTAGGGTGGGACTTCAACACATCTTTAGGGAGACACAGTTCAACCCACAACAGATGTTATACAATTGGTCTGCTTGATGCCAGCACCTTGGAGCTGGGGGCTGTTGTTGGTGTGAATCAAAGTCTGTTCCTAGTTTCTTTATGTCTAATCATATATGCTGTACTCTTTCAAAATATACAGTCTGAGGTTTTGAGTCTGAAACAGTTTTTCTTAACCTGTCCCTATCAGGAATGCAGCTACTGGAAATGTCTCTTTGTATTTTGTCCACTTTCTCCCAGTGCTGTTACCAGTGTTTCTCTTCTGTGACATACTCTGAGCATTTTAATGAGAGGTTGAGATGGGCATTGCAAGTCAGCCTCATGTTAATCTGGTCTCCATGTTTTTTTACAATTCCAGTTCTTCGTAGGCATTGTCCCAGCTCCCTGGAAAGACATATCCCTACTTACCTGCCTGCCAGACTTAGTCTTTCAAAGTCCTTCTCTTTGGTGAAATTTTCTTAGACCAAACAAGACTGATTGTCAGCCCGCCTGCACCAGTTCAGCCATTCTGACTGATGTTTTTAAAGATTATGTTTTAAATCTCCTTTTCTTGACTGCAGAATACTCTTTCAATACCTTCTGTTGCTTTAATACATTATATATTGTTTAATGATGTTATTTATACCAATTACTTGAAAAAATTGCCTAAAATGTGTTTTCTCCACTAAACTGTGTTTTTCTTTAGTCTCTTTTTGTTTATTGTGGTTTCTCTAAAGTCTGTCCAGACCTTGGCTTGCAGTAGGAGCTCACTAGGTGTTTTCTGAATTGGATTGAGTGTTCACAAGAATAGACATGGGCCAGTTGCTTTAAGAGAATCTTGAAATATATCACAGTTTCTTGGAGGGCTTCTTTAACCTAAAATCCTCAGCAAAATCAAGGGGAGCCACTGTAGTGGAGTGATTGACAGCCTACTCATCTTCTTGACATGCTATTCAATCTTTTCCCTCCACCTGCCCAAAGACCTGAAATGACTTTTTATTTCCTTTGTCATCACAGAGTCTGATTAATAAATAGGCAGATGAGATAACATACAGCGTGATATGATTTTAATCATTCTACCACGTGGCTCACTAGGGCAGTAATTTTCAGTGGGGTAGCAAGATTTTTTTTAAAAAGAACAATGATAGTAATAGTAATAATGATGCTGATAATTATATTAGCTAATATTCGTTAGTTCTGTGTCCTTTAAATGTATTTATCTCACTTATTTATCCTATCAGCTCTATGGAGTAGAAAGAGTTATCAGTCTGATATTACAGATGAAAAATGAAGGCTCACAGAGCTTAATTTACTTGCCCAAGCTCACCCAGCTAGTAAGATGTGGTGATTGCTGTTATATGACTATTCTTATAATGACTATTATAGTCAATTAATCAATGTTGCTTTTAACTGTTAACATTTCTTCAAATAACTTTCTTAATGGGTGAATTTAAAATTCTTACCTATCTCTGTGACAGTCCTCTCTGGAAAGCTATTTCTCAGACTTGAATTTCTTATCCTCCAATCTGAACATTCAGATAATGATACAATAAAGTTTTTTATGGGCTACTCCTCAAGATTGTTATATGCTAAGGGAGGGAATGAGATATATTTTCATAACTTTTGACTTCTATAAAGTACTTTCCTCTTCGTTGCAGCATAGAAAAGCTCTGAAATTGCATCTCATAAGGAGGGTAATCTGCACTTATTTACAGAGTCATCCCACAATATCTCATTTTATCACTTTTGTGGAAAGACAGAGTAGGAAAACACCCAAACTTTCATGAATATTTTAAAACCCGTACTCACTGGGGGAGGGAGGAAAGTAAATTTAGATAATTGCAAATTCCATTTCAGTCAGTTGTATTCCAAGTAAATGTTCTGTCCCAACATGGCTTACATCTTATCTCTTGAAATGATAGAAGCTGATGCTTTTCCTTGCTCGAGTGCTGGTTTTGTTCCCATGTGAGAAAAAAGAGAGAAGCAAAGAAAACAGGTCTCAATACCTGCCACAGTCACCCATGTTCTCAGCTCCAGGGGAGAGGGGACTTCTGGGGAAGTTATTTGGCATTTAAAGCAAATGGTTCCCAAGGCAGCTGCTGAATGGAGCTGGATATTTTGTTAAATGATTTTCCTCTCTGACCTTTATTACTAATGAATCTTCTTTAAGAAGTATTTAAAGAGTAAAAAGAAAGGTTGTTTTTATTAATCTCTTTTCTTTTTGCCCACAGAACTCAAAGAAATGGTGTTACCTGGCAATAGATCTGCTGTCTTTTATGAAAAATCAGGCCAAGGTAATGCTTATTTTGAATTGATACATTTTTTAGTCTGTTTAACTCTGTTACATTAAACTAGTTGGCTTTCCTTGATTACTGGTTTTGGCTGTTGAATAACCTATCAAAAAAGTAAATCATTATCTGAAAAGTAGAGGGAATGATTTACGATGATTACCATATTTATGAAGTGAACAATAAATTTTAAAATATATGTTAGCTTATCATAACATTGTGGATAATCGTCAATTTGCTGACATTACTTTTTCTTTTATGTTAATACCTGAATAAGATCCTGACTAGAAGATTGTATTCTCTTTGTTTGGAAATGACTCCAATTAGTATATCATATTTACAAATGATATACAGTAAGAGAATTAGATTCTTGTCAGCGTACAGTGATGAGATTTTCCTTTTATTTAAACATTAGTCAGATAGCTTTACATGTTACTTTTTGAATATGCAAAAAATTTCAGTGGAAATTCCTAGAAAACTTGGAGTTTCATGAAGACCCCCTCACACAAAATATATTTTCTTTGGAAAGACTGAATTATGTCATACAGTTGTTGAATAGCATGCCTGATTATGTTCAACAGATTGCATATTTAGTTACTAAATTTTCAGATTGCTATATGATTTATTTTCATATGTTGGCCCAAGAATATGAATATTCATGTAAGTATTCTGATGACATATATGTATAAACAAAGTGTGAATATAGATGCAGATATACAATATGTGTATATTTTATGAACAAAACTGCTATCTCAAAAGAAGTTTTTATAGAAAAGTTTCTGAAAGGTCAGAATCGTGATGGGAACTGGACTCATCTATCAACTTCTAGTTGTATGTATAGGAACACATATAACAGATTTAGGTGAAATGTCTATTAGGCTGCATACTAACTGGAATTAATTGGGTTTTATTTTTGACAAATTGTTGAATTCCCAAAAACAAAAGAATGCTGAAACAAAGGTAGCATTTAAATGTAATGGGCATCAGCAGATAATTTGTTTCTGAACTTTAATTTGCAGTTAAGTAAAAATAAATTGTTAGGTTGAATTACACATTGGGGTGTTTCTACTTATTTCTGGCTTTCAGTTAGTTCTTCAAAGGAGGTGTAAACCCCTTAAGGAGGCAGCTTCTCTTCCCTAAAGGGGATTTTGAATTGTAGGCACGCTGTTCAAGTTTTATCTATACTAAAATGTTAATTCAAACTACAAAATATTTTTCAATGCTTAATGACATCAACTGACGGTTGCTTTTTGCATAGAACTATTAACTGTGACCCCCAAAAAGAGTCATTATAATGAGAACTAATACAGACGATATGTGGAAGAGGTTGAAGCCGAGCTATGTGATATAGGCATATAGAGAGATAAGTAGTAGAACAGTGCTGGTTGAGGGAGAATTGATGGAAGATGACACAGTAAAGAGAAAGAAACACACTGAATGAGATGAAGCCAATGAAGGGGCTCAAGGATCCATGCCCTTTAGAATAAAAATAAAGAATGAAGGGAGCACAGACTATCCAGGATGCATTCATGTGAAATTTTTCTTCTTTCAGGGGTTTGTATATACTAATATATTCAATTTTATTAGGCTTTTATTTTATTTATTTAAGATATGGACAACCTTGCTTTGAACTGAATGTAGGAAAGGAAGAGTTGGGATGGATGAAGGGAAGTTTCCATTGACATGGTAGGATTTCCAGCATTGTGTCCCCAGAGTAATGAAATTTGCTTCTTCCCAAAATGAGAATTAAGGAACAGTTCTGTATTTTGCCAGAGTCCAAGTGCTTTGGTCTGATAAAACTCCCAAAGAGGTTATGCTCTGAGAGGTATGCATTTGTGTGGAGGTTGGGAGTGGGGTGTGGAGGAGTAACTTGAGGTGGGAGAAATGGCATTCATGTCATCATCTGTCTGGGTTGGTCCTTTGGATTTGTTGAAATAGGGGTGTTTGCAATCTTAGAAAAAATTCCTGTTAATAAGACAAAGAGTGTTAATGTATTGATGCTCTGTCTCGATTGTCACGGATGGGATATGTAGACTTAAACTTCTATTCAAACACTGAAATTTAAGACATACTAGTGAAGGTGCTATTTTTAGACAAATGGGGCCGTTCAGCTTTTCTCAGTTGCACATGACAACTAACACACTCATTTTGTGTAGGATTAACTCTGGCAATGGAACTCAGAGAGCAATCTATTGGATTAACAGGCAATTTTGTGTGCAGTTACCTAAAAGTTCTACATTTGACTCTTTTAATAGGAGTATTTAAATAACTTTTTATGTAGTGTTTTATTATGGAAAGTTATTTGTGTCTATGAGTCACAATATTCTTAATTTTGTCATCCAAAGAGAGAGGCAACTTCAACTAGTCAGGTCAAAATGTCCTTGTATATACCTAGTAAGATTATGTATAAAAGTAGAGACTGTTATTCTTTCCATTTTTACATAGGTTTGTATGTCATGAAAATAGATTGAATTTCAATTAAGAAAATTTCACATCTGTAATTTATTTTTATTATGTAGCAATAATAAGTTTTATTCTTACACATATTTAACTTTTTCTGTAGGAAATTGAAGTGGGATATTAAGGATTCAGCAATTTTTTGATGTATTCGAGGTTGAAATCTAGGCTTAGTATAAACACAATTTTGAGAATTGAAAATAAACTGTCATGAGGCTAGAGTATAATATTATTTATGTTCAAGAGCACTAAGATGTAAGTTATAAATTTATTGTTTAGAGATTTGTTTCATTGTGGTTTATTGTTACTGGCTGTAAAAAATACAGCAGATGTAATACACATTGAGATTTAAAAGGATAAAAATCTCGTATTTTAAGAGGTTACTACAAATTGTATTTTATATTATTTAATACATACCTACTATAAAGTTACAATGGAAGGTAAAGCATCAAAACTTGCAGGCTGATTAAAACATTAATGACCATGAATTTAAATGAGAGAAATACTTCTACGGCACGTGATGAAAGGCGTGATGTAACTGTCAGATTGCCTGAATTAGATTCTATGTATGATATATACAAGGCTTTACAGAATTATAGCTATGACATCAGGCAAAGCATGCTACCGAAGCGTACTTAAACTGTAAGTCAGAGCATAAAT
The DNA here is from genome assembly GCF_057802395.1 of Ceratotherium simum simum. NCBI lineage: Eukaryota > Metazoa > Chordata > Mammalia > Perissodactyla > Rhinocerotidae > Ceratotherium > Ceratotherium simum. The sequence goes on from NC_141911.1 coordinate 41,668,273, forward strand.
CATTGAACATTTTCGTAGAGTAGTGATTAAAAAGTAATTCTTAAAGATAATTTACATGAGAAAGAGCTATTATGATAATTTCACAGAACTTGCCTTTTTTGGTTTTTATGATTTTTGTCATTTGCAAAAGTTCTTGGTATTCTTCACTCTTCTGAGTATTAGATTCTGTGGGATACTCCGTCTTTTAAAATCTTTTTAAAAAACTCCGAAGACTATAAGCCATAGCATTGTTGACTCCTGCTAATATTCAAGTTTTCCATCTATTTCCCACCTATGTTTCTTACCTTATTTGTTTCTCTCTTACTGCACTACATATCCTAAACGTTCTTGTCTTTCCTTGTGCTGAAAACTCCACTCTGAATGCCCAACGTTCTTTCTCTCTTATTCCTCTACATAGTAGAGAACTATATAGTAGTTCTCCTGTGTGCAGGTGTGTATGTGTGACTATATGTGTGTGTGAACATGTATATAATTTTATTTTATTATGTATGAAGGTCCACATACGGACATGGGATTTTTTTCCTTCAGTATGATTGTAAAGAAGATCCTTCTGCCATTCACTTTTACTCCCACTTGTGAGTGAAGTAGACAAACTTTGAATGAATGAGTTCCTTGCATCTCTAGGATTTCCACCAAAGAAATATTTAAAAGGCTAAAGGTTCCTTTGTGCTATGAGAGTTATAATTTAGCTATGTTTTTTACTAATTAGAATTCCTTTGAGAACCTACTCTCCTTTTATCACATCTTTTCACTGAGAATAAAATCTAGACTCTAATATACTAATGTATAAAGCAAATAATTTTCAACTATTGAAACACACTCTCTTCGCCAAGGGAAGATTGCCTAATTCTAACACCCATTGGTTTTGTGCCACTTTGCGCATGCCATTGGAGAAAAATCTAACCTGAGCTACTCAACAAAGGCACTGTTGCCGAAGAGCAAAGCACTGCCTTATGAGGACACTCCCTGTTGCATGTCTTACATCAGAATCAAAAGGAAAAAAAATTACAGTGTAATTTGCCACCTCATTCATTCATCAATTCAGTATTTACCTGCTATAGTCATAAATGCTTCAGCTAGAGTGGGGGTACATGCAGAACTTGAGAGTCTTTCTCTCTTGTTACACACACACACACACACACACACACACCCCTTACATACATACATATAGAGGCTACAAAATAAATTCTTTTTTTCCTGTAGAAGTTATCTCCATGCTCCTCTTCATTTTTCACAAGTTCTATTTCTTCTATGTTTTTCTCTACATTGTTATTCATGTGGATGGCTGGAAGCCATCAAAGCAGTCGCTGATAGCTATTTTTATGTTTTCAGTAATTGTTGAATCTCATACCTAGGAATTTTGTGGCCATTATGAATGTGTGTGTGCATTTGTGGATATGCAGTCTGAAATAACGTATTCCCAGTAGAGTCTTTTTAGGCTAGGACCCTAAAAGTGCCTAAATGCTATGTGGGCGAGGTTGGGGAAGAGCTATGGTTATCTGGGAAGTTGAAATGGAATTAGGACTGTTGGGGTTGGGCCAGGGCCTTTGGGAATTGGGGCTCCCAGTGAATTGACATTTCCCAGTAGAGGACTAAGGACTTTGAGGGAATTGGTTCCTTTATGGCTTTAACGGATGTGCTAGTTTTCATGTCTTCAGTTTTGCAGTACTGGCATTACTTTGGAAAGGGAAGCGAATCATTGGAGGCAGAGTGGTGTGGGCAGAGGCAAATAATTTATAACATGAGATGTCCACCAGACTTTGCAAGTGCACATATATGTATGTTTGTCCCTTTCTCTCTCTATATCTATACTTTTACTGCATTTGGCATTTTAAAAATTACGCCACTAGATGTCAGCAACAACCTCCTAGGGTTCCTGGGGCCTTAATTCGTAACAACACAAAAATTGGTCCTTTATTAGAACATCTTATCTGAGAATAGTAAGTACTTAGTTTGAAAATTTAAAAAGTATTTTTTCAGGTATGAGGAGGAGGATTACAATCGTCATAAAATGTTTTGAAACTATTTTTTAAACTGATTTCTGTTCACAAGTAACAAGTTACTTTTACTTCCAGTATTCTCTCTACTAATGAGATGGCATGAAGAGCTATGTGTGTGGCTGAGTAATTTTTCAGAAGTTGTACCTCATGCCGGAGCTCTAAACTTCTGTTTCAACACTTTATGATTCCTTTATGTCACGGTTGCATAAGTATGTGTGCTTTGGGTTTGTTTTGTCCTGTTTTTGTAGAAGCATTTTTGGTGCTGCAGCCCATCAGAAGAGTGTGTGGTATTAATTTTTCAGCATCCACATCTGTGCACTGTTTACTTAGTAATGTCTAAACTTTCCTGGATCTGTGCTCTGTTGCTACAAGATACTCAGAACATTCCGATAGGTGCCAAAGAGTTATAGGTGTTTGCTCACCAGTTGACAAAGAAAACAATCTAGAAATATGAAGAAAGTGATATTTTCCATGAATTATAATACGTACAATTGTTTAGTCCTTAAAACAGCAGGTCAAAATATCTCCAATGTTTTTTCCAGAAATTAGTAAGAAAATTGTAGTACCGGCCAATGTTCAATAGATACTAGTAACATTATTTTAAATCATGCAGTTACTATCTGGTCAAATCGGATTCACATTAGCAGGAAGATTCAGACTAATCTGTTGGATTTTAGTCATCAGTTATAACTCAGTCTTAGGTGATTGGCTAAGAGTTGACCAAGTACCAAGCGGATTTTTAAATGATTATGAAAAAGGTAGAGTTGTTCCCATTTCTCTCTCTTGGAAATATTCTGCTTTCAATGCATTTTAAAAAAATATCTTAGGAAAAGAGAATTATGAAAACATTTTCTTTCTTGAAACCAGTTCTACCAAGGTAAATACTAATGTAAATGTTACATCCTCATCACTTTTAAGATTTTTAAAAATCATTTTAGTTGGTGTAGTGAGGTGGGGGCTAACTCGTACATTAGGCTAAAAAAATAATTTCTTTGATACTAAAGTTGTTATATTTGAGAATTATTGGTTTAACTTTAGAAGATTACCATAAAGTTTCTTATTTTTTGCATTTCTATTTTAGAACTACTAGTAAAAAGGACTTACTGAAGATTTTCCCCAAGACTGTCATTGTTATTCAGTAATTATGTTTTTAGGTGATGAGGCAAACATTTGGAATCAGGCTGCAGTTACTTGACCCGTGTAATTTCCTCCCATGGAGCAGGTGCGATGAGAGAGTGCTGTTCATACATGGAAGGCACAGCCTTAGCCAGATGTTCAGTTAAGGCACTCTCAGCATTGAACCTGGCGAGCAAGCACACGGCTTGCTTGGTCCGTAACAGTCCATCTGTGCTTCCAGTACTTAACCTCCTAGAAGGGGTCAGGGCTGGGGTGTGACCGGGGCATCTGTCTTCAGTCTGTCACTTTCTTCATTATTTACAAATAGTTAAATGACACAGTTGTTTGTTAAGTATTTTGAACAGAGATACTGCCAATTTTAAACGAACTGTTCTAGCTCTACATTAAGAAATGAACTCCGACTTCTATAGGCACCAGTGCGTTTCTCCTTAACGTGTTCGTTTCCCTATGCATTGATGTAGATTAAGTTAAAGTATAGAGAGGTTTGAGTTCCCTTTGCGTTGTTCCAGAAATTCAGACATCTCAACCTGACATTCAAAACCGCTTTTCTGCTGCTGCATCCCAAATCTTCCCAATCCCATTTCCACCTGATTCCTCACCCAGATGTTGCCTCGTCGCCCATACATAGGGGTTGATCAACCCTGTGTATGATTTACTTATTTCTACCTTGATGACTTTGCACTTACCATTACTTTTTTTCTTCCCTCTCCCAACTTCTTATTCTTCATTTCAGAGACGACAGAATGTAATAGGGACACTTCTTGGGAACCAGATTGTCTGTATTAAAATCCCAAATTGGTGACTTGTTAGCTTATTTCTGCCTGACCTAATACAAGCTATTTAACCCATGAGGTCTCATACTGGTTTCTTCTACAAAACTGGGAAAGAAAAATACTTAAATAATTAAGTGAGTTAATGCTAATATTAGCTTAAGATATTACTATTAACTTACAATAGTTACTGGCACACAGTAAATGCCTAATGTATATTAACTACTATTAATTCTGTCAAGTCAGTCTCAAAATTCACTTCCATAAAATTTAGTCTCAAACTTATTCTTCATAATAATTCATAATAACAGTCATTATTAATCTCAGTGGTGTGTGTTTGCAACTCTACCTGCCTACCTCACCAGTACTTTTGTATTTGGTGATCTATATATATCTTACCCTCTTGGTATAGTATTTTCCTCATCAATAAAATAGGATGATAATACTTGCTGTAGCCATATCTAGGGTTAAGAATAGCACAAATTAGAAAATAAGAACAATAGCAAATTTGGTGATAATTACCATTTATCCTGCTTTTGCTGCGAGTGAGGAAGTGAACTAGGAGCTTTGTTTACACTGAGTTATCACTTAACAAATTAAGTGAAATTGTTTGGTGGGTGATAGACAGGGAGGCGATGATTCACACTAAGACCGTTGAGAAGAAAAACGGCAGAACATCCAAGTACAAAAGTCAAACAGAAATGGAAATATAGAATTAGGTTCAAAAGAGAAGTTGTAACCTGAGATGGAGTTTGTAAACTGTCATAGAATTTGACTGAAGCCGTGTAAGTGGATGAATGACTTATCTGAGAGAGAGAATGCAGGCAGAGAAGAGTAGCCCTTTCTACCTTGAATACCCCCTCCACCCAGTACACACACACTCACACAGATGGGTGAGGCTCAGAGTCATGCGTTTCTCCAGTTTTTGTAAAGGTAAGGTATAATAATGTTTTCTTGAAGCTAATGTATTTATCCTTTTAAAGTCCACAGTTGGAAATCATATCAGGTATAATATTGTGTCTGAAAAAAACGAGGACAGATGAAATGACTCTAGTCCTAATTTTTGACCTGATATAAATACCATTATTAACAGCAACTGATCATGAATAAAAGTGTTACTGTCCATTTTGCAAGGAAGAAGTTTGATATTTGATGTAATTGGTGATATGATAGCTGGGCAAAGATCAGATATTAGATATTTATACAGGATATGTGAAGCGCTTTGGAGCTTATCTACTTTTACTGCATTGATAATAAATGACTTGCTTCCCGTTATGAGAACATGCTTACTTTTTCCTATGAATTTATTAAAATTCCTAAAAGTTTAATAGATTAGTATTCTGTCTTTATTAGATCTCACAAAACTTGTGGTAGACATCTCATTTTTAATTTTGTTTGTTTCTGGAGTTTAGTTTGGGAAACTTTTTTTTTCTTTAGGAAGCTACCCCACTCACATTGTGTGGTAATGGCAAATTATGTGTGATAAGAATAGCACATATTTATTGACTACCTATTTGATACCAGGCACTGTTCTAAGCATAGTGCTAACAATTAGGGCCTACTGTTATCTCTGTTTCGGTTTTGTCGTGATAATACTGTAGAACAAACACCCAATGAGCAAAACTCATTGGCACAATTGAGAAAAACTCATTGGCAGATTGTCTGGGTGGTTTATGCTGGACCTAGCTGGGTTTGCTCATGTATCTGCAGTCAGCTGGAAAGTCAGCTCTGGGTTGGTTTTGCTGATCTTGGCTGAGCCTTCTTAAGTGTCTGTGACTTTGGCTGGGACAACTGGGCTAACCCAGCTTTGCTCTACATGATCTCTCTTCTCCCAACAGTCTAAGCTGAGCTTGTCGTCAGGGTGATATCAGGATACTGAGAAGAAAAGAGCAGAAATTCTTCAAGGTTCTTGTAGCCTAGGCTCAACACTGGCACAAAACCACTTCTACCACATTCTATGGGCCAAAGCAAATCTCAAGGCTAGCCTGGAATCAAGGGATGGGGAAATAGACTCCACCATTGGATGAAAGGAGCTGCAAAATTACATTGCAATTGGTTGGATACAGGAGAGGTGAGAATTGGGGTCTTTTTTGCAGCTACCAGAATCTCCATTCTACATGTGAGAAAACTGAAATTCAATGAGATTAAATAACTTGCTGCTAGGGTGGACTTGTGACCTTTACCTGGCCTATTATAGAAATTTGTTTCCTAGGATCCAGTGATTGGACCAGGAGTGGGCATGTGACCTAAACAAAATTAATCACAGTTCTTCCATGAGATTTGATATGCAAGAGAAAGACTCTTCCTTTAGGATCAAAAATTGTCAGAATGTTGACTTAGAGGTGCTGGTAATCTTCTGTTCTGCCATTTGGAGAAGATAATGAGACGAAAAAAAAGAGAGAGAGAGACAAAAAACTAACAATGAATGAGCAAGTAAGAGGAATATGCAATTACATCATTTGAGCCACTGAATCCAGCCATACTTGAAACTTTAAGCTTACTAGTTTCTTACAACAATAAATTTCTTTATTGTTATTAGTCTGATTTGATTAAAGTTTCTGTTACTTGAAGCCTAAACTATTTTATCTAACAGTGATGGATTATTTTGCAAAAATTTATACAGCAATATACCTAGTCCCATGAGCTCTTCTATAAGCTCCTTGGCACTCCCCATCAAGAGATGAAGACTATTTTCCCTTCCCTTTAACCTGAGTGGGTTTGTTTCTTCTCTGATGGGCAGAGTAATGCAGAAGTGATGCTATGTGATTTCCAAAGCTAGGTCTTAAAGAGGATACAGAACTCTCCTGCCTTTGTCTCTTTCTGGACACTTGCCCTTGGAACCCAGTCACCATGTTATAAGAAAGTCCAGGCCTTACAGAGTAGCCATTTTTAAGGTGTCCTGGCTGATAGCTTAACAGCCAATAGTCAGCGTCTTCTGCCAGCCATGTGAGTGAACAAGTCTTCAGATGATCCCAGTTCCCAGCCTGGGGACAATTCAGGTGATGATGACTGGAACACAGATGCATTGTCAATGCCCCCCACCCCCCACCATGGGCTCTGCCCAAGTTGCATATTCATAAACAAAACAAATGATTTAAGTCACTGAATTTTGGGGTGTCGTTAGGCAGTCATAGAAAACTGCAACACTATCATTACACTCTTACTATGTAGCTCCTCAGGACTCTTCTTTTCTTGAGGTATAATTGACAGACAACATTATATTAGTTTCAGGTGTACAATATAATGATTTGATATTTGTATATATTGCTAAGTGATCACCACAATAAGTCCAGTTAATATCCATCACGACACATAGTTACAGAATCTTTTTCTGGTGATGAGAACTTTTACAATTTACTCTCTTAGCAACTTTCAAATATACAATACAGTATTATTAACTATAATCACCGTGCTGTATATCATGTTCCTATGACTTATTTATTTTATAACTGGAAGTTTGTACCTTTTGACCCCGTTCACCCATTTCATCCAACCCCCCACCCCCTGCCTCTAGAAACCACCAATCTGTTCTCTGTGTCTATGAGCTTGGTTTTTTTCTTAGAGTCCACATATAAGTGAGATCATATGGTATTTATCTTTCTCTGTCTGACTTATTTCACTTAGCTTAGTGCCCTGAAGTTTCATCCATGTTTATGGCAAGTGGCAAGATTTCATTCTTTTTTGAAAAGAGTAATGTTCCATTGTGTGTGTGTGTATCACATTTCTTTATCCATTCATATGTTGATAGACATTTAGTTTGTTTCCGTTTCTGTATCTTGGCTATTATAAATAATATTACAATGAACACGACGGTGCATATATCTTTTTGAGGACTCTCTTTTCTTACTAAAACATATGTCAGACACTCCTTCCACCCAGTGACTGCCATTCCACTTTGACCTATGCCTTTATTTAAACTTACTTTGATTTACCAAGTAGACATGGACATTTTTTATTGACTCTTGCCCCCCACCCCTGCCCCTACCCCCATTGGCTTTGTGATGTAGCTTTGCTTGGATGGAAATGTTTGGGGGACGTGGGTTGGGGATACCCAACTTGCTCTATGCCCTTATTAAAAGGCTGGGAATCCTTACTTGATGAATTCAACTCCCATTCTCTGGTGCTATGCTGTCCAATATGGTGGGCACTAGGTACATGCAGTTATGTAAACGGGAATTAATTAAAATTAAATAAAGTTGACAATTCAGTTCTTTAGCTACACTAGCCACATTTCAAGTGCTCAATACTTATATGTGACTACTGGCTAACATGTTGAACAGTGCAAAGTTATGGAACATTTCTATCCTCTCTCTACGTTCTTTTGAGTGGTGCTGCTCTGATTTGCAACTCACACATGTGGCCCAAGGCTAACTCCTTTAAATTTTGGCATGCAATGGCAAAAATCTTTTGACCCAGAGCAGAACTCTAAAGGATCTGGTCTCTGTTTCCTAGGTGTGAGCTCCAGGAGAGGACAGAGATGAGGATCTCTGCTCTAGTTAATAGGGTTATGTTTCATTTACATTCACATGCAAAAGTTGCCTCTTCTAGCCTTACCTACATACTTTTCTAGCCCCTAGATATGTGGTCAATGATTTATCTTCTTCGCTACATTGGTTCCCTTTCTTCAATCCTGCCTGACTTTCAGAACAATTCAATTCACTGAAGTTATCCTAGTAACAAAAGGTATCCTTCTGAAGTTATTGGGGGGCCTTGTTCTCCCAGCAGAGAGTCCTCATGAGCACATAGAGCTTCTGTTGACTTGGAAGTGAACTCTGGCTGTGGAATGGATATTACTTCCTTAAAAAGTGAAAAGAATAACTTCAAGGCAAAAGGGCCTTTATTCTCCCTGGGTATAACTTTCCTTGAAAGCTTGTTTATTGATTTTCCTGTAACAACTGAGCTTGCAAGCTATAAAAGAAAAAAAAACAAACAAACAAATAGAAGCAGGGAAATAATATCAACGATCAACAAGTTTATTCATTAACTTTATCTCATTTGTAGTTAGTCACACAGGGCTGTGAAATAAAAAGCACCATGAGTCCCAATCCCAGTTTTTATTGTGGAGTCCATAGAATTTTGTCGATCCAAAAGGAAAGCAAACACTTAAACTGTTAAGCAAGAGTCCATTCCCATTAAAAGTGATTGTGCTGGAATTAATGTCATCGTGTGAGGAGAATGCTGAAGTGGGGGGAACTGAAGAAAACGTGGCTGCTCAATGGAGTGATACTTGGTATAATTAAAACAGTGCTGGTTTTGACCTGTAATCAATCTGTCACATTGCTCCAAATAACCTCCACTAACCTTGTTCCTATAGGAAGACATTTTCCTAAATTTCTGACCCATGTGATGACACTTTTAAAAAGTCCTATAATGAAGTAATTTTGGAAAATGCTGAATTTTATATCTCTCTCCTGTAGTTTTATGATGTACATTAGAATATTAGTCACTGAAAATCCTGCTGTAAAGAAACCTGTTTAACCCAGCATTTCCTAAAATTAGTGGACCATGACACCTTTTATACTTTAGTATATTTTTATGTAATACTCATTGCATCCAATAGTACTAGGTTTCAGTGAAGCACACTTTATGAAATGCTGCTCTAGAATAAAATATGAATTCCCAAGACGGCTTGTTTTACAGCACAAAAGTTACCTGATAAGAGTAATGCTTTCTCCATTAGCATCTATCTGTACAGATTAACTTTCCTAAATGACTAGGATCCTAAGACCTTGATGGTGTGCGAGAGGCCATAATATGGAGTGTTTCCTAAAGAGGGCTGATTCAGGGGGTTTCTGGGAAGTTGGAGGATGGCCAACCATCTCCATAAAGGTCTTTCCTGGGACATGAGACTTTCAGAGCTATGTTTCTAGGAAAATCAATTTTAGAAGGAGTCAAAAGGGAGATGATTAGCTGAAGAAAATTTTAATAGCTCCTGGGACTTCCAGATAGTGTTGCATCACTTCCCTCCCCTTTGCAAATAACTATTTCTCAGAACAGTAGATTACTCTCACTGTTTCTGCTTCCTCGCCAACCATTCACTCTTTGACCTGTAACAGTCTTTCATTCACTCTCTCATTCCAGTAAAATTCGTCTTTCTTACATAACCAGTTATTTTCTATTTGCCAAAGGTAGTGAACTCTTGCTGGATGAACTTACTGGCCTCTATGATTTTGGATTCTACCTGAATGCTTTTGAGTTCCACATTTTCATCTCCAGCCCAGGGCACAGTTCTGAACTTCAAAATTTTTTCCCACTGGCGTCTCGAACTTATGTCCAAAATGGATCGGATAAACTTGTACTCTAAACCTCTTCCTTCTGTAGATCATTGGAGGAACCATCATTTACCCAGTCACTCAAGCTTGAAATCTGGGAGTCATCCTTGGCTCCTCTTTTTGCTCTTCCCTCCTCACAACCAATCACATTTCTCAAAATCTTTCCTCTATTCCATAACCCCATCTCCTTCCATGTCTTAGGTTCCAGAGTCAAACCATAGCTGATATATTAGTGACCTTGAACAAGCTTTCTGGTCTCTTATGCCTCAATTTCTTATCTGTTCATTGGGGATGATAGTAATACCTAAGTGAGAGAGTTATTGTGAATTTGTGAAAATTAAATAGGGATAAATTGAGGGAGTAGAGAAGATTAAGTTGACTTTCTTTTTGTCTCTCTATGGAGGGAAAAAGTACTTACTGATTATTAAATAACCAATGTTATTTAATATATTATTTAAATGTTAAATAATAAAGTACTTATGTGTGATTAAATTTGTTATTATTTTTATTACGGGAAAAATCTTGATGTACTGAACCAGACCTGTTTTGCTGGCCACACAGTGTGCCAATCATGAGACAATGAGTTTTGCAGCAGAGAAAGGGTTTATTCACAAGGCAGGCAAGTGATGAGATGGGAGAACAAGTCTCAAATCCACCTCCCTGAAAATGAGGCTTAGGGATATTTATGGGATAAAGAGGCAGGGTGGTGAAGTGTGGGAATAGACGATTGGAGGTAAGAAGTGAGGTAATCAATGATCTGCTCAAGTGCAGTCAAGCTTCATGGCTGTTCATAGGATGCATGTTCACAAAATGGTGGCATAACATAATCTAAAGGTAGAGTTTTCAGCCCCCCTGAAGTCAAAGGGTCACCTATTGAATATTTGTGCAGGCTCAGTTGATGGGTCACTGGTTTCAACTGGCCTAAACTGGACAAAGAGTCAACTCTCATTTCCTGAAAAATGACTTAAGCAACCATTACTATGGTGACCCAAGCATGAGAGATGTTATCTATAAGGAACCTAGTGGGAGTCTGATACCTAGTGGGAGTCTGATAGCATATTGCTTATCTGCATGACTTTTAAGAATAATCATTAATGGCTATCTGGCCACCAGTTTCAATGGGTTAGTTAGTGTTTTTACAGAAGCAAATATCTCTTAAAATGCTATAATAGTAAATAAAAAAGCTAAGGTTGTGATCTGGTTATAATTCATGGGAAAATAATTTATTAATATTTTTCTCCTTTTATTACACAATTATGGGCTATTGAAAGAAAAATGAAGCAAATTGAACTGTCTTTACCTCCCTTTAGGCCAATAGAAGCAATTGTGTGTATGATAAAGTAGATAAAAAAGAAGAACGCAAAGCAGCATCCCTAGGACATTTGTGTTATTTGTTGAACCAGGCCAATATGTGGGTTTCTGCATCTTATAGGGTTAGCCAGCAGGAACACTGCTAACTATAGACCTGGCTATGAATTTAAGACAATTCCTATAAATATCTCTTATTTTTTGCTTAATAGCTAAAAGCCCTTATAAAAATATATTACACATAGAGAGAACTGCATAAACTAGTATGGGAGTTACATAGCCCTGCGTCCTCTCAGGGCGACCATTCTCATAAGACGAATAGGTGATTGGTGATAGTCATTCCTTCTTTCGATAAATATTATTGGCTTTCTAGTATGGGCCACCAATTCTGGATGCTGGGGATATAGTAGTCTACAAAATAGATAGAAATCCTTGTTCTAGTGGTTCTTATGTCCCAGTAAGAGGAGATAGACAGTAAACAAAATAAATAATTATATGGTATTTTAGACAAGGACTATGGAGAAAAGTAGACCAAGAAGGGGAAGGGCATCTGTGTGGCAGTAGAATTGTATATTTAAAGAGGGAGGCCTGGAAGTCTCACTGAGAAGTTGCTCTTTGAGCAAAGATCTAAAGGAGGTCACAAGGCCAGTGAGTGGTTCTGATCAAAGGATTGAGATGATCTGACTTTCCTTTTACCAGGGTCACTCTGGCCACCCTTTGAGATTAGACAGAGGGGAGACCAGTCATTAGGCTATTGCAATAATTCAGGCAAGAGATGATGGTAGATGGGGCTAGGGAAGTAGTATTGGAGGTGGTAAATGGCAGAGATAAAGTTCAACTTTAGTGTGTGTGGCATCTGTGAGGTCCATGCTCTGTTCTGCAGAAATGCTGGGAATTCAGGGGAAGACTGAGGGAGAGGAGCCAGAAAACAAAAGCTAGAGAGAAATACCAGGGAGAGAGCACTAGAATCATTAGAAAGTGATGTCACAGCCAAGAACATACAATGGAGAAAGGAAAGTCTCTTCAATAAATGATGTTGGGAAAACTGGACAGCCACATGCAAAAGAATGAAAGTAGACCACTCTCTTACACCATACACAAAAATTAACTCAAAATGGATTAAAGACTTGAATGTGAGACCTGAAACCATAAAACTCCTAGAAGAAAACATAGGCAGTATGCTCTTTGACATTGGTCTTAGCAGCATCTTTTTGAATATGTCTCCTCAGCAAAGGAAACAAAAGAAAAAATAAACAAATGGGACTGCATCAAACTAAAAAGCACCTGCATGGCAAAAGTAACCATCAACAAAACAAAAAGACAACCTATCAGTTTGGAAAAGATATTGGCAAATCATATATCCAATAAGGGGTTAGTATCCAAAATGTATAAATAACTCACACAAATCGACAACAACAAAACCACCTGATTAAAAAATAGGCAGAGGATCTGAACAGAATTTTTCCAAAGAAGATATACCAATAGACACATGAAAAGACATTCAACATCAGTAATTATTAGGGAAATGCAAATCAAAACCACAGTGAGGGGGTCAGCCTGGTGGTGTAGTGGTTAAGTTCGTGGGCTCCACTTCTGTGGCCTGAGGTTCATAGGTTCAGAGTCCGGGCGTGGACCTATGCACCGCTCATCAAGCCATGCTGTGGCAGGCATCCCACATATAAATAGAGGACGATGGGTATAAATATTATCTCAGGGCTAATCTTCCTCACCAAAATAAAAAAACCAAAAAAAAAAAACAAGAAAAAATAACCCACAATGGGGTATCACCTTACGCCCATCAGATGGCTATTATTAAAAAGACAAGAGACACAGCTGATGGGAATGCAAACTGGTACAGCCTCTATGGAAAATGGTATGGAGATTCCTCAAAGAATTAAAAATAGAAATACCCTATGATCCCGCTATCCCACTACTGGCAATCTATCCAATGAACCTGAAATCAACAATCCAAAGAGGGTTATGCACCCCTATGTTCATCACAGCGTTATTCACTACAGCCAAGAAGTAGAAGCAACCTAAGTGTCCCTTGACTGGATCAAGAAGATGTAGTATATATATACACAATGGAATACTACTCAGCCATAAAAAAGACAAAATTGTCCCATTTGCAACAACATGCATGGGCCTGGAGGGTATTATGTTAAGTGAAATAAGTCAGAAAGAGAAAGACAAAGACTGTATGATCTCACTCATATGTGGAATATAAACCAACACATGGACAGAGAAAGCTGTGTTGTGGTTACCAGGGGCAATGGGGGTAGGGAGTGGGCACAAGGGGTGAAGGGAGACATATATATGGTGATGGACAAACAAAAACATAGAACCTAAAATTTCACAATGTTATAAACTATTAAAACATCAATAAAAAACAGAAATTAAAAAACAAAAAACAAAAAAAGACAAGAGATAAGTGTTGGAGAGGATGTGGAGAAAAGGGAACACTTACACACTGCTGGTGGTAATGTAAACTGGTGCAGCCACTATGTAAAACAGTATGGAGATTCCTCCAAAAATTAAAAGTGCAACTACCATTTGATCCAGCTATTCCATCTCAGGGTTTTTATCAAAGAACACGAAAACACTAAATCGGAAAGATATGTGTACCCCCACGTTCATGGCAGTATTATTCACAATAGCCAAGACTTGGAAACAACCTAAGTGCCCATGAACAGATGAATGGGTAAAGAAAATGTAATAAATATATGCAATGGAATACTACTCAGCCGTTAAAAAGATGAAACCTTGGCATTTGTGACAATATGGATGGACCTTGAGAGTATTATGCTAAGCAAGATATGTTGGGTGGAGAAAACCAAATACTCTATGATGTCACTCATATGTGGAAGGTAATAACAACAAATAAACACATAGATACATAGAATAGGTTGATGGTTACCAGACCTGTCTGGGGAAGACAGATGATAACTTAACTTTTGGTGGTGAACACAATGTAGTCCACACAGAAGTTGAAATTTAATGATGTACACCTGAAACTTATATAGTGTTATAAACCAATGTTACCTCAATAAAAAACAAAAACAAAAACAAAAAGAAAGTGATGTCACAGAAGCCGAAGGCAATGCAAGTTTTAAGAAGGAGGTATGAACAATGTTCAGCACAGCAGAGATACATTCAACTATGAATGTATCTGAAGGGGATACATCAAATCTGACAAATAGAGGCCACTGGTGACATTATCAAGAACAATTTTAGTGGGGTTGCTGAAGCAGAAACAACATATTGAGATTAGGAAGTGAAAAGGTATAGACAGAGAATATAGATTACTCATTCATGAAGCTTGATAAACACAGACCAGTGGTTCAAAAAAATACATATTTTTTTTTACCATGATCTACCATAAGAAATACATTTTATACTGTGACCCACTCACTGCACACACACCCCCCCCCAAAATATACAATTTCTTCATGACATAATCACTACTTTTGATATGTGCCATGCACTCTATTTTCTATTCTCTTTTATATAATTTCTTTTAAAAAATGCTTGCCACAATCCACAAAATTGATTTTGTACCCCAGTCTAGGGTCTTGACTCATGATTTGGAAAACATGCTCATGGGCAGCAAAAAGCTTGCCCCTTAGAACCATTGCTCATATTCCCAAATGCCTGTTAGTCTCATACCTTGGTACTTGTGTTAAAACTTTCAGAAACATAATCTCTCTCTTACATATGGAATTTTTAACTTTCCATCTGTAGTCGCAAACAGAAAATCAATAGGATAGCTAATCCAAACTTATTTTAATATCATAAAGACTCAGTGTGTAGCAGAAACATTGGCTGTGCTCATAGATAAGTGTTTCCTGCCAACTAAACAATATGGGCCTGTTTCCCTGCTTTGGTTTTATTCTGTCTCTCTGATGTGCAAGCTGGAGATCCATGTCCCATGGCAGAGTGGGTTAGCTGTGCTGAGGAGCTTTGACCCCAATTGGGATTTAGAGTGGATCATTCTTGAGCAGGGCTTGGTATATACTAGGCTAATAAATATTTATCAAATAAACAAATAGCATTAAGTAATATATTTTTTGAAGCTCAGAAAACTTAGCATAGGTCAATAAAATGATTGCTTCCTGTTCTGAAGTCTATGCTAATATACTAATTAAGCTAATAGAACAGTGTGAAAAATAAGCTGTACTATTTTGGGGCCGGGGCGGGGGCGGAGATCAGCCCTGAGCTAACATCCATGCTAATCCTCCTCTTTTTGCTGAGGAAGACCGGCTCTGAGCTAACATCTATTGCCAATCCTCCTCCTTTTTTCACCCCCAAAGGCCCAGTAGATAGTTGTATGTCATAGTTGCACATGCTTCTAGTTGCTGTATGTGGGATGCGGCCTCAGCATGGCCGGAGAAGTGGTGCGTCGGTGCACGCCTGGGATCCGAACCCGGGCCGCCAGTAGCAGAGTGCGCGCACTTAACCGCTAAGCCACGGGGCCGGCCCTAAGCTCTAGTTTAAAGGAAATTTAAAGGAGGGGGCAGTAGGTCAAAGGAGGTTTGTCCCCCCAAGATGGGACTGTTAATAAGTTAAGCAGAAGGGTGAAGATGAAGATGAAGGAAGAAGTAATTAATGGAGGGGACATATTAGGGGCGATGGTGGGAGGATTCCCCTTAAAGAGGAGAAAGGTCACCTCTCTTTTGAGGTTGGATGGTACAACCATAGTCAAGTATGTAGACTGAGATGGGGAGATGAGGAGGTTGCTTATTAATGTCTGTGATTTTCTTTGTGAATTAGGAATCAAGATCCTCCACTGAGTGAGACGGTATATGTTAGGAGGGTGCTTGAGGATAACATTGAAGTTTTGGAGTTGTCATTTCGTAGAAGGAGCTGGGTAGAAGGTATGGGCATTGATGGATGTGAAGGATTAGTACTTATCTATGGGCAGTCTTATAGTCTATTCTCTTTCTCATTGGTTTAAAGCCAAGATCATGAATTCATAATTCACAACAGCTGGATAGGGCCCATAGATTTGTTTCCCATTATTTTATTTTTTTATTTATTTTATTTTATTTATTTATTTTTTTAAATTTTTTGTTTATTGCAGTAACATTGGTTTATAACATTGTATAAATTTCAGGTGTACATCATTATACTTCTATTTCTGCATAGATTACATCATGTTCACCACCCAAATACTAATTACAACCCATCACCACACACATGTGCTGAATTATCCCTTTTGCCCTCCTCCCTCCCCGCTTCCCCTTTGGTAACCACCAATCCAATCTCTGTCCCTATGTGTTTGTTTATTGTTGTTATCTACTACTTAATGAGTGAGATCATACGGTATTTGACGTTCTCCCTCTGACTTATTTCGCTTTGCATAATACCCTCAATGTCCATCCATGTTGTCACAAATGGCTGGATTTCATCGTTTCTTATGGCTGAGTAGTATTCCATTGTGTATATATACCACATCTTCTTTATCAATTCGTCCCTTGATGGGCGCTTAGGTTGCTTCCAAGTCTTGGCTATTGTGAGTAACGCTGCAATGAACACAGGGGTACATGTATCTTTACGCATTGGTGTTTTCAAGTTCTTTGGATAAATACCTAGCAGTGGAATAGCTGGATCATATGGTACTTCTACCCTTGATTTTTTGAGGAATCTCCATACTGTTTTCCATAGTGGCTGCACCAGTTTGCACTCCCACCAGCAGTGTATGAGAGTTCCCTTCTCTCCACATCCTCTCCAACACATGTTGTTTCCTGTCGTGTTAATTATAGCCATTCTGACAGGCGTGAGGTGATATCTCATTGAAGTTTTGATTTGCATTTCCCTGATAGTTAATGATGTTGAACATCTTTTCATGTGTCTGTTGGCCATCTGTATATCTTCTTTGGAGAAATGTCTGTTCAGGTCTTTTGCCCATTTTTTAATTGGGTTGTTAGTTTTTTTGTTGTTGAGATGCATGAGTTCTTTATATACTTTGGAGATTAAGCCCTTATCAGATGTATGGTTTGCAAATATCTTCTCCCAATTGTTAGGTTGTCTTTTCGTTTTGTTGATGGTTTCCTTTGCTGTGCAGAAGCTTTTTAGTTTGATGTAGTCCCATTTGTTTATTTTTTCTATTGTTTCTCTTGCTGTTTCCCATTATTTTAATAAGCCGGATTTAAAAATGAGTACCCTCACATGCAGATTTTAGATTTCCAGGTTTAAAAAACCAGTCATAAGATCTGGGAATAACTCACAGCAGCTGAACAATGTCTGCTCCCTTTAGAAAAGGCCTGCATTCTCCTTTCAGAATGCAAGAGAACCGTACACCATATGTGTTTACCCATGTCACTCACATATTATGCTGATCTGGACCCCATAGGCACATGAGTGCGCAATCCCTGCTTTAAACCTCAGCCTATGGGATTTGTGTTTGAAAAGCAGTAAAGGCAGGCTTACTTATTTAGCCTCAGCCTGAGATGATTTCAGCTCAGTGGATTAATGGTTTTTAAGGTCTGGTAAACAGCCCTGATGATTCCTGTCAATAAAATACACAGGACAGATTTGTAAACAAACACATACTCCTTACCAGACTAGATGATGATCAGGGCACCCTTTCCTGTGTGTAAGGCCATTCAGCAGTCTAAATTATTTATTCATTTACTGATACAGCCTCTCAAAATTGTTAATAAGTGCCTACCATGAGTCAAGAAGTCTGCTAGTTTCTGGACTTACAAAGGTAAACAAGATATATATGGATACATATGCTTCCCTCCCTCATGGAGCTTAAAACCCAGAGCCAGAGACAGACAATTTAACAATTACGACAGTGCCATGCTCTGGGTTTTCCAAGATCTGTGGGTATTCATAACCAAGGCCATGGCCATGAGTGCTAGGACCTGATCACATTAACCAGGCAAGGAGGAGTGGGAAAAGATGTTCAAACGAGGGAAATTGCATTTGCAAAGTTTGGAGATGCCAGAGCATGAGATTTGGAGGGAACTGAAGGAAATTATCTGTGACTATAACATACATAGAGGGCAGGAATAAACTTTGAGAGATAAGGCTGAGAGAGTGACAGAGGCCAGGTCATGAACGGTCTGGTAAACTATCTTAATGGATTTGGATTTTATGCCATGTGCAACAGAAGCCACAAAATGGTTTTAACTTGACAAGTGACTTTATTAGATTTCTATTTAGGAAAATCACTCAGGTTGCGTTGTGGAGAATATATACCAAGGAGTAAGGTTGGCATCCTGGAAGTGCTGTCTAACACATACTGAGTGCCTGTTTGCCCGCACTGTGACAAGATCTGCTTTTGGAAGTGAGGAGACTATGATTGACTTTTTTTTGTGTGTGGACGAAAGGGAAGCTTGGTGAGGGTTAAAAGGAGAGAAGGAAAATATCTAGGCTTTTGCTTACAGCAGTTAAGTTGATGATGAGCCAGTTTGTGAGAGATGATGATAAATTCATTTGAATACATTAGATTTAAGACGCCGTGGGAACGCCTATAGGAGCCGTCCAGCACAGAAGTGTGGTCTGGATTAGCAATAGGAAACTGATGGTCCTAAACACCAAAGTAGCCACCAAACCCACGGGAATGTAGGACACTGCCCAGGAGATATGTTTAGATTGGGAATAAAGGATGATCTAGAAGAAGAAGGAATAGGAATAGTCAGAGGGAGCAAGAACCAGTAAAGGGCATTGAGAGCAAGAGTCAGAGAGAAACCCGGGAGGGTATGGTGAGTTTCAAGAAGGAGATAATGGCCCATAATATTAAATATTTCTGAAAAGCCAAATAAAATAAGAACAAAGAAAGTTATCTGATTTAGTGATTAGTCAAGTAACAAAGTGACAGTGAGGAGGGCACTTTTTGGGGAAAATAGGGGCAGAAGCCAGATTGCTATGGATTGAAGAATGAGTAGGGGGTAGGAAGTATGTAGAGAGTTGACATTTATTTATTTAAGGAGATTTGTGAGTGGAAGGAATGAAGACAGTGACTGTGAGGAATAGGGATTGAGAGAAAGATGTTCTTGTTTGTTAAGAAAAAAGGAATCTTCAGCATATTTACCTGCTGATAGGAAAAAGCAAATAGAAAAGGAAAAGGTGGAAGACGCAGGGAAGAATATGCAAGCGATTGAACTTCTTGAGCAAGTGGGAAGGGATAACACACAAAGTACTGGTGGAGCATTAATTTTAAATTTAATTTTCCCATGGTAATTGTCGTAGTCTGCTTGGGCTGCTTTAACAAAAATACCACAGACTGGGTGGATTAAACAACAAACATTTATTTCTCACAGTTCTGGACGCTGGGAAGTCCAAGATCAAGGTGCCACTGATTTGGTTCCTGGTGGGGGCCCTGGCTTGCGGATGGTGGCCTTCTTGCTGGGCTTCCATGGTGGAGACGGAGAGAGAAAGCAAGTTCTCTGGTGTCTGTTTTTATGAGGGCACTAATCCCATTATGAGGGCTACAGCCTCATGACCTAGTTACTTCCCAAAGGCCACTCCTAATACCATCGCATTAGGGATTAGGGTATCAACATATGCATTTTGGAGGGACACAAACATTCAATCCATTGCAGTAATAGAAGAAAAGAGTGAAATATTTATGTAGGAGTCTATAAAGGTGCAAGTTTTGTGGCAAGAAATTAGGGGAATTCCGTGATAGCTTCCATTTGTTCTGTGAAGTCACGGAAGTCACACATTCCTTGGTTTTACAGGATTTAAATAAAGTAGATGTCCCAGGGGATAGTTTTACCAAATTATATGTAATTCCTATATCATCATGCCATCATATAACTAAATGCAATTTTGTTTTTTATCACAACGTTCTTATGGCAGAAGTCTTCCACGGATTTATGGCTGAAAATTAGCCCTTTCAAAGTGTGTCCAATGTGCCGTTCATCACCCCCACTCTGTACTTAATCCCCCACCTCCCATCATGCCTTGGTTTGTGTGTTTTTAAGTTTGCCTGATATGTGTTCTGGAAGGAGTTCCTGTGGTTTGTACAGTCTGGCCTCCTTATCTTGCCATCTTGTTGCATCCTGTGTTGCTGATGAAGCCTTGAGTTCTCTACACTCTGAAGCACAGCTCCTCCTGATGCATGCTCATTGGCTTTGAGGAGGTGTGCTACCCTTTTGTTCCAAGGGCAGTCATTGCTCCTGGCTAGTTAAGTGCTAGATTTAGGATACACTATCTCCCTCCATGCCCTGAAGAAAATATTCTCATTTTGGGCAGCCCCAAATCATAGAACTCCAGAAACTGGCCATTCTTCTGCATTGCTGGTCTTGTGCTGCTGGAAAAATGCAGAGACTGTGTGGGTCCATTCACTTCTGGCCCAGGTTGGTTTCCTTGCACTACAAGTACTTTTCCCATCTCCCATACACTTAAGAGTTTAGTACAAATGCATTTTGTCCTCAGAGAGAGGAGCCTTTTCTATTTTAGGACTAATTCTGAGGAATGTGGATGATTGCCACATTCATTCTTTTAGGGATAATGGGACATGATGTAGGAAATTATACTGCCCCAGAGAAGACAAGCTATATTTACTATATATATAATTTACTACACGTGTAAACACCAAACCCCATGCACCAAACCCTGTACTGGTTTGTTTAATGGGACTTACTGGACTCATCCCCAAATTTGGGAGCACATTTTACTTTTGTTCTCCTGAAGCTCGTTTTCCTTAACATTCTTAACAATCTGTTTAAGGCTAATCCTGTCATGTTTGCCCTCAATGATGTCCCCTTAACTGTGAATCTGGCCATAAAGGTATTGTGGCCAAATCATTGAATCCAACTAACTGCAAAACGTATTATTGTTATTGTAAGGTATTTACTCATCTTTCTAAAAAGTGAAAACTGTTTATTAATTAAAAATCTGAGATTTCAAATACAGATTTGTGGTTTGTGAGCAAGTGACTTTGTTTGGAAGGGCCAATACCACGGTATTCACGAAACCTCTTGGATTTAAACTCACTGTCTCAGGATGTGGAGCTGACGCAGTCACTTCTGTCACTACTTTTGGCAGTTGAAGACATTATGGCTATCCCATGTATGTTAATTAAAGAATGGGAATGCTCTTGCAAGGCTCACAAAGAGAGCGGGAGAGAGAAATAGGCACTGTACAGAGTTTTTCCCACAATTTCTCCCTTTCAATCATTACATATTATTCTCTCCCTTTTGCAGGGAGAGGAATCAGTGCTAAAAGTGATTAAGTAACTTGTCCAAAGTAAGACAGCTAACAAGTTTCTGAACCAGGCTCACACCCACGTCATTGTGATGCCAAAGCAAGTGCTCTAGATATATTAATCTTTCTCCAATAAGTATAGCTATAAACACTTCATAAAAAGACCTTCTTCACTGTGATCTAACTTTATATGGAGCCAGCACCAAGCTTAGTAATTCCGTGGAACCAAACTAGGGAAAAACAAAAAAGTTATATTTTGTCAATCCAAAGTAAATCCAAATACCATTTTTTTAAAGAATCATCTATTGAAAAAATAGTCTATTTTTATACATTTTAGAATAAATAACTTAGCCTTCTGGAATAAGACGAAGATTGGTATAAAGAAGAATGGATCATTTTAAAGATGGCTCCGTCAATAAAAATTCTGTGAACCACACACATGGAATAAATTCTACTCAATGCCTATTTGCAGTATCTCATGTCTAATGATAACAGAGAGTGTGAACTTAAAAGCATAATTTTATTAGGAAACTAAAGCTTAAAGAAACTGAAGCTATGGAAGCACTGAAAAGATGACAGTGACATATGTGGAGTTACAAGTCAGGAAAATCTTGAATGGCTGCTAACAAGTCTCTCACACTCCTAGACTTGACTTGTGAGTGGAAGCCTCCTTCCACCCACCTGATGTGGTGTGGTTCATTTTATGTTGAACTATCATAAAATCTAGATATTCCTTGTATTTACTCACATTTTAGGAACGGCGGCAGTTCACTATACACAGGGGTTTATTATAATAGAAGTTTAGAAGGACTTATCCCCCACAGTGTCAGATTTTCAGGCTCTCCGAAATTAACTCTGTTCTCTGTGCATCAGGGTGGAGGTACCACCCTTTGACTTTTGGGAGCTTTGAATATAAACAAGGATTCATGAAGGCATCTAGTAGGAGAAGTGGCAACTTTCCAGCTGATGTGCAAAACAAGATCCACAGTTTCACATATATCAATATATATTTGGTGAACACGAAGATAAAGCTCTTTTTCTTTTCTTGAAACCTCACTTTCTTCTCAATACTTCTTGTTACCATTTTTCGTTTTTGGGGGGGTTTCTGATGATCATTTCAGCCTAATTGCACCTGTTGGGTTGTGGCTGCCCTTGATGTCATTGGATCTGTGTGGCATTCCTTCAAGAATGGCCTGGAGTTGACCTTCATGATTTTCTTGGCTATAGCACATCCTTTTAGGGCACCCCCTACTGTGCAGACACTGGGTTGGAAGAGGTATCCTCTAACCACTATGATAATGGAATGGGCATGATTTCTTCTCCTCTTCCCTTGCAACAGTCAGGAGATAATCAAGGCATAGCTTGATTATAATCTGCACTTTCCTGATGCCTTAATGCAGAGGCTGTATTAGCAATGACATCCAGACCATATTGTTCTTGCTTTGTGATTTTTTTTCTGTGATTCCTGCTGCCTTCTTGGGCCTCCCTTGTTCCCATCAGTTTTCCAAGACTGGCCCTCTAAGTCTCTCATCAACCCTGAAATCTTCCCAATAAAGGGGAAGCCATCCTTTATGGCTTAAGGTAGCCAGAGCCAATTTCTCTTGTGTCCAATCTATAACTGACTGATATATGATCTTAACATTTTCTGAGACAACAAATGTTTAAGTCATCTGAGTTTCAACATTTTGCAATACTTTAGGTACAATATTAACTAAGTATTCTTGGTCCAGATGGTTTTTATATTGAAAATTGTCATGAAAATATAAATTCACATTTCACTGATGCTTAAACACAAAACCACACATAATATCACAGAAAGGGCACGTGACCCGATTCTAAGAAAAGATTTTAATCTGAAGGAGGAAAAAGCACCTACTGCAAGAATTAAAGATTTTAGTTTCATGCATATGACCCCAGGCAAAAACAAACAATTAATAACTTGGGGAAATATGCAGTGGCATATTTTCTTAAACAAGAATGCTCTTAATCTTTTTAAAAGAAGTAATGAAGGGGTTAATAGCATTTGGAACAGTTATTTAGAAGAAAAGAAATTCTCTATCCTACAATGGGAAGAAATACAGAAATATAGTTCTATAGAAATCTGATTGACTGATTCTATCTTTGATGATATGATTCCCTATGAATTGAATTGAAGGACTACCAGAGGAGAATTATGAAAACCATGTTCAACTCGTATTGTGCATTTATGGGAAAGAGAAACCATACAATCTCTCCATCTAGTGCATTTTTTTGTGTGTGTGTGAGGAAGATCAGCCCTGAGCTATCATCTGTGCTAATCCTCCTCTTTTTTTTGTTGAGGAAGACCGGCTCTGAGCTAACATGTATTGCCAATCCTCCTCCTTTTTTTTCCCCCCAAAGCCCCAGTAGATTGTTGTATGTCATAGTTGCACATCCTTCTAGTTACTATATGTGGGACGCGGCTTCAGCATGGCCAGAGAAGCAGTGCATCGGTGCACGCCCGGGATCTGAACCCGGGCCGCCAGTAGAGGAGTGCGCGCGCTTAACTGCTAAGCCATGGGGCCGGCCTATCTAGTGCATTTTTAAAGTTAAAAATGGCAACTCATAATTTGATGCCTTCATTTTAAATAATGAAAGATTTATACAAATACCCATGAACGAAGCCAGCTTCCTCATTTAATGAGCCTAATTTCCACCTCTGCCCCTGCCCCACCCTTTGTGGCTTTAGAAGTTACTACTTGGCATCACCATGAGCATAGACTAAAGATGTCCCCTGACCCTTGCATCCTATCTTAACTAGAGAGGTGAATCACTTATTCAGTTGCTGGAAACTTTGCCAATTGTTTAACTATTAGGTCATGGTGGCATGAGCATTGGTTATACAACAAGGATTTCACTGGTGATATGACAAAAAAAGTTTTGATAGAATAATGAGGGCAGAAGTTTGATTGGAGCAGTTTCAAGGAAGGGTGGAAAAGACAATTTGAGGACCAAGAAGATAGGCAAATCTATTGAGATGGTTTACTGCACAGGGATGGAGAGAAAGGGGATGATTGCTGAAAAAAGTATTTTTTGTTTTGTTTTTTTAAGATGGGAGACATAACACCATGTTTGTATACTGATGAAAAAGGCCCAGTTGAGGCAGGGAAACTCTGTAGGAAAGAAAAGGAAGTAATGCTAAAATGATGCCCTTGAGTAGTCAAGAGGGGTTGAGATCTAGTATGCAGTGGAAGGGTTGATTTTAGCCAAGAGCTTATAGAGTTCACCCATAATGATGGGGGAAATGCGGGATATATAGGAGCAGATGAAGTTAAGAAGGTGGACATGATGTGGGAGCTTGCATACCTTCTAATTGCCTTCTGTATTTTCGTTTGAAATAGGAAGCGAGGTCATCAGAGAAACATAAGTATGGAGGAGAAGGTTTCAGACACTTATTAGGAGACAAAGGTATTTAATAGTCCTTTAGGCATGTGGAAGAGTGAACAGAACAGAGTGTATAGTATGATTGCCAGGCTGTCTTAAGAGCCTGTTAAGAATAGAGATCATGGGGCCAGCCAGTGGCGTAGTGGTTAAGTTTTGTGTGCTCCACTTTGGTGGCCCAGGTTCGCAGGTTTGGATTCCGGATGCAGACCTACACAACTCATCAAGCCATGCTGTGGCAGCGATCCACATACAAAATAGAGGAAAGATTGGCACAGATGTTAGCTCAGGGCTACTATTCCTCAAGCAAAAAGAGGAAGATTGGCAACAGAAGTTAGCGCAGGGCTAATCTCCCTCACCAAAAAAAATAAAAAAAGTAATTTCTCTCAGGTAATATTTAAAAAAAAACAAAAGAATAGAGATCGTGGATATAAAGTGACACCAATCAGCATGGTTATGGGTTTTTCTCCAGATGCATTCAACTGCACAGCTTGTAGTATATCCAGCATAGGTGGGGAGGTGTCTTTATCAAGTGTGTAAATTTCCCAAGTGAGATGATGAAGTGTGAGAGAGTCACGGTAGTTTGAGGCGTAAATGAGAGGCTGGATGTAAGAACCAACCATGACATTTAAGCTGGATAAGATTGGAAGTGAGGACATGAGGAGATAAGGTACAGTGAAAGGTGGAGTACAATGGATTGTAGATGTCAGGGGCCAGGCTGAGATGGAGAGAGCTGAGCTTGGCCACCAGGTGTCAGATCAGTTGGTTAAGATAATAAGCCCAAATAAAAATTAATAGTCAAGCCTTTAATCACTTACTGTGATAGTATGAG
Organism: Ceratotherium simum simum; assembly: GCF_057802395.1. Classification (NCBI taxonomy): domain Eukaryota; kingdom Metazoa; phylum Chordata; class Mammalia; order Perissodactyla; family Rhinocerotidae; genus Ceratotherium; species Ceratotherium simum. The sequence continues at coordinate 41,694,152 of NC_141911.1, forward strand.
CAAGAGGCTAGACCAGAGGAAGCACTGACACTCGCATTCCACTTTTTCCTATGGAACAGTGCTGGCTGAGGGTCTGGTGGGTCAGCACAGATGTGGGCAATTGCTTTCCTGCTGAGGGAGCCCCGAACAAAAGTTTCCTGCAGTTTTATGGCCTCGTGCCACAGAGAGGGCCAAAAGGAAGGGCTAGGCGTGAAAAAGTACTGAGTCAGAGTGGAGAAAAGTGTCTTCAAGGTTCCCCTTCTCTTCCTCCCAATAAGAAGATCTAGGCAGAGGTTCCTGAGGAAGGTCTTGGCCAAAGGTTCCTGATAAAGAGGCCTCCAGATGAAGGCGCTGAGCTAAGAATGCAGATATTCCTAAATGCGTGGCCAGCTGTGGAGCCTGAGTTCTTGACTGCAACTCCTTCAGAGACTGTAATGCATCGGCTGTGCATCACAGCTGGTGTGGGGAGGGCAGCCTGTGAGGTCAGTCCCCTGTGAGGCCTGCCATGTAGAGCCTTTGTAACTGCCTTGGGTCAGGCTGGGAAGATCACACATAGATTTTTAGCCAGGAGCTGGGCTACCCTGTAGATCCCATGAAGTCTAAAAATTCTTGGTGACAGGGAATGAGTTAGAAAAATTAGGAAATGAGATTCTTGCAGTCGAGACATGGAAAATCTGGATTTTGGTAATGATGAGATCTAGGGCCTGGTGATGGAAATGAGTGGTCCTAATAAGGTAGAAAAGGATCGTTTGAGAGAGGAGAGGCAGAATCAGCTCTGTGGAAATTGAAATCTCAGAGAGTTTTGACAGGAATAATGCTGGAAAGAGAAATGGCGGCCTACCCTTTCAGTACTAAGATACTTAAACATTTATCTCATCTATGTCTTTTTTATGAAAAGTATCTTATGAAAAATTTATTGATTTGAAATCGATCAAAGTAACAAATTTTTATCAGGAGTTTTTTTTAAAGCTGTAAGATCGGTAACCGCATTGTTTTCTTTTACTGGTAGGGTATGTTCATGCTAATAGTTGACCTTATAAGATGGCTGTGGTTGCTTATCTTGATTAAAACTAAGACTCATTTTAGCCTGAGTGGTTTTTTTCCAACTTTATCGAGTAATAATTGACAAATATAATTGTATATATTTAAAGTGCACAACATGATGTTTCAATATACATATACATTGTGGAATGATTACTACAACATAGTTAACACATCTATCACCTCACATAGTTAATTCTTTTTTTTGCGGGAGGGTAGATAAGGATGCTTAAGATGTACTCTCAGCAACTTTCAAATGTACAATACCATATTATTAGCTATAGTCACCATGCTCTGCGTTAGATCTTTAGAACTCATTTTTTTATAAATGAAAGTTTGTACCCTTTGACCTATATTTCCCTATTTCTGCCTCCCCCCAGGCCCTGGCAACCACCTTTCCATTCTCGGTTTCTATGAAATCGGCTCCCCTCCTTCCCTACCCCCCTAGACATACGAGATACCATGCAGCATTTGTCCTTCTCTGACTGGCTTATTTCACTTAGCATAGTGCCCTCTAGATTCATCCATATTGTCAAAATTGGCTGCATTTCCTTCCACGTCTCACTTTTATCTCCTGTTTTTCTTGTAGGTTTCCAGCATGCGCTCTGACTACATAAAGTAATGAAAAGTGATAAGCTTTTATCGCTTAATCATATAGAAAAGCTCACTAATAATATGTTGTCCAAACCTTTTTCAGTTGAGATTGATTGGCAATTTTATCTAATTGGATGAGATTTTTAAGAGAAGGTGAAGAGAACATTATCATGTGATTAAAACCGACTGCCAGAAACAATAAACTTGGCTTACCTATTTTGTTAGAGTAGTATTTTGATTTATATGCTAATGTGTATAATTCACTTTCACAGTTCATACCAGAATCTTTCTTTTTTATTTATGGCAACTCTATCAATTTAGGCAGTTTTTCCAGGAGTGAGGTTGATGGTGTTGGTGTTTGTTGGGACAGGGGGTTATTTGCCCTATGTTCAGGCACAGATATCTTTTCATTAGAAGTCTATCATTTAAATGTCTCCTTTTCCTGGCAATTGTGACGCATTGTATGACTGATAATTTAATAACAATATAACTTAAGCTGCTTGCAACTAACATCAACATTACATGCATAAGATGTGATTCCAAGAAGTTTTTTTTTTCCTTAATTCATCATTGGGATAATAAAGTATAACTGACATACTTTAAAAGAAAGTGAAAGCTTGCCAACTTCCCTATTGTGTTTCACTTTCTCTGACTTACCATTCTAAGAATAAATGCATACAATGGAATGTGCTGGGCTGCACACTGAGGTTTTATCAACTTCCTTGCCGGAAGAAAGTACTTTCATAAAACCAAGTAAAACATGCAAAGAGAAGTAACGTAATAAGTAATTTTATAATCAAAGAGTGGAACTATAAACCTCCTTTTGCTTGGCTATCCTCGGTTTTATCCAATTTGCCCTCTCACTAGGCCCCTCAACTGGCTGGCAAAGGGTTGGTGAATTGAGAGGCACAGAAGTGGATGGCTGTGTAGTGCTAGTTTTGAAATGTTCGGAGAGCTACGTAAGTAGTAGCTAATGGTAAGACAGAGGGGTACAGGAGTTGAGTGGGCACTGCAGATGCAGGTTAAGACAATTTAAATGAACGTTAGCAGTGAAGTAAGTGACGAAGTTGGGTAGACACTGATGGTATGGGAGGCAAATGGTACAACTAGGTTTTGAAAGGGACTGTTTGTGCTACCAAGTTAAGCACTGGGTCAATTATTGCCTTGCACGGACATGTGGGTATATTTTTTGTTCCCTCAGCTAGATTTTATGCTCTTTTAGGTGGCAGGCTGATTTTATAATTGTCTTCTCGAGCTGCTGCACACAGTTATGGAATGAGATTGGTTGTTGCATGAGGATCTCTTGTGACATTCTCCTGTGACTTTCTGACCTCTTCAGGACTACAATCAGTTCTAGCAGGCCCGGGGACTCTCTCTGTCTTATTAAAGAACATGGAGCAGGGCAGAGAGGATATGGCCTGTTTTAAGATCAGAGTATTAGTTCATCCATTAGGCTAGTGTCACCATCTGACTTTAGTGACACCCTAAACACTGCTCTTCTGGACTCCTAGTATCTTTCTAACGTTTTCAAGGTCTGAGGACTCCTTTGACACTCAACCTTTTCCTGTTTGACCTGGAGCACCTGTCTAATTCTCATAGTCCCAGGGCGCTCTCCTGGAGCTTCACCTTTGGCCTGATCTACAGTGTCTAGGTTTTAGTTCTCTCTGGTCCATCTTGTCCCTTGTGATCTAACATACTGATAAGAAACTTTGCCTTCATTTGTGTGAGTGACATGTATGTGACCACTGAGACCTATGCCCAACAATTAAGATTTGGTTGCAGTTGGCAATATGGATGGATAACAGCACTCTGCTGGACAGAGCACTGTAGCTATCTTAATGAGCATTATAAAACTGATTTAAATTCTCTTGCACAATTTATTAAATCATACGTGTTGGATAGGTTCTTGCCTTTGAGGCATGCTGCTAACAACACACTACATCTTATTTTTCCTTCAACCAGTTATTTCCAATCATAGACTTGTGCATAGTATTTTAAAAATAAACTACCAATTTTCAGATAATTGCATGAGGAAAGTGACAACTGCATTATACTTGATCCTTTGCTTAAATGCATATTCAGAACTAAGACATTCAGATACTTTGCATGGGAAAGAATGTTTTCAGAATTATTAAAATTTATTTCAATGTATTAATTTTTTAAAAATTTATTTTTAGGGGAATAAAATAGCTATTCAGTTTGGCAGAATCATTTGTTTTGGGCTTTCTGGCTAACAGAATACAAGCTTCAACTTTGGCAGGGCTGTTCAAGAATCAGCTCCATATTTGGGACTCTTCAGTTTCCTAGTTCGTTGTTGGATCTCAATTTCAGAACTTTATATCTTTGTACAATCCTGAAATAGGGTCAGTGATTTTGATGTCTCCATAATGGAGATTATTATGCTTTGTACAATTTATAGATATTTTTATAATTTTTACCACATAGGCAGAGGTGTTGTTTAACACTCAAAAAAAAAGTAGGTGATTAAGAAGGTGTTCTAGGTGCAATAAAATTAGTCAAACTCCCCCTCCCCCACCAAAGACCTTATTTTATTACTGGACCAATAGTGAAATGTAGTTAGTTTTTAAACAAGAAAGTGGTTATTTCTTAAGTTTTTGCTCTTAGTAGGGAAAAAGACTTTCCTGAGGGTCTTTAGCTGGTATCCCTGTACATGTAGTAAAAGCAAATACATTTTTCAAGAATGTTAAGTAATGTAGTCCAAGAACATTTTGGTAAATTTAATATGAGAACATTTTTAGGTTCCCTGTAAATCTTGTTGGCAAATGGAAGGAAGTAAAGTATAAAATGGTGGAAGGGATACTTCCTCTTAATATTCTCTATTATTCTTTGCCTTCAGTATTTATTTCTTTTCCAGTATTTTTTGTTTGTTTCTGGTAATCTATTTAAAGTAACGATGAGGCAAGTGAGAACCCAAGCTGATTTGTCACATCTGCGGCTTCCGAATAGAAGTCTTTAGTGAGACAGAGAAATCGTTTCACCTGGCGCGTAAGTTTTCTTTTCTGTGTGAAGACCCAGTGTTAATCCGTTTTGAGAACACTGGGTAATTCTTCCTGGAGTTTAAATCGAAAGGCGGCTCTGCGGTCATCTAATCCAGCCCCTTCCTTTCAGAGGAGACAATGAGGCCCAGAAAACTGGAGGGCCTGCCTGACTCTGGTGAGTGGCAGAGTGTGAAGTGGAACTCAAGCCTTCTGCTTCTCCCCTACATTTCTTAATGTGGAGCTCCCACATAGTTTCCCGAAGGGAGGGCATAAACAAGGGGTCTTTGTAATCCAAGGTCAATAGTTTAGGGATTTTGTAGTTGAGAAGTATCCACCTCATTCTCTGTTTTCTGAGTTAACCTGAGGAGATATAGAGAAGAGAAGCCACAAGCAGATTACTCAGTAGTCATAGGATAAATTGAGGTTATCTGAGTCAGGTAAGTAGGACGCTGAGATTGTGTTTCTACGTCTGGACTGTTGATAGATAAGTAGGTGCGATCTTATAGATTTTGAGACACAGGGTACCTGCCCTGAGATTTCCTTCAATGGTCTTCCTACCTCTGCCTGATTCTAATAAATATATGTGATGGTTTAATCTTATTAAAGGTACAACCTAAGTATTACTGTATTAATCAGGGGAAGTTTTTCTGGTAGCATCTGTTTTCCAAACATGGATCTTGTCGCATATGTTGTATTGTGTGGATCCTGAGAAACTAAAATTAACAACAACAACAGAAAGCCTGTACTTGTAGGCATTTTGGACCCACTGCTCTTCTCTCTTTTTCAAAATGCTTCAAAATCACATTCAAGTCTTAGTGTCAGAAGGGCTATCATTTCCCTCTGAGTTTTTTCACTGGCTTTTTAGAGTTTGCTAGAAAATGTGGTGACAGTTCCAGCTAAAGATAATATTAAGATGAGAAGGAAACGAGACACACTGGAGGGCTGAGATGCTCTTAGAGCTTCATAGTCTCACGGTGATGGATTTAAATATGTGGTTCCTGCTGAGTTCTTAGCTCTGTCAAATCCTGCAGGTCAGCTGGTCATCACAGACTGGATTGTACGCTTCATGATAACTGAGAATTATATTCAGAACTTGAAACAGCGGTGTAAAAAAGAGACCAGTTGCTCCCTATAAACAGCTTCTGGGTGTGCTTTTCTAAAAACAGAGTCCAGGGAGAAGGTCCTAGGCCTGTGGCTCCTGTCTCTGGGGGTGGGTGAGGAGGGAGCTGTGGGGGGCCCTCCAGACTAATTTCTAACCTCCTTCTGTGCTTTACAAGAGGTCAGTTTCACTATTCAACGAGATAGAAAAGTTGGTATTGGGAGCCATTTTAAAAGCCTAAATTGGCTTTTCTAATGAAGTCGAAGGCACTAGGGAGGCTCTTGAAGGGATGGGAGGCAACCATTTACAATTCCTGCTCTGGTCATTTTTGCCAGTTCTCCAGCGGTTCCCTACAGGGGAGCCAGGTTTCTTTCAAGATTGTTTCAATGTTAAATTGACACTAAATCAAGAGCACAATAAGCCTCAACCTAGTCTTTTTAACGGAAGAAAATTTTGAAGGCAGCCAGGTCTCCTGTGGAGAGCTGATGCAGAAGGGGGGAGACAGCAGATAAAACCACTGAAGAAGTTGGGGAATGAGAAGTCAAAATTAAAAGACTTTTATATTTATTTTAAAATATGTCTTTCTCTCCTTTGTATGTCTTTTCCTCACTGCATCCTCTTATATTACTTGTTTTGTATGGTGAATATTTTTCTCTAGTCTAAAAGAAAAATTGCCCTTGAAACATTTTTCTCTGTGTTATATTTAGGCCAAGACACTCCAGATCATCTTTTATCTACTTGCATGACACTTTGTTGGCTCAAGCTCTTAGGCAGCGTCTTCGTGCTTTGCAACACACCTGAGTCATATATTAATGGATCAATAAAAGATACCCTATTACGTCTTAAAAGGATATTAAGAACAAGATCCTGACCTGCAGACATGGTGCTGGTGGTGACTAGACCTCTTATCAGTAAGATATAGCTAAGCATATCACTCACTTTCTTAATAAAACTCCAAAGTAATATACAGGATAGTGCCTCATGGAAAAGATTATTAAATGTATAAATGTCAATTCATTTTGTTATACAGATGGTAGTTGCTATCTATCTATCAACTGTCTAACTATCTATCTATTTTGCAAGATAAAGAAAGTTTGTTTGACTTTTAAAATTGCATGAAACCAAAACTTAGTACTTACTTGTGAACTTAGTTTTACAGGAAAGGAGGAAGATAAGTATTATTTTCTAAAGAATAACTCAGCTGTACATGAACATATGTATTTGTGAAAGCAGAATTTTTTTACTTACAAATGTTTATCTCTAACAACTGTGAGGCTTTTTAATGCTCTAATGTGAACTGAATTGTGGCCCATTCTATACCATTAGCTTGAGCTATGTCTTTAAGAAGTTTAGTATCACAGATCTTGAGAATTAACACCGCCGAATAGAGAAATACCACTAGCTCTTCGAACATTTTGTGACTTTTTTATTCCAAAATGACCCTGTAACAAAGAGTCTGGGTAACTGTTGAAAGAATCATCATTTCTTGGTTTAAACCTACCCAAATAGATTATCATAGGCAGCTTGGCACTGGCTATTGAAAGTACTCTTAACATATTTTTTGAGTAAGAGATTGCAATTTCATAAAATTTCATTCATTTCACAAATATTTATTATCTGCCAATGTGCTAGGACCTTCACTTGAAATACTAGTCTTTCTTCTAAGTAGTCCATAGCAAACAAAGATGTAAACTAATTGCTGTGAGAGATTCATTTCCATTAGTATATATACAAGAGGAGGACCATTGGCTTCCTGAGGGGGCACAGGACGTGTACAAGAAAAGAGGGGACTCTTGGAAGAGGAATCTTTTCCAGATAAAAATGTTATGGGAAGGTGTTCCAGAAAAAAGGAAATAGCAAGTGCAGAGTCATGGAGGCGAGAAGTATCATAGTGTATTTAGGGAACTGTGCATAGTCCTGCAGTGTTTCCTGTCAAAATTTTGCTCTCATTTCAATATTCATAAAGAAAACAAAGTATTGCCTGCAGCAGTTGTGAAATACATAAGACAAGGAAATGGCCGTCAGTTGGCTACTAAAGGGGATGACTTAGTATTGATTACATAGTTCATTGTGGTGATAAAATGAATCAGGAAAATGTTGTGAAGAGAAAATTTTCTAAAAAATAACACTGTAAGATAAGAAAAAATGATGGTCTGGAAGGGACAGGTGTCTGTAGGAGAAGGCTGAGTGCAGCTTTGATATCTATCCATGGGCTATGGGTCATGGGAGAATAAGCAAGGCGGAGAGGGCTGTCAGGCAAGAGCAGTGCTTCTCTGAGGCAAAGGGTGAAGTTTAGTCAAGTCTGTCACAGTGGGACAGGGCTTCCATAGGACAGGGTAGAAAGGACTGGGTTCAGAGGGAAATGGATGAAGGATGAGGGAGGGACAAGGCAGAGACTGGTATGGGGGCAAGGATAGTGTGATCCTGGCAGTGTAGGTGGTGCCTGTGCCTGACAGAGATGCGAAGTGTGGGACCTGGGGTATGCATATGGTGACTGAGTCCCACAACATCCCACACTGTTTGGAGTTTCTCGGCAAATGTCATCCGTCTCATTCATAGTCACCAGGACTGTGTCTTCTATTCCTAGCAATTTAAATGTGGCAACCAACCAGCCCTGGTGTTCTCCACGCCTCCCACTTACTTGCTATTTCTGGCTATCATCTCCCTGCCTGGCTTTGCCCTGCAGAACCCTCGCAGCTCAGACTACCTGGACTAGCCTAAGGCTTCTGTTTTTCCTTCTAAGATTTTCCTGAGGAAGGACGATTGGATAAGACAAAGAATTAGCAATCTCACTGTCCCTGCATCCCTTTTTGCTTTGAATCCTGGAAAAATTAAAGCTGAGTTTGTTTCTCAGTTGGAGCAACTCTAGAAGACCTTTTGCTATATATTTCTGTATACAAACCCCAATCAGAGCTTTATTGAATTTTCAATGGTCATTTTCTTTCTCAGTTTTTTTCATTGATTAATTTTGTGCTTTGGTATTTTAGCTATTTGAGAAAGTCTTTTGAAATGAACTGAAAATTAATAAGAAGAAATAATCAAATACTCTTTCTAATCTCATGCGTTCTTTGGCATAATCTTCCCAGTTCTTCTCTACCTTGGAGCACATGCTTGATTCCTTGTCAGTGGGTCAATTTCACATCTTCTGTCTGCTGTTCTTTCTTAGTAACTCTCAGCACTCATAGCTTTTAATAAAAAAAAAAAAAATCCCCCATCTTACTAGTAGCAAAACTCTTTGTTTTTTCCCTATTTTCTCAAGAATCCTGCGATTTTTTTTTCTCTTGAAATCATCACTGTTGCCAGTGAACAGGAAAGAAAACTTTGCCATACAACTGATTTTTCTTCTCCAAATCTACTTTCGTCTTAATAATAGGTCTTAATAACAAGTCATCATCCCCTATCTCCTGTAAAATGGATATTTTCTGGTCTTCCATTTTTCTTGGGTTGTATGGCCTGCTTTCTAATGTCTAGAGAGTGGAGGTAAAGGAGACACATAACCTTCTCTCTGTTGGAGTTATTTTCTCTTAACAAAGGTTTATTTTTCCAAATTTTAAATCACATATGAAACCCAAGGATAAACAAAAATTATCATTTATAATTGAAATTGTTTTGGGGGCATGTTATACAATCTTTGAAACACACTTTATACCACAGCAAAGTTAAGAATGGCTGATAAGAATTGCCAAAGATGAATAATATTTTCAGGATCACTGACCTTCCCTTTGCATGAAAATGGCTTGATGAGGTTGTTGCCCTGTCTTTTATTACTCCTTTGACCTCATCTATACTCCAGCCTTCATTATGAATCCTGACCACTGAGTATCAGGGCAGCTCACACAGAGGGCCAAGTAGATTCTTGGTCTGGTTCTCAACTTGGACTTTATTTCTTGGCTTTGACCCAAGATACAACTATATATTGCTTATTCAAGCTGGCAGCCAGGGTTATCAGAATCAGCACTTCTCCCTACTCAGGATTCTTAACCTACAGTTGGTGACTTTGTCCTTTCCTCCCTAGGCTTGTCTTAACTTTCACTTTCTGTTAATTGAGAACTGGAATATTAGCCTATACCAGTTAAACATTTAAACTCCAGCATTCTACAGAATTTAATAAATCCTTTTGGGCTATCTAGGGAGTAGAAACCACAGTCTTAGTATTTTGGAAGCATTTCTAGTCTTAATTCCAACTTGATTCTAGAGTTTGGAAAATCTAATCAACAGCTTAGGGGTTCAGTTGCATCCAATGTTGAAAATAAGCCTTTTGTGATTTGTAAACCTGTGTCTTGTAGTTTATTACTAACTTTAGTAATCTAGTTGTTTGAATCAAACATCTATTTATGGCTCATATATTCTATGCAGTTAATCTTTTGTTATTATATAGCGGTAGATAATTTTTATACACTTACCTATTTAAGTCAGTTGTCTTGATACGTATTCTTTAAATGTTATGGATAAATTTGCACATTGAAACCTATTTGGTTCTAGAGAAAGTATAATTGGTGGGGAAATTCAAAGATGACTTTAGCTTGGTAGGGAAACCCTTGACCATTTGTATTTTTAGGAACGATTGCAGGTAGTGGAATTTCAGCCGAATGAAAGTAGACCATATCAAAAAACCATACTATGACATTTTCACCATGGAAGTCACTAAAATAGTTATTGTTTATAAAACACTTTTTTCACCCTAGAATGGTCTTTGAAATATTACTCACTAAAAATGTCTCCCCAATGAAGGATTGTTTTAAAGTGCAGTTGGCTTTTTTTCTCTTCTCTGCAGTCAGAGAGGATCTATAAAATGGTAAATATTCAAATGTTCTTCTTATAAAGTACTATATATTTGCCTGTCTCAGGCTGGTATGGGACTGTGTTGGCAAAAGTCGGCTTCTGCTTATTAAGTAATATTGCTATGGCTTGTAAAATTGAGAAGCAGCATATCTGAAGCTGCAGCATTTCTTTGATATATCACTGACTGTTACACCTTTCAGAATTATGGAAGACATTCTTAAGTCTGAATCAGGGAATAATGTCAGAGAAAATAAATATCTACTTTTTTGGCAGCAGTGTAAAATATATTAAATTTTAGAAATGTTCAAAGTCACACATATGTTCTTTGATTTATTCCCTTTTATTAATATATAACCAGCATGCAGTGTTCAAACTGACCTTTTGAGGTTTGGATTATCACTCTGGCTAATTTTTTTTGTAGTGTTATGCCAATTTAGTCCAATTATAATTTTGCCAAATAATTAGTAATGTGGAAGTATCTTTTTTCTTTTATAGGAATAATGTGACCAAGATATATTTAATTAACTACATTTTGGCTCTTCATTTCAGGCTGAAATGGCTGTGGCTAAATATCATGGATACCTTTTCAAAAATAATGTCCCTGAACCCCTTGAGAAAATGCAGTGAAATATTAATGGCATATACTAAATCATAATTAAATGATGAGCTTTTTAATTTTTAAATTATCAAACTCTCTTTCTACTGCTCTTCTAAATTCTCAGGCCTTTCTCATTTTTGTGGCTCTTGAGCTATTTGGGAATTACTGGTAGTGGAGTTCTTTTGCCTACGTAGGAGTAGGGGTAGAAGGAAAGGAATTCTTATAGAGACTTCCTATCATTAACTTAGACTGATCTCCAGTCTGAGAATATTGTCATACTCTTAGGTCTGCAAACAACCAATCATATGCTCTTGGACAAGTTAGATGAAACTTTTTTCCATTAACATCTTGAGTCCCAGCAAAGGGATCATATGTGTGCAGACCTTTTTGGTAGAGCCATTCATGAAGGTCCAGATTGCCTTCTAAGCAGGTCCCATTTTCTATTGTTTCACAAAACCCCCCTGAAATCTTGGCAAACCTATCTGCTGGGCAGCCTGGCTGGCTGGCAGCAACTCCTCCATTTGCAAGCATGCTGACCACAAAGATCCCAAAGAAAGTTTATTATCCATACAAATTGAAGGAGTTTTGCAATGGATGAATCCAAGTGGTAACTTTCCAGATTTATTTATTGCCACTCCATCTCCATATATACCCTGTGCCTCACCAATAACAGCTAGTTCTGGAACACACCACGTTCTCTTGTGCATCTATATATTTGCCTGGAATGCCCATCAAGCCTGTTGCTGCCATGTAAATGTATACTCACTTTTCCTGACTCAATTCAAGTGCCGGTTTCTCTGAGGAGCTTTCCCAAGTTTCCCTCCCTATCCCCAGCACAGATTGGTTGTGATGCTTTCTTTTTTAATCACCCTATTCTTATACCTATTGTAACGCTTTATAGATTGTATTAAGATTTGTTGGTTTGTTTACCTGTGTGATTCATGTATCCCTAAGTCTTCTGAGCCTGGAGAGTAAAACATAAGATCACAATAACTTGACAAAAAGGCATTTGTCTGGCTTCTTTCCCAAAAGTTGGTAGTCATGGAGTTGTCTCATATGAACGTGTTAAGTAGTCTTGTTAGCTTCCAAGTTGTAGGTAACATTTTTCTCTTCTCCAGCATGTTCCATTGAAGTTGCCAAAGCCCAATACTGTTTGCTTCATCTTTTCTCCTCCACATGGAGGCCAGTCTGGTATTCTGTTTAAATCACCGTGCTCATTCTGTGCACCAGTGTCATCCAAAAGCCTCCCTGATGGGGAAAGTCCTTTTACTCTCTCTGGTCCTGTGGTCTATCCTACTATCACCAAGAAAACCTGTTTTGTGCTCTCAGTGCTTTACAGAGTTTTGATAAAATAATACTTCTAGTGCTCCTCGTCCTCCACCACAGACACACAAACACAAACACACTAAGAAAAGGTGTCCTTTTCTTCTAGGGATACAGCATTTCAGTGTAGGAGGCTGTTTGTGTATGTAATATGCATGTACTCTATTAAAAATGACTTAGGAGTTCAAGAGTGGTATTGCTAGAGGACCAAAAAATGAATAAGAAAAGTTTTGGCTGAATTAACCTTCACTTATCTACAAAAATGATCTATCCCAAATCCCAAGGGATAAATTCTGAGAGGGTTTCCATTTATCACATATGTATATGTGTACATATATACATAATATATAATCATTGCAATGCCTTCATTGCAAAATACAGTCTTCCTTGCCATCCCTAAAAGCTAAAATGCTCTTGTTTTTGGCTTCTTCCCAATGCTACTGATTGATATCTTATAGGTATCAAAGTTATTTTCTATGAAGTATTTTTATAACATCAAACTTCCAAAACAGAACTCTGTTCCTTTTGATGATGAAATGCCAAATATCAATTCCTTGTCTGTCTCTCAGAATCCCATCGTCAGATTTCCTACGAAGAGATTATTTTTTATTTCACACACCAATACTATGTGGGAATACTTTCTACTCCCATGCAATAGGGAAAGCACTTTGCTTCTATTTTTCAAGGAATTATACTCTCTTTGTTCAGAAATTGGTTGTTGTAGTCATTACAAAACCAAATTAAGACTTTTGAAAATTGGTAAAATATGGATGTAAAAGTAAAGGGATGTGGTCTTTTTATAAATTAATCAAATTAATTAAAGTTAATTTTAATCTTTTGAAAAGAGTCCATAAAAGCTTCCAAAATTGGTGTGGGAAGACAGCTTTAATAGATAAAGGGAAAATTTAAAAATCTAGATTTATTCTAAATCACATTGCTTTGTAAGTATCTTTAAATTCTCATTTTTGTGATGAGGATCCCCAAGACCACCCTCAGGTTAGATGATTCACTAGAAAGACTCATAGAACTCAGAAAAGCTGTTATATACTCACAGCTACAGTTTATTACAGCAGAAAGATATAGATTAAAATGAGTAAAGGTGAGAGGTGCATAAGACAGTGTCTGGGAGAGACCAGGCGTGAGTTTCAATTTTCCTTTCACGATGGAGTTGTATGGACAACATTTAATTCTCCCAGTAATGATATGTGACGTGTATAAAGTGTTGCCAACCAGGGAAGCTCACTTGAACTTTGTGTCCAGGGTTTCTACTGGGGGTCACTCATGTAGACATGGAGGGCCCACATGACTGACTTATGTCTCCAGCTCTCCCAGATGTCAAACTGATATGGTGGTCCAGGGCCTCAGGTGATAAAAAAACCAAAACAGGCATTCACCATATCAAATTGTTCCCATAAACTATTTGCCATGTCCCATGTCCCCAGGTGTACAGAGACAGTCTTATCAGGGCTTAGAGATTGTCTCCCAGGAGCCAGTTAAGAACCAGTCCCTTCTTTAGAATGTGCAGGGTCTGCTAAGTTAACCCTTTATTGCAGACTTCACTCGGGAGACGCTCAAGCTGAAATGATACATTATGTTTCCTTTTATTTAAGAAAGACACTGTGGTTTACCCATCAGGGTAGGTGTACTCAAAGAAAAGGCTTTGTTTCAAACTCAGAAGATTGGCAAATATGTGTATATGTCTATATTTTCAGTTAAGATAAAATGTTTAAAGCTGCATATATCATTTTTTGATTCCTCCCTCAAATTGGCTTTTTAATTTACTAACTACCTGTCCCAATCTCATGTGCTAAAAGTGCTTCTAATGAGCTTAAAATGATCTTAAAATTCTCATATCCATGAAATGCACAACACATACATAAGGATGGAGTGAAGATTAAAAAAAAAAATGAAGTAGCCAAGTTTTTCTCAACAATCACAAACAGACATGCTGGAAAAATCAGCATGATTTCACATGTTTAAATACTGGTTAGCACCTGGTGTCTTCTTCACAGATGTGGTTCCAGGTGTCAATTTCAAACAAAAGATACTGAAGGAGATAGACATGTAAGGAAACAAACAACAGCGTTTTCAAGTGGGGATGTGGAGAGTCCTCTTTTTGTCCTACCTCGTGCTCCAAAGCATGCTACAGTGAAACTGATCTGTCCGCAACCCACTCCCACCCTGTCCCCAATGCAGAGGATATGGCGACATACAGCAAGTTAGTGGGATCAGATATTCTCACGGCTGCACACATTTTGTTTTACCCAGCGGCATGTAACTTCTCTCTTAAAGAATCTCTCTCTTCTGCACATAGGAAGGGGCATTGCCAGCGTTCCTAAAACTGGAGGGAAGCATCAGCATGGCTACTCTAAAGATGTTCAACTGTGCAGTATCTTTTAGAACTACGGTGCTGGCTTAATGTTAGGTGTGGGCCAATGCCCTGACATGGAAGCCAAAGACTGTCAGTGAGCTAGCCTTCACTGTTTTTGTAGAAGTTACCTGTGTTTTATTAAATCAGTTGTAGAGCAGTACTGGTGAATGAGGACAAAGTTACTCATTTGGATTGCGCTGAGTCGAAATTTAAGATATCCTGACCTCCAAATGCTCAGGATTCGGTCTTATAGAAAAATTATTCTTCTGAATAATTCAACAATTCATTGTTAATTTTTTGGTGTTTCCATTAGAGACCTTTGCAAATATCTTTAATAATAATGGTAAAAGTATAAAATTAACAGTTTTTAACTTAAGTAGGCTCTTAAATAATTTTAAGAAAAATGCAAAGACCAACAGAAAAAATATTAATGGTCACACTACTTTTTATCCCTCAGAAGGGTAGACATATGGAGTAATGAATTATTGATTCGATGTTAATGAACCTGAGTTTATCAAATATCTACTTTGGATTGGGGAGTCGCTAGAGTTTAACGCTCTTTACTGATTATGAACCTGAGTGACATTGGAGCAGCCCTAGGAGATACAGGATATTGACATTTTCTTAACGAAGATGTCTGTGCATACAAATGAATTCATCCAACAGCTATTTATTGCCATTTCTGTGCATGGCAAATACTAGGTGCTACTAGGAGGAAAAAAATCAATATTGTATTGGATAAATATACACAAAAGAATGGTGCTTATGAAGGTAGCCTTCATATAGAAGCAAGGCAATCCATTTTGTTGCAAAACAAATATTAAATTTATAAAATGTTCACAAAATTCTGGGGCTATCTTTTATGTCATAAGTCTGATTATTTCCTCTCCAACTAAAAATTACTGTGACATAAAATTATCACGTTCCTCCTCATATTTCATGCATTGCATGAAAACAGTATTTTAGCACGCATTGGTATAATAGTTCTATATGTTAAGAAATTATTTCATTTCCAAAATCTTGTTTTTTTCCTACATAACCAAAATAATTACTCAATGATAAGCTTGGTTATTTTGTCTGAACAAGGTTGTGTAGAGTAAATGAAAATAATTTTTATATACTTGTACATTAGGATAATTAAAAATACTGAATCTGTCATACTGATTTGACCTTCTTGATTAACATAAAATTAGTGTTCATTTTCTTAATTGAGCTGAATTATTTATCTTGGTTAATATAACTTTAACATTATCTTATTCAATAAAATAAGTTACTGATTTTTTTCCTGTAAATTATTGCAAAGTTTGATTTTCGTCTATCACTGAATCTTGGTTAGTTAGATGAGGAAGTTATTCTATAACAGTGATGTGCATGAGGGTGTCCGGGTAATAACCCCCTTATGTAGTTGCCCGAGTTCTTCCTGTCAGGCTTACTCTGAAAATCATCTCAATTGTGTCTTTGTATGAAAGTGACACTATTTATTTTAGGTAGGAATTATTATGGATGAATTAGTGATGCTATTTTAATGAAAAGCAGAATATTATTATTTTATCAGTGACATAATTTAGTGACTTTTAAGGATCATTATTGTATTTGTAGAAATATTACTTCTCTTCCAGTGTTTATTTTTTTATTGACCTTAATGACAGAGTCTGCAAAAAAGAATATAATAACTTCAGATTTAAGGTGTCTTTTTTTTTACAATCCTTGTTCAAGGTTAAATTGGATAGGTATTATTTTATAACTGAAGGGGAGAGAGAGAAAGAGACAGATTCTTGCCAAGTAATTACATTAAATATTCTCTCTGGGGAAAAAAGTGTCAGAAAACTAGAGAAGTCGTGGAAATTGATAGAATAAATTAACTTCTTGTAAAATCATTTTCCACATCATTAGAACACTTGTTTTCAAATGTCAAAAGCAGATGAAATAATTTTACTACAGATATTGCTTCAAGGATGAATCTAAACCTCACAGAGCACTAGAACAGTGGAGGATACAAAACCTCCCAAAGGTGTACATTAAGACTAACTTGTGCACTGAGCAGAAAAATATAGTATTCTTTATGATTGAACTTTTGAGTTGTTTCTGCATGGATTTGGGATAATTATACATGCTGAAATATTGTAAAGCATAGACAGCAATATCTGCCAGCTGTATTTATTAAGATTGAATGCATATGGAGCATTAAAATGCCATGTAATACAGTTATGTTGTGTTGAATTTTAAGAAATTTCAAGGCAGATTAAAAAAAGACGTTAGAACAAATCGACTGTCTTTGCCTTCTGCTATAAATCTTCTCATTGTTTTTTTCTCTCATCATTAACAACCTTCATTTCTTTGGCATTTGCAGACATCCACCTCCTTAAAAAGCCTTTTATTTTCTCTTTTCTTCTCTCTCTGTATCTCTATCTTTCTTTCTTTGACTTCTATTATCCAGCAGTTTGCTTTAATGCCAAAATTAATGACACTTTTAAATTTGCTCTTTCATTTTAAGCTTTAGACTGCTGACCTTTCCTGCCTATTTAATCTCTTTTTTCTTCAGGTCTACCCAGTAGTCAAGGGCAGCTAATTAATTAGCATCCACAGCAGAGGAGGAGAAAGAGTTGCTATTGCTTCCAATGCCTTTTATCTCACTATTGAATTGCATTTAGAATTTCATCAAGTCTGGTTTGGTTCAGTGGACTCTTCATGTTTGTTAAGACGCTTGGTCTTGGCAACCCCAGGTTAAATGGAATCAGTTGCTCTGAACAGGATGTTTCTCTTCTTTACGTGATAATTGGGGTGTAATGCCTGTGCTAGGAAAGAATATTGACTTCAGATCCATGGCTCATTCAAAGACCATACAGAGTTTATGAAAAATGATGTTAACATAAATGTGTGTTTTAGACTGTTTAAAGGGCCATGTAATTACAGTCAATATGAGTATATACCGAGTAAAACTACAGGAAAGTGGAATTTTGTGTGTGCAACCTAATATAACGATATAATTACATATATTGTATATACACTTGGATGAAAACTCAGTCAGCCCAGTAGCCTTTTCATGTGAAAATAGAGCCTTGAGGCTGGACAGGATTATTCTCCTTGGCTCCTGAGAAGGGCTTTGCTCAAGAGAATTTTACTAAGGAGTAAATGATTCTTGGATTTTCTGACTCTTGTGGATAGCTGTGAAGAGTGTCTGGTTCACCTTTGGGTTGTGGGTATATGTCAAAGCACATCTGTAGTATGACAGCCACTGGAGTAGACGATGAGTAGGGAAGAGATCATGAGTAACCACTAAAGTAGACCATGAGTGAGGGAAGAGAACCATCTCAGTCAGCTCTAGTTTGCCCTGGTGGTTCAAGAACCTCTCCCAAGTCCTAAGCCTGGAACCCAAGTGAGATGCCTGGGAAATGGAAATAGGAAGATGGTTAAGAGGACATTTCTAGTATTGGCAGCCCAATTCTAGAACTGTGTTTGGTGAACTAGCACATCTCTAGTAAAAATAATTAGTACAAAAGGTACTTTTTTTTAGTGACTTCAATTCCTCCATAGCTTGTGGATAACTTTTTAAATAAAGAGGCTTAAATTATGCCCTTGCTGGAAACTGTTTCATGTCAAGCAAGAGTCTTTGGCTCTATAATTTTCCATCTTTTAATTTTTCATGGTTATTTAGAGATGAATAGCCAGCTATAAATAACGATTCAGGTTGTTTAGCAATAGCTTCTTTACAGAGAGAACTAAATGCCTTTTTAATTTGGAAGCAAACCTAAAACAAATGATCATGTTAGTTGAAGTGTTTCCCTTGGGGGATGTGATAGGTAAGAATGGGCAATAGGATTTGGCATGGAGTAGGTAGTTTTGGAGTGCATCGTAGCTGGGAAATGTTTTGATTTGCTTTCCTGTTGATTTCTTGGCTGAGGTTCCTGGCGCAAAGTAAGGAAATCAAATTAATAGGAATATGTGAAGTTTTAATATTTTATGTTAAAATGCCATTTTAAAATTAGTCTAAAAATAATCAAGCCTAGTTTGAATTCACCAACTAAGACCTGTAATTAGATTTATGCATTGTGATGTTATAGCTCCAAACCAGAACTCAAAGTGGATGAAGGGTAAGGCTAGCTGAAACCATCTAGCTTGTCCATTGCTGAAAAGAAAATGGAATAGATAGAAGAGAAGCTATGTCTTCACTAAGAGTTGCTGTTCATTTCTGAATTCCATTGTTCAAGTCTCTAATGTCTAGCTAAGGCCATAGTGTATTTATTTTTTTAAAAAATATGTTGACACAGAGAATACTATTGAAGGGTGTACAGCTCTCGTTGCTAACTTAGGTGACTTAAGGAGAATGTTCTCTTGGTACGATGAGGGTGATCATTAGTGTTTTCTGGATAAGGATTGAATCCTATATATAACCTGAAGGGTTCTCCTATAGAATAGTGTTTTCTGCTACATGAGGGCATGTCACCTCTTCATCTTCTAGAACTCAAACCTCTGTATGGGTTTGAGGTGCTGATACTACTGGAGAAGAAACTGCCTATCCTTAAACACATGCCAACTACACATGACCCCTCTAATGATACTTATTTTAATTAGTGCTTCTCAACCTTTCTATAACAGCTGTTTGGAACATCCGCTTTACTATCTTGAAATGAAATTTAAAAATAAGATGCAATCTACCTATATAGTTAATTTTTTAAAAGTCAATCTACTGCCATAAATGGAGAAATAAAAAGTAAGTTATAAAATAATATGTCTTGCAATAGGTAAATAGGTAAAGTCAAGAAGAACTTTACCAGAGGACAAAAAAAAAATAGCCTCACAGTTTCCAGTGACATTCAGTTTCCAAGAAACTCTTAGGGGACCATGCTGATCCCATTAGGACCCATGCTTTAAAGAAAGTATATTAAGTGTCTTGTCAAGCCTTTGGATTCTAGTTAGGTATTTTCCTGACTTGCTAAAGCAGCAGGACCCTGTCTTCCAAAGAAATCGTATTCAGAGGGATAATATATAAATAGTATATAAAGCAGATAAAAGTTCTTCGCCACTTCCTGTCCACCACAGTGGCTGTCTCTGAAGCATTACTGGTCTAGAGGTCTGGATATCTGATTGTTACTGTGACATTTTGAGGCTAAAAATAAGTTGAAGTAGATGAAAGGAAATCTGTTTTTACTGGTGAGGAAGTGACTTCTTCCTTAACTTTTTTTTTCTTAGAACAGTAGAGCAATTCCCTCAGCCTTACCTTTGAACGGAATTTTTAAGGATTAGAGAAGATAAATTAACATCTCTTGGGAAGATGTCTCAGGAATGTTTTATACAATTCTTCATTGCACAGCTAAAGGAAATAACAAATGTTTGAGTAGATGAGGTATTCAACTTGCTAAATGCTGGTCTAACTTTAGATCAGTTACTTGTGTTTAAAATAAAGCCATTTGAGGACAGGCTTCCTAACATTCCTTTCAGTTCAAAATACAGATTCATAATTTATCTCACAAATGGATGTGTGACACATAATTTTCCTTTCACTAACTCTTTCCATATCTTCTTATGTTGAGTGTCAGATCTCTCTTATAGTTAGTCCTCTTTTTTTGGAGGAACACATCATAGAATCAACATCTTTTAGAGTCAGAAGAAACCTAAAGAATACCTACCCCAACAAATAAATTTTGAAAATAAGGAAATGAAGCCTAGAGATGTAAAGTAATTTGCCCAAGATCACACGCAAAGCCGGTTGTCTAATGGGAAATACATGTTGGCCACATAGTTAATACCATCTTAAAAATCCCTTCCCAAGAGGAAATTAAATCTTTGTTACTAGTTTGGACATTATCAGATACTTAGAAATAAATATTTCTTCTATCAAAGCAAGATTAGTTTTATTAATTGGTAGGAAGCAGAAATGTTGCAGAACTAGAGGATGTCTGATATGATTGACCTCTCTGGATGACTCACTTATTATATTTCTAATGGCCACTCAGCAGGCCTTGTGGGTTTAGTTCAGCAGACCATCACCATAGTCTTCTAATAAATAATGTGATGGTCTGCCTTCATATTTATATTTCTCCTGAAAAGACAAATTCATATCATCGCTATTAATTGATCTCAACATAGCAAGTCTTTCATCATATACTCCACACCTTTAACAGGTATATATGTATTTTTTTCTTAAAAACTTAGTACCAGAATTGGGTCAAAACACTGCCATTACTCAATCCATGACACTAGTGTTCCCAGTCAGGAGTGCACACCATAAACACCTGAGGAAGCTTCCAGACCACATAGGCCAAGACTGCACCTCAGATTTACTCCACAAGGAACTCTAGAGATGGAGTACATGCAGATAGATGTATCTTAGGGCAGATTACCCAGGAACCAGATTCTGAGCAGATTTACATTCAGGGGATTTTCTGGAAAGAACTCTTGGAAACAACCCCTGTAAGAATTTGGGAGAAGCATGGTGGGCAGAGGGAGAAGTTGAACAGAAATACAATTGCAATAGAGAGAAGCCTCAGATAATTCTGTGGGAAGCCTTGGACATGGCCCCAAATTAAGAAAGGATGTCGGGTCCAGTGATTGGATGCAGACTTTCCCTGGGTGGCAGTGTAATCCAGGATGAAGCAGCTTCCATCTGCCACTTGGGCCGTTCTCAGAGAGAGACTCAGCTAAGAGCTGTTAACAGCCAATACTCCTGGTAGCTAGGGAAATGAGTGCCTGGGTCCTGACAGGTTATCTAGGTACTGGCTCCACCCAGATTCACTTGCTTTATGTAGTAACTCATTTTATCTAGGAAGAGCTCTTCCTCGATTATGGTTGGTTTCTTTCCCTGGGGAACCGTGAAAGAAGAAAGTTAGTCTGACTAACTTTTGTCCTGCCCCTGCAGCAGGACTTGAGGTGGCAACTGATACTCATGGTTGCCATCAACTTGCACTCATTCTAGATTACATTCACCCTTGGCTGGAACCTCTACTGGTCTAGGTGGCTCGCCTGGTAGGCTGATCCAAATCCCTAAGTGGTCTGAGGCCCTGATTCTCATGCCTTCCCCGGCCAACATACATCATTGCACTTGCTAATTCACCATCAACATTGGGTATCAGAGTACAAAGAAATGCCCAAGTAATCATCAGGTTGCGAATGTATTATTCTCTGTCCTCATTGAGTAACAGCATCCCTACCTCCTCCTGACAGTCAGAGCTAATTACCCAGTCAGAAGTGTGACTCCTTTCCATGTCTACTGGTGTTTTGTTGACATGAAGGGACCAGAGTGACTGGCAGTATTCATAGGTTAATATTCAACGAGACTGTCTCCAAACTGTTGCACTGATATCCCTACATGAAGAACCAGAATAGGTTCAATGCAAACTTAATCCATATCAAAATGATTTTTTATAGAAATTGGCAAGTTGATTTTGAAATTTGGAAAGGCAAAGAAACTAGACTAGCTGAAATAGTTTTTAAAAAGATAGACAAAGATGGAAGACTCACGCTATCTAATTTGAAGATTTAGTATAAAACTACGGTAATCCAGTGAGTGTGGTACTAGAAAAAGGATAGATATATAGATGAATGGAAAAGACTGGAAACCTCGGAAATAGGCTCACACGTACATAGACAAGTGATTTTGACAAAGGTACAAAAGTAATGCACTTTTACTTTACCTTTAAGAAAAGGTAGTCTTTTCAACAAATGATGCTGGGAAAATTGGATATACACGTGCAACAAAATGAAGTTGGACCCATACCATGTACCATATACAAAAATTAACTCTATATGAATCATAGATAAAATGTAAAACCAAAACTATAAAACTTCTAGAAGAAAACATTTGTGACCTTTGGTTATGCAAAGATTTCTTAGACATAATATCCAAATCATGATCCATCGAAAAATTGTAAATGAGACTATCAAAATTAGAATCTCCTGCTCTTGATATTGTTAAGAAAATGAAAAGGCCCAGGCCACAAATGAGAAGAAAATATTTGTAAAAAACATATCTGGTACATGGTTTGTATCTAGAATATATAAAGAACTCTAAAATCTCAATAAGAAAATGAAACAACCCAGTAAAAAGCAAATTAATTGAAGAGACACTTTGCCAAAGTAGATATACAGATGAAAAATAAGTACACGAAAAGATACTTAATATCATTAATCCTTAGGGAAAAGCAGTTTTAAACCACAATAAGATACTATTACACATCTTTTAAAATGTCTAAATTTAAAAAAAAAAAGGGGGCTATACCTATATGGACCAAGGATTGGTGAGGATCCAGAATATCTGGAAGTCTCAAACATTGCCAGTAGGCAAAACAGAATAGCCACTTTCAAAACAGTTTGGAAGTTTCTTGTAAGGGTAAACATACACTTACCATATGACCCAGCAATCCCTCTTCTAGGTATTTACTCAAGAGAAATGAAAACATGTTCACCCATATGTACTCAAAAACCTGTATGTGAATGTTTACAGCAGCTTTAAATGTCCTTCAGCTGGTTAATTAATAAATAAACTGTGGTACAGTCATACAATGGAATACTACTCAGCAATAAAAAGGAATGAACTACTGATACATGCAAAAACATACATTATATCAAGTGAAAGAAGCCAGACTCAAAAGATTACATACTGTATGATTCCACCCTGGAAAAGGCAAAACTCTAAGGACAGAAGACGTATCAGTGGTTACTACGCATTGAGGGTGGGGTAGGAGTTGACTACAAAGAAGCATGAGGAAATATTTTGGAGTGATGGAATTGCCTATATCTTGATTTGGTGGTGGTACTTCGATTATATGCACTTGACAAAACCCATAGAATTATACACTAAAAGGGGTAATTTTACAGTATGTAAATTATACCTCAGTAAAATAAAAACTTAAAACGGTTCAATGGGACTTTTATTGTGTCCCCTGGTAGAAGTGTTACACTCTGGGAACTAAGACTTCTAAACCCTCAGAGCCTAAAGTTATGAGCATGATAAACACAAATTTCCCAGGTGTCACTGGCAACAATACTAAGTAGGACCACACCTACTTTTATCTCTGGGTTTCTGGACCCATATCTTCTACTCAGTTCGAGTTGCAGCATCGTACACCAAGACTGCATTTGAGACAGGCCCTGAAGGATGGGTAGAGTTGCAATGGATTTACAAAGTAGGAAGGATTTCTGGAAAGGAGAAATGGTAAGAGCAAAAACCATGGAGGCAGGAAATGCACAGCATGTTTCAGAGTCTGTTGTGTTGGAGCACTAAGTACAGGTGGGAATGTATTGGGATTAAGGCTGCAAAGGAAAGTTGGATCATATGATATTGTGCTGAGAAGATTGTATGTAATTCTGTAATCCATTCAAGGGCTTCAAGAGAGTTGGCTGATGGTCATGGCTGCACTTGAGCGAGATTGGTGGGTCAGCAGTCTTTAGGATGGATTGATGTGGCTCAAGAGAAAAGGTGGTTGTGATGGCCCTTGCCTGTCCGTATAACCTGCCTCCAACCGCCAGAGCATCAGGGTTTTTACCTACATCTACGTTCTCTTCCTCATCTAGTGCTCTAGAATGAATTATCTTTCTTTTTGGGTGAAATTTAAGGCTTATTTTAACTTTTTAAGTAAGTTTACGGTAAGATAGGCTTTCTTTTTCCCTGACACTCACCTTACGCCTAATCATCTAGGCTCCTAGCTTTTTATATGATAAGGATTTAACCTTGACTCATAATCCCAGCAGTTAGTTCCAGAATTGTATTCTTATACCCAATTATCTCTACCCAAGCATCTATTCTGAGACTTCCTTTTTGGATAGAAGGCCCCGAGGGCCCTTGTCATTCTTCTTGCTCTTGAAGGCTTTATATTTTTCACTATCCACGATAGCCTAATCCTAGATCTGCTTACCAAGAGCTGGCCTTATGCCATGCTCCTTATATGAAATCCCAAAATCACCCCTTGGAGATATTTTCTCAGAAGAAACATGAGCTTAGAGAAGTTAAGTGACCCCTTGCTGTTCATGCAGTTAGTAAGCAGCTGAGATAGGACTGGAACCCAGTAGCCTGACTCCAGACCCTGCACTCCTAACCCCTGTTATGTCCAGGTGGAGGCCATATTCAAACAGGCCAGTGCAATGCTTTATAGTTACTGGGCCCAGTGGTCTGCATTTTATGGAGCCAGATTCTGTCAGCATCGTGATGAGCACCTGATGGTGGAAGCAGCCTCCAGTACGTGGATATTAAGGTCCTGGCCAAGTGGGTCAGGACTCTGGGGAAACAAACTGGAGGACAGACCAGCAAACAAGAAAAAGCCCAAAGACGAAGCCTGGACAATCAGAGCAGGGACAGAGAAAGGGTATAATTGGGCAGGCACGCAGGTTCTGAAAGCTGTCCCCAGTTATACCATATAGGCAACAAGTCTTACTGATGACCCCATCTGGTGGTGGGTCTTGAGCCCATTACGCTGTCGATACGGTCAGTATTGCCCCAGAATTTAGGCTTTCAAGTGCCAGACTAAAATGATTGATCCAGGTTCAGGAACATAGTTGTTGACACACACATGTCATTTTCAGTGATTTCCTTTATTTATCAAGTCCATGCTTAAAAATATGAGTGAGCATTTTGTGTGTATATTTATAACAGCTGAACTCCAGCAGCTGTTAAAATCTGACAGAACAGCATGAAAATAGCCTCAGGCTGTGTTGACCTTCCATTCATATAAAATGGCTTGTTTATCAAGCAAATGAATATTAAGGGTTATTAGTCCTCATTAAGGGATTTTAGCAAATTAAAAGGTTGATAGATAGCACTCGTCTTTACCCTTTTGTTCCCAAGGCCAGTGCTGGTGATCTCATTGGACATTAATAAATTGTAGATGTTCAGGAGCAAGGAAAGTTAACGTGCGTGTGGTCACAGGAGTGTGTGCACGTGCGCACGCGCACACACACACATACACACAGTATCAATCCCATGTTAAAAATTTTATTTCCAAGGGCTGAATCTTAGAACAATCTCAAAAATGTTAGAAAAAGGAAATTTATGTGATTGATTTTTTGTTAAAAACATCATCTTTCTCTGTGTTTCTAGATTATGAGCAATGACATTAATGAATTCTTATTAAAGAAACAAAAGAAAAACTTAATTTTTGTTACCTTTTTTTATTACTTTCCTTTTCCAGTCTTATCTTTTTTATATTACATCAGATGATTGGCTTCACTAGCTGATACATATTTTATATTTTAACATATTTTGTCTGATTACAAAAACAATAGATTTCTATATAAATATGAAAATATGCTATAAGCATTTTAAAAAATCACTAATGAATCACCTGGGGAAGTTATTATGAATGCTTTACTTTATTTCTTTCAGTCTTTTTTACTTAATGTGTATGTCATAGTATATGTTATGTATACTATAGTCATATAAAACTTTATTATATGTGCATTTAATATATTAGTTTAATGTAATATGTCATATCTATTGTATATTTTGTTAAATGGGCTTGTAGTATGCACACTGGTGTCTTGTTGTTTTTACATCATAGGATATTCATTAATATAATAAAATATTGAGTGAAAACCTGATTTTAATGGCTGTATAATACTGTTCAATAAATGTTTCTTAACTCATTTAAATTTTGTTTTTTGGTAGGGAAGATTAGCCCTGAGCTAACCTCCATTGCCAATCCTCCTCTTTTTCCTGAGGAAGATTGGCCCTGAGCTAACATCTGTGCCCATCTTCCTCTATTTTATATGTGGGATGCCTGCCACAGCTTGGTTTGATAAGTGGTGCGTAGGTCTGCACCAGGGATCTGAACCTGTGATCCCAGGGTCGCAGAAGCGGAGCAGGCAAACTTAACCACTACACCACGGGGCCAGCCCCTCATTTAAGTTTTTTGTGTGTGTGACAGTGATAGCTTTGTCTCTAATTACGTTTTGTTTTAACTTAGATCTCTAAACTCTTTCTCATCTTTGTATTTTTTTGTGTTTGTGAGGAAGATTGTCCCTGAGCTAACATCTGTGCCAATCTTCCTCTATTTTGTGTGTGGGACGCCACCACAGCATGGCTTGATGAGCAGTGTGTAGACCCACCCCCGGGATCCAAACCCTCAACTCCAGGCCGCTGAAGCAGAGTGTGCGAACTTAACCATTACACCACGGGGCCGGCCCCTCATCTTTATATTTTTAAACTTTTCTGTCATTTTCTTTAGGTGTATCCCTTGTAAATAGGTTTTTAAAATTTTCTTTAACCTAATCTGAGATTATATAGGCATTTTTATTCTTTTATTACAGAAGTAAAAGTGTTTCTTGCCCAATAATTAGAGATTATGGATAAGTTATATATAAATCAGTAATTTTCTCCCCCTACCTGTTAATATTTTAATGTATATGTTTCAATTTTTCATATATATGTATATATACACAAACATTTATTTATCAACTAAAATAAGTATTCTAAATGAGGGCAATTTTTTTAGTGCTGTTACTTAATAAAATATTCTTAAATTTTCACATTGTTTTATATAGTTTATGGAAATATTTTTAATGGCAAATGGTACCCCACTGTATCACTGTATCATAATTTTTTAATCAGTTCCTTTGACCCTTTACATTATTTCCATTTTTTGCATTAATAAAGATGGCTACAGTAAATAATCTTGTAGCTAAGTCTTTGACACATCAATCATTATTTCTTTAGAATAAAATCCTAGAAGTGAAATTTGTGGGACAAAAGGTATATGATATATAAGGATTTTGGTTCAAAAAAGATTTAATTTCTTATTTCAGTTGCCTTGTTTTGTATTTTCTGCTTGCTCTGCTTTCTTGTAAATTATTTTGCTCTTAGGCCTCTATTTTTTGTTTTCTCTTAGTGAAGTGAAATAGTTATAGCCCATTTTTATTAGTGTTTTCCTTTAAATTAAAGAAATTCTTAAAACTTAATTTTTCTAATTATAAGTATTAAGTATGAAACTGATTATTATTAATTTACTGTTATTTGTTGTCTGTCTTCAAGTGTTGGAATGAAAGGGAATTAACTTTATTTTGGCATTCTAATGTGTCAGAAACTGTCTGATAAACCACCTTGGACCCTCGTATTCCCGGGTTTGTATATGTTGCAGTAGCAGGTGTTGGGTGGAAGAATCTAGTCCAGGCCCAGAAAGAATGATCGTAGAACTGGGGGAGACTTTGGAATATTAGACGCAAAGCTGAAAAGGGACATAGCCGACATGGCCTCAGTGGGCAGCAGAGATGGCAAAGAGATCCAAGGGCCAGCAAGCCAGGCAAATAGCTTGGGGTGCAGGTAGGGAGACCTAGGTAGGGCTAAGCAGCAGGATGTACCTCCAACACAGTGGAATTAAGTACATTAGTCAAAAGCCAAACTCCAGGAGCCTTGATGAAAATATTTTTATTGGGCATGGCTTAGCCTGCTACCATCAAAGTCCTGGCATGGATAGCATGGATGGTGGCCAATAGGAAACACCAACAAGAGGCTGAGTCAATGTCTTCTGGCAGGGGCATCTCATGCCTTCTTGTTCAGGCCAAAACTGAAGCTGCTGGATGAGCCAGGTGGCTCCCTCAGGTAGACAGTTAGAGTCATCAGACCAGAGAGTTAGGCACTTGATTTTCCTTGTGTAAAGTCAAGTTAGACTAATTACCTCAAGCAACATGTATAACTAAGCCATTTCTCTGATACATTTTAGTCCTTTGTCACCTTTTTGGAAGATCTAGAAATATTGTCCCAAGATAATTAGTTTACTTAAGCCAACATTTAAAAAATACTTTTTTTTCCACTTTCTTCCCATATTCCATACTCTTTAATTTTATCAGAGTGAAAATTTTCACTGACTGAAAGGTTCTAAAAATTTTTAATAGCTTTATCTGAAAATCAAAAAACTGTGGTGTCAGTTGCTATAGAAATTCTCAGAAACAGATCGAAACAATTAAAATAGTCTTTCAACTTGTGTATGAATACAAATTTCAAATCTATTAGTTTTTCTTCATGGAATAATAAATGGTCTATTTAAAAATATTACATATAATTACTTCAGCAAATTAGATAGATTTTTAAAAATACACAGTTAAGTGGCTATGTTTTAAAATGACCTAACCACTGTATTGAAAAAATAAATCTAATTGTCCAAATATTCTTATTCTCTAATAAAGATGTATTCTTTGCATTAAATGTCAGCTTAGTTCATTTTTAAATGAACTCACTCAATTCTCACTCTTATTTTACTTCTAGACTTCTATTTCCTGTATTAAGATGTGTAATTTCAAATTTCCTTTGAACTTCCAAATCTAATCTGAAAGATAAATGAAATTAATATAAATTCATTATCCTTCTATCTACAAACCTGTTCTGATTACTTTAATTTATTAGCAAGGATATTGCTTTACTTTTCTTAGTACTTGGCAGTTTTTAAAGTACTGTTACATCTGTTATGTGACTTGATATTTTAACAAATAGTTAAGATAGATATTAACCATATCAAGGAGGATAAAGTTGAGATGGAATAACTTGTCTGACGACTTCTAGACTAGAAAAACACGGATTGTCCTTTGTATCTTTGTCACACTCTCACTCATATTTATGTTTTTAATCTCTTTCAGTTTCTCAGTTACCAAATTGCGTATTTCCTTCATCTTGATAATTTATCTCAACAAGGGACCCCAACCTGTTCCAATAACTTTTAAATCCTTACTAAAAAGATGACTGCTAATATTTATTAAATGTCTTAGAGTAATGAAATGCCTTTCAAGTGTTATAGGTTTTCAACGTTGAGACTGATCCATTTATTTTAAGATTGTAATCATTTATATGACATTTCCGTAACCAGGAACTATATATCTATATTTTGCTTTTACTTAATCCTAGGATTTGGAGTTGTAGGGTTACTGTAGCTGCTCCAATTAATAAACACATTTTTTTTTTTTTCTCCCTGCTGTAAGAGTCCAGTGTGGATATTCCTGATTAGTAGGGCAGTTTTCCTCCATGGGGTTATTCAGGGAACTCGGGCTCTTTCCACCTTTTGATTCCATCATCCCTTGGGGCCTCTGAGTTCTGTACCTCAGGTCCATCTGCTTCTTAAAAGCTTCAGGGTGGAGATGACACAATCCCTTCTTCTCACATTCCTTTGGTGGGAACTAGTCACATGGACAAACCTGAAATGTATCTCTGATTGAGCAGCTATGTCTCAGCATCACCACCATGCTAGGAAATAGAGAGGGCAAAAATTATGTGGACAATTAGCCATCAACGTCACAGAAGATTAAAACTACAAATACCCCAAAGATAACACATTTGATGCTATTTAATAATGAGGCAGTATTGAGGGGGCTTCGGGCAGAGGTTTTTAAGAGCACGTGCAAAGGGTCAAGCTGTGTTCAACCTCCCCACTCTTCTGACTGGTTATGTTTTAGAATCCTGTCCACCTCAATCTCCATCTGACCATCTGGAAGACATGAGCGCAAGGCTGCACTTTCTGGGCCCTATTTACAAACATCTTGTCCCCAACTATGCATCTACTAATAGCTTCAGTCTCCTGCTTTGAGGGAAAGACTTCCAGCATCTGTTACTTCAGATGGAGAAGATTCGGCTCCAGTATTTCCTAGTCAGTAGCTGGTGCACTAATAGGTGAATGGAGTTGAAAGATTCCTGTTTTAAATAACCATCCTTAAGATCTGACAGAGCATGAGAGGAAGATCTAGTTATGTTTATAAAGAATTTTTTAACTCTAAAAGAATTGCTAAATTAAGAAGCCCTCATGGTTTAACTATCACAAAAGTTATAATATTGCAAGTGGGAAGACTCTCAAACATTACCTATTATTGAGACTGTAACCTGTTTTTCAAATTCTACCACAGCTTGTTCATATCCATTGTAAGCACTGAGTATCAGGAATGCATACGGTGTCTGACGGAAATTCTTCACGCTACTTGAGCTCATTTCCTCATGTGCTATTCTCCTGCAGAATAGAGACAATTGCTAGTTATGATATTTGGCCTACTGAACTTTATTTTACGATTGCCCATGTGTTTTTATTTTCTTAGGAATAATTTTTAAATTCCCGGGATTATAATTTAAATTTGCCCTCAATCTTCAGTATTGATTTTACCTGTATCTTGCATTTCAGAATTAATCAATCAAATATTCTATGCATAATATCACTGTCAATATTTAAGGAATAATATTAGCTTTCTGATTGACAATAAGTCTTGCTTTTGAAAACCAACAAAAATGCGGGAAGCTAGTAAGAGTACAAGTGAAAATATCAGATAGATTAGCATAGAGGGGAGCTCCCTGTGTCCTTCATGTGGACTTTCAAAGGAATAATGCACATAAATGAGAAAAACCAAATTAAATTAAGTTTATAAGCTACAGTATCTTGCCGCAGATTTCAGTTTTTATACTTGTATAATTAACTGTGCTGCTTGTTAACTTTACAGAATCCTTTTAAGTCTTGTTACTTAACCATAGCCTCATGCTAGTTCATTATGGAAAATGTAAGCCAAAAGTTGTTGTTTTTTTTTTTAGGAATATAATTCATTCAGGTGCTTTAAAGCACTTAACGTACAGGGTCTACAAAATTAGCTGCACTTGTCAGATAATTTTCAAGCCAGATATTAAAAAGGAGCATGTGGAGGATCCTCTCTCTTAGATTTGGGCCAAGCCTGCAAGAGTGCGGTTCATTGAAATCATGGTGTGCTCCAATAATAAAATGAGAATTCACTGAGGACAGAAAATGCTAATCTACCATTCCCTGTAAATGAAAGTTAGAAAATAAAGTGACAAGAACTGTACAACTGTGGAGATAATGGAGCTCACCTACTGAGCTGGACCACCAGGCGAGATGATTTTCGTAAGTATCATTTTAACCAGGAAAATTGATGCCATACAACAATGATAAAAGGATTCACAGGAGGGTTTCTTTCTTTTTTTTTTTTTTTTTTTATTGTTGTTGTTTTTTAAAGAGCATTAACTTCTGAAACCATGCTGAAATGCAGTGGATTAGAAGATAGAGAACCTGAATTCCAGACCAAATTTGTAACATTTCATCCTACATGTAGTTGCCGTGAGAATTGAATGCGATCATATATCTGAAAGTGACTGATGCAGGTACTAGATTCAGGAACCCTTTCAATCTCTTTCTGGAAACTATGTAGGATCAAATTCCCTGATGGTGGCACTGGGATTGATCTGCTGTGAATTGTATTCACCTGCATATTTGTGTCACTTTGTGCATTGGAACATTATTTTGAGCACAGGGTCTCTTCCTTACTCACTATTTTATCCACCTCATTGCTGACCACAGTTCTTCCAAAATCTCCTCGAAAAAATATTTATTGACTTTAATTGAGTAATTGAATTTAAAATGAAAATGAAATTGTAATTCTGACTTTGTCTTCTCCTTTGTAATATTAGGTTGAGGAGGCTATTCCGGGACAGAGGGAAGTCTAGCTTTGCAAACAAAATCTTTAGAAATCCAAAAGGATATGGAATAGGAAATAAGAAAAATTTGATCAAGCCAGCCCTTCCACATTCCCTTGAAATGATACAATTCTACCATAGTTTTGAGTTTGTGGATCCTCTTGAGATTTATTCATTATCACTATATTTGCAGGGAACTGTGTAGAGCAGAGAGGTAAGAGAACATTGCCCTTTATGGTCTCAGTTCACTAACTCATTTTATGTATTTTGCTGCTAATTTGAGCCAATTCAGATTCATAGCCTTGCAGTAAAGGTAAGTCTTACAATTTAGCGGTGCATTAGGCAAACTAACTGAGAAAACACCGTTTTTGTAGAGGGGATGGTGCAGAGGAGTAGTGAGTTCCTTTGTAAGAAATTGATTCTACCTTGCTTCAAACTTTCAGGCATTTGGAAGTTCAGAGTTGAACCTAACTGAGATGAGAGAGGGAGAGAGATAGAGAATTTGCATGCACACAGTCAATAAACAGATATTTATGTAGGACTTACTAATCAACAAATCACTTGCTACAAATGGTGGAAACCAATAAACAGTGAAGGACAAGAAGAAAGTAACATTTATCAGCACCTACTTTGGGCAAGGCCCTTAGTTCAATGCTGTATATTTGCTATCTTACTTGACTCACATCAATTCAATGTGGAAGATATTATCACTTCCATATCACTTATGAGGAAATTGGGGCTTGGTGAAGGAACTCGCTTAAGGTGATTATGAGGATAAGGAAAGAGACAGGATTAGAATTCAGATCTGTTGTCTTCAATGTCCATGCCCTTTCCACACTACTGTGCTCTCTGCCTAGCTAGTAAAAAGTATTTGGGGATTTACTGATACCAGGCAGAGTTATCAGCAGGACTTCATTTGAGCTATGTGCACCAGAGGCCATAAAAGAGAGAAACCATCTCTGAGCACAGATTCTATTTCTCCACACACAATTGGGTAGGCTTTAGGCAAAAGTGTGATGTAGATGACTATTGTTTCTTATCTCAAGTCATCATTATTGACCTTTCCACTTTTTTCTTGGCATCTCTTCCTTCAGGTCTTCTGTCTTCTTTGTACCCATAAAAACAGGAAAGGGTTGGTGTCAGGCGTTATGTGTATAGGGTTTTAGTCCCTGCATTAACTGCATTTCGTTTTTAAACTGTTTTTATTTTAAAAAATAATACATGCACGTAGTTAAAATGTACTTCAAGATACAACAAAAAAACAGCAGGCCCTGCTCCACCCCTCTTGGTTCCTGAATCCCACTTCTCTGATGCAAATACCTTCAACTGTTTAGCCATTTCTTTTAATAATTGCTCTTTTTTTTTCTTTATTAATAACAGGCCCACTCAGCTACATCTTTGTTTATGCATTTAATTTTAAGCATTATCTATTAACTTCTCCCCAGGGAGGTTGAAAATTTAGTTCTCAAATATTCCCTTACATAGGGCCGGCCCCGTGGCTTAGTGGTTAAGGGCGTGCGCTCCGCTACTGGCGGCCCAGGTTCGGATCCCGGGCGTGCACCGAAGCACCGCTTCTCTGGCCATGCTGAGGCCGCGTCCCACATACAGCAACTAGAAGGATGCGCAACTATGACACATAACTACCTACTGGGCCTTTGGGGGAAAAAAAGAAGGAGGATTGACAATAGATGTTAGCTCAGAGCCGGTCTTCCTCAGCAAAAAGAGGAGGATTAGCATGGATGTTAGCTCAGGGCTGATCTTCCTCACCGAAAAAAAAAAAAAAACCACAGAATAGGAGAAACTATTTGCAAAAGACTCATCTGATAAAGGACCGTTATTTAAAATATAAAAAGATTTCTTAAAACTCAACGATAAGAAAACAATATGATTAAAAAATGGGCCAAAGACCTGAACAGATACCTCACCAAAGAAGATACACAAATGGCAAATAAGCATATGAAAAGATGCTGCACACCACATGTCATCAGGGAAATGCAAACTAAAGCAATAATGAGATAACACTCTACACCTATTGGAATGGTCAAAACGTAGAATGCACAACTCAACAACAAAAAGATGAACAACCCGATCAAAAAATGGGCAAAGGATATGAATAGCCATTTTTCCAAAGAAGATGTACAGATGGCCAACAGGCACATGAAAAGATGTTCAACATCACTAATTATTAAGGAAATGCAGAATGGCTATGATTAACAAGAAAAGAAATAACAAGTGTTGGAGAGGATGTGGAGAAAAGGGAACCTTCATACACTGCTGATAGGAATATAAACTGGCACAGCCACTATTGAAAACAGTATAGAGATTTCTCAAAAAATTAAAAATAGAAATACATATGATCCCTATGAAATAAAAAAATCCATATGAAATAGCTGTTTCACTACTGAGTATTTATCCAAAGAACATGAAATCAGTAATTTAAAATGTTTTATGCACCCCATGTTCATCGTAGCATTGTTCACAATAGACAAGATGTGGAAGCAAGAAGCAAGAAACAAGAAGCAACAAAATGTGGTATATATACACAATGGAATACTGCTCAGCCATAAAAAAAGCCAAAATTATGGCATTTGCAATAACATGAATGGACCTTGAGGGTATTGTGCTAAGCAAAATAAATCAGACAGAGAAAGGCAAATACCATATGATTTCACCCATATGTGGAAGATAAAAAAAAAACAAACACATAGATAAGGAGAACAGATTAGTGGTTACCAGAGAGGAAGAGGGTAGGGGGAGAATGAAAGGGGTAAAGGGGCATATATGTATGGTGACAGATAAAAACTAGACTATTGGTGGTGAACACGATACAGTCTATACAGAAACTGAAATATAATAATGTACACCTGAAATTTACACAATGTTTTAAGACAATATGACCTGAATAAAATAATTTTTTTCCCTTTTACTCCCCAAAGCCCCAGTAGATAGTTGTATGTCATAGTTGCACATCCTTCTAGTTGCTGTATGTGGGACATGGCCTCAGCACGGCCGGACAAGCGGTACGTCGGTGCACGCCCGGGATCCGAACCCGGGCCGCCAGTAGCGGAGCGTGCACACTTAACCACTAAGCCCCAATAAAATAATTTTTTAAAGAAAGAGAAGAGAAAAAAATGCAAATTTTAGAACACTGACAACACCAAATGCCGATGAGGATGTGGAACAATAGGAACCCTCATGCATTGTTGGTGGGAGTGCAAGATGGTACAGCCACTTTGAAAGACAGTTTGGCAGTTTCTTACCAAATTAGATATATCTTATCATATGATCCAGCAATCATACTCCCTGGTATTTATCCAAATGAATTGAAAACTTATGTCCACACAAACGCCTGTACACAGATGTTTACAGCAGCATTATTCATAATTGCCAAAACTTGGAAGCAACCAAGATGTCCTTCAGTAGGTGAGTGGTTAAACTGTGGTACATCTGGACAATGGAATATTATTCAGTGCAAAAAAGAAATGAGCTATCAAGCTATGAAAAGATGTGGAAGAACCTCAATTGCATATTACTAAGAGAAAGAAGTCAGTCTGAAAAGGCTACATACTGGATGATTCTAACTATATGACCCTATGGTGAAAGTAAAACTATGGAAACAATTAAAGAATCATTGGTTGCTGGGCGTTAGAGGGGAAGAAGAGATGAAGAGGCAGAGCACAGAAGATTTTGAGTGCAGTGAAACTATTCTGTATGATACTACAGTGGTGGATGATTGTCATTATACATATGTCAAAGCCCATAGAGTCTACAACACCAAGAGTGAACCCTAATGTAAACTATGGACTCTGGGTGATACTGATGTATCAGTGTAGGTTCCTTGATTGTAGCAAATGTAGTTCTCTCCTAGGAGATGTTGATAGTGGGGCAGGTTGTCTGTGTGTGTTGGGGGGTGGTATATGGCAACTCTCTGTACTTTCCCCTTAATTTTGATGTGAATCCAAAACTACTTTAAAAAATAAAGTTTATTAATAATAAAAAAAAGAATTGAGAGTATGATCCATTGAACAGAATTTAACTAATTACTTTAGCCATGTTTACAGAGTATTTCAACGATTAAAATATCACCTACAGGAAGAGTCAATTGAAAGTGTGATCAATTTAAACATTTTTAACCACAAAATAAAATCGTAAGAATAGTTGCAGGTAATTCTATGAAAATTTAAAAATAATAAGACCATATTGGAAAAAGATAGCATTTTTCAGGAAATGCCAGTAATGTGGCATTAGAAATAGGTAGAGCTAAGAAATGGATTAAAGTACGTGATTATGATTATATACCAAGAATATTCTATTTATGTAATTTTTAAGGTTTAGATAATCCACACAAAGCGTTTTTTCCTTTAGGTTATTTCAACTTTTTAGAGAGAGCATCATTTTTAAAGAAAATAGAACAAAATTGTTTTATAAGTCCACCACTACAATGTAACTAATATCTCTTGGTCAGTAAATCAATATTTGTTTAATGCCTTCTTTCACTGGACTGAGAATAATATGGTTACCCTATCTATCAATTGGGAAAATTTGACAGCTTAATGATATTGAGACTTTTAACCCATGAAAATGATATTTCCCTCTATTTACTTAGGTTTTCTTTAATGCCTCAATAATATTTTATAGATTTCTCCATAAAGATTTTGCATATCATTTGTTAGATTTGTTTCTAGGTATTTGATTTTGTTCCATTTTAATGTAAACATTATGTTTTAAAAATTTATTTTTTGTTCATTTTAGGTATATAAAATTCAATTATTTATGTAGATTTTTTAGAAATATTGCAAAATTTACTTATTAATTCAAATAATGCATTATACAATCTTATGAATGGTCTAAGAACTCAACCATATCTATAGTAAATAATGATTTTTTATTTTTTCTTTCCAGTTCTTATACATTTTATTTCTTTTTTCTTATTGCACTGGAGAGAACCCTCAATACCATGTTGAATGAAAGTGGTGATAGTGAGCGTACTTTTTAAAATTCCCAATCTTAAAGAGAAAGCTTTCAACATTTCACTATTAAAGATGATATTTTACATAATTTTTCCATAGATCTTCTTTGACAGATTAAGGAAAGTTTCTAAAAAATTTTAATGATGAATTTATGGTAAATTTTGTCATATTTTCAGCATGTGTTGAGATAATCGTATGATTTTTATCCTATATATTCTGTTAATGTGATTATTTCTATGTGTTCAACTGACCTTGCATTCCTGGGTCCATCTTGATTGTGTCGTATTATAATTTTCACATGTTGCTAAACATACTTTGTTTAGAATTTTTGAATCTATGTTTATGAATTAGATTGGAATATAATTTTTATTTTTCAAAATGTCCTTATTTGGTTTCAAGGACATGCAGAATTTAAAAAATGAATTAGGAAGTATTTCTTCTGTTTCCATTCTCTGAAACAGTTTGAAAAAGAAGGGTATTATGTCTTTCTTAAGTGTTTCATAGAATTATCAGTGAAACTACCTAAATCTGGTGTTTTAATTATGGACTTAATTTTGCTAATAGTGATAGGATTATACATTTGTCAGTTTTGGTAACTTTTATTTTTTAAGTAATTTGCATTTCTCTAAAGTAGTTGAATTTATTTGCATAAAAATGTTTCTAATATTCCCTTTTTATCTTTTAATGTCTACAGAGTCTTTGGTGCTGCTTCTCTTTCAATTAATCTATTTTATTGTATTTTATTTTATCATTCTCTCCAGATTTTTATCAATTTTGGGTCATTTTACCTTTTTGATCCTTTCTTTTTTTTTTTTCTTTAAAGATTTTATTTATTTATTTATTTTCCCCCCTAAAGCCCCAGTAGATAGTTCCATGTCACAGCTGCACATCCCCCCAGCCACTGCATGTGGGACGCGGCCCCAGCACGGCCGGAGAAGCAGTGCGTCGGTGCGCGCCCGGGATCCGAACCCAGGCCGCCAGCAGCGGAGCGCGCGCACTCAACCGCTAAGCCACGGGGCCGGCCCTTTTTGATCCTTTCTAATGTATGTTTGTTTTCTGTTTTTTTGATGATAGCTTTTTATAATTTCCTTCCTTTTACTTTTTAAATTTTATTTTAGTCTCCATTCCAAACTTCTTAATGGACAATTTGCTCATGCTTTCAGCCTTAAGTCTTTTCCAGTATACCCAGTTAGGACTATAAACTGCCCATCAATCATGGTCTTAGTTGCTTTATTGCACTGTGTACATAGACCATATTTTGTATGATTTCAGTTCCAGTAAGTGGTCAACTTTGGTAAATGCCCCAGAGTTTTAGAAAATAAGTTTGTTCTGCAGTTGTTGGATGAAACGTTCTGTGTTTGTCAACTAAGTTAAGGCTATTGTTCTTTAATTTGTTCTTAGTATGTATGCATGTATATATGTATGTATGTATTTAGCTTATTCTTTCATAATGAGAAGGATGTGTTAAAATTTCAAACTGTTATTGAATATTTTTCCTTTATTTCTGCAAATATTTGCCTTCTATGCTTTAAAGCTATAGTATTAGGTGTTCACGTATTTAAGACATTTTATATTCTCCTGGCAAATTAAACCTTTTATCATTTTGAAGTGTCCTTCTTTATCTTTAGTAATTCTCTTTGACTTAAAGATTGCTTTGTGTGATAATTATGTTTATATCAGCATCTTTTGGACATGACTTGCATGGCATATATAGTTCCTATTCTTTTACTTTCAACTTTCTTTTTCGTCACAGTTTAGATATTTTTTGTTATTGCTGAGATATTTTAATTCAGTCTATTTTCTTTTAATTTTTAAATCTAATCCCTTTATGTTTACTATAATGGTTTAAATTTTGTTTTTAAATCTACCATCATTCGGTAGTCCTTCTGTTTTTTCCACTTCCCTTGGATTGATGAATTATTTTTTTCCTATCAAAGTTGTATATTCTGGAAGAATATACAAATATACAAACTGCTAGAAGCAGTTTTTAGTATTTGTTCTAGAACATACAACTTGCATCCTTTTTTTATCAAAATTTAACATTAATTGATATGCTCTCCTCATCCCTGACAATGCAAGGACCTTTGAACACTTTAGCTCAATTTGTTTTCCTCTTTAAGCACTGTTGTTGTTGAGTATTTTTTTTTTGTGAGGAAGATCGGCCCTGAGCTAACATCTGCCAACCCTCCTCTTTTTTTTTTTTTTTGCTGAGGAAGACTGGCCCTGGGCTAATATCCATGCTCATCTTCCTCTACATTATGTGGGACGCCACCACAGCATGGTTTGACAAGTGGTGCATCGGTGCACACCCGGGATCCGAACCAGTGAACCCCGGGCCGCCGCAGCAGAGTGCACGCACTTAACCGCTTGCACCATTGGGCCGGCCCCTGTTGTTGAGTATTTAATTCTTCATATATATTTAAACTAAAATGATATTTTTTTTTTATCTCATAGCATCAATATTCGTTTATATATGCACATATTTCTTGTCTTCATGGCTTTTAATTTATTCCTATATTTGTAACCTTCCATTTTCATTGATCTATATCAAGTACATCATTGAGTGTTTCCTTTTTCATAGGCCTGCTATGAATTCTTTTAGATTTTATTTGCCTGAAATATCTCTGTTTCACCTTCATTTTTGAAGAAGATATTATTTTGGTAGAGAACTCTAGGTTGACATGTATGTTTTAAGCACATTAAAATATCATTTTATTTCTTCCAGCTTCTCTTTTTCTTCTGTAGATAAGTTAGCTGTCAGCATAGTTGTTGCTACGTTGAAGTTAATCCTTTCTTTCTACCTCCTCTTTTAAGATTTTTTACTTTATCTTTAATTTTCTGTCAGTTTTCCATGATGTGTTTAGCTGTAGGAGTCTTTTTATTTGTTGTATTTCAAGTTTGTACAGCCTCTTGAATTTGTGGTTTACTGTCCTCAATCAGTATTGGAAAGTTCTTGCTTAGTATTCTTTCAAATAATGCGGTAATCCTCTTCTCATCTTTTTTGTTTTGTTCAAATGACCCAAAATTATAGATCCTCACACTCTATAATCCCAGTCCTTTACTCTCTTTTTGGCATTTTTCTCTTTTTTTTCTCTTTATGCTTCATTCTACATATTTTCTTACAACTCATTTTCAAGTTTACTAAGAATTTTTGCAGCTGTTGCTATTTTACTTTTAAAACAATCCATTGAGTTTTTAATTTAGTTATCATATTTACTAGTTCTAGAATTTTCGTGTCATTGTTTTTCATGGCTTCTACTTTTCTGCCCAAATGTCCAAAATTGTCTTTTTATATCTCTAAAGATATTAAGCCTAGTCACTTTAAATTCTTTTCTGATATCTGGAGGTCATATTATTCCTTTTCTATTGTTTGTTGTATCTGGAGAGTTTCATCCCTATTGACATGTTGCCTTGTACTCTTGTTTTGGATTATGTGGTCAAACAGTATTTTCAAATTGGAGAAATAATTTGTGCCCTAGCATTATATTATCTTCCTCCAGAGAGGATTTACGTTAGCTACTTCCAGGCACCTGAGGCATTGATCATACAGGAGAGCCTCAGTTCAATTCCAGTTGTTGTGATGACTTGAGGTCAAGCTACAATTTCAGTGAGGGGCTGTTCACCTCTGGTTCACTATTACATCTAACATTAAGGCTTTTCATGCCTCACCCCCAAAAGATGGATTTACCTACCTCCCCAACTTAGTAGGACCTTGAGTCCAATCCTATTCTTCCTTGTGATGATAGGCTATATAAAGTGATTCCTAACTGACCTTCCAGAGTCCTCAAAAAAATGTCCCCAAAGACAAGCTTATCTTCCTGGACCTCTGTCCTCTGTATCCTGGCCTTGTAATGTTTTACTCTCTTGTTAGTTCTACAAAGTCTTAAAATACATTATTTTTTTCTTTTTTTATAATTTTATTTATTTATTTATTTTCCCCCCAAAGCACCAGTAGATAGTTGTATGTCATAGCTGCACAGCCTTCTAGTTGCTGTATGTGGGACACAGCCTCAGCATGGCCGGAGAAGTAGTGCGTCGGTGCGCACCTGGGATCTGAACCCAGGCCGCCAGCAGCGGAGTGTGCGCCACCCAACCACTAAGCCACGGGGCTGGCCCAAAATACATTATTTTTTATAACACATTATCCAGCTTTTCTAATTGTCCTCAATAGCAGTATTAAATTATATTAACCGTTCTGCCATTAACAGAAGTAGAAGCTTTAGTAGAATTTATTTCATTTACTTGTTAAAAAACTGAACCCTGCCCCCCCCAAAAAAGCATAAAATATCATGAATGTTTTTAAAATTTAAAAATAAGGTACCTGCAATTTTTTAAACATTTAATTTGGCAAAAAAATAAAAGACACAAAATAAAACACAAACTTATTGGTTTAGTTGTAACAGAAATGCCATTTTAAATAGCTTGGATATGAAAGTATTGGCTTATTTAACCAAATTATTGAAGAGGGCTGTGACAGGGCTGCCTTCAGGAATGACTAGATTTAAAGAGCAAAACACTGTGAGGATGACACCTCCCTTGGTTCTTGTGTGTCTTCTGCTCTTTAGGTGTTGACTTTACCCTACTGCAGACAAGCTTTGTCATCATGATAGGGAATACAGCTAGTGATAGTGTTGAGTTTACATCCTTAAATCTTGCCACCAGAAAGGGGAAATGGAGCTTTTCCTTTCCACCTTTCCTTCTTCCCACCAAAATCCAATAAGAAGAATTCTAGGAAATGCCTAGAAAATACTTGTCTTAGGTCCTATGGCTGTCTTTGGATCATCACTGTGGTCAGTTTCTACAACTTGGCATAGATCGTATGTCCATCTTTGGACCCATCACTATGGTCAGTTTCTCTAGGAGGGGTTATTCTTATTGGCCACAGCTGATGCTAGCCATGGGATCAGGGTCTGTGTGTGAGAGAAGAAGAATAGGGGAGAAGAACAATTGGGCAGAGCAAAACAATGACCCCTCTATTATGCTACATGAAACCTTTCACAAATAAGTCCCATCTCCTTCCAACATCATGTTTTACTATTGCTTCTTTCATACTTGTATTCTTGTTACAGTAAATGTCTCAGTCTTTTCTCCAAATGTGCCATGTCTTTTAATGATTCCGTGTTGATTTCCTGCCTAGAAATACCTTCTGTTACATGACCTGTCATTGCCTACACGTTTTTGAAGATACAGCTTAAAGATCACCTCTGCATGTTTTCTCTCTTTCCCTTTCCCCCTTCACTCAAACACACACACACACACACACACATACACACACACACACACACACACTCATGCATACACTCACTGACTCTGGAGTTTCCTACAACTTGTCTGGAAATAATCTCTCCTTCCTGAAGCAGCCCCTCTGCATGCATCCTGTTAAACCAACCTTGTTATATATATTCTGTTATACCATACTCTGATCAACTCCAGTTAGTTGCCATTTCTTATACTTATATACTCGTAATTTGCCACATCAAAAACAGGCTATAAACATCTATTGAATGAGTAAATGACAATCAACATCCTCCAAGGTTTAGAGCTCAACTTAATACTCAGTCAATATTAACTGACTGTCTATTCTCCCAGGAAACAGTTCTAATATATGCATAAGAATCTCCTCACTTTTCCAGCAGTCTAGGGTTGAGAGAAGAACCACTGGACATGCTCTTTAGCCATTAATTATCTTTGTTTACTTCCTTAGCCCTGGGAGAGGACAGCATACTGTCATGTGTGTAGTAGCATATTCTGTTTGCCAGGTTATTAATTGCAGGAAACTTGGTTAAATCCTGCTTCCATGAAAAAAATGGGTGAAAAGAGAAAGTAATAAATGAAATGTGAGAGGTAGATTTCCTTTTTGCCTCTTATGGACATAGTGTGACTGTACCGTAATGGATTATCTCTTAGGAAAGAAATGTTTCGTGTCGTCTCTTTGATGTTGCATTTGCACTCCCCCTCAGCACGTCTTCCCTGTTATGCAGCCTGGGCACTTATTTGTGTTTATCATTTGTTTGGGGAACTCCTTGGGAAGAATCAACCTGTCAGAGAGAATCGATATATTTTCTCTACAAACAAACTAAACATTAGGAGTTCCATAATATAGTGGCGCCATATCTTATGAAATTCCTGTCAAAAAGATGAATCAAAGAAAAGTATAAACAACCTGAGCACCCATAAAATAATCGCAGCAGGAAAATGGTGCTACAGGGACTGACACATTCAAAGAATAGATGTTGAGAGTGGTGCAGTTGGCTGAAGTGCACTGGCATTCCACAGAGGTGCTAGGACAGAAGAGTGTCATTTAGGTTATGCTCTAGTGTCACGGTGAAGGACTCTTGTACTAGGGAACTGTGTATCAAAAGCTTCAGTGGTAACATCTATAGCCACTCGCCAAAGTCTCCCAAGCAGAGTCCTTTAATCATACTTTAGTTATGTGAGGCTTTCATTTGGATGAACGATGCCTTGAGGAATCATAGCTTTATGGGTGTTTCTGGATGGAGATACATACCACAGAATGGAAGAAATATTCACCAGATAGCATCAAATAGTATTTATTTATTTGGGGAAATTTCACCAAGTGTTAAAAACACTTACCTTTATTCTGCCATTTTGGGGAGATAGATTTTTCAAACGGAAAAAGGCAGGGAGGATGTATTAGTTTTTTTTTTTTTTTAATTATTGTGTAACAAATTCCTACAAACTCAGTGGCTTAAAATGATGTCTGTTTATTTGTTCATGGTTCTTTAGGCCAGAAGTCTGGGCATGGTATAACTGAGTTCTATGCTCAGGGTCTCAGGGGACTGAAATCATGGTATGAGCTGGGCTGAATTTCTACCTGGAGCTCAGGGTCCTCTTCCAAGCTCACATGGTTGTGGGCAGAATCTGGTTATTTGTGATTGTAAAACTGATGTCCCTACTTTCTTGCTGGCCGTTGGCTGGGGGTTGATCTCAGCTCCTGGAGGCTGCTCTCAAGTCCTTAGTACATGGCCCTCTTCATCTTCAAAGCTAGCATCAGAGAATCTCCCTCATGTCAAATCT
Source organism: Ceratotherium simum simum (assembly GCF_057802395.1). Classification (NCBI taxonomy): domain Eukaryota; kingdom Metazoa; phylum Chordata; class Mammalia; order Perissodactyla; family Rhinocerotidae; genus Ceratotherium; species Ceratotherium simum. The sequence goes on from NC_141911.1 coordinate 41,738,320, forward strand.
CTCTGACTTTAGGAAGGGCCATATCCCTTTAAAGGACTTACCTGATTAAGTCACTCCCTTTAAAATAACTCAAAGCCAGCTGATTATTAAATTAATCACGGAGATGATAGTCCATCATACTCACAGTTTTACCCACGTTCAAAAGGAGGGGATTATATAAGGCATGTATACCAGGGATGGGAATATTGGAGGCCATCTTAGAATTCTGCCACCACAATGGATTTCTGTTTTAGGAGGATGACTCTGGCAAAGTATAAATGATAGATTTGAAAAGTATAAAGATATAGCCAATAGGTGTCATCCTGTGTGCCAATTCTAATCACGTGGTGAAAGCTTCCTAGGGCATGGTGCTGAGTACTCACTGAGATGGAAAGATCCTCATAATTAAGCAAAGGAGAGAGGAGTGGCAGCAAATGCACTATGCATTTACCACCCTTGACTTTTAGAGGGCATCCAGGTGGTCCTGGAAATAGACAATGTCAACCTGAATCAGAGCAGGTACAGTAGGAGTGGAGAAGATGCAGAAGATATATACACCAGGAGGCTGTGCTAGACTTTGGACAAGGGAATCAGAGGGAGAAGTGAAGATGATTCTGCTCTGGAGCATCCTATGCGGGCAATTCTCACAGGTCATTTCAGGCAGTAAAAGGTGTATAAGAATCTGGGGTAAGAAGACATTTAGGAGCTGACAGAGGAGTCTCATAGGACAAAACATTCCTCTTGGCAGAAATTAATTCCCATGGGCTTAACACAAAATTTTTTAATAAAAAAATAAAGGTCTGGGATGTTGCCCATATCCCGTGGTAGCCTATGTTTTCTGCAGAGGTCATGATCTGCTGTGCCCATCTCATTCCTTCTCTTGGATCATCCTCGATCTTCATTGATGTTTCTCTTCTAAGTCCTCTTTCTCATCATCTTCTCTGGGTCCAGGGAGTTTTCCTGATGAGTTCCTTTCTCCTTCTCCACTCAGGCAGTCTCATGGGCTCTCTTCTCAAAGTTGAGCAATTCATTTACCAGGACTGAACTGCAAAAGCTTCCATTTTTTCTCTATTTTATGTCCCATCTCTTTGTCTGCCCCAATTCCCTATTGTTCTAATCACTGTGAACAGGTATGACATGTACATGGGGCTGTTCTGGAGCAGTAGGCATCTGGGTCCAGAGCTCAGGAGAGAGGTTAAGGGCTGGGGACTTTTTTTTTTAAATGTAAGCCTTCACTTTTGATTAACATCAGCATTAAAGAGAAACCCCTGACTTCCCTGCATTGATGACAGGAAAGTGTAATGAGAAGTATCCCAGTGTTAGCAAAGTGGTTTTATTTACATCAGCATTTGTAGCCCTGTCACACTTTGAGCTTCTGCGAGTCCAGTGAGATTAGTTTGCCATAAAAAATAAAAAGCTGCAGTTAGGGCAGTAACCATTAGCTGAACATCTACTCTGTGCCAGGTCATTTTATACATGCGGCAATAATGATTGTTTAAGCAAATGGACTCTGGAGCAAGAATGTTTGGGTCCAAATCTCCGTTTTCAACTTACTGACTATATGATCTTCAGTAAGTTACTTAACCTTCTGTGTCTGTTTTCTTGTCTATAAGATGATGATAATAACAGTACTTATCTCCAGACTTCTTCTGCAGACAAATAAATGATACTACTTAAAGCACCTAGAATAGTGTCTTCTACATGGCAAACTCTAAGTAATTAACTGTTATTATTTATATGCATCATAATATTTAACACACATAATTATCCAGCAAGGAAGGGAGGAGTTTTCCATTTATCAGTGAGAAAACTGAGACTCAAAGATGTTAAAAAAAAACAAAAAAAAACTACTTGTCAAATTTGCAATTTGAATCCCGTTGAGTGACTCTGGCAGTCATGTCCTTTCCAGTCTGCCATGATCTTCTGGATTTATCCCCTATGTTTGCATTAAATACAGATGATTGACATTAAAAGAATATTTGTTTTTCTCCTGAATGATTGTTCTGGACTAGATCTAATTGACAGCCACCTAACACAGTGTCTAGTGCACAGGGACTCCATAAATGGCAGGTAGCTGTAATCCTTCTCTATTTCACTTTGAGGTATTTAGGATTAACCTAAATGGATATAACTTTCTAAATTTTTAGTAGATCCATATACCTTACCTCTCCACTGGTAAGTTTCTCACACACAAAAATTCTCTCTCTCTTTTTTTTTTTTCTGGCAGATTTGGTCAATAATAGGAAGAAGGATTTACACTTCATTCTTATTTCCTTATTTTACATTTGTATTCGATGATCGAGATCTTGCCTACGGTAGAATAGTAGGCCACTAAATACAATGGAATCAGTGAATGGTGGACAAAGGGGTTAAAATGTCCTGATTTTCTTCTTGGTTTTCTATTGAAAATAACTAAGAAGTTGTAGAATGAAAAATTCGGATACACTAGATAACCTTCAATAACATTGAAGGTTATTTTTCAGATGTTTTTAATTTACTTTTTGTGGTGTACAGTTCTATGAATTTTAATACATGTATAGACTGTGTAAGTACCAGTACAATCAGGATACAGAGCAATTCCATCATCTCAAAAAGCTCCCTCAAAAGTTATGTTTTAAGTGAATCTTTGTAAAAAAAATAAATAGAAAGGTTAAACTCAGAGATACAGGAAAGAATGAGAAAATAATGAAAAAAAGATTAAAAACTTGAACAAAATCTGAAGACCTGAGTTCTTCTCCTGACTCTGCTGCTAATTATCTGTTTGATTTTGTAGACGTCCTTAACTTTTTTTAAGCCCCAGTTTTTTCATCTTTAAAATAAGACTAGGCTAAATAAGTCCTATTGCTCTTACTTGGTTTTGAATTCTAGAATTACGATTCTGTGTTAGGTCACATGAACCCAAACATTTCACAAGAATTCTTACTTTAGTTGCTAAATATATTTCTTCCATTCTTTTCTTATGATCTACTCATGAGATATAGTCTTTAACCTCATGTTTATATCCATTTCTCAACCTACCCATTGGAAAGATTACTATAGCACATAAAGTATATAAAATCACATTTTCTTTAATTCCCTCTAGAATGTATCGTTTGAATTACTGTTTCATCATTGTAATGATATTTTGCCATAGTGGTACTTAAATGTGATATTTTGATTGATACATATATGTAACAATTTTTAATAGCCCATCTTCGACAAAAAAAGATGAAATCTAAGGAATGACAAGTGACATGAGAAACTCCAACTTTCGTGCTGTCCTCTGTTGCATTTCCTGAAAGTTGTGTTAATTTGATCCACCTTGGCATGGCAAGGTGAAGGAAAGTAAGTGTGTCCTCCACCCAGACTTTTCTATAGCATTTATGTTGTGGCTGACTGTTTTAACAGATGATTTAATCAGGGCCATTTCCCCCTTTCATCTGTGCTGTTTCCTCTGAACTCCAGGAGACACTGTGCTTGGGAAGTAGACACTCAGCGCCTAGAATAGCACCAGCCTTTTGTTGATTGCTTCACAGGCTAAATTTTGTGAAATTAGTGGCAGAGTATTCTCTCATTTTGTCACTAAATCTCCTTTCCCCCCAATGGTCATTTAGCATCCCCTCTGGGTGTGAAGATCTGGGTAGAAGGTAGCTCCCTGCTGTGGACTGCCCATTGATGCTGGGCCAGACTTGAGGCAAGGAGGGAAGAGTACACTCTGGGCAGTGAGCAGTAGTCCCTGTGTGTAGATGTTCCTCTTCCCAGCTGCCATCACTGAAAGGACCCTGTGAGAAGGTAATGCAGATGAACTATGAATGTGTGTGAGTTGGAGTGAATATATGTTAGCTATGTTCATGTCTCCACAGAAAGGGAATGGGTGGGCTCTACCTCTCTCGGTGTCAATTTGTCAGTAGAAACAGTGACTCTAGGTATAGAGCCTTCTGGTAGGCTAGAAACTCATGGTACTTAAGGAAAGTCACTGAGTAGAATGAGTGATTGTAAATTAGGAATGTAAGGGTTCTCAGTTTGAGCATGCTTGGGCCAATTGAGGGCCTACTTTGACTGTCACCACTCAATTTAAGCATGAGTTTCTGTTACCCAAGAATCTTTCTATAGCATGGTGGGATGCAGTAGGAGACTGGCTATCTAATACAACAACCTTGGAGGACTCAACCATTTGCAAGCAATGCTAAGGATCATGACATACAATTTTTTTAAAAATGTAATTTAAGGTATGGATTTGAGTAATATGCACAGTGAGACTGACATGTGGGACTAAGTCATTAACTGATGAGTGAATCTAGCCAGCTTCTAGCATCTAAATATTGATACTTTTTGCATTCTCCATTTGTTACTGTATAGCTTTTTGTGTAGTGATTTAAACATTTTTCTTTGTAATATATGATGGATGGATATATTCAGAGAACATGAGACTCTGGACAGAAGTTATATTTGTGAAAAATTAAGGGGTCTTTACAAAGATGTATGTGTTGTGAATTTCAGATTTACCAATTATCTATAGCTATAGCTCCCCAAAATATTGACTGTAAGTGTAATTAGTACATGTATGATGGTAACCCATTAACCTCTATTAATTTGAAGTAGAGACGAACTTGGTAGTAACATGTAACAGTCCTTTAGCCCTGTAATCTTGAAACTATTTTATTGTGCATAGTATCAGAGAAAAAAAGCATACATATATTATATGTATATTAATTTGTGTATTATAAAAATTTAGTACTAACAAATCTGTATGTACCAGTTAAGCTTAGATTCAGCTACATACAATAGAAAAATTATTTAAAACAAATAGTAGTGTCTTAAACTTGATGAAATTTTATTTTTTTTCCATGTGAAATCTGGAAGTTGACAGTGAAAGACTATTTAGTAGCTTCATGATGTCATCAGGTAAAAATACTCTCTTCTTTCTGAACTTCTGGGCTCACATGGGTCTTCTGTCTCATGGTACAAAGTAGCTGCTGGATCTCTAGCCATTACATTCACATTCTAAGCAGCAGGACTGTGATTACATCACAGTGGCCAAAACTTTGCTGCCAGAAAGGCCATGAAATGACAACTTTTATTCTAAGTGACAACATATTGAGCTAAAAGTTGGGGTTTATTTACTAAATGGGAAAGGGAGAATGGATATTGCAGTAGGCAATTAGCAATCTCTACATACTGTATGTTAAATGTTTGTGAAGCTTAATTTCTCTCTTAGCTTTTAGATAAACACTAAATATAAGTAGATGGTTTAATATTTTCTTTCTGTATACAAGTGGATCATCTTATGCACCTACCAGGGTGTGGACCCCTCACACTGGAGGCAGAAGCAACAGGGATGGTGAGCCTGCTTTCCAACTCACTGGCCATTCCCGAGGGAAGCACAGCCAGAAGACACCTTCCTCCTCCCACTGCTCCTTCTCCTGAAGGTGGTTAGTTGGGCAGAACAGCTGACCTCCATGCCCGTGTGTGCAAACAGTGTGTGTAATCCTATGTGTGCTACACAGCGGGCTGCAGAAACCAGTCTTTCAAGAGGGACCTCCTAGGGGTGAACTGAAGCAGTTGAGAAGCCAGTTTATTTTTTGCAAACAAATGAAAAAATAAAAGATATTTATTTTATAAATACCCAGGCCAGATAAAGTGTTTAATTCACAGTTACTGTGTGTTATATGCTTGACATTACTTGCTTTTCCTTGAAGCAAACAAAACAAGATCTGAAATATTATAGATTCTTATTTACAAATACCAGCACATATTCTGTGGTGGTACAGAAATACTTGTGAACTAGGGTTTCGGCTTCAAGATCCTCATAAATTTAAGACTTGGTGATCTTGAATTATATTTTTCTTTAATTATGCTTACATTGGTATGCCACTTTCCAATTTACAAGGTATGTAAGCATTGTTTTTTCATTTGATTCTCAAAAAAATCCTTAAAGCAGTTTGAATAGTATGAGACTAATATTGAATCAAATAATTTCAAACTTGGTGATCACATGTTCTAAACTTCTAAGGCCCTGAGAAATAAAGCAATTTTCCCAATACCACACAGCTAGTTAGGAATATAGCTGCAAACACGCATCTTCTGACTATTGAAATATTCTTCCCAAATATTTGTTTTTATTTACCCAGAGATATCAACTGCAAGTCTGAGAAGCATTAACTGTTAAAATAAATGTCATTTTATCCTAAATATTATTTACTTATCCTTTGTAATTTCAGTAAATGCGTTATGTTAACGGTGTTGATCATATTAGAATGACACTGTCCAATACAATAGTCACTAGCTACTGTGGCTGTTTAAATTGGCTTAAATGAGAGCCAGCCCCGATGGCCTAGTGGTTAAAGTTCAGTGCACTCCACTTCGGTGGCCCAGGTTTGGTTCCTGGGCACGGAACCACACCACTTATCTGTCAGTAACCATGCTATGGAGGTGGCTCAATTAGAAGAACTAGAAGAGCGGTTGGCCCGGTGGCATAGTGGTTAAGTTCATGTGCTCAGCTTCGGCGGCCTGGGGTTCACAGGTTCGGATTCTGGGTGTGGACCTACACACCGCTCATCAAGCCATGCTGTGGTGGTGTCCCACATACAAAAGAGAGGAAAACTGGCACAGTTGTTAGCTCAGAGATAATCTTCCTCAAGTGAAAAGAGTAAGATTGGCAACAAATGTTAGCTCAGGGCCAATCTTCCTCACCACAAAAAAAAAAGAGAGAGAGAAAGAGAACTAGGAGGACTTACAACTAGAATATACAACTATGTACTGGGGCTTTGGGGAGGAAAATAACAAGAGAAAGAGAGGAAGATTGCCAAGAGATGTTAGCTCAGGGTGAATCTTTCCCAGCAAAAACAAAAAAAGGACAAGAAACTCAATTTAAAAAAAAAAAATTGGCTTAAATGAAAAATCCAGTTCCTCAATCCCACTAGTCACACTTCAAGTGCTCAATAGCCAGATATGGCTAGTGGCTTCCATGTCCAACAGTGCAAATTAGAGAGCATTTCCATCATCATAGAAAGTTCTGTTGGGCAGTGCTATGTTGGAAGGCTATCATATTTGTTATTTATTGTTGAATTATGATTACGTCTTGTTTCAGCTGGTACATGGGGATGGCAAGAACAGTGAACAAACAAGCTAGCAGTATCAAAAGGGCTTAGAAAAGAGTTGGCTCTTCAAGAAATACTTTTCCTATTCAAGAGAAAACGAGCATGTGTGAAATTAGGATAATAAGTGCAACTAAGAGAAATGGTTTTTAGGAAGTCATCAGCGAAGGGATATTTATAGATGGTAGCCTAGATAAGCTTTTTCTGGGGAAACATTTTAGATCATAATTTTTATCAGCGAGAAAGGATTTTGAGGACAACGTTCATTTCAGGTCCCTATCAGTGAAGTTTTAAACGCTTTGAGTTAATATGATAGCCAACAATGTGAAGTTGAGCATGATAATCTTTCAGAAAAGGGGAAAAGAGAATTACCTAGAAAGGAACAGGAGAGAAAGCCGAGTTCTGTCTTTTAGGATAAAAACACATTTATTTATGTACACACAATCATATACTCATAGGTCTTAGTTCTGATGGAGCTGAAACATTCAAATTCGTTTTTATGACTTTTACATGGCAATATTGTGCATTGAACAGGACCTGGATGGTGGATTAAACTAGCCGCTCCCCAGTTATTAGGTGGCCTCTGTGATCTCTGACCCTTCCACTCAGCCTCACAGCCTTAATGTGAATTACATTATGACACAACTGGAAAATTGTTGGGAGCTTTGAGGAGGGAATCTAATTAGAGAAGCAAACCCCAGAAAAACAATAAAAGACTAACAGAGTAAGTAAATATGAATTCAAAGAAAGGAAATCTCATTGTAGAGTGAGAAGAGAAAAGACATTTCACACAGCAGCAGGATTTGAACTTCCTTTGAAGCATAAACGAGATTTTGAGAGGGAGAAAGAAAGGTAGGCTCTTCTGAGTCAGTGATGAGGAGTCCTGAAACTGTATGTGAGTGTGCTTGCATTTTGGCAAGGATGGAGGTTGGGAACAGACTATGGGAAGGCCTGATGGGAACAGAAGGTGTGTATTTGGTTAATGATAACAGCATTGGCTAGAGAGTTGGGATACAGTAAGGATAGAGAGGAGCTTAAAAGCAAGGATGCTGACTATGGATGCTGTTGTCAAAGGCAGCTTTTGTTGATTCTTGGTTGGAGAGGGGCGTGACCAAACTGGTCTTCAAGACAGTGAGTCCTGGAGGGTGTTGTTCAAGGTGGATCAGACGGAGAGCGACAGTGGGGACCAGAGGGTACTGCTATGACCCAGGAGGTCCATTAATATTTATTAAGCACCTACTATCTTCCAGGCCTTGTTCTAGGCACTGGGGCTACAGCAGAGATAAGCCAGAGACTGATTTTGAGAGCAATGGGTGGAAGATTACAGGGTATTAAGAAGGGGAAGAGTAGCTAGAAGGTACAGGAGGATTATAAATCCCTCATATTCCAGAATGTTGGCATCAAAAAGAGATTCTTCTATTTTTTAGGCCATTTCTATTATCATGTTTGTTTGTAATCCCTGTTTTCTCCAAGCTCATTATAATGTTGAAGGTGTGATATTTCCATAGAGGTGAGAGAGAAATAACTGCCCTTCTATTGGCTTTGCCTTATGCAAGGAGGTCAACGAAAGGAAGAAGCCCTGGTAATTCTGGCAAGAAACTCCAAAAGGAAATCTCTGCTTTTATTTTTAGGAAATCTACTGGGCAGGTTCAGCAGGCACTCTAGCCGTTTATAATTAGAAAGCAACAGGCTCTCAGAGATTCATTCATTCATCAAAAAAAAACAAGGCCAACAAAACCCCCCATAAAACCTCTTAAATGCTTATCTTGTGCCCTGAAGATACAGCAACATACAGTCAAGTAATGGGAAGTGTTTGGTGAGGATTGCCTGGGGAACGCAGGACCAGGTTCGATGCTGATGCCCCGGGTATGCTCTATGGTGTCCTTGCCTATAGAGGAGGCTGCCGCCATTTGCACCCTAGAGCAGAAACTAGCCATCCATGTTGAGAAAAGAATTATCAGACCATTGAAGGCAATAGTGGAGGGTCTTCCCTCTATCCTTAGCAGGGTATATGACTCGAATCCTCCTGATCCTGAAAGCTACTGTGTTCTTAACAAAAAAAAGTATATCTTCTATATAAATTTGTGTATCTTCTCTATAATTATTCTGTAGAATAAGGTTAATATCATGTGTAAAAAAAAAAGGTGTCTGTACATAGAGGCTTAACATATTATTTGTTTTAGACTTGTTTTGTACATAGAGATCTGAAAAAACAACTTCAGAGTTTTCTGTTTTTATTTTGGATCAGATTGACAGACCAGAATCCAATGTACATTCTCTAGAGACCAAGAGATTTGAATGCCAGACCAATGTTGGTGTCAAGCTTTCTGTCAGCCAGAACTGGGGCACTTCAAAATCATGTGAAGCCACATCACACACATATAAACACGTATATGACAATTTATAAATGCTTTACATTAACTTAACCAAGTAGATTGTGCTCAGAAGGTGTAACAATAAAAAGCTACCGCTATAGCCTTTAGTATAGTTTGTTTATATTTTTGCATATACTCAATTCTGTAGCTAGTTTTATATTTAAATAAAATGCTTATCTGCTTTCTATATATTTCTACAATATCCAACAAAGAAGGGAATGATTAAATGAATTACTAGATATCTATAATGTGGAATTTACACAGAATTAAAGTTTGTGTTTTTTCCCTTTTTTTTAAAGTTTTTATTGAATGGCATGGGGATATAGTTGTGCTAAAATGTTAAGTAAAAAATTAGGATATAATATTATACTTTCAGTATAATACCATATATGTAAGAATGAAGAGAATATTATAAAACACAGCATGAGTTAATAATCTTGTTAATATGATGTTATATAGATTTATTTTATTTATATTATAGATTTATTTATTTGTTTACATTTTTAGATTTTCCAATTCTTCTACACCGACATACAATTTCTTATAAGAAAAAAAGCACAACTAGAATTTAAAAACATTTTTAATCATCATTTTTCTTTGTGTATTAAAGAATTTGCCTCTGATTTTCACTTAAAAGACTTATACATGTGCCACAATAATTGAAATTTTCATTTTCAGTACTTTTCATTTTATAATTTGATCTGAGTTCAGAGTAAACTGATTTCAGTATTCTTTCTCTAATGAAACAGAAACATTGCCAACAGCTTCCTCATGGAGTTTTAGCACTTTCAAGGCCAGAATGTTGCATGTGAAAAGATTGAAAAATTCCTTTAGGCAAACATTTTTAAGATCCAAAATATTTGAAAATATGTATTTGAACAGCTGTGTTTTAATCTGATATTTTAAACTTATTTAGCTCTTCTTGATGCAGGAAGGTTGTCTTGGTCTTTTTTTATTAGAATAGCGTTTATTTCCAGAACAGATTTACTGTAGAGTTAGAGACATTTGTTTTTCAAACTGTAGATTCTTGTTTATCAAAGGGAGTTAACTCGCAGCTTGGTGGTACTTCAGTTGCTATTGCCTGTTACAGCTCCCGGTGTTCCAGAATAAGGCACAGTAGCCTTAGAGATAGAAAGTAGGTATTTTACTACAGTGAAGACAAATTGTTAATGATTTACCACTGATTGTTAAATGACACTTATCATGATATTCATTGAGTTTCCCCAAAGGAAAGATATCTACAGATAAAGAGATTTATATGGCAGCAAGTCTGCTTTTGAAACCTGCAGTCAATCACCTTCCAGAATTTAATCCTATCTCAGAGGGGATTATCTAGTTTAGGATAAAGAAAGAGGAGTTCTGAGTGGTTCAAGGAGTCATTCAAGTGAAAAATTACCTAGGTCTCTGTCATCTAAATTTGCACATTTCTCTCAATTATTATTTCTTCTGACATTACCTGGAAAGCCTATAAAATTTACTGTGAAATATTTAAGAACTGACATTAGCCTCATCCGAGCCCTAACTAGCCAACCCTGGTGGTCTAGTAGCTATGTGGCGATCTCATCTCTGCAGCCGGGTTGTCAGACTCTGGTGGCTGCGTGTTGCTGTGATGCTGAAAGCTATGCCACAGGTATTTCAAATACCAGCAGGCTCACCCATGGTGGACAGGTTTCAGCAGAGCTTCCAGACTAGGAAGAAGGACCTGGCCACCCAATTCTGAAAACGTTGGCCATGAAAACCCTATGAATAGCAGCAGAGCATTGTCTAATATAGGTGCCGGAAGGTGAGAGGATGGCGTGAAAAGAGCCGGCAGGGTTCCCCTCTGCTGTATACAGGGTTGCTAGGAGTCGGAATTGGCTCCAGGCCACTAATAACAACAAAGCCCTAACTCCAGTAGTTGGTGGCACCGTTGATTTACATAGTTCTCCATGATGTGGAATCTTGGAATCTGCAGGGCAGATGGAAACGCCCTTTCAAGAAATCAGAACCCCCTTAATTTGGACATTAAGGTAGATACAAATGAACACAAAATCCTATTGGTGTAAGTCTTTGAATTGGAGTCCTAATCCTCTCCGTTACTATTTGGGGAAACCGGAGCAAGGAATTTATTCTCTCCAGTGTCAACTACGTGTGGTTGTTGTGAGTCTTGAATGACATGATGTAATTCCTCCAGCTCAATACTTGGCCCGTCATAATAGAAGCTGTTAATGAATGAACAGTGGCTCTGGAGCCCAGGCAGGAAAAAATGTTGATTGTTTGAGGGTAATTGAAATACATTAATTTTGGAGGCTTGAACCAAAAGCAGAAATAATGCCCTTTAATCTGTGCAGTTATGAAGCCTGTAGGCACATGAGAGTGGTCCCTGGCTTGATACAAACTAAGCCCCTATATTATTGGTTTCCACTTTATACCAAAGAGCTGACAGGGGCAAGCTTGTTGCTTTAGCTGGCGGCAGAGAAGCCATTTGCTAAGGACTGTGGTGGTTTTAAAACCTGCACAGTCTTTAAAACTTGATGCCTTGGCTAAATCCCAAATAGCTTTATTGTAGTTATTAAACTACAAGTGTCTAAAGAACTGTGGAGAGGAAAAGGAATTTATTTTAGGCATTTGTTACAGTTATCTTTTGTTGTATAACAAACCAAGCCAAAACTTACTAGCTTAAAACAAACTGTGATTCATTATTTCTCACAACTCGGTGAGTTGCCTGCGTGGTATTTCTGCTGGTCTTTCCTGGGCTCAGTGATTCAGGGGGTAGGTCCCCTGGAGCTGGCCTTCGCTGGAGTGGATTGACCTGGCTGCTGAGGCTTTCATCCCGGGCTTCTTCACATGCAGGTGGTCTCAGGGCACAATTCCAAGGGGGCAAAGGAGGAAGCTGCAAAGTCCCTTGAGGCCTAGACCCCAGACATCACATAACATCACTTCCTCCACATGTTATTATTGGTGAAGGCGAGTCACAGGGCCAGTCCAAACTCAGGGGGAAGGAAAATAAACTCTACCTCTTAATGGAATAAGTGGCAGAAGAATCGTATGACCAACGAGCATGAAGGTAATTGTTGTGGCCATTTTCGGGGAGAAAAAAAAGTCTACCTCAACATTTCATAAGAAGAAGTAAGATGGATTTACAAGGAAAGTGAAACTAGTCACCAATATACGGGAACCAGCTGATGTGAAGTGTGAAAGCAAAGAGCTCCCTCAAATGACTGTCTAATCACTTGGACATTGACAAGTCGATTGTGTATCATGACTAGGGTGACTGTATGTCCAGGTTTGTCTAGGACAGTTTTGTTTATGTCTGCTGGCCCAGAGTTAAAATAAAAATGGCTGTCACTGGGGCCGGCCCAGTGGTGTAGTGGTTAAGTTTCCGTGATCTGCTTCAGTGGCCCAGGGTTTGTGGGTTCGAGTCCCAGGTGCAGACCTGTGTACCACTCATCCATCCATGCTGTGGCAGGCATCCCACATATAAAGTAGAGGAAGATGGGCACAGATGTTAGCCCAGGGCTAGTATTTCTCACAAAAAAAAAAAAAAAAAATAGCTCTCCCTTTCCTCTCAAAATATCCAACTTTGGTTAATAAATTTTACCTTCGCATTAAGTATAGTTCAACCATATACATTTTGTATCTTGAGATTCCGTCATGACCTGATAAAAATCACTTTGACTAACCTCTGACCTTTTGGCACCACAGTGGACACTTTGGAGGAGGAGTATATCCGGAGAAGGGAAGTTAGCAAAGGTTCACTGTCCCAGGGATTTCTGTCACTGATATATTAGTCTGTAGCTGTGAAAACTGTTATCTAGAAGGTGCCTGTTGAGTGAGACTCTTTGTTGGAGCTGCCTAAGGGCTAACAACATCTGAGAGCAAGAATCAGAAAGAAAAAGGCAGAGAGAGGAGACACCATCAAAAGAGCAAAGACTCAATATCCGTCTCCCTATTACTAAAAATTAGGTAATGTGCCAAACCTCACATACTCCAATTTAAAAAGTAATTTCAACTAATTATTGCAAACTATACCTAAATAGGCATTTCACTTAAAGAAAAATACAAATAAAGCAAAATAATGACAGCAACAAAAACATGGGAAAGTCATTGTAGCTAATAGTCAAAGAAATAAAAATGAAGCAGTCTTAAGATAGTATTTTATGCTATTAATGCCCCCTTTTTTGCCCACCAGAATTATATCTAAATGTTTGCTGTAACGTATTGACTAATGTCAATGCAAGGCAACAATGAAGTGCCCCAGTTCTGAAGTCAGACTGACTGAATTTAAATGCAGCTCTGCTTCTTATTCGTTACTAACTTTGTGGGCAAATTACTTTCTCTCTGTGTCTCAGTTTTCTCATCTGAATAAATGGGGTTAATGGTAATAAGAGTATCCACCTTTTAGGGTTTTTGTGAGATAAATGAGTTAGTAGAAATAAAGCACTTATAACAGTAACAGGTACAAAATAAACATTTGAAAAATATTAACTATTATTTTATTGCTGTTGGCGTTAGACATTGATATAAACTTTTTAAAAATCAAAATGGCAACATATATCAAACACTATAAAAATGTTCTTCACTTTGTCCCAGTAAACACACTTCTAAAAATTTACGTCATGAAATAATCCAAGGGAAGGAAAAAGGTCTCTACTGGGAAACATCTAGGTCAGTGTGATTTCCTTGTCAGAGCAAACACTGGCAATTGCTTTATTTTCCAATGTTGTTTACAATGCATGGGATATTAGTATTTTTCTCCTTATGTTACAAATTAGAACTGGGATTCTGACTATGATTGGTGAAATCCTAAATGTACACCAATCAATGACTAGTTAAAATTATTATTATAGTATATCCATAAAACAGATGCTATGTAGTTATTAAAAAGAATGAGGAAAACAAAACAAAAGATCTTGGTTTCTAGTTATCAGTTGTCAGTAAAAGGAACCAAGGCTCTTTGGAGAAATGGTTGAGTCTAGGGCTGGGACAGTGAATACATAAAATCTTACTGCCAGAAAGTAAGACAGTACTAACAACAACAACCCACAACAACAGCAACACCCCCCCACACACACACATACACACACACACAAGTGCATATAATGCTGGGGATATGTCAAAGGGACGAGGAGCCAACTGAAAGAACTCTCAGCAGTTGAAGCTGGAATAATTTGAACAACAAAAGAAAGTAGTATTGGATTATAACTCAAAGTATAAAATAAATACCCGTGAGTCCATACAGATATAAGTAAATGATTGAATAAATAAGTAAATGGGGGAGAATAGATAAATCTCCGATGTAGAAGAATTCCAAATATTTATATAGATGCTCTGCCTTCGAGGAGGTGCAGTATAACTCCCACTCTTTAATTGTGGTCTGCACATAGGGACTTTCTTCCAAAAACTACAGTATGGAAAGGGGGAAAGAAGAGTAACTTCACAGTAGGGAAACCTGACAAAAAGTGCCTTATCTGGGTCTTCAAGGTCAACGTCAACAGTCGTGAGTCACGCTGGTAATATGTACCATTGATGTGATGTGATGAGAATGACACTTCACTTCTGTGGATTTCCTCCACAAATCCCAGCCTAATCGTGAGAAAAACATCAGACAAATCCCAATGGAAGGACACTCTACAAAATAGCTGACCGGTCTTCCTAAAACTAGTCATCAAAAACTGTCTAAGTCTGAGAATGTGTCATAGGCAAGGGGAGCCTGAGGAGATATGATGCCTGAATAGAATAAGGTATACTGGATGGAATTCTGAAATAGAAAAAAGGCATGAGGTAAAAACTAAGGAAGTCTGAATAAAGCATGAACTTGAGATAATCATAATGTAACAATATTGATTCATTAAAATGTGCCATACTAATGTAAGATTAATAATAGTGGAGACTGGCAGTGGGATATATGGGAGCTTTCTTTACTATCTTAGCAATTTGTACATATAAAATTATTATAAAATAAATTGTTTATTTTTAAAAGTTTTTTATAAACAAAACAAAACTCTTATTCTGCTTTCCTTCCCCCTCTCTCCCTGTTGGAAAAGGAAAGTACAGAGCATGTAGAACAAGGGGAGCGAAGGACAGAGCACACCGGAGGTTTCTAAGGCTGAGACAACAGCTGGAGTTGTGAGAAGAAGAGAAGCTTTAAACTGATGGAGAGATTAAAGTTTTGATTTTGATTGGAATACAATTGTTTAATATCTATTAATGAAACTATTAATACCTGAAAACAACTAGAAAAGGCTATGGGACCTTTCTGAAATATTATTCAGGGGAAGAAAGGGTTATCCGAAAGAGTGGATTTGAAAGCTAGTTTGTGACACAAATGATATTGTTTCTTGATTTCTCTCTACAAATCCAGCTAGTTCAAGAGACATTAAATGGAATATTTGTTGGATAAGCGAATGCATCCACACACAAATGAATAGTTCCGTTGATTGAGCTGTGTCTCGTGCTGTTTATATATCCCACCCACCTTACAATCATCACCAGTATTTGTTTGCAGTCATGTATTTGCTCTGGGCTTTGTGTCTGGAAACTGGAAAACCTTTACAGAGGTTTTGTATGAGGTGAGGGATGAAAGGAGACAGACTGTTGGAAGGGATGACAAGGTATATCTTCTCCATTGAGTTCCTTGGATTGGGTGATCCCGTGTGAAAGTAGAGGGAAGGTTCAAAATACACTCTCTTCAGGAGACTGTGAGATTCTAGGAGACAGCGGAGGCATTCTAGCTGGTGGGGCTGTTCATGGCCTAGGCGTAAAGTGTGTGCCGCTGGCTTTTACAAGCACCCATGGACAGCTGACTTGACACAGAACAACAGTGTTCCCACAACCACCTCATTCTGGAGTGATGGTGGTAAGGCTCCCTTCTCCTAGCAGGATCTGGGCAGCAGGAGGGTTAAATGCAGTGGGAGAGGAGGGAGAATGACTGCAGTTGATCAAGTCTCTTTTCTAAACTTGTAAAAATAGTTGATAGAATCTTTGAGAGAGGCTGATTTCTTGCTTGGGCAGGTAGGGTCTCAGAATCCTTGTAATTTGGGCCTAAAAATAAATTGACCCCATTCAGAGTAAAATATTGGCAAGGCTAGCTGGAGATACATATATATTTAGTTTGATCCTTGGAGGGAAGAGGTACAATATTATTCTTATATCCATTTTTCAGATTAAGAAAAAGAGGTTTAGATAAATTCAGATTAAGGCCACAGAGCTAATAAACTAGTAAAAATAAGACTCAATCTTAGTAATTTATTCTTTGCATCATATATGTATAACCCAATGGAAATGGTAATTAATCTCTGGTTACGAGAAATTGTACATTGACTGAACATCAATAGCAAAAAGTGCAGTCAGCAAGCTGCCAAGCTCTTAGTGTGTTATGATAGGATTATGCAGACTATATTATTCATTTTGGTTTTATAGAGAACTTATGGGAGGAGTTGATTTTTTTTCCTGATTTTTACTTAGTGCTCAGAGACCAACGAGTGTAAAGAATGCCAAGTAGGGAAGCTGCACCATGCCTCCCACAAGTGGACAGGCCCATGCCCATTTTATAAAGAGTTTTATTTTACTCACCATACTTGCTATCGAAAAGGCTTTTACAAAAGAACTCCTTTTCTCTTTGGTTAGACCATATTTTTTATAGATCGATTATGCTAATATTAATAACTAGCACATCCTCTTTATGAGTCACTGAATTCTTTTTGGAACATCTCTAGCTCCCTGTGACATAAATTTCAATTTGCATCTTTTCTGCCCAGCTTCTCCCATACACATGGCAAAATATTGTTGGATCATATTACTTAAAGTTGCACAGACCTCTGGTTACCTGCGTTTCTTTCCACCCACTTGAACAGACCTAGGTAAAGCAAATGAAAGTGCATGTGCTTCTTTCTCTTCTCATATGTTTTTGTGGTTTCACTTGACAGCTTTACTAAATGTAGGGTACAAATTCTAGTCTTGGGCCTTTAAAACCTAATTCATAATTTTGTAACATATGCTTTTTCACAACCTGTAGCCATCTGTGAGTAGACTTATTTTCTTAACCATTAGACTATTACGTTTTCAGCAGATTAGTGAAGTGAGTGGAGAAGGTGTTCAAGATCACTAGGGTCTTTATACTAAGAACAAATTGGCAGCAGCAGGTGTAATGTGTTTGGGAAGAGAAGCAGCATGCACAGCACACATCTGCCAAATTACTGGATAATACAGTGGTCGCTGGCTCCCACAATGCACAGTTGTAGCATATCTTTTCATTTTTTTAAACTAGGCTTTTTCCTTGGCGTTATTAATATTCTTTCATTTTAACACAATTGCAGAAGACAGTGATCCTCTATCATGTCAGCCATTACCTCTAGTAATTTCTAAGTAGCATCCACTGCATCATCCCCAATCCCTGTAGATTCAGGATCTGCTGGTACGGGAATCGTACTGTTGTAGGGATAATCTCATACAAAGAACAATTTGCGTACACTGATGCCCAATTCAGAATAATTGTAATGGTCTGTTTTCCCATCAGGTAATCTGAAGGAAGATGAATTATTGGGAATAATGGTTATGGAAAGAATGGAGCTTCTATTTATTTCTTGTGACCCAAAGTCCATGGAGAAGTATTGTCTTCTGACCTTGATGATTTGAAAGATAGCATATGGATCAATAAACTGTTAATCTGACAGTAATTTGAGTAGTCTGCTTGCCCTGGATTTCCAAAAGGACTTGGGAAGCTGGATCTGAGAGATAACAGCTATGTAGAAATGCTTGAGTGCTTTTTATCATGCAGTATAAAACTTGGAGAAAAAGTTCCTAAAGCTCTTCGAGGAATATAAAATACATCTTTCTTTTTGTCCTCCTGGATTTCATATCCTTTCTTCAAAGAGTAAACAAAAGTATATTTTTCTAAACCTGGTAGATTTTTCTCAGCTCTCTTTTCTGTGGTCCTGTTCTTTATACCCCAAAATAATGATAAGACGTGCCACTCTCTGCCCCGTCTAGCCCATATTATATGCTTATTTTAGACATATTTCTTCCAGAAATAGCACAGTGATGAAGTGAGAGAAAAGAGTCCTGCATTACTCTTTCATCAAAGAATGAATCCTATATGTATCGTACAATTAGGGAATGTCCCGAACTTGGGCCAGACGCCTTTTAATAATATAAAGTTCCACATAACATAACAATGAATGTATCAGGCCTGCTGAATTATGAAACAGCACCTTCTAATCTACTCCAGGAGCTGAAATTGTGTGAGAGGTGGATTAAATGATTTTGACCCAATTTATTTAATGTATCTCTCTCTCTGGTTTAAGTTTATCCCATAAAATGGAACAGCTTCTGCCTTCTCTAAGCCTGCCAAAATGTTTGAGGCGTTTTTGGGGAGGGAAAAAATAGAGAAAATTGGATGTTCGATGCATGTTTTTGTCTTCTTTTAATATTTGGACACAAAAAATGGACTGCATAAACACATTCTTTGTAACCTGCACTGGAATCTTTTTTCTTGGCAGAATTAACACCTGGATTTTAACCACATCTATCACATGAAGTCTTCCCCAAATTAACTGTATCTCTGGTCCTTAATCAAGAAAAACTTCCTACCTATTAGAATTATCTTCAGATGTAAGTTTAATACAAAAAGAAACATAAAGAGAGAAAATTGTATGTGGGGCTTGTTTCATGTTAAGATAGCTGATATGTGCTGAACACAGACTATGTGTCGGATACTAAATGCTTTACATTGTTTACCTCATGTTGTCTTTGCAATAACTTGCAAGTGCAACAACCCCTTGCTGATTTGAAGGAGGAAGTTGAATCTTAGTTAACACAGCTAGTGAGTGGCAGAGATGGGATTGTAACCCAAGCATTTCATCCACACCCAGACCCTTCGTGCCTGGGCCTGCTTTCTTAATTGGTTAATACTAGTATGTATCAGCTACCAGACAGTATCAGCAGGAGCTGGGTTCTTTATTCCATGCTCCCATTGCTTTCTGTATCCTATCTTTACGTCCTCAAGCACACCAAAGTCTGTCTTGCCTTGAAGGTCTTTGCATTTGCTGGTGCCTGGTTTGGAACACTCTTTCCAGGATTGGCTCTTTCTTATCCTTATGGCCTCAAGTGAGACATCTCAATTCTGAGAAGCCATTCCTCACCACCCAACATAAAGTAGGTTTCTCCTGCCCCAACCCACCAGCATTCACATTTCACCAGCTTTCACATTCACAGTTCTTTCCTAGCATTTATCACTTTTCATAATTCACATTGCATATGTGATATGTGTTCATCTGCTGGCTTATTTAACATCTGCCTCCTCCCCCTCCATATTCCCCACTTAAATATTGGCTCCATGAATGCAGAGACCATGTAGCTTTGTATCAGAGACTCAATAGTGTTAGATGAATTAAGGCAGATGTTCAATACAATGTCTAACACATTGGGTTTAGCAAAATTGTAGTTATTTTGTGTGTGTGTGTGTGTGTGTATGTGTGTCTTTTGGGTAGGGATAGATCACAAAAGCAAGGCATGTTTCCTTTTCAGTTATAGGAGTCCACAGTCACAAATCCTTCAGAACTTAAAGTTAAGAGGAACATAATTTCTCTCTGATAGTTAAAGTTTCACATGAAAATGTAATGGGTCACAGTCAAGATGGGTAAATCTCTTTAAAGAGGTTGCAGACAATTGAGACCTGATTGTAAACTGATTGCTGTTGCAACATTTCTAAAAGACAGCATATGTTGGCTGAATTATGGTCGTCCCCCTCCACCAAAATTTGTATGTTGAAGCCCAGCAGCTCAGAATGTGACTGTATTTGGAGATAGAGCCTTAAAGAAGTGATTCAGTTAAAATGAGGCCGTTAGAGTGAGCCTTAATCTAATCTGACTGGTGTCCTTGTAAGGAAAGGAAATTTGGACACACAAAGAGACACCAGGAATGCATGTGCACAGAGGAAAGATTATGTGAGGAGACAGGGAGAGGGCGGCCACCTGCAAGCCAAGGAGAAAGGCCTTAGGAGAAACCAAACCTGCCAATGCCTTCATATTGGACTTTTAGCCTCCAGAACTGTGAGAAAATAAATTTCTGTTGTTTAAGTCTGCCAGTCTACGGTATTTTGTTAGGCAGCCATAGCAAACTAGTACAGCATCTAAGAATCAAAGGAAGGCTGGACATCCAATGACAAAGAGATAGAATAGTCACAAAGGCAAACCATGTCATTATCTGCTTAAATATTGCTCAAGGAAGAAGAGCCTGTGGATTTTGTATATTTTCATCTTGTTGGCAAGACTTTCTGTGATGGAGATGAGATGGATTCATCAGTCTGTCTTGACCTGATGCCATCACATATTTGATGCTTGTATCATTCAAAAAATAATTATTATCATGTGGTATAGCACATAGACTTCTAAGGTGGCCCTCGTGATCCCCAATTGCTTGTGTTCACACCCTGTGATATCTCCTTCCCTATAGTGTGAGTGGGACCTGTGACTTGTTTCTAACCAATAGAACATGGCAGAGGTGACAGGATATACATGATTATGTGTATGTAACATGCTATGTAACTTTATTTATTCATGTTACATAAGATTTTAATGTCCATCTTGCTGGAGTCTCCTTTGCTAGCTTTGAGAAAGCAAGCACCCATGTTGGGGAACCCCATATGACAGGGAAATTCAGGTGACTTCTGGGAGCTGAGGTCAGCCTCTGGCCAACTGCCTATAAGACAGTGAAGCCGTCATTCCTCAATTGAAGTGCTCAGTTTCACAAGAAACTGAATTCTGCCAACAACCTGAGTGAGCTTGGAAGGGGATCCTTCCCCAGTCAAGCCTCGGGTGAGACCAGGGCTCTGGCCAACATCTGGTTTGCAGCTTTGTAAGACCCTAAACAGAGGACCCAGCTAAGATGTGCCAGGATTCCTGGCCCACAGAGACTGTGAGATATTAAATGTGTGTTTTTTAAGTCACTAAGTTTGTGGTAATATTGTTACACAGCAATAGATAACTAACATACTTGCTTTCCCAAATAGGCCCCTTTATAGGGAAAGAATTCATTGATTAAATCAAAGTTAAGGATTCTAGCCCATATAATAGTGATTACTTGTTATAAATAAATAATTAAGCAATCTGAATATTATTTGGCTTACATAGATGTTTGTTTACTAGAAAAAACCGGGTTAGTCGTGTTGTCGTTATTATTCCAGTTCGTGTGTCTACTATACTTCTCATTGTAGATTAATAGATTGTTATTTTCGTTTACACCAGTCTCACAAGCTTGGTGGTTATGAATCTGTTCCTAAGTGGTGGCTCTACCCTTCATGAAATGACAAAACATGGCTTCACCCAGATAACAAATACTACTTTGAGAGGCTTCTTTGAAGACTGCCATGGCCTTCCGAACAGACCTTCTATCTATACCACCAAGTCTTGAGAAGGCCCTTTTATATTGATATTTCTCTATATTTACATGTTGAGCATCTTTAAATCTAAATGCTTGTATACACCCAGGTGTTCCAACCTGCAGGGAAAAAATAAGTCTTTATGGGGATTTTAGTGTTGGCTGTCCTTGACTATAATTTGGGCAATTAAACTAAAATGACCAAAAGCAGGGCAATTAGGTGATCCAAGCATTTATGTAACGAGGTGTTTAAAATAGTTGCTTAAATTCAATGGGTTGCTAGTTTATAGACAAGTAATTCAAATGATCACTTTTGTAAAGTCACTACTTAGACCCCAAAAATCGAGCACTTTCTAGTTCATGATAAACAGGGCTAAGAAATATGCAATATATTTTTCCTATGTACTCTCTTTTTTTGTAAGAAATTAAAATAGAGTGTGAGAAAATATAAAAACTAAGTATTAAATGCAATTTTTATTATTGAATTTTACTGTTACTTGACCAAGTGTTACTAAATATGTGCTCTTCAATTCCTAGAGCATTTATTGAATACCTATGGTGTATAGAGCACTGTGTCATGTGCTCTGGGGTATACCAGATAAGTAAAATGTGGCCCCTGGTCAAAATGAAGAGAAATAAAAGGGACACATTTCTTACTATGCTTCATATACGTGCTCCCCTAGAGGTATTCTGAACAACTCTTCATTTTTCACAGTACCACACATTCTCTTATCTCATCTGTGTCTTTGCACATGTTTTTCCCCACACATTCTCTTGGCTTCTGTCCATTCATCAAAACTAGCTCAGGTGGTCCTCCCTCTGGAATGTCTTCCCTGACCATTCTTTGGTCTAAAGCTGGATTAGGTATCCCATTCCATGCCCTTCATCACCATCGCTTAGTATGCTCATTACAATTTCTCCTTGTCTTTCGTCTCTCTTTTCCTGCACTGGCATCCTTGTCTCTACTCCAAATACTGTTTTGGTAAAAGGTTAACTAGTGGCTGCTCACCCTCCCACACACATCTATGTGTGTGTATATATAGTATATATTATGTACACCATATATACATAAGTATGTACAAATGCATACGTTTATTATAAATCTTACAGATATAAAGGTGGCACATGATTTACAAATAATAAAATATGCAATACTCTATTGAATGCCATACAGTCATTGATTCTCAAATAATGCTTTCATTGATTTGTGCCCAATTCTTGTACCCATACCAACCTATGATTGCAAGTCACCTATTATGTGACCATTTTTTATGCTATTAAACACGTTTAATTTGCATGATTAACATTATCAATCAGTTTCTTAAGTCTAAATAATCCACAAAACAAGTTAGGTCTTGATTTGTAGTGTTTGCTGATATCTGTGGTGAAAATACTCCTACCATGGCCAATTTCAAGTTCCAGCATGCGGTCCTTGAACACAAAATTGGGAAGAGGTGCTTGGTAGCTCACCATTATATGGTTTTTCTACCATAAGATACAGTAGATATATATATGCATCGATAATAGTAAAATGTTGTAAAATAATTAGGAATAATGAGTTTGGGCTATTCTATCTTTATTTCTAATATAATTTATTAAATTATAAATTTACATAATGTACTTTTGAAAAATAATGGCTACTTTTAATAGCCGGCTCACAAAATTCTTGAAAATATAAAAATCAGCTCTTGTGACCCAACTCTAATTGAGGCCAAATGAGATAAATGTTACAGTAAAGGTTCAGAAATTGTGTTTGAGGAGCCCAGAGAAGGTAGAAGTTAATTCTAGATAGCGGATTTAAGAGAGAAATTAAAGTTATCACTACCTTATAGACAACATTTCTTCGACATTTTACTGTTTCGTTCATGAAACACTTTCATATTTATCACCACATTGATCTCGTTATGAATACCCATGATATTGAAAGTCCCAGTATTATAAGACCCTTTACACATGAACAAAGCAAAATTTGGACATTTTAAGTGATTCGTTGCAGGTTGGTTTTTGTTTTTGTTTTTTTGCAGGGAAAGACTCACCCTGAGCTAACATCTCCTGCCAGTCTTATTTTTTTTTTCTCCCCAAAGCTCCAGTGCATGGTCGTATATATCCTAGTTGTAAGTCCTTCTAGTTCTTCTATGTGAACCACTGCCACAGCATGGCAACTGACAGACTGGTGGTGTGGTTCTGCAACTGGGAAACGAACCCGGGCTGCCAAAGTGGTGAGAGCGCTGAACTGGAACCACAAGAGCATCAGGGCTGGCTCCGAAGGTTGTTTTTTTAATGTCTTACCCTATGCTAATCTCTATGGACAATATAAAATCACATGACATAATTCCTGTGCTACAAGAGTTTTTCTGTCTATAAGGGGAAGCACACATGGGAAGAGAGAGCAGAAAGTAATTCATGGAGTCATGGGTTAAGATGGAATTGACTGTAGTGAGAAAGACATTGTAGTATGTGAACATCAGCAGCAAGAGGACTGATGGATGGCTGTGAGTCTCAGCTCTGTCAGTTGTCAGTCGCCAGAGCTTGGGCAAGTTATTTTAGTTTTCAGTGCTATCTTTCCTTATCTGTAAAATGGGCGTAGTATCAGTACTCATTTCTACAAATGAGTTTGCTTTTGTGTGTAATGTAGACCAGTGCCTTGAACTCAATACATGTTGGCTTTTTTCATTATTACTCTTATTGCAAATCACCAGTTTATTTATATCTTTATGGATGAAATATTTACAAATAGCATGAGCCTTCCAGCAGAAAATATAGTAAATTCTGCCAGTGCTCAGACAGTTCTATTATGTTTGAATTGTTCCTTGTATTTAAAAATCTGGATTTGGATTTGATATTTCTATGGTAGCGGGTGTGGAGGGAGGAGGTGATATGTTACAGTGCAAAGCCTTGGGTGTGATCACAAGCTATAGGTGCTGCTTTCAGTTTAAAAGGTTAAAGTTGAGACATGAGTGAGACGAAGGTGGTGATGGTAGAGATTGGGTGACTAGACCCTAAAAGTGACTTTTGTGCCTTTCTTTCCTTTGGAGACGTGATTTACGCATTCCTTTTAAAGCTTTGGTATTTCTGCTTTAAGTTAAGGATGATTATTATTCTCATTGCCAATAGATTTTTCTCATATTATATCTTTTGATATATTATTCTCATTTGGTATCCGTTGTGCAAATAAGGAAGTGAAAGGCGTATCAGGAAAAACAATTGGTCATAACGTAAAAAGCCACACCTAAGATCTTACCAGATAGATTGCATAATATTAAGGTCAAAGACAACTTTTTATAAAAAGTCCCTTTATTTCAAATGTAAGAGTAGCTTATCTTTGGGTTTAGTAGATGGCATTTCCAAAGAATAAACACTTATTTCTGTCCTTTACCATTCTGGATCATTCTTCCACTAGAATGTAGTTCTAATAGGTCAAGGATTTTTGTCTGCTTTGTTCACTGCTCTTTCCCCAGCGCCAAGTACATGGCTAGTACATATTAGAAGCTCAATAAATATTTGTTAAATAAACGAATTAGCCCCAGCTGGATATTGAGTGGAACTGTAGCTGTGTTACATGTGGACTATTGAAAAATCACAAATGATATCCAGGCTAGTTAAAAAGCATTAGTGCTCCCACCCTACAACTTAGTGGATTTGTAACAGCTGTGAAAGGGCACGGGCAGGGTGTCACTCTCTTAAATGTAACCAGGGCACACATGATAGTAATTTTGCATACAGCACCTCGAATTATTTGAGCAACCAGGTCAGTGATATACATAGTAGTAACCACAGGGTCTAGGGTGTAATGGTAGAGCACAATTATCAAAAGCTTCATTTTTGTGACTTGACATTGAATATGTCGTGTTTGTACCAGTTCTGTTCTCATGCCAGCTTTTCCAGGAAGATCTACATTGAAACAGGCATGAGGGGCCGGCCCCATGGCTTAGCGGTTAAGTGTGCGCGCTCCGCTACTGGCGGCCCGGGTTCGGATCCCGGGCACGCACCAAGGCATCGCTTCTCTGGCCATGCTGAGGTCGCGTCCCGCATACAGCAACTAGAAGGTTGTGCAACTACGGCATACAACTATCTACTGGGGCTTTGGGGAAAAAAAAAAAGGAAGAAGATTGGCAATAGATGTTAGCTCAGAGCCGGTCTTCCTCAGCAAAAAGAGGAGGATTAGCATGGATGTTAGCTCAGGGCTGATCTTCCTCACAAAAAAATAAATAAAACTGTTAAAAAAAAATAGAGTTTACATAAAAAAAAAAAAAGAAACAGGCATGAGTTTGAGGCAGATGATAGTTGCTAATAATAGTAATATTTATCGAGTATATTTATCAAGGACAAATATACCATCTCTGTCCTAAGCACTTTACATTCGTTATTTAATTTAATACTAACAAAGTCTCTGTGAATTAGCTATTCTGATCATTCCATCTTATTGATGAGGGAATAGGGACTCAGAGGTGTTGATGTTATTATTTTTACTGTGAGACTTTTAAATTCGTAATATAGCAGGAATAGATATATATTAGAAAGGCAGTGAGGTGTGGTGGAGAAAGTAGACGGTTGGTAGAAAACCTTGGTTCAGTTAATTAGTCTTAGTCACCTCACAACCTGGTCTGGGCCTCAGTAGTCTCATCTATTAATTTCGAGTAGGTCTTCAAAATCCTCTGCAGTTTTAAAAAAAAGTTGCTAGAATTCTCATTTTGATTTTCTCCTTGAGTGAATCCACCTATTGTTTATGTCCAATAGAAACTCTTCTTGTTCTCCCTTTTCTTCTTTTCTTTCTCCTTTTTTTCCTTTTGTTTTGGCCTCTCATCATGATTCTGCTGCACTATGGGTCAAATGGGATTTAGGGCTGAACTGAGTGCCAAAATAATGTGGTTAACTCTTCCTAAGGGAAACCATATTTCACAGTAAATTTCTCTTTTTGTGACCCTTATCAGAAAGTTATTTCAGCCAAATTGAGGATTAACAAGGCTTTTGTTGGATAGCCTGAGGCTCTCAGTGCTAGCTAAATGTCATTTAGGGAAACTGTGTTCTGGTTTCCACTTCATTTCCATTTATTCATTCATTCATTCATTTATTCATCCAGCCACATAACATTTAATGAAGGCTGCCTATGCAGAGCCAATGCCATAGTGGGTCACATTGAGTGTCACTTTTCTTATGTCCAGGGAGCTATCCAACTGAAGGCAGGAGACTGCTGTATAAACAAACAAACAAAAAATTTAGTAGCATGTTGTAGTAAGTGCTATATAAGAATCATGCGCTAGTTATTATGAGGATATGAGAAAGCTTGCTAAATTCTGACTAGAAGAGTCAAGGAAGCCTTTATTGAGGAAAGGATATTTGAGTTAAATCCTGAAAATTCTGAAAAGTACTCTGTTGATAAGTTGGTGATTTTCTGTCCCCAGTGACAGCACAACAGAAGGTGACATGAGAACATGGTATCTCAGGGGATACTCTCATTCTCTAAGCTTCAAGTAACTTTCTCCAGCCAGAGTAGGGCTGAGTTACTATAGAGACAGCATTTAATGTCAGGAGGGCCCTGCTCATAGTGTCCACCTGAGAGAGAGAAAATAACTGCACAGGATTCTGAAGGAGGAGAGACCATTCAAGATTATAAGAAGGCTGAAGAATATTCCATGTTGGGAAATACAGAGTACAAGGGAGGGAACCAACTCTTCAGGTGAAGTTGGGAGACACTGTGAGACTAGCTTTGCTAGAGTAGAAAGTTAGCTGTAAACAGCTGGATATCATGTTGGAAATGGATGAGTTCAGATTTTGTAAATATCTTAAATGTCATATTAAGGCATTTGGCTTTGATGAAAGCACTGGTCCAAGAGTTAAATGGTTTAGGTTAGAATTTTAGCTATGGCACTCTTTAGTTGTGTGATCTCAGTCATGTTTCCTCATTTCTCTGAACTTTACTCACCTATAAGATGGGAATAATGGCATTTTCCCTATCAGTTTTTTAAAATAATCAACTAAAAGAATATATATAAAGTATTTTGCATATTTTAGAATTGTATGAAAATAAATAGGTACATGTGTAGCCAAGAAGTTATATGTAGAAAGACATGAGAAAATTGAAGAATATAAATTGTAGTAGAATTCAAGATGGATTTGATGAGGAGGAGATTGAAGACCAGAAAACAAGTGGCAATGGTAGTGGTCCAGTACAAGGCCTTTATTCAGAAACCATTTGTGACCATTCTCAAGCTAAACATGGTCAACATGTGATTTAGCACAAGGAATCTATAATAATGTACTAAATCCCCCCACCACACACGCACGTCTTTTTTACCAAACTAGTATGGCCTAAGCCAAAGGTAATAGATGGAGGTTTTTAAAAAATGGAACTTGAGGGTGAGAAGGTAACAGATATTCTTTTTGCATGATGAGGTTTAGAAACAGGCTGATGGAGATAACTTTTCTCTAGCCAGGTGTATGATTGGTTTTTAGAATTTTTATCCTCAGGCCAGAATACCATGATGGCCTGCCTCAGGAACAAAATTCTCCACTTCCTGCTGTACTGTCTTGAAGAACAAAGAATTGCTGCCCACCTATGCCAGAAGCAAGCCATAAATGGATGTGGGACCTTGGGCATGGGAGAGAGAGGGAGGAGTTTGTTAAAAGAACAAAAGAACTGAGTAGCACAAGATTCAAGTGAGAGGATGCAGGAGGGATGCTTTCTGTCGACAAAGATGGGGCCCTGTGGTGTGTCCTGAGAGCCGGGGCTGTGCTGAAAGCTGCTCAGAAGGACATACCAGATTGACTGAAGAAGCCATTTCTGAATCCCCATCCTCCTGAGGGCTTCTATGTGTTGGCATATACCACTTTACTCTGATATAACAATGAATTATTCTTCAGGTTTCCACGTATGTGCGTGGCTGGCCATTCCACGGGGCCGTCTCCCCACTCCTAGTCACTAGCACATGAATATGTCATTCTCCACTGTACAAAGCAAGAGGATACAGAGAGCAGTGAAAGGGGCAAATGAATCAGCTGACAGAAGAACGGTTTTGGTTTTAGTTATACCGACCCTTCTTTCTGTGATAAGGAGCTTGATGCTGGGGTTGGTATTTCCATTTTCCTTCCTCCTGCAGGAACCAGGAGTCTCTGTGTAAAGATTGCAATAGGTGGAGACAGTTGTCGGGGAGGAGGTCCACATCTTGTGTAACCCGCCCAAACCAATCTGCTCTTCCTGCCACTGTAATTCTTTAAAACACGTATAAGCATATATAAAAATATATACATAATACATAATATAAATACATACTCTATATTATCATATGATGTGTATTATATAATCATATAATATTATATTAGTGTGTATATATATTTATAGTTATTGAGTACTTGTTTAATGCTTCTTAGCCATTCATTGAATATTTACTAATTGTTAACCACGAGACTCACAAACATAGAAGGTAGGTATTATTCTTGCACATTTTACAGTAGAGAAAAGAGAGTTACAGGGAGTGTAAAAAATCTAGTCTAAGGTCAGAAAGTTACTAAGAGGGGGAGTTGGAACATTCTCACCCAAATAAAAAATTCCATACTCAGAAATATCAAATCACGCAATCCTTGCTTATTTCTCTTTATCTATTCTAATCCTACATGCAGAGGAGCAGAGAGCGTCCTTCTTTGTAAATAATAATGACGTGCAAATTTCTCATTGACTTGTGAACTTGCTGGAATATAGTGTTGTGACTGTGAGAAGCAAGGCTGTATTTTGATATCTTTCCAACTTCCCATCAGCTCCTCA
Source organism: Ceratotherium simum simum (assembly GCF_057802395.1). Taxonomy (NCBI): domain Eukaryota; kingdom Metazoa; phylum Chordata; class Mammalia; order Perissodactyla; family Rhinocerotidae; genus Ceratotherium; species Ceratotherium simum. The sequence goes on from NC_141911.1 coordinate 41,767,866, forward strand.
GTATCCCTAAGAGATAGAGTGCCCCGTGGCTACACCAGCATCAGAATCACTTCTCACTTATTACTGGAGGAACCTTCAGACGTGGAGATACCCCAGAGCGTGTCTGTGCAGGTGCCCCTTGCTCTCAGACCTTCCCTTGAGGCACACGTGTGCCGAAGCCCAGCACCTCTCAGGAGGCTGGAGGCAGCATCATTTCCTTACAACTCCAGCTGTTGAGCAGAATTGTATAGTTTTATGTGCCAGTGATACAGAGCTTTTTAGATCTAATTGAGTTCAACAAAAGGGCAGTATGACAGGCACTTTTGAAAGACAGGAAGGGCTTTGGAAAGAGAAAATATAATTATTGGGACCTACTACTGACAATCCAAGAAAATGAAATCTTTAGCGTTGAGTGACAATGAAGCAGCAATACATAACTGAAGGATGTAGAAAATAGCTAAATAATTCCAAATTTATTTTAGCAGTCCTAATATAAACCAGAAAAGCAATTCATTCATTCATTCACTCATTTATTCAATTAGTGTATATTTACTGAGTGCTTTCTGTATATCAGGCACTAAGTGCTATTTATCAACATAGCCTTTAAAAATACCACTTGGCTAAAATATAGGTCTGTTTTGTTTAACTAACTGGTGTTCTCTTTACTTTTGGAATCATATGATTCAAATTAACTCTTTGCCATCCCTTTGCTAAAACCATCTAAGTATCATTTTATTTAATTCCATAGCTATTAATAAAATTTAGTTTTCCACTTCTTGGGCTGATGTTTTCAATCTCTAGAAAGGTGTGGAACAATACTTCTTTGTTGTTGTTTTTTTTTAACAGGGAGACAATTACACTATTTATGCAAGGATTTATAAAGATTGAGCACATGTGATAAGAATAGAGTATTGCTATTAAATAAAACTCACAACAAAGATTCTTAGGCATTTATGATTATATATAATCGTTATTGGCCTACTTTAAAGGTAAATGTTATTCGGTATATGTGAATAATGGTTAGCTGACTTCTTTTACATAACCAAATCAAACATTTATCAGGTTGGTGCGGTGAGAAGTCAAGATGTGGGGTCAAAATGAAAAACCAGAGTGAGGAAGAGAAGGAAAACAATGAGGAAGATGGGAGCTGGGTGGATTTGAAGCTTTTCTGCATGCATATTAGGTTTCCAGCTGAGGATGTCCCTTCCATCTCCGCCCCCCCCAACCCCCCGCCACCCCCCCACCCCCAGCTTTACACTCTTCCATTTCTGGGAGACAGCAAAGGACTGGATAAGGACTCAGAAATCTTTGAATAGGTGGGGCAGGGCTAGTGAAAAGAAAAATTTTAATGGGAGCCAGATAGAAAAACAGGATGGTAATTATAAGATGCAACTTTAGAATAAGAAAGAAGATCTGATGAGGGACTTTGGGTTGTTAAAGGTTGGGAGAGGATATGTCTTTCTTCAGGGGTGGAGGTATGTGTGATGAGATGTAGAAAAGAGAAATGAAGCCTGAAATGAAAGGAGAAGGAAGCACAATTCATTAAGAGGCTCTGCACGCTACATGTATGCTGCAGGTGGTGAAATCTATGATTAAGAGTTCATCTGAGATCTGTAAAAGCATTTATTTATATGCAGAAATATTTGAATGACTTAGCTTAAAAATTGATAATACATTTCTTTTTCGTCTTCTTTTAAAAGGATTTAAAATGGTTTAATCATAGAGCATCTTCTGGGTGTTAGGTTTCCTATCAACTTCAGAATCAACTCCGATCCTGCCTTATTGGAGCTTAAAGTCAATTGTAGGGTACTGAGTCTTCTCCCCACTGAAATTAGCTAAAAATTATTTTTACCAAACTTTCAGTTTGTATTTTATCCCTCTCCCCAAATTATAACACTTTAAGAAATATTAGCTCTATTACCTCCTAATGAAAAAAAATCTGCAGTAAAATATTACTTAATTTTGATAACGTACTTGAAAATTTTCAATGTATATAGGAACAAGTGTAATAAGGGCTCTAAGTAAATTTTCAAACGAGTATTCAGGGATTAAAAAAGAGAGAGAGAGAGAAGAAGTCTGGGGCTCGTAGGATGTGGTTGTTTAGCAAGAGAACATATTAATGTCATTGAAAATCAGTTCGTTTGGTGTGAAACGAAATACATAAAGAAGCAATTTTGGTTTCTTTGTGTTCTTTCGCAGACACTGAAAAATGATGTGGCTTCTTTAGTATATAGTGTAGTTCTCTATAGGGAGGCACAGGCTAATTTTTTTCTTAGTTTTATTTATTCCCAACTTTTTCCTAAAGTTTTTTTTCAATGGGAGGGTCTTATCAATTCTTGTACCTATACTCACCCAAAACAATAAATTACATTTTGGAGGGGAAGGGAAGAAAAATAAGGTTTATTTTCCTACTATGTGTTTTCTATATATAGGAAATTTATATATGTGAAGTGGCATTTGTTAAAAAAAAAAATATATATATATATATACTTTTTTTTTTTTGTGAGGAAGATCGGCCCTAAGCTAACATCTGCTAATCCTCCTCTTTTTGCTGAGGAAGACGCCCTGAGCTAACATCCGCGCCCATCTTCCTCCACTTTACACGGGACGCTGCCACAGCATGGCTTGCCAAGCAGTGCGTTGGTGAGAGCCCAGGATCGGAACCGGCGAACCCTGGGCCGCCGCAGCGGAGCGCGCACACTTAACCGCTTGCGCCACGGGGCCAGCCCTATATCCTTTTTTTTAGTGGATCTAATCAGTGTATTCTTCATCAGTAGTGGGATGGAAGCGTTTTTCGTCTTTTATGTCGATCTGTGTTTTATATGAAAGCTTTTCAGGAAAGAAAACACATATCCCATAACTACAGACTACCAGACTGTGAATTTGGATGTTAGTGCTAACTGAAATTAATCTTAGAATATAAAATTAATTAATGAGAATATAATCCTCGTTTTTTAAGAGTTACCTATATTTTAGAGAAATTTTTATGACTATAGCAGAGAAAGGAAGCAATCACCAGCACAGTGTAGTGGTAAGAGTAGAGATCCTGTTACAGACTGCTTGAGATTCAATCCTGGCTCTTTTGCTCAGTTTCTCCCATGTGTAAAACAGGCATAATAACAGTGCTCGCCTTATAAGCTTGGTTGACATGCAAATTGAGTGATTTAGTGTTTATAAAGCACTTAGAACAGATTTGGTGCACAGTTAGCACTGTGTGGTTGTTACTAAACAAAAGTAAGTAAATCACTTCTTAATGGGTTGGGAATATATTAAAGCACGTAGAGGAATATGTAAAAAGCAATAACAATCCACGCTTATTTGCAGTGTGGGTGCTTTTGCATGTTCGTTCATTGTTTATTTTTGTGTATATTTCCCTAATAATGTGATCGTTTTATAGTTCTTAGGTGCTGATGTTGTCCCAGAAACTTCTATTTCTACTTTTTTTTTTTACCTTTTTGAGTTTTCTACATATTGTAAAACCCAAATATGGCAGATGATTTACAATACCACATAAGAAGGACTTTTTTCCAATTATGTTTTCATTAGGAAATGGCCCTGCTGTGATGGGAATAAATGGTTATGGCATTGCTATGAAATTGATATTTTCTGTTCCAGAAGGCTATAGAATTGAACAAACACCGGCCAGAATTATCTTTCACCTTTTCCAAATGTAAGATCAAAATTGAGATAAATAAAGGAAGTCTAGGTAGTGTTCCCTTTCCTTCTTGCCATCCAGTGGCCATCTAGAATTCATAAGACAGAGGGACAGAATGTGTGTATGTGTGTGCAATCCTGTGTAATGCAAAAATATTCTTTCTTATTCATGCCCTATACAGACTAAAAATTTAGGTAGTATATTTAAATAATTTATTAATTTGCTATCTCATTCATCTCAAAATTTTTAGGTAAATATCACAACATTTAGTTTATTTTTAAGTTCTAGTTTCAACAAAACAGTTACATTTGAAATGGTCAAAACTAATAACCTATAAGTATTCATTGTCCTATTGCAATTACCGTAGTAGTTTGGTCCCTATGCCTACAAAATGTTTCCCAGAGTTACGGGATTATCACCTACTGAGGAGTTCAAAAATATCTATTTGATTTTTTTTCCAGCTGAGAAGCAATTCTGCCTCAATCTTGAGTAGTGCAGAATTGTATATTGAAGTATGTCCTATCAAATAATATCATCTTCAGTAGCTGTTAAATGTATCTGTGATTGTCTAGCAAGATTATTAACGTATCCCTTCTGCTCTTAATATATCAGTGATGGGAAAAGGACCATTGTTCTTTGAGAGTTGTCACTCTTGAGTATTTTTGGAAAAATACATTATGTGCCCAGTTTTCATTAACCCCTTTGGGACACTTAGACATTTACATGATATTAAGGAGAGAGAGAAAGGAAATGATGATGATAGCAACGAAGTCCAACTTCCACATCTTTGTCTTTATTTCTTTATTTAGTTATTACTTAAACATTTCTAAATCCCATTTTTATATGAAGGAGAACAGGAAGAGTTTCTGTGAGCAGGCCAATTTCTGGATGATTTCAGCATTCAGGTAGTTCTGTGGCAGACTTTGGACCTTGGTGAGTCACCAAAGTGATGAAGGTTCAGATCACAAAAAGTAAGGCTGGGCTGGGAATGAACTTGAAAATGAAAGCAACGACTTGAGAAAAACAACTTCTCTGGTAAAATCAGACTGCTCTTTCCCTCTAAGATTTATAGTTCTATCAAACAGCAAGTAGAAAAAAAGAAAAGGAAAAGGGAAAAGAATAATCAAAACCAAACTAAAATCAGAGAGAATGAATGCAGAGGGGAAAGGTTCGGGCCTGAGCTTGTGGTCTCTCTCATTTTAGTTCTGGAACTGTCATCCTTTAATTGAAGCTTTGCTCTGTTCCTAAGCGTTCAACTGTTACTAACAAATTTCATGGAGTGTGTATTTTGAAAACATGGTTGTTTTAGGCAAGCAGTGTCTTAAGTAAATTTGTGATTTAATTGGGAAAAAGGTAGAATATGATTTGAGAGTACCCAAATTAGAAATGTTTTTTATTCCTTTTCAGGAATATAAATGAATAAACAACAATAATGAAAAACCTTCCTTAGAGTATGTAATGAACTGTGGTTAGAGAAGGATTTAAGAATGTGATTACTTTGGCTGTGGTAATTTAAGACAAGCGCTGTGTTTATGTAAGGGATATATGTACTTTCCCCAATGTGTGTGTATTTCTTTCACTGTTTTTACAGGTATTGGAAATAATAAAAAATATTTAATGAGATTAAACTTACTTATTTAAGCATATATCCATTCAACTTTTTAATGTATTAGCTAAAATGAAGAGATTTTTCTCATTCATTCTACCCTTTCTGCAGAGAGGCTGAGCCACTCTGCTTCTTTCAGCTTCATCATCTCCCTTTAAGGGGAGGCTGTAGAGGGAGATTTGGGGCTCAGTCCCTCTCCTCACCACCAAGAGGGAGCTGCTAGAAGAATGGCCAGTTGTAGTTAGTGATCAGCAACTTCTGCCAGGCCCTCATTTCCTGTCAAGGCTAAGTTACACCTTGAACCCGGTGGGCTGAGTGATGGGTTCTGCCCACCCTCAGAGCTGACCTCGGTTAGGTTGCTCTATGCGGATTCAAATGTATTCAAAGGATGATATCCTCTTCAATGTAGTTATTCAGGATGCAGCACTTCTGCCAGTTTATATAGGGAACTGAAACCTAAAACTCTAGCTCCTGTCTGCTCTTAAAATAAGCTGGAAGACCTAGTGAGAATTAAATTACTTACACCAGTGTCTTTTCCATCTAACCTATATATAAATATTTGAATGTACAGGATCAGATACCTGATCTGTAAAATGATGGCATTTGAATGGGTGATCTCTGAGTTGGCTAGGCCCTGACAGTCAATCAGGTGACTGTTGAAAGCCCTAGGAGGCTCTGAACATAGTCATTACTTCTGAGTAAAGCCCAGTGGAAATCACAGATAAAAAGGGAACTTCACTTATTCTTTTACATTTTTTATGAATTGCTTATAATTTTGCACCCAAGTCTGATTGTGCACTTAGAAATTGATAATTGCAGAATTTGCAGTTCTTTTTTTAAAAAGTTTTAATTTATTTAAACTAAAAAAAAAAAAAATCGTTCACCCATTTCTCCCATCCCCTGCCTCTTGCAACCACCAGTCTGTTCTCTGTATCTATGAGCTTGTTTTTTTTTTTTAGATTAGTCATATGAGAGAGATCATATGGTATTTGTCTTTCTCTGTCTGACATATATCACTTAGCTTAATGCCCTCAAGATCCATCCATGTAGTTGCAAATGGCAAGATTTCATTATTTTTTATGGCTGAATAAAATTTCATTGTATATATATCACAATTTCCTTATCTATTCCTCCCTTGATGGACACTTGGGCTTTTTCCATATCTTGACAATTGTAAATAATGCTGCAATGAATATGAGTACATATATCTTTTCAAATTAGTGTTTTCAGTTTCTTCAGGTAGATTGTCAGAAGTAGAATTGCTGGATCGTATGGTAGTTCTATTTTTAACATTTTTAGGAACCTCCATACTGTTTTCCATAGTAGCTGCACCTATTTACATTCCCCCCAACAACGTACAAAGGTTCCCTTTTCTCCACATCTTCACCCAACACTTGTTATTTCTTGTCTATTTGATGATAGCCATTCTAGCAGGTGTGGGGTGATATCTCATTGTGGTTTTGACTTGCATTTCCCTGATGATTAATGATATTGAGCGTCTTTTCTTGTACCTGTTGGCCATCTGTATGTCTTCTTTGGAAAACCGTTTATTCAGATCTTCTACCCATTTTTTAATTGGATTGTTTGTTTTTTTGTTGTTGAGCTGTATGAGTTCTTTGTGTATTTTGGATATTAGCCCCATATCAGATACATGATTTGCAATTATTTCTCTCCTTCAGTGTTTTCTCTCATTCAATTATTTTCTCTCATTCAGTCCTTTTCTTTGCTATACAGAAGCTTTTTAGTTTGATGTAGTCTCACTTGTTTATTTTTGCTTTTGTTGCTTTTGTTTTTGGTGTTAGATTCAAAAAATCATTGCCAAGACCTCTATCAAGGGGCTTACCTCCTATGTTTTCTTCTAGGAATTTTATAGTTTTAGGTCTTATGTTCAAGTCTTTAATCCATTTTGAGTAAATTTTTGTATGGTGTAAGATAGCGGTCAAGTTTCGTTCTTTTGCATGTGGCTGTCCAATTTCCCCAACAACATTTATTGAAGAAATTGTCCTCTTCTCATTGTATTTTCTTGGCTCCTTTGTCATAAATTAATTGACCATTTATGCATGGGTTTATTTCTGGGCTCTCTATTCTGTTCCATTGATCTATGTGTCCATTTTTATGCCAATACCATACTGTTTTAATGACTATAGCTTTGTAATATAGTTTGAAATCAGGGCACATGATGCCTCCAGCTTTGTTCTTCTTTCTCAAGATTACTTTGGCTATTCAGGGTCTTCTGTGATTCCAGATAAATTTTAGGATTGTTTGTTCTGTTTCTGTGAAAAATACCATTGGAATTTTGATAGGGATTGCATTGACTCTCTCTATTGCTTTGGGTAGTATGGACATTTTGACAATATTAATTCTTCCAATCCACGAGCACATAATATCTTTCCATTTATTTATGTCTTTCTCAATTTCTTTCATTAATGTCTTGTAGTTTTCATTATCCAGGTTATAAAGGTCACCTCCTTGGTTATGTTTATTCCAAGTTATTTTATTCTTTTTGACGCAATTGTCATTGGGATTATTTTCTTAATTTCTCTTTCTGATAATTTGTTATTAGTGTGAAGAAATGCAACACATTTTTGCATATTGATTTTGTATCCTGCGAGTCTACTGAATTTGTTTATTAGTTCTAACAGTTTTTTGATGGAATCTTTAGCATTTTCTATATATAATATCATGTCATTTGCAAATAGTGATAGTTTTACTTCTTCCTTTCCAATTTGGATGCCTTTTATTTCTTTTTCTTGCCTAATTGCTCTGGCTAGGGCTTTCAATACTATGTTGAATAAAAGTGGTGAGAGTGGACTTCCTTGTCTTGTTCCTGATCTTAGAGGAAAAGCTTTCAGCTTTTCATCATTGAATAGATGTTAGCTGTGGGCTTTTCATATATGTCTTTTATTATGTTGAAGTACGTTCCCTCTATACCCACTTTGTTGAGAGTTTTTATCATAAATGGATGTTGAATTTTGTCAAATGCTTTTTCTGCATCTATTGAGATGATCATATGATTTTTATTCTTTGTTTCGTTAATGTGGTATATCACATTGACTGATTGGTGGATGTTGAGCCATCCTTGCGTCCCTGGAATAAATCTCATTTGGTTGTGGTGTATGATCCTTTTAATGTAGTGTTGAATTTGGTTTGCTAATATTTTGTTGAAGATTTTTGCATCTATGTTCATCAGGGATATTGGCTATAGTTTTCTTTTCTTGTGGTATCCTTGTTTATTTTTGGTGTCAGGATAATGCTGTCCTCATAAAATGTGTCTGGAAGAGTCTCCCCCTCTTCTATTTTTTAGAAGAGTTTGAGAAAGATTGGTATTAATTCTTCTTTGAATATTTGGTGGAATTCACCAGTGAAGCCTTCTGGTCCTGGACTTTTGTTTGTTGGGAGGTTTTTGATTACTGATTCAATCTGCTTGTTAGTAATCAGTCTATTCAGATTTTCTATTTCATTGTGATTTTTGTCTTGGTAGTTTGTATGTTTTTAGGAATTAATCCATTTCTTCTAGGTTGTCCAATTTGTTGGCATATAAATGGTTCATAGTAGTCTCTTATGATCCTTTGTATTTCTGTGGCATCAGTTGTAACATCTCCTCTATCATTTCTGATTTTATTTGAGTCCTCTCTCTTTTTTTCCTGGTGAGTCTACCTAAAGGTTTGTCACTTTTGTTTATGTTTTCAAACAACCAGCTGTTAGTTTCATTGATCTTTTCTATTGTCTTTTTACTCTCTTATTTATTTCTGCTCTAATCTGTGTTATTTCCTTTCTTCTACTAACTTTGGGCTTCATTTGTTCTTTTTTTTCTAGTTTCTTGAAGTGTAAAATTAGGTTGTTTATTTGAAACTTTTCTTGTTTCTTGAGATAGGCGTTTATCAGTGTAAACTTCTCTCCTAGAACTGCTTTTGCTGCATCCCATAAATTTTGTTTTGTTACATTTCCATTTTCATTTGTTTCATGGTATTTTTTGATTTTCATTTCGATTTTTTCTTTGACCCATTGGTTGTTCAGTAGCTTGTTGTTTAATCACATATTTATGAATTTTCCAGTTTTCTTCATGTAATTAATTTCTAGTTTCATAACATTGTGGTTGGAAAAGATGCTTGATATGATTTCAAGCCTCTTAATTTCATTAAGATTTGTTTTTATTGAGGTTTCCTTATTGATTCTTTTCCTGGATGATATATCCATTGATGTAAGTGGGGTATTAAAATCCCCTACTATTATTGTATTGGTGTCTATTTCTCTCTTTAGGTCAGTTAATGTTTCCTTTATATATTTAGATGCTCCTATGTTGGGTGCATAAATATTTACAAATATCATATCCTCTTGTTGGATTGACCCCTTTATCATTACGTAACACGCTTCTTTGTCTCTTATTACAGCCTTTATTTTAAAATCTGTTTTGTCTGATTTAAATATAGCTACTCCAGCTTTCTTTTGGTTTCCATTTGCATGCAATAGCTTTTTCCATCCCTTCCCTTTCAGTCTGTGTGTGTCCTTACATCTAAAGTGTGTCTCTTGTAGGCAGCATATAGATGGATCTTGGTTTTTTAATCCATTCAGCCACTGTATGTCTTTTGATTGTAGAATTTAGTCTATTTACATTTAAAGTAATTATTGATAGGTATCTGTTTATTACAATTTTGTTAATTGTTTTCTAGCTGTTTTTGTAGTTCCTCTCTGTTCCTTTCTTCTCTTGCTTTCTTCCCTTGCGGTTTGATGACTTTCTTTAGTTGTATGCTTATATTCCTTTCTCTTTATCTTTTGTGTATTTCCCATAGGTTTTCACTTTATGGTTACCATAAGGCTTATATATAGCAACTTTTATCTATAACAGTCTATTTTAAGTTGAGAACCACTTAAGTTTAATCCCATTCTAAAGCTTGACAGTTTTACTCTCCCCTCGTCATGTTTTATGCAGTTCTTTTTAATCCCTTGGAGAGTCTCAATATACACAGAACTTCATTTGGCCATAGAAACTTCTGAACTTAGAAGAGTTGGGTTTAAATACTGGTTCTGCCTCTTACTGGTATTGTAGAGTTGTGCAATTACATGTTCTTTTCAAACTCGGTTTCTTAATGGAAAATACAATCATTACTATGTGTTATATCTTTTTCCCAGACTGCAGACTGACCTTTCCTGCTGCCTTCTAGACATTCTCTTTTGGAAGTCCTGATAATGCCTCAGATATCTCTTCAAAACAGAACTTCCTTAACTCTCCCTTCCATTGACCCACCTCTGCCTAGACACACAGGTACTCAGTCTAGTAAATAGGGACCTCACTTTTACTCCTTCTCCAGCCCCTTCACATTCAGTGAGTGGGAAAATCACTTGGATTCTTCTTCATATTATTTTTTGGCTTATTCTCCTCTTCCCCATTTCTATGGTCATTACCCTAGTTGACATTATTATGACTATGTGACTGAAATAATGTAACAGATCCCTAACAGTCATTGATGCCTTCCATAGCTTTCATTTTGGATCTTATCCTCTGCTATCAGTTTAATCTTCTTGAGGCATAGCTCTCATTCAGTCATTTTTCTTCTTAAAAGTCTTTAAATGGATCTCTTTGTGAACTGAATGAAGGCCAAACTGAAAGTGCATCCAACAGATGACTGTATTCTAGTGTGTCTAATACTAGGTTGACGGGGCTCTGGCAATCAATACATTGTCTCTGATGTTTCCTCCTATTTAAATTCGGGTTTTGTATTTTTGGCAAAGATACCAAAAAGTGAGGCTGTGGCCTCAGTACATTATATCAGAAGACATTTGATGCCAATTTGTTCCATTACTGAAAATGGTAACTTTGATCACTTGGCAAAGGTGATGTCTCTACTGCAAAATTACTATATTTCATTGTACTTAATAAGGATCTTATGGGGAAATAATTTGAGAGTATTTAAGTGTTTTGTTATTTATCACATCTTTACCACTAATTTTAGCATTCATTGACAATTCTTGAAACAATTATTGTGGTATTTGCCAAATGATTTTTATTTGCCAAGTGATTTTCTATTTCAATCATTCCTTAATTTACTAGTTGGAAATTTATAGTAAGAAAAAGTTTACCCTTCCTTATTTATTCATTCACCCATTTATGTGTTCATTCTTTATTTATAGTAGTGTGGACAAATGAATTCTTATTTTATCCCATGGGTTATAATCTATCACATCATTATTTATTTTTTTGTTCATTTTTCCCAGATTTGACCTCTGGGAGTCCCCTTCAGGTTGGCTCCTTTATCTTTTTAGAATGTGCCCATCTTTTTTGTTTTTTTAAGTACTTCCATATTTTCTGGCATCACAAAATATTTCAGGTGGCTCATCTTGTACTTTCTCTGCCCTAGTCCTGCAATCAGCTGTTTCTATAAAGACTCATAGTTTTCTTTCATTGGAGCAGGGTATTTAGAAACCAAATTTGTGCACTAGATGGGCTCGTTGGTACTGGGGTATCATAGTACCTGACCTTGAAAATTGTCAAAGTCATGAAAAACAAAGAAAGACTGAGGACCTGTTCCATATTAAAAGAGACTAAGGAAACTTGACAACTAAATGCAAAGTGAGATTTTGGGTTGGATCCTGGACCAAAAAGAACATTAATGGGGCAATTGGAGAAATTTGAATAAGTTCTGTAGATTATATAATTTTGTATATTTTATTATAATCTTATACATATTTATCTTCTTGTCATGGTCAAATCAAAATAACATGACCATCCACATTATAATTGATTTTGAGAAACAATTTTCAAATCTGTGCAATTGAAGAAACTGATTTAAGTTAGGGGCAAGATAATTCAGAAAAAAAAAAATTACACTTGGTGTTCTAAGTATACCATTTAGAATTTTTGAAAGAAATTATTATGTATACCCAAAATTATGTGATTAATCTTCTTTTGATGAACATTTATGTTGTTTCTATTTTTCCATGACGATATATAAGGCTGTATTAAACATATTTGTACATATATTTTCAAACATTTGAAAATCTCCTTAGGATACATTTCTTGAAGTGAAGTTCATTAAGTAATTTATGGTACAGCCATAAGCAATATGAAGTCATCAAAAATTATGATATAGATTAGCATTTGGCAAACTATAGCCTATGGATCAGCTCATCCTTGCCCATTCATTTACATGTTATCTAAGGCTGCTTGAATGCTACAGTGCAAGGACAGAACTGGGTATTTGCAACAGGGACCAAATGGCTCACAAAGCCTAAAATATTTACTATCTGGCCTTTTACAGAAAAGGTTTCTCAAACCTGATATAGATTATTAACATGCAGGTTGGCAATATTGTTGAGTGAAAAAGATACATTTTTAGTACATGTATTATTATATGTGTATGTATGTAATTTAAATCAAAGATCCTATTTATTTAAAATTATGTATGGACAGAGAGAGTCTGCAAGGTTGTTCACCAAAGTGCATAAGTAGTTACAAATATTTTTTACGTTCTTATTTAAAATTTTCTGTATACCTTACGTTTTCTTAAAAAGGTCATACAGGTTCTGTTTTCACATTTCCTTCAAGGTAACAACTCAAATCACTCTATTTGATCTTCTGTACCTAAAACTCTAGTAGAACGAGAACTGGCAATGATTACAGGAGACTTTCAATGACATGTTTTCATTTTTAAGTAGGGCAACCATACATTGCAATTTGCCTGGAACAGTGCTGGTGTATGACCACTGGGACTATAACATCACTGTAGTCATGTTTTTCTCTTAACTCTATGGTAGTTCATCCTAGCCTCCTAAGCTGCTGTTCATGTTATACATGTCCTTTAAGTTTTGATGTGCCTCTGGGTTCTGTCATTAGCCTTGTCCCTTCTCACTTTATTCACTCTCCTGGGAACTCTCCCCAACTCCCGTAGTTGGTTTACACCTGTATACTGATGACTCCTAAATCTCTACCTCTAACTTCCAAACCAGTGCTTTTTGGACATTTTTAAGATATCTCAAGTCTAATTGAATCTGGGTGCCATCCTTGACACCTCCGCTCCCCTCCACCTCCATTCCTCCAATAAACAAAAATCTCTGGCAATTTAGCCTCTTAAATGGTTCACACATTGGTTCTCATCTTTACTACCACCATCCTAATTCAGATTTTCTCATTCTTGCCTCTTTCACTGAGTGCCTTCAGTTTACCTACCAGACCAATCAGAAAAATCAGTCTTAAATGGCAACCTGAAAATAATGCAGAGAATGCCTGAGTCACTTTCTTTTTTAAATCGCTTTAGAGACCTCCCCTTGCCTAGTGATGTTTTCAAAGTGTGATCCATGAACAACCTGCATCAGACCCTCCTGAGTTACATATGAAAAATGCAGTATTAAAAACTTTGAAGCCCCAAATCTGGGCTCCATCACCATGTTACTGGATCAGAATTTGTGGGTGATAGAGCTCTAGAAATTTCTATTCTTAACAACACCACCAGATGATTTTTTTGTGCCCTAGTGTTTGAGAACTACTAGCCTAGGCCTGTTTCAGTATACTCCTATCCAAGGTATTTATGAGAACATTCAAAGCCTCCCATGGTCTGGTTCTTATTAACTTCTCTACTCTCATTTCTTGCCATTCTCTGACTAAAACTTCACATTCTACTAACATAAATTCCTGCACCTCCCTGCTTCTACCTTGCTGTTTCACTTCTGTGTGCCTTTACCATTCCCTCTGACTGAAATACCTCTCCCACCTTACTTCACCTGGCACACTCATAAATATATTTGAAGTCCTCACTCAGGTATCCTCTGCTGCAAGCCTTCCTGGCGTTCCTGCGATGGACTGTGCATCGGGGAGCTCTGTCTCTCCTGCACTATTACTCAGCTTTGTCAGAGTGCCTGGCACGTAGTTAATACCCCATAAAGGTTTGGCAAATTGAGTTAATAATAGACTAATATGAACCATATTAGAATATGTGGATTCTATCCATTATCTTTTGTTGTGTAACAAATCACCGCAAAACTTTGTAGCTTAAAATAACAACTGCTTATTTAGCTCTTAATTCTGTGGGTTGGCAGTTTGTTCTGAGATCAGCTGGGCAGTTCTTCTGCTGATACAACTGGGGTTACTCATGTACCTGTGGTCAGTGGCTGGTCAGCTAGGTGGCTCTGCTTCTGAGACTGGCTGGTTGTTGGCAGGAACACTGGCGATAGTTGTGCAGTGATTCCCTCATCATGTAGAAGGCTAGACCGACCAGGCTTGGGGCTTGCACAAATGGAGGTGGCGTGTTCTGGAAGAGAGAGAGATGGAGAGGGAGAAGGGAGTTGGAGGAAAAACTGCAAGTTCTTTTGATTCTTATTCTTAGAACTGGCACAATATAATTTCTGCCACTTTACCAGAGCAAGTTATAACACCGGCCCAAAATCTAGGATGGGCAAATAGACTCCACTTCTTGATTGGAGGCACTGCAAAGTATTATGGCCATTTTTGCTATCTACTCCATGGGTCTAATGTATATGAATTGATAATTGTCATTTACAATATAACTATAAACTGGAATCTAATTTGCTGTCACTCTCATGACTCTTGCCTTAGAAATACCCTTATTTCATTTTATCTTCAAACTGTTCCATTGCCCAATGTTGCTGTTTCTTTTCCAGCTCTGTCACCTAATTCCTCTTCAGTTAGCCTTTTCTGGAGTACCCTTTGCATCTATTCATGAGAAACATAAGTAAGTATGTACCATTTAGTTAATTACTTGGATTTCGTTAAGTCTTAAAATGAAGTCAACATTCCCAGTCATGGCAAACTACAGACTCTAAAGATGAGAATAGACATGCTGCCAGTAAGAAAACATACCATTCTTCTATCCTTGAATTTTACCCTTCATTTTCAGCTTCACTGCCATGAAGAATTGATAATATCCAGCTTTCGTTCTGCATTATCAATTGACCTGTTGTATGTTTTGAAAGCAATAGTCATCTTTCTGCCTAGTAGAGGGGCTCTTCACTGCTAAAAACAGCTTTCTTTAAAGGGCAGAGCCATCTAAGGTCAAGTCCATTGACCTCTTTACTGGTAAGGTGAGGGATGCTTTGACTTAGAGCTGGTCCTCTAAACCCTAGCATTCATTATTACTGTCTGCACATTCCTATCCTGATTTCCATTGTTAGTCTGGGAACTTTAACCTCATTGGCATTTACTTTCATTTTCTCACCAGACCTTAGAAGGAAATTTAGCAATATCTAATATTTGCAAGTGACATGAGAAGACAGAATGGCATGGAAATTATTAAGTAGGCTTTTGAATTTTCCACCCTAGGGACTTTTTCTTTCTTTTTTTTTTTTCTTTTTGCCTTATTGCCTTTCTAATATTCCTTCTCATGGATTCTGAATTAAACTCTCAACAATCCTCAATTTTTTTCTGTAACACAAAAATAGATTTTGTGCAAGCACTTGGGAACTGGACAATTCTGTTTCCAAAAGCAACACAGTTTCTTTCTTATTTCGAGGGCAACCTGGTCACCAATGTTTCCCTGCTCCTGGTCTCCTTGAAGCTTGGCATCCGAGCCTGTCATTCACTGAGGGTAACAAGTCCTAGAATTTGCCTTGTGACCTGGGATATATGGGCTGTAGGTGTGTGTTACAAAACATAATGCATAAAGCTGCTCCTTTTGATACAGTCTGACTCATGGAGAGATGGGATTTAGCTGCTTGTAATGAGAATTTGATGTGACTGCAAATTGAACAGAAGCATCTTTTTATTGAAGGTGCTGAGCCTGATAACGATCATTCAGGGGCAGAAGTTATTGTTTTTCACATTACTTTTCAACTATAAAAGCTTTCAGAGCCTCATAAGAAAATCCATTTTCCTTGTTCAAGCAGCAAAAAACTTGGTAACTTCTTCTTTACATCCACATAAATAAAAATAACATAATAACATCTCTTTACCCCCTTTTTTAAAGATCTGTCTCAGTTTTTCTCTGTTAAAGATCTTCTTTTCCTCTTTCTAGGTAAAAACTGTCATCTGATGAAATCTCATTTTCCCTCTTTTTTTCCCCCGTGAGGACCTTAAGGAAAAAAAGAAAAGAGAAAGAAAAAAGAAATATAGGCATGATGCTGGAGACATGAAATGTACACAGGAACTTTTGGAAAAAAAGATGCTTTTTAAACTTTAGTTAGAATCTTTCTTATGGTGTGTGCATAAATAAACATTTCAGTCGTTATGGATCTTTAGAAGATAAGTACCAAAAAGTCTCAAATCAGATATTTGAATTAAAGTCAGGAGACAAACATTCTATTTCTTGCTCCATTCACAAGTCAACTGTAGAAACTTTGAACAAGTCATATAATCTTTCTCCTTCAGTTTTTCCGTTTATAAAATGGGCATCTATTCAAGTGAAATAATTTTGTGAATTGATTTGCTTTGGAAGTATATTTTCATCTCATCTCATCTCATCTCTTTTTTTTTTGTTTTTGGGAGGAAGATCAGCCCTGAGCTAACATCCATGCCAATCCTCTTTCTGCTGAGGAAGACTGGCCCTGAGCTAACATCTGTGCCCATCTTCCTCTACTTTACATGGGACGCCGCTACAGCATGGCTTGATAAGCAGTGCGTCGGTGCGCGCCTGGGATCCGAACCCAGGCCGCCAGCAGCGGAGCACACGCACTTAACCACTACGCCATGGGACTGGCCCCTCAAGTCTCTTTTTTAAGCAGTAGTATATTTTATCCTACCAGAGAATGTGTCTAGAAAAATCAGTGAGTAGAGAATTTTTTTAATTTTTATTTTTTGGTCTTCCAGCAGATGTGATAAAAAAATATTTTAAGTTCTAATCTCCTACAAATTTGTGAGTTATATCATTAGTGATTTAGCTCTAACATATATATTGTGTTACATTTAAGTGTGGTCTTATTGAATATTTTTCTCAGGAGTGTATAATGCCCGTTTGGCAACTAATCCCTGTAGAAAAACAGATGATATAAAAAGGCTCACTTTAGTTTTCACCAAAATGACAGTAAAGGTTTTACCAACCTGTGTGAGACTGATTTTTTAAAATCAATACTAGCATTTATGAGCTGTCAGGATTAAGAAGTAGTATCTTAAATTCCACAGACAGGGCTGGTTGCCTTGTGTCCGTGCACCCTCACAGCTCTAGAAGAGAGGACAGGTCAAGTTTGTCATTCTCGTGGGGCCTACGTGTGCTTAGAAGAGACACGTGGCTGTGGCAGAGGAGGCTTTCAGAAGATGTCTCACAATCTATAGGCTTCTGGTGTTGAGGATTAGATCTTGCCAAAACACTACACTTCTGTGGTAATCTCAATAGAGAAAACATTACTTGATAAACCCCATTTCGGAAATGAGAGGAAAAATATTTGTTTATTTGTATTTCCTGCTGCTTATCTGATATGCTGTCATGAGATGTGATGAGGCTCTGGTGAATCCAGCCCTTGCACACCACTCAGATGGCCCCAGGCAAATCGGATGGACAGAATTACAGCCACCCTAACCCTATTGTAGGCTACCAAAGTGTATAACAGCCACATCTGTGAGTTAAATGTAAATAAATAACTCAAAACTTTTCAACATATAATATGAGGAAGAAGAGCAAGCAATAACAAAGGGTAATTCAACAGCTTTCCTTTCTCATTATTTTTAGTGTACGCTTGGCAAAATGTTCAATTTATCCACTGAGAGTTTGAAGTATTTTAATGCCAGGTCTAGGTAAACTAGTACCATAATTAATGTATGGATTGAGTTAACATGGGTTTGTCTGTGAAGGGCTGTGATTATAAGTTAAAATATGTGTAGAAGTACAGGTGGTACTCTAGAATTAAATCACAATATTGATGAAGCGGATGCAAATGATTTCACTCTTTGCAAGCCTGCTGCTGTACTGAAACAGTTGCTTTTAACAAGACATCCTTGCTATTTCATGCCTTTGTATATTATATGCAATTACTCATAAAAATGAGAGGTAAATGCTCCATTTTAATCTTGGTTCATTAAATGCAAGGTACATGTTAAAAACAAATTCTCCTTAAGCCTCAAAAATAAAACAAACAAAAACAGAACAGTGAAATAGAATTGTAGCAGCATAACCCCTCTCTGATACCTTAGGTTCTTTCAGCTTTTAACACTTGAACTATCATTTCATCATTCTATTAGCCCATATTCATTCCTTTTTATCACACTTATTGCAAACTACTTTGCTTATTGTCAACTAAAAATGGGAAACATTGTCACAACTATGAATACCTTAGCCCTTCAGCTAACACAACGATTGCAAGAAATTGAGAGCTGCATTGACTGGAATCCTTGTGCACCAGATGTTACTAGCATTCCCAGCCTCCAGTTCTCCTCTCCTTTGGGCCACATGGAGAAGTTGGGCTTCTCAGCCTCCTTGCAGATGGGAGGGACCCTGTGTCCACCTCTAGCTAATGAGCTGTGAGAGGAAGTGAATGTGTTGGTTCTGGGCTGAGGCCCTGAAAACCCGCTTGTCATCCTCCAATCTCTCTTCACCTGCCAGGAAATCAAGAAGACTTGCTCTTGATGAAGAAACTTCAAGAAGTTGAGATCTCCTTTAGCCCAGGTCCCTGGTTCCTACGTAGAGCAAATTCTCCCTTACCTCCCAACACCACTGAATATATACCAAGAAGGAAAAATAAAGCTATCTTATGTTAATCCACTGAGATTTCCAGGTGAATTTGTTAACAGCAGCACAACCTAGACTAGTCTGTGAATAATTCCCATGGATTGTAGAATTTCCTCACCGTTAGGCTCCGTATTGAGGTATATTAATACCTCAATAGTAGTAATAGTTAGTAATAAGTATTTAGAATAGATTAGTAGACTATTAGAAACCACTCTACTGTTAGTAGAATAGTTAGTAATAGCTATCTCTAAAAGAAGCCCCCTTTCTTCCTTAACTTTCTTCGTTCCTTTTTTTTTTTTGTGAGGAAGATCAGCCCTGAGCTAACATCTGCCAATCCTCCTCTTTTTGCTGAGGAAGACTGGCCCTGGGCTAACATCCATGCTCATCCTCTTCCACTTTATATGGGACGCCGCCACAGCATGGCTTGACAAGCGGTGCATTGGTGAGTGCCTGGGATCAGAACTGGCAAACCCCAGGCCACCACGGCGGAGCACGGGCACTTAACTGCTTGCGCCACCGGGCTGGCCCTTCTTCGTTTCTTTTTTTCTGCTTCCCAAATCAAATCGTGTTTGGTGTTTTATTTGGGCCAGGATGATGAAATTTGGAAGACAATGAGAGTATAAGGAAGGGTAGGGGGACAAGACAAATTAATGCTAGGAACCCAGAGGTGAGAGCAGCATTGGTCTAGATATCAAGCCACAACAAACAAAATGAGCAACAACTTATCTGAATATACAATCTGGGCTTGGAATTTGGGGATCAAGGTTGTGAAGAAGGCTCAGACAAAGGAATGATGCCATGATTAGAGCCTGTGGGACCTTCCAGAGGTTTGAGATGACGGGTGGGGTATAGAATTCAGAATGAAAAAATGGGACCAGTGTTTTGGGATTGAAATGGGCAAATATGGTTGTCTTGTTTGGTACCAAGGATGTGGGTCAAGAGCCTGTCAAGGAAATAGAACCTGGGATATAGAGGAATCGGGCAGTGAGGTCAAACTCAGCCCCTGAGCAACTGTGCTTCAAATACAGAGGTTAGAAACAGGATTAGCTTTGTCACTGAACAGCTTGTTTGAGATTCTTGTGGCTCTGGGAGCAGGAACAGAACCTAGAAGGGAAAGTGGGAGACTGAGCCCACAGCTGGGATCAGAAGCTCTGCAAGAACAGACATTAGAGACCATTGTAGTGGGGAACCCTACTGTTTCTGATGGACCTATTTTTGGGATCTCAATTCCATTTTATATTTTATATGGAATACAAGTTATCTGAATTCCATCTTATATTTCATCACAAGTATTTCCTATTCTTACCTCCATAATCTATTCTGCTATTTATCAGATACCTATAATGATGCCCCAGAATTTTGGGGCTTATGTGTACCATGACTGCATCTTTCACGGGTTTTGTGATGTTGTATGGGATGATAAGAAAGACCCTTGGAGCGTGTGTCTGCAACCCTGAGTGTATACCGGATTCTGCCGCTGACAGCTGCCTGTGTGATCACCCGCAGGTCACGTGACCTCTCTGACCTCAGTTTCTTCCTCTGTGGAGGCCGGGTGTCTGTGTGTTTGTGGGAGATGGGGCGTGGTGGACTCGGTGAACTGCAAGGCCTTTGTGTCTCTTCAGTTCTCTGAAGTAATTCTCCGCGGTGAGTCTGACTTTCACAGAAGTTCCATTTCTGGGAACTAAGGGAACTTGACACACTCCTCCTCTTCTCCTCTTATCTGTGTTGATCTTAACGTCTGAACCTAATTTTAGCTCCAACTTTTATCCGTTCTTTATTTTCTCCTCTCCACAATTTTTTCCCCAGATTTGCTGTCAGCAGCCCTACCCTGGCAAACCGCCAGCCCTCCTCCAGCTCTGTCAGTGGTTGTGCGTACTTATGAAGATGCTCCCCCTTGCACCGGCAAGCCTCTCCAGGCAGCCTCTTTAAAGCCTCCCTGAGGCTGAGTAGCCCTGTGAAAACCTGCCTTGGGGTGTGATAATAGAGGCTGGCTGCTGGCCCCCAGCAGTCACAGCAGGGCAGTATTGAGGAGCAGCTTTGTGCTGTATCAGTTTTGATGCAACAGAAAAAGAGAAGAAAGAGCCCCTTTCAGCCCTCTGCCTTCTATTCTCCTGCCTGAATATATGGGGAGATAGTGCAGATTTCCCAGGTATCAGCTCAGGTGATCAAAACTGCCATCAATACATTCCTCTGCAATTTGTACACCTCTTTAGGCCCTTATCCTTTTTGCTGTAACCGCTAAGCTCATCTTTCTGACTCAAAGTGGAAATAAAACTGTCTTAGGTGATATAAAACATTTCCCCCAAATAACACTTCAGCAGGAAATCTGCGCACGCATATCCTGCCCTCTTGTCAAAGTTAACTTATCCCAGACTGAACAATGGTCTTTCTCCCTGTGACCCGGATGCCTCTGCTTCCCACATGACCCCGTTGTGGTCAGTGGTACCAGCTTTCTTCCCAGTGTCCAAGTCTTAGGTTCTTCCTTAGTACTTCTTTCCTCTTTATCCCTCATACCCTGTCAGACATTAAGTTCTTTGACCTTTTTCCCGAACTGTCTCTAATATTTGCTCTTTTTTCTGTTTCAGCTACACAACCCTAATCCACATCCTCATTTAAAAAACAGTAGCTATTTTCCTCCACTTACATACAAATTGAACCTCTGTCTGGAGTCAGGGACCCCAGCAACGACCTGCCTTAGTAACAAAGGGGTGACGTATGTGATGGTGCCCTTGCTTAGTTGGTGGCTGTGGGAACAGAACCTACTTGGGCCAGAGAAGTTTCTTGGTCTTGCTGGTGTGGGAAGAGGAGACTCACGTGGGTCAGAAATTGCACCTTTGACCACCGTGGTATCATGGACAAAGCCTTCCTCTAGGTGGCCAAGGTCCTGGGTTCTGATTGTAGCTGTGGCATTTAGCTTGTAAGACAATGATGCTCTGAGCCTCAGTTTCTTTTACCTAGCAGTTAGTGGTTTAAACTCATCCCGTCTCTACAGTCCTATGTCTCTACTGAACACCCACAGTTAAGAACTCTCCTCTCTCACTGAATAGGAAAAAAATATATATATATGTACTTTTTGCCAGTAGGTGGACACATGGGAATGCTCTTTTTTATTATTTTCAACCAGCCTCAGGGTCCTCACCCTATTAAAGTTGGCTCTGGGGACTATATAAATCAATTGTAAAATGCCCATTTACAACTATTTAGTGTCTAATAAATTCATGAGATAGACTACATTGTAACCAGGTCTTACAGAGTCTCTCTCCTTAACATCTTTCAGGTTTGTCCCTCCTCTCCATCTGACAAGCTGCTGTCTTTACAAATGTGGTTACTGGCTCTCACCTGGGCTGCTGACCTAGCTTTCTAAATATGATATCTTTGCCGTAGTTTTTCAACTGCCAATTTGCCCTTCACAATGGGCCAGAGTGCCTTGTAAAAGTCCTGGTGGCTGCACTCTGAGGGCTCAAGGAACTTCTGTAGGTGCCACGTCCCACCCTCTCTCCCAGCAGATACCTTTTGACTTGATATGGTTGGTAGCCATCCTGCAGCCTAATATTTGGATACTTCATGGCTTTTACTTTTAATCTTCCCCACCTGGGTATGTTGAATTCTTAGCTACATGTGGTGCTGCCTGGAGGACATCTTTCACACCATGACACCCCGACTAGAGGTTTAGGACTCCAGTGTGGATGCAGTTGATATCAGGAGGGTGCATAGGAATTCCTAGGCAAAGAGTTTGGGCCAGAGCTTTCCAGGCAGAGGGAACAGCATCTTCTGAGGTTCAGTGGCAGGAGAAGAATGGTATGTTTAAGGCATCATTTTCAAACTCCTTTTGACTATGATACTTGGTTACAAATAGGTTTTTCATCATGATGCAGTACATATATAATTGAAAAAAAAAATGTTCTAACAAATAACATTCTGCTGTGTTTCTCTTCTCGCATTTCATTAAAATAAAATGCTAATCTTGGCCAACTAAGTTGTTTTCACACTTCACTAAAATCCATTAGTGAGGTTAAAAATACAAAAATGCTGGTTTAAGGTCTAGACTTGGTGGAGTCCAGGGTGTGAGGGGTAGTTTGATACAAGATGAAGCTGGAAAGGAAGGCAAAATCAAATCCCACAGTGCCTTGTCTACTGCTTAGTCTTGTCTGTCATTAGCCTAAAAGCCAAAGAAAGCCACTGAAGGGTTTAAATACTTGGGGAGTGTGACATGAGCAAATCTGCATAATATTCTTGCTGCACACTGATTTGAGGGGGTCAAATGTGAGTGAAGATGGTCAAAAGTTACAAAATTCCAGTTACAAAATGTCTAAGTTCTGGGGGTGTAATGTACAGCATGGTGACTACAGTTAATAATACTGTATTGTTTATTTGAAAGTTACTAAGAGAATGGATCTTGAAAGTTCTTATCACAAGGAAAAAAGAATTGTTCCCATGTGTGGTGATGGATGTTAATTAACTAGACTTATTGTGGTGATCATTTCACAATATCTACATATATCGAATCATTATGTTGTACATCTGAAACTAATATAATATTATATGTCAATTATGTCTTAATAAAAAAAGTAAAAAAAAAAAAGGAGTGGACATAGGAGACCAGTTAGAGGTGTTTTTTACTATTCCACGTGAGAAATGATAGCTATTAGACTAGGAGGTGGTGGAGGAGACGGAGAAGTGGATACTTTGAAGCTATTGAATGGACAGAATTTGTAGGACTTACTGATAGTGGATCTGGATTTTAAGGGAGCACAAGAGGTCAAGGATGACTCTGTGTTTCTAGCCAGTGGAATTAGGCTGATGGTCTCTATCCATTCATAGATAAGGGAGGACTTGAAGAAAATCAGGTGGATGATGTGTCTTCTGTGGTCTTCTTCAGATGTAGACCCCAAATCAACTTTTATTTGGGAGTTGATCCCAGGATACACCAATAGAGATGTGAAGAAGTGAGACAGAGAAGGGAAGGTAGGTAATAAAAGGTGTATTTTTTGAGGAAATTACGACTATGGAGTACAAGAGCTTAAGCCTGTTGGGGGACTCTAGCAGCCAGCATGGAGCACATGCCTCAGAGTTACCCTACCCAAAGGGAATAGGAACTGGGGTATTTATGCCCCAGCTCCTCTCCTCTCAGCCGTTAGTTGACTAGTGGGCATCAATTCCTTAGCACTCTGGCTTACCATGTGGGGTAGGCAGAGTGGACTCCAATGGCCGGGAAAAACCTTCAGACAATAGATGCAAATGCTGGAAGTTGGGAGTTGGGGGTATGAACTGAAATAATAAAGCCAAAAGGATATAGATAGGCACAGACAGCAGCCTCTACTACAAGGTGTTTTGTGGAAAGGGAAGATGGAGGCAGCAATCTTGAACTTAGTTGTAGATCTATTGCATTTGACCTCACTTTCAGACACCCAAATAGAGACATCAAGTTGGATATATGTCTAGACTTCAGAAGAGAGTGGAGACCTGGAGTCATCTAAGTAGAGGTGATTAAAGTGATTGATATTGTCTATTAGAAGAAACTACAGAGTGAGAAAACAGAAGAGACTCTGCCTCAGCCCTGAGGAATCCCAGCATTTCATGGCCAGATAAGGGAGAAGGATACTGAAAATAAAACTGAGAGGAATTCTAGAAAAATAGAACAGAGACCAGGAGAGTCCATGCCTTGCAAACCAGGAGAAGAGAATACTCAGAGAAGGAAGGAGAGGTCTGCAGCATCCAGTGCTGCTTAGAGGATCAAAAATGTCCATTACATCTTGCCTCATGGAGAGTATTGGTCTCCATAGCAAAAGCTATTTTGGTGGAGCAATGGAGCCAGGAGATCGAGACGGCATAGTGGTTATAAGTGTAGACTGTAGAGCAGGACTGCCTGTGTTCAAACACCTGTCCAGCTAATTATTAGCTGTGTGACCTTGGGCAAGTAACTTACCCTCTCTGAATCTTAGTTTTCTCATCTCTAAAATAGAGATAACAATTGTTCGTACCTCGTGAGTTACTGTGATATTAAGAATTAGATGATAAAATACTTAAAACAGTGCCTGACAGATGGTAACATTAAACAAATGGTAGCAGTTGTTAGTTTTTTTTCTTTATATTCTGTTTATTTCTCTGAGAATCAATGTTGTTTCCTTCTCTAATTCTCTCTGGTCCTTGGTATTACACTTTCCAAGATCCCTAGTTTTTGATAATATGTGAAGCCTACCAAAGGCTCAAAAGTCTACGGTAGGAATCTACTTTCTCTGACACTGTGCTCTGATAAGCGGTGCAAGGTTCCAGTACTTTCTTTTTTCTTTCAAAAAGACTCTGAGTTTCAAGGAATTCTATATATGATGAAGTTCATTTATTTAATAAATGTCAGGGTTTTCTATTTTTTGTTATTTCGTGAGGGAATTTGGCTTTACTGCTCCAAGTGTGGACGCCAGACCAGCAGCCTCAGCATCATCTGGGAACTGGTTAGAAATGCAAAGTCTCAGGTTCTGCCCCAGGCCTACTAATCAGAATCTGTATTTTAACAAAATTTCTAGGTGGTTCGCATGCACATTAAAATTCAAGCAGCATGCTCTGAGAGCCCATATAGCATTGCATGTGCTTGGTTTTGTGCCACAAGCGTTTGGTCTCAAATATCTTCTTTACCCAAATTCTGTAAGAGCGATTTCTGAGCACTTTCCCCAACTTTCCTGTGACTTTGTGGTAGAAATCCCATAACCTAATTGGTTGATGCTGAGTTCCTGCTGCTTCTCTGAAACAGGCACCCCAGGGTTTTGCTGTCATATGCTCCTGGTTCAGAACCAGGGCAGGGGTTTAAACAAGGGACTCACACTGTCTATTGCATCAGAGTTCAAATGACCCTGAACAGGACTTAAAATAAAACCCCAGCATCACCTAGGGTATCCCTTCTTGCAAAAGTAGATAAAATTGGCTCGAATCACTATTCCATGCCTTAGGAAAGTTACGCCTTCGTGCCATCCAACTTTTTGAAGTTTGCTACACGTAATTGACATTCTTTTGGTCATATGTCACTTCGAGCTTCTGCTTCAACTGAGTTGGTTGTTTGCGGATCAGTGTGCCAATCTTTGCGGGCTGCTACAGTTCCACTCTGTGTCAACACATACACAGAGCTCGACACTTTCCTCAGCTTCCAGAAACACAAACAGAGACACCTCACACAAGATCTTTGTGTATGGGACAAATTATAACAGATTTGGGGAGATGGAAAGGACTTATATCACTTAGATGCAAACAATTTAATGGTAGAATATTAGCCAATCCTTACCTTAAAATGCCCCTTGGACATTTTTACAACCTGGGATCCAGCTTCCTGCCTTGTCTTTCCACTCGTCCCTCCCTCCTCCCTCTCGTTTCTATATAATCTCAGAAAGGAAATCACAAAGGGAAAATGCCCCACTAATTCTTTCCATTTGTTAGTGCACTATAATTTAGTATTGAGGCTCCCTTTGTAGCCCAAACTCTGTGGAAGCTTTGAAAAGACTGTTTGCCATGCCATGTAACCAGAAGTGGAGTAAATGCCTTCAGAAACACATGGACTGAGCCCGAGGGACTGGGGCTTGTCCAAGGAAATTGGATGCTGTTGCCAAAGAAAGGATGCGTGCTTGCTGGGCAGCCATAAAGCGACAAATGTCCACTTGTGGAAGAGTAGCCTCCTTTTTCCATTGTGTTTCTGACTATCATTCCTTGGTTAGAACACTTGCTAGTTTGTGTTGTCACTTCCTAATTGGTATTAAGTAGCTAATACGTGGCGCACTACTCAGTGATTTATGTACATTGACTCTTTCATACTCATAACACCATTGGCAACATAAGTATTATTGTCGTCATTTTACACTTGAAGAGACTGAGATTATGGAATGTAAGGGTTTGACCCATAGTGACACAGTCAAGGAAGTACCCATGTAATGTATTTACCTCTCTGTCTCTTCAACCAGACTGTGGGCTTTTGTGAAAGCAAGACCCACATTGTCTTAATTTGTGGCTTTGAAGTGGTTGGTCTTCTAGTATGTTGTAGAGTCTCAATAATTGTTGGGATTAAATGAACACTTCAAAGCACAAGAGATGAGAGGAAAACCTAGTTTCTTGGCGGTGAAATAAAAATTTCATATATATATGTATTCTTTTCATGATAGAGATGAGAGATCAAGAAGTAGGGGGGGGGAATCTTGAAAAGAACTTCTATTCTGAATAAGTTCTCTTATCTCGGAGAAGTTTAACTCTCCTGCCTGAGAGGGATTCAAATAAAGAATGAGGTATGGCTGCCCTCTTGAGCCACTCCTCTACCAAGATTACTAACATCCTGGTTTGCTCATTTTGAGTTCACAGACCTTAATTATGTACCACACAGCATGAATCATCCTGCCTGTTCCTGCAGAGAATACCAATTTATCTTCCAGACTACGCAGCACAGTAACCCTTCCTTCTGCCACTACAGGAAAGAGTGAGGAAGAAAATACAACAGATTCTCCTCTGCCCACCACTTGGGGAGCATTTTCTCTCTGAGATGATAATAACTTGACCTATGACCACCACTTGGAGCACGGGGGCTAATACTTGACTGTTTTAATCAGAGGCAATGGCCTGGCCATTGTGTCACCCTTGACAAGTCATTTACCCCCTGGGAGCCTCCGTCATCTCATTTTAGACAAAAGGGCAATTCTTTCAGAAAGTGAGAATTCACCATCCTGCTAGAACAGACTCAAATGCAGCTGTCTCTTAAACTGCCATTTTCTCTTCTTCCTCCTACACTGCACTGCTGCCTTATCTGTTTATTGACATGGAAACTAAAGCATAGGTTAACGCCTCACCTACCTGGAATTTAATTGTTCTGAAACCTCAGAGGCTCTGGGACAAAGCCAGGAAAAGCTGTTACCAGGAAGTAAACAAATAAGACTTCTGCATGACCACAGGCACCATGCCTTATAACCGATGCCTGTTATCCCTAGTTAAACCCATCAGATTACTCACCCAGATCTCCATGACACCCATGTCTAACCATCTAAGGATGAGTTCTTTTCTAAGCCAGATTCAAATCTGGATTGGTTGAGGGGCTGTAAAAAGAAGCAGGCACTGTCCCTCCCTCCAATTGTGTTTACCTTCAGAATATAATCACCCTGGAATGGGGAGAAAAGAAGGCACAGGCATCTTTGTCTTTCAGATTCACCTAGATGACCTTCCATGGCTTGCTCCTTTCTGTACCTCCTTCTTGGCATTTTTGGTTCCTGCACACACACACACACACACACACATATACACACACACACACACACCCCACTTTGGCTCTGTACCTTCGACTCCAACATTTGGTTAGAACCCTTGACTGAGGCTAGGTGAGTTTACTCTCTAAATTTTAGATCACTCTCCTAAATTTTACCTGGGCACTCCCCAGAACCTCACATCCAGCCATCACCCTCTGGTGACCGTGGGCTCCCCATGCCCTCCCACTGTGCCAGAACTGTACCATTTGTCATCAGAGTGCACAGTTATGGAGAGGGGGAGATTGTTTCAGGTGAGAAGGGTGAGCATAGAACGTAACAAGGAGGAAAGGAGAAACTATAAAAAACAGGCAGAAGAACTATTGAAAATTATAGATTGTGATGTCCAATGTAGGGTAATTGAAAGGACTCTGGATAAGAAGTTGGGAGATCTGGTATAGGTCACTGTTTATGTCTCCTTAATCAAATCACATCACTCCTCTCTTGACATGAGTGTCATCTCTAATTGAGAAAGTTGGACAAGCTCTCAAGTCCTATTTAATTCTGACATTCTGTCATTCTAAGGGCAACAGAAAGTATACATTTCTGAGGGCCTCACAGACATTCTTTTATTACAGCACAGTATAATAATTAATATTCACAATGATGACTCTGGGTCATCAAGGAAAATTACATTATGCCCAATGTACTTTTAAGGAAGGCCTCATAAAGTTTAATACATTTTAGAATGATTTTCTGTCAGAATGTTAAATGAAAAAAGTATATACTGTATTTGGTACTTAGAAAAGTAACCCCTCTATTGTGCTGAAAATATGCAATCTGGAATGACTAGTTTAAGAATTCTGTAGAGTGAAGCTTTGGTGTATCTATAAAGCATTTGATCAAAATAACTGCTTTGTACTAAAGTGTTTACCAATACCAGAAAATTTTTCCAAATGAAACAATTTAGATGGATTGGCAATTAGGTTTGCTTCACTATTAATATGTGTTTTAAGTTTTAATATGTTAACCTCAGGTCATATTGTTTTTCCTCTATAAGACAGGATCATCTGAGTTGGCCTCTCCTACTAATTTGTATATTGATCTTATCACTTATATTTCAGGAAGTAGACTTTTCCTTTGATGACTCTTTTTGGTTGTCTGTTTAGATATTTGTATTCTTTGAAATGCTTTGGATATTTTTCCACTACTGACAGCAAAGCTTAAAATGCTCACATCACGTCTTACAATTTCCACTCATTTGCCATCAAGTCTATGACTCTCTCAATGTTCACCCAGGCTGGAAACATTGCTCTGTAGTGACTGGGACTTGGCGACTTGGTTCTTTCATCATTTAAGAATTCCAAGGAGAGGGCCGGCCCCGTGGCTTAGCGGTTAGGTGTGCGCTCCGCTACTGGCGGCCCGGGTTCGGATCCCGGGCACGCACCAACACACGGCTTCTCCGGCCATGCTGAGGCTGCGTCCCACATACAGCAACTAGAAGGATGTGCAACTATGACATACAACTATCTACTGGGGCTTTGGGGGAAAAAATAAATGAAATGAAAAAAAAAAAAAAAAAGAATTACAAGGAGATATCTTCACAGTGATTGGAGAGGAGTTTGAGATATGTTTGCCTTGCAAAGCTGTTCCTTTGAGCTTCTCTCCAAGTTTACTGTTAACTGGAGTCACAGCCAGTTTTCCCCCACAAATGTGACCTATGGTAATAGCAATCTTTAGCTTATATCTCTCTACAAGAACGTTGAAGGATGTTTTAGCTTTTTTCTTAATCTTTAAGCATTCAGGCTCTCAGATGAAACATGGTGGTGATAAATGCATGAAGCTGTGTTGTTGTTACCTAAATATTGCAGAACGAGTGATTTCTTATGGGTTTCCCTAATATTTTAGTCTCAAGAAGAGACCAAATATAATAAGTCAGATTCTAAATTGGTCCCCAAATTTGTTCTCCATGGATAAGGAAATATGATACAATAGAAAGTGAGGAGTCATTATCTCAACATAAATAATTAAAGATGACATTTTCCTTTCAGGCAAGGTAAAAGCAGTATTTTTCTGCCAGCCAGGGTTGTAGCCTCTCTCAGCACACCATGTCACTTCAGCTAAGTCACTCAACCTTCATGGTCTTTAGTTTTCCTGAGATATAAAATGGAGCATAAACTTGATGACCTCCGATGGCCCATTTGGCTCTTTCGGTCTCTGCTTCACTAGTGATCCACAAGATGAAGGTTACTTTTCTTTTGCCAAATATTGCTAATTGGGTTGCAGAAAAGTCAGTGCAGAGTGTTGGAGCCTCTCATAAATAGTTAATGTTTAACTATTGCCAGGCAATCCTGCAAGGACTTGGAAGTTCAGAAGCTGAAGGGTCCTTTGATGCATCTGAGAGATTCCAGAGCTTGGTGGGAGGGTTAGAGTATATGGACTATTTAGTCAGGTTCTGGTTTATTATTAAAAACAATCTGCCTAGCATTCTCAAAGACTTCTGAGACTCTGGAAATACTATTTACGCACAAAATATTGATTTGGAGGTAAGCTCTGAATTTGCAGAAAGTAAGTGCTCAGCTTTTTGAAGCCTTACTTACTGTCCTGGTTGCCTTGGTAAAAAAAGTACAAAAAGGACAAAAAAGCAATAGAATCAGAAAGAGGAGAATAAAGAACATATAGGATTGCTATACAATGAGAAATATACAAAGAGTCAAAAGTATGATTTTGAAGAATCTGGAATGAAACAAATGCTCAAAATATTAAGTTAACCAAAATAATCTAGACAAAATGACTTATAATATGATCTTAATTTTGAAAAAGAGCATAAAATACTAATAGTGTTTGCATCTGGATGATAAAATTATAGGTAATTTCTATATTTATATCTATCAATAGTATCTTAATATTATTCAAAAAGCATGTATCACTTTTATAAACAGGAAAATTAAATGTTTTGGGTTTTCAGCGTTTCGTTGGATTTCTTTTACGTCCTCAAGGGTATATTTTGTCCAAGTTGCATTACTGCTGAATGGTTTGGCCTTTTTTTTTTTTTTTGAATTAACAAAGAATGTAAAAACTCTACTTTAAAATGTTGCTTTAGGATTCCTGTATTTCTAGTTAACAATGATACCTTACAAATATATTACCACACAGCTTTTAAGTACTTCCACTTTCACCATCTAGTTTGACTCTTGGAGCATCTCTGTGGAAACATGACATTATGGTTCCCTAACTTATAAGTGGCATATTAGGAGAGAGAACCTGGGATTCTGACATCTGTCCTTCACTGTGCCAGCTTGGGCTCCTAGGTTTCTCCGTTTGGGATATATACTCTAGTCAAAAGCACTCCATCGGTGGTATTTTATGCTATCAAATAAACATTTCTAGATAAAATGAAACAAGGAGATTCTGAAAGATGAATGTCTTGGTCATTTTTCCTGAAATTTATATCCCAGATTATTTGAACTACAGACCATTTTGTGTATCTGTATTAGATCTAATATCTCTTGTTCTTTGCACAGGGAGTTAAAATAGTATGTGAAAATGAGTGTAATAGAGAGAGAAGGAGGCTTTCTGAGAACTAGAGAATGGGTAAGTAGTTGTCCATCTTTGAGGTCAGAGCAGGGGTTTTACAGTGGACTTATAGTCTCTTCTTTGCCTCTGTTTTCCTTTGGTTATCATAGAGATTGGTTAAGAGTTTCATCTCTGGATCCATCTCTATCACTTGATACTTACTTAGTGACTTTGAGTGAATTACTGTTATCTTCTTTGTGCCACGGTTACCTTCTCTTTACATTGGGAATAATCGCATTACCTACCCCCTAGAGTTGCTGAGAGCGTTATTCAAGTTCCCATTATAAAATGCTCAAGGACTGTTTGACACAAAATAATATGCGCTTAGCATGTATTATCTATTATCATTATCATTATTATCACTAAGGGTCAAACTGCTGCCTGTAACTACATTGAATCTTTACCTCATTGTGTCTTGAATTAATATAGTTGCTGTTTCCTTGATATATTCTATTTCTAATATTGTATACCCATAAAACTTTGGGCATTAATACAGATAAATTTACATAAACCAATTATTTCTTTTTTTTTCTACACACCTATAATCAGGGTCCCTCAGATTCAAAATAAAAACATAACAGAAAAATTACAACTCCTGGAATGTAACCATAAAATTCACTTGATTTTGTTTTCCAGCATCCATGTAAAATATATTCAGTAGGAGAAGTTTTTCCTCCATTGCTAGATGAAAATTTCAACAAGTTCATTACTCTTGGGTAATAGGAAGTTGTAAGGTCACTTTATACACAAAATACAGTCTCGATTCAGAAAATAGGCTGTCTAGACCAATATATTAGTCAACACTCAATCTTCATTTGGTCCCCTTCTCCAGCTGTGGCACGGTATCAGTGGGCCACCTGCCTGCAGAAATAGAATCTGATCAACCCCTGCTATCTTCACACTGACCTCTCCTTCCCTCCTTCCCTCTCTGGGGCTGTTGCTTCCAATCCTACCAGAGTCAAAATAGGGTGAGAGAGAGGAATATAAGGGTATGAAGATAGTTCTTTCTTGAGTGGTAACAAACATCATAATCTGCTTTGTTCTTTCTTTGTAGCAGGGGTGTTTAAAAGATTTTTTTCGCCTGTGGATGTTTCCGTAGGTTCTTTGGAAGGTCTCCTCTGATGGCAGTTCTTGTGACTTGGGAGAAGGATTCCATCCATCCCACTGTGGCAACCCATTCTGCCTGTGGTTTTGTGGTGGGCCCCTCCACATGGCCTCTTTCCCCTGTCATTTTTCCCTGGAGAAGAAGTTGAAGCACCTCTAGGACAGCTCTCTTTCCCACGGGCTCCCATACCTGACCCACAGAAACCACTCAAAAATTTGTTGTGATGAACTTTGAGAGCCAGGTTGATTGCAACATATTGGTAATGCTCTGGTTATGCTGCCAGAACAGTTACTCATTCCATTTCTCACTCTGTAGACTTTTTAGGGGGAAGTCAGACCTCAGTGCTCTATGCTCACACACACACACACACACACACACACACACACACACACACCCTGCAGTAGTCACACGTTATACTTTCTGAGTAGGCCCCTTAAAGAGCCCCTCACTAGGTTTCAGTTGCAGGGTACAACTTTCTCCAAAGAAAACTTCCACACAGACTTTTCTTCACAACAAGCCACTTCTTCCTTGTCTTAGACCTTCATGTAGAGTAGGGGCTACGGTAGCCATGCCGCAGGCTCTTGGGGTCTTTTTGAGGCTCCCCCAGGGTGGATGCTCCTGCACTTACTTTGATGCCTATTATCTTTAGCATCTTGGCATCTCATTTGCAGCATCAGATTTAAAATCCATTTTTATGGAACAGATAGGACTTTTTCATATAGTTTAAAAATATTTCAGAAATGTTTCAGTAATTTTATACAACATATAATCTGTCAACATTCCAAGTTAAAAATAACTAAGACCACATAAAAACCTATTCGATTTAAACTTTGGGGAATAGTTGAAGATTTCAGGAGGAAAAAAATGCCCTGCGATGAAAGAGAGCAAATGTTACTAAGCATCACTGGGAGGGTTGTGTTTTTTTTTTAAATGCTGACTCTACAGTTGAATTCTAAGATTAAGAAAAAAAGAACATATATTACAGTGAAGTAAAATGACCTTTTACTACACAGTTGGAAGTTTCACTAGTGGATTTAGCTCCATCGGAAAGAAAAGTTCCATTTCATTTTCTGCCTATCATCCACAAATATAATAGATTATAATGCTAAAGGGGAATTAATTGTGTGACAGTGGAAATGAGTTTGCATAAAATTCATTTACTTGAAAATAGAAGCACTCGTATTTACCAAATTTGCAGTTAGCTAAAAGGTGGTATGGTAACAGCAGAGTCAAACCATAGAACAAAGTGTGCCACAAAACTTAATTGGAAACAGCATTTATGTAATGATTGAAATAGAATGATTGAAAATGTGAGCAACAGTAATGTCATGTTTTCTGTTGGGATTAATACATTTAAATGTAAGAGTATTATACATTAATTTGTAAGTGTAAACAAGATGCACTTTAAATTGTGCAGTTGCATCAATACTTTGAGAAATGGTCTTCCAATTCCCACTAATGTAATTTTTAGACCCAAGAAGTATGATATTTCCAGAGGGCTTTTTCACCAATGATAATGAAAAAGATACTGTTTTGAGCATGTAAATATGCATTTTTTTCCTTTCTCTGAACATCTGCTACCTTTTTTTTATTACACAATCAAACCAATTGATGCTCATTTTGAACAAGGAAGATTTACAGTGTTTGCGCTGTGTAACAGGCTAATTCATTCAGTGAGTTTTCGTTGGTATACACAGTACCTTATTAAGTCTTTCTGAGTTATGTGTATTAGAAGAAAACAGGCTAGTTATTATTGATCTGGAAAAATGGCTTTATTGGTTTATGGTATTCCAAATTTGAGAGGGAAACGAGCTTCGTGTGAAATTGGGTACTTAAAAAAACAAGTATCAAAGAGTTGTGGCCCTGGAAGCCAAGATTAATTGGTAACCCAAGAAGGGAAAAGTATTTCTAAAATTTAACTCTGTAATATTTGACTCCATGGCCCTGAATTAAATTTCAGATACACCCTAAATAATTGCTTCATGTGTATTAATTAAATAAAGGCAAGAAGGATTATTTAAAGAATAGCAGAAATTTAAATTTTGTATCACAGATGAGATTCAAAGAATCTACTAATTTTTCTTGTTAGACAGTTTTCACATATGAAAAATGAGATGCTTTATTCACTTTCTGATAAAGAGTGCCATATTCTATAATGAGGGAGAAAGGTCTTGATTATTCTTTCAGTCAGGGTCTAATTAGGAAATGGAAACCACACATTAGTTTGGACAGAGAAAACTTAATATAAAGAATTATCAACTGTAATGGAGGATGAGAATAATTAATAATGTAAGAATAGTAGATATAAGGAGCTATCTCTTCCTCTAGGGCTGAGATAGAGCATTCAAAGGGGGTTTCCTCCCTCCTTCCTCCAAGCCTGAGATCCAGATCTCGTTGGAGAGGGCAAAGCGATGGTCTCAGGATGGTAGAGAAGTTGCTGTGGAGCCATGCTGGCAGAACTTGCTAGAAATGTGCCCTCTGGAACTTGTGGGAAATCCTCTCTCTGTTTACAGGGAGGTATATCCCCAGAGGCACTCTACTGCAAAATTTCCTGAAAGATATGCCAGGGGAAGCTCCTGGGTGGTGGTGAGTGGTGTTGGCTGTCATGATCTTTAGGAGCTAAACACTGGAGAAGCAGCCAGTTATGCCATTCCTGGCACTCGAGAAGCTACCATACTGCAGGAACTGGACGCTCGGGAAGCTGCATTCACTGCAGAAGCTGGAAGCTGGAGACACTACACGTGCTGCAGGAACAGGGTGCTGGGGAAGCCACTCCTGTTGTAGGAGTTGGGTGATTGAGAAGCTGTTCATGCCTCAGGAGCCAGCTGAGCAAACACACAGGAACCAGAGAGGAAATTCCTTTTCTACTGCAATGTCTCTGCAGTGCCCTCTATTAACAAAACTTAACATCTTCCCCACCGGCAAAGGGGAAAAAATATTTCAAAAATTTAAAGAGCTCAGCCAGAGCAAGCATTGAAGGGTAGATTTGGAGCTGTGAGGCAATAAATTGATAACTAGCACAAATTTAAAAAAGCGCCTGTAGTCTTGTGATCCTGAATTAGACTGGCTGTGCTAGTCTCTAGGGGTGTGTGCCTTGGGACAGATCTGTTGCCCTGGCCCCTCTCTTATCTGGGCTCCCGCCTACGAACCTCTATTCAATTCAAAGTAAATTGGGGGATTTAGCAGGGAGTGTTAGCAAACCAGAACCCCCGTAGCCATATGTTGTTGTTAGTGCCATCAAGTATGCACTTACTGAGGTGCATTTGTATATATATGTATTTATATGTGTAAATTTATGTATATAAACTTACATATATATATATATATAACCTTTAAGGAGGAGAAAATTGAGGTTAAATAACTTGACAAACATCAGTCACACAGCTAATAATTGAAGAAGCCTAAAGCCTCACTTCGAAGTCAGATATTCTGGCTACAAAGCCAATATATATGACAATGTATGCTCCTCCTTTACACGCACACACATACACACACACATATGTGTATGACAATGTGTGTTCCTCCTTTACACACAAAGAACATACATTGTCATACACATGTATATGAGCATATGTATATATATACACATACACATACCTTATAGTGCATTAAATAAGGTGATGTATATAAAGTACTAGACATCCTTCCTAGCATAACAAAGATACTCAACACATTAGTTACTTTTATTGTAAAGTAAAACTTTGTGTAGACACACAGATTGCCTCAGGCTTCACCTGGAATGCAGATGACTATTTCTATGCCCAGGTTACTGTTGAACTCTGGGACAGTCAGGGAAGGCAGACAAAGGAGTGGGAGCTCTAGTTTGGAAATTAGAAAGTCTAGAAGCAGGATTGTTGGATTTTTCATCTTGAGTTCAGAATCTTCACACTTGTGATGCTATCACCACTAAGAGGTACTGTTCTTCTCAGTACCACCCCATCGGGTCTTCACATGAAGGCTTCGCTGAGTCTAGGCAACAAAATATGTTCCTCCTTTTCATATAAGTTTGATCCTGCTCTTTGGAAATTAAATAGGCTGGGCTCAGTAAATCAAGACAGGAAGATTTTTTGGGGGGCCTGATTTTCATTTTTCAGGGTGTCCACTTCCATCTCCTTTTGAGATCTCCTGAGACATTCAGGACAAAAGGTGATGTGAGCATAGAGTGTTTTTTGCTGATTCTAAACTGATGAAATAGCCGTGGAGTTCTTTTTATTCCATTCCATTTGTATTGAAGTGATAGCTGAAGCTTTTCTGGTAACACTAATAGATGGGGGAACTATGTAGCAAAGTATTTCCTCCTCAAAAAGTGATTTGGACTTCAGGGGGATGGTGAATAAGGAAACTAAAGTTGAAATGTTGAAAAGAAAATGTGATAAAAATGTTAATAATTCTATTAATAATAACACTTTTTGTAGGCATATGTGCCAGGTTATAAGTTATTTTAATATTAGAGAAAATACCTGATATATTCTAGAGAAGGTTGAAACCCAGCTGGATGTGCTTTAATCCCAGGATTATCCAGAATTCTGTTCTTAGCTACTAAATGGATGTAAGCGCAAGGGACCAATTGAAAGTAAAGGGCAGAACTCTCCTTGCTTTCAAGTGGAGGGTCTAAATTTTACAGGTCACAAAATTTAGGGGTGCAAAAATGTAACTTTGTCTTTCTATACTCATCTATTTCAAGCCCCTGTTTTGCCTTACGGCAGTAAACATTATCATTTTCAGTTCCACATAAACTCTATTTTAGTTTGAACTCAATCAGTTCAGAATCATTCCCTTCTTCTCCACTCTAAGGTGGCACTTAAGTCCTGCAGGACTTATGTCACAGACTGGAATAAAGAGTGAGGGACATGGGGACCCATTCCTCATTTAGCCTCTCTCCTGACCAGGTACAAAATCATTAGTCTTAAGCTTCATTATGGCATCTTCTGATTATTTTTCTGCCGGATTGGGACCATATGACCAGTGTCATTTTCTGCTGCAGCGTCAGTTGTCATGGTCCAAAACCTCCTTTTCATTCATTAGCTCTCTTTCTCTCTCCCTCTCTTCCTTCCTCCTTCCCTCCCTCTCCTTTCTCCCTTCTAAATCTATGTAATTCTCGGGGCACAAAAACAGCTGGCTGTTCTCCTACATCATTCTCTGCTGTGGGGTGCTTTTGGGTTGAGGCGACCTCAGACAACTTTGTTCTTTATGTTCCTCAGAATCTTCTTCACCCTACAATGCTGATGCCAATATGGTATTGGAGTCCCCACGCACCATTAGCCCCAGGGGATCCAGACGTTAGTCCCAAATCTCTATTTTCAGTTTCCCCAACATCTGGAGCAAAAGATTGGACAGTGTCAAGGGCTTTTTTTTTTCTCAAAATCTTCTCTTGCTTTTTTTCCCAACTCTTTTTTTTATCCTTGTGGCAATAATTTTTATTAAACATAAATTCAAGCATTTTATGGCTTTTCCTTTGGTTTCGTCGTGGCAATCCTCCCTAGGCAAGAGAAGTGTCTAAGTTAACCTATAAAATATAATCTTTGTAAATTTCTCACTCTAATCCTTCTCCTTGATCAGAAATTCTAATTTTTCAGGATTCCTCTAAAATCTGCCCCACTGAAGCAAACCAAATACTCCATATATGGTTGGAGAGAATCAAATGAGACTAATAGCCCATGATTTGGAGAGTACACATTTATTAATATAGCCTAATACTGCTTTAATGTGAGCAGCTGCCTCAAATATTGGCTCATTAAAATTTTGGAGAACTAACACCTGTACGTTTTTCCATATAAATTGCCTCCGAACTCATACATATGCTATTGAATATTAGAACCAAAGCATGGATCAGAATATTAATGAAGTTGCCCACCGTGATATCTTTTAAAATTTTTGGAAGACTTGACTCCGTCATTTAATACATTTTCTATTGCACATAACTTGGTGTTACCTGTAAATTTACGAAACTTATCATCTGTGTTTGTATTTAAATCATTGATTAAAATTGTAAATAGGGCTAGGCCAGGTGTTGCCTAACTCAAATTATAAACAGAATCAGGTATGGTTGACTGAGATGTTTTCATTCAATCTAGCTATTAAATGTTAGCTCGCAGTTTATCATCTTTTTGACAAAGATATCAAGGATGACTTTTGAAAATGCTTTCTGAAATTAAGAATAAAGTATATTATCAAGAACTATTATCAAGAGAGATAACAAGGGAGAAAAATGATGATTTTTTTGTTGTTTATTTTTAAATAATGCTAAACTTTCACAATAATAATGGTTCTCAACTACGGGGGATTATGCCCCCCCCCCCGGAGTACCTTTAAATTCTGGAGATGTTTTGGATTGTCACAATTTGTGGGAGTGTCACTGGCATCTACTGGGTAGATGCCAATTATGCTGCTGAACATCCTTTAATGCACAGGACAGCCCCTACAAGCAAAAACTACTCAGCCTGAAATATCAGTAGCGCCACAGTTGAGAAAACCGGCTCTATAGAATACCTACATCACTCTTTGATGCTTATGCTCATTACTTCTGAAGTAGTGTTTTTGCCCAGTTTTGGAGAAATCTGCACAATTCATGGTTTTAGTCTCTCCTTCAACCCTGTTGACAAGAGAACCCTAATGCCAGAAGCTCATTATTTCCCAAACTGTGTTCTAAGTCAAAAGATGCTATTCATTGCTCTGAGAAGTAAGAATTTCAAGGTCATTTGCTTTATTGCAGATTCATATAACATATTAGCATTTAAAAATCTAAGGCATCTAGTAGTAAAAAAATAGTTTTGATTTTATTTATGAACAAAACAAGCTTATTTTGCTAAGGTATGGTATTTTCATCAGCACATCTACTTATTCAATAATCTCTTCCTCTCAACAGTTTTTTAGTAACATCATTTTGATTAGTGTTAACTTAGCTTATCTAGTCAAGGCTAGAAGCACATACTCATGTTAATTAGGTACTGAATTAAAAGTTTTGCTTGAATTAGTTATGGTAAGGGTAATTGCTTTAGCAAATAACCTCGCAAATCTTTGTATGTTAACACAGTAAAAGTTTATTGCTTGCTCATGTCACTGTCTAATGCAGTAGGCAGGCATGGATGGTGAGTACTCTGCTCCACATAGTCATTCAGGGATACTATCACCTTCAATCTTGAATGCATCCATCCTCAACTCAACATGGCCTTGAAGGTCATTTCAGAAGGAGACGGAACATAAGGAAGGTGTACTAGATACATAACCCCCTTAGTCCACAGGTCCCTTCATCTTACATCCCATTGGCCAAAACTTGTCATAAGGCTGACCTAAATAAAAGAGGACCAGGCAATGTCACCCCTGCTTGGGCACAACTTCCCATCAATGACTCTACACTGTGAAAGCAAACAACAAATCTTGGATAGTCAGCTAGTCATTTCTGCCAAAATGAAGAAGAGTTTTTTGTTCTTGTTGTTTTTGTAACAGAAATCTGGCTAGGAAGAGAATTATACTTACTTAGAAGAAAAATTTGGATAAGCTATTTGAGGCAAAGAGTAAGATGCCAGGCACATACTAAAAAAAACCTGTGGGAGATCAAAATTGGCCACCCTGAAATATGTCTCTTTACCTTGATTATTTTCTCTGACGGACCTGTGACCTCCTCCAAACTGCCTAAAGAATTTAACATAGAAGAGCTGTTTCAGGAAGGAGTTACTATCATATTATGGCTGTAATCGAATGTAAAATAGATGTCACAATAGGAAAGGCACCAACAAGCCCATCTTATCCAAAATTCTGTTTCTCCCTGGCCACATTCTCTAGGTGGCCCAAAAAGAGTTGCCAGACAAACATTTACATTTATATGGGGGAAATTTCCATTTGTAAAGGTCTCTCCCTCTCTGTATTGGGAAGAGGGAGGGATGGCCTTATCTGTGGAAACTCTTATCAGTACAGAAGGAGAGGACTTAAATCTGCATACCCTTGATTACTGTAATTTGTCTCCCTTCTATCTCCCTCCCCACCTTCAACATCCTCCTTTGTCTTTAGCTGAACATAGTATTTAAGATGAGAATCTCTGTCATTTTATTGAGAAACTCAGTTTCCCTGGTTTCTCCCATGTATGCATGTTATTAAACTTGGTATTATAACTTTCTCCTGCTAACCTGTCTTTTTAATTATTTGGCCAGCCAGAAGAACCTTAAGGGAAAGGGCAGAGGGGGATTCTCCCTCTTCCCCGACAAAACCAAACCACCTTCAATGTTCTAAGGATGTCCTTTTGTTTTGTGATTATTGACATGAATTTTCTTATTCAAGTTGGGGGAAGGAGGTGGGACAGCTGAATTATTCTGAATACTAAAGAAGAGAAAAAACTGACATTTTAAGGAGATCTTTAGGTATTAGAGGAATGAGGAGACCTGATAAAGACTGAAGGTAGGACAAGGAAGGAAAACACCAAGTGAGGGTGTGATTGCAGGAAGCCTTTGGAAATTAGAAAAGTCTAAGTGGAATATCCAAAGAGTGGGCTATTGGAGAGGGGGGTTAGGGCAGAGGAGAGAATGAGAGAGACAGAAGGGGTTCTTTTAGAGAATTTGAAGCAATGCTTAAATCTGTGTCTGACACAACAAAAATAGAGATGATTCAGGACAAAAGCAAGGGAATACAGGCATCAACATGAGAGTTACACTCTTTAAACATAATTCAATATATTATCAAAT
This sequence comes from Ceratotherium simum simum, assembly GCF_057802395.1. Lineage (NCBI taxonomy): Eukaryota > Metazoa > Chordata > Mammalia > Perissodactyla > Rhinocerotidae > Ceratotherium > Ceratotherium simum. The sequence continues at coordinate 41,809,266 of NC_141911.1, forward strand.
ATGCTTACATAGTACACATTATTTTTCCTATATAATGGCATTTTATCAGTTAGGGTTCAGTGCAAGAAACAGAAACAACTCTAGGTACTTCAGGCAGAAATGGATTTAATGCAAGGATTAAATGCTTACAAAATCTTTAACAGGCTGGAGGAGTGGAAGTCAGGAAGTCCCCACGTGACTCCTGGCATCAAAGCTTTTACACCACCCCAGGCTCCAGAGGTCAGGAATGGCTTCTGCCACAGCCACACTGCTGCCAAAGCCTCAGCCTCCCCATAGCCACCAAGCAAGTGAAAAACATGGAGTCCAGCTGCTGCCGACACCCAGGTCTGCTGGGGCCCATCTGCCTTCTTGGTGTCACTGTCTCCCTTGCGTTTTCCAAATCTCAGGATGAGATATCTCCTTGATAGAAACTCAGTTGCATCCTGAACATCAGAGCAAGGGAGTTAGGAACATTAGATGTTTGCTTTCCATGTTCAGCAATTCTGACAAAGAGCAAAACATAAGAAGGGGATGGAAGTGGATCCAATATCTAGCACAGACATTTTATTTGTATATTCAACGTTTTTTTTCTGGAATCGGTCATTTCATTAAAAGCTTAGTAATTTTTTTTTCAACTACATATTATGTTAGTATTTCTAAAAGTCATCTAAAATGTACTAATTCATTTTACTATAAATGCATAGCCCGCCTCTCTCTGTCAGTTCCCTCTTTTCCCAAGGAACCCTTTAATCAAATATCAAACAGAGGGGCCAGCCCGGTGGCGCAAGTGGTTAAGCATGCACGCTCTGCTGCAGTGGCCCGGGGTTCGCTGGTTCGGATCATGGGCGCGCACCAAAGCACCACTTGTCAAGCCATGCTGTGGCAGCGTCCCATATAAAGTAGAGGAAGATGGGTATGGATGTTAGCCCAGGGCCAGTCTTCCTCAGCAAAAAGAGAGGATTGGCAGATGTTAGCTCAGGGCCGGTTTTCCTCACACACACACACAAAAAAATCAAACAGATTCAAAGGGGAAATTTTAACATTGGAGCTGGGAAATAGTGTGGGAGTTTATTCAATTTGGCCAATCTTCTACTCACCAGGCTCTCACAGGCAAACTTATCAGGAAAGCCAGGGAAGAAACCTTGAGACTCATTGGTCTATATAAAATAATATAGATTTTGCTCTAGCATCAGCCAGACACAGTGTGAGAAAGAATAAATTAAGGCATGGGTAAGGTGACAGCAGTAATTTAAATTGTGTTCTTTACTGATCAATTTTTTTGTGTGTGTGTGAGGAAGATTAGCCCTGGGCTAACATCTATTGCCAATCCTCCTCTTTTTGCTAAGGAAGATTGGCCCTGGGCTAGCATCCATGCCCGTCTTCCTCTACTTTATATGTGGGACACCTGCCATAGCATGGCTTGACAAGCAGTGTGTAGGTCCGTGCCCGGGGTCTGAACCTGCGAACCCCAGGCAACCAAAGCAAAGCACAGGAACTTAACTACTATGCCACCAGGCCAGCCCCATGATCAGATATTTTGATTGAACGGTCAGTTCAATCAGCCAACGAGGTTGAGCTCAACTACTGTGACTCCATCAGGTTGACTAGCCATTAGAATCTACATCGTTGATAGATTGGTTGACTTAATACAGATAAATCTTTAAAAGCAGAATCATTCTGCCTGGTAAAATTCTTCATTCAAATATACCTTGAAACATATTCTGCTTCAGTAGGGAAAGTTTTTTGTTATTGTTATATTGTCATGTGGATATGCAAAATAAATGTCATCTGGCTGTTTTATGACTTCCCCAGACACTCAGGTGTTGGGTGACAAGTATAGCAAATGTCTAGCAGGTGGTGTGAACAGCCTGAAGCAGGTCTTGTATTCTCAACCTGGATGTCATCCAAACTTCTTGGTCTGAGAATGAAGAAACAGTTCTGGTCCACATCTGCTGCCTTAGAGCTATGATTAACAAATGAATGTCTCCTCGGGGTGATATTTGTGTGTGTGTGTGTGTGTGTGTGTGTGTGTGTAGAGGGGCAGTTGTAGCTTGTTTTTTTCATATACGCAAAAAGAGGCCAAACAGGGCCAGGATTAAGTTCATATCATTTCTAACTTCAGTGTTGTCTCTCTCTCTCTCTTCTTTTTTTTTTGAGGAAGATTGGCCCTGCATTAACATCTGTTGACAATCTTCCTCTTTTTCTTTTTTCTCCCCAAAGCCCCACTACATAGTTGTGTATCATGGTTGTAGAGTTGTAGCTCTTCTATATGGGATGCCACCTTGGCATGGCCTGATGAGCAGTGAGTAGGTCCACAACCAGGATCTGAACCGCCAACCCTGGGCCTCCAAAGCCAAACGCATGAACTTAACTGCTACACCACCGGGCCAGCCCCTGTCTTTTTTTTTTAACTGATTCTCTTTTTGTGTTCATAGGTAAAAGAATGTGTGGTTCATGACCATAAAGGTCTTTCTTTCTGCAGTATCTAAGTTGAAGGAATTCTCATTTCAATAGGGAAATTATTTTCTTAAAACAGTTCTGGGGAAAGTGTTGTTACTCTCCTTAACCTTCGTGCTCCTGTCTGCAATACGGGCATGTGAATAGATACTACTCATCTTGGAAGCAGAATTTCAAAGTGGCTTGTTCACCAAGGTGCAATTTATATGCTTCTCAGTGTTTATAATAAGAGAACCCTTCAAATTCTTTAAGGTTATACTTAGCATGAGTCATATTTTCTTCAACTGGCATATTCATTCAAGGTATTCTTTTATGATATCAGAAAGAATTATGATACCCAGTATTACAGATATTTAGGCAAAATAAATGTGAGTTTGCTTAAAAGATTATAGCTCAAGTATTTAGCTTCATGGTTATGTAAATTCCCATTCTATCTGTTTTTTAATATGTATATATACTCACATACATAGAATCCTGATAAATTTACTAGATAATAGTTAGAATGTCAACATTATTTTTATAAATTTCTGCCCTGTCACAGAGTTTGCAAGAAATTATTTTTAATGTACCATTTTTAACACACTCCAGATTGTTGGCTGCCCTTCTTGCCATGTGGATTTAACCTATTTAGCAGTCAGTGTTGAATATATTTGTGTTTAAAAAATAATGCTTGCAATGAGGGAGCATGGGAAGCCACTTATGTAAGGATTTAGGTGGACAGTTAGCAATCAAAACCAAGTTTTGCTTTTTGGTGCCTTTCCTATAAAGGTCATTCATGATGATCATTTCCCAGAATCCTCAGGTTTAGGTGAGGGTTTTGTTGTTGTTGTCTAAGGTACAAAAAATTTTCAAGAAAAGATTGGAAATGAAAAATTTTCTTGAAATAAGGATTTATATGTGCTGAATTCTAGCTTACTTCAGTTTTCCATTGTGTTCACTTTGCAACTAAGATTTGAAAATTTCTAGGTAAATTTTGGAATAATATTCAAATATTTCTTGGGTTCATGTGGTAAGATATTTTTCATTTTTCCTCTCGCTCTGTTTGTGTCTCTGTCTCTCTCTTTCTCTCTATATGTTTGTGTGTATGTGTGTAACCTCTGCTCTCTGAGAACTGGTTTTACTTGTTTTGTTTATTCAGGCAACATCTTAGACATATATACTCAGCCTCTGTCTAAGGTATATACCTTGATTTTCCTTTAAGAACCCTGTCCACCCACTCTCACACCCTACCTAGGTCCTATTTCTCCTGCTCCTCTTTCCTATCTCTAGAGATCTCTATCTACTGATCACCCAGGACTCAGCAGCTTTCAGTTTAAATATATACCACCGTGCTTAGTTTGAAAGTTTCCCCTTGTTATCTAGGAATCACATTTATTATTCTGTTAATTAAGCACAATTACCATAATCATCCCCTATTTCCTGGAACTTATGCCTAGTAAACTCCTTACAAATCATATGAGATTGGCTGGAGTGGTTTTGGATGGAGAGTGGGAAGCAAGAGTGGGAAGTCAACAGTAAGAGAAGGCTAGATTTCCATAGCCACACTCATCCCAGCTCAGCCCATTCAAGCCTCAGCATGTGCAGTCACCCGGGAGCTGACTGCGCTTGCTAAAGTCCAAGATAACTGCAGCATGTGTGGGAGACACGTGCTACTTCATCTCCTCTCTCTCCTCTCTCTGGAGTTCAGCATAACCGCTTTCAAGGAGCGATAGAGGAATTCCAATGGAGTATTTTTAAAGATGCATTTCAGTATTGAGGAAATGGCTCATGACATTTACCTTAAATCTTACATTAAAGCAGTATATTTGGCTTCCATAAAATTGTATCTTTAGGTAGCTGATGATAGTTGTTGACTTTTACAACATGGTAGTATTCATCCAGCTAAAAGAATATTTCCAAAATTAATCACTTAAAAAAACACAATATATTTTTTAGATTGTAAATTTTTTCAAGTACCTCCATCTTGATCTGTAAAATTTAACTTATAGATGTTAATTATTGACTATTGTGATCCATAAGAGTACACACTATAAACATCAGCTTCAGCTCTGACTAAGAATTACATTTGGGCACCATAATTTGGTTTTTAACATCAACAGAAGGTTTGAGGAGGATGCAAGTTTTGTGCAAAACACACATAGGGACAGAGATTGGATTGGTGGTTACCAGAGGGGAAGGGGGGAGGGAGGAGGGTGAAAGGGATAATTCGGTACATGTGTGTGGTGATGGGTTGTAATTAGTATTTTGGTGGTGAACATGATGTAATCTATGCAGAAATAGAAGTACAATGATGTACACCTGAATTTTTTACAATGTTATAAACCAATGTTACTGCAATAAACAAAAAATTAAAAAAAATAATAATAATAATAATAAAAATTAAAAAAAAAAAAGTGTGGCTAGACCTCACACTGGGTACTTGGGCCAACACAGAAAACACATTGGCTAAAACTACAGCTCATTTCAAATACATTAGATAGAAGAAATGCTCAGCTATCTACTTTTTGTGGCAGCAACACAGTTTTAAGATCATAATGACAGACAGGAGCACAAGTGAGATGAAAAGTTAATCTTTAGAAATTTCATGGAATAGCAAGGAAGTGTCAAACTACAAGAAAAAGAAAAACCAGAGGTTTTAAAAAATATTTTCACTAAGTAATTATGTATTATTTTTTAAATTGTATTGAATTCCATCTCTGCCCAACACTGTGTTAGGTCTGGGAATACAGAGATTTTTACAGTCTAGCAGGGTAGGCATATAAACAATTACCAAAACAATACATGTTATCATTTATATGTGTCTAGATAGGTAGGTAGGTAGGTAGGTAGATAGATAGATAGATATACTTAATCCTTCCTGAGAGTGACCAGAGTGGGCTCTTAGAAGGAGGTGAACTGCATCTTCAAGTAGGTATAGGGATTTTCTAGACAAATGGGGCGACTCAGAAGAAGAGATTATTTGAAAAATTGTAGATGAGAAAGAGCATGAGGCATCCTAGAAAGTGCACACCTATCAGCTGAAATGTAAACTTTTACAGAAGATAATTGGAGAGTACCAAGGCCTGGTATGCCGTGTGTGCCTACTTCCTTGGTTAGACCTTCTATAACCGGTGGATCAATGATACCATAGATTTCATTTTATCGTTCAAGTGATTTTACTTAGTCAGCTGCTGTTTTTATTTTTGTCTTTCTTTATCGTGTTTTCCAAAATCAGGTGGTCTCATGAATCATAACGCACATGCAAATGAGGAGAAGCATATTGAACACTTATTCCTAAAAATGTGATTTGTAGTGTAACGTTCCCACAAAGTGATAGTCACGTATATAGGAACAGAGTTTCAGATGCGAAAGGGCTGTGAATTTGAGAGATAAAGTGAAGTCTGAAGAAGTTTAAGCGACCTGCCCAATTGACCTGGCAGATCCTTGCCAGAGGCAGGAAAGAAAATCAATGTCAGCTCCCCCAACCTTGGTTATTTACCTGCTTAGAATCAAGTTCATCAATGATAGAAGGCAGGGAGCCATCAGGGAAGTTCCCAGCCTTCCAGGTGCTGAGACAGCCCCTTCCCATCTTGTGTGGCGTTGCCTGGATTCCTTAAGTTCTGTTAGAAGCTGTTTGCTGAAGTGCAGGATGAGGCGACTTCAGCTCTAGAAACACCCGGGCACATACTCCACGTGCAGCTGCCACTTCTTTTGATTTGAGAGAATAACAATTTTTCTACTTAGAGGGAAATAAAATCCTAAATTGTAGAAAGCCAGAAAATGATGATGATACAGTCTTTTGTTGATTTTCAGGTGGTTAATTATCAGTTGAATTAATGGTCATTTATCTTTTCCCTGCTTAGAAATTGTTGAGTCCCAATTTTTGAAAGTTAAAATCAGACATGCTTTCTGAAGTGGAAAATGGAGAAAAGGAGGGCACTAATCAAGGCATACACGGAAAGAGATTTAGCAAATCGGCTAGCGTTGTTTATAGCAATATTAAATATAAGACTTCGTTAGATTTCATGAACCAAGTATTGAATGTTTAATTCTTATACAGATAATTGGGAAATTTAGTTTTATACTATTAATCAAGTCAATATTTTTATTTGCCTTTGAAAAAATAGGGCAATTATGAAATAACTATATAGTGATGAGGCCTCTTGGTTCTGCAGAATCCTTGCTCTGTGGGGAGGGGTGTGGTCAGAGAAGGGCCAGAGCAGACCCCTCTAAATCAGGCCCTAAGACAAGGAGCATCCTCACCTAAGTCTAAGGCCAGTGCTGGATTGGGGATTTGATGCATGATGTAGACATAAAGAGTTTGAGAAAACGAAGGGATATCCAGCTGAAAATGTTCTAGAGGGAATTAGAAATATCAGCCTAGAAACAAAGGTGAGTGTGTAAATTTAGGAATCTTACTTTAGAGTTTATAATTGAAGCATGGAGATTAGATGAAATTTCCATGGAAAAAGAGTATGAAGTGGAAACAAGAGGATATGGAGAATGAACTTGGGAAATGCCCATACACAAATAATTTATTGATTTAGATAATATATTATAATAATTACATATAATTTTGTAATAATCATTACTATTGTTATCACCATAACAACAATTACAATTTATTGAGCCACTACAATGTACCAGGCAGTTTGTATGGATTAGCTCATTTAATACTTACCATCCCTGGAGGTAAGTGGCATTATTAGCCCTATATTACAGATGAGGGAACTGCTATAACTCAATTACTTTTCTTGCATTTCTTCTTAATAATCAATAATAGCAGCCGTGGCAAAGCAAACTGCTCGCTTTTGCGACACTGCCATGTAGCTCACTCTCATTTATGTATAGAGCCTTCTAAGAAGAGTCTAGGGCTCTGCCCTGGGCACTGAAATAGGCAATAGATTGCCTGAAGTGCAGGAAATCTCTGCTTGGAATTTTATTTTTGTTTCAATGACATGAAAATTGTTGACATTTATTTGGTAGCAAGAAAAGCAGATGTACCCCACTCTGTGTAGGTGGATGAACTAAATTCTCTCTCAGCTGTTCTCTATCTCTGAGTTGTTAGCTCAAGGGACATCATCAGACAGCAGATAAAAGATGCATTTCTAGGCGCTCAGGGACTTTTGTTAAATCATCACCTGACTCATGACATTTCTAATATTTGGCATTGCTCAACAAATTGTGCATAAATATTGTCATTTGTACAATCCCTCAAGATGATATGTACTCCTTTTGATAATGTATGAAAATCCATGTTCTTTTAGATTTTTTAAATATGCACATTAGACTGAAAAACCCTAGAGAATGAACTCTTACTTCCCCAGGGAATATATTTTAAGAACAAATGGTATTGTTTTCAGTAACAAGTAAATCGTGCTGTGTCTGTGAAAAAGAGTACAACAAATGCTATACTTACTCTTAGATAATTGTGGAAATACATACAGTTTTCCTCTCTCAGGTTAAAAAGTTTAAAAGGAAATTTAAGAGAGCTTTAGAGTAAGGAATTTTAATGAATTAATATCTGATGACGTTCTATAATCCTTGCATCCCTGGGTATTTTTTATTTTATAGTGCCCATATATAAATGAGTATAGATATAGATATAGGTATAGGTTATAGATATAGATATAGATATAGATATATAAATATATGGGCATTATAGTGTAAAATTTGAAATTATCTTTGATGACTTGGCTTTGCAAATGTGTATCCCTCCAGGTGGGCTAGGTTATGCTAGAGAAATGAACAACTTCAACTTTTAAAGGCTTAAAAGAGCAAAGACCTATTTCTTACTCAAAATACATGTCCACAATGGGTTGCCTGGGGCTCTAATCCATGTCTTTACAGTTAGAAGCCCAGGATGAAGGAGATTCTGGCAACAGTGCAGTGGCGTTGGGAAAGGAACCTTGCAAATTGTGCACTAGCTGTTAAAGCTGCTACCCCAAAGTGACACCCATAACTTCTAACATTTCATTCATCAGAGCAAGTTCATAGCCATGCCATCCTAATAAATGTAATCCCACTGTGTGCACAGAAAGGAAAAAATGGAAATATTTGTTGACTGGCACTGAAGACTACCACACTAGCTCTGGTTCTGACTCTGTGTTGAAAGAGGCAAATGTGGGATTTGGATGTTCATGAGTTGTCTTCACAACTTTTAAAGGTGGGTCATATTCCTGCACTTCCTATGAACACACTATTTCATTTGTTCAAGCATTTTGCTAATGAGGTCAAGGTGAAATTTTTATTACATTTTTGCCCTGCTCCACTTCACTTTGTTCATGAAAGTCAAACTGTTTTTCTCAGTCTAAAGAGACTTTTTTAAGAAAGTGCAATGTGGGAATTGGAGTGAGTGATTGAGAATGGATTTACTCCTTAAAAATGTCAACAATACTTCCTACTATGTTCATAGGGTGTTGTTGGGTCAACTTAGACTATAAATCTTGACATGATTTTTATTTGATTTTTTTCAAAAGTATTTTTGTACATTTTAGAATCCGGGGCAACATTGGTTTCTATTTGTTAAAAATCAAGACAAATGGTGGAGAGCTTATTGCTTGGAATCTTTAAACCAGATAAAGATCAGGCGAAGAGCCACTGTACTGTCCTCCTAGAAGGAATGCGCAAATTTGTCCTACGCTGATTTGAAAGCAGACTGTCTTTTAGCAGAACCTTATGATTGCTACAGAGCAGTGAGAACATTTGTCTTGTGTATGCATGCATACAACTGAAATTGAGCTCATTCAAATTGTGAGACCAATGATATGTTTATAACACATTTTGTGCACTGACCTCCAAAGATAAGAGAGTAAATGGTCCAATCACTTTTTAGATCTGTAATTTTGGGCACCATAGCACTGAAATGATTTTCTGATTCACTTATTTCTTGAGGCTCTGTTTTTGACATGTGTTTAATTTGCTTTCTAAGAGTATTAATTAGTGGCATCTGAGTCTCTTTCTTAGCATGAATATGAAAAAGAAAAAAGCCCTAATATTTACCATTATGGTTTACATCTGCTGACATACAGCAACACAGAATTGTAAGGTTTTCTGAAAGCCCACAGGCTGCAGGTCAACAGATGAATGGCCTTTGAGAAAAACCAAAAGATCTGAATGTACCAAGCCTCTTTTCTTCCAATTATCCATTTCACAATAACAGTTGATTATTTAAATTTCGAGATGTCTAAGTATATCTTTCACTTTTAATCAAGTATTTTGATATATTCCATTTTTAGTCTTCCTCTTCTTTTATTAAATGTTTCTTTTATTTTGTTTTGTGAATAATTTATACATACATTTGTGATTCACCAAGTAGTTACTGAGTGCCTATCTTACTCTGTGGCAGGCTGGTGAGCTCTAACTGAGGTAGGTCCCTCCCTCTTGAAGCTTGCTGTCTGGTAAGAGAGACAGCCATTAATCAAACAACCACACAGATTACTTTAATTGCTGCCTTCATAAGTGCTACGAGCTAGAAGAACATGGGATGATCAGAGCATATAACAACCAGATCTGACTTCGTTGGGGTGGAGCAGGGTGGTCAGGGAAAAGTTCCCTGAAAAAGTAAAGCAGAATGGCTACAGACCTGAAGGGTAAAGATGAACTAAAAGAGGATGGGAATAAAGAGTGTCCTGGCAGAGTGTACAGTCTGCACAAAGACCTTGGAAAGGTTGGGAGCACGGCTAGTCCTGGAAAGGGCAGAGCCGAGAGCAAAAAGAGGATGGAGAGGCTAATAGTTGGCATGAGCAGGCCTTCAGTGTTTTTTCATTATTCTATGGACCTTTGGAAGCCTTTGAAAGATTTTAAGCTGAGGGAAAATATTACATGATTTAAGTTTTGAAGAGGATCATTCCAACTGCTCTGTTGGAACTGAGAACAGACATCAGAAAATTTTGTTACAGATATTCAATTTATCACCATGTTAATTTTATTTTCGATTATTATTAAGATATATTCACTTGTCCCCAGTGGAGCCTGACTCAGGATTTAATGTCTAGCTGTTGAAACAAAAGTAAATTAAAACAAAAATATTATGTAGTTAAAATATTCTCACGTATTAAAAAGTGGATGAGTAATGTATCTGCTTATTAGTTCTATTTAGCTTAATCGATGCTTTAATATCAATAATCTGAAAAGAAACTGAGAACTGGCCTTTGTAGATGGCACTAGCAAATTCTGGCTCCTTCGTGGAGAAACAGTTCACCTCTGCATAGTGTCTTGGTTTATTTGGTGCGGTCTTTCCCCTTAGCCTGAGACTGTGGAATTGACAGCAAATGTGATCTTCATAAAAGCTTGTTAAAAAATCTGCTCAAGAGAAATTTTATTCTGTTCAGGGAAGGACAGTGCCATCTTACTCAGGTGTGGATTAGATAACAATAAATCATGTTGTAATAATGTTGAAAGCTACATCATCAACTTGGACTCAGAAAAGAGAAATTACTTCTGATAGACTACACAAATGTGCACACAAGCAGCTACATGTGGCAGATTTGCCTAACACCATTTCAAGTTTTTTGATGCTAGATAAGCGTGTTTTGCTTATATAAGATTCATCATTCTTCTCATTAATATCCAAGGACTTCCCTAAATCATAGAATTAATTTTCCAGAAAAACCTGTTAATTCTGACACAAGAAATCTTTCAACTAAAAAGTTGGGTGGAGATTTCTTCCTCTCTCCTTCCCTCCCTTGCCCCCTCCCTCCCTCCCTCCCTTCCTCCCTCCCTCCTTCCCTCCCTTCCTTCCTATTTTGAAAAGTGACCACTTTTCTTGGTAATGACTTTCTTGGTAACGACCCTTTCACACCCACATTGTCTAATCCATTGGTACATTTCTTGACTTTTTTTCAAGTTATATCCCTAATCCAGACAATTCTCACCAACTCCACCAACTCTAATCTAAATCAGCATCATCTCCTTCCTATTGTTGCAACGACCGCCTGACTAGTCTTTGGGCTTTTAGCCTTACCCCTGTGGTTATAGTTTCTCCACAGTAGTCAGTGACTCCTGAAAAATGTAGCCTATATCATAACACTCTCATAAGTAAATGGCCCTGTGGCTGCCCATCTCAGAGAGTAAGGGCTATGTCCTTATCAGGGTCCTGGGACACGGCGTGATTTGCACTTTAGCTCTCTCTCTGACCTCATCTCCTCCTCCCCTCCTCTCCTCCTTGCTGTTTCTCAGACGTTCAAAGCATCCTCCCACATTAAGCCCTCTTCAGATGCTGTTTCCAACGCCTGATTGTTCTTCCTCCAGATGTCACGATTTGTCCCTTTACTTCATTCAGGGATCTATTCAGTCGTTGTCTGATCAGAAAGGCCTTTGCTGACCCCCTTATCTAAAGTAGCCCCTCTCACAGCACTCACAATGATTTTTTCCTGCCTTAATTTGCTTTGTTGTATATATCATTCTTCTAACACATATGTGTATTTGTTTACTTGTTATTCTATTTCTCCTCCCACTAGAATATAAGTTCTATGATGGTTGGGACTTTACTTTTGTTCAGCTCTGTATCCCCAGCATTTAGAATAGCAACTCCTACCTAGCAGGTGCTCAATTATTTTTGGTTTAAGGGATAAATATTGCTATAATCCACGTTTTCTAGAAGCTAGAAAAGGCAAAGAAACTGATTCTTCCCTAGAGTTCCAGGAGGAATCCATCCCTGCCAACATTCTGATTTTAGGACTTCTGACATCCAGAGCTGTAAGAAAATACGTTTGTGTTCTTTTAAGACACTAATTTTGTTTCAGCAGCAATAAGAAACTAATAAACCTCCTAAGCTAAGATACAGCCTCATAATCCTTTTCAATTCAGTGCTCCAGCTATCTATGGATTGGAGTTGGTGTTTGTGGTGGTCATCAGCGTTGTTCACTAAATATTTCTGGATTTCCTTTTGGGCATACAGCAGAATTACATGTTCCTGTCCCCTTGAAGTTAGGTGTGGCCGTGTGGCTTTCTTAGGACAATGACTAGTGAGTCGAAGTAGCATATGTCACTTCCAAGTAAAGCTTTATAAGCCTTTGCAAATTTTGCCATACCTCTGTTTTTCTTATTTTTGTGAGTGTAGAATCTTGATGACATACTCTCCATGAGCCTGGTTTCCTGAGAAAACAGTGAGGACTGTCCCTCAGTCAACACCAAAGGACTTGTAGTATGAATGAGAAATAAATCTTTTTGTTCAAGCTGCTGAGATTCTGGGGTTATTTTTGTTAAAACAGCAAAATCTAGCCCATTGATTTTCAAATATTTTCATCTTAGGAATTTTTATACTCTTAAAATTTACTGAGGAACTGAAAGAGCTTTTATTTGTGTGGATTATGTCTATCAATATTACCAGGCTAGGAATTAAAATAGACATTCTTAAATAATTCATTTAAAAATAGCCATAATACACCCATTTCATGTCCACATAAAAATATATTTTTATAAAAAAACTATTTTTTCCGAAACAAAAAATAATTTCATGAGAGGGGTGGTGTTTTTATACATATTTATAAAGATCTTTAATGTTCGGCTTGATAAAAGCTAGCTGGATTCTATACTGCTTACATAGTATTCAAACTGTTGCCACTTCTTATTGTGATTAAAGTATATGGAAAAGATCCAGCCTCATATAGTTATAGCATTGAAAATGGAGAAGTATCTTAATACCCTTTTCAGATAATTGTGGATATTCTTCTTTGATACAACACTAGAATTCTGCAAGTAATAATTTCTTTAAGGTTAATTGAAATGTGGAACTGAAACCATATTAATGAACTTTTCATATTGCCACATGTGATCCATGGGTCTATCTTGCACTTTAAATGGGTACATGCGTGATTCTGTAAAGGCATCCATTGGTCATTTGAAAAACATCGGCTCACTGAGTTTTGTGAATCTTTCAAATGTTAACACATTTCATTATACAATATCAGAACCCAACGTTCTTTAATATTGCTGCCAATATCTTCAGAAAAGCTTTTATGTATTGAGAAACTTTAAGACACTGTTGCCAGATATAAGTTTTCCAAAATTCTAGCACTTGTTTGAACACTCAGTTTCTATGGAGTATTGAGTATCAACATCATTTTCCTCAAAGTGACAAAACTCACTCTGTTCATTTTCAAGAAATACTCAATTCTGCAAATATCTGCAAAATACAAGCCTGGATAATTATAGTTTGCCTGTTAATTATTCTTTCGAGTAAAAATGGTGTGTAAGGAAAAGAGCAGCTAGTTCGACCTGTAACACAGTTGCACACGGGCTTTTCCCAGAGATGACCATTATGAGAAGCAGCCTCTGCTTTGGCTCTCAATAATCCCAGCCCCTTGGAATTCAAGCTCTTGTATAATTCCCTCCCCCGAGTGTGCAACTGGGCCTGTGGACTTGCTTCTAACAAATAGAATATGGCAAAAGTAAGGAGAGGTCACTTCTGTGATTGGATTATAAAAGACTGTGATTTCCCTCTTGCTGGATTTCCCTCTCTGGCTTTTCTCACATGCTTGCCCCAGTGGAGACGGCAACCTGGCAAGGAACAGAGTGGCCTCCAGCCAATAACCAACAGGGAACTGAGGTCCTCAGTCCAAAATCCCTCAAGTGACTGGATCCTGCCAACAACCATGCAAGTGAGGTTGGAAGTGGATCTTTCTCCAGGTAGACCTTGAGATGCCTGTGACCCCAGTTGGCACCTCGATTGCAGCCTTGTAAGAAACCTGAGCCAGAGGTCTCAGCTAAGCAGTGCGTGAGTTCCTGACCTACAGAAACTGAAATAATAAATGTATGTTGTTTTAAGCTGCTAAGTTTTGGGATAATTTGTTACACAGCGATAGATAACTAATACAACTATCTACTTCATTATGTAGTAAAAGTGTTTTATACGTACTTTCAATTTTTGTCACACAGAATGTTAAGATGTATATTTAAGTGCCAAGAATTAATAAAATTACTAATTATTACTGCTTCACCAAAGAGATTCTTAAGTGAAACTGACATTTTAGTGCATGGTGGTGAAATGTACAAAGTCTCCTAGTACAGCTTGGTTCTACTGCCTCAATTTGTTCTAAGGATCAGTAATTTTACCCACCATTGTGTTCGTACCATCAGTGAAAATGCCAACATAATGAAAGAGGCATGCCAACACAGTAAAAAAGGCAAATGATGAAAAAGGAAACAAATGTAGTAAGAATTGCTGTGACTTCACAGACCTTCCAAAAGGTTTCCTCGGATCTCTAGAAATCCAAAGATTATAGTTAGAGAACTGCTGATCTAGACAATCTCAATTGTTGTATTAGATGAATTGTTAATTTGTTGTCCCTAGTAAATATGTTACAACAAAGCATAGTTGCCCTAAGAGAAGACAATGCACAATTCTCTTCATTTAAAAAAGAGAAATGTTTTTATAAAGTTTTGAAGCCCTTCCTATGGAGTACATGCATGTGATTGACTCTGCTTATCAATTCAGGACGGCTGAAATATTGCTTCACTTCAGTGTTCACTATCTACTAGTCCGAGATCATACATGTCAAGAAAACAGTTTTGACTCTCACTATTACTTGCTGCTGCTGCTATCTGCATCTTATTTCTTAATTATCAAGAAAGACATTGTAAATATGTTTTTGGTGTGTGTGTGCATGTGTGTGTTTGTTTTTGTATGAATTCTATAAATAGAATTCTGGTACAAGTTTAATTAAGATTTATAAATATTTTCCAGGTACATATTTCATTCATATCTTATTATTAACGTTGGCACTGTAATGAATAATAATACTTCCTTATGATAGGGAATTTAGAAAACAAATATGTATAAATGAAAAGATTATGCATTATCGTTCCACCAAGATAAAATCATTGCTAGCAATTTTGTGTGTTTTCATTCTTTTCATGTGCCTGAAATTCATATGGGCGATATTTTAAATTTTCTTTAACAATAATGTTGGGCAATTTCAACCCTATAACTTGCTTTCAAACTTCTAGTTGTAGTTGTAGATAAATTAAACACCCAAGTAAATTGTTTTTATTGTAGAGAATCATGATTTCACATTACAAAGGTGGCAGTATTTAATCATCCAAAACACTGAAAAAAAATTAAAGCTTTTTCACTGTA
Organism: Ceratotherium simum simum; assembly: GCF_057802395.1. Lineage (NCBI taxonomy): Eukaryota > Metazoa > Chordata > Mammalia > Perissodactyla > Rhinocerotidae > Ceratotherium > Ceratotherium simum. The sequence continues at coordinate 41,824,762 of NC_141911.1, forward strand.
GGTTAATTCTGTCTATATTGGTAAACATGTTATATATAGTGATAATAAAAGATATGTTTTATTGGTCTACTTTTTATGTGCTACCCTATATATTTTGTAGATTTTAAGTTTACATGTATACATGTATGTGATGTACAAATTATAAAGCAAAAGGAAAAACACACTCAGAAACACACCAGAATTACCTTGTATTTATAAGTAATAGGAGTGACATGTTTCAAGTCCCTGAAGCTTGATTTTGTTTTATTAAACAGGGATTCCCAAGTGTTACTAGGCAGTCAGCAGTAATTTACAATACAGGTGGTATCCCCAAATGCATCTTCCTCCAGAGCATGCCGTGGTAGATGTACTTATCTCAGAAGTCTGCACAATTGGTCCTCGTGGCCATGGCTGAGCTGATCCTTTGCAGCTGGAATTGACACTTACTATGGCCAAAATTAATACACTGGTCAGGTCTCTGATAAGCTGTTATAATGAGATCTCCCATTATTTTCCCACCTCAATTTCTACCAAAGAATCAATAAAACTCTTTAAAAAACACACTGGGGAAATCTGAAAATAGGTAAATGTTTTCTGTGGCTGGCTGCTCCTCATCTCTGTTTTTCATGCTTGACCTGTTGGATTCAAGTAAAATTAGTTTTAAAACATAAGTGCTCTTAAATAGTACAGATACAGCATGTTCTTTGCAGATTTCTATTTGGGGGCCAGAAGAGGATCACTAGATATACATATATTGATAACAGTTTTATATTTAATGACTAGGGATTCCTACTTATATTGATAACAGTTTTATATTTAATGACTAGGGATTCCTACTATTAAAAGCTGGGTTCTTGGCTATTACCACCCTCATTAATGATTTATAAAGCTCTGTAAGTGTACATGGTATTTAATGTTAGATGAAATTGTGCCAGACAAATGGCCTTCCTGGAGGAGCCTCCAAGCAGAAAGCAGGAGGAGAACAATGCAGGAGGGAGATTGTGGAAGGACAGAGAGTGACTCAAGGTTGCAGACTTGGCATTGCTTTGCCAAGTAGGGAGACTTCAAGGAGAACTTGAAAGCTGAGAAATGATTCTGAGATTGGGAAGCCATTCAATAAAATAAAATCAATAACTGGAAGCAAGTAAAGGCATCAGCATGGAAGAATTTCAGCCCTTTCAGTGAGAAATCGACATCTTCACTTCTGACATTTCCTCGCACACCATGTTCACCTGGTTTGTCAGTATCACCTTTTACTCATCGTATTCCAAACCAGTGGGTCTCAAACTTGAGTGCGCATCAGAATCACCTGGGGAGGGGTGTGTTAAAACACAGATTACTGGGTCACTTGTCAGAGTGTCGGAATCAGTAGGTCTAGGGTCTTGTGTTTGCATTTCTAACAAGTTCTCAGGAATTGCTGCTGCTAAGGTTCACACTTTGAGAGATTCATGCTTTGAGAACCTCTGTCCTAAACCACTATCTTCAATTCCTCTTATATCTTGTCCTCCAGACCCCAGCTTGGGCTCATCTTTAATTCTCATCTTTATGGTCGGACAATATCCTTGTTCTAACTTTCCTCTCCTAGGAATTTCTTTCAGATTTGTTTTATCTTTTCAAATTTACAGTGACTAACCTAATCAGATACTGCTACCTCTCCTACGACTATTACTAACAACAACAGGAACTACAATTACTACTGCTAATATCTTTGAACATCTAGTATATGTAAGACAATATGGTAACCACTTTTAAATATATTACCCCAATAAATAATACTGTTAGATAATCCATATTATTCTCATTTACAAATGAAGAAATTCATTCCTAGCAAGATTAATTCACTTGCAGTGAGTATTTCAGAAGGGATATAAATGAAGTTCTGTCTGACACCAAAACCTATGTCCTTATGTCCATCCAATATTCAGACCCTACCTGAAGGCCACTTCCTTCATGCAGTCCCTCATGTATAATTAGGTCAGTGCAATAGTGACCTCTCCTGAGCCGGCCCCATGGCTTAGTGGTTAAGTGCTCGCGCTCCGCTACTGGCGGCCTGGGTTCGGATCCTGGGCGCGCACCGACGCACCGCTTCTCTGGCCGTGCTGAGGCCACGTCCCACATACAGCAACTAGAAGGCTGTGCAACTATGACATACAACTATCTACTGGGGCTTTGGGGGAAAAAAAAAAAAAGGAGGAGGATTGGCAATAGATGTTAGCTCAGAGCCAGTCTTCCTCAGCAAAAAGAGGAGGATTAGCATGGATGTTAGCTCAGGGCTGATCTTCCTTACAAAAAAAAAAAAAAATAGTGACCTCTCCTTTCTGTCAACTAGTAATGATCTCCTCTATATTACAAAGACTTAATGTATGATGAGGTGGCATTGGAAGTCAGTATGGAAGGGATAGATTAATTAAGAAATGTTACTCGGGGCTGGCCCTGTGTCGTAGCGGTTAAGTGCACGCACTCTGGTGCTGGCGGCCTAGGTTCAGATCCCAGGCGTGGAGTGATGCACCGCTTGTCAGGCCATGCTGTGGCGGCATCCCATATAATAGAGGAGATGGGCACAGATGTTAGCCCAGGGCCAGTCTTCCTCAGCAAAAAGAGAAGGATTGGCATGGTTGTTAGCTCAGAGTTGATCTTCCTCTCACACACACACACACACACACACACACACACACACAAACAAAAGAAATGTCATTGGGACAATTAAATGCCTATATGACACAATACACAAATAAATAGCAGATGGAATAAAATCCTTAATGTGAAAAATAAAACTTTGAAAATTTTCGAAAACATAAGACACCAAAGTACAAACTTTATAAAATTGATAAGCATAAAAACTTGTCAAAAGGGGCCGGCCCCGTGGCTTAGCGGTTAAGTGCGCGCGCTCCGATGCTGGCGGCCCGGGTTCGGATCCCGGGCGCGCACCGACGCACCGCTTCTCCGGCCATGCTGAGGCCACGTCGCACATATAGCAACTAGAAGGATGTGCAGCTATGACATACAACTATCTACTGGGGCTTTGGGGGGGAAAAAATAAATAAATCTTTTAAAAAAAAAAAAACTTGTCAAAATACAACAAAAGAAATAATAAACAAAATGAAAGTTAAACCATAAACTGGGTAAATTATTTGCAGTGAACTTGAACAATGAAGGATCAGTTTAGGAAATATAAAACCAACTCTGTCATACCATCATAATTCACAAAAGAGGAAGAACAGATGGCAATATGTTTATGAAAATATGTTCAGATTTCAAAAATAATAAGGGAAATTAACATTGTATCAGCACAATATAAGTTGATACACATCAAATTAATATAGAGTCATGTCTGAGTGTCCGCAGAGATGTGAGTCCCTGGAATTCCTGCAGCGTGCTGGTTGGTGCGTAACTTAATTCAATTACGTTGGAGAGAAGATTGAAATATCTAAAGTTAAAGTTAATCATGCAGATACATATGACTTATTAAAGTTAAATCATGTGGGTACTTATGACTTATTACTACTAAAGTTAATCATGTAGGTACCTATGACTTATTAATTCTACTTCTAGTCACATACTCTAGAACATCTCTTCAACAGACACACAAGGATGTATGTACAAGGCATTGTTCACCACAACATTGTTTGTAACAGGAAAACACTGGGAACAAGCCACATGTCCTTAATAGATTATTGGCTAATTAATTTTTGTGGTCTCTTCATGCAAAGAACACAATTCCTCAGTTAAAACAGATGAACTAAATCTACATGCGTTATCATGGATCTTTCTCATAAACATAATGTTGAGTAAAATTAGTAAATGAGAATGTGTACAAAAATGGTATTATATTTCTAAATTTAAAACAGAAATTCTATATATTATTTGTGGATGCAAACATATGAGTCAAAGTAAATAAATAGACAAGAAGAATATATACTAATTTCAGGATGATGGTAACCTTTGGGGAAAGAGGGAGAAAAAAGGGATGATGGTGGCCTTGATTGTGTAAGTGATCTTTTATTATTATTTAGATTAAAAAATCTGAACCAAATATGGCAAAATGCTAATGCTTGTTAAATTAATGTGGCAAATACTCGTGTTATTTTTTTCTCTTCATTTATTAAATTTTCATGATCAAAAAGAGAACATTTTAACAAAAGCTTCCATGGTTAAAGAAATTTTGAATATTCTGGGTTAATCAAAGTACAACCATTTTCTTTGCTGCAAAACTTTTAAGTCATTAATATGCTAATGGACATTGTGAATTACCAAGAGGGTAATGTCTTACAGAATATTTCCCAAACTTATTTGACCATGGAAGCTCTTTTTTTTTTTTTTTTACTAAAACATCTATTAACATCTCATGGATCTTTTGGGAAATGCTGTTATACATCACAGCACTTAATTTTCCTTAATTGTTTCATGTAATTGAACTTGATTTCTCTGGTTATATTTTCCATCTTCTTGATGTCAGGACCTAAGTCTTATTCCTTTTAGCTGGGCATATAATGGACATCCAAGTAATACTTTGACAGCATGTTTGATTTTTCTGAGAAATTATTGTGCAGATTATTGTACTCAATATAGGTTTTTGGGGGGGAGGAAGTAGTAAAAGTAATCCTTGGACACAATTTTATATGGAAATAAAAGCATAACTCGAGAACACAAAGATCAGCATAAGGATAACTATTTTCAAACAAATGGAGTCTATTGATGCCAAAACATTGCCAGAATTAATTTCTGAGAACTTCTTTTCTTCATTTATTCACTCACCTCTTTCAACAGATATTATGGAATATCTGAAGAGAAATGATAGCTTCATAATATATAGGAAGTAGATACAATCCAATGCATAATATTTCTCAGAATTAAATCATCAATAGTTTCTTAGAGTAAAATAACTCAACCCTTTTGAAATTATATTAGGCATAAATCCATTCACAATTTTTATTAAAGAATTAATTCATTTGAAGATTTGTAAATACTAGGTATATCTTAAAATTCCTTGGTTCACAAAGGTATAATTTTGACACAACAATAAATAAAATTAATAACACAACAGAAATTTGTTGACATAGTTTGTTTTCCGTTGCTCCACACCTATGCGCTTTCAGCCAACTTTATATCAGAAGTGAATGTTTCTGCTTCCTATCTTTTTGATAATTTATAAGTGTGTTAAATACAGGTGTTAAATGGAAATATCAAACAAATTTTTAAAATAGATATGTAAGATCTAATACTAAGAGTTAGCTCGTTTTTGAGTGTTTGAGAAAAGCACTTTGTGATTCTCATTTCATAACCATTACCCTTTATTACATTTTATATTTGGTAAAATTCTTCTGCTATTTATTTAAAAATAAAACATTTGTATTATTATTTTTGAATTTTTCATTTTGCTGTAATTCTTACAGCTTAAAAAATTATTTTATGGACTCGTATAAAAGAAAATTTCTGCCCTTTGCAGAAACTAGATTTGTATACAGTAAAATCTCATTTACAGTACAATTCAATACCTTTAATATTATTTAGGTTAATTTAGAATTCTGATTTTTGTAAGAGAAATTCACATCAATGCTGAGAAGGTAATCTGTGTTTTCAGGCCTATTATGTTGGAAGCTAATACTGAAAACAATTTTAAGTGGTTTTACTAAAAAATTCTACCCAAAAGTTTTTAGAGATGTGATTTTTCATTTGTTTTGTTATTTTAGTGTTGGAAATATAGTGATATAAACAGTAAATGTGTGTTTTACATTTTAATATTGATCTGAAATGTTAATGATAAATTGATTTTATGCAGAGTAGAAGGCAGGTGAGGAAGAATGCTATATTATCTGCTTTGGGTGTTTCTGGTCATGTTAGTACTTTAGCACTCTTTGTATGATGTCATCATGATTCATAGTAAAGTTACAATTAATAATTGTTTGAAATTTTTCTGCAGCGGAAGATACTCATACATGGTTTAAATGCACTGCTAGACTTTTGCGGTATTTCAGGCAGATGTCCCTTTTAACTGTCTAACTCACTTGTTTCACTATCAGCTGAGATAATATGACTCAATTCCGGCAGTTAACAGGAGTTAATGGCAGGACATTAACTCACTACTTACAACTGTCTGGGTAATAAAATGATACCACCATATTCCACTGATGCTACTGTAAGACAATGAAATAATCTACTCTGCTACAAATAAATTAAAGTTATATACATTATGAAGATCGAACATGTGGTATTTATTTTTGTAGACAATTTCTTGGATGAGGACATTTTTCAGATGGACCTTCTTTGTGCAGGTGCAACTATGGGCATGTATATCTTAGAGCATTAATTTTTTAAAATTTTGTCATTATCAAAGTGTGCAGGCCCTCCTGTTGCTCCCATTTTGCCATACTTCTATATAGACGGCTTGCTTGAAAAATGGGTGTGTGTGTGTCAGGTTTGGGGGCAAGGATACATATACATACAAGGTAAGCCTCGTAAAGAATAGAAAACCAGAATGAAGAGTATTTTAGTTATCTATTGCTATGCAGTAAATTACTCCCCCAATCTTTGTGGCTCATACTAGCAAACATTTATTATCTCACAGTTTCTGTGGATCCGGAATTTAGGAGTAGCTTAGCTGAGTGATTCTGGCTTGGGATCACTCCTGAGGTTGCAGTCAAGAGATCAGTTGGAGTTGCATTCATCTGAAGGCTTGACTGGGGGGTCAAGATGTACTTCCAAGATGGCTAAATCACATGACTGGCTGTTGGTGCGGGCTCTTGGCAGGAGGCCTCAGCTCCTCATCATGTGGGCTATTCCATTGAGCTGCTCGAGTGTCGTCTTCACACTGCAACTGATTTCTCCCAGAGTGAGTAATACAAAAACAAGGCAGAAGCCAAATGACTTTTATGACCCAACCTTAGAAGTGATGCACTATCATTTCTGCAATGTTTTATTGGATATACACATTAGCCCTGATCATTGTAGAAGAGAACTGCGTGAGTGTGTGAATACCAGAAGGTGATGATCATTGGAGGAGACCACCTTAGAGGCTGGCTACTACAGGCGGGGAGGAAAAGAAATAGCATGTATAATTTGAAAGAAATACTGTGTCTTGACTTTGTTTCAAGACAATGAGGATCTCAACCACTTAAAATGATTTCTGACTGAATTCTGCAAGGTGAGGTAGCACGAAGTTTTTTGATATTACTGCTTGTACATGTAAATCATTTTTGTTCATGCCAATGACTTTGTAAGTCAGCTCATACAGATAGTTGTCATTTTATAGTGGGGGAGCTCTGGTGTCACACATCAAGATGGTGGCTATAATTAGAGAAGTAAAATCCAGGATTCCCGTCTTTTAACCTTTGGTCATGGCCATTGCTTCCTGCCAGTCCAGAATTACCCCCAAGAGATTCCCCAAATGCTTATTGCTGAAATGAGTCAATGTATTATGCATCCATCTTCAGCCATTGTTCTATGAAACTGTAATTTGGAGAGATGCCCGTTTGTCTTATCTATTCCACTGGTAGCTGTACATGCTCATAGATTTTTAAGACCTTTGTGACACATTCTGATGATGAAACAAGGAAGTTTGTAAGCAAAGACAGTGAGTAATTTACCTCCACACACATTTAACTTTGCAGACATCAAGTTATGGTAAAAGGAAATGCATCCTCTAACGGAGCCAGCTGAATTGTAGCTATAAAACTAGACTTTCAACGTGGAAACCAGGAGTGGAACAGTGAAGAGTTATCAGCACTGTTAAGGTGGGTTAGGGGAGAGGAGCAGGTGGGTGACCATGTTTTTTGGAATTATGGCTTGGGGTGTTGTTCTTACATCCCTTTCCATGAAAACAACCTCCATTCTCACCACAGAGTGGGCTGTTAAAGTAAATGACAAGATCAAGTTAGATGTTTTGAACAAGAGATGTTAAGGTCAGTTCATATGCCATTGTGTTTTTTTGAGGCCAAAACACATTCGTAAGTGTGCATTGTTTCTGATGAATGGCTAATTAGATGGAAGAGAAAACAAGGATGCACCTGGTGTCTCTTTCTGCACCATGGAATCACATTTCCTGGGTATATTTTACCACCTAGTTCCAGGAAGCCAACTGTCTAGTATTGTCAGCTGCATAGCATCAGATATTTTTTGTATTTAATTTAGGCAAAGTGTCTGATTTTATGACACCTGAGTCAAGGCTTCAGTAAGGTCACTCAACTCAAACAGAACAACACCCAACATGAATAGGTTTGTTACTGCCCTGCTGCTTGGCACTCAGGATGCTTTAATAGACCCAAGGACTATTATTAGAATAAAAATGCTGTTCGCTTTGTAGACCTAAATTCCTGGTCTCTTACAAAAACCAAGAAAATTGAAAAATAATTTTCACATAGGCTGGTAGTAGGAGCAATTGTGCTCTTTTTGGACAGCTGTAGAATTTATTTCCTGGGCCTGTTGTGCGGAGGGTGGAACATGGGGATAGTGATGGTTATGCTGAGTTTTTTTTTGGTCCAGTCATATGTAAACTAGATGAATAAATAAATTCTCTGCTCAGATCTCTGGCATGGTGATTTGAGGAAAGTTTAATAAAAGGTCTATTTACAAAGATGTGGTCAGGGTTTAGGGAAAATAATGAATATGCCCCAGCAATTGTAACAGTAGAGAGCTATTGTTATCTCTGTGTCTTTAGGGGCAGAGGAAGGGAGAGGTAGAGAATCCAGAGTGAAGTGAGTCCTTTGACAGGAACTGTAATTTCAAAAGAGGGATGCCACGGACCAGTAGTGACCTGACTGAGGGAATCAGGAAAATAAGTACCCTGACCTTACTCGTCGGTTGACCTCTAATCTCCAGCTAGTGCCAAACTCAACTGGAAGCCCATTGATGCTGTCCATACAGGCCAGACTCTAGTGCACCAAGCAAGACAGAAAAGTGTGGGATGTGGATCTGGAGGGGCAGAAGGAAGATATCAAGCACAAAGGCTTACTTATAATTGGCATAATTCAGATTAAAATATATACTCTTCTTCCTAACTTCTCTAAAACTAAAAACTAAAGCATTATGTGGTGATCTCTGGAGCCTGATTACCTAGGTTTGAATCCTAGCTCCAACACCGACCTTGAGCAAGTGACTTACTCTCTCTGGACTTCATCTGTCAAGGAAGATAATCATGGCGCTGAGCCCATAGGTTGTTAACAGGAGTAAATGAACTAATGTACGTAAAGCATTTAGACCACTGCCTGGCACACAGTAAGCATTATTCGTCTTTGCTATTATTATTTACTTAAGTTCCGTACAATATCCTGTAGTTGTATTGCTCTTTTTTAGGACAAATGATGTACATTGAGTTAAATTGGATTCCTGTTATTATTTTTTCCGTATTACTTTGGTGTTTGTCTGTAACCTGGGATTCAATATCCAGTAATTGAGCTGAGATCCTTAGGGCCCTCATATCCAACCAAGGAGGCAGTGAACATTTCCCTGAGTATTCTCATAACAACCAGGAAGTGTGATGAATTTCTTTACTGCAGAAGATGACTGACTGAGTGAATTAAATTTGTGATGGAAAAGTTTAGTCAACTGCTCCTGCTTCCTCCACTAAATGGATCCCTTTAGGAATTCTTTTAGGAAGGCTTTTTAAATGTGTTTTTTGCACAGAATGATAGAGACAAAAATGAATCTTTGACTTGGAATAGTGCCTTTTCTTGAGATTTATTATCTAATTAAGCAATTTCCCAATAAAACAAGCATTTAAATTTTCACAAGAAGCAAGAAACAGCAGTAATAATATTAAAAACTAGCATTTGTAAATCACACTACAGTTTATAAAGGGCCTTCACATTTACTGACTCAGTGGTTTTCGAGCTTTTGTTTTAGCCATGGAACCCTTTAAACGTTGTATTCTTATACACATATATATCACATGAAAATGGGCTTTCTGGTTCAAGCCACTCAATCAGCCCTCTTTTTCACTACTCTGAGGTTAGTCCAATGGAGGAGTGCTGGGTTTCTGAGGAGGACAGTGTGAAAGTTACTTTATTAGTCTCTTTCTGAATTCCCTCCCTTCCTTGGGTGCACAGCCCAGTCATCCCATTGTCTGTTGGGGTGCTATTTCAAAGGCAGAGTGCTGGGCCTCAAGACAGTCTTCCCTCAAAATATTTGTGTTAGTGTGGAGGAAGTCGCCTAATGAGGTCTGGAGAACAGAAGAAAACACTGAGGAGAATGAAGAGGACACTTAGCATCTCTTTTTCATGCCCCACCATGATTGTGTTTGAAACTTGATATGATAACTATGACCAAGAGTTAGTGGAGTTTGGGATTTCAGGTTTCCCAAATCCCACATTATATAATTCATCCAAGTAAAAATTGTTGGATAGCCTTTCTTAGTCAGAAGATCATATGCAGTCTTCCAAGCAATAGAGTTTCAAGAGGCCCTTCAAAGAGTAATATGGCATAACTAAATTGTCTCATTTTTACTAATACTACTAAGGTCTTTATACTTACAATATTTAAAGTATTTCAAGGTATGTGTGTGTGTGCATGTGCATGTATGCTGTTTCTCTCTTTTTTTTCTTTCTACCTACTCTACCTATTTATTAAAGGCTTGTGTGTGTCAGGCTCTAGGACGAGTTCTCTATACCATTTCTTTTAAAACTGACATTATTATTATTGTGATAGGGAAAACGTGGCTGGCCTAAGTAGCTTAGGTAAGGCCTTACCATTAGAATCTGTCCATAGCCCATGCTCTTAACTGCAATACTAAACCACTTGTACGACAAGCTTGACACACTTCAGCTCCAAAATCGACAAGAACAATAACAGCAACACAAATTTGAAATGTCAAAAATCATGGTAAATTTATGGTAAAAATAAAGGACAGCACAAATTTTAATCAGACTATATTATAAGTTCTAGCTATATCTTTGGTTAAAAGTTTAGGCAGGAATTTTGTCATATCACCTCTCTTGTGATTGGTGAGTGATGTAACAAAGGAATTGGCCTCTAAGTGGCTTCTGAGGAAAGGATGAATGAAGTTTGAGATCTGACTTAAGAGAAACCATAAGAGAACTGACAAGGAAGGGATACTTTCAAGGCTTGCTCACTCTTTGCCTGTACCTTCATGAAGATCTATGCTAGGTAATTAAGAATTTCCAGGAAGGTAGCATTATTCCACTCTTCTTATATTTGCATATTCTTTAGAGTATACGTGGCTGCTTCTTGCTTATCTTTCACATCTCAGATCAAACATTCTCTACTTAGAGATGGATACTTTCCCAACATCTCCCCTCTCTAACCAGCCCCTTCTCCAGAGTCAGAATCCCATGACTGTTAACACAAGAATCACTATCTGAAATTATCTCTTTGGTTTGTTTATTTTTCATTGTCTGTTTCTTCCCACTGGAATATAAACTCCACAGGGCAGGAATCTTATCTTTGTTCCTTTCTGTGTCCTCAGAATCTAGATTAGTACCTGGTGCAAAGAAGACAGTGTGTAAATATTTGCTCATTAAATTAATATTTTGAAGCTCTTGAAGTGCTCTGTAATATTGTGAATTTCAACCATGTACCATTTCAATTGAGGTTTATAAAGAGTTCTTAATGAGATTTTCAAACTCTTAAAATATAATGTGAAGAAAATTAAAAAGCTGCATACGGAATTTTAAATTTAGTATGACTTGAGCTGTTAAAGCTTGATAGAGAAAACTTGTAAAGATGTCAAATATTAAACATGGTTGCTGTGGTGGTAGGTTATGAATAATTTTCTCTTGTATTTATATAACAGTATAATGAGCAGAAATTACTTTTATAAGGAAATATAAAATAATCAAGAACTGAAAAGGGCCGGCCCCGTGGCTTAGCGGTTGGGTGGGTGCGTGCGCTCTGCTGCTGGCAGCCCGGGTTCGGATCCCAGGCGTGCACCAACGCACAGCTTCTCCGGCCATGCTGAGGCCGCGTCCCACATACAGCAACTGGAAGGAAGTGCAACTATGACATACAACTATCTACTGGAGCTTTGGGGGAAAAAAATAAATAAATAAAATTATAAAAAAAAAAAAAAGAACTGAAAAAATTCTAAATAGATCAACAATAATTTCCAATGCCATAGTTTTTGCTTTCAGACATATTTTCAAATTACATATTAGAGACTCTGCCTAGATGTTGGTGACAATAACAGTGATGATGATGAAAATGAGAGACAGTAAGAAAGCAAGAAAGAAACAGAAAATTTGGGGGAAGTGGAGATATGAGAATCGTCTACCATTTTTTTTTCATAAACCTGCACAAGATCCATTGGTAATATTTACATTATTGGTCTTTTCTTGATCTTTCAGAAGATGGGGGTATAGAGAAAGGCATAGAATGTCAACCAAGATGATCTGAAAATATTGTGTTATATGGACATTTGGCAATTCATTTGGAACTTGATATGTTACTAATGTTTAATAATATCTTGGGTTTCTGGTGGGCATATTGATGGGCTCAAAATCTTTGGCCTGACTTACAAGTCAGCCAGCTGGGCTACACATCATTGAGGGCAGGAGCTGTGTCTTTTCAGTTATGCTGTATCCCCAGGGCCTAGTGTGGTGCCATGTACTTAAAAGGTGCTCAGCTATTTTTTAATAAGTTAATATACTAGTCATGTATTTTTTTTTACAAGGTTTAATATATGGAGCCAAAAGTTATTTCTTCTCTGTATCCCCAGGGCCTAGTGTGGTGCCATGTACTTAAAAGGTGCTCAGCTATTTTTTAATAAGTTAATATACTAGTCATGTATTTTTTTTTACAAGGTTTAATATATGGAGCCAAAAGTTATTTCTTCTGAGGTTACATTTAAAGCATTGGTTCTCAATTTGGACTGCATGTTGAAATCACCAAAGGAAGCATAAAAAACGACTGATGCTTGGTTCCTAGCCTACATGTTTTGGTTTAATTGATCTAGGGGCACTTTGGGCATTTGAGTGTTTAAAAGCTCCAGAGGTGATTCTAATGTGCATCCAAGGTTGAGAGCCACTGATTTAAACTGTTAACACACTTATCTACTTAGACCGTGGTATTGTTTTCCAGAGAAACTAAGAGAATGACTTTTGTTAGCTCAGGATCTATAACTGGTACTAACTGATTTACAGGAAAAATCCTTCCAAATAATGTCTATAGAGGATTTCTAGATGATAAAAATTTTCCCTTTTAGATGGAATGTCAAACAGATCATTTGCCTTCATGTTAGGGTTATTGTAAAGAGTAATTCTGTGGCTTTGCCACTCTTAGTAATTCTTTTATTTTTTTTTTTTAAGTTCCTCTTAGCTTTATGTCCTGATCTGTACCACATTGAGGTTACATTTAATGTTTCCCTTTTCAAAAGTACATTAGAAAGAACTAGCACTTTGAAGATTTTATTCTTTGACTCAAAATTTTAGGATAAAATTGAAAAATGAACTTATGAGAAAGTTAAAGTAGGAATAGCATATTGAACTAACCAAAATATACTCTCTGGAACTCATAAAGAGGGAAGAAATTTGAAAATTTTAATACAACTTTGCTTTATATAGAAATAGAAAATGAAGCAAGATATCCTTCATTTCCCAGCATCTCGGAAACCCAAGTCATGTTCAGTTTGAAACTGACAAGTCTATCTGAAGGAAAAACTAGTTTAGAAAATTTGGAGGAAAGATATCCATTGTTTTTGAACTTCATTTCCTTTTGTTGGTGGTTTAAAAACATTCTTTATATATTGATTTAGTAGTGAATTACTGAGTGGAGACTTCAGGGATTTCATGCTTTTACTTCTCATACACTAATGCATTTTTTAATTTAAAATAATAGCTTTTGAGGAAACTCAGATAATCTTTAGCATATTGCCAAGAAAGCATAAACAAATATAAATAATAGAAGCTGGACAAATAAATGTAGGACAAATAAAAATAAGGCATAATATCCAAGGTCTATTACTCATGTGTAGTTGATAGAATGCACTAGAGCCTTACATTACAAAATCAGCCAAATTCATTTACATCTGAACTACATAGAACCATTTTAAGCCAGTTTGTCCTGATATGGGTTTTCTGACTGTGCAAAATGGGAGGAGGGAAGGTGTTTAATTTTTTTATTGTGTGCTTGCCAAATAGAATGGAATCAATGTGTCACAAGTGAATTAAATGTATGTTTGTTCTTTATTATTGCCACCACAATAACTGCTTTTTGAGTAAATGAAAAAGAAATCAGGTAACCCGTTTAAGTTAACTTGCCAGCTACCAAGAAAGCATCTGCAAACTTGTTAATTCCTCCAAGGAGGCTATGGGCTAACTGAAGAGCCATTCTTTCGTCAGTGAGACAGTGATAGGTGGTGGCAATCTATATTGGATTAATCATAGTTATTATTGTATACATAAATTGACTGAGATGAACCTCTAAAGGAGATAATGGCAGAGTGGCAGTTCATTAGCCTGTATAGACTAATTAAACATTAATTAGATTCTTTCTAGGAAATACTTTAATGTGATTATGAGTCCAAAGTGACTCAGCAAGCCCACAAATTGGATTATCTGGATCTTAAATTCTCATAAAAATAATGGTGTTTGAAGAGTTAGTTTGGTCTCAAAATATTAAATGATAAACTTAGGACTTAATTAGATGTCATTTGTTTCCTCATTTATTTATTAAGTAATCAATTCCAGAATCCCTATTTTCCTTTCTTATTGCAGTTTTAAAATCAGCTTCATATACTTCAAGCTTACTCTAAGTCAGACGTCAGGCTAAGGTGTGAACATGCATCGTATTGTTGAGTCTTTATAATGGCTCTGTGAGGCAGAGGTCAGTATTCCTCTCTTATACCCATGAGAAAACTGAGCCTAAGAGTTAAGTAACCCGTCGCCTCAGTTAGGAAGTGATAGAACCTGTACACCATCAGCAAGTGGACCATGTTCTACGCCGATGCAAAATATGGACTCATTTGGTATTAACTTAATAATTCAATATTCTATAAACTTTATTGATTCTACTCATGTTTCTCAATAATATTCTCTTCAAGAGCTATTTAAAGTTACTTCTCAGTTGCTTGCTTTTCTTGTTTTTAGAAACTATAATCTAACTTACTCTGCTGCAGGCTTTTTGGCACAACCTAATTTCTTTGACCAGGCTGAGACCTAGCGGAGAGTGCTCTTAGGATCCTAAGTGTTTACAGCAGAATTTCTCAACCATGCATTATTTACGTTTGCACTAAATTATTTTTTGTTATGAGGGCTTTCCTGTGCATTGTAAAATGTTTAGCAACATCCCTGACCTCTACTCACTATATGCTCCTTTACACCGCTCCCCCACCCCCAAGTTGTGACAACCAAGAATGTCTCCAGACTTTACCAAATGGCCCCTTTGGGCAAAATTCCACTTGGTTGAGAACCACTGGTTTATAGTGTCAAGAAATTTTATTGAATAATTTTTTACTAATCACAACTATTACCACCACTATGGTTGGTAAAGTTCGTGGTTATGGTTGAGGTTCCATACAATGGTTGCCAAAGAAAAACTGCACTGGGCAGAGTTAAACAGGCAAGGAAGACTTTAATCAAGACTGTTGCAAAAGGGAAGAGAGATTGAACTCAGCTTTGTGGAAACAAA
Source organism: Ceratotherium simum simum (assembly GCF_057802395.1). NCBI lineage: Eukaryota > Metazoa > Chordata > Mammalia > Perissodactyla > Rhinocerotidae > Ceratotherium > Ceratotherium simum. The sequence continues at coordinate 41,840,314 of NC_141911.1, forward strand.
AGGCAGAAGAGTTTTTAAGCACAGTGGTGAGCTAGTGGAAAAGCACTGGAGGACATTAGAGGAGAGGTTTGTCTGTGTGCAGTGTGATTAGGCCATCTGTGTTTGCTAATTGATGCTTATAGAAGTTAGGTCCTACCTTCCCCTCAGAGACTGGGGGATGAGGGTGCTGTCTTTCTTAATAATTACATTTCAAAAGGATGACCACTAGGTCCTTGAGAAAGACATTCCTGGGTTGTAAAACTGGCAAGAGGCTGGGAAAAAATTTACATATCAAAGGGATAGAAAAATAGCTTACAATTCCAAGTTTTCTAAAGTAAATGCTCTGAGAAAGAAGAGGTCAGGGGCCTATAGTCAGAAAGAAACCTGTCTGAAGTTTAGCCAAGCTGAGGGGAATGTTAAGGCCATCCTGGTGATGGTTATGATAAGGCTTGTATACTCAGAGTGAATCTAAGACATGCCATTGTTAAGTCAGTGGTTGGGTTGGGATTTATCCAACTGTCACACACTCTCAGTAAAGGACAAGTGTGAAGGGGTCTGGTGTTGGTGCCATGGCTGCTTTACTGCTCTCAGCCTATGCCTACCTCAGTTTCCATATCTCCATCTTATAGAGCTGAGAACTCACAACCAGAGTTCCGTCAGCTCTAAGTGCAGGCTGCCAGTGCTCTCAGCAAATGACGACCATACATTTTCCAAACTGAGGTCCATTTTAACTGTAGTAAACGTTATAGGTTAAAAGAACAGGGGAGGTGCTGTCTTCTTTATCTTTCATTCCCAAGGCCTGACACATAGTAGGAGCCTAATAGTTGTTTGTTTCATGCTTGGATGACACCTGGGTCTCTGTTTTCATGAGTGTTCAGCTGTGTCAGAGTTATCTTGACTCTTACCTGGGAAGTCCACAGGAAAGCAGAAACAGTGTTCTACTGTCTGGGGGAAGTTTTCTGGATTTATACCACAGAGGTGTTGGGGCACAGCAGGTACAAGGTCCTGGATTCTGTGACTGACTGATTTCAATTATCCATTTATTCCACAGCAATTTAATCAGCTAGTACTGAACATTTAGCATGAGCAAGATACTGTGCTCTGCACTGGGAATAAAGAGACCAGTAAGATGCCATACGCATCCTAAAGGAGCTCACTGTTTCAGAGGAGTCTGACTATACTCTTGGCCACAATACTGTATTAATTGATGGGGTGTAAGGCTATGGGAGCACAGAATAAAAGATTGATTTATCCACAGACATTATGAAAGACGTTATGGAAACAGGGTCATGGAAAGTGAGATGAGAATGCTGGGCAGAATTTCAAGAGAGCAACGTATGGGAACGCCAGCCAAAGCAGAGGAGAGAAGTAATGGTTTCTTATGTCATCAGTCAATAAGGGATAATCATGAAATAACCTTATTATTCTTCCTCCCACCACTGCCCTCCAACAGACTTTGTTGGATCTCCCTTCTCTGTCCCTGGAGAATATCCCAGATCTTTCCAGAAATAATCTTAGAACAGTCATTGGATATTAGAACTGTCATTTTCTGATATTAAAAGTATAGTAGAGTCACATATCATAACTTGCACCTCTATTCCTATTTAAGGCATCTCCCCATCTTTCCAGCTCAGTCCTGACACAAGAATTCCCCAGGTCAACAGTGGGGAAGGAGGGAGTAGGGTGGCATTACCTATTTTTCATTCTTCCTCCATTTTGTTCTTACACTAACTTTTCCCCAGGGTCCTCCGGGGTCGGGGTGGGAGTAGGAAATAGAAGTAAAAGAACAGGTCTCTCCTGTCTGCTGCTCTTATGATCTGGCACAGTGCCCTATGTTTCAGATCCCAATAGCTATCTCTTTCTGTAATGTGATGCTTCTTGACCATAGTCTGGAAGTGAAGAGGTGAAAAGCCACACCCTCTCCACTTCTAGGCTAACAAGTTTTCTAAAAAGCCCTATTACCTAATCAACTTTATATAGACTGGTGATGGCGACAAAGAAGGAGGTAAGGATATATTTAGATTTATCTCAGCAAGTCTGGGTAGGAGTGTCTGGCACCTCTCTTTAGAATGTGTGAAAATTTATCACCTGCTATCCTCAATTTTAGGACCTTAGCCAAGACTCTAAGGCAACTGAAACCTCCCATTAAATATCCTGCTGCATTTAAATTTGTAGGATATTTACTGTTTTGGAACACTTATATACAATGATGACACGCTGTATTAGAACAAGCTTGGAGTTCTGAACTAGGCATATCCAGGATCAAAAACTTTGACACTCATTTAAACTATGGGAATATTAGTTCCTTTATTTGCAAAATTAGGAGAATAGAATGTACTTTTCCATATTACTGCATTTAGCAGTACCTGGCATGCAGTAGGTACTCAAAAAATGTGAGTCAACATCTTCACTATTTGATCCAAATAGCAACTCTTTGAGTAGGTATTGCAGGAATTGTCTGGGAAACAAATAGAATGTCTGAGTGTAGGAGAATTGTTGCACTTAGGTGAAGGACCAATTATGAGCATCTTGAATGCCATGCTAAGAAGTTTTAACTTTCTTTGCAACCCAATCAAAACCCAGGAAGGAGAATTTAAAACATAGCAGCATGATTCCAAATGACTTACACTTGAACCTCAAAATCATCTTTCTCCCCACCTCTCCTCCTTTTCTCTAACCAGGACCCAAAACTGGTCGATTTGCTGTAACTATAAGAATGATAATATTAAGAGCCAATATTTATTGAGCCCTTAATATGTACCGGGCACCGGGTGAAGCAGTTTACTTACATTGTTGAATTTTATTCTCCCAACATGATTTCATGGATGAGGAAATTTGGAGTTTGGAAAAGTGAACAATGCAATGGACATCTCACCTCCAGTTAGTGACAGGGCTGGGACATAAACTCCAGCTGTCCAACATCAAAACCTACAGACCCACTGTGTCCCTTTGATTTCCCACACATACTGGTTTCCTAAACATCCTAGTCACTGAGGTAAGGGCTTTAAAGACAGCAGAGTGAGCAACATTTGTAATTTTTAAAAATTATATTCACATAGGGAATTGTGCATATTTGTATAGTTTTCAACTTTTTAATAGTCTTTTTTTCTATTCCTTTTTTTTTTTTTTTGCCTGATTTTTCCCTGTTCTCCATCTTCAACACAAATCGCCATTCTAACCACCTCCACAAGCATGATAATTGTTGGTGATGTCTTAATATTTATCCTTCCGTGTTTCCATTTTATGTGATACTATAATGATATAAATGTTTATGTGATTTGTAATCATTTGTATTTGTATTTGTAATCAGTTCTATTGCAAATAATTACATTTTACACTTTTTCTGTATCTTCCTTTCTGATTCAACAATACTGTATGATGTAGAGGAGGAAAAAACTTTTTCCTCTACTGATTTTAGGTTTATTGGCTGGGTTCCTCTAAATTAGGCTGACAGGAAAAAAAAAAAAAGATTAACAAGAGAAAAATAGTTTATTAATATGTGCAGTGCACTTTATGTTGGAGAAACCTCAATGGTGAGTAACTCAAAGGAGTTATTACAACTTAGGCTTATGTAGCATTTTAGCAAGGAACAATAATTTTGTAGAGAAGTGTCGAGACAAAAGAAAAGGACTTGGAGCTTCTAGAGCAGCACATTGAGGGAAGGCAGTGTGGGAAACTAATGGTAAATGAGGCTAATTAGTGAGGTTTGTTTGTGTAGACTTTCTCAATGCCATCTTATCCCCAGTGATAAAGTTATTACTCACTTCCTCATACAGGAAGTGGGAAGGGGGACAACTTCACAAGAGGAGTGTAAGTTCTGCTTTCAGGTAGATAGGAAGAAGGCAGAGAACTTTTCTTGTTTCTGCTTCCTCTCTATGGTCTTCAGCTCAAAACAATCCTTATGCCAAAGTGGCATATTTTGGACTGGCATATTCTGCTATCCTTCAATGGAAATACTTCCAGGTCAACTGGTGAATCTCTAATTTACTCTCTTTAGTGGCTGAAGAATATTCCATTGTGTGATATATTATCATTCATTCAGCCATTTCCCTATATATGTGCATTCACTTAACAAAAGTTTTGTTTTTGTGTTTGCGTTTATTTTCAGTCAAAACGAAGAGAAGAACAATAATCATCCTGTACATAAGTGTTAATGAGCTTGCTGTGGAGCATATTCCCAGGAGTGGGAAAAGTAAATATATTTATAATTCTAATAGATGTTGCTATATCGCTTTCCACAAAGGCTGTAACATTTCACACTCTCAGGAATATATTAGAGTGCCTTTTTCTCCCATATCCCTGCCATTATTTGGTTTTTAATATTTGGTTTTAAAAAAGCTCTTTTCAATTTTTGGAAGCCCGATAGGTGTGAAGTGATATTTCCTTGTGCTTTATTTGTATTTCCCCAACTATTGGTAAATTTAAACATTTTTTCTCTGTGAACTGTCCTTGGACCATATTTCTATTGAGCTGTTTGTCTTTTTGTTATTAATTTTAATACTTTTATTAATTTTGTATATTTTAGATAATTAACCCTTGGTCTAATATTGCTTGGCAAATACATTTTTCCAACTCTATCATTTGTCTGTTGGCTTGTTTGCCTCAGAAAAGGTTTTCATATAATAAGATAAATATAATTTGTGGGATTCCAATTTTGTCTAGATTTCCTGTCCCTTGACCATATGTGCTATATCCTAATATTTCTTTTTTTTTACAATTGTCTATAATTAATCCAGGAATTGTTATTTTGCATATAGTATAAAATGTGGGTAAATCATTATATTTTTTTAGATAGCTACTGTAGCAACATATTTATTTAATAATCTATTCTTTCTCTACTAATCATATATAGTGAGATCCAGTTTTAGGCTCTGTCTCATTCCATTGACCTGGTTATTTCTATACCACTATATATTGATTTGGTAATAGTACAGTGGCTTTATCCTAAGTTCTTAAGTACTTCTTCATTGTTCTTCTATTACATTATTTTATTGGATGTTGTTAGACACCTATTCCTCCTGTAAATCTCAAATTATTTTATTGAATTCTATTTAAAGTTCTGTTGGGACTCTATTTATAATTCCATTAAATGTATGTGCTAATTTTGGGGAAAATTGTCATTTTTATGATGTTATCTCTTTCCACCTAAAGACCTTCTTATTTGTTTCAGATGTTGTCTAGTAACTTTCAATAAAATTCTATATTTTTCTTCATATATCATATGTCTCATGCCATTTTTATTAAATTGCTCAGTATTTTATAAAATTTATAAGTATTATAAATGGTATTTTTTTTTCCATTTCATTTTCAAGTTTATTATTGCTAGAGAAGATAAAGGCTAGAGGCTATTTTTTGTATATTGTTTCAAACTACCCTACTGTACTCTTCCATTATCATTGGTGATTACCTTCGCTTTCCCAGCACTCATAATCAGGTGCCCATGACCCAGCTGCTTCAGCCCACTCAGTACCCTTTGTTTGACTTATCTTCCCTCATCTTGAAATTTCTGATCTAGTTGTTTGGTTATCATCTTTTTCCAAGTGTTTTCTTCATAGTCAGTATATGGGTGATACTCTCTATATTATTACCTGTTCTCAAATACTGTTCTCAAATACTGTTCTTTTGCCCTGATGAGTGATGGACATCTTGGAGGTGAAGGGATTCTAGTGTTGTCACACTTGTCTTTCAGTTAGTTCTAAATTTATTCCACTGTCTTATAGCTTCCAGGGCTTCACGTGAGAAATCTCATACCAGTCTGGCTTTCTTTTCTCTTAAGTAACTTGTTCTTTGTGGTTTTTTTTTTTTTTTTTTTTTTTTTTTGGTGAGGAAGATCAGCCTTGAGCTAACATCCATGCTAATCCTCCTCTTTTTGCTGAGGAAGACCAGCTCTGAGCTAACATCTATTGCCAATCCTCCTCCTTTTTTTTCCCCAAAGCCCCAGTAGATAGTTGTATGGCATAGTTGCACATCCTTCTAGTTGCTGTATGTGGGACGCGGCCTCAGCATGGCTGGAGAAGCGGTGCGTCGGTGCGCGCCCGGGATCCGAACCCCGGGCCGCCAGTAGCGGAGCGCACGCACTTAACCGCTAAGCCATGGGGCCGGCCCTGTTCTTTGTGTTTTTAAGCTCTTACGTTATTTTCTTTGTTTTAAGACTTCTGAAATTTTAATTGCACAGGCCTAAGGATATGTCTTTTCTTATCAGTGAGGTCTGGAACTTGGTGAGCCATTTCAATTGCCCATTTAGATTATTCTTCACCTCAGAAAAATTCTCTTCTACTGTGGTTCAGTTGTCACTTTGCCTTCATCTATTCTTTTTCTCTTTCTGAAATTTCTATTATTTGGATATCAGGTCTATCGTGTCTATCCTCCAAATCTCTTTTTTTGGTCAGTTTTTTCAGATTTTTTTATGTAGAGGATCATGTCATCTGTGAACAAAGACAGTTTTATATCTTCCTTTCCAATCTGTGTGCCTTTTATTCCCATTTCTTGCCTCACTGTATTACCAAGGACTTCTACTGCCATGTTCAAGAGGATTGGTGAGAGGGGACATTCTTGCCATTTACCAGATCTTAGCGGGAAAGCTTCAAGTTTTTTACCATTAAGTATGGTGTTAGCTGTAGGCTTTTTGTAGATGTTCTTTATCAAGTTGAGGAAGTTCTCCTCTATTTCTAATTTTCTGAGAATTTTTGTCATGAATGGAAGTTGAATTTTGTCAAATACTTTTTCTGTATCTATTGATATAATCATGTGATTTTTCTTCTTTAACCTGTTAATGTGATGGATTACATTAATTGATTTTCAAATGTTGAACCAGCCTTGCATACCTGCGGCAAGTCCCAATAGGTCACGATGTGTAACTCTTTTTATACTTTCGCGGATTCAATTTGCTAATATTTTGTTGAGGATTTTTTTTTTTTTTTTTTATAATTTTTATTTATTTTTTTTATTTATTTTTCCCCCAAAGCCCCAGTAGATAGTTGTATGTCATAGCTGCATTTCCTTCTAGTTGCTGTATGTGGGACACAGCCCCAGCATGGCCGGAGAAGCGGTGCGTCGGTGCGCACCCGGGATCCGAACCCGGGCCGCCAGCATCGGAGCGCACGCACTTAACCGCTAAGCCACGGGGCCGGCCCTGTTGAGGATTTTTGCATCTATTTTCACGAGAGCTATTGGTCTCTAGTTTTGTTTTCTTGTAAGGTCTTTATCTATTTTTGGTATTAGAGTAATGCTGGCCTCATAGAAAGAGTTAGAAAATATTCTGTCTGCTTCTTTTCTCTGAAGGAGACTGTGGAAAGTTGATATAGTTTCCCCCTTAAATGTTTGGTAGAATTAATCCTTCTGTTTTCTGCTTTCTGTTTTGAAAGGTTCTTAATTATTGATTCGATTTCTTTAATAGATATAGGCCTATTCAGATGGTCTATTTCTTCTTGGCACTATCTTTTTTGATGCTTACATTTCAAAGGGATGGCTCCCAGGTCCTTGAGAAACATATTCCTGGATTGTAAAATTGGCCAGAGGCTGGAAGAAGATTTATATATCAAACAAGTAGAGAAAGAATTTACAACTGTAAGAATTTACAATTATAATTGCTCCTTGAAAAGCCACTCAGTTCTTAAGTTTCTCTGTAATCTCCTGGCCTCAAGTGCAGAAGACTCAACCCACCTGATGTGCTTTCTCTTCCCCATAGTGTTCAGGAGACACCAGATTCACCAAGTCAGCCTTTTCAGGAGTATATAGGTTTTAAGTGCCAAGTTTGTCTCCAAAAGTACAGATTATTGGGTCTTGCTCTGGGCTTCAATGAAGTTCCTCAGAATGTTGCCAAACCCTACCCCTTAGGGAAGAAAGCTCATACGTGTTCTCCCATGCTTGGTTTCCCTAGCTTCTGTGAGTGCTAGCTATTGGTTTGACTCAGAATTGGCAAAAATCTTAGAGCTTGTCATGGAGAGAAAGGGAGCTCCTGAGTTTATTTTGCTGGGTTTCCATAATCCAGTCTGCTTCTCAAAGAGAATAACATCTTCTAAGGCTACAGAGAGGCATGTTGGGGAAGCCTGGGACCAGGCAGGGGATTCAGCCTTTAGGCTCTCATTAGTGACTTCACTAATGAGTATTCACTAGTGACTTCACAAGTCATATTATGGAATGATAGGGTTTTGATCAGACTGCAGGATTGAGGTAGGAAAAACAGAAGTAAAGGTAAGGAGTGTATAGATTATTCTTTCAGTATATAATGGGATTTAAATAATTTCTTAACAGCCTATAGTTTTGATCTTTTTTATTGGTTAAAGGGAAGGATTCTTGGAGGATTGCTGAATTGGTAATTGGTATTTTTCAGCAATAATGCCCCCTGTGAGGTGATGGGCAACAACATTCTTAGGATAACTGATTCTGTGGGATGCCTGAACAGTCTCATATTCAGTTTCCTGGTAAAAGCAGTTCCTATTCCTGTGCAGTATGTCTTAGACAAAAGATAGCTTGTAAATAAAATCACTATAAAAAGCAAAATTATCATATAACCTGAATAATAACATAATGAAATCTTAGTTGGCCTCAGTGAGTCTGTTCAATAAAGCAGACTATAGGTTGTATGTCCGTTTAGAGCAAGGTAATTAAAACCTATTATAAATTTTATTTTGCATTACTTTAAACCACTGTGTTTCCTGATTAAACCTCTATTTTTCTTTTCTTTCTTTCTTTTTTTTTTTTTTTGGTGAGGAAGATTAGCCCTGAGCTAACATCTGTTGCCAACCCTCCTTTCTTTTGCTGAGGAAGATTGGCCCTGGGCTAACATCCATGCCCGTCTTCCTCTACTTTATATGCAGGACGCCTGTCACAGCATGGCTTGATAAGCGATGCACAGGTCCATGCCTGGAATCCAAACCCATGAACCCGGGGCCACCCAACGTGAAGCATGCAAACTTAACTGCTACACCACCGGGCCGGCCCCTAAACCTCTTTTTAATCAAGTGGTATATGCTAACAATAGCTCCTTGTTCTCAGGTATTTGGTTATTGTTATTTTGATGGTTGAGGACTCTATTAAATATTTTTCTTTCTCAGAATGCTGAGTTGTTTGCTTCCTGATAAGTCAAGTAAACAACCAGAGCTTTTCTCAGTGGTATTAAACCTCAGTTCCAGCTCCCTAGATAAGTTGAATGGTTTTTATGAAATAGATATTTTTTCTTTATCCTCGAAGATCCAAGGCAGATCATAGGAATAAAAGAACAGCTTCTGTATTATCCAACTACAAAGATGCTGATAACCAGTCCTTACAGAGAGAAACGTGTTTCCAAATAACTTTTCAAAATACTTTGTACATTTTGGAAAATTACTTTTCTCTCTTAAAACCTGAGACTAGATATTTACGAAGACACACAGGTTTGCCTTTAGGTCACTTTTTGTATATCTGACAATTCTAACTCATAGTTTTGTCTTCTAGTTTTCAAATAATACATTGTAAAGATTATCTTCTAATCTAAACCAAAGCATTGCAAACTGACTCCTCTTAAATAAGACTTTTTAAATACTAGCTGGATTCTTTGTAATGACATTTGGCTTTCTCACAAAATCACAGTCATCTTCAATTTTTAAGGTAACTACAATTCTCTCAGTTTAGTCCTGTGTCACATTGCTTTGTGGGAAGTGACTTTTACCCATTAGAAGAATGTTGTGTTGGTAGAGGCTGGTAGATCTGAGTTGTGGTCATATGTTGCTTGGGTTGACATTTTTGGACACTGATCTATTCCACTGATGAAATCACCCAAGAAAGTTACTATAAAGATAAAAAATAAGTTTCAAGGGCCAGCCCAGTGGTGCAAGCGGTTAAGTGCACGTGCTCCTCTTCGGTGGCCTGGGGTTCGCAGGTTCAGATCCTGGGTGCGCACCGATGCACTGCTTGTCAAGCCATGCTGTGGTGGCGTCCCATATAAAGTAGAGGAAGATGGGCACAGATGTTAGCTCAGGGCCAATCTTCCTCAGCAAAAAAGAGGAGGATCGGGATCAGATTTTAGCTCAGGGCTGATCTTCCTCACAAAAACAATAAATAAATAAGTTTCAGATAAGCTGATTATGTCATGATTTCAAGTACCTTTAAAGGCTTATAAAAAAATAACTGAATTATATATGCATAAAATGTCCTTTTAATTAAATTATATACACATAACATAGCTTTTCATTTGTAAATATCTTTCTCATTTTCTATGCCAGATAAGGCACAGATCACATAATTGCAAGTAGTCATCTACTTAAGCTTATTTTGAAATGTTTTTTCATTTTCTCTACATATTTCAGGTGGGTAGTGGATGGACACATATTAGTAGAGGTAAGCTTTTGCATTCCTCTATTTGGCAAGGTACCAAGAATTCTGTAGGCTTTCAGTGCAATGACTGAAGCTAGTGATAATATACTGGTAGGGTAAGATAAAGTCTACAAATATTGCTGTTTCAGGATAATGTTGAAAATGTCAATGAGATTGAAAGCAAATGGAGAATTTAGACATGGTTTTGCATTTGTAAATGTAGCACTGTTTGTGGATATAATTATTTACAACTTTTAGTCTTTGGCTTATTTATCCTGTGTTTAGCCAATAAAGCATTTATTTAAAATATACTTTAGGTAAGGCAGAGATTAAGCACTATAACAAATTATCTGGATTTAAAAGCCTGTTTGGAAGTCTTGGAGTTTATTAATCTCTTCTGTATAAATTTGAGATTTTCATCATTAACAAATGTAGCCTTGATTCTCTATTGTACTTTTTTTTAATGTAAATTCTCCAGAAGACAGTGTTATGAAAACATATTAGACTGGAAATTGGTTTTACTGAATACTAAGATAAATATAATTTGGCCATATTGCATTGCTCATTGGTTTGGCTTTATGTGATTCTAGCAGTTATAGTTAGGATAGGTGAGTTAGGCTCAACATTGTTTACTTATCACCTGGTATTAGTCCCAACTGGAGCAGTGGGATGTGACATGGCTAATAAAGTAGCAGTTAAAAAGATCTGTTTTAGATGGGCATGCTAGAGAAACATGCTACACACAAACATTCATATATGGTATTTTATGGAAGGCCAAAGTAAGGCAAAAAACAAAACAAACCAACAAAAAAAAAATCTCACCTTGTTAATTATAGATTCATTTTGCTCCGATTATATAGCTATGAACATTTTTTAATATACTACATCCCTTGTTCTTCTTCCTTTTTTTTTTGTTACTATTTACCAGTTTGTAATTCTATCTCCCTGAAGAGTAACAGAGAATCTACATTGTTCCTAATTTGTTTCATAAATATCAGTCTTAAAGAGATATTTTTGCATAATTATACTGAATATTGACAGGTAAATCTGTTGATAAGGAATTCATTGTTGTGATAAAGGCTTAATTAGCTACTCTAATGGACTGAAGCAGATATGTGACTAATTTAAAGTATGAGTAATCCAAAGTCATTTACACGTTATGTTTGGCATAGTTGAAATTAAAACACAAAGAACAGAATATATGGGAATATATTTGCTGCTAATATAACAGTTAATGTCTTTATTACATAAGGGATTTATCTAAAACAATAGGAAAAACAATACTTTAATAATGATATGGCAAAAAGTCCTAGAGAAAATACAGCCAATTAAAATTATGCAATGGAAACTCTCCTATACTAATGGTGGAAATGTGAATAGGAACAACTGCTTTGAAATCTGTTTGACAATAACTATGAAAGATGAGCCCGTGTGTACCCGTGACCCAGCAATTCTACTACTATATACACCTAACAAACATATATTTATATATTTACAGAAAGATATTTATAAGAATTTTAAGACAGCATTATTCATTATAGCCAGAATATAGAAATTTCTCAAATACCCATTAACATTAGAATGCATAAATAAATTTTGGTGTAATCATGCAATGGAATTATCTACAGCAATGAGAATAAACATGCAAGGAAATGGATGAACATCAAAAAATAGTAATATTGAGGAAAATTATCCAGAGAAAAATAAAAACTATACATAATATAATTCTACTTGCATACAGTTTAAAACTGGCAAAACTGGACTTCTGCTTCTAAGTAGACTGTAGTAAGTCAGATGAGGCCAACAAAATTGCTGACAGAACTAGAAAAGCTGGATAAATTACACAAATCATGTTTTCAAAGATACTTGAAAGCTGTGGAATCAATGAGTACTAGATGTACTGAAAGTCCAGAGAAGAAAACACTTCTGAAGCGAGCTCAAGACAGCAGATGTTTGTTCCCCTGCGGCATTTTCCTATGGTCTGGAGGCTGAGGGTCTGGAATTTACCTAAGAAAAGCACCATGCCACAGAGTCTTAGTGGTCATTCAGCATAGACGTAATAAAATTAGAGCAATTAGGGACTTCACACACATGCTGGTTTATTATGCAGTATATTTTGAGGCTTTGCATGAAACTAAAGAATTAGACCAAAAGCCTCTGCAAGTCAGAGTGAAGTTGCTCTCACCTCAAAATCATGATTAAAAAGAGTTGAAAACCCTAGGGTAAAATGACAATGGGGAATTAACAATGAGGAGCTACAAGCACCTTTTTTCTGTGGATACTTAAGGGTTCTGGGATAAGTGGAGGCTAAGAATCCAGACTAGCACAGGCAGAGGGCAGCTGCTGGAGGACAGAGAAACCAGAGGACATTTTTGGGGTTTTTTGGGCCATTTATTAACTTGTTATTCTCCCTTTTCAAAGATTAATACTGAATTCATGGTGTCCCTAATGTGCTTCATTATGAAACAAAATAAAATACTCAGTGAGTGTAAGTATGTAGAGAAACTGGTATTCTACTGCATTACTAATGGCACTATACTTTGAAATAATTGTTATGGAAACAATATATAATTTTAATATAATTTTACCCTCTTTTCGTTCTCAAAAGAGATTTGAGGAGACTACTTTTTCAGTATTTTCAAGAATCAGACATAAATATTTTCCTACTCTCTGACTGATTTCTGGGAATCAGTCCCAAGGAAAGAACACTAAAGTTTTTAAGAAATACATTTATAACTTTATCTATAATAGACAGAGGTGCTTAAATAACATATATATTGGTTAATACAAAAATGTTGAATTAAAGTATTACATTGGAACTTGGTAGAATATTAGTCATTAAGATGCCTATGATATACTACTACTTCTTCCATCCATGACAGAGTAACTGGCTTTCAACTCACCCTTCGACTATAAGCAACTATCAAACTGGACCAAATATAGTAAATGATTGTCTACTGTCAGTGAGCAAAGACAGGGTAAGAAGTTGGTCCTTGTAAAAAGGAAAACATGTGAGGTGAGCCTCACATTCTTTCAGTGTTTTTAACTTGGAGCAGAGAAAGCATCCTGAGCAGAGAGCAGAGATCTCATTGAGAAGAGAAGGCAAAGATTGAGTTTGAGGCTGAAGTATCTGATGCAAGGATAGAGTGAGATTTCATGTGGAGCTAAGAGAGATTAGAGATACCAGAAATTGTGCAATTCTAGAAGAAATGATTGTTCCGTCATCCAGAGTAGAATAACATTGATGAATATCTCAGGCAGTTGAACCCCAGAAAGGTCGTGCTTTGCAAGTAAGGCCCATACCATAGAGTAAGGGCCACATCCTAGGTCTGAAAACAAAACCAAAGTCAATCTTCCCTAACAAATAATAAAAAACAAGCCTGATGGGATTGAGAGGATCCTCCAGTAATTTATCTGCCTATCAGAACTAAGCTCAATATTATTTAAAGGAAAACACCATACTCAAGACTCCTTTTAATGTAAGATCTACAGTCTAGCATAAATCAAATCAAAGTGAAAATTACTGGTCATGTGAAGAAGGAGGAAAACGTGTCCATAACCAAAAGAAGAGGTAGTCAACAGAAACAGAAACTTAGATGACCAAGGTGTTGAAAATAAAATACTAAAATGAGCTCTTTATCAGGCTGTTTATAATAACTGTTTAAAATAGCTGTCCTAAATATGTTCAAGAGTGTAAGCAACTCTAGAAAAAAATGAGTGAACAGAGATTCTCAGCAACGAAATGGAAGCAACCAAAAGAATCATATGGAAATTCTAAAACTGAAAAATACAAAATCTGAACTTTAGATACATTACTGGATGGGATTAACAGCAGGTTGAAACCGCAGAAGAAAAGGTGAGTGTACACAATAGATCAACAGAAATTACCAAATCTGAAGAACAAAGAAAAAAGTTGAGGTTTTTTTGTTTTCCCAAATAAACACAGTTTCGGTTACATATGAAGTAATCTCAAAAGGTCTAGTATGTGAAAATAGAGCCCCCAAAAAAGGGAAGAATGGGATGGGGCAATAAAATGTCTAAATACATAATGGCCCAAAACGTCCCAAATTTTCTGAAAATAATACAACTAAACTACAGAACCAAGAAACTCAGAAAACCACAAGTGAGATGAATACAAAAGAAATCACCCCTAGTCATATCATAGTTAAACTGCTGAAAAACAAAGATATAGAAAAAATATTGAGAGCAGCCAGAGGAAAAAATGCACATTAGGAGAACCATGATACAAATTATGGGTGATTTTTTTAATCAGAAACAATGGCAGCTAGAAGACAATGGAACAGTATCTTTAAAGTTTTAAAAAAGAAACGGAAACTCAAATCCAATGAATATATGCAACAAAACTGAGGGTGAAATTAGAACATTTTCCAATTTGAGGGAGTTCTTTGTCTGCAGAATTGCACTAGAAGAAAAGTTAAAGTAGGTTCTGCCAGCTGAAAGGAAGTGATTCCAGATAGGGACTTGTATCAGCAGGAAGGAAGGAAGAGTACTAGAAATCATAAATATGTTGGTAAATATGTAAAGCTATATTTTATGTTTTTGTTATTTTCTTTACCTGAAAACTGACTATTTAGAACAAAAATAATAATATTGTCTGTGGACTTTATAAGTTATGACAATTGCACAAAGAAAGAAGGGCAAATGGAATTATGCTGTGGTAAGATTTTTACATTTTACCTGAAGTGACACAACAATAATTAGGAGTATGATAAATTAAGGATGAAAATTGCAATATTTAGAGCTAATATTTTTAAAAAATTATACAAAGAAGTATAAAGTTAATAAAAAGGCAACAGAAGAAATAAAATAAAATATATGCTGTCTATAGGAGATGAACTTTTGCTATAAAGACATCTATATTTGTTGAAGTAAAAGAGTGGGAAATTATGTAACATGGAAACAGTAATTATAAATTAGAAAGCTGATGTAGCTATATTAAAATTAGACAAAGGAAACTTCAAGACTAGAATTATTACTTGGAAAGGAGAAATATTTCATAATAATAAAAGGGTCAGTGTATCAGATGCTATATATGTATGCACCTAAATAACAGAGCTTAAAATACATGAAGCAAAAATTGGCAAAACTAAAGGGAGAATAGACAAATGCTCAATCATAGTTAGTATTTTTAACACTCCCTCTCAGCAATTGATAGACAAAAAAAAAATCTGTAAGTATATTAAAAATTTGAAAACACCATCTATCAAATTGATGTAATTTGTGTTTGTAGAATACCATTCTCAACATCTGCAGAACACACACTTCTCCAGTACTTATGGAGCACACACCAAAAGAGACCATATGCTGGGCCATAAAAAAGGTTTCAACAGGTTTCAAAAGATTGACATTTTACACAGTTAGCTTCTCGGACCACAATATGTACAGTAGAATTAAATTAGGAAAAAAAAAAAAGATACCTGGAAACTCACCAAATATTTGGGAATTAAGTAACACATGTCTAAGTAATTCATGGGTCAAAGAAGAATTCCCAGGGATAATTAGAAAATGCTTTAATCTAAATAAAAATAAAAACACAGCATATTAACATTTGTGGGGTCCAACTAGAGCTGTGTTTGGTAACAAATGAACACTTTTAAATGCTTGTATTAGAAAAAAAGAAACACTTAAAATTAGTGACCTAAGTTTTCGCAACAAGAAACTAGAAAAGAGAGAGCAAATTAAAACTCAAGTAAGTTGAAAAAAGGAAGTATAAACACAAGACAGCGAATCAGTGATATAGAAAAAGACAAAAAGGTAAAAGGCTAGAAGTTGGTTTTTTCAAAAGATTAATCAAGTTGGTAAACCCCTAGCAAGACTGATCAAGAAAACAAAAGAGAAGGTACAAATTACCAATATTGGATTTGACAGAGAGGAAAACAGTACATATCGTAAAGATATTAAGAGAAATATAAGGGAATATTATGAAAAATGAACCACTTTAGTCCAATAAATATTACAATTTAGATGAAATGGAGAATTTCCCAAAAAATCACAACTTATCAAAGCTGACACAAGAAGAAATAAAAGATATGAGCTGTTTTGTATCTGGTAAACTAATTATATTTGTAATTCAAAACATTCCCACCGAGAAAACTCCAGGCTAATGTGGCTTCACTGATGGATTCTATCATATATTTAAGGGGGAAACAATTCCAATCTTATACAAACTTTCATAAAATATAAGAGGAATGAGCACTTCACAACCAGCTTTATGAAGACATCATGATTCCAATACTAAAGACATTAGAAGAAAATACATTCTATTACCCCTCATGAACAGAGATGAGAAATCCTTAACAAAATATTGGCAAAACAATTCCATTGTATATAAAAAGGACAATTTACTATAAGCATTTGGAGTTTATCCAGGAATGCAAAATTGGTTTAACATTCAAAAATTAATCATATATTGTACCACATTAGCAGAAGAAAGGAAGAAATTATATAACTAACTCAATGAATACAGAATAAGCATTTGAAAAATTCAACGCTCATTCATGTTAAAAACTCCACAGCAAGCATCATTCTTTTTTTTTTTTTTTTGTAAGGAAGATCAGCCCTGAGCTAACATCCGTGCTAATCCTCCTCTTTTTGCTGAGGAAGACCGGCCCTGAGCTAACATCTATTGCCAATCCTCCTCTTTTTTTTTTCCCCAAAGCCCCAGTAGAGAGTTGTATGTCATTGTTGCACATCCTTCTAGTTGCTGTATGTGGGACACGGCCTCAGCATGGCTGGACAAGCAGTGCGTCGGTGCGCGCCCAGGATCCGAACCCGGGCCGCCAGTAGTGGAGCGCACGCACTTAACCGCTAAACCACGAGGCTGGCCCCACAAGCATCATTCTTAATGGAGAAATTCTGAATTCTTTCCATCTAAGATCAGGAACAAGCAAAGTGTCTAATTTCTATTCAACGTTGTACTGGAGGCCCTAATCATTGCAAAAAGACAAGAAAAAGATATAAAAGTCATGACAATTCAAAGGAATAATTAAAACTATCTTTATTCACAGAAGATATATGTATGTAGGAAATCTTGAAGAATTTTAAAATGCAACTACTATAAATAGTAAATGAATATGGAAAGGTCGTAGGGTAGAAGGCCAACTTTACACATCTATTTCCATATACGTGCAAAACAATTAGAATATATATTTTAGATATGATATTTATGAAAGCATCTGCCAAATATAAAATACTCAGGGAGATTTAATAAAATATGTGTAAGACTCATACAATGAAAATTATAAATTTTTGCTTAGAGAATTTAAAGAAAATCTTTAATCCATGTTTATGGGTTAAGTAACTCAATTTTATTAAGATGTCAGTTCTCCCAAAATTGATCTATAAATTCATTGCAATCCGAATCAAAATCCCAGCAGATTTTGTTGAGGGTAGAAATTGACAAACTAATATTAAAATCATATGGAAATACACAGAGCCTAGA
The DNA here is from genome assembly GCF_057802395.1 of Ceratotherium simum simum. Classification (NCBI taxonomy): domain Eukaryota; kingdom Metazoa; phylum Chordata; class Mammalia; order Perissodactyla; family Rhinocerotidae; genus Ceratotherium; species Ceratotherium simum. Next base: position 41,858,048 of record NC_141911.1, read on the forward strand.
ATAGACAACATGTCTTGAAAAAGAATGACGTTAGAGAATTTATATTTCCTAAGTTTAACAGTTGCTGTAATGCTATTGTAATCCAGAAAGTGTGGTAGCGGGATAAATGACGACAAATAAGTCAACGAATCAAAACAGTGTGTCCAGAAATAGACCTACATATAATGATCAATTGTTTTTTGGTATAAGAACCAAGGCAATCATTGAGGAAATTGTTTGCAGTAAATGCTACTGGAACTGGATAAATCCATGAAACAAAATGAACACCAGCTCTTACTCTCACTAGGTGAACATATTCCAAATTACAAGTGCTAAAATATAAACCTTCTAAAAGCAAATAAAATAGACTCCTCTCTTGAACTTGTGCAGGAAATGATTTCTAATATATGGTAAAAAAGCACAAACCATAAAAAGGAAAACTGATAATTGGAGTTTATAAATATGTAAAACTTCTTCTCTTTGAAAGTAACCATTAGGAAAATGAAATGGCAAGCCACAGATAGGAAGAAACTATTCCTGACATAAAAGTATTGCAACAAAAATACATTTGACAAAAGTGGGTATCCAGAATATAAACACTGCTATCACTCAATAACAAAAATATTAACTTCCCAATTAAAAAAAGGAAAAAGATTAAAAGTGTCTCAAATGAACATGTAACAAATGAGTGATAAACATATGAAAAATGTTTAAAATTATGTCATCAGGAAAATGCCAATTAAAGCCACAATTATCACTATAGGTGGACTAACTGTCTGAGCTAGTAAGACTAACAACACTGAATGTTGGTGAGAATGTGAAGCAACTGGAATTCTCATACTTTGCTGATGGGAGTATGAAATGATACAATCACTTTGGAAATTCCAAAATCTTAGTAGATTATTGGAATAAAAGTTTATTTCTTGTTCATATAATTGCAGTCTGTCCATTACTGGCAGGTAGAAGACCTTCTATAGTCAAGTAGGGAACCAGGATCTTTTCTCTTGTGGATCTGCACTCCTTGGTGTCTTCCTCATTCATCTGGTGGGGAGGGAAAGAGAACATGGAGGATAGTGCAGAAGAATTTTGTAGGACAGGTCTGGAATAAGTGCACAAAGCATGCATCTACATGCTATCAACCAGATCTTAGTCACATGGCCACACCTAATTGCACAGAAGGCTGGGAAGTCTAAGCTAGGTGTGTGCAAAGGGAAAAGGGTTTGGTGAATGTCTAGCCAGCGTCAGCCTTATTCACACTGCTATTTAGTTGTGGGCGGATAGGGGAGGCAATCTGTATAATGAGGAGAACACTAGTTTGGGAGTTTAATTGTTAGTTCTAGTAGTAAATGCATGTTACCTTGGACAGGAAATTTAAAATATAGTGGGTTAAGAGCAAGAGTTTAGAATCAGACAGATTCATTCAAATCCCAATTTCTTAATGTAGCAGAACCCCTGATTAAATCAGTTCATGCAGTGGACATTGTAAAATGGGCAGCTATTGATACATTCACTCGTTCTTGGAGACTGAGTTTTTCCTTTTGTAAAATTGAAATCATGTTACCTGCTCTTATTCACTCCAGAGTTGTCCTGAAGACGAAATGAGATAGTGTCTCTGAACTATCTGAACTATGTTATGAAAAATAAATTATTTTCCTTCTTAGCTGACAAAGGAGTATTCATCTAAATGATGTTTATATAATCTTAGATTTGGGAAAACAGAACCCTTTTTGAATGAGTGTTATTATTTCCTGTTTTTGTGGCTCAGAGGTATAGACTATCAGTTTAAAAGTTAAATACCTAAGTTTTTTTTTTTTTTTTTTTAATGAGAATATTTCCACTCCAGTGAGGTGTTCCTAAAAACATTTAAATGAAGATTGAGACTATGTCTGGATTCTGATTGCTTTGTTCTCCTCTCGCAGCTTTCTGGCCTAAGATCAAAGTCTCTTCTATCAAAGTAATTTTATATCTCCCTTAGTGTCAGGTTAAAAAATGTATCTGTGCATGCCTTCTCTGAAAGCTATTTCTATTCCCTAGAAAAGAGCAGACTAATCTCCTGAAATCCCATATGGAACAAGGATTCTCTGATAAATAGTCAGATATCTCTGCTTTAGTCCCCCAAGTGACAAATTAATATTCTGATAACTTCAGTTCCCCCTTAATTGCATAGATATTTTAAAAGTAAAAATCAGTATTAATCAAAATCTAAAATACAAGACCCCTAATTGCAATTATTCTCGTAATATCCGAACAAAAAGACTTTTTTCTGAGGAATTCCTTAGTTTAGAGATGTCTTCTTTCAGAAAATTAGATATCAGTGTTGGTCAAATTGCTGTTTTCAAAATATTCTGGAATCTAATTGGTGGTATACTCAGGCCCTTCTAATTCTAGTATTTGATTGCCAATGGATGCCTTAAAAGTCTGGTTATTGGAAGCTGTTTGTGGCTTTCGGCTCTAAAGATAGGCTATATTCAACGTTTCCTTTAATACCTATGGCTTAGTTTTTCATAACTTTGACAAATTCTTGTCAGATGTATGTATATTTCCAGAATGTATTTCCAACTGGTATTAATAAAATGCTGGTAATCTTATTTCCTCAAAGCGTATTCCTTTGCCCTAATACTTTGAAATTTATTGAATAAATCTATATTAAATTTGTAAGTTATGTTGATTTTTAAGCTGCTCATTTTTATGGTGATGTTCTTCCTCAGCTCTGTTTCCCAGGTAGCAAAGTTTTCTGTTTTAATCTGACTGCACATGGCAGCCCTCATACTTCATTCATCTCATGGTTTTAGGTGCTATTTTCTGGATCTGTTTAAGTTTTAAATGATCTTAACATACAGTGGTAAGAACTGTACATGATGTTATAGGACAGGAAAAGTTTTCTGATATTTTTATATTAATGCTGTCATGGTGCACAATATTCTCTAGTCCTTATCAACTGCCTGAGCACTAAGATTGGTGTTCCCAAACAGTAATCTAAAGATTCCCAGACCTCATCCCAGCCCTTTCTAATTAATTCAGGGCCCTGGATTCTATGGGTAGGTCATCTTCTATTCAGTATGACATTTTCTTCTAATATCCAAGTAGCAGTAATCTTGAGTTCTCATTCTACACAATGGCAAGAAATCTAGGTCTTTCCCCAAGACCTAGAGAATTTCTGAGAATTCTAGTGAGTGTTTTTGGATTCCACAAATCTATTCTAGTTGCTGCTCATCACTTTAGACCAGGTGTCTTCCCCACTGCCTCTAATCATTTCATTGTGTTAATCCTGTCTTAGCTCCTTTCTTTTCAGTTTGATCCAGAATATACACACAGGCTCTATATTAGTCTATAAAGCACAAGATTTCTAGTTTATAAGCTTGACTAAGGCCTAGGGAAACTATGGTGTAAAAGTGGAATCCCAGAACTGGATATCAGATACCATTGCTTCTTAAGTCCATTAGTAATATCCACTCACAGAAAGTTCTTATTGGTCTTTGTTCTATGAACCTGAAGAATGCCATGAGGGGGAAGTATTATGGCAAAGTGATAAAGAAAAAAACTGGCTCAAAAAACTGTTGCTATCATGACTCTGTTATGTATTCTAGAGTGCTCAGCACAGTGTCTGAACATAATGACACTCAACAAATGAAAGCTCTTATTGTGGCCCAAGCGCCATAATTATGTACTTTAGATTATCTAGCTAACTCTGTTTCAGGTCCTTGGCATTGACCTGTGGAATGGGAGCAAAAGCATGGCATGAGTCCAGTCATTATTATTGGTTCCTATCACCATGACCATTATTAGTTTTGTATTCCTAGAGACTTTTATACTCCTCCAAGTAAGAGTTCTCCTTTTGCAGGACCCTTATTTCTGGGGATTATGCATAGAAGAAGCCAAAAATTGGGGCCGAACCCGGGGCGTAGCATTAAGTGCACGCGCTCCGCTTCGGAAGCCCGGGGTTCACGGGTTCAGATCCCAGGCACGCACCGTCGCACCACTTGTCAAGCCATGCTGTGGCGGTGCCCTATATAAAGTAGAGGAAGATGAGCACAGATGTTAGCCCAGGGCCAATCTTCCTCAGCAAAAAAGAGGGTTGGCATCGGATGTTAGCTCAAAGCTAATCTTGCTCACAAAAGAAAAAAGAAGCCAAAAATTAAATTTGCATCATAGTCTCTGCTCATACTAAAGATAATCTTTTATGTCCTTAAATGAAATATTACATTATTCATTTATTGAGCATATCATCCACGTGCCAGTCATTATTCCAAGTGTTGGAAATAAAATGGTGATTAAAACATGCACATAGTCTCTTCCCTTATGAAGCTTATGGAGTTTATAATCCAGTGGGAATTGTAAACTCTTCATTAATGAATCACACAAATTAAGATATGATGTGCCACAAAGGGGAAGGAATAGATGCTACGAAAGCAAATAATGCAGGATTGGACCAACTCAAGAAGGACAGGAAAGGCTTTAATCTCAGTACAAAACACTTTCATATGATCTACTCCTCGGGCTCCTGGTTGTCTTAATACAAACTGATACATGTATAGCTTGTGTATATGCCTAAAAGTATCATTCAAGTTGTCTCTCTCAGAACAAAGAGAGTCTAAGACAAAGACAAATTCTACCTTTTACTTTTGAAGCCTTTAAATGATCACAAATATTGAGTGTCGAAGTTTTGAGGAGGGGGGTTGTCAATAAATTGTTTTTCTTTTCCTTCTATGTTTTGGAAGCAAGTGATTAGTAAGCATGAAAGTCAGACAAAAGGAGCTCTAAATAACAGCTTTATTACTGATGAAAGTTTGATTGAATGATATGACATACTTGATGCCAGATTGAGTTTCTAATATTTCACTCTGGAACTAAACTTAGCCACCCGCTCAGACAGAGCTGGACAAATGCAGGCTTTCCTCGTGGGGCAGAGCCCACTGTTATAGGCTTACCACAAGGGAGGAAGAAGGAAAGAATGCACAGTTTCTTCTGATTCAAAACAGAGTGAGAAGCCCAAGTGAGTGAGGAGGGAGGAGAAAGGCAGGGGTGTTACTCTAGTGCAATTCTATCAGAATTAAGAATCCTGAGGAATGGAACCCCCCACCCCGACCCCACCACAGCCATGTTCTTTGTGTGCCCTTAACCCATTCAGATTTAACAATCAACCTGATGGCCCCCCAGAGATATGTCTGACCCCTATAGAGGACACTGTTGGTTCCCAGGAAGTCCTGCTCTTTACTCATCAAGTTGAGAATGACACTGCTCCTTTGAGTGTCTGGTGGGAAGATTAGTTTTTACTTCTAAAGCTGCATTGCCCAATACTGTACAGTAGCCACTAGCCCCACATGGCTATTTAAGTTCAAATTAACTAAAATCAAATTAAATAAAAATTCAGTTCCTTAGTAGCACTAGACACATTTTAAGTGCTCAATAGCCAGATACAGCTAGTGGTTAGTCTAGGACAGAACAAAATAGAACATATTTGCGTCATCACAGAACCATCTATGGGACAGCACTACTCTAGAGAACATTGAAATAGGTTAGGAAAGTACATTAATGAACTTCAGAACCTTGCTGTACCCTAAGCCAAAAATTCACTCATTTTTTTATTTCTCATCCCAAATTATATTTAGCCACATGTCCAATATGTCTTATCAGAACTTGTGCAATTATAACATATGACAACTTAAAGATGCTCCAATAATGCAATGTCAATAAATTATTTTTTCTGTTTTTTTTCTGCTTCTTAGCTACCTGATTTTGTTCTTTGGCCTTGACATCTTCCTTCAGTCCTTTTGATGTGCTCCTCTTTTGTTCAGTTGGCCATGCATCTGACTTTAGATAATGGCTTCCCATGTAGTTCCTGAGCTCTGCTGGATCCCTCAGCTTTTGTGTCCTCCTTTGTTTCAGGTGGAAGCTCTCCACTACCTTGAATCTCCCAGCCACTGGGACAGTCCATAACTCTGAGCCTCAAGATCCAGAAACGTGATATTTTTCACATAACTTTTTTTAAATGTTAAATACATAGTATTTTTTGAACTTCTGAACAAAATAACTGAATAAATGAAAGATAGATCATAGTTAGATAAATGATGATATAGTAGTGTTAGGAATGGGAAGACAGCAAGAGGTTTTTTTTGGAAGATAATTGGGTAAAAGTACGTGGTGGAAAGATTCAAAAGTACTGGCTGTAGAGGTATTGGGAGGTAAACCAGGAATAAATCAGGGAAAATGGCAATCTTATCAAAATGATGACAGGATAGATAGTTGATTTTGTGAATATTAATTTAAACAGTAGCCTCATCATTAGATATATATTTTGTTATAGTAGAAAGTAACATCAACCTTAAAATAATTTGTATTCACTTTGGATATGAAATAAATTCATACAAGAGAAGTATGAAACCATTTAGATGGATATTATTTGAGAGCCAAAACCTTCTAATCCCACACTCAGCTCAGACTCTCAGAATTGAAACCACACCACACTATACATGTTAACAGGTCTTGATGCTGTTCCTCTGTCTTCATTAGCATGACTTTATTCCTCCAGGAGTCTCCTGCCCAGGGAAACAGTTTGATTCTTTATTATAGGAACTTCCTGAAAGACCCATCTACTGTTTTTTATTTTTTTTCCTTTTTATTTATCCCATCCCCCACCCACTGCCTCTGACAACCACCAATCTGTTCTCCATATCTCTGAGTTTTTTTTCTTTTTAGATTCCACTACAAGAGAGATCATTCAGTATTTGTCTTTCTCTATCTGACTCAATTCACTTAGCATAATGCCCTCAAGGTCCATCCGTGTTGTCACAAATGGTTAGATTTCATTCTTTTTTTATGGCTGAATAATATTCCATTATATATATACCACAATTTCTTTATCCGTTCATCCATTGATAGACACTTAGGTGAATTCCATTTCTTGGCTATTGTAAATAATGCTGTGGTGAATATTGTTGTTTGTGCCATCAAGTCACTTCCAACTCCTAGTGACCCTGTATACAGCAGATATGAACCCCACCTGGTCTTTTTGTGCCATCCTCTCACCTTCTGGTGCTATTTAAGACAATGCTCCACTGCTATTCACAGAGGTTTCAAGGCCAATTTTTTCAGAAGTGGGTGGCCAGGTCCTTCTTCCTAGTCTGTCTCTGTCTGGAAGCTCCACTGAAACCTGTCCACCATGGGTAACCTTGCTGGTATTTGACATACTGGTGGCATAGCTTTCAGCATCACAGCAACATGCAGCCACCACAGTGTGACAACTGACAGACAGGTGGTGTGGTTCCCTGACTGGGACATGATCCCAAGATGCAGTGATGAGAGCACTGAATCTTAACCACTAGACTACAAGAGCTGGCTGCAATGAACATAGGGGTGCATATATCTTTTTGAATTAGCGTTTTAGTTTTCTTTGAATAAATACCCAGAAGTGGAATTGCTGGATCATATGGTAGTTCTATTTTTAATTTTTTAAGGAATCTCTATACTGTTTTCCATGGTAGTGGCACCAATTTACATGCCCACCAACAGTGCACAAGAGTTCTGTTTTCTCCACATCCTGACCAACACTTTTTATTTCTTGTCTTTTTGATAATAGCCATTCTATCAGGTGTGAGGTGCTGTCTCATTCTGGTTTTGATTTGCATTTCCTTGATGATTAATGATATTGAGCATCTTTTCATATATCTGTTGGCCATCTGTATGTCTTCTTTGAAAAAATGTTTTTTTCAGATCTTTTGCCTATTTTTAAATTGGATTGTTTATGTTTTTTCCGCTATTGAGTTGTATGAGTTCTTTATAATTTTGGATATTAGCACCTTATCAGCTATATGATTTGCAAATATTTTCTACCACTCGGTAGGTTGCTTTTTCATTTGTTGATGGTTTCCTTTGCTATTCAGAAGCTGTTTAGTATGACGTAGTCCCACTTAGTTATTTTTGCTTTTGCTTTCGGTGTCTGGTTAAAAAAATCATCACCAAGACCTGTGTCAAGGAGCTTACCGCCTACATTTTCTTCAAGGAGTTTTGTTGTTTCAGGTCTTATGTTCAAGTCTTTAAACAGTTTTGACTTAATTTTTGTGTATGATGTAAGATAGTGGTTGAATTTCATTCTTTGCATGTGGCTGTCCAGTTTTCTCAAAACCATTTATTGAAGAGACTGTCCTTTCCCCCATTGTATATTCTTGGCTGTTCTGTCCTAAATTAATTGACTATATATGTGTAGGTTTATTTATGGACTCTTTATTCTGTTCTATTGATCTATGTGTCTGTTTTTATGCAAATACCGTACTGTTTTAATTACTACAGCTTTGTAATATAGTTTGAAATTAGGGAGCATGATGCCTCCAGCTTTGTTCTTCTTTCTCAAGATTGCTTTGGCTATTAGGGGTTTTTTGTGGTTCCATACAAATTTTAGGATTATTTGTTCCATTTCTCTCAAAAATGCCATTGGAATCTTGATAGAGATTGCACTAATCTGTAGACTGCTTTGTGTAGTATGGACATTTTAACAATATTGATTCTTTCAATCCATGAGCATGGAATATCTTTCCATTTATTTGTATCTCCTTCAATTTGTTTCATTAACGTGTTATAGTTTTCAATATACAGATCTTTCACTTCCTTGGTGAAATTTATTCCTAGGTATTTTATTCTTTTTGATGGAGTTATAAGTGGGATTGTTTTCTTAATTTCTCTTTCTGATAGTTTGTTATAGTGTAAAGAAACACAACAGAGTTTTGTGTATTGATTTTGTTTCCTATAACATTACTGAATTTGTTTATTAGTTCTTATAGCTTTTTGATGGACTTTTTATGGTTTTCTCTGTATAATATCATGTCATCTGCAAAGAGTGACAGTTTTACATCTTCCTTTCCAATTTGGATGCCTTTTATTTCTTTTTCTTGCCTAATTACTCTAGTTAGGACTTTTGAAACTATGTTCAATAAAAGTCACGAGAGCGGGCATCCTTGCCTTGTTCCTGATCTTAGAGGAAAGATTTTCAGCTTTTTACCATTGAGTATGATGTTAGCTGTGGGCTTGTCATATATGGCCTTTATTATGTTGAGGTACCTTCCCTCTATATCCATTTTGTTGAGAGTTCTTATCATGAATGATGTTGAATTTTGTTAAGTGTTTTTCCTAATCTATTGAGATGACCATATGACTTTTATTCTTCATTTTGTTAATGTGGTGTTATCACATTGACTGATTTGTGGGTGTTGAACCATCCTTGCATACCTGGAATAAATCCCACTTGATCATGGTGTATGATCCTTTTAACATATTGTTGAATTCAGTTTGCTAATATTTTGTTGAGGATTTTTGCATCTATGTTCATCAGGGATATTGACCTGTAACTTTCTTTTCTTGTGGCATCCTTGTCTGGTTTTGGTATTAAGGTAATGCCAGCCTCATAAAAAGAGTTTGGAAGAGTTCCCTCCTCTTCTATTTTTTTGGAAGAGTTTGAGAAGGATTGGTATTAATTCTTCTTTGAATGTTTGGTAGAATGAATTATTTTTTTTTAATGTTATAAACTTCTAACAAGGGAGAAATTATATCTAAAGATAAATCCCAAAGAAATTAACCTTCCAATTTCTCTTCCTTTGATTTCTTATTCTATTCAGTCTCAGCTAGCGGGGCCCACACAGAAGCTTGTGTAGAATTGGGTTCCTTAGTGGTCATGTGGGCTGTCTCTCCGTTAATAGTCTAGTGAGAACCATGTGTTCTGTCTGACAATTTTTTTCTAGTCTCTTTTTTCACATTTTTCAAGCCTTAAGTAACTTTATCTCTTTGGGGCAGTAGAAATATTTTCTTTTGCTTCATGTTTTCTAAACGAGAATGATCTGCCTCTATTGTTCATTTCCTTGCTGTTCTCTCACATTTTTGAGGAAGGCTCAGATGAGAATTAAACACTTTAATCTGCTTTTCGATTTGACCCCTTTTCTTCTCTACTTTATGTAGCACAGGTACAGTTGGCTACATCTGAGTATCTTCTTTCTTTTTGATTTTGGTCCAGACATTTGTTTTTCTAACATGCTACTCTGAATTTTTGTAACAGGGGCTCTTATAGTGAGACATATAAAGTCATCCCTTTCTGGATATACCAAAAGCATCTAATAGTCATACAAATTTTACTTACTCAAACCTCCCTAAATGGGATAACATTATTTCAAAGGTATTTTGTCATTAAGACAACATCTACTCTAGGCCCAGATGATCTCTGTCGTTATCCTCCTTGGATTTTCTTTAGTATATCTCCTCTAATTCGTCTCTTCTTTTGGAGTCATAGTTCATAAATGTCTTGAACATATCTCTTTAGGGCAGTGGTGTACTGGTAAACTGGCTCTTTAGAAAACAAGACAAAACAAAACAAAATTAAAAGTCCTGATTTTTAGTGTTTGCCCATTCTCCAGGTATAAATACTCCCACTGTGGCTGATTTCAAGCTACTAAAGGGATATTGCTAAATGCAGATTTGGGAGAAATCTGAGGGGCTGGATCTGCTGCTGTAGCACAGCACTGCTTTAGGGAACCACAGTACTGGCCTTCCTGTCTACAATTACAGAACCATGTGGAAACTAACCCAGTAACATTCTGAGTTTTTGACACTGATCTTTTTGTCTTTGCTTCTCAAATATAACCCTAGTTTCTGAAATCTCTTTCTAAAGCCATCTGGATTTTCAAAGAATGGTTTCCCTGTCACTTACATTATAAACCCTGCAAGAGCATATATCTCAATAGCCTCCTAGATCCCATCTCCCTTAGTAGAGGTCATTCTTGTCTGTTCTTAGTTCTTGACCTTCTTCTTTTGGCCTTGATGTTTTGGGCTTCTATCAGCCTTTCTAATGGAGAAACAACTAAAGCAGAGATGATAATGAGAGAGTGTTTTTAGGCACAGGACTTGAATATTATAAATCCTTAAAAATGCTAACTTCTATGGTTAGGTCTTTGTGTAATTATTTTATTCTGCACTTTGAATCTACCATTTTATGAGACAATATGTGGTATCTCCTAAAAGCTTTCCTTTCAAAGGAAATAGTCTGTCAGATTTAGTCTGTCTTTAGGCCCTAAGTTCTAAGTGTTCTCTTTGGTGGACTATTATCATAGGTTCACTGAGTCTCTAGCTGGCTCCATTCCTTTGATATATTGGGGGACAAAAGTGTCTTTATTAGCTTTGACATTCCTTGAAAGGTAATCTTGCAAGTTGTTTTGGGAGAAAACATTTTATTCCTAAATAACACTTGATCTGTAGGCTATTTTGAGGGCTTCTCTGTCATCCTCACTCTGCCTGTCTTTCCATGTTTTGAAAGATGATTTTTAACAGGACAGTTTATGACATTTGACTGGTAGTATTTACCACTTGTGTACAAAACTACTTGAAAGAGAAAAATTTCAAAGCTATATTATTTCAAAATTGATAAAGCTGGTTGAACTTTAAACAAATAAAAATATGTACCTTTTCTCTTACAATAATATTATTGTTTCCCTTTATTAGCCATGCCTATAGTTTTGATTCACAGCATACATTTTCCTGAGCTTATAGGAAGGAATTTGGTAAGCAGTCACTAGGATTCTTAGGCTATTGACTTTCTCTTTTTTAATTTAAAATGAATTCTCAACTAATACCCACATATTGCTGCCATATGTCTTTTTCTCTAACATTTAACTATTTCTTTTATTTCCTCACTCTCACAAGGGTACTAAAGGTAATGTTGTAATGATTATTACTTTGTGGCTTACTCACAGTCATCTCTTTTACTACCTCATATGCACTAGACAATGCAAAATGGAATAGATATTCCCTTCTTGAGAAGTTTTAACTACTTGTACTAAGAAATAGATCCCAATCCTCAGTAAACTTTCTGGCGTTAAATCATGTGCCTATCAGTTTATGTTTACATAATTAAAACCACTGGCCTCATTGTGTTTTTGTCTGAAATATGATTTAACAGTTTTACCTCAGATTCAGCAGAATTAGTTGTCTATTTTTCTGAAAGCTGATGAAAGCAAATCATCTGGGAGCTTTTTAGAAATGCAGAGTACCCCAGTAATACTGACTGAGACTCTTGAGTCCCCAAGTAATTCTGGTATGCAACATGTTTAAAAACCACTAGTTTAACATATAAATCTGTTTACTTTTTCAATCATTCACTCAATAACATTTTAGCCTCTTACTATATAAAAGGATATATGATAGTGTAAAGTGTCAAAAAAAGTAGTTTAATATAATAATATACAAATAAATAACCACATAACAAGCCACCACAACATAAATAAGATGGGATTTCCAAAGGTGGAGAATATTCTTCCTAGCATACATGAGGAGGCTTTGTTGGGTTTGTCAAGTTCCAGCGTTTAGCAACGTGATGAAAGGTGCCGCCAGACAAAGGACATTTGCAGAGGCCACAAAACAAGAGTCATTTTGGAAATGACTGAGACAAAAATCTGTGTAGAGAACTAGTACAGAAGACTGGAAAGGGATAGATCATAAAATGTTCTGAATGTCAGCCTGAGGAGTATTTTTATCTTTTATTATATGACTATGAAAAGAACACCCCTAGAAATTCCCTTTTCTAATATAACTTTTGCCCAAAGATATTTCTGATACTTCTCATTCAGAACCACATTTCTCCTGGACCCCTGTTGTCTATCCTCCCTAATGTGTTTGCAACTTATAATCACTACATTCTTCTGATTATACTCTTGGCTGCAACTATTTCTGATGCCAATTTTATCAAAGCCCTCTTTTCTAAATCATTCCTTTTACCTACTTCATTATTTAAGCATCTAGCACCGGAATAGATAAACGTATGCAACCTGCCTTGGACTGATGGAGCCTCACAAAATCTTTAGCTATAGGAGACAGTGATGGCGATGACCTATTGTCCGTCAGAGATCCTGGTTCCCTTCCAAGGTGTAAAGTTATGGCTGCTCAGGCCCCCCTGTGCCCAGGCATATCATGTGATACTCCAGACCTGGCCCATAAAGGTCTCTTATGTGATCCTCATTCTCGCTCTTCCTTAGCCTCCCTGCTGGATTTCCATATTCAGAGTGACTAAGCCACTTGCTTGCAAGATGGTGGGGTCTCTCTCAGCCTGAGTTCCTGAAGGACTTAATAAAATGGAACTCCTTCCTGCTCCCCCTCAGCCAAAAATTGGATCAATGAGTTAATAACTTAAACAAGAAACTGAGATGTCATGATTAGCTATTTGAAAAGCTAGTGTTATGGTGGGGTCTCTCTCAGCCTGAGTTCCTGAAGGACTTAATAAAATGGAACTCCTTCCTGCTCCCCCTCAGCCAAAAATTGGATCAATGAGTTAATAACTTAAACAAGAAACTGAGATGTCATGATTAGCTATTTGAAAAGCTAGTGTTACCATAACTTATACAAGAATCCAGTATTTTTCAGACAAATGAATCTGGGGAAAGGATTTTCAGTTAATAAGGCACAGGTTTTGTCCTCATTTATGTCTATGTAGTCTTTCTATATATTTTTTTTTGATGGTGGTAGCTCTTATCTGTGAGCATGGGGCATATAGATCTGTGAGTTTCCAAGAGCAGAAAAAATGCATACCCAGTGACCATCAGAAGGATAACTTAATGATGGTGTACTTTTGATTTCAATCCCACTTGATACTTCTGTTCATTGGTTAAAAGGAAACCTTAAATACAAATGAAATGAATCCTGAACAGTTTTATTTTAAGTTTACTTCTACATTAGCTAATGACTTAGGGATGTAATTCTTTATTAGACATGAAGTCATCAAATGTTAAGAGTCTAAATTATCACTCAAGGGATGGAAGAATCTGGATTTTATAGGTTATGTGGATTTAGTAGCAGAATCAGGATTTAGAATCTGTATTGTCAGACGCCTAGTTTTGTATAGTATTCACTATTCCATTTGGGCTAGTTGCTTAAAAAAAAAATAGAAAAGTTTTCCTTACCAAAACACTAACATCTCAATTTTGTATTGAGTTCCTAATTTCTTTTTAAACTATGGCCCAGTGTGACTTTGTTTTCTTTTGATGGGAGTCAAAGAAATGATGAAGTGTGATCTGAAGAGAAAGAAGAAGAGACAGTACCTCTGATTTAGCAATTCACGTCTCCGCTTCGGAGCAACAGGTTACCCAGGGAAATGACAGATGGATACAGAATCAAAGTAACAACTGTGTGGAGTAGATATAAAAGTCTTTTGAGTCGGATTGCTGTGCAATGATTCCAAGGCATTGATATTGGGTATCTAAAATGGGAGGATAGAGGCTACTCAGATGTTGGAGATGCATTCAGGGAAAAAAAGTTTCAGGAATATATATTTTTACTCAGTATTAAAGAACTTTCTAGCAGTCAAAGCTATCAAGAGATAGAATCTGGTTTTCTCCCTGAGATAGTGAACTACTGAGCTTAGTCAATATCACTGGTGGTGGCAACTTGGTCATTGTATGGGGTAGAGGTGATTCAAATGACAAAGGAGTGATTGGACTTAATGACATTTTTTCCACAATTATCTTTGCAGTCTCATTCCAGTTTGAGTCTCTGAGATATACATGTAAAGTTTGTTATTTAATGCTATTAACTACTGATGATACATTAATTGGCCAGATTTTTTTCTCCTTTTTCTTAACCCATCATCTTCCTTTTAGTAAGTAATATATGCTTTTTCAAATAATTTGAGAATTCCTAAAAAGTTGAAAAAAAGTAAAAATTTCACTGTAGCGTCTCCATCTGTATAATCAGGTTTTGTAGCTGCAAACACAAAATGGACTCTAGCTAGTTTAAAGAGAAAAGGAATTCATCTGAAAATGTTAGGTAGGGCTGACTTTTCTATCAGGTACAGTAGGCAGTGTCAATGACCTACAGTGCTTTTAGGGGGCCATGAAAATGTTTTAATTTCTCTTAAAATCTGAAGAAAAAAAGAATTTTTAGGTTGAAAAAGATTTTATTATACAGTATCCATTTTTTTTGTCAATGCAGTCATTAACTATGATTACGTACACATATATGTATACATGGCTGTGTGTGTGTGTGTGTGTGTGTGTGTGTGTGTGTGTTATGGAAGAAGGGGCTGAGGAAGGCAATAGTGGGTAGGATCCATTAAAGCCTTAATGAACAGAGGATCAGGCTTGGAGGCTGCCTGCTCAGGAGCTCCAAGCCCAGGCAAATACACACGAGCACCACTCCAGGACACCCCCGGTTACTATCGCTGGCACAGGCTCTCCTGCCTACACTGCTGACTGGGCCTGATGGTAGAACCTCTGCCCTCACTGCTTCTGAGAGCTGGCAGAGATGTCACCTCTCAGAACGGATTGCCAGATGGATTCTGTGAAGCACGTGCTTCTGAATTAAAAAGCTTGCACAATGGTATCTTATCAGAAAAGCCTAAATCACGCACTTCTACCCTAGCACTCTTACCACATATCCCTTTAGGGATAATTTAGACTTCTAACATGTAAGGAAGCCTGAGAAGTAGACTTCTGGTGCCCATCCTGGTGATGTGTAAACTTGTAAGGTGGAACATTTCCCGAGCATAGGAGAGATGTTCCAAAGGTTCTGAACAGCCAAAAACATACTGCACAAAACTACTGCCAACACACTGATGTATTAGCATGTAGACTTTCTGGTATGCATAGGTTTTGTTTTTGTTTAATAATTCAAATAAAAGCTATAGCTACAATTACTGAATACTTATTATATGATAGGTACTGTTAACACTATTTGAATTATCTAATTTGATTTTTAATTAAAAATAACAGCACTTTGAGATAGGTGAGATTGTTACTACTTTTCCATTTTATAAAAACTGAGGGTTAAAGAGGCTAAGTAACTTGTTCATGGTATAGTTAAGGAGTAGTGAGGATAGAATTGTATGCTGAGTCTTATCTGCCACACTACGCCTGTTATATACGAGATATACAACTTTAAGTTGTTTTTTACATTTAATATTTTGGTATCAGCTTTTTTAAACCTGAATTTTAAACCCTTCTTTTTAATGGTGACACAATATTCCATCAAATTAATATAACACAGTATTTTCAAAGATTGCTCTATTGTTGAGTCTTTCGGCTGTTTCTACATTTTTCCTATTTTAACTCATATTGTAGTAATTCTTTGTGTATACAACTTTTATCTATATTTAGGGTTACTTCCCTAGAATAGAAACTCAGGATTAGAATTGCTGGATCAAAGGTTATGAAACGTATTTTTTGAGAAGCCAGCATCACACTTTTGCAAGACATTTGGTCCTGTGCAAAATGTCCATGAGCATATTTGGTCCATGCCAAATGGTTTTGGACAGGACCAAATATCAAGGACCTTTTGGCATGGACCAAATGTCTAATGGAATTTTTGGACAGACCAAATGTCAAGGACCTTTGGGTGTAGACCAAATATCTTACGGACCAAATGTCTTATAGACCAAATGTCTTATGACCCAAATGTCTTATGGACATTTTGGACAGGAACAAATGTCTGCTAATCTTTTGTTTACTTTAATGATGAAGAAACAAGCTCATTATTTCATCTATCCAACATTCAACACATTTATTTCATGCCTCCTATGTGCTGGGTATGGTACCTGTAATACCATGATGAATACTTGACAGTCACTTACCTAAAGGGTATTATGATTTAGTGGGAGTTAACATAGGGTTTGCCAGAAATGAGCATCTTGTGCAAATTATATACGGTGAGAATACTTCCTAGATCTTCTGGGACAGGGTAGGAATACTTTTAGAGATCTTAGGGGTTGTAGGAAAGTGGCATTCAAAGCAATTTCAAAATGACATCAAGCATGAAAATTTCTTCTTTGCCAATTTGTGAGATGAAATATTGTCAGTCATTGTTTTAAGGGCTATTTCCTTGAATACTAATGAGGTTGAACATTTTTTCCATATATTTATTAATGAGTTTCTTCATTATGAAGTATCCTTTGATATTTTGGTATTGAATATTTATACAAAATAGATTTTGGTGTTTTGCATTTGTTGCAAATAATTTGGTATTTGCTTTACTTTTTAAATTTTCTTTTAACTTAGGGAATTTTTTTTTACACAGTCCAATCTATCAGGCATTTCCTTTCTAATTTCTTTTTGTGTTTATAAGTTTCAGAAGTAGACTATATCTCTCAAAAGGTGTATAAATAACCAATTTCATTTTTCTTTATTTTTTATGTCGCATTTTATTTGTATTTAATTCCATAATACATCTGGAATTTATATCTATGTCTAATGGAACATATTTGATTTTATTCTAAAAAGCTAGGCAATTATCTCAACATTTATTAAACAATTCCTTTCTTTCTCATTAATTCGTGGTGCTCATTTTATTATACTCTGAATTTGGGTTCCCTTTCTGTATGTATCCATGGATTCCTATGCCCGTTTGTATCAATATCTATTGTAATGAAAATAGCTATTATTTTCTTTCCCATCAAACTTTCTGAGGGCAGAAATTGTACTGTCCCTTTAATAACTAGCATTGTGTTTGGTGTATGATAGGCATTAAATATTTGTTGAGTGAATGCATAAAATGGGATGTTTCTGGGATATCTATATTTTCCCACTAATATTTATATCAGTTTCTAAGGCAGTTCTGCACTGTGTTTAATGCTGTGTCACAACAATATATTTTATCACTAGATAGAGCAAAACTTCTTTCTAGTATTCACATTTCAGATTTTCTTTATGATCCACAACTCTTTCTTCAAATGAATTTTAGAAAATTTTAACAGGCTCTAAAATTACTCTCATTAGGATTTTGATTGGAATTCTGCTAAAAATATAAATTAATTTGGAAAGAAGGGATATTTATGTTGTAAATACTTTCCCACTCACGCATATGTTATAGTTTCTTATTTCTCTTTATAGCTTTTCATAATTTTCTTTACAGAGTTATTCATAAGTAGTTTATTGATTTTGTTGTTACTGCTGTCGTGATTCAGGTTATTATTAATGCTACTGGGAGTTATATTCATTTATTTTGAAAATTTTACTTTCTGTTTATTGCTATTATATAGAAAAATTATTGTTACAAATTTACCTTGCATCCTGAGACTTTTTTTGAATTATTAATTCTAATAGAAGTTTTTTGTAGTTTTTTAGTTGATGTGAAGATCATTTTGAGAATAATCTCATTGTCAGCTAAATTCCACTTTGCCTTTACAATAAGGGATGGGAATTGGGGAACAAAAGTAATATTGTAGGAACCGGCTTTTGGAGATAGAATTAAATTTTTACATCTATTTTAGAGACAGTTAATTGTAATAGGTTCTGGTAACTACATGTATATCTGTGAAGCAGGCTTTTAATTGTTGGATCTTTTAGGGGGCAAATGCAAGTGTGAGTTTTTCAGAATCCATGAGGACCTCTGTACCGCACAATTTCCTTACATACATGGCATGTTCTCTCCCTGATCTTTTCTAAACTCCACCCCACTCAGCTCCTGCCTTTAGCATAGTATCCCAAAACCTCTCACTGATGAGGGCTCTTGGCTTGGAATCATCCAGGGTGTCTGGGGTCAACAGCAAAACATTTCAAGCCCAGCTTTCTTTCATGGGGCAACATGGAAAAGGCAAATAGCCAGATTTGACTTCAGCTATATCCCCATCACACAAGGACTCTGGGGTAGAATGAGAGACAGAATGTGAGTGATGAAAGCCCCATTCAGGACCATAGAGGGCATAGCTATAGGGACCACAGAAGGCACCAACTTCTGTAGCATAAGGTGGAGCCCAAGAGAGGATACTCTCATTTTTGTTTTACTATTCCATATTTTAATCCTAAGTAATAATGTTTAATTCAGTATAACATCCAGAAGTTGTTTAAAACAGAATTTCGTATTTCTGCTTAAAGAAAACTTTTATATCCTAATTAAGAAAAATATTCTATTTCATCATTTATTGTAAAGGTAATGATAAGTGTTACATAAGGCTTTTCGTTCACATTAATTCTGTGGGATGTTTATTTAAGGTGACCTACACTTCAGTGGATTTGGGTTCTTGGTACATGATGTGAGCTGACAAATGATAACATCATAATGGGATCAAAATAAGTCTGAAATACTGAGGCTAACATAACACAGTTGATCCTTCTGCATCATAAACTTTTGTTCTTTGGAGTTGCACAGTTATCCAGTTTGCATTCGATGTATTTCATCACTGCTGTGTGAGGTGTTGCCCTTCCTCTGTGAACTTGTGTTTTTGAAGGTTATTTCAAGGGCTTGCTTGGACGCTATGAACCATATGAGACTACATTGACTTCTGTACGTCCACATTGCAAGGTCGACTCATTACCTTCCTGGATGTAATGACAACTCAAAATATTGAGAGATATGCCATCTGTTTTGGTGATAAGGACAAGACACTGTCATCCACTGTATGTACAGCAGAGTGCAATGCTTAGGTTTGGGTGGATTGAAAAAAGATAGGAGAATGAATTACAGTTTTGTTCAAGTGTTAGAATAAAGCTACTATCTCAGACACCTAATGACAATTACTAATTAGAACAGTGTTTTTTGAAAAGTCTACCTGAATAAGAGCTTGATATAGCAAACTTACGACTTTTCTATGTAACTGGTATATTATTTTTCTTTTTCATGTTTAGAAATCAATAGATGGTTTGTATTTTCTTTAGTAGCAGCTGAGTGATTAGTTTCATGTTTTCTCTTGTGAACTATTTTTTTCTAACATTTATTGTAAAAGCAACTCTGGATCTATCAGATTAAAAATATTAGAAATCTTAAGAAAAATTGTGATAATTTGTTTCCCCCAAATTAAATAAGATGTGGTGTGATTTAAAGCTGACTCTTTATAGTTTTCATCCTCCTACATTATAAACCATGTAGAATGGGAAGATATATATGAGAATGTGAGTGAGAAAAATCTAGGTTTACATCTTTATTATTGACCAGACTGGAAGAAAGGTTGTTTTAAATAAAATACGTGGCTAAAGAACAACTTTGACTCAATAAGAGTTATGCTTCTCTTTTTAACAGATAAAATGAAATCTTGGTAATTGATAGTAAATTTACAATTTGAAAACTATGATTTCTGACAATAAAATGGGAAAAAGAACAAGATAGCATTTTTGATACAGGTATTGAATGACATGTAATAACAAATATTTTGACAAACAACATGACATAGTGGTACAATGCCAAAACTCTGGAACTGGGTCATTGGGTTCAAATTAAAATACTGACACTTAAACTAGCCATGGGACTCTGAGTTACCTCCCCTTTCTTTGCCAGTTTCTCTGTCTATACAATGTGGATAATAATAGTACCTAGCTCATAGGGTGGTTGTGTGGGGGTCCGCAAGGCCACCCTCAGGCCTGGTGATTTGCTAGAGATTCAGAAAAGCTGTTATACTCAGAGCCACGGTTTATTACAGTGAAAGGATACGGATTAAAATCAGCAAAGGGTAAGGCACATGAGGCAAGGTACAGCCTCCTACTTCCAGGTGTCTGTTCCCAGTGAAGTCACATGAGGATGTGCCTAATTCTACTAGCAACAATGTGTGACAACACATGTGACATGTGGTCAGCCAGGGAAGCTCAGCCGAACTTTGGTCTCTAGAGTTTTATTGGGGGTCAGTCGTAGTTTTATTAGGGGTCGGTCACATAAGCCTGCAGCATCAGCTGATTGACCTCAGCTATTCAGACTTCAGCCTCCCCTTCCCCCACGCAAAAACAGGTGTTCAACATAAACATATCTGGTCAAACTGGAACAGCACAGGCCAAGGCCTCAGGCAGACAAAAATTCTTATCAGCAGACTATTCTAAGAGCTCAAAGTTTATCTTCCAGGAGCTGACCGAAGGCCAGTCTTGAAGACAGGCCTTTCTTTGGAATGTGCAGGTTCCGGTAACTCAGGCCTGCTGAGTTAACTCTTGCCTGCCCAGTGGTTATGAGGAATAAGTGAGTTAATCCATGTAACTTATAATAGTGCCTGGCTCATGTGAGCAAATAAATAAGGGTCAGCTATAGTTCTGTCTGGTGGAGCTCTGTAAACTGAATGAAGCAGATTAATTTGGAATACAAACAAGAAATAGCTATGTTCCATGGATCCTGTGATGACAATAAGTCCTCAAGTTTGGAGTGATGGGCATTATGAGTGTCTTAAATATTTTAGCTAGAGAAGTTCCCAGTGAAACACCAAATCCTAACACTTTGTCCTTTTGTTCTTTACAGAGCTCTGAAATCAGCAAAGCAATAATCAAAAAGCAGAGCTGTTTGAGGAATGCAACAATAAAGCAGATACAAGAGTGAGTCTCAGTAATCAACACATAATATTCCTTTAGAATGATTATTAATTCAAACTTATAGCCCCTATTATTAAAAAAAAATATTTTACAAAATTGCGAGTTTGGTGTCTTAGAATATGTGTGACTGCGTGTTATAGATGGCTGACCATATGCTAAAGAAGAATTGATTTCTATGTGTAATTAAATCAATTTTGAGGATTTCTGTTAGGCCAAGCCTAGGCAGAAATGTGAGAGGATTAACTAATTATTTTTATTATTTATTATTAGATCAACATATATTCATCAAAGGCCTATTATATGGCAAACACTCATCTATGAGGTATTTGGTGATTTTAGAAAATTGAACAAAACAGGCATGGTCCATTCCCCCTCCTCACGATGCTCACAGTCTAGTGGAAGCAACATGAAATAAGCAAATATCAATATATGAATAAAAACTATGATAAATACTATGACGAGAAAGAGCAGAGTTCTGTGGGAGAAAATATTGGGAGACAAGAGAGGAATCTACTGTGGATTGGGTAAATAAAGGGTATTTCTCTGGAAGATGATACTTAAACTAAGAGCTGAAGTATGAAGACATGAGTCCCAGGCAGATGGAACAGCAGTGAATCAATAAAATGACTGAAAGAAGGATAAAGTGGCTGTAGCTAAGTCATCACAGAGGTAGAGAGAGACATAAGGTGAAGTTGGGTTGAAAATGAATATGGGAGCTGGCCCAGTCCCATAGGGCCTTACTGGCCATGGTAAGGTGCCTTTGGACCAGCTCTGCTTGGCCACTTTATGCCCTTGACATTTCTATGCAATGTCATTTGGTCTTCTTGCCTGGTCCTCTGAATATAGATGCTTTCAACTCTACCACCCAACCTCACCCTCTTATACCTCCTGCCAAAGCACAATGTGAACATCATATGACTGTGCAAAGAGGTTCTCAATGTGTTCATTCCTCTGAACACTAGTTCCAGGATATTTTCTGCATGAAATGGTTTGGGTCAAGAAAGTTTGAAAATTTCTGATTACTCTAACACTCTAAGGAGCTTTAAGTGCACATTACCATATTATAGGTTCTGAGAAGTTCTACAGTAAACAAACAAATATATGTCTAGATGCATATATGTGTATGTACATATGTGTATATATATGTATGTGTGTGTGTACCTTTCCACAACTTGATATTTCCCAAACTATTTCCAGGTTTACATCAGGAAGTGTTTCCAAAGTTTCTCTCTTAGAAATATACATTTTAAGAGGTTCTTTATGCTCCTGTGGCCGGCCTGCTTTTAGGTAATTTAACCTATTTTGTGGCTGTGCACATTAAATTATATTAGATAATTTTCTAGAATCTAGATAATTCAAGCCAGAAAAAAAAAATCTGTCTGCTTCAATGGTTTAGCTTTTTCAGGCAGAAGATTTTTCTTGACCTGAATTATATGGTTAATTGCTTCAAATTCTGATTATACTTTGCATGTGAAAATATAGCCTTAAGTACCAGTAAGGAGTACTGGAGTATGAGCTTACTAAATAATTTTCAATATCCGTATTAGTAATATTTGTTCTCTTAAATCAAACAGACAAAGGAAAACCACAAAAAAACACTCTTCACACCTCATGTGCTCTGAATCACACTCCTTTCCACTGAAAATGCTTATTCTCCTTGATTTGTAAAAATCTCATAATTTAAAAAAGTCATAAAGTGAGGAAAATGACAGGGTAGTGCCTACTTTAGCACCTAAAGAATGATTTGATTTTTTTATAAAATGTGATTTTGTATTTGCAGCAATAAAAGTTTCCAAGACCAGAGGATTAGCGTTAGCCTACACTTATTGCAGAAGAGAGGTTGTTAGCATCTGTATTGGAAAGGGCATTGACTTCTTTAGATCAATTATTTATTATTAAAAAATAAGAAAAAATAAAAAAAATGAGAAAGACAAAAAAATTTAAAAAATAAGAAAAAAGTCATGACAAATTCCGTAGGATTTCATAACTTAGAAAGAAAAAGCCTCAGAAAGGGCTTTCATCCCCAGAAAGACAAGACACAGCTGTCCCTTAATTACTACTCGCACCATTTGCTTTCTACTAGAGACGTGTCTCAAATTTGGAATCTA
Organism: Ceratotherium simum simum; assembly: GCF_057802395.1. Taxonomy (NCBI): domain Eukaryota; kingdom Metazoa; phylum Chordata; class Mammalia; order Perissodactyla; family Rhinocerotidae; genus Ceratotherium; species Ceratotherium simum. Next base: position 41,881,368 of record NC_141911.1, read on the forward strand.
ATTAGAAATCTTAATTGAAAATGGCTAAAAGAAAAAAAGGAAAGAAAGAAAAAAGATCAACATCGAAACATAAAAGTAAAGAGAAAAATAGAAATGGTAATATTCCAGCCAGCTTGAATAATCACCTATCTCAAAATGAGGTGGACTCTGGGGAACATGTTATCTAGCACGAAATTGAACGTTAGTGTTACCTCTTTCAGGAGAAATTTTCTCAACCAAATGATGAGTCTTTTAATCTCTATAATTGTAATTTTCTGAGGCTATATTTTGCTCAGTGTAAAACGATGTTTTTATTTATTTATTTTTTGTGTGTATGAGGAAGATTAGCCCTGAGCTAACATCTGATGCCAATCCTCCTCTTTTTGCTGAGGAGGATGGTCCCAGGGCTAATATCTGTGCCCACCTTCCTCTACTTTATATGGGACGCCGCCCACAGCATGGCTTGATAAGTGGTGCGTTGCTGTGTGCCGAGGATCCGAACCCACGAACCCTGGGCCGCCCAAGCGGAGTATGGTCACTTAACTGCTACGCCACCAGGCGGGCCCCAAAAACAATGGTTTTAAAGTTTTGAGGCCTGAGCTAAATTACGGCTCCTTAACTTGTTCCCTGTCTGACCCTGGACAAATTTTCTGACTATTCTCCGTCTCAGAGATGGATAGCATCTCTAAAACGGAATTTTTAAATCTCATTTTGCAGCGTGGTTTCTTTCTTATTTGTCTCTTGGCTTACACACTGACTGGTACGTAGTAGCAGATCTAGATATATTAAGTTCTAGAAAGGAAGGGAAGAAGAGAAGGAAGTAAAAAGAAAACAAGGCTACTTTGAGAATATAGGTCATAATATCTAGCACAGAATATTGCAAATAGTAAACATTCAGAAAGTGCTTATTGATTTTGTACCCTGTAGGCAAAGACTCAAGGGCAGATTCATTAATCCTTTTACTCAAACTATTTTTTTTTTCTTGTAGATATTTTGGATTCTGCTTCCCAGATTGTAAACTCCACTTAAAGGCATAGGGACATATTATTTCTGAATTACTCACAGCACGTTGCAGGCCGTTAGGCAGGATAGTTGCTCAATTAATATTTGTTTAATTGAGTGAAGCTGTGAACTAACAGTACCAGGAAGTAAATAACCCAGATTGTCCTATTCCCCGGTTTACAAACACCGTTATCTAACATCCTAAGCAAGAGCTTATGCCTCCCTGTGAATGATTTCACTTCCTGCTGCTTCTCCGTGCACTCTGCTCCCATCAGATTAGCCAATTTCCTGTTACTTATGCATATTCTACATGTGGCTTTTTGTCTTTGCTTACATTACCTTCATTTTCAATAGTTTCTTCCCCGTTATCTTTCAGTCTTCCTTGTTTTCTCCCTCTTTTCCTTTCCCTTCCTTTTATCTCTCCCAATCTTTGATGTACAAATCTCTTAAAGTCAGATCAAATGTCATCTCCTCCATGAAGCAGTCCCAGGGATCTCCTGAGATTATCTTCTTACCCCTTTGATTCTTTTGTTTTTTTGTTTTCAGGCACTATCCTTTGCTCCTCATCTGTAGAAAGTGACGCTGACACAGAGCCAGTGAAAGCCCCGCTTCATATTATGTTAGTGGTTCTTTCCTTCCATCCTCTACTTTGTTCTGTTACTCTTTCCCAAAACCTCACTGAGGAAGTGGACCTCTGGCAAAGTTTGCTGCTTCCTTCCACACTGGTGTCGGGGTTACTGGTGGGATGCATTTGGGCCATGAGCACCAGGCTGCAGTCACATCAGTTGTCTGAGTCCAGTTGGCTTTCTGAATGGATGCTTAGTTTTGGCTACTGTGTCCCTCGGAGTCAAGAGCCTGGCTCTGCACCCAGTGGTCTAGGTGCCCTGATTTCCAGGACACCTGCCCGCATCCCTTTCCCTGTGGCCTTACTTTACTTTGGGTATCCTCCCCTGATTTACTGCTTGGATACACACGTGTTGCTGAGAATGGCCCTTCCACTCTTCCTGATAGTAGAAGCCTGTTTTATTACTTCCCCATCCCTCACACGAAATTCAAGGAAGCCTCTATTTGTTGATGCCCATTCAGATCAAACTTGAGTTTATCAACTAAGTCTTGGTAATTTGGACTCTTGGCCCCTATAAATCAATATTTCTTTCTTAGTTTATTTTTCTTACTCCTTTATGGAACAAATTTCTTCTTGCTTCCTCTCATGCCTCTGCATTCCTCTGGATTGAATTCACATTGGTTATCAAAGCATTCCAATTGTACCTCTCTTAGGCCATCTTCCTCTTGTCTAGCCATGTTAATAATAGCAAATATTGTCAAAATTAATAATGCTAGTCATATTTATTGACCACTTGCCATATCTTCCAATATCTTTTTTGTTTAGTATCCTCTGTTTAAACATTTACATATGGTAAATTTCATAGCTTTTGGTGTACACTTCTAGAATTTTTGACAAATGGAAATAGTCATATACCCACTACCACAATCAAGATACAGAACATTTACATCGCCCCAGATCTTCCCTCTTACTACTCCTTTATGATCAACCTCTCCTACCCACCTCCAACCATTAGAAACCACTGATCTTTTTCTGTTTCTCTAAGTTGCCTTTTCCAGAATGCCATATAAATGGAACCATACAGTATGTAGCCTTTTGAGTCTGGCCTCTCTGACTGACCTCAATGTGTTTGAGGTTCACCTGAGTTTTGTGGGTATCAGTGATATATTCCTTCCTATTGCTGAGTAATAGTCCATTTTATGGATGTATTTTGGTATGATTATCCATTTACCACCTGAAGAACTTTTGGGTAATTTTGAATTTTTAGTAAAAAAGAAAAGAAAAAAGCCACTAAAACCAGGTTTTTGTATGATCTAAGGTTTCATTTTTCTTGAGTAAATAACCAGGAATGAGATTGCTGGGTCATATGTTAGGTGTATGTTTAACTTTATAAGAAATTGCCAGACTTTTTTCCAAAGTGGCTGTACTATTTTGCCTTTCTACAAGCAATGTACAAGAATTCCAGTTCGTTCACATCCTTGTTAGAGATTGGTATTGCCAATTTTTAAAAAATTTAATTATAGCTATTCTAATAGGTATGTAGTGATAGCTTATTGTGGTTTTAATTTGCATTTTCCTAATGATCTGTAAATCAGTTTAGGGAGACTTGACATTTTAACAATAATAAGTCTTCCAATCCATGAATGTTGTATATATCTTCATTTAATTTTATCTTATTTTACTTCTTTTATCGATGTTTTATAGATTATAGCATACAGATTCTCTACATATTCTGTTTGATTTATCCCTAAATTTTTAATGGTTTTTGGTACTATAATAAATGGTGCTTTTTCTTTTTTTTTTATTTATTATTATTTTTTGCAGTAACGTTGGTTTATAACATTACATAAATCTCAGGTGTACATCATTATATTTTGATTTCTGTATAGATTACATCATGTTCACCACCCAAAGACTAATTACAATCCATCGCCACACACATGTGCCTAATCATCTCTTTCTCTCTCCTCTCTTCCCACTTCCCCTCTGGTAACCACCAATCCAATCTCTGTCTCTATGTGATTGCTTATTGTTGTTTTTATCTTCTACTTATGAGCAAAATGGTGCTTTTTAAAGACTTCATTTCCCCATTTTTCATTGCTAGTTTAGAGACAAATGATTTTTGTATATTGACCTTATCTTGTGCAACTTTGATAAACATTATTTCTAGCTATTTTTGTAGATTTTTGGGGGGCTATTTTCTACAGATAGGATCATATTGTCTGCAAATAGAGACAGCATTAGTTATTTCTTTCTAATCTGTATGTCTTTTATTTTTTTCCTTGCCTTATTACATTGGTTAAGACCACCAGTATGACATTGAAGAGGAAAGATAAAAGAGGAAATTCTTGTCTTATTCCTGATCCTAGTGGCAAAATATTGAGTTTTTATGAGTCAGTTAGGAAAATAGCTGTAGGATTTTTGTAGATGTCCATTATCAGGTTAACATACTTCCCTTCTACTCCTAAATTGTTGAGAGTATTTTATTTTATGGCTGACATTCTTATTTTATAGATGTAGGATTTTGTCAAATACTTTTTCTGTATTTATCGGAATGATCATATGTTTTTCTTTTTTAATGAATTACATTGATAGATTTTTTAAAATGTTGAACTAGTTTTGCATTCCTAGGGTAAATCTTTTTTATATACCTTTGGATTGGATTTGCTATTGCTAAGATTTGGTTGATAATTTTTGTGTATGTCTAAGTTCATGAGATGTTGGTTTGTATTTTTCTTTTCTTACAGCATCTTTGATTTTGTATCAGGATAATGCTGGCCTCATAAAATGAGTTAGGAAGTGTTCCCCCTTTTCTGTTTTCTTGAAGATTTTGTGTAGATTGTTACTATTTTTTCGAATTTTTGGTACAATTCACCAGGAAAGCCATCTAGCACAGAGTTTTATTTGTAGTTTTTAAATACAAATTCGATTTCTGTAATAGGTACAGGAGTATTCAAGTTATCTATTTCTTCTTGAGAAGTTCTTCCAAAACTTTAGATTTGGTAGTTTTTTGTTCAAGAAGTTGCTTAATTTTATCTGTTATTCCTTTTATTTTCATAATATTGTTCAGAATTTTTTGCTACTGTTATTTAAGGTTTATGGTCTGTAGTGATGTCCCCTCTTCCATTCCTGATATTGATAATTTATAGCTTCTCTCTTTTTTTCTTGGTCAGTCTGGTAGAGTTTATCAATTTTATTTATCTTTTCAAAGAAACAGCTTTTGGCTTCATCAATTTTCTCAATTGTTTTAATTTTCAATTGCATTGATTTCTGCTTTTATTTTTATTATTCTCTTCCTCCTGCTTGCTTTGAGTTTAATGTATTCTTTCTAGTTTCCTAAGATGGCAGCTTAGATCATAGATTTTACACTTTTCTAATATTAGGATCCTAAATTTCTGTAAGCACTACTTTATTAGCTGCATCCCACAAATTTCAATATTATTTTCATCTCATAATTCAAATTATTTTGTAATTACTTTTGTGACTTCCTCTTGGCCCAGTGGTTCTATAGGAGCATGTTGCCTAATTCCCAAACATTTGTATTTTCCATATATTTTTCTGTTATTGAATTCTAGTTTAATACCATTGTGGTCTGCAAACATACTTTTATGATTTCAATTCTTTTAAACATGTCATAGTTCTATGGCCCATGTCAAAAAATGAGGACTGCCTTTGAGTCAAAAACAGGAAAAACGGAGAAAAAGTGAAATATTCACCCTCATGTGGTTTACTTCTCAAAGTTTTAGCTCCTTCCCACAATTTTCCTTTTTGATGATTTTTCAAAATCATCAGTTGGTTCCTTTTTTTATTTACTTCTAATCAGTGGGAGATATAGTGTTTAGTTGACTAGAAATAGAACACCTAAAAACTTTGCATATATTAATTTATTTAATTCTCCCCACAATTAATTAGACAAGTATTACCATTTTCTCCATTTATGGTGAGGAAACTAAGGGATAGTACGTTTAAGTAATTTGCCTGTTTCCAGAGTAAGTAGCAGAGCCTAGGCAGTCTGGATCCATAATAGGCAGTCAGAATCCAAAATTAACCACTTTGCTGTGTAACCTGTCTCACACTAAATTACTGTAATAATAAATGCCATGTGAGAGGGATTCAGATGTTCATACTAGACTAACATAGATTTAAAGAATAAAAGAAAGACCTCAGAACAACACAAGAAATAGTCAAAGACACATTTATTAACTTGCCAGACAAGGGAGCAAAAACTGATTGAAGAAATTCTCAGAGTAGGTCACTAAAGGGAAAAGAGTCAGGGAGTGTTAAGTGCTAAAATGTGCCCAGGGGTGGGGATGAGGAAGGGTGGGTGTTATGTTGGTTATGCTATTTAAGGATTAAAAACTAATACTTTCACAAAGACAGAATGTAAGAGGGAACTTTTCTATTTTTAACAGTATATTCCATGTACATGTCACATGATTAATGATTAACAAATACGTCACATGATCAATGATTAATAGATATATGTCACGTGAATTAATGATTATGGTATTACCTTTCCTTACTTCTCCTTACACGTGGGATCAAAGCAATCCTAAAAGTTGGAGAGCCTCAGCCTGAGATGAGGAAGATGGGAAAGTCAACACATGTTCTTTTATTCAGTCTTCAGACATAAATTAATGACATACTTTTCATATAAAATTTGAGCTTGTGTACCATACTGCCTCCGTGGCAATCCTTCATAAACTCCAGCAGATCACAGAAGATTAACCCACATTATAGAGGGGATTTGTTAAATCAATCCATGATTTTCTTTAGTTCCGTGAGATGCACTAGAGAAATGCTAGATGAATTTGCGGGTGAAGCAATGGCTTGGAACTTCACTACTCAGCCTCGTTCTTTTCTTCTTCCCAATTCAGGTTTAGCAATTGAATTTTTTTTTCCCATTAAATATTGTTTGCTCTTACTTTCATTGTAGTGCAGTTTTATTGAGTAAGTATTTTAAGGTAGAATGTGTGACTGTGTACATATTGGAGTGTAAGGAAACTGCTTGAAGTGAAAGAATTAAGACTCATTATTTGTATGCAGTAGCCACTATGAATGAGAAAACTCAGTTATGCCATATTATATTCTTTGTAGATGACGTCAGGCACTCTATGAACTTCTCTGGAGAGCTAAAGTGAAATTCTAATAATCACATATATACATTCATTCTTGCTTGTCATAATAAAAAGCAGAAGATAAGAATTTTAATTAAACTCATTATGTCTTACTTCAAAATTTCAAATTTCAAAAGAAAATGAGCAATTAATCATCAGAAACTATAGATAATTTAGTCAATACTAATTTGAACTGGAAATGTATCATCACGAGGAATTCAATCAGTTCTGTGAATTAATAGCTTCCAATGTCTGTATTAGAAATGTCCTGCAGATATAATCAAAGCTTCAGTTTTAGTTTTCTCGAGCACATGGTATTTCGCCGGCCTTGGGTGTATGTGTGTGACAGTGTTCGCAAGGATTCTGAAACATTTGACGTTGCTGAGGCAGCTCTTCCTCAGAGTCCTCTTTTTTGGTACACGTGAAGAAAGAATCAACCTCCAGTCAAATTAAACTTCTCTCTATACATCTCTGCTTCTTGAGATAGGCTTTACATGCGTGGCTAGGAGTCATTATATTTGCAATATGCAGTTTGTTGAATAAAAGTATCAGATAAAAAAAAAAACAACCCTGTCATCTTAAAAGCAGACAGTAAACCCTGTCCGTCACTTAGTTTTTCAGATGATAGAGAATGTCATTAAAAAAAATATGCAAGCATCTAGTGAACTGCTATAAAACCCTTTCATACTATATTTTCAAACCTTTGCTGTGCAATAGCAATTTTTTTTAAAAAGTGTACTTGGGGCTTGAGACCAAGTTTTACATGTTTTTGTCAAGTAAGCAAAATCCAATGTGTCACATGAAGTATTTATAGAAAAAAAAATTTCCATGAGATTTCAGTCTTTTCTGGAACATCCAGTAAAAGTTCCTATCCTTTGTATGACATGTGAGAAGCAACCAAGAGTGTCACACTGAAGAAATGGGTAAAAAACTCATCTCAGAACCAAAGACTTTCTCTGTAACCCTAGCATGGCCACTAGCCAGCTGGGTACATGGAGCTCTTCTATCCTGACTCTGGGCCTCAGTGTTCTCATCTCTTAAATGAGATGACTGTTAGTTTCTTTAAGTCTCTTCAATTCTATATTCTTTTAAAACATTTTATCCCAGTATTTTAAAGAATGATGATAGGTGGACACATGTAACCAACCTGTTGCAAAGACATGCTAGAGATTAAATCAAGCATGTTTTCACATATTTGCTTTGTAATTCTTCAGGATGCTTTCATTTTCATGACTGACACAGAACAATATCTAACAAGTCAGATGGCTGACTAGCTATATGCCCAAAGTTGGTCCAAGCTGTCTTCCTCAGGACATCAGGTCACTGTTGGAAACTAAATTCTGGTGCAGCTCTGACATGGTGCTGAGGGAAAGCCCTCTGAGTTCTCAGGATTAAGGATGCCTCATCACAGGGGTTGACCGAGCCTCGTTTTTACTTTATATACAATGGAGACCAACATGTTCTTATCCTAATAAATGAGCATTTGTTCTTATTTGAAACAAATAAGCAAAAGACTGACCTCTGAGTTACAATAAACCAAGGTGTAGTCCCTCTGCTTGCTGAACTGGGTTCTCTGCATTGCTGCTTTGTGTTCTATCCTTTTAAACATCAAGATTTTGCTAGGTTCAATGATCATTTAATACTCACTGTGATTTGGGAATATTTCTTGACTGAGACTGGGATCTCTGAAAGGGAGTCCTATGATTCGAAATAGCAAAGGAAGAAAATATTACCCCTTTGTTAAGCAACCAGAATGATGGATCTGGAGAATTGGATGTGTTCAATCATTAGATTCTATTTTCAAACTTCAATTATTTTGAATATTTATTCTTGATTTTTTTTTTATACTGGCTTGTCCATGTGAAAGTATTTTCACATCAGGACCAAGTAAAAGAATGAGAGATGAGTATGTCTCAATCAGACAGGATATTATAAATGGAATTATAAAAATATCTATAATGACCTGGTTATCTCTTTCCTGGGGGTCTGGTACTTGGGCGTTAAATGTTCTGTTGATAAGTTATAGATTTTCCAGAAGTTTTTATTTTTAAGAGAGAAAATAATGTAAATAAAAGCATAAATAAAATAAATGTCTCCTAGACCTTCCTTCTTTCTCTCTACCATTCTGCCCTAATTTCTTTCTTAAGGGATAATAAAAGTGGAAATTTTTTTTATGGTAAAACGAAAAGTGATGGCAGGTAGAATAGAGAGAGGGCTCTGGAATCAGAAACTCACGTTCACAACCTTGTTTCTCCAATTGCTAAGTGGGTCCTAGAACAAATTACTTCTTAACCTTTAGTTCTTCACCTATAAAGCTGGAGTTACATCTTCAATTTATTGTGAAGATTAATGTAATGCATATAAAGTGATAACACAGAGCACAACATAATATTTACTCAGAAAAGGCACATAAATACTCAGAATTTTGGCTAAAATTAATTTCTAAAGCAGTGGTGGAGTTAGAACTCTGTGAAGACTGTGGATGGATATTAGTAGACCCTCCTTTGATTTGGTATTTACAGGGAGGAAAGAGAATTGTATCATGCTGGTCAATTGTATTTTATTGAATTGATTCTTTTGTCTCTACCTTCTCTCCTCCTCCCTGTTTCCATGTGTCATAATAGTTGAAACCACTGCGTGCCCTTAAACTCCCAGTCCTGACATTTTCAGTCAATTGCTGAACTCTAGATGATCTTGCTTTGATGACATTAAGACACTAGTTCTTATTGTGAGCTGCCATCTAACTGTCCTTGCCAACCTCCAGCACTTTCCAAAGCGTGGCATGCAGTGACCTGGCTCTGTTTAGCACCAGAGGTACGTTGTTCTGACCCTGCCAAGAACCAGGCAGACTTCCAAGAGTCAGGCAGCAGAGCTGAGGCTGGAGACAGCAGAGATAAAAGGCAGTAAGAATGGGGACAGAATCTAGGCTGGGTTAGGACTGGTCATTGGCAAGAGTCCATCACAAAGAGGCCAACTAATAGGTGGGTGGGAGGGTAGGTGGGTGTCAAGGGCCCCAGGCGGATAACAGATTATAAAATCCTGGCTAGAAATGAAAGTGCGGGAGGTAGGACATGAGCCAATGGCTAGAGAAACTGGAGCTCAGGCCAGGATCCATGACAGCTCCTGGCATCAGTCTAAAAAGTCTGGTTAAGTGACATGGACCTTTAGCCCATATTGGTTTTTTATCTGGCAGAACTCCCTCTTCACCTCTTCCAATTTATGAGCCTGGAATCTGCATAGTCTTCTCTGCCTTAAAGTGGTGCTTCTCAAGCTTGAATGTGCATGGGAATCACCTATGCTACAATGCAGATTCTCATCTAGTAGACCTGAGGTCTGGCTCAAGGTTCTGCATTTCTAACTAGTTTCCAGGTGATGCAGATACTGCTGGTCCAGGGACCACATTTTGAGTGGTAAAGCCTTAAAAGACTGTTACTGTTTGATCTTGCTAAATCTTCGTGTCTTCTGTTCCATCTTACATCAGTGCTGCTTCCTCGTGGAAGGTGAGAAAAGGTGAGAAGAACATTGCTGGTTAGTTCAATACTGAGCCCCAGCAGCTGGACTTTTGATCAAACTGGAGCCCTGACAACTCTCATCTTTATTCTTCTTGTGACAAAGCAGATCCTCATTGAATTTAATATTGGTAGCAAAACCATACTGCCCTCAAGAATTCAATTGTCTCCTGACACAATTGGTTTTTCTGGGCAGGAACATTGCCCCTGAATGCTCATCCACTGCTCTGATGGGAGTTATCCTCTACCTGGTCAGGGACCTCATGAGAAGCCGGGAGAGCCTTGACCTTAAATATATGCCTGATTGTTTTTTCAGGTAAAATATCGAATTTGCCAATTTATGCCATTTTCCTCAAAGGGAACTGCTATTATTTTTTAATGATATAAAACAAGAATAAATCCTTGTTACTGAGAATGGGGGCCTGGTGCAAAACTTTGAATATAATTATCCTACAGTTGATGGTAGTCCTCAAAGTAGCCTGACATTTACCATGAGGGGAAAGAGCAGGGAAGGCGGAGGTAAATCCTCACCTGGCTCATATTCCTGGTTTTACCTCTTCTTGGCATTGTATAGCATTTGGCTGATCCTTAGAAGCCCTGCCCATCCACACTCTATCTTGCAAATTGCAGGTGTTTAGAAGGTTTTTAAGTGATTTGGCACGTGAATTATATCTGGTTTATCAGAATAAACTCCTGGCTGCAGAAGTTTTGGGACACTGACATGAAGTGAGCAAATTTAGTGGCTAAAGGCTACACCATCACCATAACAGAGACTTGAAATTCTGTTTCTTTTTGAAATGGATAGTAATTAATAATTCACTCAACTCTTTATGTTAAAGCACTGTTTTTTGGAAACCTAAACAAAAGCCACAGCTATATAGTGTCATCAAGCCTCCAACACTCCCTGCCTAGACCTTAGCCTGAACAGGCCAGGAAACATCTTTAACCAGAGGTCCACTTAGAACCCAAGAACAGCCCATCCTATGATGCCTCACATCCCTGTCATCCTGGGACACCACCTAAACCACAAGCACCTCCTGTCCTGTGTCCTTGCCCATTGTGTCATCCATTTTGCAATGGGCTTAGTTGGCCATGACTCAATATTCCCTTGATCTTCTCACTTTAAAATATTACATAATGTCCTTGAGGTCTTCTGTTTCTGTGAAAAACAGACTCTTCCACCTTCTACCTCTTCAGAAAGTGTTTTCTTTGTCCCTTTGTCTTAATGGATACCTGGTTTTCTGCTCCCCTGCTGCCTACTCTAATGGAGACTGGCCACACACCACAAAGCCTCAAGGTAGTGTGGCCATTTTCTTAGTGCCACAAGAGACCCCTTAAACTGTTATGACCTTATTTAAGATTGCAGATGCCTGACTATACCATACCTCCACCCCTATTTATCATGCTCGTTGGCAAAACTCCTGCTCACTTCAGACTTGTCTAACAGGCACATGGTCTTCAGCTGCCCTGGTGGTCTAGTGTTAAGATTCTGCGCTCTCACCGCAGAAGCCCAGGTTCATTTCACCAGTCAAGGAACCACACTACCTATCTGTCCATTGTCATACTGTGATGGTGATGTGTTATAATGCTGAAAGCTATGCCACCAGAATTTCAAATACCAGCAGGGTCACTCATGGTGGATAGGTTTCAGCAGAGTTTCCAGACTAAGACTTCCTAGAAAGAAGGGCCTGGCCACCCACTTCCAAAAAAAATTGGCATGAAAACCCTATGAATAGCAGTGGAGCATTGTCTCATACATCACTGGAAGGTGAACAATGCCGGAAGATGAAAGGATGGTGCAAAAAGACCAGGCAAGTTTCCACTCTGCTCTACACAGTGTCACTAGAAGTCAGAATTGACTCAACGGCACTAACAACAAACATAGTCTTACCCTGGTCCCCAGGTCCTGCCTTCTAACCTCTTGGAGATTTCAATTTCAGTGAGAATAACCCATCTAACATCCTTGATGCACAGTTTTTGTCTTACTGGTTCTGGCGACCACCAACACTACTCCATTTCAGCCACCCATTTATCCCATGGCAGTACTGGAGACTCCTCATCACTTACAACTGAATTCGTCTGTCATTTCCCAATAAGTTACATCTTTCCCCTTTAATGACTTCCCAATTCAGCCTAGAAGCTGTTCAGTCACATCAGTAGTCTTACATTCTTGGCTTCACCTTTTTCACACTGCATCAGCAGACAAAACCCCGATACTATGTCAACTAAACTGTCCTTCTCTACCAGGCTGCTGAGCACTGCTGGAGAAAGCCACACAGCTAATCAGACTGAGACCTCCACAAATATGTGGTCCCCAGGCCCAGCTGGACCCACACAACTGCCCCACTGGTTCCTTCATCCAGTGCTCATAAAGGCCTGCTTAAAACTTCCTCTGCTCAAGCTCCTACCCTACTTTGTCCCCATTTCCTCTCAACACATGGCTTTGCCTTTATAGTTAATTAAATTCAAAATGAATATTTAGGACATACCAAAGGTATAAAGAAAAGTATAGTAGAAATTTTGTATCTATTACCCAGTTTAATAAATAAAACTTTCCCAATAAGGTTGACGACGCCTGTGTTCCCATTGCTGATCACATCTCCCACACATACCCCAAATATCATAACTTTGCTAATTTTAGTGTTTATCATGCATTTCTCTGTGATTGTACTTCATGTGTATGTACCTCTACACAATACAGAACTAGAGTATTATTTTACATGTTTTATAATTTTCTATAAGTGCCATCATATCCTTGCCTCTCTCTGTCTTCCTGCCCCTCCTCTTTCTTCTCGTTTCTCTCTACTTTGTAAAGTTAATCAATGTTATGTGAAATAAAGATCCATTCTATATAGAATAAGCAGACCACAATATATTTATTTACTTTCTTATTGATGACCATTTATCCTGTTTCAATATTTTATTATTAGAAGTTGATTTGTTATGAATATCCTTTAATTGTCTTCTGGTACGCGTTTGCAAGAATTTTCCTAGAATATATGCTTAGAAGTCGAATTGCTTTTCAACTTTAGTAGATATTACCAAATTTAGTTGTGATTGGAACACCAACAGTGCATAAAAGTTTATATTGCTCTAAATCATCATCGATATTTGAGGTTTTGAGACTTTAAAATTTTTCCTTATTGATGGTCCTGTAATTATATCTCATGTGGCTTAATTTGCATTTCCATGATAACTAGTGAAGTTGAGAATCTCTTAATATGTGTCTTGGAAATATTTTTGAATTACCTATTTACATATTTTGATAGTTTTTTATATTGGATTGTTTTGCTAACATTTTTGATACATTCTGGAAACAATGTTCGTCAGTTATGTTCATTATACACGTTATTTCCTTTTTCTTCTTGTTTTAGGTTTAATTTGCTCTTTTTCTAGTTATAAGGTGAAAGCTTAGATCATTGATTTGAGACCTTCTTTTCTAATATAAGCATTTAATAATATGAATTTTCCTTCAAGCATATTTTGTTATGTAGTATAGTGATTTCATTCTAATTCAAAATGTGTGTATATATATATATGTGTGTGTGTGTGTGTGTGTGTGTGTGTATACCTCTGAATCACAGGAGAAGATAGATATATATATAAAGAAATGTATTGTTTAATTTTCAAATATTTGGAGGTTTTTCAGATATCTTTTAGATTTCTAGTTTAATTTCATTGTGGTCAGAAAATACACTTGTTTTTATTTAAATTCCTTTAAATTTGTTAAAGTTTGTTTCATGACCTAGGATATAACCTTAGTGAATGTTCCATGTACACTTTGAAAAAAAATGTGTGTTCTATTGTTGTTGGATGAATTGTGTTATAAATGTCAATTAGGTCAAGTTGTTGGTAGTGTTGTTCACTCTTCTATATCATCACTGATTTTCTGTCTACTCATTCTGTCCATTACTGAGAGAAAATGTTGATGTCCAAGTATATCATTGTGGATTTGTTTACAGCCATGCATCGCTTAACACTGGGGTACATTCTGAGAAATGTGTCATTAGGTGATTTTGTCGTCGTGCAAACATCACAGAGTGTACTGAAAGGGAACAGAACTTGCCACTCCAAAATGTGTCTCTTTAACATGAGGATTATTTTACTCTGATTATTTTTAAGAAACTGAAGACTCAGAAAGTGTTTCTTGTTACCTCTCCCTTAACTGCCTAAAAGAATTCAGATCAAAAAAATCTGCCTCAGGAAGCAAGGTATCATCTTGGCATAACATGAACTAGATTGTAGACAGGGAGGAACCTAGAAAAGCCTGTTTATTAGGCTTGCCTCTGTGTTCTTTTGTTTCTGTGTGGCCAAACACTTGTTTTCCAAACATTTGCTCCTTTTTACCCACCTGTGAATTGCCTTCCTTCCACTTAAAGTCCCTGACTCTCCCCACCTGCAACACCTTCTTTTATCTTTAGCTGAGGATTGTATTTAAGGTAAGGGCTTTGACCATTTTGGCAAATTACTTGATTTTCCTGGGTTTCTTCCACGTATATATTGTTGTTAAACTTTTGTTTTTCTCCTGTTAATATGTCTTATATCAATGTAATTCTTATACTAGCCAGAAGAACCTAGAAGCGCAGATCAAAATTTCTTCCTCCCCTACCGTACTTGCACAAACATAGATGGTATAGCCTACTACAGACCTAGGCTATATGGTACTAATCTATGAGACCACTGTTGTTTGTGGGGTTGTCCTTGACTGAAACATTTTGTGGAACATGACTGTGTTTCTCCTTTCAGTTCTTAAAGTTTTTGCATATGTGTTATGAAATGCGGTTTTCAGGTGCATTTACCTTTAGGATCATAATGTCTTCTTGGTGAATTAACCATTTTATCATTATATAATGTCCCTGCTGATAGTTCTTGATGTGAAATCTATTTTGTCTGATATTAATATCAGACTTCAGTTTTCTTTTGATTAGTATTTGCGTAGTATATATTTTTTGATCTTTCTACTTTTCACCTATTGATGTCATTATATTTGAGTATAACTATGACAAATATAGTCAGATCTTACTTTTTTATCCAAGCTGATAATGTCTGTCTTTTAATTGGTGTGTGTGTGTATGTGTAGACTGTTTGCATTTAATGTGATTATTGATGTAGTTGGATTAAAAACAAACATTTTGCTAGTTCTCTATTTCTTCCATCTGCTTTTGTTCTTTTCCCCTGCTTTTAGATTTATTGTATATTTTTTGTTATTCCATTTTTATTTCTACTATTGGCTTATTATTTGTATTTATTTTTAAAAATTATTTCTGGTTACTATATATACTTAATTGATCACTGTCTACCTTCACTGTATACTATACTTTTAGTGTAAGAACTATACAGCAATAACTCCTCATCCCCCCCATGCTTTTTGCTATTGATGATAAACATGATCCTTTTATATATGCTATAATCACACAATACATTACTACTATTTTTGCTCGAGGCCAGTGGTTGTCTTGCAGACCAAATTCTGAATACCAATTAGTTTTGCAAATGAAGTATTATCGTAACACAGCCAAGCCTATTTGTTTATGTGTTGTCAATGGTGCTTTCTCTCTACAACAGCAGAACTGAGTGGTTGTGGCAGAGACTGCGTGGCCCAAAAAGCCTAAAATATTTACTATCTGCCCTTAACAGATTAGATCCGCCAACCTCTACTTTAGGCAATTATCTTTTGCAGTCACTAAAACCAAGCAAAGGTGAAATTAACATTTATTTTCTTTTATACCATTTATAGCACTCTTTATTTCTCTTTTAGATCCAAGTATCTCTCTGTTAAGTCATGCTTAAAGAATTTTCTTTAATATTTCTTGTAGTGCATTTCTGCTGACAATGAATCTGTTTTTATTTGTCTGGATAAAGGTCTTTATTTCTTAGTTTTTGCAAGTTATTTTTACTTTGAATAGAATTTTGAGTTGACAGTTTTTCTTCTTTAAGAACTTTAAGATGTCAGTCCATTATCTACTGGCTTATATAGTTTCTAACGAGAAGTTCACAATACGGTCTTATCTTTGTTACTCTATATGTAATTTACCTTTTTGTTCTGGTTGCCTTAAAAATTTTCTCCATATCTTTGGTTTCCAGTAGTTTGAATATGATATATGTTGGAGTTTTTTGTTTGATTGATTTGCTTGTTTATTGGTATGTGAGTATGTGTGTTTACTCTGCTTGGTGTTTTCTGAGCTTCTTGGATCAGTGTTTTGATGTCTTTCAATATTTTTGGAAAATCCTCAGCCATTTTCTCTTTAAATATTTATTCTGTCCTTTTCTTTCTTTTGAAATTCAAATAACACGTATATTTTGTTTGGTGTTGTCTCACAGTTTTTGAATGCACTCTTATGCATTTTCAGGTTTTTGTTTTTCTTTGTGTTTCAGTTTGGGTAATTTCTATTGGCCTATCTTTAAGTTTACTGATTATTTCCTTGATGAGGTCACATCTACTGATGAGTCTGTCAAAGGCATTCTTCATTTCTGTTACTGTATTTTACATTCCTAGCATTTCCATTTGATTCTTTCCAATAGTTTCTATCTCTGCTAAAAATTCCCATCTAGTCATGCGCATTGTCTACCTTTTCCATTAGAGTCTTTAGTATGTTCTTTTCCTGATAGTTCCAACATTTGGGTCATATCTGAGTCTGGTTCACTTGATTTCTTTTTTGCTTTTTCTCTTAACTGTTTTGTTGTTGTTCTCCTTCTTTCTCCTCCTCTGCCTTCCCCTCCTCCCTCCCTCTCCTTCTTTTCCTCCTCCTCCTCCTCCTCTCCCCCACCTCCTCCTTGTCTTTGTCTTTTTCTTCATCTTCTTTGTGTGATTTGTAGGAAAGTAGAGTATAAGATAAATAGTATTTAGGCTTAGAAGTGGGTATTCTTCTTTTTCTGCTAAGCCTTTAGTTTGTGTGTTGGGGGATTTGGTCAATCTAGCCAGTAACAGGGGTAGGTTTGGGTTTTGTTGTTGCTGTGGCTAACCTTCAGTGCATCACTAGTTTCAAACTCCTCTGAGATTCACTTATGCTTAGGGTGGGGTTTGGGTGGCTGGAGACTTTGTTCTCCACCTTCCACTTTAGACTTTTCCTGGGAACTTCTAAATTAGAAAGGTTCACTATTTATGCTTTTGTGCCTCCCCCAGTGGTAGCCTGCTGTTACCTGTTTCTTTGTGTTTGCTTCTCTGGTGGTTGGGGGCAGAGGCATTCTCTGTCATCCTATTTTAGCCTTGATCTTAGGCAGGGTCTGTGCTCTTAGGTCTTGGGAATTGGGCTTTCTCAGTGATCCTGTTTCTGTCTTATCCATAGAGGATCAGACCATTTCTAATGATCTGGTTCCAGGAAGCTTTCGTATTCCTCCCTTGTTTCCATCTCCTAATTGCAGTGAGTCTTCATCTGTGCCCTGATGGCAACAGGGTCTGGTGTTTTTTTCTGCAGGCAGGATCCAAGTGGTACATCATGCTTTTCCCACAATAAATGCTGCGTCCTTCCCACAGGCCTGCATCATCAAGGGATGCTTTCTCCAGATACTCACTCTGCTCCCAATCTTTCTCATGAGCACCTGGTGAGGTCCATGCTTACCAGAAATGTCTGTTAGTGGATGTAACTACCCTTGAGTTTGTGGCTCTCACTAGCTCTATACTCTCTTACTAGCCCACTCTTGACCTTTAGTAAGTCATTAAACATTTTGGCTAAATTCTTATTATCAGCTTGTTTGGGGCCTGTCATCTCTTCCTCCCTTGGAAGCTCTGCTCCATGAAGGCATCTGTCTTTCCTCTGATTGGTTAAGGAAAAGTTATGATTTTAAATATTATTCAACTTTTTCTTGAAGTTATGGTGGGAGTAATACTCTTTATATCTTTGTACATCCTAAACAGAAGCTGGAAATTTCTGTGCTACAAATATATTTTCCCAGTGTGTAATTTGTTATCTCACTTTTTATGGTATCTTCTGCTCACAGGATATTTTTATTCTACTGTAGTCAAATTTATTAACATTTTCTTTTATGGACTGTGCTTTTGAAGTTAAGTTGAGAAATCTTTCCTTATCCACAGTTCATAAATATGCCTTTTTCTTGAAAGGAAAAAAAAAGATGAGACCATTGGGGAGAATATCCTCAAGTTTCTGTCCCTTACTTTTCAGATCATATCTCATTTTCTATTCATTCCTCCTCCTCTCATTACAGCAGATTGTATCATCTAGATTTGTTCTTGCCCCATCCATCATCTTCCTTTCTCCTTAATCTTCAATTCTTCTTTTGTTTTTCTGGCTATGCCCTTTCAGCATTTAAATATGCTCAAGTGTCCCCATTCCTAAAAAAACTAAGCCATCTCTTAACCCAATGATCTTGTTTACTTGAGAAACACAGTTAAGTGGAGTGAGGACATGGTTCCCTCAGTTGTTCCCGTCTGCTGCTTCTCCTATCGCTGCTGGTGCCTTTACCAACTAACTTCTATGCTTGCCCCTTAAAATACTTTGTGCCTTAAGGTTGAGTCCTCAGTCATTCCTTCTTCTCACTACATGTACTTTCTTTCAACGACTTCATGCATTCCTTTGACTTCAACCATTAGCCAACAATTTCCAAAAATATACTTTTCCAGCCTTAATATCTCCTGTGAGATCTAGACCCATGTGTTCAACTGCTTTCTGAATATCTTAAGGCACCTCAGAAACAACGCGGTTAAAACTAAACTTATCATTCTTCACTAAAATTTCTCCTCCTTTATTTTCCGGATAGTTTAGTGGTTCATAATTCACTGGATTTCACCTGAATTCCTGTATTTCATTATCTCAACTCTAATATCACATCTAATTCCTTCACCAAGGCCAGGTAATTCTATTTATAATTTTCTTTGGAATTCAGATTCTCTTCTCCAGTCATCTGCTTCTGTTTTGGCTTAGATCCTCTTTATTATTTTATTTTCCTAGAATATTAAAGTAACCAAGTTGGTTTCCTTATCAAGTTGCCACATTACAGTACATTCTCTACTTTGACACCCAGTAAACTTTCTAAAAATCAAATATCATCATGTCACTCTCCTACTTAAAGTATATTTAATGTGGCTTCTTTCTGCTCTAAGAATTAGGTTTAGTGTCTCTAGCTATCTGTTTTAAATATATTTGTGGTATGTAAAATCTTCAATCTATTTTCATGCATGATGTCCACACCAAAAAATTTCCAAAGAGACGTGGAAAAGGAACTATTGTACCTAACCATAACCATAGGTAAATGCTATATTTACCAGCTAGAAATGCAAGGGTTTTCTAGAGCTTTCTAGTAATGCAACTGATTCCTTCTGAGGTATGTGCCTTGGTAACAAGTATCAAATCTCAAATTTGTCCTTAGACGCAATAAAGGTAGAACAAAAATGAATAAAATCATAAGAGATTGTCATATAATCCTTGTTTTGTATATTTGGCTTCATTCTCTCTAAAACTCAAGACGTTCCTTTTTAGTAAGTGAACTAGTTTTGAATGGGTAGTATGCTTAAAATGGGACCGTGCTAATGAGTCTTTTTAGGCTTCTTCAATTTTCCTCACTCACCTCCAGATTACACAAGTGAACACACACCCACACACAGAGTTGACATTTATTTTATTAATCATTCACCATTAGTGTGCAGAGTTGTTATTTTGACAAGATTCGTCCATATTGCGTTATTTAGGTCTCTTTATCAGTTTTTAAGATGACTCATCAGGATTAGAGGTTGAGTCTTTAGTCAAGAAATGTAGTGAATTTGAGCCAGCCCTGATAGCCTGGTGGTTAAGTTCAGTGAACTCTGCTTTGGTGGCCTGGGTTCAGTTCCCCAGGCGCAGAACCATACCACTCGTCTGTCAGTAGCCATGCTATGTGGTGGCTCACATAGGAGAACTAGAAGGACCTACAACTAGAATATACAACTATGTCCTGGAGCTTTGAGGAGGAAAAAAAAAAAAAGAGAGAGAGAGGAAGATTGGCAACAGCTGCTATCTCAGGGCCAATTTTTCCCAGGAAAAAAAAACAGAAAAGAAATATAGTGAATTTAATAAAATCCTTGTATCTAAGTCCCAAATACATGGTGGTCTTCCACAGATATTATTCCACTAATGCTAATGCATTTGTCATAGGTTCTTGAGAGAATGTGGTACAATGAATATATGCCTGTCCTTTCAGAAAAGACTTCTAAATTTAAATAGTCAAAAAAGAAACTAGAAAGTATTATCTTAACACAAAATATAATTTTCAAATTGACAGATTTGGTCTAATTGATGGTGCAATAACCCTTTACTCCAGAAAGTATTCCTGGTTGTATCCTTAGAAGCCAATGTGTATTTATTTGCAACTTTATTGTACTATTTTCTAATCATTCCAAGATGCTTTCTGGATTTAATTTTTGCCAGATTATCTTTAAAAACTAGAGCTGAATTGTAAATGAAGCTGCTTTGTTAAGAACAACAAAGAGTAAGGCTGTGGATTTGTGAAACTGGAGACCAAGTCAGTATTCCAAAGCAAACTTGATTGCTGCTGTCTCATTCAACAACTTTAGGTAGACATTTAAAGATTTTTAGACATTTTACTTCAGCTGGTAGCTTGATTTAAAACAACATTGATTTTTTTTTTAATTCATCCTTGGTCATGTATATCATGCTAAATATCAAAATGAATTTGAAACTATTTGAGACTGTATAACAGAGTATTAAATTCTTGGAGAGACTTTTATCTCCATGCTAATTTTCCTCATTTTGCTGTTACTTTCATTTCCCTTGAGCTTTAGCTTTTAAGAATTGTTATTCATTCTTTTCACCATATACCCCAATCATTAAATAATTAAACCTTTATCAAACAGAGCAGTGAGAGACTCGATGGATAATGATGAGGTTGGAAACTCGCCTGTGCAACCTGTTGGCTCATCTTGGAAGAAGAATGTCATGCCAAATTATCTTTATGTGCTCATCAATAATGTTCTAACAAGGGTGGATGGAGAGATGAGCACAAAGGGCAGTTCTAATGAAAGGAATGATAGTAATATTACCTTGGCAAAACATGCTAATGCCTTAACAAGATGCTGTCTGCTCTTACGGCTAAATCAGGTGCATATTAAGTTAGCAGCCCCTGTAGCTATCTGCTGTTTTACAGAATGAATAAGAAGAGAAAGAATATAATTTCAAAAATTAGAAGTTCCTTATATGACCATAAAATAATTGCATAGAGAATACCCATTAAACACAGAGTTTATTGTACATTAACTGGGTTGATTGGTCCTGAAGGTAAAAGTGGGAGAGATAGGAAGGAAGTTCATATGAAGGTATTTGTAGTCTCTGCCTCCCTTTATTCTTGGCTTTACACTGAACTCTGAAGTAACACAGATTTTTGCTATTGTTTCCTAAATGCAGAATTTCACAGTGGGATATCAGGTCTTTAGTGTGAAGATACATCTATACTAAACCAGGAATCATTGGCAGTGACATTTGGGCACGAAAACTTGGAAGATTAAACAATTGTGAAGGTTGATCATGGAAATCAAAGAGGAAGGAACATCAGAAGAAGGCCAGCACTTTCTTCCCACACCCCAGGCAAATGATACTGGGGACTTTCAGTTCACGAGTAAGTATGTGCATGCTCCTTGTAACTCTGAAAATGCAGATTGGCTCAGCTAAACACACGCATGTGTATTCACAGAAGCTTGGGTTCTAACAGATAGTCTGAGATTAACTAAATTTTTTCCTTTGCACTATTTGTTTTGGTGTTGTGAATCTATGATATGCCTCTCATCTTTTATCTCGAGAGAGATAGATGATAGTTTATCAAATGGTTAAATATCAAATAGTAGAATCAAACTTCTTGAATGTTAATTAAGACATTAATAAATACTTTTTAAGAACACCTTCTAGTTAGCATTTTTATAATCTCATGTGGAATTATTTTTCAGAACATAGAAATTTTCTCTTTAAAACCAAAGACAGTAGGGCAAAATGGTTACACTAGATGCTTAGACTATTGCTGCCATACCACTGAGTGCTGAGTTACATAAAGAGAGCAAGCTTGGAGATTTGGCCAAGATTTGTATTTAAACATCAAGATTGGTTTTTGTGCTACTCAATAAATTAAAATCATTGGAAGAACTGTATGTATTCTCTCATGTTTAAAATTCTAGGGTTTGGGTTTATTGTTTAGCATGAATTGTGTCTTTTTCTTTTCTTTTCAGAAGATTCCTGTTGCCCGATTATTTAACACTGGCAAACATATGCCCAATCTCTCGTTTAATTTACATTATAAAAATAATCTTTAGAAAACGGTATTGGTTGGATGCATTTTTTGAGAAATTTGGTTGTCAGAGCTTACAGCAGAGTTAATTGTTAGTAACCTTTTTGAAAATCCACACTATTTGAAATGCACAAAGATCTACCTAATGATTGTCATTCTAACATTTCTTGGAAAGTCTAAAATTGTTAACCATAGCATTGTTAACTATCAGCAGGAGAAAAAGAAAATGGTTACCAGGCAAAAAATGTAAACTCTATAAATAAAAATAGTGATTTTTTTTTTTTTTTTTTTTTTTTGAGTAGGCAAAGGTATTTGTATTACATATATCCAACAAAAGATTTATATGCAGAATATATATATAAAACTCTTTCAAATCAATAAGAAAATAAAGATAACCTAAAAGAAAAACGAAGATATCCAAATGGCCAGTAAACACATAAAAATATGCTCAACTTAATAGTCATCAGAGAAATGTGAATCAAAGCCACAATGTGGTACTTATTCATACGTACTAGAATGGCAAAAATGTAAAAGAATAATAAAATTAAGTGCTGACAGTTATAAAATTAAGTAGGGCAATTATAACTGTTATACACTGCTAGGGTAAATTTGTACAAAGTATACAACACTTTGGAAAACGGTTTGGCAGTATCTGCTAAAGCTCAATATATGCAAATCTTATCACTTAGCAATTCCACTTCTGGGTATATGCCCAATAGAAATTACATATATATGTCCATCAATAGACACGCATAAGACAAAGACAATGTTTATAGCAGCACTATTTGTAGTAGTCCCAAACTGGAAACAACCCAAATGTCCATCAACAGTAGAATAAATTGTGGTATATTCACACCATGGAATACTATACAGCAATGAGAATGAATGAATTGTTGTTACACACTAGAGCATGGATGGATGAATCTCACAAATACAATATTGGGTGAAAGAGGCCAGACATGGAAGAGTACATACTATATGATTCCATTCTATAAAGTTCCAAAACAGATAAAATTAATCTATGATGTTAGAAGTTAGGATAAAGTTACCTTTGAGAGATAGTGATTGGGACCAGGACATAAGGTGGGAGGGTCCTGGAGTAATGTTTTGTTTCTCGATCAAAGTGTTGGCTACAGGGCATGTTCACTTTAAGAAAATGTATCAAGCCGTACACTTAAGATATATGTTCTTTTCTGTTTATGTCATACTTCAATAAAAATTTACTTTAAAAATTGAATTGGAAAAATAGAAAAATGAGCATACTCCAGGTTTGGATATGGAAAAATAAGTCACGAGAGGACATTGGTATTTTAGCATTAAATTATTTGTTGATTTTGATTTTGTTGATGTTTTACTTTAAAATTGGTTAATTGTGTAATAGATGATATTAAAAGTAAATCCAAAAGACAGAACTGCATAGGATCTTTTCTATGATAAGTGTGATATTTAGTGGTGTACCTCTCCTTCAACCAAAAAAGAGGTCCAAAATAAACAAACCCAAAAACCTTCAACCTCTATTTGTTTCGTAATCCGTAGTTGACTCCAAAGATTCATAAAGCAGCATCAGCCCAGGGCTCCTCTTTTAAGCTCAGCTCTTTGTTTTGGCTCTTGGGGATTTCACTTGATTCATTTTGAGCTCAGCAATGTATTTAAAAGGATATTTGTTATCTTTTATCCAGTATTTCTAGGTGTTTTGTAGGAGGAAATTATTGTCAGAATATCTCACTTACAATATTGTCAGAAATCGAAGGTGTAGTTCCATTTCTATATTCTGATAACTCCCGAATTCCTGTCTCCTCGCCTGACCTCACCCCTCATATCTAGGAGAGATCTCATATATCCTGTTTCACATTTTCACTTGGATGTCTAATAGGCATCTCAAACGTACTATGTTCAAAATAGAACTTTTGATTTTCCCCTCAAACCAGTTCCTCCCCAAGTCTTCCCCATCTCAGTGAATTGCAGTACTATACACACATATACTAAAGCCAGAAATCTGGGTGTAATCCTAGATGTGTACTTTTCCCTTACCCCCTACATCAGCACATCCTGTCAAATCCACTCAATATTATATACGTAATTCCTTCACTGCTTTTAGTCTCTAGTGTAACCCGTTTCCAAGATCCCATCATCTCTTGCCCAGGCAACACCCATAGCCTCTTTACTTGTCTACCTGCACATGCAGTGGACTGACTGTATCAACCCCTGTGCTTAAAACCTGCCCATGATCCTAGAATGAAACCCTAACTCCTTATCATGGCCTTCAATGCCCTAGACCACTGATCCAAAACTCAAAGAGGACTGGTTAACTGGACAGCACATGACCCTTATTTGCTACTCAGCTCCAACAGGCTGTCACCTTGCCAAATGAGGATCCATTATTAACAGATCCTTTGATTTTTTTCCAAGAGAATTGGAAATCTAGGTCTAGATATAAGATCTTCTTTTTTTTTTTTAATTTTTGTTTATTGCAGTAACATTGGTTTATAACATTGTAAAAATTTCAGGTGTACATCATTGTACTTCTATTTCTGCATGGACTACATCATGTTCACCACCAAAATACTAATTACAACCCATCACCACACACATGTACCGAATTATCCCTTTCACCCTCCTCCCTCCCCCCTTCCCCTCTGGTAACCACCAATCCAATCTCTGTCCCTATGTGTTTGTTTATTGTTGTTATTATCTACTACTTAATGAAGGAAATCATACGGTATTTGACCTTCTCCCTCTGACTTATTTCACTTTGCATTATACCCTCAATGTCCATCCATGTTGTCACAAATGGCTGGATTTCGTCGTTTCTTATGGCTGAGTAGTATTCCATTGTGTATATATACCACAGCTTCTTTATCCATTCGTCCCTTGATGGGCACTTAGGTTGCCTCCAAGTCTTGGCTATCGTGAATAAGGCTGCAATGAACACAGGGGTGCATGTACCTTTGCAAATTGGTGTTTTCAAGTTCTTTGGATAAATACCCAACAGTGGAATAGCTGGATCATATGGTAGTTCTATCGTTGATTTTTTGAGGAATCTCCATCCTGTTTTCCATAGTGGCTGCACCAGTTTGCACTCCCACCAGCAGTGTATGAGAGTTCCCTTCTCTCCACAACCTCTCCAACACATGTTGTTTCCTGTCTTGTTAATTATAGCCATTCTGACAGGCGTGAGGTGATATCTCATTGTAGTTTTGATTTGCATTTCCCTGATAGTTAGTGATTTTGAACATCTTTTCATGTGTCCGTTGGCCATCTGTATATCTTCTTTGGAGAAATGTCTGTTCAGGTCTTTTGCCCATTTTTTAATTGGGTTGGTAGTTTTGTTGTTGAGATGCATGAGTTCTTTATATATTTTGGAGATTAAGCCCTTATCAGATGTATGGTTTGCAAATATCTTCTCCCAATTGTTAGGTTGTCTTTTCGTTTTGTTGATGGTTTCCTTTGCTGTGCAGAAGCTTTTTAGTTTGATGTAGTCCCATTTGTTTATTTTTTCTATTGTTTCTCTTGCCCGGTCAGATGTGGTGTTTGAAAAGATGTTGCTAAGACCGATGTGGAAGAGCGTACTGCCTATGTTTTCTTCTAGAACTTTCACAGTTTCAGGTCTTACATTCAAGTCTTTAATCCATTTGGAGTTAATTTTTGTGTATGGTGTAAGGTAAGGGTCTACTTTCATTTTTTACATGTGGTTATCCAGTTTTCCCAACACCATTTGTTGAAGAGACTTTCTTTTCCCCATTGTATGTTCTTGGCTCCTTTGTCGAAGATTAGCTGTCCATAGATGTGTGGGTTTATTTCTGGGCTTTCGATTCTATTCCATTGATCTGTGTGTCTGTTTTTGTGCCAGTACCATGCTGTTTTGGTTACTATAGCTTTGTAGTATATTTTGAAATCAGGGAGTGTGATACCTCCAGCTTTGTTCTTTTTTCTCAGGATTCCTTTAGCTATTCGGGGTCTTTTGTTGTTCCATATAAATTTTAGGATTCTTTGTTCTATTTCTGTGAAAAATGTTGTTGGAACTTTGATAGGGATTGCATTGAATCTATAGATGGCTTTAGGAAGTATGGACATCTTAACTATGTTAATTCTTCCAATCCAAGAGCACGGAATATCTTTCCATTTCTTTGTGTCCTCTTCAATTTCTTTCAGCAATGTTTTATAGTTTTCGTGTACAGATCTTTCACCTCTTTGGTTAAGTTTATTCCTAGGTATTTTATTCTTTTTGTTGCAATTGTAAATGGGATGGTATTCTTAATTTCTCTTTCTGCTACTTCGTTGTTAGTGTACAGAAATGCAACTGATTTTTGTATGTTGATTTTGTATCCTGCAACTTTACCATAGTCGTTTATTACTTCTAAAAGTTTTCTGGTGGATTCTTTAGGGTTTTCTATATATAAAATCATGTCATCTGCAAATAGTGACAGTTTCACTTCTTCCTTTCCAATTTGGATCCCTTTTATTTCTTTCTCTTGCCTGATTGCTCTGGCTAGGACTTCCAATACTATGTTAAATAGGAGTGGTGACAGTGGGCATCCTTGTCTAGTTCCTGTTCTTAGAGGGATAGCTTTCAGTTTTTCACCATTGAGGATGATATTAGCTGTGGGTTTCTCATATATGGTCTTTATTATGTTGAGGTACTTTCCTTCTATACCCATTTTATTCAGAGTTTTTATCATAAATGGATGCTGTATCTTGTCAAATGCTTTCTCTGCATCTATTGAGATGATCATGTGATTTTTGTTCTTCATTTTATTAATGTGGTGTATTACGTTGATTGATTTGCGAATGTTAAACCATCCCTGCATACCTGAAATAAATCCCACTTGATCATGGTGTATAATCTTTTTAACGTATTGTTGTATGCGATTTGCTAGTATTTTGTTGAGGATTTTCGCATCGATGTTCATCAGTGATATTGGCCTGTAATTTTCTTTTTGTGTTGTCCTTGTCTGGTTTTGGTATCAGGGTAATGTCAGCTTCGTAGAATGAGTTAGGAGCTTCCCCCTCCTCAATTGTTTGGAAGAGTTTGAGAAGGATAGGTATTAACTCTTCTTTGAATGTTTGGTAGAATTCACCAGGGAAGCCATCTGGTCCTGGACTTTTATTTTTGGGGAGGTTTTTGATTACTGTTTCGATCTCCTTACTGGTGATTGGTCTATTCAAATTCTCTACTTCTTCTTGATCCAGTTTTGGAAGGTTGTATGATTCTAAGAATTTATCCATTTCTTCCAGATTGTCGAATTGGTTGGCATATAGTTTTTCATAGTATTCTCTTATAATCTTTTGTATTTCTGAGGTGTCTGTTGTAACCTCTCCTCTTTCATTTCTGATTTTACTTATTTGTGCCTTCTCTCTTTTTTCTTGGTGAGTCTAGCTAAAGGTTTGTCAATTTTGTTTATCTTTTCAAAGAACCAGCTCTTGGTTTTATTAATTTTTCTATTGTTTTTTTGGTCTCTATTTCATTTATTTCTGCTCTGATTTTTATTATTTCCCTTCTTCTACTGATTTTGGGCTTTGTTTGTTCTTCTTTTTCCAGTTCCTTTAGGTGCATTGTTAGATTGTTTATTTGAGATTTTTCTTGTTTGTTGAGATAGGCCTGTATTGCTATAAACTTCCCTCTTAGAACCGCTTTTGCTGTATCCCATAAATTCTGGCATGTCGTATTTTCATTTTCATTTGTCTCCAGGTATTTTTGATTTCTTCTTTGATTTCTTCGTTAACCCAATCGTTGTTCAGTAGCATTTTGTTTAATCTCCATGTATTTGTGGCTTTTCTGATTTTCTTCCTATAGTTGATTTCTAGTTTCATACCGTTGTGGTCAGAAAAGATGGTTGGTATTATTTCAATCTTCTTAAATTTATGGAGACTTGTTTTGTGGCCTAATATGTGATCAATCCTGGAGAATGTTCCATGTGCATTTGAAAAGAACGTGTATTCTTCGGTTTTTGGATGGAATGCTCTGTATATATCTACTAGGTCCATCTGTTCTAGTGTGTCGTTTAAGGCCAATGTTTCCTTATTGATCTTCTGTTTGGATGATCTATCCGTTGGTGTAAGTGGAGTGTTAAAGTCCCCTACTATTATTGTGTTACTGTCTATTTCTGTTTTTATGTCTGTTAATAATTGCTTTATATATTTAGGTGCACCTACATTGGGTGCGTAGATATTTACAAGTGTTATATCCTCTTGTTGGATTGTTCCCTTGATCATTATGTAATGCCCTTCTTTGTCTCGTTTTACAGTTTTTGTTTTAAAGTCTATTTTGTCTGATATGAGTACTGCTACCCCTGCTTTCTTTTCATTGCCATTTGCGTGGAGTATCTTTTTCCATCCCTTCACTTTCAGTTTGTGAGTGTCTTTAGGTCTGAAGTGTGTCTCTTGTATGCAGCATATATATGGGTCTTGTTTTTATCCAGTCAGCCACCCTATGCCTTTTAATTGGAGCATTTAGTCCATTGACGTTTAAAGTAGCTATTGATAAGTATGTACTTACTGCCATTTTTAACTTTTTTTTTCCCTCAGTGTTTTAGTAGTCCTTCTCTGTTCCTTACTTCTTCTATACAGAATTGATGGTCACTTTAGTTTGACCTCTGTCTGAAAGCTGTACTCTTTAACTACCCTCCTCCCTCCTTTTATGTTTTTGATATCATATCCAACTTCTTGTTTGTGCATTTGTATCCATTACGTTCTAATCGTGGAAATAGATAATTTTTCCTATTTGTGGTCTTCTCTTTTCCCCTTAAATCAGTCCCTTTAACATTTCTTGTAACACTGGTTTCTTGGTGACAAACTCCTTTAATTTTTGCTTGTCTGGGAAATTTTTGATCTCTCCTTCCATTTTGAATGATAACCTTGCTGGGTAGAGTATTCTTGGCTGTAAGTTTTTTCCTTTTAGCACTTTAAATATATCATGCCATTCTCTTCTAGCCTGTAAGGTTTCTGCTGAGAAGTCAGCTGATAGCCTTATGGGGTTTCCTTTGTATGTAACTTGACATTCTCTTGCGGCTTTTAGGATTCTCTCTTTATCTTTAATTCTGGACATTTTGATTATGATGTGTCTTGGTGTGGGCCTCTTTGGGTTTATCTTGTTTGGGGCTCTCTGTGCCTCCTGTACCTGGATGTCTGTTTCCTTCCTTAGGTTAGGGAAGTTTTCATCTATTATTTCTTGAAATAGATTCTCTGCCCCCTTGTCTCGCTCTTCTCCTTCCGGGACACCTATAACACGGATGTTAGTGCGCTTGATGTTGTCCCAGAGGTCCCTTAGACTGTCCTCACTCTTTTTAATTCTTTTCTCTTTTACCTGTTCACCTTGGGTAATTTCTTCTAGTCTTTCTTCCAGCTCACAGATCCGTTCTTCTGTATCCTCTACTCTGCTTTTGAGTCCCTCTAATGAATTTTTCATTTCCAGTATTGTATTCTTCATTTCTGATTGGTTCCTTTTATATCTTCGTTTTCTTTGTTGACATTCTCACTGAGTTCATCTATTCTTCTCCCCAGATCAGTTAGCATCCTTAACACTCTTAGTTTGAACTCTCTGTCGGGTAGGTTGCTCATTTCTGTTTCACTTAGTTCCTTTTCTGGGGTTTTGTCCTGTTCCCTTACTTGGAATGTATTCTTTTGCCTCCTCATTTTGCCTCTTTCCCTGTGCTTGTGTCTCACGTATTAGGTAGGTCAGCTACGTCTCCTGCTCTTGGATAGGTGACCTTATGTAAGTGATGGCTTAGGAGGCTTCCAGTGTGCTTCCCTCAGTTCTCAATGTTCCAGGGTGGCCCCTATGTGGGCTACGTGTGTGCTTCTATTGTGGCCTGTTAGCTCTCCCTATAGGCGCCCAGGGAGGCTGAGTTATGCTCCTGGCCAGCTGTTGTAATGCTCAGCTGCTTGTAGTTGTTGTGGGCCCTTCAGTCTCTTTATCAGGTGTGAGGAGCCCCAGCACAGTTGGCTGCAAGTTCTAATACCACATCTGTGTTGCAGTATTTCTTTTAAGTGAGTAGGCCCCCAGCGTGGCAGGTTGTTAGGCTCAGGGCCTTAGAATTGCTGTAAACCTCTAGCCTATTAGGTCTCTTGTCAGCTCTCTGAGGATTGCAGCTGGGTGGGGCTGGCCTCAGGCACAGGAGCACCCAATTGTTTCAGGCTTTGGAAGGTGGGGCAAACCTCCTATGTGGGTCTTTGAGAAGCACAAGTCTTCTGCAGCTGACAAGCCCTGCCACCCACAGGTCCACACACACAGTCAACACAGTCCTGCCCGTGTGAGCGCCCGACCTCCCCAAGCGGACCCAGTCTCTCCACGGCGGGAGCCCCACACACTCCGCCACCACCCCACACTCTCCACCCGCTCCTTGTGCACACCCTGCCCCGCTCAAGTCAGCTCAGTTGCCAGGCTGCAG
This sequence comes from Ceratotherium simum simum, assembly GCF_057802395.1. Taxonomy (NCBI): domain Eukaryota; kingdom Metazoa; phylum Chordata; class Mammalia; order Perissodactyla; family Rhinocerotidae; genus Ceratotherium; species Ceratotherium simum. Next base: position 41,912,149 of record NC_141911.1, read on the forward strand.
AAAATCCAGTCACCAATCTATGCAGGCCCACACGTTGCCTGAGGGTTTGTTGTTAGGTGGGGCCAGTCTCTAGGGTGGGCTGCCTGCCCTGGCTGAGCTGGATTAAATCGGGGCTCTAGCGGGTGGAGCAGACCCTGGGCTAGCAGGTCTCAGGGAAAACTCCAATGGCGTCTGTGTCAGCACGCTCACACCAGGCCACAACAATGGCCGCCGCCAATGTCCCAGTCCCTGGAGAGGTCTCACCCCTCACCGAGATGCACTCAGGGCCTATTAGGTGAGTCTCTTGTCACCAAAGCAGTGTGCACCTTTCTTTCTGGTGATTTTAGGATGCTTTCTGGAACGGATGAGTTTGTGCGCGGGCCCTTTAAGAGCCAGTTTTAGTTTCTTTGTGAGCCGGGTTTTCTGGGGGTGCTACCCAATGCTTTAGTAGCAGGCAAGGTCAGATATTATGCCGCTGGTCTCGATTGTGCTGGGTCCACACAATGCCCACAGCGGGCGCTCGGCTCAGGGCCCGCGCCTCCAGGGAGGCTGCGTACCTGTGAGCTGCTCCCGGTGGCCGTGAAGCTGGCGGCTTGTGAAGGCGGCGTTTTTCCTCTCCGGAAGGGAGTCTCTGCCTCTTCTACCCCAGTTAGGATTGTCCGTTGTTGCAGGAGTTCCTCTTATCCAGTTTTCAGTTCTGTCTCAGGGGTAATTTTTCCACGAGTAGTTGTAAATTGGCTGTGTCCACGGGAGGAGGTGAGTTCAGAGTCTGCCTACGCCGCCATCTTGACTCCCTCCTAAAATAGTGATTTTTATACAAAGAGGTGATTCTAACAATATATTAGTGACCAAATGCTAGTAAATTTAGATTGTATCTGATGAATGCACCAGTAAAAATAAACAAGGAAAGGATTCTTTTAATATTCTTACATTTATTGCCAAATGGTTTACTTTTCTTTACATTTAGTTTTGCTTCTTTGGCCACCCATGAGTCGTAACAAATGGCATCCCAGTCCTCATCCCCTCTTGTTTAGGAAGTCGCTGCCCTGTGTGTGGTCTTCGGGCATGTACCTACCAAATTATTACTTGCCACAGTCTGATCTGTCTACCTTTTAACCATTAGATGTTCCACTTCCTTACCTTTATTCTCAGACTCACTTTCCATCCCACTTCATCTTAAATCATTTAGCCATGTCACTGGATTTTTAAAAAATTTCCAACAAAAGGAATAGAAGGATTTAACAGAATGTTGATTTGAACTGTCAATAAATTGGCAGAATAACCACCACCATAATGTCTTCTATAACCCAACCAGAGATATCCCTTTAATTAGTAATTTACTATTTACAGCAAGTCCAAGTGGTTTGAAAGAAAAATCTCTATAAGAGAGTACTTTGGTGAGGTCGTCCTTTTTGAAGTTTCCTTCTCTGTCTGTATGCATCCAAAAGAAACAGATGCAGTTGAGAAATGTTTTGTATTTGTCACTGCTTACAAAAACAATATTTCTGAGCTTCCTTATGGCCATAAAGCTAAATAGATCAGTCAAATCTTTGGTCATATCTAGTTCTGCTGCAAATCCTATGTCCTATTCTCAGAACTAACTGCTTATAAGTCTGATTAACTGAGTTTATCCATTCTGCCAAATAATGTATTTCTACATTCAGGGCAGAGTGCAACATAGTAATATTCAATGACATGTTTATGATAATAAGTTAAATATCTTTAATTTGAATTTGTACCTATTATTTGTAGGTATTCAGAAGACTCCAAATGAACCACAGTTGGAATTCATCCTTGGTAAGGAATTCCATCTTATTTATATTGATAAATATAATAATAATTTGTATATACAGTTTGCAGCTTATAGGTACATTACTTATATATTTTACAAACTTTTATGAACATTGTTCTATAAAAGGTTTCATTCTATAAGGTATGCTTTATTTTCTCTATTTTATAAGTAAAGAATCTGAGCTGAGGAGTAGGTCAGTTCACTACCAAAGGACATAGGGTTCAGTGGTGATAGAGTTGTGTCTCTCAACTAGATCTGCTGACCACAAATCTGGTGCCCAGCACTCATTCTCATGCAGTGACTGGATTTTGTTGCTAATCAACATTTCTGGAAATCCATGTGCCTAATTATTTGCTTCTTGGGCTGGAGACTGGCCTTATGTGGAGTTTTCCTTTATTGTGTTTATAAGTTCTTATCCCTTTCAGTCTCACTCACTCAAAAATATCCCTTTTCTATTCCATCTTGATCTTGTGGGCAGATCCTTAGCATCTGAGAATTTAACTTTAATTCAAAGTTATGACTTGCTTAAGCACCTCTGAAGATCTGTCACATGTAGAAATTTGTAAGTTTTTACAAGGGTGAATTGAAAATGTGGACTCAGAGGGTGATCCACTACTTTGCTAGTGAGTGGGACCTGCTTCATGTTTGAATCAGGTATGGCTGCAAAAGGCTGTTAGGAAATTAGCTGCGAGAGAATATTTAAAGAGGTTAAAAATATGGTTCATATGAACTATTTAGAGAGAGGTTATTTTTTTTTTCCTTTCATGGTTCTGAAATATTTTGAAAGTTCACTGATATCTTTACATATTTTTTGTAATGAAGTTTTGTAGAATCATACATGTATGTATTCAATTTCAGATACAGAGACTGGATATATTTTAGTATCCAAATCTTTAAAAATTAATATACATATTTTATAAAGTTATGGGAAAATTGAAATATATATATTCTATATATATATATATTCATTACCTATAGTGGCTTTTAGTGGTCTGAAGTCCCAATTATTTTAGGAACATACATTTTTGTTATATAATAACGTAGGTTTCAAAATTGTATCCTTTTCTCAAAATATTACATTTTGAAGCATAATTTATTAAGACCACAATTATATATAATTTATTTTTTTGTTTTGTTTGTTTTCTCTTTTTAATAGACTTTAAAGAAGTCTATTAAGGGGGGAGGCAGGAGGGTGAAAGGGATAATTTGGCACGTGTGTGGTAATGGGTAGTAATTAGTATTCGGGTCGTGAACATGATGTAATCTATGCAGAAATAGAAATATAATGATGTACACCTGAAATTTATACAATGTTATAAACCAACGTTACTGCAATAAACAAAAAATTAAAAAAAATAAAATGAAAAAAATAAAATGGAAAAAAAAATAATAAAGAAACAAATGGGAGGATAAAGGATAAAAAAAAAAAAAGAAGTCTAGTAAACTACTGCAAAATTGAGTGAAAGTATAGAGATTTCCCATATGCCCCCTGCCCTCACAGATGCATAGCCTCCTTTTCAACATCCCCTGCCAGATTCGTACATTTGTTACGGTTGATGAACCTGCATTGATACATCATTGTCATATTAGGGTTCACTCTTTGTATTGTACATGCTATGGGTTTGGACAATATATAATGACATGTATCCATCATTATAGTATCATACAGAGTATTTTCACTGCCCTAAAAATCCCCTGTGCTCTGCCTATTCATCCCTCTCTCTCCCCTAACCCCTGCTAATCACTGATCTTTTTACTGTCTCCATAGTTTTGCTTTTTCCAGAATATCAGATGGTTAGAATCATACAGTATGTAGCCCTTTCAGGTTGGCTCCTTTCACTTAGTAATATGCATTTAAGGTTCTTCTGTATCTTTTAATGGCTTGATAGCTCATTTCCTTTTAACATTGAATAATATTCCATTTTCTGGATGTACCATAGTTTATTTATCCATTCACCTACTGAAGGACATCTTGGTTTCTTCCAAGTTTTGGAAATTATGAATAAAGCTGCTATAAACATCTGTGTGCAAGTTTTTGTGTAGACATGTTTTCAACACCTTTGTGTAAATATCAAGGAGCATGATTGTTAGGTCATATGGTAAGAATATGTTTAGCTTTGTAAGAAACTGCCAAACTGTCTTCCAAAGTGGCTGTACCATTTTGTATTCCCACCAGCAATGTATGAGTCTCTGCTGCTCCACAGCCTCATCAGCATTTAGTGTTGTCAGTGTTCCTAGTTTTGGTATAATTTATTTTTTTAACATTTGATTTTTGTTACAAATGTAGCCAATAGCTGCTATAAGTTAAGGATTCTAGATTTTTTATTTTCCCAGGTACTAACAAACAGAAATGTGAAAACTCAGGAAACTTCTGTGCTAATACCAATAAAGCTATACTTTTGTTTTTTGGTAGAGAGTTCTCAGATGGTATCAGATATAGAAATAACTCATTTTCAGAAAGGGAGCTGAGGAACCAAAAAGGCCTAGGCACCTCTTGACTCTCTGGCTGTAACTCTTGCGACTTGAGACTTCGTATAACCATCTTTCATTTTTAAGAGAAGAAATTCATTTTCTACCTTTTGAGAGGACTTCTGAAAAGTGAAGATTTGTTAGAGTGATTTAGTGTATTTCAAAACACAGGTAAAGCCTTCTTATTTGCATCCCGGAGAACAGCGGGAATCAGAAGGAGGCAGAAGCAATTGGAATTGAGGTTGTTAGGCAAACGTGGTAGCCAGTTTTCAAGAGACAGCGTGCTTGGGCCAAACATTGGTCTTCTATTTCAATTCAAGTTATCTGTCTTATTCAAAGACCTAACTATGCTATTTGTTTTGAAAGCTAGTCAAGTTCAGTAGCAATGCTGTCGTCACTTATATTTCTGGTTTTGAATCATAGATCTAAGAGATGAGCAACTGCAAGAATTTATTCATAATATTCCTCTCCTTTAAAAAACTTCAATTTTCTTTTTTCATGTTTGTTCAAAAAATACACTAGAATTCTTAATAACAGATAATTTTATGTTATCAAATGGCAAGAAATGCCTGATGAGTAAACAAAAGAAAGTTACTTAGAGTCTTCAGGGAATTGTGTTGTTGATCTTGGAATATACATTCCCCAAACTGTTTGTTTCTCTTCTTAGCATGTTAAGATTCTCAACTGTACTATTTCTTGAAGAATTTTTTTAAAAAGCTACTCTTTCAAGGACGTTAAGCTAAACCCTTGTAGATTTTACTGTATATTTTTTATCACTTTTTTCCTTTGAGTTTTTAAATCCCATAAATTCTTTTAGACTTCACCTATTATATAGTTAACTTCATTTCATGATGAATAATGAGAGAATAATAGTTTCTTAAATATTTTTATCATTAAGAATGTGCATATTTATTTAAAAAGAAAAAAACTGTCTTAAAACAAAAAATAATTCTAGGAACAGAATGGAAGAAACAAGGTAGGGAGCTTTTTTCCACCTAATTTTCCAACTAAATATTTGATATTTGATCCTCTGTTCTTTACCAAAGTATTCAAATAAATTGAGAATTTCAATAGCCTTGCTTTTTAAATTGAGAAAACAGCCACGCTAATTTTTCTGGGTATCATATTGCTTTGTATAAGTTATTTTCCACCGAAGATTTGTTTCTGCCTTATCTGTATGCCACTATCACATCATTATCTCTTGCTAAAGTTCCTCTGCTGCATCTTTATTCAAGTAAATGAGGTAGGAGATGCTTAGTCAATTGAGCAAGCTAATTGGCTAGAAATGTCTTGATAGCACAAGATGAGCATGTACGGAAAAAATGAGTATCTCATGTCCATTGTCAACTGAATTTCTAATGGTTGACCGCATTTGAATTACATCGTTCACCCTTACAACTGAAACTCTGCTTCCACATCTCTTTCACTGTTTCATTTGAGTGTATTGATACCTTTTTTTATTTTCACAAAGAAACAAGTAATTAAAAACCGAAAAGAAAATTGGTTTTGCTTATGGTTTAATAAAATTATTTTCATTTCAACAAAGCTGACGTGTAAGAAGAGGGATAATTTCTTAAAATCTAGGTATGTTTCTTTCTTGAAACCATTGTGGAAAATGTATAGAGAAGACTAATCTTGACAAAGGTATAAAAGAAATTTATATGAGAAATTTCTTAAGCTCATCTGCCCGATTATGCTTATAGTGTTTATCGTCATGTGCCTCCATTTACCATCTCCAGAGTCAATAAAATACTTATGAGAATATGTATTTGTATTTTTATGAGGATATCACATATATTATAAATCCAGAACAATGGGCACTAATGGATATTAGGTACATAGGAGAGAATATCTTGTATATGTTTGCATGTGGTCCTTGTATTCTTTATTTGACATTGTGAAGTCATATTCTTAAAATTAGTTTATACTTTGATGGACTGATACCCAATGGAAGCCAAATGACCAGATACAGGGTACATTGAAAGACACGTTTTGTACATGTTAATAGCCTCAGGATCGATTATGATGGAAATGTGAGAACATGGACGCTGGAGTGAAATCTAACAAGTACAAATAATTCATTCATGCAAATTGTATTGAGAACGTGGAAAACTTATGAATAAAATAATTTCAGGTTGTGTTAAATTCTATGTAGACAGTAAACAGGGCAACTGTATAGAACATACCTGGGGGCAAGGCAGTTGTGTTGGGGGTAGAGGAACTATTTTAGATATAGAAGTCAAAGAAGGTCTCTGTGTGTTCTAAGGGACTTAAGCAGGGTGTGGGTACTGATTTGGAAAGTGTCCATACTGAACATAAGACCCAGGTGACTTTCCAAGCAGGAGGGAGCAGGCTTTGGTAGGTATTTATGCAATAGGTAATAGGGTGATAAGAAGGGGAATCCTCAGGTTCAAAGGTAGTAAATCAGGTTGCTGGTTTAACGAGGTGTGAGACCAAGTTACGAGCTTATCTGGTCTCAAAGTAAAAGGAGCCACAGGGGAATGGCAGAATAGTGAAGGACAATTTGTTGGACTACTGGAATGCCAAGGTCAGAGTAGGACAACTGTAGGATAGAAGAGATACTGAGCCAGTAAGATTCTACTCCCATGGCCTCTTCTAGTCCCCCTTCACTCTCATCTTTACCAACCTCCCACCCTGCAACTGTCTGGGTAATAGGGTCAGGCCTGATCCTTTAGTGAGCCTCTAGTAAGGGATAGAGATACATGGAATTCAAAGCCAACTGATTGTTAGACCCTTTGCGTTTTGTGAAGCTGTTTTATCTTTTAAGAGTCCCTATACAATCTTATGGAATGATTTTTTCCAGAGACTTTTTCCTCTTGCACTTAAAGTATATCAACTTCTCCCTTTTAGGTTTTATTTGTACTTAAATAAGACTAATCTGAAGCTCAAATTATTTAACAGAGCCTTACTTTATTTTTCCGTTTTCTCTAAAATTGATAGATTTACATTAACTGCTATAATTTTCATAATAATATAGTGAAAATTATCACAGACAAAAATCAATAATAAGCAATGGAGAAGTACATCACAGTTATTTCTGCAATGTGGTCGTATATCATCATACATTTTCAGACATAGTTAACCCTCTTGATTTCTGTTTTACCATCTCATTTCTTGACTTTTCTCCTAATGCCTCAAATTCAGGATGGATGAAGGAAAGCACAGGCCACTGTATTTCATCCTCAACTCAGAGTCAATCAGCATGTGTCGTCTAATTTTTAAAGTGAAATGTATATTCTTAAGATGGAATACTATGCAGTCATTAAAAACAATCTGTCAAATGAATATTTCACTGAACAAGAGAATATAAAAGTTGTCAAAGCAGGATAACAAACTACATGTACAACATGACCCTTATTTAACCCTCTGTGTCTGTGTGTACAAAGGAACAAGATTGGAAGGACAGGTATGAGTGTCCTTAACCGTGATTATCACAAGTTGGTAGAATTTTTATCTCCATTGTTATACTTTCATATATCTTCCAAAATCTCTATAATACACCCATATAAATGTTATGGTCAGGTGTTTTGTTTTTTTTTTTAAACAAATAACATGAATAAGCGGAACAAGAAAAGCGGCATATCTGAAGGAGTAAGATTCTGCTCTTTGCCTTCAATTAGCTCATAGTATAATAGAGAGGCCAAACTAAGACTCTTGAAGTCATTAAAAGACCCTTAAAAGCTAAGCTATTTTTCAAGGTCTCTAAGAATATAAGAGATTGTGTAAAAGGATCAAATTAGTATGGGAAGGAGTAGTCAAGGAAGGCTTCCCAAGGAAGACTAACTAAAGCCAGTCTTTGATGGAAGAAAACAGGATTCGAATAGGAAGAGGAAAGGAGCAATCCCATTCTAGACCAGGAGAGCAGCATGAACAGATACTTGGTGCTTGGAACAAGATAAAGACTCCAGATTCAGAAAACACACACACAAAAGGCATGCAACAAGTACTTCTTTATTATTACACCAAACTACATATAGAAATGCCAGCCATCTTGTCTCCCTAGAAGAGAAAATGAAAACTGTACTATCAAATAGGCTTCTTGATTCACCTACTCCTTTGGAATAGGGGTATGCATAGAAAAATCAGTGATTCCAAGTGCTTTATGGGTAATTAACTCCACATTCACTCTGCAAGCCGTGTCAGTTCTGCCATACATAATGGGACTAAATAGACAAACAGAAGGGCAGCACTTGTAGAAACTCTGTTTTCTCCATGGAAACAGAAGATTAAAAAAAAGTCTTGTAGATATGCAATCCACTATATATCTGTACCAGCTAAGGGATTTGTCCCATCCAAGAATTCAGTGAATAAAATTCAGTTTTGTCACCACATTATGTCATGGTACAATGACAAGATGTCCCTAGGTAGGTTACTTCAAGTATTAGAGTGGCTTTCAATAAGGAGAGATTATCCTCTGGTTGTTAAGGCTTTGTCCAGGAGACCGCTGATTCTAAATACTTTGTTCTCCTGTCAGATCATAGATTAGATTATGTGTACTGATTTTGTATTTTGTATATAGAGCCACTATATTTCTAATAGCCTAGTTAGAAAAAAAAGTTGTAAATTATGTGATCAGCTTTCTGTGTTCAGAATTTGAAAATGTGTATAAAAATGTGCCCAAATTGACAAGCTGTACAAAAACAGTCTCATCTCTTTACAGACACAGCTTTTATAGCTTGCTACGGCCTTCATTAACCTGCATGTCAGGTCCATTCATACTTTATGAATTGCTATAAATCAGGCATTGTTTTAGATGTTTCTCTAAAAGAAAAAAAGTCTTAGGAGGCCAAACTTACCAATTCTCTCCTGTGTTCACATTTCTACTCTCCTGCTGGTCTGTGTTCTATAAATGATTATAAAGCTCTGACTTTTTTAAAGCTCCAGTGAGAGAATGGAAGATTTTAGTATATCTTCTTTAGTATTTTTACCCTCTACATGGTATACTGGGCCAGCAAGCACAGAGGTACGTTTTTGTATTTAATCTATTGATAAAAATATTACTTCTTCATGTAAGGTGAGATGATCTTCAAGCAACAAGAGAAACAACTGCTAAGAATTAGACAAGGCCTGTGCTTGCCCTATTTTGTTGCCTTATTATAAATTGATGCCATTTTCTTGATTCTTACAATATGATATTTCCCTTAAAAAAATTGCATTCCACTGACCGACAATTTTGGGGGCCACTTTCTAAAGACAAGACGTTGTACAAAATACTGGGAGATCACAGTACTTTTAATAGCTACCAATTTTGAGCATCTCCTATGTGCTTACCTCTTTACAAACAGGATGCTATGTTTTCCTCTCCACAACTCTACAAGATAATAACTTTAAAAATGGCTAACATTTACTGAGAGCTTGTTTGTTCACCCTACGTTGTTCTAATCAATTTACATAAATTAATTACTTTAATTCTCACAATTTTATTATGAGATAATTGCTCTATTATCATCCTTGTTTTACAGGAAAGGAAACTTAGATATGAACAGGTAAAGTAATGAGCCCAAGATATGAACCCAGGAGTCTGATTACAGAGCATGCTCTCCCATATTATCTTCACTCGAGAGATGAAAAATCTAAGATTCTCCATGGTCAGCTTTCTAAAGATCTTATGGAAGTGAAGTGACAGAATCAGGATCCAAGTTAGTTTTGTCTGATTCTGAAGTTTCTGCTTTCAGCCATCAGGCTGTACCCCCTCCTTATTGATTTTTGCTTCCCAAGAATTTCCAGGAGGTGGTGGAGATGAACAACTATAATGCCAGGCAGATTGTGATAAGGGCAAAATAAAGGCATAAGCCAAGAACTATGGAGGTATTGAGCAAGCAGTGATTAAATATAACCATGGCATCAGAAACAGCATCTCAGTGGAAGTGGCATTTGGAAGGATATGCAGGATTTCAGTTGGTTTAGAGTGAATATAAGTGACAATTCAGGCAAAGGGAGTAGCAAAAAATGTGAAACAAAACCTTGGAGCTCACTTTCCAAGGTGATGCATTTAATGCTCATTTACATTTTCTTCTTTATTACTTGTAATCCCACTCTAAAATTAAGGCTCTAGAAATCCTCTTGGGATATTTTACAATTGTTGCACATATATTAGGAACTTGTTTTAAAATTTTAAGTGAACACAAGTCTTTAAACATTGTTCTGTTGGTAGCAACTTGTATTTAGGTACGTTGAGGAGGTCATTGGGAAGACCCTGATTGATCCTTAAGCTGGACCCAGGCAATTGGAGTCTCCCCACTCCCTCCCCTGTCCTTGGAATGTGTGTTCTGCTTGCCTTCCCTGTTCCCAGAAGCTGCCCCAAGGATACAGCCTTGAGATAGAAATGTAGTGTTGAGACTATCTGGATGGTATATGTGACTGAACTCAGTTAAAGCCTCTCTATAAACTTTCAAGATTTGGTGGGTGGGTGCGGAGATCTACTGGTCTTGCAGCTGCCCAAGCCTCCTGAGGAAGTTCCCTTGCTTATTAAACCAGCCACCCACGAATCTGCAATGGTCTGCCTCTTTCTTCAGTCTCCCCCTGCCCTCCATGTATGGGGGCCAGTTTCAGATAACAGCCGGGAAGCTGCCGGGATTGCAAAGCAACAAGGTATCAGGAAGAATTGAGTCTTACTGGCTTTGGGGCTGTGCTAGATGAAACTCAGAGAAGGCTCAGGCCATGCTGAGCTTGTAGGAGCAGACTCTGTAGCCATTCTGTGCCCCTGACAATTGCCTACCTATGCAGAGTTTACATGCACAAGAATCTTCCCAATGTGTCTTTCTTTGAGCTATCTGAATTTTGACAGCATCAGGTAACTAACAGCACTTTTGAGGAAATATTTCAGAACAACCATTTATCAACAACACAACAACAAAAATAATAGACAACTAATAGGAATGGATTTGCATTTCAGGCTCAGATTTTAGTCTACAATCTGAGTGGGAAGGCAATATATTTTGCCAGCTGAGAGATGGGAGTGTGAAGCCAATGCTAGCATTTGAACCCTGTCTTTGTTGCTACTTACCCACGTGCCCTTAGAAAAATTACACAATGTCTCAGAATCTCCGTTTTCAGAATCTCTGTTTTCTTATCTGTGAAGTGGGAAAGGTATCAATATCTACCTTGTAATGTTCTTGTTAGGATTAAGTGAATTAGCATACATAAAGCACTTGAACTGGTATCTAAGAAATACTTTTGAATATTACCTTGAGTGAATTACTTTATCACACTCAATGAGTACTTCCTTGAGCTGGGGGTCTTAGCACTGCGTTTATGTGCATAATAATTGCTATCACTTAACTCCTTCTAAGTGCCAGATGTGAGGCTGTACCCTTTTCACGTTTTATCTCTGCTTCTACAACAGACCCACTAGGTGCTTCCCACTATTCATATTTCACAGATTAATTCAGTTACTTGCCCAAGGGCATAAGGTTAGAAAATGGAGAAATATAGATTTTTATCTCCAAAGGTCATGTTTCTTTGTGTTTGATTATTAAAAATACAAGATTCAGAAAGGGAAGACAATAAAAGTTTATCTAAGACCTGTATAATGTTTTTATACTACTGAAATAATTAGAGATTTAATTGAAAGAAGAGAAAGTGAACCAATTAAAGCTTCTTAACAGATCTGTCTTGTGCATAGTGGTTCCTGGCGACTCGAGATTTAACGTGTGCCGCAGTTGGAAGGTAGCCTGTTCTTATCGACATTAGTCTAGATTCTAGCTTGGTACTCTCGGGAGGCAGAGATACATGACATCAATTAATAAATGAAAAGTATATGAGAGATCAAAGCTCTCTTCTTCCCACTTCCTTTTGCCATAACTGTATCATTTCACTGAATTTCTTTGCAATAAGTTATATCTATTCTTGTCACATTTCTTTCTGAGTAATATGCCATAAGAGCTTTTAATTAAGGGACATCTTTGACCAGGTTTAACTTCACAGGCCTAAATTGATTGTTCTGCATAGGTTTAGCAAATTATTTGTTAAATTAGAGGATTTTTAAAAATATTCGCTTTCTTCTTTCTTTATTTGTGTCCTTCATCCCTGATCAACATGCCCCATCCAGTTTATTTCTCTTTCTGTGTGATTTACCTAACTACTTTCTTCTCTCCAATGTCTAATTACTGAGAGCGGCTGGTCACTGGACTAGGTCTACCTTTGCAGCATCTGTTGCTACTTATGAGTAATTGAGGAATCAGGACTACCTCGGGGCTGTGTGCATGAGGTGATTTTGTTTTGTGTAAAGTCGAAAGACACCAAGGTTATGAGGGAGCAAGATCCCCTGATGCTGCTGTCTGTGTGGCTGATATTTGTCAGTCAGCCTTCTTGTCAAGCAGATGGCATCCAAATGTATGGGGAACAGAAGAGACCTAGTAGAGGTCTCTGCTAGGTGCCATGGGGACCCTGCCATGGGGAACAGAAGAGACCTAGTAGAGCGGAATGCAGGATTGAAGAAAAGTCCCTTCACATTTCCATTGTGCAAAGCAGTCTTTTCCCAAATGCTTCTTACTTGAGCTTTGACCTTTTGCAGTTGGCACTGGTAGTGCTGTCTCTGTTTTACAGTGAAAGAGACTGACTCTCAGAGGGGTTAAGTGACTTGCCTGCAGTCACATAAGTGGTACAGGAAAGCCCGAAGCTTTTCAAGTGCTCTGCCCCTTACTCCTACATCATCTCTACTTTACCAGTGACAAAGAGATTGCTCTCGACTCTTATCTGCAGTGGTAAGGTGGCAGAAGTCGGTTTGAGCAAAAAAGGTATTCCCAGGTCAAAACTTGTCCAAAGTCAGAATATCAGTTTTACCCCAATACTCCCAAACTTGAACACCCTCTCACTCTAAGCGATTCTAAAGTCTGTGTCTTGAAACAACATTTATGGGCTTTGTGTTTCCAAAATTTGTAACTCTCGCCCTCACTTTTTCATGGCACTCTTACCTCCCATCTTCAGCTGGCTGGTAGATATCTCCATTTGTTTGTCTGGGAGGTATTTTAAACTTAAGATAGCTAACACTCTGATTTCTTGATTCCCATTGCTCTCTCCCATAACATTTTAGTCCTCTGTGATGTCCATCTCTGTAAAATACACCACCATCCATTCAGTTACTCAAGTCACCAAACTATAACTCTTGATTCTTATTTTTCCGTAACCTCACATCAAATCCATCATCAAGTCCTGTAAGTTCTATGTTGAAAATATATTCTGAATTTGACCACCTCTCTCCATTGCCACCACTATCATTCGGTTCTAAGCTACTTTAAGCTCTCACCTGGGCCAGTCAGGGGAGTCCTCTTGGGTCTGCTTGCATTTACTCTTGCTGCTACACAGTTGCTTCCTGACAGAAGAGCCAGAATAATTTTTTAAAAATATAAATGTGATTTCTTCACTCCCCTAGTTAAAATCCTCCAATGGCTTCCATTTCACTTTAAGACCCACATTCTACAAGGGTCTTGAGGAGCTGGCCATTCTCGCCTTACCTGTGCTAATCTGCCAGCTCATGCTGCAGCAGCCTCGTTGGTCTTCTTTTTTCTTCTCACACAGGCCAAACATTTGAGTCTCTGCATTTGTTCTTCCCCCTCTGCTGGCTCCTTAGTGTGTTTTAGGTCACAGCTCAAATGTCACCTCATTAAAGAAGCTTTTCCTGATCCACTCTACCCCAACACTCTCAATTTAATCACCCTGTTTAGAATGCTCAGTAAATTATTTTTGTTTAACTTCGTATCCCACTAGACTGTAAGCTCCGTGAAATAGGGAACTTGCTTTCTTGTTCACTGCTACAAAACTGTCCCCCAGAATCATGCTGGGCACATTTAGACATTCAGTAAATATCTGTGGACTGAATGCATGCGTGAATGTCATTGCTTTTTCCTCACAAATTTCGTCATAAAATAAATAAATTTATATATTTAGGTATGCCCTTGAAATGTTTTGTAATTTTTGCTCGCACAATTATTTGAAAAAAGTAATTCATTTTAAAATTACCAATGAATACCATTATTTAACCGTTGATTTTTGTTGTTAGCAAATTATATTTAGAAATGATAGAGTCTTACTGGCCTTAGGGTTCTTCTACAGAGAACTGACAGGAAGAATCAGTCACAGGCTAAGCTGAAAAAGTTGGGTTCTGGAATTAGACCATAGAGCTGATGATTGCCTACCTGTGTAGAATTTGATGCCCAAGATTCGTCACAAAGTAACTTGGAGATTCTTTTATTATGATAGCATCAAGAAGCAAGCAATGTTTTTATAGAGATGCTCTTGAGAACATACATATACAAATAACAAAAAGCCTAATAGACAACTAAAATAGTAGAAATGGAGTGTGGTCCAGAGATTTGAGCTTAAGTTTTAGCTTGCAACATGTAACCCTGAGGGAAGGCAGTACAAGGGCGGTGTTTGAAAGCTTGGGCCGGGCTGCCATCCTGAGAACATTTGAATCCTGATTCTGCTCCTGGCTACCTGTGTGACTCTGAACAATTCATCTTTACTGGGTTGTTTTGTGAACTAAATGAGGTAGTGTACTTAAAGCACTAAGAATGGTGCTAGGTGTATGTGATGGCTTAATGGTATTATTCTAATTATTATCCTGCGTTAATCCCTCACCCTCTCTGAAACTCTGATTCTTTATCTGTAAGTTGTGGATAATAATTCCTACTTTACAGGGTGTTTGAGCTAATATATATGAATGTGAGAAGTGCATTATTAATACATTATTAGGAATTTAATAAATCTTTTTTCCACATATTTAATTGGATCTTCACAAGCACCCAGTGAGAATAATTATAGTTATCATCCCCATTTCCAGATAAGGATACTGAGACTCCATAAAAATCCAAAGTCACCCAGTCAGGACTGGAATCTATGACCTGAACTTTTGGCTGTTTACTACACAAAGCAAGTAAGAACAGCCAAGGAGACCTTCACACAGAAAGTGTCTCATATTCTTATCTAATCTAGTCTACAGTGTGTCCTGGAAGAGCTGAGAAGGTGGTTTTTCTTTAATTTGGGTAGTGTAAACTACTTCTCCTTTGTTCTGAAACTTCCTGTGTAGCTAGGGCTCTTAGGCGTTCTACATTCAGCTAGCAGGTGCTCTGCTGAGCTCTGGGTTTGAACTGCTCTCCTTGGAGATCCCAAATATTCTGAGACGTATGCTCCTTGTTTCCTCCACGTTGATTCTCTTAGAACCACTCTTTCCCACTTGCAAGTTGTCTGATCTACATTGTTTCCACATAGTGTTGAATTTGTGGATTTTACTCTGAATAATTAGACCCTTTCTGCCCTCAAGCTAGCCCACATTTGCTTTCTCACCTACAGACTCATCTTCCTCCTCTTGTTTCATGTCTCCTGGATCACTAGTCATTTCTAGCTTTAGCTTATCTGTACTAACCTTGTTTTATTTCCTGTGAGTCAACCATCTTATGATGGACGAATTGACACCCTTAGAGCCCTATATTCAGCATGTGTATTGAGATTTTCTTTTGTCTATAGGAAAATCACACATATGATTGACTCAAGAGACTCAAGAGAAATGGGGAGTTATCTTTTTCAAGCTCTTCAAAACTTGTCCTTTCCCAAAGAATGTTCTAGATGGAGAAAATAAAATGAGAGGCTAATTATCCCCCCAGAACCATCTATTTTTCCCATTCTTCTCTTTCCCCCCTTATTTCCTAATCTATCTATATATGGCTTTGATTTAATACTTTTAATCTACTTGTAAAATATTTGGTATTAGAGGGACAGTAATTTCATTAAAAAACTATTAATACCACATACAACTGCTAAGCCTAATACATTTATAGGAAAAAATATTGCTGAAATTTTAAACATTACCTTAATGTAAGCACCACATTCTAAAATTTAAGCTCTTAGGTGCGATATATACAATGCAATTCTCCTGAAACATTTTGGTTTGGAAAAGCATGTCTAAAAATTGCCTCATTCAGGATTTGGTGAAACCCAGACCATGAGTCAGTATGTTGGGTATGAAATCATCCAGGTGAAACAACTGCTTTTCAGATCGCTTGCTACTTCCTGCCCAGACAAATGGACCTCAGAATCCCTCAGGAGACTGTCACCCCCTGAAGGCATCATTCCAGGCCCCTATTTCCTTTATTCTTCCCCAGACTCCCAAGTACCTCCAAGACATCATTTTGTGTCCTCAATTGGAGTTCAGAAACTTTGAGCACATTTCTCTTAGCCATCCACCTTTGGTGACTCAGGCCCTGACTTCCCTGCCACCCCTCCTGTAACTGTCTTCGCCAGCCACACTGGCCTCATCTTTTGGTTCAGAGGTAAATTGAATCAGGGAAGCAGCCCCTCCCCACTAACCCATGTGCACTGCTGGATCCACTGATGGGTGCTATGCTTGTCCTGAATGGAAATCCTATTGGCTTCCATGTCAAACTGGTAGTTCTGGAAAAACGTTATCATCTTGGCCTCTGGGTGAGTAATCAAGGCTTAAGGTTGTTCTCTACGTTTCTTCCTCTTACTTCCGTGATCCTAGTTCTAACACTACAGATTTCCATTAACTGACTCACGATATTTCTTTTAGTGTTCAGAGGGACCTGCTTCCATTCTTGGAATAACATTTTCATCCTTTCTTAAGCAGCACATATGTTCCTGCTGAAAAGAGCAGCAGAAAACAGCAAGCGCTTGTTGTCTCTGAAGTGGAACGTGGATTTGGAGCATGCACACAAAGAGCCAAGTCTGTAGGCAACGTTAGATGATGATGCCAGGCCAGTTTGGGGTTTCCAGTGCATAGCGTGGGATATCAAAACCAGATGAAATACGGGCATAGACTTGTTTCTAATTCAATTGTTTGAGGATGGAGTTTCAGTCACCTAGGTAATATTCATGAAAACAAGACAAAATAGAATTTTCTGAGGATTGACATGAGAGAAGCTGAGGGAACAGGGGACAAGCTGGAGAATAGCAGTCTTCTGGTACTGACAACAGTGATTTGAACCAAATTTATTCTTTTCATATGCAAATATGCTGTCTGTTGTACAGCTGGCATCGTCACTGCTCCGGAGCACAGACAATCAAAGAGCATTTCCAGAGAGCACCATTGTTCCAGGCAGAGGTTCCTTTTTTCTCTCTCTGTAGAGTCTTCAATGATACTTATATTGAGAATGGGTACTGAGTGGGTAGTTTATTTTAGTATGTATGATGTTCCCAGATAACGAAGTGAATTTCTTCTCGGCTATTTTTTCTTTTAAAAGGCCAACGTGTTTTTTATTTAACACACACACAGATACACATGAAATATGGGAGCATGTTTTTATATTGTTCTGCTATGGAGGGAAAAATGTAACAAATTTTATTCCAGGACCTATTTCCCAACAATCTGAATCTAGCCTTTTACATCAAGGAAATCCGTTTAACTTATAAGTGAATCCAGTTGTAACGAAATTTAGGAGCAGAGGTGCTCAAATCTCAATGTAGGAAGAATTCTAAAGCAATATTTCTATAACAGAATCTCTTAAATTCCCTCTTGCAAATTATTACCTATATTCCTCAATAACTCTGTCTTCTGCTTCCTCCCTATGGCATTAGTCTCATCCTTTCCTCAAACTTTATTTGGATTCTGTTATCAGAGTGTTGACTCTTAAAATTCTTGTTACAAAGCTAAATCACCACTGAACATGCAGAGGACCAGACGGAGCAGAGTGATGTTATTGTCAAAAAATTAAGTCAGACTGCTGCATACTGAGCTATTGGTAAAAAATAAATAAATAAAAAATAGCCTTTATCCTTGAGCCATATGTTGTGATCTATAAATTTGACTGACTGATTAGTGAAAAATATGGATATGGAACTAATAGAATTATGAGGCAGCAATAGGTACATTATTGTTCTGGGCATGAGCTAACACATGCAAAGTTTAAGCCTAATGCCACCTGGCCCATAGTAAGTATGCAGTAAATTGTGCCTCCTGCCCCCCGCCCCCATCTTCTTTGCATACTTTATGTATTATCTTAAAGGAGAACAACCTTAAAATTTGTATGATATTCACATTTTGTTGTTGCAGTATAGGAGCAAAAAATCTAGCATTATTTCAGTATTCCTAAGGAATTCTTTCATTAGGATGGCTTTGTTTATTTATTTGTTGATTGGTTGATTGGTTTAGTCTGTGTGTGTGTGTGTATCGATTCCTCGGGTGAATTTCTTATCTTTCAACCTTAAACACTGAATTGCTTTTTACCCCTTGACTTTCTAGAAACCTAAAATTAATACTGTTGCTTCAAGTTGTGGGTATATTTATTCTCCTTGAAAAGTAAGACCCTAATTTTGAATTTGGAACATTAGTATTTTGAACTCAATGCCTTAACAGACAAAAGAAAACCAAAAAAAAAGAAGAAAAAAAAATAATTTCAAATTTTCTAATCATCTTTTTTACACAAACTTCTATACATTTTTTGTTTTTCCGACAAATATCACTTGTGTTGGAAGATATGCATGGTTTACATACTCTTTAGGGAAGTGTGTGCTAATTAAAATCTCCCAACCACAGTTAAGGGGAAAATAACACATTTTTGTTTTATTTCTATAAAGCTTTAAGAAATGATTACTTAATTGGAGGGAGAAGCTATGGTTTGTTAAGAGAGATGTATTCCTGACCTCACTAGTCCCAAGTCTTGTAAATATACAAGTGATGACTTTGATGACCTCATCTTTCACAGTGATGAGAGAAACATATGTTAGAGAGGACATTCTAGAGAGCAGAGAAGAGAACACAAAGAAAGAATACCAAATGAGAAAAATTACAGAAAGTGGCTTGATCAGTTGAAAATAAGCTAAAATGAAGAGGGAGGGCAAGACGTGATGCTAGACTCAATGAATTAGAGACTATTAAAGATTCTACAGAGAATACAGAATGAACATGGGGAGATATATATTAATGGCCCTACATCAGCTCAGCATGATATAGAGCCACATTTTTCGAAGAAATAGCCTTAAGAAATATTCAAAAGTGAATAGAGTGTTCCCAACTACTTATGAAATTCTCATTGTGTGGATATTAGTATGAGGCAAGGACACTGTGCATTCTGCTATTTTACTACACAGAATTGAATTGTCATGGAATGCAGTGCCCTGGGAATGAGGCAGTATTGTCTTCTGAATCCACTCAGGAGATCTGAACTATAGAGGTTGACATCCTAGGCTTCAGAAAATTGCTGTCTTAAAATTCCTGAGAGAAAGGAAGAATAAAGAATAGAAAGGCAGAAGAAACTAAAAATAGGAAAGCATATTATACTGGCAAAGTAGTTAGAGAGAGGGGCTATTAAGCTTTTTAAGTGTTACATATATCTTTTAATGTATGATGTAAATTGATTTAATCTAGATGTCATCGCTGGTATAAAATGGTAACTGTGAAACCATGTAAAGGAGGCCAGTAATTTATTGGACTGGAAACATAACCCAAATTGGCATATCAGTTTATTAGTGGCATCTAATGTTCTGGTGTATAAGGAGCAAGGATATATATGTGGCATTTTTGAGAAACCTGACCTAACATTAAGAAGCTGAGAAGTGGATAAAAAACTGCTTTCTAGGCTGTAATAGTCTTACCCTCAGCCTTAGGGAAGTGGCTGATTCTCCTAGTGGTGGTAAGATAAGAATGGTGGTCTGGAGGGAGCCTGGAAGCTAGATGGTTATTTCCCTAAATTCCTGTTTGTATAGGGCACTTTCCTATTCAAGATGCCCCCTGTCCCCTGGCCTTTTTTTGCCCTTGAGGGGCATGGATTTATCTCTGCCATTTTTCCTATGAAGAATCTGTAGAGGGTACAAGAGGGGAGCTTTCATCAGAGGAGAAGGTATGCTGCCATCAGGCTATACTGGGTACTAGCTGTAACATTTATTTTTAATTACAAGAAAAAGAAGCTTTATTAGCCTTCACAATCTTCCTTTTTTTTTTTTTTTGCTGAGGAAGATTAGCCTTGAGCTACTATCAGTGCCAATCTTCCTCTATTTTGTATGTGGGCAGCCGCCACAGCATGGCTGACAAGTGGTGTAGGTCGGGATCTGAACCCGCGAACCCAGCCGGGCCGCCAAAGCAGAGCATGCCGAACCTTAATCACTATGCCACTGGCCAGCTCCCACTGTCTTCCTTTTTGATGAAAGAATGTACAGAACAGAGGAGCAAGTCTTTCCATGATGCTTTGGGACATCTCAATTGTTAAGATAATGCCTCCTTATGGGCCATCACTCTCTAAGTTATAGTCCTACTTAGAGGGTGAGTTGCCCATTTACCTGTTGTACATCTGAAGGCAGACAGAAAATAAAGCTTTCTGCTATTTTTGGCTTCTCATTTGGAAGTGCCCAGTCAGAGGTGAAATTAATAAGTGTAAGTGCACACATCTGGTTTCATAGAAGGCGATTTATTAATAATACTATGATTTCTGAAATTAGCAAATAAACGGATAAAAGGTTTTTAAAAAATTTTATTTATTTGTATGAAAACGAGAACCAAAAATTCACTGTTATGTATTTAATAAAGTGCTTTTATTGAAAAAGAATAAGGTTATACAAAATAAGGACCAACCTGGAATATCTTGAGCATTTAATTACTATAAGAATATTGGCTACATAAAATTCATTTTTCTGTCAATGAATAACCACATTCATATTAATCTTAATAATAATAATAATAATTTAAAGCGCCTGTTATGTGCCTGGCATTCTACATACATTACTTCATATAAATCTATGAAATTTGTCCTTTTATTTCCATTTTACAAATAAGAAAATAGAGGCTCAAAGAGATACAGGAGTTTATCTAAAGTCACATATCTCCTTCGGTTAGATCCTGGTTTCAAATAGTTTTACCTCAAGTGAAAAAAAAACCCTTCTTTTATCCTCCATATGCTACACTGTCTGGTTTCTCCTCTAAGCCTAACTTTCCTTTGGCTAATTTAAGAACAGAGCTGTAGAGATGTGGAAATTCCTGTCAAGTCCCCCACCCCCATCTCCTCTGCTTATGGCCATTGCTTTGTTCTGGAGGAAAGAGGATAAACTTGGTTAGATGCCTCCAGCACTGAATGGCAAGAAACAAGATGAAATGGGATGAGGCAAGAAAAATGACCTGACTTACAGAAGAAAGAGTTCTTAAAGGGAAAGAGACTGGTGCTTGGATTCAGCCATGAACTCACACTGCGTGGCTCATGCCATTGCCCTTGTGAAGGCCTGTGGCAGGCACCTCTGCTTCATTGTGCACTCCATATCCAATGTGGATCTTAGAAAGACCTGGATTTGGCCAGTGCTGCTGAATTCAAAGGCACCTGAACGAACAGTTGTGTTCTACTTCAAATTGATTATTGCTGGGACCTCACTCTCTGATAGAAGAGTCAAGAGGCATTTTTAGGCTTCCAGCCAAAGTTGGCTAAAGTGATGAAAAGGCTTTATGGACTCAATAGACTTGACATGATTTAGAAATGTTGGCTGAACAAAATAAAAACTGCTGTTTTCTAAAAACAGTATTTTGGGATAGACAGAATATTTCACTCAACAGGAACTCTGAAGACCCCTGCCCTTTAGCTTCTGGACTCTCAAATATTAGAACTACAGGAGCAAAAGATGAGCTGTGCTCTCTTCCTAAGATTCCAAGAGTAGTTTTAAGCATCTAGACCAGAGGTTGCCAACTTTTCTGGTCATTAGGTCAAATCCAGTCACAAATATATTTTGTGTGGCTCTTACAGCTTTAGCCTACACAGTGACTGGCCAGTGCTTTTGGACAAATCCTAAAATCAAGCCACAGTGGGCTTTCATTTCTTCAGGCAGTGAATTTGAAATGAGGTCCCCTCTTTGACACAGCATAGGCTTTCCATTTTGCTCAGTGCCTCCCCCTCCCCTGAGTTACTGAAGCTCCATTTATTTTTATCATTACACTTCTACTGGGGATTTTCTTCTACTAGAGTGAGAGCTATCTGGCTTCTGTACAAATCTGAGCTGGGGACACCTGTAGGCATCTCACACACAACCACTGGCAATAGAAAATGAAACCTCTGGTTGCTATTTACTATAGCAAAATTAACAGGAAAAATGGTCACTCGTAGCTCTTATTTTTTCTAAAGAAAAGTTTCGAATTATGTTTCTTTTAAAAATTACTCATTACTTCTATATTGTTATTTTTTCTTCTGTTCAGTAAAAAATAGTCAATTTAGTGGACACAAGTGCATTTGAATCCCAACCTATCAGCATCTCGTATATTTAAACTCTTCCAGGCTTTGAGCGTACTTCTAAATAGCTCAGTCCAAAACAAAGCCAGTATAAAGGCAGAAATACAAGTAAAAATCTATTGATGAATGAACGATTGCAGAGAGGCATTTATTTGTTGCCACCCATTTGACTTGAGAATTCTTACATAAACAAAACAAAACAACAGAAGCAAAACCACAAAGCATTCTTTTAGTCTTGTGAGTTGAGGAAGGCCATTTTTGCAGGCTACTCCTAGACTTGAGTTTTCTTGGGTGATGGGCAGTAGTAAGTATGGCTAGAAGACTGATGTAACATTTTTTGATTCCTGAAAACATGTTTTTCAGGCTTCTTTATTGGCTACTGAATTATTCCAGTGCAGGTTAGACTTTATAGTGATCCAATGAGTAATATGTCCATGAAGCAATCCAATCACTCATCATTTATCACCCTCCTATACACCTAAAGTGTGTACAGGTTTCACTTTATGAAATCCAGTGACTCATATACTGGTTTGGTATTTACAAAGAAATATTGGACCTGGTGACAGCTTTTAAGGAGCTGTCTGAATATGACTAAGTCAATAAAAACCATTTTACAAAATAATAAAACACCAAATATTGGTAAATCTTGGTATTAATATTGGTAAATGTTAGTATAATTTTATCAGTAAACTTTATTTTTGCATAGAAAAGTCTATTAGAGAAAAGGGCCTAATTTCTTCCTCAACTCCACCCTGAGAAATAGGTAGACAGATGAGGAAATTGAGTGTCTAAGACTTTGTGGCTTAATGTCACATAACTAGAAAACTGGGAATCTAGGAATACAGCTCAGGAATTCCGACTGATTTCAGGGTCTTTCCACAACATCTGGCTGCATAAGCATTAGAGAACAGTAAAATGCTCTGGGCTATTGGTAAGAAAAGAGACATGTGCAGCTCAAGATATGACTTGTTTTGTTGGCCTGTTTTTAGCTGTAGAATATAAAGAAATACGACGTGTCATTATTGTTTTAGCTATAGAATATAAAGAAATACAAAGTGTCATTATTGTTTTACTTCATCACTGTTGGGGGATCTGCAAATTGAGTTCCACAGAACTTTTCAATTTAATGGAGATTTTTCTCTGTTTTTGTCAGGAGTGAGTCTGAGTTTCTCTGATAAAATGGAGAACAGCTGCTCACTTCTGGGAACTAACCACAGCCCACAGTCAAGGCTGATAAGAAATCAGAAAAGGAGTGTCTTATTTTGAGCAAAGGTGTCATAAGATCATACATATGGTGGAGACTACAAGCAGAAAGTGGGCCAGATGCATGTGTCTGAAACAAAGTGACTCCAGCTTTAAAATCCAAGGACAAATATATGTCAATATCAGTAAATGGAGAGAGAGCCGTACCAAACCAAGAGAATGAGTGATAAAATTAAACACATTTCTAAGGCAAGTAGAGGAAATGATCAAAATAACCACCAAAGAAGAGTCAAGTCTAAATCTAGCTTTTTTTTTCCTTCCGGCAATATGTTGACATTATTGAAACCTCACATCAGTATTTTCTAAAACTATAGATCTCTTAGGTTAGACAAGAAAGAATCATGGCAGTGGGTCTTCCCAAGAGAGGTGCCATTGTGCACGAGAGGAATTCAGTAGGCAAGAAAAGAAATGGAGCTAATGGGGTGTGATGTTAAGCAAACTACCAGAGAGTTCTAGTAATGTAAATGTGAGTACTCATATTTCTAAGCCTCTAGTTCTTAATATGTAAAACTGAAATAATAATTCAAAGCACTGTTTTGAGAAATAAAGAGGTAATTAGCAAAGTTCCTCAAAAATAGGGTTAAACTATAGCTATTCTTTTTTCTACACATACTTTCTTAAGCGCTCCTGTATTGCTAGAGACATGTGGTTTAAATAAGGAAAAATTATGACAAAATACCAGACAGAAGTAAAAGGATCTCAAAGTCTGGCAAGAAGAAGTTAAATAATTTGCCCAGCGTTGCTTAGCTAGTAGAACTGGACAAAAAACAGGACTGTTTCTCTCCAAAGCTCCTGCTTTTTTCCTCTATAAGTGAGATGATCTGTAAGCGATTGAAAGGTGATAATTACATTTATAATTTCCTTTGCTTTGAAGTTTCAGATTTAAACCGGACTACTTCTGTCCCAGTAGATAGGCCTCTGTAAGAAGCTGTAGTGCCACAACATAACTTAAATACTCCCATCCTTCCCTCCCTTCCTGCACTGGTCAGAGGCTTGGGGTAGGGAGAGTATAGAGCCCAGCACACTCTCACCAGGAATCCGGGACCCAGGGCCATGTCTCAGTTCCCCAATCAAAGCCCCAGCCTACCTCAGCCCACCAGCTGAGCCTGCCTTGAACCCTCTCTGGTGAGAACACTTTGCATCATACTTATCCATCCAACTGCAGGTAGTAAAATTACTATTTCAAAGCCAGCGGGGAAAGCACAGTGAGAGAAGATGTTGGACTTGCTGAAAAGGAATTTTTTTGGGATTTTTCTTCCCAAAATTGGGAAAATGATATGTCGGAGGATAAAATATTCAAGTAAATATGGTATGGTGATGAGAGTCTGTAATATGAGCCTGGTGTTTCAAGGGAAAGTTCTTACATTTGTGGCCCCTGGGCAAGAATTAACCCATCCTTATTCCACATTTCTCCCTCCCAGACTTGGCTGGGATCCCAGACAGAGGCTGGTTTTAACCTATCCACTGCCTCCTCTGCTCCTCCCTTGTGGCTTGTGTGCTGTGTTGGTAGGGTAGCCTCTCTTCCCAGTTTCTGTCCCTGTGTATGACTGAAAGAGGCCAGCTCTAGAGAAGACATAGGTAAGGACCAAGTGTGCATTCGAACATTTGAACTAATCCAGCCAGTGTCAATAAGGAAGAGAGTCAAGTTTCCCGGATATGGCCCAAATCAATTTACTTAGTCTGGGAGTGTGACTAATTAAAGTCACTCAAGTCCCTGAGCGGCGTGTGTCTAGTCACGCATTAGAGCTGAGATTCCAAGGCAGTCGAGACTTACAAGAGCTGCAAATGTGGTCAGTGGAAATGAACTCTCGATTCAGCTCAACAGCACGTGACTTCCTATTTCTGTAAGGTACTTCCAAGGGACTTCCTCTGTAAAATCAGCCAGTGTCCCAGGAGAGTTCATTCAGCACTGTAGCTAAGTTTACTTCCAGCCCGGGACAGAAGTTTTCTCTGAGAGATGGTGTGAGTTTCTTTTCTTTCTCTTTCCTCTGCCATTGTCAGCATGCAAGGATCTTGTGGCTCCTGTCCGTGATCGGAAGCTGAATACGCTGGTGCAGATCTCAGTAATCCACCCAGCAGAGCAGAGTCTGACAAGATACTCGAGCACGGAAATTGTGGAGGTGAGCACGCTGCGTGCCTGCATTACTCGCATGCTGTCTCTCAGTCTCTCTCTGGATTTGAGCAAACAGCTGAAATAAATTAGTTCATGCCCTGTAGCTATGCTGTGTTACCGTCCTCTGTCATTTAGGAAAGCATACCTGAGGTTATTAAGTGTGCATTGGTAACTTACCAGAATAAATAAATGGAGGAAGAACTTGCCTTTTTCCTAAACGATCTTATTTTTCTTTAGTAAATAGAAAAATTACTACTTTGAATCCTTGAATAGAGCACCAAAAAGAGGGGAAAAAAAACAAAATATAGATTTTAAATTAAATGGAATGAATATTTATTTTTAGGGTAAAAACGAAAGTCATCAAGTACCCAGAGAAGTTTTAAACCCACTGAGTATTTTTGCCCTTTTCCTTTTTTCCTGTATTCTTCAGTCTATCTGTGGAAACTTTATATTCTCTGCTGTTTGTGTCTGTTTTTTTTTAAAAGTACAATGTTTTTCAAAGAAAGGTAGATGATTAATTTGAGAAACTGTGAAGTTCCTAGGCAAAAAGTGTAAATATTACTCATCAGATGAGAGATTTCCTATTTACATTTATTGTTACTAATATAACATTCAAAATGTGTCAGGAGGAAACTTGTTATTGTGTTGGATCAGATTCAAAAGAGGAAGTGTTTCCCTTTTGATTATTTTGTTCTCATCACACATGTTTCACAGCCTTAGTGAATGAGAGATACTTATTTGAACATTTGGGACTAACGAAAGTGTACTCTAAACTCCTTGCCTCTGCGTGCTTTTCTTAGACTTGTGAGCCCTGTCTGTTTTGAATGGAGTTTTCTCTGCAAGAAACGGAGTAGCCTACCCCAGGCCTGGCTTGATCAGTGCAGACTGGTGCCTTGATGCCCGGTTGGTGGAAAATGATTCAGACTGAAGTCGACTCATTTCTTTAATGGGACTGACCCAGATCCTGCCTATAGCCTTGAATCTGCCCTTTGGAAACTTTAGATTCCAATGTTCATATAATTTGTAGTTAATACTGTAGCTGAATTAACAAAAAATAGTCTTATTCATGTAAAGGAAACTTGACAAAAATTGTTCATTTATATGAAAAACATTTTCAAGTATTATTCCAACTTAATGATTTTTTAAATATTGTCAAAACTTGAGAGAAATTATTTATTTTGACGCATTTCAGAATTTTATATGTGAACATGTGTAACTGTTTGGTTCACTGCCTGTTCCAAAGTGTCTAACACAGTGCCGAACAAAAAGTACTATTTGTTGAATAAAACGAAAGAATGAATGAATAAATGAGCAACTTGGGTTCTCAGAAACTTTCATAGACAGATAGTTTACAGCACTCTAGCAAACATCTCAGTAATATTTGGCAACATACATATTTAAATATAGATATAAAATTTAGTGTTAGATGTCAGCTCTCTAAAAATGAATTGGGAGGCATTGAAATATCCTGTGCACTGCATCCTGAACTAGTAATTTTATAGCCGCAAATCCATCATATTTAGTTTCTTTCATTAGTTTTCAAATCGGTCTGAAAAAAAAAACACAGCTGAACATCTAAAAACGAATGGATACCATCAAAGCATGGCTTTCAATTGAAGCATTACAGAAGGGAAATAAATGGACAGCATAAGATTACCAAATGGTTCTTTCTGAGAAAATAGCTTCATTTTAATTTGATCAGTCAATATCTTAGATTATTTGCATAAATGACAGGTTAGATCGTTAAATGTATTCTCAATGGATTGACAGCTGACCCTAAAGGAGGGTTCTGCATATAATGAAAATAAATTGTTTTTCAAGACAGCTCTGACAATGATGCAGGGCCATTTACTATCAACAGCTATATCAATACTGTGGGGCCTTGGGTCATGTTGTTGCCCATGAGCATCACTTGGCAATTCAGATCTCTCTTCCTATAGAACTATTTCCTAGAAAAACAAACCGACCTGGACAGGCTTTCTGCATTCTCATGTGTCACTGCGTGCTGCCGACTGCAGTTGCTGCCTTATTGAATCAAAGTTGTCTGCTTGTGCTGTTACAGGGAACAAGAGACCCACTGTTTTTGACTGGTGTCACATTCCCATCTGAGTATCCCATCTATGAGGAGACCAAAATAAAACTAACCGTCTATGATGTCAAGGATAAGTCTCATGACACTGTAAGTACTTGTACTTCTTTCTTTCTTTGGGAAAAGGAATTATGCTTTTCCAAACTATTGGGTTTTTTATGTGACTGGCATTTTTCAAAGACAGTATTTGTATTATGTTTATGTTTATAGTTTGCTGCGTTTTTTCCCAAATTCATTTGGCTTAGTGCCAAATTGGCAATTGGTTAGGAGCAAAAGCTTTCAGAACAGATTTTTCTCTTTTTCAGAAGGCTGGCTTGATCTTCTGGTTTACATTTTTGTTGTTGTTTTAAGGAGTTGCTGAAGGAGTCATATTATGGGCAGAAAGCAAGTGGAAGAGATTAATGTTTCAACACTTTCTAGATGTGGTAATTATTCTAAAACAGGGGAGTAATAAAGTGCTCTACTTTCACAATTGGTTCTTTTACATACTGTATAGAGAGAAACTCCCTCTATTTTCCTGAAGTCACTCCGGGCACCAAAGCAAGCAGAGGAGGTACCTGGAAGCATTAGGCAAAAGCTTTAATTGGCCTCTTTACATGAAGGTCATGTAAAGTCCCAATGGCCTGTTGTCCGAGATCCTTCAGACTTCCTACAGGCTCTGACTTTTTCTCCAC
Organism: Ceratotherium simum simum; assembly: GCF_057802395.1. Lineage (NCBI taxonomy): Eukaryota > Metazoa > Chordata > Mammalia > Perissodactyla > Rhinocerotidae > Ceratotherium > Ceratotherium simum. The sequence goes on from NC_141911.1 coordinate 41,940,704, forward strand.
TTGAATGAGACCTCCTGGTTAAACAGTTAAGTAACCAGGCACTATCTCTAGAGGTCACTCTTAAAATTCTTGGACAGGAGGAAATGCTATTGGGTAGGTATTGGGAAGGGAATGGTTTAAAGGGAGGCTTCTCCTTTAAATTTCTCCCGTTAGCATGGATTTTTGTCTGTTTTCAAGGAAGAGGATCTATGGAAGTCTTGATGGTCAATAGTGAAGCACAAGCCAGGAAATACTTTGAAGGCGGGTGGGCCAGGAGGTTCCAGGAGAGTTCTGGTTGAAGCTAAAGGATGCTGCTGGACCTGGAGAATCACACACACTGTGTCACTAGGTCTAGGGGAAATGTAGCTTAAACTCTGCCCTCACTTAGGCATTTCTGTCTCGCTCAACTCTTTCTCTCCATTCTTTACCACAAAATATATAACATAGATAGGTGGGGGGATATTTAATAGAGAAAAAATATTTTATATTGGAGGAATTTCTACTTGTCTTAATCCCAGAAAAGTTCATTTGTTTAAAATTGCAGAAGAAATGCCCAATTAAATGCACAGCATATACGTGGAATAGAGCAGTTATGGCGGTCTGGTACAGGTGTGGAGAAGGCACACTCTCTGGTTCCTGTTCCGCTCACTAGCTTTTGACTCTGGGAGAGTTAATTCTGGGTGTCTGTTTCCTCATTTATAATATTTACCTTGTGGGGTTGTTGTAGGGATTAAATAAGTTAATATGTGTAAAATATGTAGAAGACTAACTGCTACGGATTAGTTAATAAGTGTTAAGTTGCTGCTATTATTGTGGTAGTTATTGTTTTGGCTGCTGCCTCATGGTCCCTCATAAATAGTAAAAATCAAATAAGGGAATATTAACCTCTTTTTCCATAAATTACTTTGTTTTTTCTTAAGTGGTCCTACATTTTATTATTTCTGACTTCTTTGAAGAAGAGGGGAAGATAAAAATATTTTTAAGAGACAAAAAATTGGGGTTAAAACTGGCGACTTTTAAAAAAATATTTTCTTGGGAGTTTTGTTTTTTCCTTTCTGTTCATTTTCCTTGGTTTTTGAGGTAACGTGGAAAGGGAGTGGACTGTATTGGGAGATGGGGGACCAGGTTTGACAGGCTATGCACAAAGCCACTTTGCATGGCTTCCTTTTTTTTTTCTTTCTGCCAGAGACCAGAGAGAAATGGGTGGAAAGGGGGAAAGACCATGAAATTGGGAAGGAGGGAGATATGGTTCAAATGGATGGTGGGAGGAGGTGATACAACAGGGCTGAGAAGTAATAAGCGCAGAGAAATGATCAGGATGACAAGGAAAGCAAAGCAGAAACTGTGGGATTTTATGTTCTTCTAAGCGCATAATCAAATACAATCCTCCCAGCAGTCCCCAAGGCATAGACAGGACAGGAGATGGAAGGGTCGGAGGTGTAAGAACACTGTGCTACAGAAATGAAAATGTTGCCCCTAAACTCTTCAGTTTGTTAGGTCCTTGGAAATGTCCAAGTTAGAAATATTAAATACCAAAGGTATTTCTGTCCCCTTCAATCTCTCTCATTTAAAATGTGTATGTCTGTGAATGCTTTAGGGATAAATAATTAGCTTGCTCATTAATTATACTTCTTATTGGCTTCTATTCTGGAAACTAATTATTTAGGGTCTTTTAAAGACTTTCTTGCTTGATCAGAGGGTGTTATCACATAAAAGTATTGGATGCGCTGGAATCCCTGCTGTGAAATAAGACTTGTGAAATTTGAACGTACTTAAGAAATGCAACCAGCTTTCATTTACCAAGTGCTGTTAATTAAGGTATAAGCTGTTCCTTAAAATAACTAACAATTAGCTCTGGTGATGGAAGTGTAAATGGAAACACAGTTTATTAATATGCTAATGGTCCCCATGGACATACAGTCTTTATCCTGACACCTTTTCGCTCGCTTCTTAAGTTTTTCTTTGGGGCAGAAGGAGGTGAGGGAGGGGACAGGAAGTGGTTTTAAAGTACAGTTTATAATTATGAGCACTTAACAACCTAAACATTTTAAGATCATAATACTTTTAAGGATTAAGAAATGGAATTATGAATATTTATGTGTTTTGGAAAATTAATGAATTATGTGCGTGTATTTAAAAGTAGTTTGAATATTCGATCCTAGCAAACCATTGATCATATTAGGCTGACCCGGGACAATGAGATCTTCTATACTGGCTGAATACTAATTAGTTGAGTCGGATGACCAAGTTGCTTATCTCTTCCTTTTGAGTTTATCATTACCTGGAGTGAACCAGTCAAACAAATTTGTTACTTTGCCATTTCATATTTGTTTACATACGTATTTATATTAGGTATTTTTAAAGAGAAATGAAAACCTTTCATCAGTGCCTTTGATGTAATTATTATCTAACAACTATTTGTTGTTCTTGTATTCTTCTAAATAACTGGACCTAAGATTGATTATCTTACTTAGTAACTTCAGCAGAAATGCGATTAATCATTGTAACGAATGAGAAGAGTCCAGCTGTTGATTCAGAACGACTATTGTTTCCTCCTACTACATCCTTCATCCTTCCCATTCATTGCAGTAAGTTTCCCTCTGTGGCAGATGGATAGATAATGCTTGGCAGGTGGGGAGATTGGGTATAGGGGTGACAGGGTCGTTATTAGAATTAGAGTGACCTTTTTATTATTTTCCTCATGGAAAATGAGAAATGGGCTACTTTAACATCCAGCTGTTTAGTGGAGACTTTCAAGTTTGAAATTGAAGCCTGTGGCTAGGATATGAGAGCCCAAGTTCTAACAGTGAAGTTGCTATCTTCTGGACACATGCTGGTTGTATGCTCTATGTTCAAACTCCTAGAAACTGAAACAACATAGACAAAAGTGTTTTCAGCACATCATTTACAGTGTTCAGGCCTAGGGAAACAAGCTGGGAATCTGGGTCCTTCAGATATTACAGAAAAACCTTGGAGGAAGGAGAAATCTACGAAAGAAAAGAACATCACCAACTTGGTCTCTCCTTTCCCTTCTTCCCATGTGAGTGGTGTTTTGGAAGGTACTGAACAAGGCTCTTTCAACACTGAGCTGAGGACAGTCATTAATCTGCAAGCATATGGTTAGGTCACAGAACTGTTTTTGCTCATGGTAGAAATTTGAATTTCTGATGTATTTTGCAGGAGTGCACATTGCCCCATTCCTTTTGCTCTTGGAGTAAATAAATGTTTGCTGTATCCCCAACTTGTTAGAAGTTCAGCTTACAAGACAGAGTCCCATGTCCAGTAGACACTGAACATTTCTCAGGTGAGGATATATGTCATAAGGCAATTTCAACTACCAGTTACTAGCAACCCTCCATTTGTACCTTTCAGAAGTGACCTCATCAAGATTGGATGTAAATTTATTTCATCCTGTATGTTACATGCCCAAGGCAGTGTAGTTCTAGTGTAATTCCCTAGACAGAAGTGTTCAGTTCAGTTTTTATGTTTTTCTGTGGAAAGCAAAACCATTTACATTTAGTGTACTTTGACTTGGCTTGATTTTCTTCATTGACTTGTTAGAAGTTTAAGTCTAACTATACCTATTGAGATACACATTCTGTGAACTGGCCTTCCTCTCTATCTAGAAGATACAGTACAGTGGGTAAGGAAAAAGAAATTGACATTATTGATCACTAAGTACATACCAAGCACTATGTTTAGTGTGTTATGTTAAAGTTTATGTTATATAAACTATAGATTTTTTTTTTTTTTTATGTTATAGCTATGTTATGTTATAAACTATAACATGTTATAGTTTCTTCTTTAATCTCCATAAACCTTCTTTGGGGAAAGTATTATTATGCCCATTATAAAAATGAAGAAATTGGGATTCTGAAAAATTAAGTAGGCCAAGTTAAAGATCCTTTATTTTTTCCAGGCTATGCCATGGTACATATGTAGTTGATAGGATTTCCCTCAACTTTTCACATCCCACAGTGTGATATTTTTTACTTCAACTGATACTTTAAAAGCATTCTTTATTTGGAGATTACAAATTGATTAATTGAGAAAAAAATGCCAGTATTCAAATATAGGAAAAAACCCATATCCAAAATTTTTAAGCACTTAAATTAAGCATGTATAACTAATTGCAGATGTCTGAATATTTTATAATCAAGTGGCCAGCTACTATTCATCAAAAAATAACTGTTATTACCTGTTGTAAAATGGCTAAGTTTATATTTCAAACTTTTGCTTTTGTCCCCCCAGCCTGGTTTTTCCCTTTTCTTTTATGTGTACATACCACGCGGTCTTCTCAACCTGTTCATTCACTCAGCCTTTGCCTTTTGGAATGCTCCTATCTATGTTGTGACATAGTTCGCAAGGGGCGTTACCAATTCCGTATAGAAGTAGTTCAGAGTTCTAAAATGTTGCTGTTCTTCATAAATAACTTCACTTCCTTTCTACCTGTTGATAAGTGGTAGATATTTACAAAGAGCATATTTATATTTTATTGAGGTATAGTTTACATACAGTAAAATGGACAGATCTTAAGTGTTCAGTTCAATGAGTTTGACAATTGCATATGACCACATAACTTCTACCAAGGCAAGAAATAGAACACTTACATCATTCCAGAAAGTTCCCTTCTGCCCCTTTCCAGTTAATTGCTACTCCACACGCCCTGAGGTAGCTGCTTTCCCGTAATATACCGACATAAATTTGTTTTGCTTCTTGAAATTTATGTGAATGAGATTATATAATGCGTACTCTCTTGTATCTGGTATCTTTTGAGATTCATTCATGTTGCTGAGTACTCAATAGTCTGCTACTTTTTATTGCTGAATGGTCTTATGTTGTAGTGCTATACTACAATTTTTTTATTCATTCTCTTATTGATAGACATTTGATTGCTTCCAGCTTTTGACAATGATGAATAAAGTGTCTGTGAACATTTGAGTCCAAGTCTTTGTGTGGATATTTGATTTTATTTTGAGGAGTAAATACTGAGGAGTTTTAATCGTTAGGTCATAGGGCAGGTGCATGTTAAACTTTTCTGGAAAGTGTCAAACTGTTCATCGAAGTTACTGTATGACTTTATTCTCCTACTCTTAATTATGTATGAGAGTTCCAGTTACTCCACCAACAGTGATATTGTCAATCTTTTTCATTTAGCTTTCTAGTGGGTATGAAGCGGTATCTCATTGTGATCTTAATTTGCATTTTCCTAATGACTAATTATGTTGAGCACCTTTTCCTGTGCTTATTGGCCATTCATCTGTCTTTTTTTTTAAGGAACTGTCTGTTCAAGACTTTTGCCTATTTTAAAAAAATTGTGTTCTTTTTATTATTATTATTTCTAAGAATTCTTCATATTTTGTAGATACAAGTGCTTCTGTTAAGTATAAGTGCTACAGTTTTTTTAGTCTTCGGCTTGCCTGATAATTTCCCTAATGATGTTTTTTGTCGATTAGAAATTTTTAATTCTGATTAAGTCCAGTTTATCAATTTTTTCATTCATAGTTAGTGCTTTTGTGCCGTAAGAAATCTTGCTACCTTAGGCTATGAGAATCTTCTCCAATGTTTTTTTCCAGAATGTTTTATAGTTGTAGCCTTTACAATTAGGTCTAAGTTCCATCTCAAATTAATTTTTGTGATAAGAATGAGGTAGAAATCAAAGTTATTTTTTCTTATGTAGATATCTAGCTATTCCGGCATCATTTGTTAAAAATATTCTTTTCTCCACTGAATTTAGATAGTCCCTTGACAGGAAAATCAGTTGTCTATTGATACATGTGGGTCTATTTTTGGACATTCTGTTCTGTTCCACTGATCTATTTGTCTAGTTTCATGACAATAACATGATTATTATAGCTTTATAGTAAGTCCTGAAATCAGGTAGTTTAAGTCCTCTATATTTACCAGTTTGTTATTTTTTTCAAGGTTGTTTTTGTTTTGCCTATTCTAGAGCTTTGTCTCTCCATATAAATTTTAGAACAGCTTATCAATTTCTTTAAAAAGCCTGTTGGAATTTTAATTGGAATTGTATTGAATCTGTAGGTGGATCTAGAGAGAATGAATATCTTAACCATATTGAGTCTATTGATCTGTAATATGACAGGTATATTATTCCATTTATTTAGGTCTTTAAACTTTTATTAGCAAAGTATTTGTGTTCAATATACAGGTTATAATATTTTTTAGACTTATTTCTAGGTATTTGATTTTTTTTGTACTAACATACAAGGTATTTTTAAAAATACAATTTTCAATTGTTGTTTTATAATAGGTAGAAATAAAATTATTTTGTATTGACCTTGTATCCTACAGCCTTGCTAAATTCATATATTAGTTCTAAAGGACTTTTTTTTATAGACTCCATAGAGTTTTGTAAATACACAATCATGTTATCTGTGAATAATGAAAGATTTTTGTTTCCCTTTCCAGTCATTGTGCATTTTATCTTTCCTTATTGCACTGGCTAGGTAGGACTTTCAGTACAATATTGATAGAAATGGTAACAGTGGAAATCCTGGTTTTGTTCCCAAACTTAAGGGAAAAATGTTTGATATTTCACCATTAAATATGATCTTAATTGTAGGTTTTTCATAGATGCCTTTTATCAGATTGAGGAATTTCCCTTCTATCTCTAATTTTCTATGCATTTGTACCACGAATGGTTTTGAATTTAGTCAAATTATTTTATGGTATGTATTGAGATGCTTACATGTTTTTCTTATTTATTCTGTTAATGTAGTGAATTACATTAATTCATTTTTGTATGTTAAACCAACCTTAGATTCCTGGAGCACTTGTTTCAACAGCTCTCCCACTTCTCACCCAAGCTTCAGCCTAGCACATGGGGGAATCAACCTCTACTCTGCTGCCCTTACTTTAGAGAGAGCCCTGTGTACCTTAGCATGACTCTCTCTGCTCTCTTGCCCTTGTCCTTCATTGGAATACCCTCCTGTGTGATATGAAGTCCGGTGGGAAAGAGCAGATGGATGAGTGAGACTCAGGCTGTCGCTAGGGCTCCTTAGGATTCAAATCTCTCATGCCAGGTCACATGTGCCCATTCAAAGTTCATTACAAGTCCAGCTGGTTTCTATGGAAGATCCTTCTCTTCCTGCTGATACTAGCTGTGGGCATTCTTCCTCTAGAAAGGGTCTTTCACTCTCTGGATTTCATTTGGTTTATTTATACCCTCAGTTTTCTGATGGGTTTTAACAAAAGCTATGATTTGGTAGGTAGTGTATCTCACTTCTTCTCAGTGTTCCAATGGGAGTGACAGTCTCTTGCAACTTTTTACATCTTAACCAGAAGCAGAAGTGCTACATATTTAACTTCTTCCCTTTAGCATTTATGCTACTCTCTCTATATCTGCATTTCCATCTCTGTCTTTTATTTCCCCTTCTCTGTAGTTTACATACCAAGTGCATTACAGTCTCTGCTGCTCTTTACATTATTTTTTCTTTATTCTCATATTCCTCTTCTTTCTTTGTTCTGTTGTCCTCTGCACTCACACAGTACTTCTTCTATATCATCTATTCAGCGATTTTGTTTTTGTTTGGACTTCCACAGTAGAGGAAATGGTATTCATCGATACCTCCTCACTTTCCACAAGAAAATAATGATGTTCACATGGAGAAAGACTGGCTCTTTGACAGTGAAATAAGAAAATGAATTACTCATGAAGCAAAACAAATTTAAAATCTTTTGGCCATAGCAGAGTGGCTGCTTGACTGTGAGGTAGCCACATCCTTATTTCACGGAGATCAGCAGAAATGTAGTTTCAGTATTTTTACCCTTGACTGTCTATAACATTGCTTAACCTAGCATAAAAAAGAAAAAAAACAATACCTGGAGTTAATTTGCCTTTTTCCATTTACACTGAAAATGATTAGGTAAGACCATTTTCCATTCTCTTTTCAAAACTGGGCAACTGTGTTAATGTTAATCACAAACATAGAGAAGCATAAACTACCCTGTGTTTCCTAAGGGAATACTGGACTCTTACTGAGCCCTACCTCCATCCAGCATTCAAGAATGGCTTTTAATGTTTTACTCTTGTGAGTTTTGAGCAGTGAGCACTTTTATTTTTAAGCATCATGAGCTATCATTGAGAAGAGTGGTTGGGGGAGTTGCAGGTGAGTCTAGTTTGAGTCTGTGGAGTCCACAGATTGGAATTTAGTCATGTCTACATAAATCTAATTTGATGGATGTCTGCTCAGAAGTTTTAGGAGGCTCTCTGATCTTCATCATAAGGGAGCAGAAATTTAGGCAGTTAGGGTCGACCTAGGAACACAGCCTAGGTAGGGAGTAGTTACTCTTTCAGGCACCTTTTATGGGTATTGTTCTAGAATTCTCTGTGAATCATTGGTACCTAAGAATATACCCTGGCTATGGGGGTAGAGTGGGGGGAATAGAAAGCTTACCCAGTTTATTTTATGAACACTAGATAAGTTTAATACCAAAACCTGATGAAAATTAAAAAAAAATCTGTAACTAAATTTCAATTAAAATTAGCTACAAAAATTATAAATGAAATAGTATTTAGTAGAATTCATCTATGTGGAAAAAGAAAAATATGCTCAAGGGTTTATTTCAGGAAAGCAAGAATGGCTCAATATCAATATATCTATCAATATAATCCATTTTATTAATAACTAAAGGAGAAAACTCATTTGGTTATGTCAATGGATGCTAAAGAGACATTTAATAAATGTAGTGGCCACATATAGTAAAAAAAAGAAATAGATTATAATATAGAAATATAGTAAAAATCTATTCTAATAAGATAATATAAATGTTCTAAACAATGAAATGCTAAAATCATTTCAACTAGCCACCAGATTAATCACCATCATTATTATTATTCAGTGTTTTCTTGGAGCCTATAGAAAATACAATGAGAAAATTATATTACTTCTACAAAATTTGGAAAGCAAGAAGCAAAACTATTTTTCTATTGCTATGATTAAAATAGCTAGAAATCCCAAGAGACTTTAGTAAATAAATACCAAATATCATAATTTGGTAAGTTGGTTGGTTACAAAATAAATATATTTAAAAATCAATAGTTTCTCTCTTTTATAGTATAAATTACTTAGAAAAGTATAAAATCTAATTGAAGAATATAAAATAAGATCTTTACAAATGGGAAAATATACTTGTGTTGGAAGAAAAGTAAATAACATAAAATAGAAATTGTCCCAAATTCAATTTGTAAGTTTAATATAATTCTAAATAAAATATCAAAAGTATTTTTTATGGAGAGGGATGTTAAGGATTGGATAAAATAATCTTAAAGTTTATTTTAAAAAGTCAATATCCAAGAATAGCCAAGGACATTTTTTAAAAGAATAGTGAGTAAGACTCGCCTAATTAGACTTCAAAACATAACATAAAGCCACTGCAATCAGATCTGTATGGTTTTATCATAGGAATGGACAAATAGAGAAGGGAGGCAGAATGTCAAATCCAGAAGCAGATTCCAGGATACATGGATAATTAACACTATGATTTAGATGGTTTTAATTCGGTAGGTAAAGAATGGATTATTTAACATAAAAAAGTGCTGGTTAAATGACTGTCCATCTGGAAGAAAATAATATTATGGTGTCATTATATTCTATGTATAAAAATACATTTCAGGTGGATTAATTAAATGTATAAACTAAATTACATTAAAACTCCTACAAGGTAATCTAAGAGACTACAATCTAGAGGGGGGTTGGGGGAAGGGTAGGGAAAGTTTTTGTAAGAATGAGAGTCCAGAAAGGGCTGGAATTTGACTATATGGAAATCTAAATTATTTATATGGGAATATATGGCATAAACAAGAGAGAAAAGATAGATATGGAAAATTATATGCAAGTCAGATTGGTGGAATAATCCTTATAATATTTAAGGAATTCTTCCAAGTTTATAAGAAGGGTTGAAAAACTGAGCACAGTACTTGAAGAAGCAGTCCTTGGAAAGATAAATTCAAATGACCAAGAAACATGAAAAAAATATTGTAATTATTTCCTTGGAAACACAAAATTAAAATAGCAATGTGATCATCAATTTTTACTATAAACTGGCAAAAAATTTAAAGACCATTGCTGGCAGGAATGTGGGAAAACTGCATTCTCATACAATGCTGATTGAATGTAAAAGTTTATGACTTTTTAAAAAAAAACAATTTGCCAGCATCTGTTAAAATGAAAAATATGTATACATTTTGATCAATGTAACAATGTTACTCCTAGTTATCAACCTCATAGAAGTAAAACACCAGTACTAAGGATATGTGGAAAAGAATATTTGAGCATTGCTCATAATCATGAAAAAATTAGAAACAGAGTGAATGCCTATCAGTAGGGGAATGTGTGAATAAATTCTGGTGTATCCAAACTAGGGATACTATGAAGCCTTAGAAAAGACGGATGTAATTAACTGGAGCTCTAAAAGCAGACTTGGAAGATCCACGAGGTATTACATAATTGAGAAAAGCAAGATGCAGAAAATGGTGTGTAATATAATTCCATTTTTAAAAAACTAATAATGAGGGGCCGTCCAGTGGCGTAGCAGTTGGGTTCACATGCTCCGCTTCGGTGGCATGGGGTTTGCTAGTTTGGATCTTGGGCACAGACCTACACACCGCTCATCAAGTCGTGCTGAGGCAACGTCCCACATAGAGTGACTAGAAGGATGTACAGCTATGACATACAGCTATCTACTGGGCCTTTGGGCAGAAAAAAGGAGGAAGATTGGCAACAGATGTTAGCTCAGGGCCAATCTTCCTCAAAAAGAAAAAACACCACAACCAAAAAAAGAAAAAAACTATTAATGAAAAATGCCTTATATATATGTATATTGTGTTTATATTTAAGCAATCTATAAGTGTATATGACGATCATGAGTGTATAGAAAAATACAGGAGGATAAATGCAGTGGATGGAATGGGGGAGGAGAGAAGTAGATAACGAGGGGAGAGAAAAAGAAAGAAAAGGAAAAAAGAGCGTGAAATAAAATAACAGTATAATAAAAGTCATGTTCATGGATTTTCTGAAAGATTTTCTTACTCTTAATAAAATAGAATAAATGTAACTTAAAAAGATGAGTGTCGTTCCCATGACTTCCACACAAAATAGATTGTCCTGAGAGGATGTCACTTTTGAATCCTGAGGATTCAACACAGGAGGGCAGTCAGAGTCCAGGATGGAAGGGAACTGTCATGAGCAAGTGGCAGCCTGGAGACATGCTGGCAGGTGCCGGGCAGGGGCTTCCGTGCCTGGAGACATGTGAGGGCCCCGCTGTCAGGGATCATCTGTAGGGAAAAGGCAGTAGCTGAAAACGTCGCCAAGGCCGGTCAGAGCAGAAGAGGAAGAAAATGATCATCACTTGCAACACTCGATGAAGTCCCTGGGAACTCCCTGAAATAACCCACAGGGGACTCTTGGATCTGCACTCGCAAGTGGGAGCACAACTTCTTGTGCATGGTAGAGTCAGTAAACTGGATAATGAATTCATGCTTCACAGTAGATCTCGGAGCATTGATCTTTTTACCTGCTAACACCAATCAAATGATCTGATAACTGACCACTGAGATTTGTGAGTCTAACTTGGACCCTGAACCGAGAGAGAGTTATTTTTGCTTCAACTTATCTCCCTGGACTCTGGGATATTTACCTCATTCTGATCGTTTTCAAGAATTCCCCAGTTGTTACCATTTGTCCGATGGCTTAGGCCTTTAGTGCCTGATTCGTTCTTGCGGCAGCATTCTTGGCATAGCTGTAAGTACAGGTGGAAGCTTAGTGAACATTCTCTCTGATGCGAGTGGTCCCTGAAACAGACCGACATGGGCACAGAGGACACGTGTCTTGCGTTGGCTTCCCATTCCTGCTTGGTTTTGCAAAGCTGAAATGTAATGTGTTGCCAAAACATTTCCTCTGCTTAGAAAGGAGCAGAAACTAGTGATTTCAAAGGTTAGTCTGCTTCAGCTAGGAATAGCTTTTAATTACTGTAAGTTTGTATATGCTGCACAGCGGGAACAAAAGGAAATTCTAAAGAAACATAGGCTTTCCTTTGAGTCATTTGAATGGAATGATAATTACAACTAGGTTCAGGCTGGTATTTAAATTCACGTGAAAATTATTTTTAAACTTACTGAGAGAAGTTGTGTATATCAAGGCAGAAGGTGATGTCACATTCTGAAAAATGTTAAGGGACATCTGTTTCCACATCACAAAGATTTTCTTCTCATGTTGCCATAAGCCAGGTTACTTAGGTTTCATGGCATTAAGTCAAGCTGTCTTTTAAGATGTGCTCATTGAGGATGGAGCTAAATGCTGAGGCGGCAGCTGTTCCTTATATGATGTCCTAAGGAATTCAGTGTGTGAATTCACACAGATATTGGTCTTTAGTGCAAACTTGGGTAATAATTTTTAACTACGATAGAGAAAGCAGCCTTTGGAAGACGCTATAGAGATTCATTTACTCAGATATGGAGTCTATAGGGATATTTAAAATTTTAAATAACGCACCAATATTTTTTAAACTGCTATTTTGTTTTTTTGAAAAAGGCACTGATAGTCATATTAGTGTTTTGGAATGTGTGAAAGCAATTTCCCAAGAAAATCTTAATTGGGTAGGATTTAAATATAAACAAGAGCCCACCCACCTCAAACTCCAGCCCACCCCCACTCGGGGAATTAGAAGCATATGTTGTAGCTCCACATCTGCTTTTCATTCCTGAGTTTAAGTTGAGGCGTAGTGAAATGTGCGTAGCAGCTTGCTTGGCCTTAGAGCAACAAAGAAACTGGGGCCTCATGTTAAAAACTCGAGACATGTGCTTGTGAATTCACATACATATATACACACAGTTTTACATATGAATGTGTACATTGAATGATATTCACAAATTTGTATGTGTGTGTACATTAGGAAAGGTTTTAAACTTTAAATTCTGGGATCAAGTTCATTTGTTGCCAAAAAAAAGCCAAAAATATCCTTAAGGCAATGTAAATATTCAGAGAAATTTTTTTCTCTCTGTAAAAAGAACCTTTCCAGTTAGTGTAGGTTTAAAGGCAGAAGCATGTCTTTCAGATTCTGTTGTATTGCCTTTTGCATTCTGCTTTCCCCAGCACACATCTGGAATAGATGGTTGCTTTCCTTTGGTATTAGTTTCTGACTTTGAACTTGCAACCTAAACAAGTATCTGAGAAAAGACGATACCAAACTGGAGATGAATTATAATAGTAAGAGGCATTTGAAAACCCCACCAATGGATTCAAGAACAAGGTTTCTGAATGCCATTATGGGAAAATCAGGTTCACGTAGAGTTGGAAACAACTGTAGCAAGGACATTTTCAAATTTGGGATCAAGGATACAACTCTTTGTCCCCTCAAGGATTCCTTCTTGATCGTGGTGCCACGTAGAGAACAAAGAACATAAAGTTTAGAGCCAGAAGCTCTAATCTCACATCTGCTACTTAGTTGTGTGACTTTGGACAAGTTATCTTTTTTGGGTCTCAGTTTCTCCAGCTCTGGAATGGAGACCATAATACCTATTCTGTCTACTCGGGAAGGAAAATAGGCTAACACATGTAAAAGTGCTTTGGAAACTAAAAATACAAGAGAAATGCAGGTGTCATCATGATTTACTGCAAATATTCTTGTGCTCAGGGCATTCTTTCCTGAGTGACACTGGTGTATTTCTAAGAGAAAGATTAGTGGTTTCGTGATATCAGACTCCTCAAGGTTGACTATGTTTCCGGTGAATTGATCTGTCTGGATATCTCACCTATGTTCTTAAGAGATGATTTGTGGCTGGGTACAGAGCCTATGCTGGTATACCAGAGCTGTTTCAGTTTGAAACATATGAATAGCAATGAATAAGAACCTATTTTCTCTGTTTTTACTTTAGTATGTCATTAATCTGATACTCTGCATTCTGATACTCCAACATTCATTTCCCGAGTATTTCTTTCCAAAAGGCGAGAAACTACAGAAGATGGTTGCAAAGGCAGACCCACGTTTTCCATTGTAATAGTCATTTTGATACCTAATTCTCATCTTCTGACTTGGGTTACAGACAGCAATGTGTCCATAGGTCTGTCTCTGAAACCACACATGAGAAATAATAAGGGAGAAAAAACCCCTCTTCTTTAAGATTCACTTTTCAAATCATTCTCATACCTGATGGGCTGACCAGTGACTCACCCTGTCCTTCTTTTTTCTTCTTCCAACTCTGAGTCATCATAAAGTTTGATTTCTGAGACATCATTAAAACTGGCCCAAACGAAAGGCTTTTACAGGATAGCAGTGAATAAAGAATTCTTTTCTTCCTTCCTCACAATCTTACTTTGCTTTCTTTCTCAAGACATTTGTCAGACAAAAGATTAGCAGAACGTTTCTTCTCTAGCCTGACTTCATGAAATTCATGAATGCTTAACAGACGAGATTGTTTGAAGGAAATTCTGAGACCAGAGCCATCGGAAAATTGTGAAAAAAAAAATTTTGTTTTTCTTCTATGGGGAAAATGGTTTAACCATTTAGACTCTCAGAAACACCAAAGATAAAACAGAAGAAAGGCTTAAGTGTTATTCGTTAATTAAACATCAGACCAGAGTACAAGTGATGTTACTGGATGGCAGATTAAAGGAGAGGGTTATCTTCCCTTACAGCCACACATATCACTTCGCCCTTTACAGCGGTGTAAATTCTATTTGGGGCATCACAGAAAATGAAGAACAAATAAATGACATAAAACTTCAATAATTATAAAGGGTTTGTACATAAAGTATCACATTTGATTCTCATAGGAACCCTGTTGTGTCACTTAGGGACCCTATTGTGTCAGGGAGCTGGAAAGTAAATTTAAAAAATTTGTTCAAGGTCCTATTGAAATGCCAACCAGAATCTGTCTTCTGATATTGAATCCATTGGACTGTAGAAAGTTTCTCAGGAATAGTATTAAGGTTGCTAACTCTGTTAATAATTTGATTTTGATGATGACTTTCAATCAATCCACTGCTGAAGAAAACCACATTTGTAAATATGGGTAAGAACTTCCTCTTTAGGTTGACCTTCAGTAAGAGGAGAGGGGGTACTTACTTTTTGAAGCCTTTGTGGGTATCTAGAGTAAGTACCTTAGATAATGTATCTTGCACATGAGGTCAGTGTGTCTGAGCACAGGTGCAAAAATGCCCTGATAGCCTTTTGATTGTTCATTTCAATTTGGATAAGCCTACCTTAGGTTGCTGTGTAATAGCCATGATAATTATACATTAGTATTATTTGGTGCCTGTCACAGGTTAGCTAAGTTACAGCATGTGAGACTTCAGTGTCGATGAACTGACATCTAGGAAGAGATAAGCCGTCTTGTCAAGTCATTATGAGG
The DNA here is from genome assembly GCF_057802395.1 of Ceratotherium simum simum. Lineage (NCBI taxonomy): Eukaryota > Metazoa > Chordata > Mammalia > Perissodactyla > Rhinocerotidae > Ceratotherium > Ceratotherium simum. The sequence goes on from NC_141911.1 coordinate 41,956,053, forward strand.
TCTCATCCCAGGATGCTGATAATGTCAAGATAAAAATAGTCAAGTTAGGAGAAGAGCTATATATCTTTTTGTGTGTGTGTGTGTGAGGAAGATCAGCCCTGAGCTAACATCCATGCTAATCCTCCTCTTTTTGCTGAGGAAGACCGGCTCTGAGCTAACATCTATTGCCAATCCTCCTCCTTTTGTTTTCCCCCCCAAAGCCCCAGTAGATAGTTGTACGTCATAGTTGCACGTCCTACTAGTTGCTGTATGTGGGACAGGGCCATGGGAGAAGCGGTGCCTCGGTGCGCGCCCGGGATCCGAACCCGGGCCGCCAGTAGCGGAGCGCACGCACTTAACCGCTAAGCCACGGGGCCGGCCCAGAGCTATATATCTTAATGCTGTTTCCTGTAACTGGAAGTTCCTAGAGATCGTTTGCTGTACCACGTTTAGTCATGTCACAATTTATTAATTCACTTAAATGTATTTATACTTATTCTGTAAAATATTGCATGTGTTAAACCATAAAGAGATGACAGATGCAAAGGCTTCTTTATATCAATTTGATTTTTATGATAAATTTGACACGCAAATGGGATATCCATGTAGAAATATCTAGGCAATCATTTGGAAATAGGTGCACAGAATTAAGGGAAAGTGACAAGATTTATATTTTCTGGAAAGATCTAACAGTAGGTTAAATAATTAGGCTTTATGTTTTCTCACACAGCAAAGAGGAAAAGAGTAGTATCATCTGATCCTGTACCTTTTATTCAGGAAAGTAAACCTGTGCCAGACTCTTTGGTGCATCTCCTTGGCTAGAATTGTGTCCCATGAACACCAATAATAGCAAGGGAAGCTGATAAAGCAAGTATCTGTTCCTCCAAACTTTATTTGTTAGGATCTGCAAAAAAGAAGCAAATTGGAAATGACTTTGGAATTAGGCAAGTAACTACAGGATTTAGAATAAAGATTTGGAGGACATCCTTACAGAAGTGATCTTTGAAAATGAGAGACTCAAGAAAGAAAAATAGGAGAAATGATCAAAGTCAGAACCTTGGGAAGTACTGACATGTGGAGGATGAGAGATGATCAGTTTTCAGTAAAAGATAAAGAGCATTCTCACCTGTTAGAATGGTTACTGTCAAAAAAACTAGAAAATAGCAAGTGTTATTTCTCGCTGGCTAGGATGTGGAGAAATTAGAACTTTTGCACATTGCTGGTAGAAATGCAAAATGGTGCAACTGCTATGGAAAATAGTGTGGAGATTCCTCAAAAAATTAAAAATAGAATTATCATACGATCCAGCAATCCCACTTCTGGGTATATGTCCAAAAAAATCGAAATCATGATCTCAAAGAGATGTTTTCACGACTGTGTTCAAAGCAGCACTATTCACAATAGCCAAAAGGTGAAAGCAATCCAAACGTCTAGCAATGGATGAAAGGATAAACACAGTGTAGTGTATACATACAATAGAATATTATTCAGCCTTAAAAGGAAGGAAATTCTGTCACATGCTACAACTGGATGAACCTTGATGGCGTTATGCTATGTGAAATAAGCCCGTCACAAAAAGGCAAATACTGTATGATCTCACATATACGAGGTATCTAAAGTAGTAGTCAAATTTATAGAAACAGAAAGTAGAGTGGTGGTTACCAGGGGCTATGAAAAGGGGGAAAAGAGAAGTTGTTGTTTTTTTGGTATAGAGTTTCAGTTTTGCAAGATGAAAAAGTTTTGGAGATCTGTTTCACAACAATATGAATATACTTAACACTACTGAGCTAAACACTTAAAACTGGTTAAGATGATAAATTCTATGTTATGTGTTTTTTACCACAATTAAAAAAAAATACCTACGCTTTCTGCTTTGGTAGGTTAGAGCTGGAGCCTGTCAAAGTTGAATTTCTAACAAGTTCCCAAATGGTGCAGATACTGCTGGTCTGCTAATCACACTTTGGGAATCACTGCTCTGACATAAGACTTATCACTCAGCACCATAATCCTCTGTTTATATATCTAGCTCTCCTTTAGACTATGAACTCCTGCAACGGGCACTGTCTTGTTTCTCTTTGTATCTCCAGGTTCTAACCCAGTGTTTGTTCCTGAATAAATTTGTGTTGAATAAATGAAAAAGACAGAAAAAAAGATAAAAAGCAATAAGGGAAAAAAAGTGAAGGGAACCAGATAGTGCAGTGTCCTAGACACGAAATTAGAGGAGAGTTTTGAGATGGAGAGGAAGGTCGGTGTTGCCTAGATCTACAGATATGTCAAGGAACATGGAAAAAGGCTACTGGATTTAGTGATTAGGAGCTCACTAGCCTTTCAGAAAGTAGTTTGGTGCTGAGGAGAAGCTAGAATCCAAGGGATTAAAGAATAAATGAGTGCTGAGACTATAAATACTGGGTAGCAAATAGAAGGAGGAGGAAAGGAGTATAGGCGAATGAGCAGAAAGGTGCTTTAGTTTAAGGTAAGTTTGAACACATTTGTAGAGAAGATCTAGGCCACCAAAGCAAACTGCAGGAGTCTCTAGGAATTCCGGGGTAGTGGGCAGTAGGGATTACAGAACAGAGAGCTAGAGATTTCTTGGTAATTGGTCTTGCCTTTACTAGAAATTTCTGATTTATTTTTTTTAATTATTAAATTTGTTCAGCAGCAGTGGTGATGTTACAATCCCTTCCTTGGGTCAGTTTACCAAGTAAGGAATAATGAAATGCATGGTTTGAACCTATCTCCTTTAGGTAACAAGTGGAATTGAGAAATATTTTTATGATGTGTTTGGAGATTCTGATGGGGAAGAAATTGTGTTCTGCAGAGATCACCAGTAATATGACTTCCCTAAGGAACATAAGATGAAAATTATCTAATCGTTTCTTAATATTAGAACAATATCAATAAAAAAGATAATTTTAACTAGACTGGCAAGACCCAGGAGTCCAAGATAATTATGATAAAAGAAAATCATGTGGAAAAATGAAAGCACATATATGAAATTACATTTAGTTACAGCTTATGTGCTCTTTCCCCATACCATCTCAAAAACAGTGCAAGATGGAAAGCCCCCTCCCTTTTTTAAATCTTCTTTATTCTGTATCTTCCAAAATGTTTACCCAAAGAAGTTTTCCTAAGAAATTCAGATCATTGAAAAAGTAATAAGGAAAAATGTTAGCATGTGAAATGCATCTTTGCCAGAACAATAATCTCGTGGTTAAGATTTTGAGCTGTGCTCATCTGAACTAGGATTTATATCCAGGCTCTGACACTTACTAATTCTGTATGTCTAGGCCAGTTACTTAATTTTTCTTGGCCTTAGTTCCTTCACTAATAAAATCATGATAATAGGTGTAAATATCACATAAGGTGGTTGTAAGGCTGAAGTGAGATGACTGTTGTAAATCTTCTAGTATAGTACCGGACATAGTAGCTGCTCAATGCGTGCTAGTTGCTATTGCTGCTGTTCTTAATATTATGATGATGATGACTATATTTATTCATATTTCAGCACTATGATTAACTTTGGAAAACTTTTTGTTTTATTTTTTGTTTGTTTGCTTTAACAATAACTGCAGAAAGACCCTCAAGAGGGAATACGATAAAAGGTAGTGTTTCCTAAATGACTCTTTACCTTACGTATTTACTTTCAAATGTTTTATTTTTATTTTGAATGTGTCATCATCATCATCCTTATCATCATAACAGCAAAACATTGATAGCACTGCTCTGTATCACACAATGTTGTCTAGGCTCTATGTATTTGCTCATCTTCACAAGAATACTAAGAGATAGATACTATTAGTATCATCTCCATTTTCTAGATGAGGAAACTGAGGCACAGAGAGGTACAGAACTGTTAAGTAAAAGTACATGGGTATGAACCAGGACAATTAGCTGCAGAATCTGTGCTCTTCTTAATCACTATATTTTAAATGACCATAAATAATGTGGTAAATAATATTTATTGTCCAGATACCTATTATATTTTACCACAAGAGTGTTTTTACTTGTATATTTTAGGTCTCAAAGGGAGCAATTCTAACAATTTCATTAAAATGTATTTTTCTCTTAGTGTTTGAGATTTATGATCTTAGGTTTCAGAACCTTAAAAGGTCAAACGTTTTTACTCTATTCATCTTCTCAAACACTTTCTGCTTTATGAAAGGCCACCAATCTATTCAATATAGATGCAAAAATAGAATTTATGAGATGTATGGGTCTTGGCTCTTCAATCAGAGCTCTTTCCACTGTGCTGCATAACACAGAGTCAGATTTTCAAAATAGTAATTGTTAGAGCCTGAAGCTATTTGAGACTGATCCCTGGTTTGGCAAAGAAAAGAAATGATTCACTTTAAAACCCTCTACATTTCAAGTCCAGAAGAAAAGTGCAATGCATGCCCTTGTGTTTATGTATTTATTTGTAGGCAGACAGAGAGGGTAAGTCCTTGGTTCAGGGCCAAGATTGAGGTAAAATCTACTTAAACTATCATGCAAGATACTCTTTGTGGTGATATCAAGGCCTCAGGAGTCAGTGTAGTAAAGATACTCAGGTATTCACCTGCCACACGAGAAGACTGAGTTAATGCTCTTTCCTGGAGAGGAAACACTTTTGCCGATGATAGGAATGGAAAGGAAGTCATCAGCCTTATTTTTTGTCCCCGAGAATGTGTCAAGCTGCTCAGTCAGAGGCACACATTCCTACCGACCGTCAGAAGTCATCCTGGAAATGAAATGAGGATTTGGGAAGGGAAAGCTGCCCGTCACTGAAATGCCTCCCAAGCCTAACCATCCTTTTCTACTGCAGAACCAAGTCCAAGTGGTATTTGCTGACTTTGTTACATTTTGTAATCTTTTCTTTTCTTTAATGCACAGCATTATAGTATGTAGATTTAAGACTTGGGGGATCTATTCAGAATCCGAACTACTTTTATCAAGGTGATTTATTTTTAAGGAAAAATCTAAAGGAGCTTTAGAACTCTAGACAAACTCCATGGGGACTCATTGTGCAGAGGTTAGTGTGCTTCATGAATGGGTAATTTTTCAAAGCTTACCGCTGGACGTTGTCCCAGGCTGGTAATTGACTATTATGATGGCATTTATTTATATCTGGAGCATGGACACTGCGGATGAACAGACTTGGGTTTGAGTATTGGCTATGTGTGACCTTGAGCATTTAACCCTAGGTGTCAAGTTTTCTCATTTATAAATGGAGGTATAAATAAGAAAATGAATGTAAACTCCAATATTGTCTAAGTAATCAATATGTCTATTCCTATTGGTGTATGAATATGTTCTATCATAAGTTTCCTAGGCATGTGACCTAAGCCAGACCAATGAGACATTATCTGACCTGCCAGGATTTTGTTTTCCCAGGGAACATTGGAGGAAGAAGCCCTCCTTCTTAGGATATGAGGTCTAGGGTCTAGGATAAGACCCTCCGGTCTTAGCAGTTTTGTTGTCTCTTGGGACGAACCTGTCTGAGAACATGGCCAACGAGGGGGAAAAATCAGAACCCCAAGGGTTAAGTTGACATTTTAGCACCAGAATCTAGGTGTGCCTGAGCAAGAGTAACCCCTGGGTACTTTAGGTGAGCTGACAAATTCCAACATCCCCTACCTTTTTTTCTCCTTTCCTTTTTTCCTTCCTTTCTTCCCTTGGCCTCCCCTCCTCCTCCTGCTCTTGCTCCTCCTCCTCCTGCTCTCAGCATCACCTATGGAGAAATAAATGTCCAAGCGCCTTAGCCTTGCATACAAATCTCTTCTTGAAGCAACCCAGGCTGATTATCTCAGCAATGTCTTTGTTTACTCTTCTACACTCACCTGGAGTCCTATATCCCCCAAAGGCTTGTTTTTCCTGGATTATTAGACAGACTGTTGTCTCTAATTCTTTGCAGTCATGCTGTTCCCTTGCAGCAATTCTCTTCTTACGCTCATCTGCCTATTGTTTCCTGTGCAACTCCTTTGGGAAGCATTCCTTGATGTCCTTTTCCATTAAGTAGGCCATCATTTTCTCTGATTCCAGAGGAATTTGTACAAACGTATTTACCAGCAATTACTTCGGTAGTTTGAACATTTTGTTTCTTTTCATGCCTCCTAACTAGATTATTTGCTTTTTGAATTACAGGTCATATCTTTTACCACTCTGTAGCCTCACTGACTCTCAGATTATGTGGTTTTTGAATGAGCAAATAAATGAATATATAGAACTTTTTTGTTGTTTGGTTACAGCCTGTATATTCATCAGTAAATGTATGTGCATTATACAGAACATGAAGGAAAAAGACATTAGTTACTAGTATTTTATGATTGAGAGAATAGGAATGTCATTGTTCAAAATGTTGGATATTGGAAAAGAAGGAAATTATTATTTGGTTTTGGAGACACTGAATTTAAGTTGATAATGGTACTATTAAAAATACCAGAATTTAACTCAATGTTTGGAATTAGAGATACAGAGGAGAATCAGCACTTGATATCAAATCATTTATTATTATAATTATGACTTTACTTTACAATGTTAGTTGAAAGACGTATGAGAAAAGAATTAGCTATTTTAAGTCTAGAAGCAAGGACAATGACCTTTGTTTAATGGGTTATTTTGTATTTGTAAATGATTTCTATTGTTTGATCTTGGACAGCTAATGTGGTTGCAAAGGCAGCATGGCTTAGTAAGAGGGTTACTTCACACAATGGTGAGCTTTTTTTATGTTTGAGTATCTTAATAGAAAGGGACAGGAAAGACACTGGGCAATGGGCTTCTCCTTATTTACTCATTCGACAGGCTTGGCATGCAATATTTCCAACTCCCTACTTTCTGTTGCCATGGTTTAGTGTCATTAGCCCGAGATTAAATTCATGAGGAATACAAACTACATACAATCTCAAAGCAGGGGTAGATCTCTAACCCTATTGTAGTGACAGAGCCATGAACACAGTCAAACACTTAAACTTTGAGCCAAGCATCTGTGGTGTGACTCAGTGAGATTTGTTATTTATGCACTAATTTTGCTGTAGAGCATAAGGTTAAGAACGCAAGTGCCCTGGTGACAAGCAGATCTGTGTTTGAGTCCTGGTACTGCTGGTTACTAACCCTGCGACCTTGAGCAAGTTAACTGGCGTCACTAAAGCTTCGGTTTCCTGTTCTGTGAAATGGAGACAAGAATAGAACCCTCCTCATAGGTTAAGAGTATTAAATTAGACATATTGCGTCCTTAGCAGAGTTCCTAGCACACCAAGTTTTCACGCACATGTAATTGTTTTTATTACTGCTATACAACATTTGACAGTGTCTGTTAGAAATTGTGCATAAAGACTGCATTAAGAGAAGTAGGGGGAAGTTCCAGAGAATTGTGTGCTAAAGAAAGGTCACTTTTCCATTTTTAACCTACTTGAACCAAGGTGGGAAAAATCATGTGGTTATTAGCCATACAAGAGCTATTGAGGTCTTATTTCTGGATGGAGATGGAAATAACTAGGAGGATAAAGGATGTAATGCCGTCCATTAGACCTGCATATACACATATATACATATATAAACAAACTAATCTAAAATGTCAATCAATAAAAAGATATAAAACATTCATCCTAGAGAAGCAAATTGGAAGCATTCCAAATGTAGATAATTCTATTTTATGATATAAATATTTCCTCTTGGGTTTTCGTGTGACACAAGAAGAAATTAATAGCATTTATTGAAGGTGAGACCAGGAACCTTGGCAAAAGCATGGTGCAAACAGAATTTTCTCACAGGGATTCAAAAGAAAAGGTCGGTTGAGGAAGGTTATTAGTTGTCCAATCAGCATTTTCCCTGAGAGAAAACATAAAAATGTGAATTCTTGTGTTAACAATTGTGCTGTTTATTTAAAGATTGTTCCAAAGTATTTTTTTTTTTTTTGGAGGATGATTGGCCCTGCATGAACATCTGTTGCCAATCTTCCTGTTTTTTCTTTTTTTCTCCCCAGAGCCCCAGTACATAGTTGTATATCATAGTTGTAGAGCAAAGTATTTTTTTAATTTAATTCACATTTGCTATATCCATACCCTTGTGCTTCTCTGAATTAGGAACTCCAGGTTCAATACTTTTCAGATAACTTGGTTTTGAATGATAACCTCCCACAAAACAGGGATGCTGCAAACATTAAGGACACTGTCTATCCATAAGTGAAAAATCAACAAAAGAGGCTTTCCCCACCCCCAACCTTCTTAAATAATCCCAGTGAATATTCTTTTTGTTTCTAAGTGTGTTTATATAGTATCTATTACCACTGTAAATTATTGGCTTATTCATAGCTCTTTATGAAATTGTGCTGAACTAATTAGACCTTCTTAATTATGAAGACCTCCGATATAGTTGGCCAGTTAATATTTGAATTTTGTATGTCTATGATGATTTCTGTGTAGATTGAATGACCTAAAAGATAGAAATTTGTCTTACTTTTACATACCTAGATTATAACTAAGAGCTTTTGTAACCAATGCTAAGGTATCAGAGTAATTATTTTTCTACATCTCCCTTTTATATGCTTTGACATACATACATTATCTCCAGAGAAACAAACCTCATGACATAAATTGATACAGTCAAGCAGTCAGCATGACCAGAATCCTCACAAGATTCTTTGGAGGACATTCTGTGTTCCTTGATTCTATGCAATAGAGGTACAACTAGTGTACTCAGGAAAGTCCTATAATGTGCCTCTTAATCGTCATTATTTACTCATTCACGAGGAGAACCATGGCCTTGCTCATTTCCCACTGGCAAAAGCCTTCTCAGTTTTCCCTTTACAGTTAAAAATTTAGTCCCTCTCTTGAATGGACTCATGAGAAATGAGGAGAACAGAAGTTGACTAATGAAGGAAACTATGGATATCAATTCCAAGGAATTCAATGAAATTGCAAAAGCCGAGAATTATTGAGAAGGGTCTGTTCGTAGCCAAGTGTTAATAATCAAGAAAATCTCCCGGGCTTTTAATTAAACAGCTCTTAATGTTTCATCCTCTCTGCCACATCTTCCTTAACAGAGCTGTGATGATGTCAATATTTGGGATAAATCTCTCCATGCCTCAAATGTTCAACTCTCATAATTCACTCTCATTTCCCTAATCCTAAATACATTTAATCGTTGCTCATCCTTAATACAAATATTTCATTTAATCTGAATTATACATTACATTTTCTAGATGTCTATATTTCCTTCTTTATGTCTCCTGAATCACCAAATGTGTGTAGAATAATTTGTCAAGTAAGTGCCTAATGTGTGACAAATTCGTTCTGTAAAAACAAGGAAAAATGGAGGTAAGGATCTTAGTGCTGAATTAGGGAAGAGAACATGCCTGTTGTACCAAAGAAGTTTAGATCTATGTATCCTTTTCCAAGTAGCAGCAGGCAGAAGGAGCTTCTGTTGTTTGGACCTTATTTCTTTAATTTATGATTAGTAATGTGGACTCTCAATATCAGGGTGTCAGATTGATACTGAATCTCTTAATCTCAAATTCGTGTGCCCGATGCGCAATAAGCCAAACACTGAGACATCGGTGCTTAGAGATAGAGAAAGATTGATTCGAATTGGCCAAAATGAGTAGGTGGGAGCCTGGTTGCTCAAATCTGTCTCTCCAAGAACAGAAAGCAGGGGGGTTTTATGGAACTAAGGGGGTTGGCAGGAGGAGCTTCAGGGAAACAAAGGGGGTCATAAGCCCCTGGGCAATCTGACTTCTGGGCTTCAAGGGCTGCTGTGGAGCGCCAGCCATCCAGTGATCGCAACCTCCCCGAAGGCATTCTCTTTCTTCTGCAAAACAAGCTCACAAATCCTCTGGAAAACAAGCTCGCAACTCCTTGAGACCCCTGAGTCACCCCTCAAGTTAAACAGGAAAACAGCAAATTGGTTTAATATCTACAGTAACCTTCAGGTACCAAGCTTCAAGATGCTTGGAGGATTATAGTATTTTAACACATTCTTCGAAATCTCTTAGTTTTTCTAAATCCAGTGTTGTATCTCATTTGATTATCAAAACAAATTTTTGGAAGCTCAAACTATCGATTAAGAAAAGTCTGGTTTGCTGTATTCAAAATTCTATTTTAACAACTAAGCTGGTTCTTTTGTTTGCCCTGCCTCCACCTGCCCCAGCCCACATCCATTCTTCTCCACACTTCTCTGTCCTGCTCTTGCTCCTCCGATCTCGGGACCTGAGCTCCCTTACTTTCAGCTTTACAGGGGATCTAGCCAATGTGAGGTCTTGCTGGAGATCAGAGCATGGAGGGAGAGAGAAATCGGACAATTTACAGCCCTCATTCCCACGCCTAACCCTTGTTCAGGTTCTGGAATTGGCTGATTTTCTCTCCTGCCGCAATTCCTGTCCTGTCTTGCAGCATTAATTCCTAGCTCCACCTCTCAACAGGTCCCCAGTAACTGTGGTCCCTCTCTCTCCCTTCCCACTAGAGTAGGGGGGACCAACCACTGTGGCTACACTCCTTGATGCTTTACAGGCTTTGCATCTCTTGACCCTCCTACGCCTGTATAAACAATCCCTTTCTTTTTTTTTAAAGATTTTATTTATTTATTTTTTCCCCCCAAAGCCCCAGTAGATAGTTCTATGTCATAGCTGCACATCCCTCTAGTTGCTGTATGTGGGATTCGGCCTCCGGATGGACGGAGAAGTGGTGCCTCGGTGCGCGCCCGGGATCCGAACCCGGGCCACCAGCATCGGAGCGCGTGCACTTAACCACCAAGCCACGGGGCCAGCCCTAAACAATCCCTTTCTTTAATCCTCTTCAGTTAAACCATTTTGATTGTGCCATCTGTTTCTTACTAGACCCTGACTGATATAGCAAGTACAACTTGCTGTAGTCAGGACATATATTGTTTGTTACATAGATTTTGCTGGTGGTGATACCTTCAAGTTTGGGGACATTTACATTTGTTTCACTCTTTCCTCGTTACTGACTATGTCTTATTTATCTTTGCCTTTCTGAGTCTAGATCAACTCTTAGCACATTGTGTCTTTCAGAGGGTGTGTTAAGGAAATCTTTGTTCAGTTGAACTGAATTGAATTCACACTGAATTCTCTTATTTTTATTGCATCAGACACCATGAGTAGTAATGCTAAGCTGGAGACAGATTATTGAGTGACGATTTGCCCACATAACACTAAAATAGTCATTTATATAATCACGTTGCACTTTATTTCTCCTTTTTCATTTATGTGATTTACCTTAGTTATTCCCATGCAGAAATCTAATTAATGAGTCTTTTAAATTAGAAATAGCTGCCTCTAATAATATTTTATTAGAGCCATTTATTCTTTATTACTTTATGCAAAGATTATGGTTGTCATTTTATAATGTGGGAAAACACTTTTTAAAATTGTTGTTGAATTAAGGTAATTATTGGGTCAATTTATATAATCAGGATTCCAGGTCAAATGGAAGTTACTCTAAGTGAGGAAAATAATTGATTATTTTGACCAGTATTAATAATTTGGAGAAGAAAATCATTATAAAAATTTAATACTTTTAAAAAATAGTTATGTATGATCTATAATGATGCTTTGTGGTTTTATGCCTCACTGAATCTTGGCTGCTTTTGCAAGGCACATGCATTATAATGAGCTGCTGTGTGAAATGACTAATGTTGTGAGTACACATCGCATTTAATTGATGTAGCCACATGTCTGAAATAAATGTTCCTTGTACTGTCAAGTGTAAACCTCCCTAGATTCTTCAATGTGCACTGCCCACATCTGAGTGTGAAAGTAGGAATCTGAAAAGTGCAAGTTCTGCTAAGAGGGCTGTGAATGTTCCCTTCTTTGTATTTCTTCTTCCACGTATTACTTATGGGTTGTTTTTATTCTGGTAAATCATCTCTGTAGGGAGGCATAAATAATCTTCTTCTTTCACTGCTAAAGCCTGCCCTTCCTCCTCCGTGGTCTCAGTTGATTTTTACATCCGCATATGTCTAGTTTATTGAGAAGGCTCAGCTCAGTGGGGAACAAACATGAAATGGTTTTATTTTTCTACCAGGCTTTGCTCCCCTATTGTGTATGTCAAATTCCTTTTCCCAGCTGGGTAGCAGATCCCTTAACGACATCCTAGGCAGATACCATAACTCTCAAGTCATTTCCCATTACTCAAATTCTGTCCGGTTGAAAATTCCAATCTCATTTCTTTTACAAAACTTTCCCTTCCAGCATCATAGGCCAGGCTCGGAGCTCCCTGATCCACGGGGAGGAGGTGTGGTTTGCTAATCTGTTTCTCCTACCCATTCCTCACTTCGGAGCCCAGGAGAGGCTTGGTTTGCTGGCCTGTGGACACTTTCTTCCTCTCCCTTTTCCTGGTGTGCTGAGATGGGGAGAAAGAAAAAGAATACAGAACAGTTGTCCCTTACCTGACTGGAGCTGTTGTAATTTTCTCTTTGTTGATTACTGCTGCTTCCCAGGCTCTCACTCTCTTGCTAGTTGCATAGCTGGCCTTCTCATGGGGGGCACGCATGAGTTTCTTAGAGGGCTGTGTGGGAGGTGTCCCTTCTGCGCAATCTCCTGAGCCTCATCCTGTTCATGTACCCCATAGCCTCTTGCTACTTGACACCCTTCACCAGGCTAGCAGCCCTTTTCTGTGGGGTGCTGGTAAGGTGGTTCCAGTCCAACTCTCTTGCAAGATGCCCATTTCACTATGGGAACCAAATACTGGAAGTACAAGTTGCAATACGGAAATCACCTCCCTCTGCCTTTTGTCATTTGTCAAGTTGCTTTCCCTTTGCTTCAACACAGGGAAGATGAGGAATACCCTGCACCAAGGGAAACCAATGAGGTGCTAGAATTCCAGTATCTATTAGGGGTTCTCTCAGATCCCTCTTATTTAACTTGTTTGACTGGGGTAAGATTTTACTTCCCATTAGGCCAACAATCGATGGCAAGAATCTGTGGCTCTTGATGACCTCTCCCCTCTCTCTTTTCCCAATTTTTTTTTTTTTAATAGACAAGTAAGGGAAGTCAGGAGGTTAGAGTGATGTTTGGGGATGGTGGGGTTACTTCAACTGCCTTGGAAAGCTCTGAAGATGAAGATCCCTTATCGTTGGCAGTTCTCTTTAGAATATGGGCTACTTACATTCTTTCTGTTCTTAGCATTAAGCATTAATCACCAATTTGGAACAATAGGGAAAGTCCCATTTGAGATCCTGTTACCTGTTCTTTCATATTCCCGCGGGCAGAGGCACCAGAGAGAGATGTTAGAAAGAGTAACGTGAAATAACAGAACTATATCCCTTTTCTAGAATCTCTCCAATCTAACTCCTATCGCCCCTCACCTCCACTTAGGGGATTCTGTTACCCACATCAGTAGAAAGAGCCCTGGGAGGGAAACTGTCACTCGGCTTCTAGTCTGATCTAGTCTGATGGCTGCAGAGCTCAGCCGTTCACTGTGACTTCTCTCTTTCCTGCCTTAGGTAATCCATCTTGGGGAATGCAGATGGACCTACCTGCCCCTACTTATCTTGCAGGGTTGTTGGAAGACAAATGAGATAATATTTGAAAACGCTTTGGATGAAATGTAATGTTTAAATCTAGGGCAGCATTATATATGAGACACCATCTTAATCATTCTTCCACCTGCTACAAGATGAGATCTCCCCGTGCTGTTCTCCCCATGCTGTTCTCAATGTAGTGGAAAGATCCCTGGACTCAACGAGTTTTGAAATCCTGGTTCTGCTTGGTTTTGAGCACTAACTGACTTTATTTCTTTAGGCAAGTTATGCCATCTCTTTACATTTACTTCCTTATCGAAAAGGGGTGCAGCAGAATAATAATATTATTTACCCCTTGAAGGCACTGTGAGGGTCAAACAATACAATGGATAAAAATAGTCTGTGAGACATGAAACCTATTTTGAAATATATCTGAGTGTCTCTGCATGAATATATACACATATAAAATAATATAGCTCACAATAATGGTATATAGTATGTCCTTATACCTTTCCATATGCACACATACATGTCATGTATATCCCTTCTATTTATGTTAATTGTATAGCACAATTGGAGGAACAGCCCTTGAAGTTTTCTTAAATTGATATATACAAATGAAACAGACAATTTACTGCAACTCATTCTCTCACAGGTAACTGAAATTGATTCTAAGCTCTGTCTCTTTTTGTACCTCCCTCTGGTGATGGCATTTAGACTACAGCATGGCCAAAAGGCATTTAGAGGATAAAAGAACTACAGGGAGTTCACAGACTTATCTGCATTTGTAGTTAAATTACTTTAACCCCTCACACGTTCTGTAAACTATACTTTCTTCATTTTGCTTATTTTACCTTTTTGTTAAATATCTAATCATCATGTTCTTACCCTTATAATTGATTTCTTTCTCTTCTGACTTTACTAATTCCCAATTTGGACCTATATACTTTTTTTTTTTTTGGAGGGAAAGATTTATCCTGAGCTAACATCTGTTGCCAAGCTTCCTGTTTCTTTTTTTTTTCTCGCCAAAGCCCCCTAGTACATGGTTGTATATCCTAATTGTAAGTTCTTCTAGTTCTTCTATGTGAGCTACTGCCACAGCATGGCAACTGAGAGACAGGTGGTGTGGCTCCGTGACCGGGAAGTGAACCCGGGTTGCCGAAGTGGTGAGAGTGCCAAACCTTAACCTCTAGACCATCAGGTCTGGCTGGGACCTATATACTTTTTTTTGTCTGTGTGTGAGGAAGATCAGCCCTGAGCTAACATCCGATGCCAATCCTCCTCTTTTTGCTGAGGAAGATTGGCCCTAGGCTAACATCTGTGCCTGTCTTCCTCTACTTTGTATGGGATGCCACCACAGCATGTCTTGACAACTGGTGCGTTGGTGCACGCACGGGATCCGAACCTGCAAACCCTTGGGCCACCAACGCAGAGCACGTGAACTTAACCGCTAAGCCACCGGGCCGACCCCTGGGACCTATATACTTTTTAATTGTGTTAATTACTCCAACCTCCCCACACCCCACCTCCATTGAAGATTTTGATAGAATTTGTGCAGGACATCGTATCCTGTTTTCTCTCTCTCTTTCTTTCTACCATCTCTATGTGGTGTTTCTTTAAATCAGCCTTGCTAAAGCACAATTACCCTTGGGTAACATAGTTATTCCTTAGGCCAAATTGGGTCATCATCAGGTGCTGCCTCAGAGAAAGGTGTTATAAGAAGCTAACAAATAGGAATGATATATTTGCTTTACATCTTCTTCTTCTTTTTTTTTTTTTGATGAGCTACTCCTTGTTCCTCGCACATGCACTGTACTTTCTGAAGTGGCTTTTGAGTTTGCTCTGTCTGAGCTGCTATTCTCCCACCCACTCGCCCCCATCTTTTACCTCCATTGAAATAATATTCCACTTCATGGTCAGCTTAGACATTCTCAGGCCAACCTCCTAACGCTGCAGTTATTAGAGATTTCTCTATCCTCTAAACTCCCATAGCATCTGTGCCATGTTTATATCACCTGCCACCCTTTGTGGTTATTTGTGTATATGTTTTTCTTTGACATTAGTGTGTGTGCTTCTCATGGGCGTGTTGTGTTTACTGTTAGAGTCCCCCCATCACCAAGCGTAATACCTTAAACAAAATAAATATGAAACAAATGTCTGTTGACATAATGGATTTATAATATAGTTCGTAATGTTGATACACATTTATAAAATTATTTTATTCATTGTCTTGTCCACTACTATTTATCTTCGACTGTGAGAGGTGACAACATACAGCCGTGAATAAGGCATAAATGTTCATTGCTCTCACAGAACTTGCAGAGGAGTCAGAGAGACACAAACCAACCAACAGATACATAATATAATTACAAGCTGCAATCAAATGCTGAGAAGAAATAGGATTTTGAGAGATTAACAGGAGGGAATTTAATTTTATAAAGGATAATTAGGGAAAGCGTCTTTAAGTAGGTGATATTCAATTGGAAACTTGAAGGAAGTCCCTCAGCATATACATCCACTTATATCTCATTGAAGTCTAGCAGACAACTCTAACTAGAAGGCAAGCTGGGAAAATTGCCAAAGCTAGCAGAATTGGGGTGGTGCTAGTAAGGAAGAAGTGGCAAATTAACAAGAGATGGGCAAATAGCAGTGCCTGTCCCATCTACCAAAAGTATTCATGTCCTTTGTTAGAGATTAGGCTGGGATGCAGGTAAAGTCAGCTCATGCAAGGTCTTAAAGATATTTTAATTTAATTTCATCTGACTTAGGAAACCACTGAATGGCTTTAAGTAGGGAAGAGACATAATTCTATTTGTATTTTTAAGTGATCACACTAGCTACTATGTGGAATTTGGACTAAAGGAGGTTATAGGTAGGCAAAAGAAGAGACGATGGTGGCTGGACCAGCATACTGGCAATGGAATGCAGAGAAGTGGTTGTATTTTAAATATACTTGGGACACAAAATCAACTAGGCTTAGTGAACAATAGGTTAAAGTAGTTGAGGTAAAGAGAAAGCATCAAGGATGACACCCAAAGGATGTACACAAAATAACACACAGAAAAACTGTATAAAATAACAACTACATAGATATGTATATATAAGTATTTATGTGCAAACTCAGCTCCTACTAGGAAGGTACTAGTACAGATTTTGAGTCACTTTGGTAGATTTTTGAAACTATTTGCATGGCTATTGGAATCTACTTTTTCACTTAATATTTTGCAAATGATAATCACTTTTTTGTGAATTGATGTAATTAAAAGGCATTCCATCATTGTAGTCACCGTAATCATCATCTTCAACTGTTATCTAAAATTATGTTTTCCTTTCCTGCAGTGTGTAGATCTCTGACCCGGATCCTGTGGGATTTGCAGAATTAACATAGACATTATCCCAGCCCTGAAATGACCTAAATTCTTCAAAGCCTACGGAGGGATTTTGGCATTAATTATTTTCAATGTTTCAGTAACTACACTTGGCTCTGCAATAGGAAGTAGTCCTTGAAGATAAAAATGTCTGAGATGTATTCTCAGGGTGCCTTTCTGTGAATTTCCCAAGTTTCAAATATGTTTGCTTCTGTAATGATGACTTTGAAATACCTTGACTGTTGACATCTTTCTATGCAGCACAAAAGAGCAGATAGTTTTAGATGACCAGCTGCTTCTCAGGGACAAGACAAAGTACAGAATATTGTTAAAAATCGTAAGAGACCAAATTTTATAATTTGACCCTATTTTTGTATCTGCTAGGTTGGCTGTTCATTCACCCTTCTAGACAGTGGCCTTTGAAATTATTCATCTTAATAACCTGTATGTGTGTAATATGCTTATATTAACATTACAGTCAGGATTCATATATGTGTTATCAGAATCCTGATCTCAGGGTCTCTGATGGGGGCGATTTTACGGTTAAAATTACCTAAAATAACATTTCCTTTAGTATTTCGTTAAAAACCCCTCTTGTATATGAAATTTAACTCAAAAGGAAACATACTGTGACATTCTAGTATAATTTTTAAAGATTTGAAGTTCTTTCTACAACAAATGCTACATAGTAATAGTTATCACAAGTTCCGTTTTTTAAAATGGGCATAAAAGCCAAACCTAGAAAAAATGGAATTAAAGTTCAGCTTGACCGAATAAACTTTGACATGAAAAAGAATTTCCTGCCCAAAAAGGTTATTTTAACTCTACAATAAGTTATTAAAGTAGGTTGTGGGATACCAAGACCTAGAGATCCTTGAAAAAATTGAATCAGAAAGGCACAAAGCATTAAACTCAAGTAGACACAATTAAGGTAGTATTTTTGAATTAATGTCTCTCAACATTATTTATTGATGATGGTGGCAAAGAAGAAGAGAAAGATACTTAATATGCTTTGGAAAACATACAGAATTTATTATTTGTTAAAAGGTTTAATAATTTTGGCATTTTTACCACTTCGGTTTTTATTTACTACAGTCAATGAGAATAAAGGAATTTGGGTAGGTGAAAATGGGAAGATTTCTAGATGGTAAACATGCAAGAATAGCTGAATGAGGGAACAACTGGGAAATGTAAACTGGTAATAGAACCATAATCAAACAGTCTTCAATAAGCACTTAAATTCTAGGCATTTGTAATTATTTATTTAATCTTCATAACAACAACGTGGGGGGTACTATTATTACCAAGACTCTTTTTACAAATGAGGGAACCAATGCGTGGTTAGATTCAGTGTGTGGCCCAAGGTTGCACAGCTGGTTGCTAGCAGAGCTGGGATTTACTCAAGCAGGCTGGTTCCAGAGCCTGTTCTTCACCAGTGTTCTTTACAGCCTCTTCAACAAAGGTAAGAAAGAGTTCTGTAGCTGGAATCTTGAAGATTATTTCCCAGCACAATGGACGATATGATACCAGCGTGTGGAGTGGTGTGACAACGCCAGCAATAGCTACTATATGAAGCCCTTCAGAAGGCTAATGACACTCAGCTGGGATCCTTTTCTGAGGGATCTGAACTGATTTTTCCAATTCCAGTCAGACCCGCCATTGCAGTCAATAGGTCAGAATGGTCACTTAGTTGTGGATGTTGTCTGGAAAGGCAAGATCACTTGCTTAGATTGGTTGCTCCAACAAATAGGGGCTTTCAGGTGGCTCTCAAGTAGCCTTCAAACCACTCTTCACTTGAGACACAGTAATTCTGTGACTAGGTATAGACGTGAGGCATTTTGAAGCATACAGCTTCCCAGGCCGGCCACTGAAGCTTTTGAGGCATAGGGATATGCATTGCTAACAAGTGCTCTAGGTGAGTCTCATAAACAAGGGAGTTTGGGAGATTCTGTTCAACATGGTTCTCAACTTTGACTCTGTATTGGAATCATCTGGGAGATTTAAAAAGCACTTGTGTCTTGATCCTACTTCCAGATATTCTAATTTAATTGGTCCAGGTGCAGCCTGGGCCTGAGCAGATTTTTAAAAGCTCCCCAACAGATTCTAATGTGCACCCAAATTTGAGAATCCCTGCTCAAGAACAGTGCTGCTTAGCCAGTGGTACCTGCACAACATTGTGCTGGAAATTGAGAAAGGATTTCAATCTATTGAGATTTGAGCCCTTGGAGAAGAGACTGGGTATGCTTGGTGAGGCAGATGTGGCTCGTCCCCTTTGTTTATCCATGAGTAACCTTTACTCTTTACTACAATGCACCCTATAAATATTATCATTTTCTAGGTCTGTCATGATGTAAAACAGAATGGCATGTGTAGCCCCAGAGTAGGGCATCTGGATTTTTTTTTTTTTAAACTCTCCAGATAATTGTAATGTTCAGGCAGGATCACCACTCAATTTCCTAAAATTTCTTTGCAGCATTTTATTTTTGTATGGGTTATAAAATTGCAAGAGATCTAAATGCCCATTAACATAAAATGAATAAATAAATTGTATATTCACACCCTTAAAGCAGTTAAAAGTGAATGAACTCAACATAATATTGTAAAAAACAAGACATTTTTAAATAAAAACTTATAGATGCACATGTTTATTAAAGAGGTAAAACGTATGGGAAAAATAGAAACTAAAGTTAGGGCAGTTATTATTTTTGGAATTGGAGGAAGAGAAAGGGGATCAAGAGAGAGCACACAAAAGCCTTACTCTGTTTCTTTATCTACATCTTTCTTTAAAAGTAGAACTAAAGCGAATATGGCAAAATGCTATGATTAGATTAATGATATTTGTTTTATCATGTTATATTATTCTCTCTCATTGTCTATGCATTTGACATTAGTTACATATTAGTTAAGAGGTCAGGAAATAAGAATTACTATAGACCAAAGTACAAAATCATAAAATGCTAGTGTAGAAAAGATCACAAAAATTATCGTATTCAATACCCATATTATGTTCATGAATATGACGGCATTCCTAGAGGAAGGTGAGGTCTTTTCCCCATACTCATAGATCACATTGTTTTTGAGGTTTGTCTGAAGAGAAAGAGAAGGCTTGACTGCTGCCTGTCCTCACTCTTTCCCTGGTAACTTTTGAATCTCCTTTGTGTTGTTATATAAAGATTCTCTGTGCAAAAAAGTAATTGCTTTCCTTAGGTGAGAAGGTCATGACTTTTCATAGTAGATAAGAATATGGGTTTAATAAGTAACTGACCAAATGTAATTTAGTTTCTGTGAAACATGCCTGTGCATACCTCTGTCTCCATAGTTATGATTATGTGTTCAGTGAGCGTCAGTTAGGATGTGGACATTGTACAGAAGCATAGCATTGGCACGGTTTCTATTTGTTAGACTTCAAAATAATGAATGGTCTATAAGCACGAATCAATGACCTCTAGCATCACCTTTGTCCCTAAGGGTACATTCTGTTGAAAACAAAGGAAATCAAAATTGCATCTCATTTAACCTCCTAACTTCTCGCTACTGTCTAGGTGTAGTAGATTATATATGCCCACAAATTCTTTGCAGCTACTCCTACAAAGAGACGGAGTCTATTTCCCCACCCTTTGAATCTGGCCTTTCCTTGTGACTTACTTTGTCCTGCAGAATGCAGCAAAAGTGACATAATGGGACTTCTGAACCTCTATTTCTAGAAGCCATACAACTTCTACTTTTGCCCTCTTAGAATACTTTCGGCATCATGTAAAAAGCCCAGATGAAAGATTGCATGGGAAGAGAGTCTGAAATGTTACAGCTGGTCCAGCCATCCTAGCTGAGGCCCCAGGCACTTAAGTGAGGCAATTTTAGAACACCTAGCCCCAGCCTCGCCACTAGCTGACTGCACCCCATGAGTGAGCCCAGATGAGATGAACAGAACTGCTCAAATGACTCACAGAATCATAAGGAATAATACATCATTACTGTTTTTGCCACTAAGTATCAAGATGATTTGTTATGCAGAAATAGGTGACTGATACACTAGGTTTATATTAGCTGGGTATGTTTAACTTGATTCTCTAAACTCTGGAGTGTGCGCAAGCAGAATTTCCCATTCATGTAATAGAATGGAAAGTAAACCCAAAATAAAGATCATTCCAATGAAGGATTGGACCTCTCTGAGTTACAGTTTCCTATGGTAAAGTGAGGGCATTGGATTAAATGAGTTTAAAATCTTTATTTGCTCTGTCTTCCATAATCACAGTTCATTTTGATAGTTGGATTCTCTGGAAGATTTGGAATCCATGATTCTAATTATCTTCTTTGTCCTCTACCTGAATTGTTCCTGCCAGCTTATTTCTTCAGTGTCCAGGATAGATAAAAGATACAAAATGGAGATGGATGAGAACTCCAAATATATGAGGAGAAAAGAACCCTCCTACTCTGCTTTTCCTTTGAAAATCTTGTTCCTCCTACATATAGATGGGCTGTGCTCATACAAACATGTTCTGAATTGCCACATGGTTATAGGATGAAAAGCCGCTGGCATAGTCAGAAAGATGATTTATGCAAGGTGTCTGCATCCCGCTGAATTTTTAGATGTAAGAGTCAGCGTGCACATTTGCTGAGTCCATGTCCCAAGGCTCTAAGAAGGCTTGTCGCACATGTTACCCAATATGCTGGATTAAAGGCAGATTGTGACCTTGCTGTTGAGATTTGTCTATTTAGGTTGATTTTGGCTGTTGTGTTCCAGGTCTCTGCAGCAGACTGGTCATGTGCGTTTGCCTTGAGTTCTTGTGTGCTTGCTGGATATTTTGGGTTTTGCTCCATGACCTTGGGTGGCACTATGTCAATGAAATCACCCATGGAGAAATGACTTAGACTATCAAGAGTAGTTGAACAAAATTTTGCTTAGCATTGGAAAGAAATTGATGAAGAAAAAAGGCTTAGAGTTTTGGAGCCAGAAGGCAGTTTAGAAACCATTTAGTGAGGAAAGTGGAACTCATAGAGCAAGGGGATATGCTCAAAGTCACGAAGCTAGTTAATGGTATTCTGTGCAATTTAAAAATGAACACTCTATACTATTCTTGCATTCTGTTAGAAATCAGAGAATGATCTAGCTGTGATATTATGGCCAGTGCGTCAGGAATGCCGAATATTCCTTTGCACAGTATTTACCCTCAAGAACATGGACATGGATGTCTGAGCAAAGGCCATAATCAGATAATCCTGGTTGCACAGTATTTACTCTCAAGAACATGGACATGGATGTCTGAGCAAAGGCAGTAATCAGATAATCCTGGTGCACTTGAATATGCACGTGTGTGTGTATATAAACAAATATACATATATGTATGTGTATATATATCTATATATCTCTAAAGAATGTATATAGATACATATATATGTAGATATAGTTACCTCTATCTATTTATATACAGAAAGAGAGAGAGAGAGAGGAGTTTGCCCAGGGCAGTGATTCAACCTCCTTGCCACATGGAAGGAATAGAGAGCATGAAGAGAGAATTGCTTATGCTGACTTTTAAACTCTCTGAAAGCTCCAGTTGTACAGAACATGCTCCAGTGAATGTCCTGCAGTCTGACCAGCTAGATCACTCTCTCTTAGGGGAATGGAGATTTCTCCTCTTTTCCTGACTTAGCCTTTAGGAAAATTAAGGCGAAGAACCTGGAGTTCCCCCTAGAGGCTAATATTTATACACTCGACTTAAAAAACCCTGTATTATAAGGATGGTAGTGTTTTTAAAGTCTTGACAATTCCCTAATGAATATATTAGCATGATCTCTATTCATTACCTTTATAAATTTTAACAGGATGAAGGTAGAATATTTACAATTACCTTATTAGTTAAAGATTGAAGACATAGATATTGTTTCTTTTATGATGGACATTTAAAAAATACATTTAGTGACTTCTTTTAACATGTGCCTGGTGGTAGCAGACTTGGGTTCTGTGATCCAAGGTATCAGATAATCTCCAAAGTCAAATGAATAGGGGTTTAGTTATCTGAGTAGTGAGCTGGGAAAACACCACCCTATGTTTCTAAGCTACTCTAATCGTAACTGAATAGGCCACTTGTCATCAGCTAAACCTTCCATGGCTAATATGGCACATCACTGTTGTAGGATGTTGCCTCTCATGCAGCAGGCTGTATTCAGCCACAAGCAGAGGCAACTCAGATGCTGTCATTTAACATTAGTTTCTCAATGGAAAATCCTGATAATGTTGAGGCTATAAAAATGGGGAGTTGCTCTTTCATAAGTGTTTAATTAATTGACAGCAATTAAGAGAGCTGGAAGAGTTTCTTTTGTTTTCTCACTTCTTACTTTATTTTCCGGTAATGATGATTGAGAAGCCACCAAAAGGGAGTTGAAGGCTGATCCTATTGAATTAGCAGGTGAATTTGTTCAATTCCTGATGAGACATGTGAACATATGGCTTGCGAATATTTTCCATGGTGGAAAAGTAATATCTTTTTCTCTATATATATCTGTAAGGGTAGAAATTTCATTTTCATATCATATAGAATAGGTATTTTAATATATTTATGTAGCATAGGTACTATAGATGTGATTCTACCTTTAATCTATTTTTCCTGTGTTTCAGTCCTGAGGACCTAGAAAGAAATGAGGGAAGAACAACAAAAGTTGATGTATTTGCTTTTGTAGTTTCTCTTTTCACTATTTTGTTGTTGTTGTCTTAATGCTGCCAATTGTGGAAGAAGGCCGTTGGGAAGTGTTTGTGGTGCTTGCTTCAATTTGATTAGGCTTTGCTGCCAGGGCCTCCAGTTGTACCGTAAAGGAATTCCTGTGATTTACAGAACACAAAGCAGCCTTTAGAAACACATTCACTGAGCAGACAGGAGGAAAAAACATACCATTTGGCCAAGAAGAGTAAGGAAGCCCATGTCTGGAAAATCTTGCTGAACACACCACCAGGAAATACTCTTTACTTTCATTTTAAACAGCACCTTCCAAGATCTGTTTTCATATTTATAGAATATCTGGCAGCAAGCAAATGTAATGCTGAGAGCTATGTTTTATTTAGTATTTTGCTTTTGCTTTTTAAATTCCACTTTTAAAATTGTATAGAAAATAATGAGCTCATAAGTATGGTTTTGACATTTTTCAATGGGCTCAAATTTAATGGATCATGACTATTTACTATACCACAGGAATAAAAATACATGTTAACCCAACCTCTTAAAACTATTAGAATGGATTGAAATTGAAGAACTTTTATGTAAAAATTAACCTGAGGCTTTGTACAAAAGATATGATTTCAATTAGTCATATTCATCTGGGCCACGTTATATACCTTCTACATATGGTTTTTGATTGCACATGTAGAGTATCTATGAGAAATACTTTATTCAGTTTACACATGGAAGCAGTTTCTATGGAAAGAGTGCTAGGATTGGAGTTTGAAGACTGAGTTCAAGTCCCAGATTTTCCTTTCCCAGGGTTAAAATGTTACTTTGTGGACATTTGTAAAATGGGGACAATTGTGCTTGCTCTAACTGCCCCTATAGGGTTATTGAATTAATCAGGTCTCAGTCCAGAGACAGAAACCACACTGGTTATTTGAACATAGATATTGAAGATAAGTGATTAAGTAGGCATAACATTTTTAACAAGGTAAAATTATCACAAAGGTGGCAGCTACAGCAGGTAGTTACCACCTGTAGAGCTGGAGGAGCACAGGGAAGAGTTTGGAATTGTTAAAGCTTAGAACCTTGGAGGAAAGGACCAGTAGAGCTTAAAATTTAGCTCACTGTTGATGAGCTTGGACAAAAAGTCACATAGGCCTGAGACCCACTCTGCAGAGGGAAGGCAAGCAGGTGAGCGCTGGTACCTCTGAGAAGAGTGCATCCTATGGTTGAGGCTCAATGGCTTATGAATAATATGCTTATTCTGCTATGATAAAGTAAGAGTTAGAATGTTAATGGCAGAAGGAGGTAAGGGGTAGGGTGAGAGGAAGTGGGGTGAGAATTTGAATTATGTTAGTATTGGTGATGTGTAAGAGAAACTGATTTAGGTTTTAGTTTTTTATTTTCCCAAAGAAATACTTGGAAAAATGTCACCAAGAAGGGTGATGTTGCATGTTATGCGTTATATGCTCTGATTTGTCTCTAAATTATCTTAGAGAAATGGCAGTTGAAACATGGACACCAGTTATTGAACAGAGAATGTGACAACAATGATTTCACTTTTATTATTTTGTTTAAATAAAGCAAGGGCATATCGTATGTTCTTGACATAACATATCGCTGAACGCTCGGAGGAAGACTAATAGAGTGGGCTGTTCTTAACAGTGGAAAGCAACATACAACCCAAGTTCTTTAGCCTCACATGTCGTGGTAATTTTCTTTCTATGGCTTATTGCATCTGAGAGCATAAGAAGTAGTTTTGATTATAGTGATAACAGTCAGTGTCCTACAGCATGATTATTTTTAGAGTGCATTGAGTATCTTAAAAAAAACCTCTTATTTCTGTCTT
Source organism: Ceratotherium simum simum (assembly GCF_057802395.1). Classification (NCBI taxonomy): domain Eukaryota; kingdom Metazoa; phylum Chordata; class Mammalia; order Perissodactyla; family Rhinocerotidae; genus Ceratotherium; species Ceratotherium simum. The sequence goes on from NC_141911.1 coordinate 41,981,354, forward strand.
ACCTGGAAGAGAATAACCAGATACTCTGGTTAGATAGTGATGAGGATGGCTTTCTTTGTTACAACTTCTCTGACAATATTGATTTCAGGAAGATTTGGAATTATTTGAGCATAAAATTCTTGGCTTGTCTGTTTTTGAACTATAGCTGAAAAATAAAGAAGTGATGTGTGATTCCTTGATTCTTTGGTTGGGGGGGAGGATCTAAAGATGTGATTTTTATAGAGGACAATTCTTGATATTACATTCAGATGGAGTGATTACTATTTTTCCTCATAAAATTTTCTACTTCAGAGAGTATTTTGTTGATCTATAATACATAATAAATCTTTATAAAAAATTTTGTTTTCATGAGTTATTGAAGTTGAAAAAAGGCCTATATTTATTTCATATTTTCAATGAAATATAATATTCCCCTGCCTCTGCAAGAAAATGGAAAAGCTGATCCATGAGATTCTCCTTGTGGCCGAATCACTCTCTGGTTTTAAGCTATTTGCTAAGAAAGTAGTTTGACTTTCATTCTTAGAGGACCATTTAGTGCTAAGCTACTATAAGAAAGTAGATTTTTCTTCCTAAGAATCTAACTTAGAAAGAGAATCCAACAGACAATAGAAAAAATAGCATCCCTTTTATGACATCTTTCTTTTTATCCGTTATTTGGAACATGATTCACAAATGTTTCTTTTATCTTTTGCATATCAGTTGTTTTTATTCTCTGAAGGGAAATAAAAAGAGGTATGTTGAGAATGGGCTACTTCTGTAAAGTCAAAGTTTATATCTAAATTAGGATATATTGCTGATAATGGACCCAAGTTAATTTTTACTCAGATTGTAAATAAAGAGCTATTGCCATAAAATCTTGGCTACTAGGCAGAGTATGTAGCACTAGCTAATAAAGAGCCAAATATGGAAGAAATTTGGAAGAAGAACAGAAAATCTTTCTTTCCAAAGGAGTGTAAAAACAGGAGGGAAATAACATCTGCTCTGTGTTCCTCATTGGCGCTGGCAAGGCTGAGCTGTAAACACCAGCTTCCCAGAGCAGCAGCCTCCAGCTCCCTGCATTGAGCTGGCTGTGAAGTGCATGAAATCACGCTTCCCTCCAGCAGAACAGCTCTTGGGAGTAGGCTCTCACTGAAGTTGATGTGCAGGTTTCTTAGGACCGTGATAAGGCTTTGCTCTGCTAACCTTCTGTGGCTATAGAGGGAAGGACTCTTCCTTCACACTGTACACTTTAGACAGTCATTGCCCTGGGTTGAGCCCATTCTAGTTTGCAGCCCCAGAGCTATGTTACTTTAGATTAGTATGGCACTAAGCTCATATTGAGAAAGATGTTCTTTTATTTCCTTATATCCCAGGTTTGCACTTGTCACTTGTGAGGTTGAGAACCAGAGAATAGAGAAAGGGCCTCTTACATGGCTGATGATTTCCAGTGTCTGCTTAATTGTCTGTGTTAGGAAGAGTTAAAAGGCGGGGCAGGTGGCTGGTACTAGGGCTCCAGAATTAATACGATTTGGGTCCACAATTGACTGGTTTATGATTCTTTCTCTAAGGTAAAATATTCCGGAAATAAAAGATTTGCCTTAAACCAGACCAGACACTAAAGTGGCTGGATGGTGAATGCCTTAACTTCATTAAAATGGCAAAAGTCAACCCATTTTTTATCCTCTGCCAAGAGAATTAATAACAGAGCAATTGATTTAGGGGCTGATGGAAACAAAGGCTTCTTCTCAGTGACCTCTCTGCAGTAGCAGGATTGAGATGGGGCTCTTTACAATGCCTGCTCCTCAGATCTAATGTCCTTGCCCCACCCCACCCCTATGCATATCATAAGCAAAGGCTTCAAAATGGAAAAATATTATTTACAAGATAGAGCTTATAGTTTATCTTTGTTATTGATGTGCATTTTGTCAAAATGTGCGATGTGTGTACAATCTCATGATGGAGCTATGATTTTGTCTTGTAGTTATATGGCAGAGTTTGTGAGTTATCATGTTTATATGTTCTGTCATGTTTCTCTCAATTATAGTTCCCTGACTCCTCCTCTCTCTCTTTCCCTCAGGGTATCATGAAATTGTTGTGACTTAGGATGGGAATATTGAACCTTGAGGTGGGAGCACTGTGCCCCTTGCTACTCTTCATAGGAGATTGTCTCCCTTTTCTGAACCACCTCTGCTGTTATACATGCACCTAAATCTAGAAGAAAATATTCACCTAGGGGACTCTCTCCCCATCTCACAAATGCTTTCATATTTCAGTTTCAGTCTTCTATATTATGATATCATAGAGGTCTCAGGAGAAAAGCTCACATAGAAATTATTTGCTCAGATATTTTAATTAATGGATTACTTGTAATAATGTTTTTAGTGAATTTTAATATTTTTCATTTTGATTTTTCCAGTTTGGAAGTTAGACCAAAATAATAGCATCTTTGCTAGTTCAGCTAAAGGTGAATAAATTAATTTCATTGTGAATTTTTTTGACCTCTGAGGCAGGTGCTCAACCAATATTTACCTAGCTTACTCCAACCTTCGTTTGGTGAGTCAGCCATGATGCAATACTTCGAGTGTTTCATAATGGTAAAAGCTGTACCTTTTCCCTCAGGACACTGGTCAAATAATAATCAGGTAATTGGAATGTATGTAGCACTTTAATCTGAAAAACTAATGCTTACTAGCTCTGAATCTTTAAGATTCTTCTTATGTTACCCCTATTACGCAGTTAGGTGAAGAATTTTGGTCCCAATGGCTGGCACATAGTAAATATTCAGTAAATATTTGTTGACTGTCTATTAAAATTGAAATTAAAGTGATATCAATCTTTTGTTTAAGCACTCATTTGGTTAATTTCAAAAATGTATTATTTACCATATGAACTTGCAACGGAATGGCATTAAATGTGATGAAATCAAATATCATAACTCAATCTTTTCTTCACATTTAAAAGATGTGGTTGCTTATCTAGGCATTTCAAGACCACACAGTAGTTAACAGAGAGGTTACCTCAACATTCTTACAAGGGAGGACTGGGCTATATCTACACAAAGTGAAATGGAAAAGTAAAGCAACTATAGAATTGAGTTAAGCCTGGTATCTTTACCTACTACATCTGGATCAGTCAAGAAAATGAACCTGGTCGATGACAGAGTGGCCGGCTCTACCAGGCCCTATCTTTTATGTCATTTCAAATGGGAAGATCTTCATTTGTGGAACTGGCTCTGCCTCTTAAAATGTCGTTATTCAGCACTTTTATGCCATTGCTACCCAGTATTGCACCTTTATATAAAAATGTTAAAAGAGATGCCAATTTAAGCCAAATATTTCAATTATTTAGATAGTATAGTCTTGATTTACTTAATATTTGTCTTAATTTGATTTTTTTTGCTGAGTTGCTAGAGCCATAATTCCATTTAGGAAAATTTATTTTGCTAAACAGCTCCCAAGCCCTCTGTTTTAATTTTTTAAAAAATATTCTTTATTCCTCTTCAGTTCTTGGCCTTAATTTACACTTTTTGATTATCATTATTTATTCAGATAATATCTCTTACCTCCTTTGTCTATTTGGGTGCTAGTTTGGTTTATAAAAGAGATTTTTATCCTTTCCCATATCATCAATATGTCACTTTTTTCTAGTCTCATTTCAGCTGCTATTATTTCATGTTATTTAATGTTTGAGGATATTTGCCTTTTTGATTTCTTCTATAAGCCTTCTTCTTCCCAAAGTCTCCTTAAATTATGGAGTGATAGAGGGCAAGAGTCAAAAAGAAGAAAAGTGAAATGGAATAAAGCTAATGATCAGTTTATCTTGGAGTTCTAATGCTTGGATTTAATTAGGAAGCCCACAGGGAAGATCTATGTTCTTCTCGTCTTGGAAAGGAGCAAGAGTGTATTATTTATGTTTTAGTTCATAAATTCTTAGGCTGCAGAGACCATGTCTATTTAAATTAAGTGCCCAGCTCAGCATCATGTAAGAAGATGATAACGTCTGATAAATTACAGCTACTTCTGCTGCTTTCTACAATTCCATTTCCTTGTTGTTGTGACCATGTAGGCATGACTTAATGAGTTGCACCTGTATGTCGACATCAGGAAACTGAGGTGAACAGCAGAGATGAAAAACAGTTTACTCAGACTGCCACAATCACGTAGTAAAAAAAAGAAAGATCTAGAAGCCATTTACTCAAAGGTTCATTTACTAGGCTAGGTATATACTGAAGAAGGTGAAGTATTAGCAATTGTAGGGAAAATGGACAATTGTAAGCCCTAAATCTATGTTAGCATAAACCCTCTATTTTCTTTGATTATGCTGGTTCTTTTGATTTTTGGCAAGTTAAATCAAATGTAAATTACTATGACTGTCTTCCTGTGAAGACCACCAGAATTTATGGAACTGGACTATTTAAGTTTGACTTGAATTAAATGAATTATCTACCTCTGCTCAGATTCTACGCTTTCTAATTGATGTGGCTGTAATTCATGTTTCGATGTCCCTTCAAGTGTGTGCTCCAAAAGGCCATGTACTGTATGTGCATTGAGTGATGTAACCATATCCGTTTATCCACACCTGGCATTTGAAAGCCCCCTGTCACACCTCTATGAATGTATGGTATACATTTTTCTCTAAATCTTCTTGTCACTGTTTTTCAAATGCTTTATTTTTCAATAATATTACCCCCACTCTGGCTTTTTTTTTAAATCAGGAAATAATTATCTGATAGTGAATATAAATACTTCTCATCAAGAAATGGCTTCTTTTTCTAGAGATCTGCCACCTTTAGTGTGTCTTGTAACAGAATCTAATTAGTTATAAGTACATCTGCTGCTAAGTAATATCTCTTCTACTAAAGAATAATATTATGACCTTGCACTGCATAGATGCCTTCATAAAGATTTTTTTACTGTGCATATTTCCCCAAATAAAAGTGAGTTAGGTGTACTTTAATGTTATTAAATTGTGAATTTAAGATGTGAATCTAATCTGCTTAGAAATAAGCACAACCAAGCAAGATAGCTTAGAATAATGTAAGGAGAGCTTATAGAGCACTTCCATACAAATCAAATGAGCTGATAGACACCAAGAGAACAATGCTTTATTTTAAAGTATTCCACCTTGAGAAAATATTGTTGTGTACTAACTGACACAAAATGGCAAAAAAGAGTGGAAATTAAGTATTATTTTACATCTTTATGTTTTAAAGAAAAACTATCGACATCTTAAGTGATGTGAGTGTTTATCATATTGTCAAACAAAAATTATGTCCTTGTTCTTGGATGACTGATGAGTGTATTGCTGCAAAAGGAGTTGACTTTCCTGCTCTATCTGATACCGTTTTCTATTCATGTAGACGTACACTTCGTAGAAGTTATGTGATTGTAAACTCTCTGATTGTGCTGAACTACTTGGAAACAGTCATGAAGGAAATAGGAAAACTTGCCATAGCTACAATTCCATGATGATGCCATGCTTTGAGTTGCTAACCCTCATAGTTTGGGTAAAGGGACTAGAAAACATTTTATAGAAAAATATATATAATAAAAAATTTTATAAATATATACACATATGTATATATATTTTTTTCTCCCCTTAGCTTACCTGTTTTACAGCATGGATCTGGTTAGAGTACCTTACTATCAAGGAGACTAATGCTCTCTTTTCCATCTGTAAAGATTTTTCTTATTTCTATGGTTATTTCCCTTTAAATGCATGCTATTCTTTACAAAAGAGGGGGACTATTTTAGAGAGTGTGAATGAATTAAAACTAATTTGTAGCCATTATTAGAAAGACAACCAAAATACACTCAATATTAAAAATGGCTAAATTATGACATCTTGAAAGCACAGGAAATCTCATTGTCAATAAACATTATTAAGTTACAGCTTATTACTTAGGAAAAATGATACTCAATGAGCTTTCTATGGGCTAGAAATGAAATATTAGTATTTATGGTAATTTTATGTTAAATTTCTATAGTGACTTGCCGTTTTCAATGTGCTTTCACATATATTATCCCTTCTGAGCCCCAAACAAACAAACAAAACAAAGGAAAAGAGTAAAGAAAATGGTTCTTCTCTTTTACTAGAGACAAAGAATCAAAGAGATTAAGTGGTTTGACCAAATTTACAATTAACTAGTGGCTGAGCTATCACTAATAACTATTGAACTTCATCAACATTCCAGTTGATGAGGAAGTAAATAAATCAGAATATAAGATAAAGAAAAGTAGGCATGAAAGGCATTTGAAGTTTGGAGCTCCTAGTCAATATTCTGTCCCATCAGCTAGGAACTCTGATTATGGAATTCATATTAAAAAAAACAGGCAAGACTCCAATTCTCCAGTTTAGTGAAAGGCCAATTTACATTAGTTTGATTTATTATGAACTTTCAGGTATTTTTTAAGCCTTCACAGGTATAGGGATTTATGTGAACTAAGAAGCAAAGGATATTCTTATAATCCATTACATAAATGTCCTATATCTCTCTATCCCTTCATCTCTGGAATATCATTATCTTTGTCACTACAAAATATGAAATACACCCCTTAGAATGGGCCATGTAGTCTACTCAGTTCTTGAGATCCCTGGTTAATTTACCAGTTGGGTTATCAATTTCAATGGTTCCTGTTTGAGTGGTTATATTAGAAAGCATTCTGTTTGCTCCATGGGAATAAACTGAGGCCACAAAATTGTTTCACATCAGCTTCTATACTGATAGCATTCAAATTTCTTCTAATTCAGATGTTTGAACTGATGGGATAGAAATGAAATTCTTCATCTTCTCACTGATGATTTTCCTCCTAATGAAATAGGCATGGATGAAATTTTACACTTTTAAGTTAATGATGTTAATTTGTACTTGACACACTTAAAGTACTAGTCATTCTTTGCTTTGCATTCTCCACTAGTAACAGGATTTCTATCCAAATTTCTTTATGATAGCCGTTTCACTTATAAAAATGGTTTATAGAACCTTTGGAACGAGGCCACTAACTATTCTAGCTTTAAAAGCATCCGCATAAGTAATCATCCATTCAGTGTTGGTACTTGCCTTTTATTGGTAATTAAAATGATCTGAAATCAAAATGAGAGTAATAAATAAAGCTCAGTTTCAGAGATCAAGGCAGTAAGCAAGATAGTTCAGACTGCTACTAAGGAACATGAAGGCTTTTTCAGCAAAATTTCTCTATACAAAATGTATGAAGTCTATTTTGAAATTGCTATATAGTATGAAAATGTTCATATTCTTATAAACATTTCCGTGTAATTTAAATTTAACTCCTTGTGAAAATGTGCAACTATTCTTATATTCTGGCAGAAGAGGCCATTGTGTTTCTGGTGCTGCTGAAGCTATTTATAAGATTCTCTACCTTAGAATAGATTCCCTGATCCTCAACAAACACAACTACTAAGAGAAACTGAGTACCTAAGAGCTGAGAGTGTGGGAAAAAGGTGGAGAGGGCTTGAAAGGGCAAGGAGAGGGCGCTCAAGACCATTGCCTTCCATTTCTCAATATTGTTTAGTACTATTCCAAAAATCAGATGTAATAAAATTAAATTTGTCAAGTTCTTGGTTAATCACTAATCTATTTGATTGCGTCTTCACTACCAGCATTAGTAGAACTCACCTCTTCCTCAGGCCTTATCTTATATTCACTCTTCTGAGATTTAACTTTCTAGTATACTAGCAGTAGTAATGTTACTACCAATTTTTGAGAGCTTTCCATGAGCAAGATCCTAGGATGTGAGCTTTGAAAACAGTATTGCATTTAAAGCTCACAACTACTTTGGGAGGTTCTATCATTTCTATTTTACATGTAAGGAATCTGAGGATTAGAGAAGTGTGTAACAAATCATCATAAATTCATCATCTTAAGACATTACATAGTTATTACATCATAATTTCTCTGGGTCGGGACTTGGACTTAGCTGAGTCCTCTGCCCAGGGTCTGCAATCAAGATGTTGGCCTCACTGCAAGGCTGCAATCTCGTCTGGAGGTCCAACTGGAGAAGAATCTATTCTCTTGCTCATTCTAGTTCTTGGCAGAATCCAGTTTCTCATGGCTGTATGACTGTGGTCCCTAGATTCTTGCTAGCTTTTGGCTTCAGGTTGCCTCAGGTCCTAGAGGCTGCCAGCAGTTTCTTGCCTTGTGAGTTTCTCCAACATGGCTATTTATTTCATCAAGAGAACAAGGAGGATCTCTGGCTCCAGTCTGCTAAAAAAGAGTCTTACGTAATGTAATGTAATCACAGGGTGACGTCTTATCACATTTGCCATGTAATATAACAATCACAGGAGTAACATTCTATCACTCTTGCCATATTCTAGGTTAGAGGCAAGTCACAGGTTTTGCCCACACTCAAGGTAAGGAAATTATATAGGACAGGAGTACCAGGGGGCAGAGATCATGAGAGCCACCCTGAGGGCTGTCGTCTGCATTAAGTAAATTAACCAAGGTCACACAGCTACTGGGATTCACAGCTAGATGTTACTGACTTAAATCTCATGTATTAACTACAATATTTTCCCAACTACATAAGGCACAAATTAAGCAAAATACATTTCTATAAGATTATTGTCTACATATACTTCGATAACTTTTTTAAAGTATAAATCAAGTGCTGTAACTTCCACATTTGGGGACTTTCTTAATTCTAATTTACTCCTTAAAATAAAATATGTATGTGTTTTATCACGTCTGTTTAGAAACATAATAAGTGTAGTGTTGAATTAGACACCAAATAGCATTGACATAAATAGACTCACTTTTGCTTTCAACAAAGTAATAAATGGGGTCAAGGGAGAGAGGAAAGTAGCTCTTCCAATCAAAGACTATATTTATATATTCACTAGTAAGCACAGTGGAACTTGTTTCTGGTTAAAAAGTGTAACAATTTTTTTCTTTTGGTGAAGAAGATTGGCTCTGAGCTAACATCTATTGCCAACCTTCCTCTTTTTTTGCTGAGTAAGATTGGCCCTGAGCTAACATCTGTGCCCATCTTCCTCTATTTTGTATGTGGGATGCCTGCCACAGCATGACTTGATGAGCAGTGTGTAGGTCTGTGCCTGGGATCCAAACCTGCGATCCCCAAGCCACCAAAGCAGAGCGCACGAACTTAACCACTATGCCACTGGGCTGGCCCTGTGTAACTTAATTTTTATCGTCATCATCTCTAGTGAAATAATGGCAAATGCATTATGAACTGTCCTCTAAGTTCTTGGAGTATGGTGTTGTAGCTATAAAGTTTTAGCTGTCTAGGCCCTTTTTTAGGACCGGAGATGAAAAACAAAAGATGGACGGTTCTCTTTTTCTCCAGATGGTATTTAAAGACCTATTAGGAAAAGCTCCTCCATGATTTTGTGCCTGCTTCAGGGGCCTTCAGATCACTTCTTATTTAGTCATATCATTGATTGCTAACAGAGGGGAAGCATAAAGCCAGAGGCTTTTGCCTCCTCGCTGGCAGGCCCTGCATGGGGTCATGTTTTTATGGAAAAGGAATATTCTTACTCAGAGGGGAGATAGTGGCTGGCTGTCGTATCCCTGTTGCCTCTGCTACCTGCTACAACATCTAGTAAGTTCGGGAGCAAGAGATCCTCAACTAAGCCTTCCTGTCTTCTTCCTATAGGTGAACAGATGGGGCGAGGCCCCCACTCCTATTCCCTTCATCAGATACACCTTATGTATTTCCAGTTAGTAATTTCAGTTAATAAAATCTCTCCGTTTGGTGTGATTTTTGTGGTATTAAACATACCCCAGTGTGGAGGGGCTTTCGTTTCTGCAGTATATGAATAATAAAGCTTATCCTTAAGAAGACAGTCCTGTAGCTGAGAAATAAAAATATTTCTTTGTAGCATCCTGAAGTATTTATTCATGTAGCTAATTATAATTTGTTCCTTTTTTCCAGTTTCATACTTGCTTTTTAGTTTTGTGTGAACTACACATGAGAGAAGAAATTTTTGTTATTTAATACTATATCAAAGCATGAGAAAACAAGAGATCTCTAGAATGAGGAGTTGATAAATGGGCATCAACTGAACTGCCTTTTTTCTTTAGGGAAAGAGAAAAAATAAAACAGTAAGAAAAAAAAACTCTGAATGAAGTTCAGAGCCAGAATTCATGGGGTCACTTGAAACATAATTCACTTTCCTGCACTAAATAATGTCCACTTTCAGTTTCAAAATGTGGTAGTGAGAATGAATGAGTTAAGCAAGATGGTGCAAAGAATTGTAGTGTGAGGGAAGTGCTTTTCACCAGCTCCCTGAATACTATCCAGCTGGCAGATAATGATGGGGGTCTACAACCTAGTCCTGATAAAAAGAACCCATCCTTCTAAGGGGAGAAATAATTTTGTTCTTTACTATTTATTATATTCCCAGGGCCCAACATACTTCTTGTGTCCCCTGATTATTCTGTTAGCTCCATAGAAAAGACTACTTGTGCTTCTATGTGCTTTATATATGAGCCCAGGAAAGCAGCACTTATAGTAATCTACCTTAATGCTTTGTTTTGCTTCTCTCTGCACACAGGCATGGCTATTAAGTCTGGATCAGTCACAGTCCCAATAGGAAACAGATGGCACTCGCAAATTAGGATAATTCCAGGAGGGTTTATTCACAAAGGGACTATTTGCAAAGTAGAACCACAGAGTAGTGCAGTAACCTGGTTTAATAATGGGAGAGCTATTATCACTCCTCATCCTGAAAGAGAGAAGGGGAAGGAGGCGGACAGTTCCCAGAAAACAGAAAGAGAGATCTGAGTCGAGAAGGCCAGTTTGGCCAAGGGACACGGCCAGCCAGAAGCTACCTTGCAGGAAGGGAGGCAAGGGCCGCTATATCCCCACCTCCTTTCCGCTCTGGGCCCTCCCAGCTGCTGCCAGGGCCCCCACCTTCGGAATGCACTGAAAGCCAGAGGACAAGGGAGGCCCCTGATGAGTCCAGAGCTCAGCCCCCAGGGGCACAAGGCAAGGCAGAAAGGGTGGAGTGTGGGACTTGGAGGAGCAAATGAGATTTGGCACCTTTGGCACAACTTTCAATATATGGAAATTAAAATATTGAAATTCAAGTTTTTTATGGCTTCTGATAATCAGAATAGATTAATAGGAAATATTTAGAATTTAGGAGGCATTTAAGCTTTGAGAGCCTTACTTTGTTGAATTTAAAAGACAGGAAAAACAAATAACAACTCACTCATTAGTTGGGCCTATGTCAAGGCAAATGAGCAGATTTCTACATGCAGGCTATATTATTTTCTTCCAAAGTTGCCTTTAATTAAAAACTACTAGGACAATTGAATGGTTAGTCTCTTGTGGCATTTAATCAACTGGACTTTTTTTTATTAGTGTATTCCTTAGGTCTAGGTCAGGTGTTGCAGTTCTGTGGAAGGGAAGGTTTCAGACACGTGCAGAGTCTTGAGAGCATTTGCAAAGCAACATGTAGGCAATTTTAGGATGATATAGTTGAAAGCAGGTATGTAAGTGTGGACAGATCACTTCTGGAATACAAAATTGGAGATAATGATATTGGATACATTCTTGAAATGTAGTCTTTTAAAGGTGTATGATTATATACTCCTTTTCCTCACCTTGTCATAATGCTTTCAAATATGAATGTTTAAGAGAGGTGAAAAAGTCACCATAAAAAGAGTGAAGAGACAAGTTATAGAGGAAGATGTGTACAACACATATAAATTACAAAGGACTGAGTTCTGTTGTATATATAAAATGTATAAAGGACCCCTACAAATCAACAAAAATAAGACAAGTAACTATAGAAAAAAAGAGTGAAAGATTTGAACCAGCATTTCACTAAAGAGACAAATGACCAGTAAACATTTGGGTATCAGTCTCATTAGTAATCAGAGAAATGTTAATTAAAACTACAATGAGATATAATTACATATCAAAAATTAACAAAAAAATTAAAAAGCCTAATAATTTCATGTATCAATAATGACGTGAAATTTTCATATGGTTGAAAGTAAATGATATGACCATTGGGAAAAGCAGTTTAGCGTTCTAGTCCAGTTGAACATGTGATCTCTAAAGACCCAGCAATTCTTCTCCTGGGTAATTACCCTAGACAGTGATTTGCACATGTGCTGCAGAGTCTGTGTGCAAGAATTTTATTGTAGCAGTTCATTCCAGTTCTTTCCAGCCACTACAGGGACATAATCCATATATATCCTTCAAGAGTCATAGAGATAAATAAATTGTGGTATAGTCATACGATAAATTACTATCTGGCAATGAAAATAAATGAAGCTTAGCTATATACAACAACTTGGATAAATCTCAAAAAAAAGTTGAGTAAACAAAGCAGGAAAAAGAAATATATGCAGTATTCATGTATTTTATATTAAGTGAAAAGGTAGGCAAAAAGAAAGCCCACACTCTTTTGTTTAGGGACGTATTCTTTGGTGTTAATACTCTAAGGAAAAGAAAGAAAATCATTACAAAAGGATAATAATCATCTATGGTGGAGAAGATTGGGGTTATATTGAGGAAAGGCTCTAAAAGGAGATTTTCAAGTTTGTTGGGTAAGTTGTGTTTCTTCCACAGCTGGTAATTACACTGGTGTTAATTTGTACTTACTAAACTGTACATATATGCTTATACAGTTTTCTTTCTGATAAAAATAGATTAACAACTTTTTAAAAGTCGATTGACTCTCCATTCTTCATATTCTGCAGTTTGATGATTGATACTGCCTGTCTCCCAAGGGTGTTTAAAGGCACTGTTTTTAAATTTCAGATTACATTTTAGTGGTTGAGAATGTAAACATGAATCGCATAACAGGAATATATGATCTATGATAAATATCCATTAGATTTGCACCAATATTTCTTTCTTCCTGGCATATGGAAAGCAAAGACATCCTTAAGGTATTCATGGGAAATTTGGGGTTTTATGAGGAATAAAATCAGTGCTAGTATTAATGGCTAAATTCGAAAGAGTAGGATAGTTGAGAGAGTCTGCTGAGAAGTAAACAAAAGGTAGTTGGGTTGAGAAAAATACGAGGACCAACGCTGAAGCTAGGGAAGAGAAGGAGTACCCCAAGCAAATGTTAGGAACCAGTTCACTAGAGTTTTTGTTTTCGTTGTTGAAAGGTTTAATCTGAGTTACTATTAATAAAGAAAAATGGGAGAAATGAAGAAGCTCCCATGGAAATGGTCAAATGCCTTTCTTTTTATAACTCCTCCAGCTGCTTTGGGAATCCGTGGATCCTCAAAGAGATTCTTATTTTTTTTTCCTGCATTTTTCCCAGAAAGTAGCAGACAGGATGTTAGCCAGCCTGGTTGAGTTATAGGCATCATCCTTGGGAGATCCTAGGCCTTAATTCTAGCAGAGTTTCAGGGGAGTGTTTGCCACAGGTGTGGAGGATTTAGCCATTCACTATTTAAAGGCAGTTCACCAACTGCCTAAATGCAGTATCAGTTAAAAAACAAAAAAAAAACAGGTGAGTTTAATACCTGTTAACAATGACAAGATCATGCAGTTAACTTATGCTGTTGAATTACATGGTGTTCTTATATATGAGAACCCTATTGTGATGTAACATCATAACATGTATCTTTATATATTTTATCTAAAGGCACTATTATTTTCCAGTCTTCCTGATTTCTACAAAACAGAATTTGAGGGCCAGCCCCGGTGGCTTAGTGTTTAAGTTCGGTGTGCTTCGCTTCGGCAGCCTGGGTTCAGTTCCCTGGCGTGGACCTACACCACTCATCTGTCAGTGGCCATGCTGTGGTAGCAGCTCACATACAAAAAAGAGGAAGGTTGGCAACAGATGTTAGCTCAGGGCAATCTTCCTTAGGAAAAAAAGAACAACAAAAAAACCCCCCCAGAATTTGAAAAATACAGGATAGAAAGGAAAGATTTGGTCATTTAGCAAATTCTCATCCATTTTGAGCGCATGAATGTATCCGTTGCATCAGGACTTCTCAAACTTGAATGTACTTAGGGACCACCTGAGGATCTTGTGAAATGCAGATTCTAATTCAGCAGTCTGGGGCGGGACCTAAGATTTTGCATTTCTAACAAGTTACCAAGTGATCCCAATGCTGCTGATCCAACGACCTGACTTGGAGCAGGAAAAGCACAGAGCACAAACATATGACCCCAGCTAACCCAATCAGACAGGCCCACATGTCCTCCTCACACCTGTGATGGGGATGCACCTGACATGGGTTCTGACATGTAATCTGTCTCCGTATTTCAAGGTTTTCATTGTGGGTATGTGTCTGGGGTTTTATACATTTTTGAGGGAAAAATATAACATCTGGTCTAGGCCTGATTCTGTTCTGAGCTAATTGTGAGACCTGGGAGATGTTGGTCAGAGGGTACACACTTCAGTTATAAGATGAATTTCTGGGGATCTAACGTACAGCGTAGTGACTGTAGTTAACGATACTGTATTGTATTCTTGAAAATTGCTAAGAGGATAGATCTTAAGTGTTCTCACCACACACAAAAAAAGGTAACTAATGTGAGGTGATGGATGTGTTAATAAGCTTGTTTGTGGTAATAATTTTGCAGTATATATCAAATCATCACGTTGTACACCTTAAATATATACGATTTTTATTTGGCAATTATACCTCAATAAAGCTGGAAAAATTTTTATTTTGCAGAAAATTTTTTTAAGTCCTTGGATTAAATTATTTCTAATGTCTTTTCTAGCCACAATACCCCTTAGCTCATAAATGATAGAACACTCTGATCTGGGTTTTCATGATGATATATGTGATCCTTTTTTTCTTTCTTTTTTTTTCTTTTACTTCCTTACTGTAATGTGTTTTTCTTTTTCTCCTCGTTTAATAGTTTACCTATTTATTTCCCAAGGTCATTGAGAAATATTTCTTTTTTGCTTTAAGCATAGCATTTAATACTCTTCTGTTCCACTGTTCTTTTTATGAATATTGATGCGTCTATGAAGGCTAGTAATCTATTATTACAAAACCTGTGGTAAATGTCTAGCCTTATTTACTCCCCTTATGTTTTATTTTAAAGAAAAGGAAGAAAAAGCCAAGAATAAAGTCTCACTATGGTGTCATAAATTTCTTTTTTTTAAATATAAAATTGTTTGAAATCCCTGGACTGTGGTATTATAAGCACGAACTATTATATTATATAGCTTGGTGTGAAATAAAACTTGTACAAGACAGCTGTACTAAAAATTAGCTTTTCTTAAGGAAGAAAAATTATCGGCATGGTTAATGCCCTTAAAGAAATTTCTGTTTGCTTAATTGGAACAAATTTTAAAAAGTCCTTAATGGAAGATTTTCCTAAGCGTTTAGACTCTAAAGAAGAAGTCCTGGTGATAAGTTTATTTACGGACCAAGGGATATACTGACAACCTCAGGTTTTTTTCAGCTTTTTGGTACATTCAGTGAAAATACTTCTCTAAACATTAGTGTTTAACATGGTCTGTAGTCTGTAAAGACTACAATCAAAGGCTCCAAAGAGAAAGAAAATTTTGAAGCATCCAGTACTAGCTGCCAGGGCACTTAAAACTGACCCTGGAGCCCAGATATGTCATGAGATCCATTCTGGTAAGCCAGATTCTTTGTGTACTTCTGCATCTTTCCCATGGTCAAAGTTTCCATTGGTTTTTAAAGAATTTCTCAGCAGCTACTGGGAATCTGATTGAATAGATAGCGCTGGTCACCTCTTAGACATTTAAATTCTGCTGAGTTTAAAATTAATTAAATATCATTGGTTTCTGAGACATGGTCTTATCCCCTGAGATGTGAGACTAAACATGGTTTTATTTTGAAATTACTGATGGGAATATAGTTGTGGTATACTAAATTCTTTCTGAAGTAGATGCCTGAGCTAGCCATAGCCAGGCTCACAGTACTCTGGGCTCTCAGTAGATCTGGATCCCAAGCATCTCTGCTGCCCTAACATCTCCACCGTGATCCTGGGGTGGTGTGCTGGAGTCTGCTTCTACTAGCCCTGGGGAGCTGATCTTGCACATCACTTCCCAAATCCATCCACAGTCGGTTGTCTCAAGTTGGCAGCTTGAAACGGGCCAGAGTGGGTGTATTTACACCACAGAAATTGGCATGCTCTATAAATCATAGCTTCCCCTCCCATCCGCATCCTCTGAGAAACATTTACCTGAACACCACTATCCTTAAAGACAGAATCCCATTCAGCATGATTAGATTAAAGCCCTTGAATTTCCTTACCTGTGGTCTCATCTAGCCTGTGCAATAATGAGCACCCTTATCTGAGAATGTTTGCACGTTTCCTCCTGATAGCATCAAAGGAAAATTCACTTTAAGGAGTGGAAAAGGTAAAAGTACAACTTTTGATAAGAAGAATTTATGAAAGTGCCCTGTTTCTCTCGTCCTTGTGAGTGGACTTTGCTTAGTGCGCTTAGTTTTAAATAGTTTCCTCTCAAATGCCTAAACCCATTAGCTCCAATTTAGCCTGCCTCTTTAGGCAGTGAGGCAGCAAGAATACCAAGTATAAACTCACTTTAAGCACAAGACATGCATTATAAAAACAGAGATACTCCAACTGTTAAGAATGTTAAGTGTTAAGATTTTAGGTTTTAGATGTTTTCTTAAGACAGTCAAGTCCTTAACATCTGAGAAGATATATTTTAAAAGCTTTGAATGGTTTGGGGGAACAGGAATATTTTGACATTTGTTGAATAGTTACACTTTAGTGGAATTGAATTGCTTTACTGAATACTCCTGTGTGTGTGTGCACCTGCATGTGTGTGTGCATGCGCATGTGTGTGTACTTGGTTCTCACTGCCAGTTTACTTTGTAAAACAGAACAACTTTAATTAGGAAATGAAAGAGCCATCTCACAGGCAGCTACTGCTCCAGTGCAGATGTAGAATGTTCCACAACTTTAAAAATCCAAAGCTGGATTTCCAAGGTATATTTTAAGTTAGGCCCAATGATGTGCAAAATTGTGCCCATATGGAAAGATGCTTTTTAGAAGTCCTGTTAATAGGGCTCTTGTGCTAGAAAAAGGGATTTGATTTAAAAATTAAAGGTGCTGTTCTTCCCTTTTATATTCTTCCATACATGCATCATTATTTGCCATTCATGGGTCTTTAAATCATTACTTGTTGATATGGTTCAAATGCAGATACATCATATGAATCCATCCATACACAATCTTATTCATAGGAGTGTCTTTTGTAATTATCATTCTATTATCATCACTTAGTTTGTGTATACATTTTTTTCAGGGAATTGAGTTCCCGCATGCTTTAAGGTACCGTACTTCTTCTGAATATTCTTGTATTTCAAGAGCTGTGCTATTCTTTAATATCCATAATGTAAATAGGATGTAAAGAGTACAACAGTTAAGATTTAGCACTAAATTTATTTAAATAATTATTCATCCACAAATATTCTTGTGACCAGTTGAGCATTATTATCCTCATAGATGAGTGTAATTATACATACGGGAAATTTATGTACTAACTTTATTTCTCTGTCAGTATCAAAGTGCTTTCTATAAATATTCAGAAACAAATTAAATGACTCGAGGCTACCCAATGATTATCACTCTAAAACCTAAATACCTAGCTTGATTTTGACTCTAGAAAAAGTAGAGTAATGGTAACAAAACTCTAAATTGCAAATAATTCCTAATTTTTCATCCTTTCTACTCTTGTCTGTTCTCTTTATAGAATCAGAATAATATTTTTAAAGCATGAAAAAGATCACATCACTTCTTGGCTCAAAACCCTGCTAGAGTTTCCCATTGTAATTAAAATATAGATCCTACATTACTATAGGCCTGCCTTTTTTGATTCTACCTCTCACTTTTTTCCCCTTCATTCAGCCACTTTTTTCAGCCATTCTGGCCTCAGGGCCTTTGCACTTGATATTGTCTTGGCCTGGAATAATTATATCCTCTTAGTTTTCTCTGAGCTGGCTCCTCTTCATTATGCAAGCCTTAATCAAAGTTACCTACTCAGAGAATCTGCTATGGTAAAGTACTCTTATCCGGTTAACACTTTATTTCATTACCATATTTTACTTCCATGCCTACTTACTAATTTACCTATTTTGATATTTTCCATCTCTTCGTGATGCTAGAATGTAAGTCTGTGAAGTGATTATTCCTTGTTCATGACCATATCCCCTGCACTTATGACAGAAGATCAACATATGCAAAGGCATGGAGGGAGGTGGGAGCAAGGCAAGTTCGAGGAACCATAGTGATTCAGAGTGGCTGGATTAGTGGGTGCATGTAGTAAATGTCACATCCATCTCTGAAAGAGACTCTGCAGCAAAAATCTTCTTAAAAATAGTAAGATTGACCAAGTAAACATGAAAGATAAATCCCAAATATTGAGGATCACCTGTAGCAGTGTTTCTCAAACTCTTAGTCTTCAGATGCTTTTACATTCTTAAAAATTATCAAAAATCCCAAAGGGCTTTTGTTTATGTAGTTTTAATAACTATGGATGTTTACCACATTAGAAATTAATACTCAGAAAATTTTAAAACATTTATTAATTCATTGAAAATAGCAAATAATAAATCCATTATATGTTAACATAAATAATACATGTTTTTGAAATTATTGTATTTTGGAAAACTAAAAATATATACCGAGAGAGTGGTATTAAAAGTAAAAAGGGAAAATATCATCTTAGAATTATTATGAAAATAGTTTTGACCTTGCTTTCGACCAGTCAGATCCTCCGATTGGACCACGCTAGAGAACTGCTGATCTATGGTTTGAATAAGATATAGATTGTAGGTATTTTGCATCCCAGCTGCTACTCCCATTTCACAGGATTCAGTATACACCTGGTTTATTAGGGTAAAAGGAGCCCTCCATTTAATGAGATCGTGTTCCCAATTTTGTAAATCAATCTTTTGAAACTTCAAATACATTTGTCCTATAGAAACATTGTTATATTATCAATATCACTTTCGTGGGCAGAGTTTACAACATTGAATTTAACTCCTTTGCTCTTTTAAGACAATACTAAGCGAGTCATGCAGTAGACCCTGCCACTGCATAGCAGTGTTCCTTTAGAAGAGTCATCCCTAGTTTCTGTTTGAGGTGCAACAGTCACATTTCCCTCTGCTGCTGGGAAATTGGGAACCTTGCTTCCATTTCGCTTCATTGTCTTTCGTGTAGTGGACGTGTACTATTATTTCAGCCCAAGCTGCAGGCATCACAACAGAGGGGTTGAAGGCACTGGTTTTGGAATACAGCAGATTCGAGTTGAAATATTGGCTCCTGTACTTACCAGCCACATAATCTGGGAAGAAAGTCACTTATCTTTGAGTTGTGTTTTCTTACAGGTTGAAAGTTACTTAAAGTTTGAGCCTCAGTTTTCTCATAAAGTTGTTTTGAAGATAAAATGGGAAGGGAAAGCAGTGAAAAAAAACTCTGAGTGATTAGAAATGGGTCAATTAAAGGAACATGACCAAATGGGGCCCTGGCATCAGCATTTTTTAAGCCTTCTCCAGATGATTATCATGTGCAGCCAATGTTGAGACCCATTGATCAAATTGTTAGATACTTTGGTAGAATTCCACATAGTAAGAAAATGAAGTGATAGTAGTCTAGAGCTACTGCAGTTATTCTATTTTTTTTCTGGAGATGAACACAACGCTTTGCAGATAGCTACCTTGAAAGCCTCTCCTCTCTATGCCTGGATACACCATTTTTTTCAATTCATCAAAAAAATATACTTTGTGGGTTGATTATATAAGTCAATTGATCTCTACACAGGGCTTGGTGGTCTTTTGACTGGTGTTACAAAAGCCTGGGTTGTAAATGATCTCTTAAAATACTGAGTAATATCACAATAATTTTGTTTTAAAGCTACCTAGAAATTATTTAGCCTTATAGTGTTTAGTCTAATGACTTTCGGTGAGCAACAGATTAATAGACATGTGCTTGTGTTGATATTACTGTTCTCTGTCTAATGGCCTGTTCATTAACTCATGACTGTGGTCTTAATTGGGGGCCGTTAACATGTAAGGATGGTGTTTTTGAGTCTGGCAATGTGACAAATTGTGTCTGTTTCTATTCCCTGAGGCTAATAGATTTTTGCTTTTTAAAACTCATTAAGCAGCCCTAAGGAAGACAATTAAAGTCACCATCAGTATGGGCTCAGAAGAGGCACACTGCCGTGGAATGGGCACAGACTTTGGAAGCAGACCATTTAATGTCTGATCTATGACTTGCCATTGAAGTGACTCTGGGCAAATTACTTTGATTTTCTGAAACTGAGTTTTTTCATCTGTAAAATGGGCACAGCAATAATAATACAACACAGAACTGTAGGAATTAAATGAGATAATACAAGTAAAAAAAGTTGATACATGTGCCTCTGAAATAATTAACCCATAGGTCAAGTAAGCATTGTTACTGTTATTTCCTTTGCTTCTATTATCCTTATTTATCAGTTCTAAGCTTTATATTATTTATTTCTAGGGTAGAAAGTTTCTAGGGTAGCACATACTCAATTCAGTCAAGGAATCAGCCCTGATGACTCTCTTTCCACTTTCTGGAATGATGGTACGATTATTTTTGTATGTTGGGGTAGTGGAGAAGGAGGAAGGGAAATGGAAGCAGTAATGGAGCTTTGACCTGACTAAAAACTCTTAGCACAGATACAAGGTATTTGAATTGAGCCTTATATAGATTTCATATGTTAATAATATCCTCACATGGGGCTTTGGAAGTCAGTGCGAATGGAGTTCTCAACTTATAATGAGCAATGGTTTAACAAATTATCAGTTAATGTCTTCAGTGCCTATAAACACATTTTTAGATTGTGTTTTGCAGTGCAAAGAGCTCCTTTATTCTTTATTTCCATTTAAAAAATATCTAAACATCTCTTGACACTTAAAAAAAAGTCTGTGGTCTTAAGTTGTGCAATTCCTTAAGGTTTGTCCCTTTTGCTTTAGGTAGGTGCACAGGACAGGACTTGGTTCGTAGACACGGTGTAGGGAACCTGACAGGGTCTGAGCAATGCTACCTTTCCCATCCTAGTGTCCCTTTCAGGAAGACCCAGAAGTAAAGAATGTGAAAGGCAGAAGGGTTTACCCTCAGAACAGTGGTAGAGAGACCTCTTTGACTTCCATGAAAACTAGACCTCTGTTTCAGCATCTCTTACTTTCAGCAGAGCCTGTATCTTTCAGAGACTCTCTGACAAAGGAAGGGAATGTCTAAAGATATTTTTGCTGTTCGGTATTTTTTCACCTGCCTGTAATAGATCTCTGTAATAGTTGGAAAGGGAAATGGAATAAAATGTGGATAATGGCAGGGGTACTCAGAGTTATGTGACTCTGGAGCCACATTGCAGTCACCATTAAGCGAAAGAACCACATGACTCCTGTGTGACTGGTAGAATTTAGTATAATGGTACATTGATACAGCGAAATTAAAAGTCTTAAGAGCCACCAATCAAACATAAAGGGACTCACGTGACTAGAACGTTGTAGTGTGAACATCACTGCCTTAGAGAAATGGAAAACCTCTAAGATTAGATGCATCTAAACTAAAAGAGTGCTTATATTTGTTATACTATTATCTCATTTTGGCTTGGAAGTCTATAGAATGTTCTTGTGTACATAATTTTGAATAATATGTTTTGACATGCGAAAGATGATCACATTTACCTGGTAAAGACCAAGACAGCATGTCACATTTAATAATTATTGGATTATTTTTGGATAGTGCTCAGGCTTCATGGGAAACTCTGCTTTTACTAAGAGAACTACCTGTAGATATGCATTTGTAACTGGTTTATCGAAGACTTAACTAAATAGACCAACAAACATATAATGGCATTTTTTCCCCTCTCCAATCATATTTAACTACACTCTGTTGAATATCATTTTTCATCTCTTAATCATGTGTTTGGAAGATCTGTTAGCTTTCTGATAACTTTTGGGTATTAAAAAGTTCAGTTTGGGAAGGATGGAGTAGGTGGAGCAAGTAACCCTTCCGCTGACAGCACCGAGAAACAAGCCAGACATGTTACAAGAATCAGGTTTGAAAGCATCTTCAAGCTGTGAAAGTAATAATGACAGGATAGACTGAAATTCCAGAGAACAGCGGACCTTTCAGAGTTGAACTGTCAGGAGACTGAGATTTTTCCTTTTAGGGACATTTGCTGATTCTGAGAGTGGACGGAAGAACAGGCCTTTGCCCGGACACAGGGCTGCTGCTGCTTGGAGGAGACATCAACAAAGCTTTCAGCAGTTGTGTTGGATGAAGTGAGAACTGGAGACTTCAGGGGCCTGAAGTCAGTGGCCATTTTTTCTCAGAAGAGACTCACTGAATTCCATGGCTTTGCAGGAGGCTAAAGAACTAGGCCCAAGGCCTATAAAAAGCAGAGTGAAACCTCCCAGTTTCACGGTGTGTAGGAAACCAGGGAGAGGGACTGAAATGAAAACAGGCAAGAGACAAAGTCCTAGAGGGAGTGCTGAATTGACACCAGGGGACTAAAGGGCCATTTTTCACCTGAGGGCGTTTACAGATTCTCCCTGTAGCTAGAAGTCTGAGTGTCAAGGCTTTGCTAAACACAAGGCGGCAGCTGGCAGACAGAGAACCTAACAGAGATTTTGGTTTTCATGTGTAGCTGAAAGGACAAATTTGGAGACCAAAGGGGACTCAAACTCATGGCTGGTCTACCTCTAAAGACAGTTGCCAGATTTTGAAGCTGCATGGGGCACAGTGCAGAAGAGGCAGGCTGAGACACCTGAGTCTCTGGCATTCTTGCAGGGTTGAGGAGCAAAGACCGGCTAGGCTCTCTGTTGAAAGTCCCAGAGGGCCACACCCTACAACTCCAGTAGACTGAGTGTCTTAGATATTACTAGGGCTGCCATACCAAAGTGCCACAGACTGGGTGGCTTAAGCAACAGAAATTTATTTTCTCACATTTCTGGAGTCTGAAGTCCAAGATCAAAGTATTGGCAGGGATGCGTTCTTCTGAGGCCTCTCTCTTGGGCTTGCAGATGGCCACCCTCTTGCTACCTCTTCACGTGGTCATTCATTTGTGTACTCACCCCTGGTGTCTCTTCCTCTTCTTATCAGGACACTTCTTATCAGTTATATTGCATTAGGCCTCATCCTAATGGCCTCATTTTAACTTAATCAATCTGTCTCCACATACAGTCACATTCTGAGGCACTGGTGGTTAGGGCTTCAGTATATGAATTTGGGATTGGGGTAGGGTGGAGATTCAGCTCACAAAACTGAGTCTTACCAAAATTCCAACCCAACTCTATTCCAAATCAATCTCTGACTTGATTGACAAGAGGAACCCCCTTCCATTTGCATGACAAAGAAAAGGGCATCTCTGATAGAAAATATTATCTGGAACTTTTAAAGATGCTTGACATTTAAAAAAAATTACTAAATACCTTCATAACCAGAAGAATAAATCCCATTTGTTATCTCAGGCAAGTTTATGTGCAAGTGAATGACTACCATTCTCATTTGTGACCTATTTCACTCATAAGCACTCTTCTAGAGCAGAGCTTCTCAAACTTGAACGTGTGTATGAATTACTTGGGAACCCTGTTAAAATGAAGACTGATTCAGTATGTCTGGAGTGAGGCTGAGATTCTGCATTGCTAACAAGCTTCTAAGAGATGGTCCTCAGACCATCCTCCTGACCAGCTGCAGACCAGTAGGTGATGAGTATGCATGCTCAAGTTTAAGAAACATCGCCCAATGATGTCTAAGTTCTCTTCTAGCTCTGAGATTCTGTTAACTTTTTTAAAATTCTTTTTCAAAGGGAGCCTTATTCCATCATTTGACTGTTACACAGTACATTTTTGCAACTTCTCATTGGATTCAGAGCTGGTTTATGAGGCTCACACACAAAAATTCTCATTTATTTTAGAGTAGTTCTTAAATTTGGCTGCACATTGGAATCAAGTGGGGAGTGAGCTTTAAAAAATACTGATGCCTGAATCCTTCCCTCAGAGATTCTGATTTAACTATTCTAGAATGTAGCCTGGAAATTGGCATTAAAAAATATTCCTGAAGATTCTAATGTGTTGTCAAGATCAGGAGCAACTGTTTTAGGGTAGCTCTTTTTTTTTCTTCACTAAAATAGTACTGGGCCTGCTTAGACCACCCACCTTATTTATCAGACCTGTTTCTGGTAAAAATAATTAAATAATAATAGCCCACCTGCAAAAGAATTAGAATTTACCCATTGTTGATATTTGAAGGAATTTTTCTCAGGAATTTTGTAATCATTGAAGTTGGGTAGTTGCTGTTCCTTATAGACTGAGAATGTGATTTCCATTTTGCCAGAGTCCTCTCCAATCCCTATTGCCTCTTACACCTAGCACACTTCTTTCATTACCTTAACCTGCTTGGAGCCTTTGGGTATGTGAGTTTGCAACACTATCTCTACAATACTGGTTAGTGAGAGAGTAAGCTAGATGTTAAACAAGTTCAAGGAGAAATTTTAGATGTAACTCCCAGGGGTATTTCAAATAAAATTTTCACATTGCATAGGTCATTTTGCTAGGTTAGCTCTAAGATCCTTTCCATCTCTAAGATTCTGTGGTCTAAATCATTTGGGTTGTACATGGATCATTTTCTCCATCTACAACAAAAATTAAGTAATGGGAAAATCAATATGTAAGAGTGGCTGATAGGTTTTAGACAATTGGAGATGCTTAGCAATTATTATTACATGTTTTGACTCTTACCATGTTATCCTTATTGCCTGGGGGCAAGAAACACCTTATCTTCTTAATCTCTGAGATTGCCAGTGTTTATAATAGTGGCTGGATCATAATAAGCAGTTAACACATGTTTTATAACATTAAAATAGTGAATTAGTGAACTATTTCGCTTTATTTCTTCATAGCCATAAACTGAATGCAAATTTCATATAAAACAAATGGGAGGTCTAAATTATGCTGGCTGCTGAAACAAATGCAAACATCCGAATTTCAGTGTCTTAGCGTAATGGAAGTTTATTTCTTGATCATTGTGGTGAGCAGAATTCTAAGACAGCCCAAGACTAACGCCTCGTGCTCTGCATAATCCCTAGGACTGTGATATGATGGTGTTTACACCTGTGATTAGGTCATGTTCCATGGCAAAATTGCCTAAGAAAGGGAGATTACCTGGGGAGAGCCAGACCTAATCAGGTGATCTTTTAAGAGTGAGTGGAACCGATTTGAAGTGTGAGAAGGATTTGATGTGAAGGAGATTCTGGATGTGAAGATAGAAGAGGCCACATGGCAAGGAATGAGGACAGTCTCTAGGAGTTTACAGCAACTTCCAGCTGACAGCTATCAAGAAAATGAGGACCTCTGTGCTACAGCTGCGCGAAACTCAGTTCCGCTAACAGCTGGCAGGAGCTGGAAGTAGACCTTTCCCTTGTCGAGCCTCCAGAAGAGGGCAAAGCCAGCTGCACCTTGATTTGAGCCCTGCAAGATCGGAGTGGAGAACCCAGCCACACCCGGCCTAGACTTCTGACCTACAGACTGTGAGCTAATAAATGGATGTTGTTTTAAGCAGCTAAGTTTGTGGTAATTTGTTACACAACAGTAGAAAATGAATACAATCATTTCACAGTCTAATACTAGTAGTGATGATTTTCTTTTGTGTGGACATTCTGGGACCGAGGTGCAGCTCAGCAGTCACCTAAGGGCTGGATTCCTTGGCAGGAGAAAGAGACAGTGAAGAGGGCATACTATATCCACCTCTGAAAAATCTGGCTTGAATGCAGCAAACATCAATAATACATGCAGTGCACACGAGAAGCAGTGCCCATGGTCTCTGTAACAAGGTTGCCTAGTGTAAGGAGCTTTTCTCCGTAGATTTGAGCATTGGAGTGCTATATTCACTGCAGTGCAGCCACTGCAGTGGCATCTCAAGCAGCATCTTGCTTGGGAATGATTCAAGTTTGTGAACTAATCTAGAGAGACTTGATGAAAGGGTGAGCATAACTCACTACATGCTACCTGGTTTTGTTTTTATTTTTACTTTTTTCAAGGTAAATTTAGTATGTAGAATTTTGAACTTATGAAGCTGATAGAGAAGGAAATGCATTTGTTTTACGTGAACTTTAAGAAATATTCAAGATGGAATATATAATCTTCTACATGATCACTCCTATTAATTGATCTGCCTTGCTTTATTCGATATCATAAAAGTCTAGACAAAAGGCAGCTATAAAGACTTTAAATGTGTGGTCGGGCAGACATTCTTCTGTCCCAGGAGGGGACAGGGAGGGGTATGGTGAAGAAAAACAGGGAGAATTGCTGATAAGACCAAAAAAGGGAAAATGAATTCCTAAGGAAGGCCAGTAAATCTCAGGAGGTATGACGTTGCCGATGAACTGGAATATTCCGCATGCTACAGTGACAGCCATTACTTCACCCCTTCCTCATCAAGAGGTCTCATCTAAATCTGTCTAGCGTTTATTTTTTCTCGGTGACACATTCCAACCCCCCTCCCTACCTCCCCCTCTCTCTTCCTCCCTTCTTTTCTCTGTCTTCTCTTCCCTCTTCCTTTCTCCTTCTTTCTTTTTCTCCCTGCCCTCCTCCTTTCTCTCTTCTTCCTTCCCTTTCTTTCTCTCTCGCTTCCTCCCTCCTTCTCACTCTGCCAGGTACTGTTCTAAGTGCTGAAAAGGTGTAATACTCACAGCAACCTATGAGGTCTGTTATTAACTCCATAACTGATGTAAAGGCAAAGGCAACTGGCATAAAGTGAAATAAGTCAGAGGGAGAAGGCCAAATACCGTATGATTTCCTTCATTAAGTAGTAGATAATAACAACAATAAACAAACACATAGGGACAGAGATTGGATTGGTGGTTACCAGAGGGGAAGGGGGGAGGGGGGAGGGTGAAAGGGATAATTCGGTACATGTGTGTGGTGATGGGTTGTAATTAGTATTTTGGTGGTGAACATGATGTAGTCCATGCAGAAATAGAAGTACAATGATGTACACCTGAAATTTTTGCAATGTTATAAACCAATGTTACTGCAATAAAAAAAAAAAAAAAAAAAAAATGATTGGTTTTTGTTTTGTTTATAAAAAAAAAAAAAAAAAAAAGAGGTTAAATAATTCTCCCAATGTGACTCAGGGCAGAGTTGGGATGATTCAAGGAGCTCTGATAATGTCACTCCTCTATCCAATGCCTTCCCAGATTTTCTATTGCTATAAATTGCATGAAGTTCTAATTCCATAACATGACAGATAGCCCTCTACAGCAAATGGCCCCAACTTCTATCCCCAAACATATTTAACTCTTACCGCTTCCCTGAAAGCCCTCATGTTATAGCATCGTCAGAATACTCACTCTCTCCTGAACACAGATAGGCTTTTACAATTCCGTGATGCATACCTGTTATGTAACACCGTGCTTGCTTTGTGATATCTTTCCTTGCCTAAAATTCCTGCTTATCCTTCAAAACCCACAACACCTCTTCTGTAAAGCCTCTCCTGATAGTCACAGGCTAGACTAGTTACTCCTCACTCTGAATGCCCAGAGAAAAATGCTCACATTTCCATTATAGCACTTATTAATTATACTGGATTATTCATACATTTGTTTCACTCACTAGACTCTGAAGTCCCAAAGAGAAGGAATGGGACCTTATTCACTGGCAAATCCAGTGCTTGCCGCCAGGTTTGTGTTCACTGTAATAAGGGATATGTATTACACAAGAAAGGCATCGTTGATGTGTAACCTCCATATCACAACATCAGTAGCGTTGACCTTAAATATAAAAATTATAGAACTACAAATGTTTAATGATTTAAACAAATGTTTTATATGAAAATCTGGCTTTATAAAATTTAAAATTGGTTTATAAAAGTTTTGTCTTTCAGTTCCTCTGAATCAGGAGCTCTGCTAGTGATTTAAACATGCTTCAATTTATGAAAATGTGACACACATGTACTTTTCAAAAATACTTATATTCTGTAAAGTAAAATTCATTCTCTCTCACCTTCACACACACATACACATTGAATACGGCAAACTAGTCTGTAATATCATTAGATTTTTTTCATAGTATACAACTTTGGGTTAAGAATCTTTTTTTCTCTGTAGTTTATTGATATTTATAAGGAATAAATGCTCTACTGATAAAATCAATATTAGGAGTTTAATGACCGTGCTGCATGCACTGTTAGTCTTATTCTACCTTTGTCCAGCATTATATCACATAGTATATATATACACTTTATGCAGTCGTATATATATTGACCCTCAACAATTTCTGGTTCTTTCACTTTATTTCTAAATTCAAGCATATCCCTTAGGGTAATGTTATTTGGACATCAAATATTTTCTTAAAATGATGTATAAATACACACATATATGTATGTGTGTATGGGTTGCATGTGTGAATATTTTTTTACTATATTTATAGTCTGTTCTACTATATATATGTGTATATATGTAATACACACACACTGTGTGTATTATATATGTGTATATATATAATACACACACACTGTGTGTATAGTCCGTGTGTGTGTGTAGAGAGAGAGAGAGTGCATATATATATACACACTCTGGGGTCCATTACAGCCCACTGTTAATATATAGTTTCCTTATCCTTTGAGGCTGGCTAATGATTTCCAGATAATGACACTGAGTGGTGCATCTGAACATGCTGTACCTCGGAACGTTAATGCAGCTACCAAACTACAAATGCTCTTCGCCGGTGAGCGCTCTGTCATGAAATCCTGAGTTGAGTGTGTTCTGCAAATTGTGTTGTTTACTCTGTTGGGATCTCTCCTGTCATTTATTTCGTGCTCTGGTGAACAATTTTGAGTCGTAATGACTGATAAATTGTGTAAGCGATGGTGCTGGATCTGTCATAAAGAAACGAAGAAAGAGCATTAAGCTGGAAGTTAAAATGTGCTGTTTTACCATGGCTTGAGGCTTTTCTCAAAGGAATAGAAACCATGTTAAAGATGAGCAGGCCCTTAGGAGCTGGTTCCAGTCTTTCTTGACGTAATGAGGGGTATTATAAGCATCTGTTCCACGTGGAAGAATTGACCTGGTGTGGTCGGGTACAGCAAGACTTAAAGGATTTGAAGAGAAGTGTGATTGGCAGTGCTGCCCCGCCAAAGAGATTTTGTTAAAATGACCCTCTAAAATCTGGATCCATTATATGTTCCTGGGTTCCTCTCTCGCATCCATCCCCCAGCCCTCTGCTCTCCAGTTAAACAGAGTGCTAGTATATTGCTCTGTGTCTATTTAACTTGTTTATCTCATCTTTACTTCAAATTAAGATATACTAGATTTAGGTTTTATGTTTTTTCATGCTTTTACTAGCTTTTTCTTAAGTGGGAAAGATAATCATGATTTCTTTTCATTGGAAACATTTTTTCTTAAATATGAAAACCATAGACCCAGTAGCCGTACATTAGAATCAATATCCGGAGGCAGGAAAAAGCACTAACAGTTTGAAAAGGTCCCCAGGTAATTCAAATGTACAGCAGGATTGGGGATTGCTGCTCAGTAGAAGATAGATATATCTACTTATCTCAAGAGTTGATATTTCACTTGGAATGCTTTTCAAACATATGAAAATCTTCCACAGATGCCTGATTATTTTACACTGTTTTCCTCTCCCCCAGTTGAGAATTAGTTTTCAAACGAATCTAGACAATGGTATCTGACAATTTGCCCCAGAATTCTCAAGTGGGAGGGATATCCTATAAGGACTGTGTATTTTGGTGCTCATTCAGAGAATAAACATTTATTGAGCATGCATGGAGTGATTTCCTCTACACTAACTCTGTCCTTTTCCTTGAATGTTGAGTGAGGGATGCTTTTTGGGGGGATTAAAGGTGATTCACCTAAAGCCCAGATATCTCTGTGTTTGACAAGGTGCCAAATATAGTCCTATTCCCCAATGCAGTTGCTCAAAATCGGGCGGATAATGTGGTGAGGATCCAGGCAGCTCTGTCTACTTAGGAAAATCAGGAAGTTTAGGAACTGTAAAAGGACAGCTTTGTTGCACTGCAGAGGATTTTGCACACAGGTACCTTCAGTAATGATTAACCACGGAGTTTGAATTGATGCCAGATGAAGGAAAATGAAACCCAGCACCTGTGTGAAGCTTCTGTCCTGGTTTCTACTCCAAAGTCACACAGAAATTGTTTTTCTCCATAGGTTCGAACCAGTGTCCTACCTGAACATAAGGATCCCCTGCCAGAGGTTGGGGTAAGTGTTTCTTACGTTTCCAAAAGGCACAGGCATCCCTACAAAGTTAATCATGTAGATATTCGCTGGCCTCTTGCCTGGGAGCTGACAAATGAAATTGAGTTGAATTAACAGGGTGTGACTATGCAAGGAGGCACTGTCACATATTTGCTGAATGGCATGGAATTCATCCCTTGTCTCCTGAAAAGCATCCTCAAATGAATTCATATTTTGTTCAGCTGGCTAGAGATGAGCCTAGAAATTGCCCTGCAGGTAGCTGAGATGCGATTTGGAGCCAACATTCCTGGACCAACAGGAGGCTGGGGAAATTGCAGATGTGAGCTCTTGCACTTCAGGAAGGAGGCAGAGAACTAACTAGCCGTAGGACTGTGATGTTTTCTGTTTCCCACCGCTTAAACACTGTAATGCAGGTAAATAGAAGCTGCCACCAATGTGTGGGCCAGTGTTGGAAAATCCTGCTGAGGTTTTCCTGCTGCATCTGAACCGTCGCATCTCCATCCTTCAAAAGTTAGAAGAGCAAGAGGGTAATAGGTGCCTTTTGCTTAGACAAGGCAGGAGTAGGCAGTGGCAGCTCCTGAAAAGATAGCCCAGCAGGCTGAGTGCCCAGGATCTGTGCATTCAGAGAGGAGGAAAAAGTCCAAAATAAGTTGGGTCTAAGAGGCCCTGGTGCTGAGCCAAATGAAAGGCCTATTTGAAATTCCCTGAAATCCTACAGGCAATTGACAACATTCTTCCAGTCCCTGTGTGGAGCACTGTGCTAGGTACCATTCATTTCCTCATTGGCAACAGCCGTCACCTGAACCTGCCAAGGGAGCCCTCCAAAAATAAGCCCCAAAGTGTAAGTTGAATCGACTGAGAGAGTGTCAGCTACCTCTGCGTCTGAGAGTGAAGGAGAAGGAAAAGAGCACCTCCTTCAAACTCGGTCCTCTCCTGCAAGCTTTCATGACACCCTTAACATCGCCTTCGTAAAATGAAAGATCTTTTGAAATCTGTAATTATTAAGTTAATACCTTATTTTATCAAGCAGTTCCATTTATTTTTTGATGTTCGAAAAAGGTGAACTGCATTACTTTTTTCTCCTCTAATTGCTCACCCCTCAGCTTGTTCTGTGTTAAATCCCCCTTGCTTGAGGCTTTAAGGACATCTTGGCCTAACTGTGTAAATTTCCCAGTTTTTTTCTCTCATTCAAGTTCTTGGGAATACATTTAATTCATTTTAAAACTTGAGTCCTGTGATACTGTGATTTATAATAGAGAATACTTATTTGGTCTTTGTCTGTAGTTCTGGCACAGAGCTCCTAAAACCCTTGGAATTTCCCAAGTGTTGAGAGAGATAAAAGTGTCTTTTACTAGGTTAGTGAGGTGACTTTTGGACCTCAAGGATGGGAGCTGGTTGCCAGGAGAACCAGCTATGTGACTGGAGGGTTGGAATTTTCAATCCCCACCCCCCACCTCTGGGAAGAGAAGAGGGGCTGGAGGTTAAATCAGTTGCCAATGGCTGGTGATTTAATCAGTCATTCCTATGTAATGAAACCTCTATAAAAACTCAAAAGGATGAGGTTTAGAGAGGTTTTGGGTTGGTGAACACGGGGAGATCTGGGAGGAGGGCATGGAAGCTCTGCGCCCTTTCCCCTTACTTTGCCCTATTTATCTCTTCCTTTGTCTGTTGATTCATATCTTTTAATATCCTTTGTAATAAATCAGTAATCTGTTAAGTAAACAGGTTTCCTGAGTTCTATGAGCCACTCTAGCAAATTAACTGAAGCCAAGGGGGTGTCCTGGGAACCTCTGATTTATAGCTGCTCAGTCAGAAGCACAAGCAACAGCCTGGTCTCATAATTGGCATCTGAAGTGAGGGCCATCTAATGAGACTGAGCCCTCAACCTGTGGAATCTGATGCTATCTCCCAATAGATGGTGTTAAGAATTGTGTTCAACTGTAGGACATTCATCTGGTGTCAGAGAATTGCTTAGATGTGTAGGGGAAAACTGACACACTGGGGACGTGCCCCGTGGCTGACTGGTTCAAGTTCTGCGCACTCCACTTCAGCTGCCTGGATTTGTGGGCATGGATCTACTCCATTCATCAGCCATGCTGTGGAGGCGTCCCACATACAAAATAGAGGAAGATTGGCACAGGTGTTAATCTTCCTCAGGGCTAATCTTCCTCACCAAAAGACTAGAAAACCCCTCACACATTGGAATTGGGTGCAAGACGCTTTAATTCTCTTCATTGATTTTAAATTATTTGTTTTCTATTTTCTCCTCCCACTGTTTCCCACTCCAGGCTATAGACATATCTGCCTCTAGCAACTTGTGGTGGAGGGGGAGCATAGTCTGATTCTCACTAGTGGCCTACCTTTTCCTCCTCTTATTGCTCAGTGCTGTGGCAAGGAGAAAGGAAAGGGGAGATAGAAGTTCCTTCTGTGCTTGCACATGGTGAAGGTGTGATTCCCTTCTGATGGTTTTGGTGCTTCTCAGGCTGATGCTGCCTGTCACAGTTCTCTGTGTGAGTGATGTTGAAATGCTGGCTCCTCTGTGAGCAGAATGTAGGTATTTCTGGAGGCCTTGTAGGCTCCTTCCCACTGCATAATTCCCTACCATGAGGATCTGATTCTGGGTCAACGTTCTCCACTGCCCAGGCTCACCCTACCCTCTCTTGCTGCTGAGATCCACTTTTCCAGCATGTGGCTCTAGCTCAGCTGCCTTCTGTGCTGTCTATTTGACCCATGTAAAACTCACATCTATTTGCCACGCCACATGGAAGAAATGCAGGCTGCGCCCTGGTGTCTCCTCTCTCAGCTCAGCCATCTCTATGTTGACCCTTTCTACAAGCCCCAGCAGCATTGGGTACTAGACAGTCAATGATTATGAAAGGAGAGACACTCACTAGTCCCCAGTGGAGTGGAGGTAAAGATGGTTGGACACCTCCAAGCTTGATAAATGATTTTTTGGCACCAGACTCCCTTGATTTTAGCTTTGGCTTTGGAGATAGAGGTGTCTTCCTGCGAGTGATTGTCAGAGAGATTAGCCTCATTTTCTAAAAAGTATACTTCCCCAAATGCTGACCTTCCCCCTCTTCTAGCACTACCTTTATGTTAACTGAATGTGTCATGGTTAACAGGCCACTTTCTCTAAACTGGCTCTTCATTAAGCATTGTGATGAGGTTGATAGCTCCAACCACTGGAGGTTCTCTGAACTTATAATGTGGTGCATTTAGTACCAAAGACTCAGCTATAATTCCGGGACCAAAAGAAAAACCTCAAGTGACGTTCTGTGGCATGCCTATTGTATCCGTTAGGAATGCATTCAGAAACAAGTAACCTGACAGACAGTGGCTTAAAAGTGGCAGGCTTGTTTTTCTCATGTTAGAAAAAGTCTTGGGGAAGTTGTCCAAGACTGTAGCTACTCAAAAATGACTTCATGCACCCAGGCTCTATCCATCTTCCTGCTCCTCCTTTCTGAGAGTATTGTCTACTCTGACCATTGCACCTCCAGGTATCAAGGCAAAGGCAAAAAGCTCAGATCATCTGATCCTGTTCTATCAATTCTGGAAAACAATAACTTTGCAGGAACTCTCAATTGGTGTGCTGCCTCTTACATATGACCGAGAAGAGCTGAGTCCCTAGGTAGAAGGGAATCTGGGTACAATTGCCACTTAAACAAAATCAAAGTGCTTTTAGTAATGAAAAATGGGCAGAAAGGGTATTAGGTATTAGTAATATCTCCACACTCCTACTAGCTTTTAAATTCCAGGATAGCAAAGACCCTGTTTATTTTGCTCCCTCTATTAGCACAAGCTTTGTGCCTAGAAATTAGCAAATTATGATATATGTATTGAATGAATTAGGAAGCATACCATGATTTTGGTTTGCCAACCATCTTATATTTTTTAGAACCACCAAAATAAAAAGGAGGGGAGGTTGTCTAAAAACAAAAATAATATGGTTAAAATCTAGTACATTCTATGTCACGTCAGAACTCAATAAAATGGCAATTATATTACTAAACTAAATCTCAAGCATAATAAGAATGAGACTAAGTAAGAACAAGTCAGCATGCCATGGCTTTCTAACACCCTCAGAGTACATGATATTCTAGATAGAGAAGAATTACCACATCTTGGGCACCAATGAAGTACTACCGGCTAATAAACATCTCATCAATTAACCCTCAAAATATTTCTTTGGACACTGCAAAAAGGGTCTGACAGTTTAATTTCTTGGTCAAGGACATAGAGCTAGTAATGCTTTGCCATCATGTTAGGTCTGTAGCTATTAAGTACTCCAATTTAAAAAATGAGCTGAAATTTTGCATTGTAAATCCTTTAAATATGTTCCATACATTTCTTTGCATTCTTAAGCAGCATCTATTGGATGTGCCCAAACCTTTGTTGATGACTTGAGTCAAGCAGATACCAATCTGTGCTCTGAGAGCTTTTGAAGTATGTTCATAGTAAAGATGTAATTTTATAATATATGACTTTACCCTAAAGTTCTTTTTAATGTTTTCTTTGGACTGTTCATTAACTTTTAATAGATTTCTCCCTCATTCTTTTTTCTTTCTAATGTCTCTTTTCAGTGTGAATGGTTTCCCTTTTCAGTGTGTGTGTTTCTCTTCCTATAGGTGGGAAACCCTGTCACTATATCTGTTAGGATTGACAATGAAGATAAAGTACCTGGGTTATGAAAAAGAGCCTGTCCTATAAGTTATGTGTATGAGATGTTGTGTATCAGCCTCACCTCACGATATCAACTTCGGATCTTTGAAGACCTTTTAAAACCTACGCAGTTCCTGTATATAGTTTCATGAGAATAGGTCAAAGTATTATTGATAGATTCATTTAACCTCTAAATCAGCACTGTCCAATAGAAATATAATGTGTGCCACAAATGCATGCCACGTGTGTAATTTTAAATTTTCTAGTAGTCCTTGCTTTTAAAAAAGCAAACAGAAACAGGTGAAATTAATATAATTATGTTTTATTTAGCCCCAAATATGCAAAATATTATTTCAAAATGTAATCAATACAGTTATGAATGATATATGTCACACTCCTTTTTCATACCATGTCTTGTAAATCTGTTGTGTGTTTTACACTTAGAACGCATCTCAATTCACAATGGCCACAAACTAGTGCTCAGGATAACACAGCTCTAGAAGTACTTGGGAGAGACATGCAAATTGTAGTGTAAAGGAAACCTATACTCTGAATAAAGGCTTTGTGAAATAAGAGATGGAGGTTTGGCCAGCTCATGGCAATGCGTATGGGGTTGCACATCCTCTGGCTCCTTATGTAGTACTGCACATCCAGGGGACCACTGAGGACCTGCTGCAGGGAGGTGTGCGATCCTGGTGAGCAGTCTGGAGATCTGTGACTTGCTCCGAGTCCCTGCAGGGGCTGGTAGGATAAACTGTTTATTTGTACACTCCCCGTAGAGAGAGGCCAGGGATCGAGACAGATGCCTTACGTTTTTCCACCCCGCTTGATACCTGTCTCCAGCCAGGTGAGTGATTGAAATTGTGCATCCGGCAGTTTAATGGTCATCTGCTTTGGGTGCTGGCACAAGAATCATCATTGTGAGTGTTTCACTGTCATGAGCAGGCAAGAAAGGTCAGAGACACATGTTGTGCAGGCAGAGAGCCTGTCAGAGGAAAGAGAACTGCCACCTGTCCTGGAAATGAGGCACAGCGTGATGGGGATGAAAGAATGCTGGACTGAATGGCAAGAGCCTGGGTTCTAACTTGGCCTTCTGCATATTAACTAGTTTTGTGACCATGTGTAAGCCCGTTTCCTCTTTGGGCCCCAGTTTCTTCCTCTACTGTCGGTCAATACCTTATCAAGCCTTAACATTCTTTCATTCCATGTAGACATTTCTTGGGCCCTGATAAACACAGGATCTAATAAAAATTTGAGCTACAAGGAATCATACGTGAACATTAGTTCAATAATCATATTATTGTTGAATTAATGTGTTCAACAATAATAACTGTATAGGGCTATATAACCTTTGTAGTTTTTTTCACTTTTTATCTAGAATTTCTTCTAATTTATATTTCCCCTGAATCTAATTTTTATTTTTAAACATATATTTCCTCCTCTTATTGCAGGCCTTTCTCATAGACTACTTTTTTTTTTTTAAATACTTTACCTTTTCCAACAAGTATCTAAGGTGGACGTGTGATACTTTTAAGTCATTTGACTTCTGGGTGTATTATCTTAATCATTATGCAAGCTAATATTTGTGGAATACTTCCTGTTTTCTAAGCAATATACTAAGTGCTTTGTCTGGGATTGCTTTAATTCTCATAACAATAACTATGAGATAGATGCAATTATCATATACAACTTTTTCACACAGAAATGAAGGCCTAGAGTGTTGGAGTAACTCATCCAAAACCACAGATTTGTAAGAGACAAGATAGAGATACAAGGCCTAACGATGCCCATCAGTGGATCGCTGGCCTGCGGGCTGGGACAAGTGATTTAATTGCCCAGATTTCCATTTTTGGAAAATAACTGATTTAGGACTACATTTCAGATCTTTGAGCTCCAACTCTAGTGAGGCTTTATGTTTTTTGTTTGTCTTTTTTATTTTTCCCCTGATATTAGAGCTCCCAGTGTAAAACCTTTAAGATGAAAATTTTAGAAATGGCACCAAACGAGAGAGAGAAAATATTGTTCCTTGAGTTATATTTGAAACGTAAAAATATTTTTAAAAGATTCTCTTAAATTCTTTCATTATGATTACAATGACAGCAAGGATAAAATAGCTTTATGTTATTAGTTTGCATTACCATTGTGTGCTGTTTTCCCTCCATGGGAATTCAGGTTTCAGAAATAGAGAAGACTGTTTTCTCTCTAATTCATTCTTTTACCAGGAGTCCAGTGAATATTCATGTAAATGAATGATGTGTTTTCCAACTTTGGGCGTGTGGAGGGTCCTAGTTTTATTTGTGTTGAGGTGAAGCAAATACATAAAAATCTGCTAGAAAGTAAACGTATAGGCAATTTCATTGTTGGTGTTGCAATGTGAAACAATTATACATTGTCTTTATATTTGGGGATTTTATTTATGCATTTTATGCAACATGAGGTCCCAGTATACAGTTATTTTTAGAATACGTAAAATAATATTTATACCTATATAACACCTCCTCTGGTTTGACACGTTTCCATAATGTAATGCTATGATGCAATTACCCAAATTGATTTCTAACAGGTTGTGTTTTTTCTGTAAGCTCTCTCATTATCCTTTGAGATTAAGCATGTGACTGACAGTTGTGATGGAAAAGATTGACCCATGGGCATTGTTCTTGGCACACTGCAAGCACTCAGTGCAGCAGTGGGCATACCACACAGCCTCTCTGTTCTGGACACTGGGCTTGGCTCAAAGACGGACAAGCCAAGGTCCTGTGTCTGCAGGAGCTTCTGGTCTGGTGGACAGGAAAGACATCCAAAGGCTTGTGGTCACAGACTCTACTTGCAGCTGTGCCTCATGGTGCGTCTGCAGCTCATGTCTGAAAATAGCCATTCCACCTGTCTCTCATTGCTATATTCCAGTCTGGGGCATTTGCTGCTTTTATTGCCAAAAAGACCACAGTAACATTCATGGCATGTGTAGTTTGTTTTATTAATTCTAAAATCATCTATACCTTCAAAATCTCAAAAGGCAAAGAGAAAAAATGATTTGAAATTGTAGGGCATCTTGAAACTTCTAATCAGTTAAGAATTTTCTTTGAATGAAGATAAGGAGTGTGGCATGGAAATTTGAATTAAAAACCCTAATTATCATATAGAGAGTGAGATAGACATCTTGTTAAAATACAAAATGCTAAAGTGAAATTCACTACAACATTATACATGTACCATCTGCACATTATAAAATTGTTTTGATATTCTACACTTCAGTGAATTACAGTAGTTTATAAATATATGCGGAAAGAACATTTCGTCTATATCTAATAGAATAACTTGAAAGCTTGTGTCTATGCCATTCGTTCATTCATTCATTGTCAGTAAATATTTATCACATGCCTACTATGCGTTAGGCAGTAGGAGTTTATCAGAAAACAAAATAAAGTTCCTGTGGAACTTCATGTCTCAGTTTTTTTGGTGGAGGGACAAAATAAATAATTAAATATATGTTATTTAAGCGCCAATAGAGAAAAATGCCACAGGATAAGGAATAAAGAATAGCAGTGTGTATGTTGAGGAGGGGTGCTCTTTTCTATAGGAATGTTCTAGTAGGTATCTCTGGTGAGGTGACATAAATGCTTTTGTTCAGCTGAATCTCTCCTAGGCTCTCTCTGCCCCTTGCTGAAAAGTCACCCTAAATTTCTGCATACTTGGTTCCTACAGCTCGTGCACTTCCTTTTCTGCCTTAATTCACTCTCATTTCATCACTCGTTGACCTATCATCAGAGCTTGTTTCCAAAAATCCTCTATTTTCACCTAACATCCTTCACCTAATAATTTAGTCTCATATTCTTCTAGCTTTGGTGATTTGGTGTCTAAAGCAGCTCTTTGAATTTCACATTAATTAATTGGGTTTATCATTACTAACATACAGGCATCTCCAAGTTTAGAACTGAGCTGTATTTCAAATGTTTGCCTTTAAGCCTTTTGAAACAATTCCTCTAAGTTAGAGCTTTGAAAAAAGGGAGAAAAATTCTGACCTGAAGCTTTTCTTTCCTACACTCAACAATTGCTCAGTGTAGATGCAGCCCTTTGTGTACGGC
Organism: Ceratotherium simum simum; assembly: GCF_057802395.1. Lineage (NCBI taxonomy): Eukaryota > Metazoa > Chordata > Mammalia > Perissodactyla > Rhinocerotidae > Ceratotherium > Ceratotherium simum. Next base: position 42,020,266 of record NC_141911.1, read on the forward strand.
ATAACTGCACATCTTCCTCTGAAAAGACCCAGTTGGCCTCAGATTACTTAAGTCCAGCCTTTCATTCTAGTGCAGCCTGGCAACAGACTTATGAAGAGAGAATGTTCTGGAAGATGTAGTATTGACTTCTTGTAGAGTATTACAATGTGTTAGGCAGCAATGGCATAGGTAATAATATGGGTTTGATATTTTCATATTTCCTTCTTGACCTTGAGGGAAGAATGAGAAATCCTATTCATGGTATACCATAATATTGTGACTTTCAAATCAGAAGTAGCCAGGAATATTAAAAAGAGATGAAAGATTTTTATTCTGGAAAAGAAAAACCAGTTTAGAGTTTTATTCTTTACATTATGAGTCAAAGAGTATAGAAGGTAGATTTTCATAGATAGTCAACACCCAGTATGATAGGTGAAAAAAGCAATTTTAGGAAATATAACTGAATAAGTACTTTTCTTTTTTGTATGTTAGAATGAAATTGTCCCATGCTAGTATAGAAATAACAAAGGAAACAAATGCTTTTAAACATTGCTGTGATGGGGGAGAAATATAGCATTTCTATTTATAACTTGAACAGAGTCCCACATAAAAATAGCTCCAACTAACAGATTTGCTCATATCTGGAATACAAAGTTGTTGCCGCCAGTGACTTGAGGAATTCTAATAAGAACGACGACGGCATTGGTAAATATTGAAAGTTTATCATCTTTTCTTTTACCTCAGTTTTCATATGGGAACAAAATTAGTTCATGGAAAAGTCCTGGCTTTTGTATTACACATTTTTTTTATTTTCTAGGCTATTGGTCTCTTTGTTGTTAAAAAAAAAGGATTTGCACCCCTCGACCTCAGCCCATGAGGTGGATATATTACTGATGACTGTATTTCCGTCAATGAAATATTTGTCAGGCTAATAGATTTAACATTTCGTTCTAAACATTAATTTTGTGTGATTGGTGTGATAGAAAAAATATTAAGAACCTCAGAAGTTAATGAAAATTATTCTCTCTCTTTTATTTTCAGCGAAGCTTCCTGGGCTATGCCAGTTTTAAAGTGGGGGAGCTACTGAAATCAAAGGAGCAGCTGCTAGCCCTGAGCCTGAGGTAGGTCTTTTTGTCTGCAGAAATGCTGTTAATAGCCCGTCATATTTATTGATGGCTTGTTGGGTTTGAAAGTCACAATTCTTGCAGATGTTTCGATGTTAACTCTCAAATGGCTTAGGTTCTCCACTGCACAAGTTTTAGTGAAACAGCAGTTATTCAAGTTCACATTCAAGTTCATGTTTCAAATTGTCAAAGGTTACCAGCCCTTATAGGAAGAAAAAGTATTACATAATTGTTAAAGTGATGAAATTCTTTGAAAGTAAGAAAGTAAATAGAAACGATGAGCATACTATTAAGTGATTTTTCTGTTACTTATCAAAATGTTACTTTTTAAATCAAGCAGTTTTTTTAGGTTTGAAATATGTTTGTTAGAGGCAACATTGCAGACTTATGATAATAGAGGGAAAGCTGATTATTCTCTTTTTTTAAGCTTATTTTGTTGCTATACTATTAAATATTTAATAATAAATATACAGACATATTGAAATAGACAATAGATCGTAGCTAATTTTGAGTATGAGTGCAATTTGTTTTGATATAGAAGATGAGACAACAATCTTTAGAAAGTTGCATAGTGTTTTAATACTAACAAGAGTAATAAATAGAATAAATATTTCTTTTTAAATTCATAATAAATTTAAAACAATAATAGTATGTTGTTTTCTAACTGTATAATAATTTTTAAAATTAAGTATACATGAAGAATACCTCTTGCAGTATTCGTATAGTATAAATGAATATAAAAATTGTATAGAACTCTGTAAATCTTAAAATGCTCCTCTTTTGATGAAACGTAGAGACCACTCTCTGGGCAGAAACAATGTCTTAAGTCTCTTTGCCCCCTGCCTCGGCCCCCAAAGACCCACTTGTAACCAACAATTTATTTCATTAAAGATGCTGTGGCTTATCCTGGAATCTGTACTGCTGGCTTTCTCTTTTTCTGATTTTTCCTGATCCTTACATTTTTGCATTTTGACTTAAGAGATAGTAGAAAATAATTTAAAGTAATCCATATTCACGCAGAAAAATATGTTTTGGTGGGTTCTGATGAGGCCACCGTCTTCTCTCCGGCTCCTTTTAGGCTGTGTCTCTTAAACAGCTGTTATTTTTTTGTTGTATTTTACTTGGGAAAACATTTAAAAATCTTTATAGTTTTGTGGTGTTATTCCCAATAAAATTTTGCTGTGGTTATTTTCAATTTGAAGGGTGTAAGGGCCAGCTAAAATGTCTAGCTATCAATGTCACTGACACCCTAGAAAATATCTGTTCCCAACCTAGCATGGTGGTTAGATCTGACCCAAGTGCCTCTGGATTCATGATAGGAGGTGTCAGACATTGAGCTAACTTAGAACTACTAGTGGGCCACGTGTTTTCTAGATAAGATGCATTCACTTTATTCGTCTTCTTGCTGACTCACAAGCTGCAGTGTTGACTATATCATAACTGTCATTAACATCAGCAGCACACTACACAACATTCAGACACTGCCTGTGAAACAGAAATCAGGGACCAGAAATCCTTAGTGAAATGAAAACTAGTGAACTATACCATACCTTAGAGAGAGGATAGAACAGAAGGGTCAAGTTTAGAATATTACCTTTGGAAGAAGAAAGGAATATAATAATTTCAGATTTAGATGAAATCAATACAAATTTCCACTTTTGATTTTAATACCTCTGCTTAGTGAGTATACTCATTTGATTTTGATTGTATAAAAGGAAAACAAGTTCAACGACACACAATTGAATTTTTTAGAAAAAATAATTTTTGAAAACCAATCGTGAAATGGCTAGGTTATTATTTTTTCTGTTTTTGTGCTTTGCCAAATTTGTGGATTTCTCTCCCTACGAACCAGACACATTATAGACTTTTCGTAGCCTTTTGATTTCAGTATTTCATGTTTTTTCCTTCAGATGTAATTTATCTTCTTTCCACTGACTCGGTAGTCTCTGAGGTACTGAGTTGGAGGAACATTAGGTCAGGGATAAGAAACATTTTTCAGATTGTTTGTTTTGTTTTGTTTTTAATTTTCCTTTGCACTGATAATATCTGACTTTTATTCCTTGTATATTCCAGTCATTATTTTGAAAGCAATAGATTTCTCAGATTTTTGTAAAACAAATTCACTGAAATAAGAGTGTATTTCTAGGCACCATTCTTTGATAGTGAGCTTCCCAAAAATCTGTCTAGTTCTATTTATGTTCCCTGTCCCTTTGGGTTGCTTCTTACCAGATACTTCAGGTTCCAAGACTCTCAAACTAGTTCCACAGAACACCGTAGTTTAATGTGGCTACTATGTCATAGATGCTTTGAACTGGAATTTTTGAACTGAATTGAAATTTTTTTCCCCTCAGAAAACTTAAAGGGGCAAGAAGTGTGTGTCTGATTTGTAGATTTAGACTCAAATTTCATGAAATATGATAGAGTGTATTTTTAATGTTACAGAGTAAAATTTGTTTGCATGTATTGGGAAAACACCTCAAATATAAAGTGGTTTCTACTCATGTAGTTCATCTTCATTTAAATGCATAATTACTAAATTTCTTTCTAAGTGTTCTAGTATCCCAATTGGACTTGATATCTTTATTTAGTATTAACCTTTTTACTTTTATATTACATTTGCTTTGTTTTGCTAGTTTACATTTGATAGTTCTTGACTTCGTTTAGATCTCAGTTATATTTTCTGTTTTGTTCTTTAGTTGATTATTCCAGACTTCTGTAATATAATATAAACAAGCTAGGGTTCTTATATAGAGAATTATAATTGTAGGCATGAAAAACATTGGATAATCTTATAATAATAATAAGAAGAAGACACTATGTACTTTATGCTCTGATAAGTATATTAGAGATGTTGTCTCATTGACCCTTATCAAATTAGCCTTTAATGTTATTATTCTTGCCATTTTATAAATTAAGAAACTGAGGTATAGGGCCGGCCCTGTGGCTTGGTGGTTAAGTGCGCGCGCTGCAATGCTGGTGGCCCGGGTTCGGATCCCGGGTGCGCATCGAGGCACCACTTCTCCCTCCATCCTGAGGCCGAGTCCCACATACAGCAACTAGAAGGATGTGCAGCTATGACATACGACTATCTACTGGGGCTTTGGGGGGAAAAAATAAAATAAATAAAATCTTTAAAAAAATAAAAAATAAATAAAAAAAAAAAAGAAACTGAGGTATAGAAAGCAGATAAGTAATTTGTACAAATTTACAACGCTTCTAAGTGGGAAAGCCAATGTATGAAGCCACACATTTCTGACTGCAAAACCTGTGTTCTTAATGACCCTTTGACAAAAGAGAAAACTGAGAACTGGTTAAAACCTATCACATATCATGTGACTTAGTAAAGGCAGAAAAAAGCAAGGCCTCGGGTCCAGGACCACATATTCGTGGTTTCTTCCACTTTGATTCCACCACAGGGCCTCGTCTTACAGTAAATGAAGACATAATGAGTGTTAACACATCATGGAGAACTCAAGAATATTAGCCATGGTGGCAGAAAGTGGGAACGAGGCTGATAGGTTAGGGGGAAATGGTGACTGAGGGAAACTTGTGGGATCTATTCTCATCCCAGAACCATGGCATTATCAAGCCCTGTACCTGGTTTACTGCCCAAGCACCTGACAATCATTTGCTCTACCAACCTGATCTGAATATCTTGGGACCGTACAAGCAGAAATTTGGAACATTATAATCCTGTCTTATGATTTAATAACAGAATGGAGAGATTAGATCTGTCTCTGGCACTGATGCTAGCAGTCGGGAAAAATTACATTGTTCTTAAAGTATTCAAACAACCACAAAGGCAGAAAAAAGAGGGGAGGATGAAACTTCTTTTCTAGGAAATCCTTTTCAGAGAATGGAGACAGATGGAAGTGTTCTGACCTTATGTGAGCTTTGTCGCATGTCTCCTCACAGTTTGGATTTCACTCAGTGCTCATTCATTCAGCAAGCATTTATTAAGAATTTTTCATATGCCACCTACAGTGATAGGTTCTCTGGAAATTTTTAAAAATAGCAGAGTTAATATTTTGCAGTTGATGTTATTAGTAACACTATTAATGTACATCTCGTTATTTATTGAGCATCTACTAGCATGCAAGGAATGTGTTAGGTGGTTTTTATGCATGATCTTATTTAATCCATGCAGCATTATCATATTCGTTTTACAGCAACTTGTCTAAGATCCCACAGCTGCTGACTGTACACAGAGGATTAGAATTCGGTTTGGTCTGAGTCCAGAGCTTGTTCCGTTTTTATTTTCCTGCCTCGTAGGAAGCTAATGATCTAATAGAATCTTCGCTTCCTTCTCTATTTTATATTCTATCCTTTGGAGAGTTTTAGGGACCTCAATTATTTTTTTCTTAATGCTTTATCTTAAAATTCAATCTTATCTGCCTGCGATATAGTAGAGGTTCAATAATTATTTGTTGGAATTTTGATTCATGATGATGACTGCCTTATATTTTTATGGATGCTAAATATACACCTAGTACCATTTACTTCCGAGTGGAATTTACCTAAATTAGTGACTATAATACATTGTAAGTATTAGAGTATATCTGAGACAAGTAACCTTCAAAGAAATAGTGAGTGATAGATTGTAATTAGCTTGAAAAGCTGAAAACCTTACTTAGAATTCACACTGATTTCAGTGTAGGCCACTTTACCTTGTCACAGAAACTTTTAGCTCATCTTAAGTGCTCTATCATTTCTTTTGTGACCTTCTACATGTAACCCTCTAAAACTAAGCAAACATTTATATAATTTTATCAGAATGGATGTGAAAAAATTTTCTTGAATACAGACGTGAAAGAATTTATTCATAAAAAGAGAATTTATGTTTTTTCTTTTATTTATTACTTCTGCCACATTTATAGTAGTGCTGTCATGTAACATACAACATAAGACTCTGATGATCCTAAAGAGACATGTGGTGCTGTGTTTATAGGTGCTATGTTTATATCTATAGCATCTAGATGTATGGGAGAAGCTATGAAAGAAATAAACAGTAGATTTCTACTGTTTGTTTTCAAATTTTCCCTATTTTATGTAACATTTATATGTGTACATATTCATGCATCTAAAAATATACATTGTGTAGATGGATATCTGTTTGTTCATCTATATTATTTTAGGACCATTTCGCTTTCTCACAAACCATGAATACTTACTTTCCATTGTTGTCAAATGTGTGTGCTTAGAGAAGGCAAGATCCAAATTATAAACGCTTTAAGTTTTTATTTTTTGGTGTTTTGCTTAATTTAACCTCCTTAAACACACACACACTTTAATTTTGTTTCTAAAAAAAAAGAACAAAAAACCCCACATATTTTGAACATAATCTCCCAAAGACATGTTCTTAACTTGAGAGCTGGAAGTAATGATAAGGAGAGGCTCCTTAGGCTATGACATATTGTTTTATGCACAAGCATATTTAGAGTGATAAAAAGATGAAATTGTCGCTAGCATCTCACAGGTTGGGAGCCCAGGCATGTTCTATAGGCCACAGGGCAGTGGATCAAAATAAGTTTGTTGCTGGAATGCATGAATACATTTGAACTCCCACAGGAACCTGAGACCAACATTGGCCATAGATTGACAATAGAGTTTTAAATGATGTTTCTTTTTCATTTCAAATGAAATTAAACTTTCGTGGAGTTTTAATTTCCTACGACTACTCTTCTCCTGTATGCAAATAATGGTTATGCAAGTCTTATTTTAAGCACCTTAATTTAAGTCTTAATTTAAAGTTGTATGTAGGATGAATACTTCTATAATGATATCTCTTATCAATATTTACTTGAACTTCAGAGATAATTTAAAAAACTCACATCCAAGCATCTCAACAGTCACGTATATTTTGAATATATTTCATTCTCTTTTAAAAGTCTTCCAGTTAGCTTTTATAGGTACCATAAAGTAGGATTATAGCAGAAAATTCTGATAGTTCCACAACACTAATTCTTATGTATGTCTAAAACATTTTCTATATTAAATAAGAGCAATAGAAATTAACTGGCAGCCAAAGAACCCTCTTTGAGAGAGAATAGCTTATTCATGGTTAATTATAAAACCGAATGGTATTATACTTTATTGAATGCACCAATGGAAAAGTTAGAGGATGAGGATGGCATGTAAAAACCTAACTTGATGCTTTTGCATAGAATTTACTAAAAATGCACATCATAAACCCAGAAAACAATACATAAGAACACTGCATAGTTTTCTCTGGGCATGAACAAGCAGGAAAACATGCAAGTCAATAGCAAATGCAGGGCTGGCCCTGTGGCTTAGCGGTTAAGTGCGCGTGCTCCGCTGCTGGCGGCCGGGGTTTGGATCCCGGGCGCGCACAGACGCACCGCTTCTCTGGCCATGCTGAGGCCGTGTCCCACATACAGCAACTAGAAGGATGTGCAGCCATGACATACAACTATCTACTGGGGCTTTGGGGGAAAAATAAATAAAAAAATAAAATTATATAAAAAAAAAATAGCAAATGCACACTTGTGATTGATCCAGATACACAAAGAAGGGGAGAGCCTCCCTAGAGTACTTCTTTCACTGTGCTTTTGGCATGATTCAAGGGAGGGTGACAGGAAGCTCCTCCTAGGGCCTCTCTGATTCTGACAGACTCAGACTTCATAAACACATAGGAGGAGGTAACTAACACTATTTGAGCTTTACGATGGGTTAAGCATTTCAAATGTTTTATCTTAATCTTCTAATAACCTTTCCTGGAAGGTGATATTATTCCTGTTTACTAATAAGTAAACTGAGGAACATCAGTTTGACTTCCTGAGGTCACACAGCTGAGACAAGATGGAAAATGGAGATTGGGAGAGAAGGGCTCTTGATAGCAAAGATTTCTTAGAGAATATGTATTTTGTTTGAATCTTAGAATCAAATAATTTTAGAGACAAGAAGAGATATTGGCACTTCAGCTTCTTCTTGGACCACTGTAACGACAGGGTACTCAAACTCAGGAGGCCACACATCTTTTCCATTTTCAGATAGGTCAGTTGTAGAAAAGTATTCCTATTTCATCCCAAATTTTATGTCCTTGCTATGGTCCCAGTTCTCCATCATGGAGTCAAGTAGAACAAGTGTCATGCCTTTGCTCTATGATCACATTTGAAAGCAGCTCTTTTGTTCAACTTTAAATCTTGTCTCCTTTTTTTTCTCAGGAATGGGTGTAATGTAGTAGAAAGAACACCAGACTTTCATACCAGACTTGGGTTCAAGTTGCAGCTCTGTCACCAGCTATGTCACCCCAGGCATATTGTCTGTCCTCTTTAACATCTGTTAACGGAAGTACTAATGACCTTCCTCCCAGGGTGATTCTGGGCAATTAATAAATGCAGTGAAGTTCCATGCACTGCCGTGTGTTAGAGAAAAACGCTCTGTAAATATTGTTTTCTTTCCTTCTTGCATTAAACTTACTAATTCCCTCAACAATCACTTAATGTTTTGCTTAGTTTGCTTGCTTAGTTTGTTGAAGTTCCTTCTTAAAATATCCACAATTCTCTAAATTGGTCCATGGCAAAGGGGTTGATTTAACCTTTGATCTGGATATACCATTTCTATTATCTGAGAAATGAGTGCTTACGTGACACCTAAATTCTGGCTTTAATCTCTCTGACATCAGATTTGGCTTCTTATCAGTTGGCAGATACCGGCAAGAGGCATATGCAGAGCAGTTTGTTTGGTTGAAACAGGAAGCATTCCAGTAGATTTGGGAAAAAAGTAAAATTTGTTTTGACTTAAAACTTGAGCAATATAGCTTTGAAGTCAGGACAGAAATTCATAAATTTGACACAGTATCAATTGTGTTTAGAGTTTACTGTTGCATTTTATTGCTGAATATATTAAAAACTGTCTACAGAAGTATTTCAAGCGCCATTTCTCAGGACTGGACTGTGAGAATGAGGGAGACCTCAAACACAGAAGGAGGAGCATTTCCTTCTGAAACTATATACTTTTATGTGACTGTGTCAATGTCCTTTAGGGACACAATTGCCTAGAATTATGAAAAGGCTCTCACATGAACCACTTTGTAATAATTGTTAAAATCACATCAATCTGTAATAAAATCAGAGAATGCAAAGTATACAAATATCATGGGATCAGGACAGTAGAGACGTAGAAAGAGCACGTGTTTTAGAGCCATACCTGAGCCCAAATCCTGACTCTTCTAGATTGCCCAGTTTTCTTATCTGTGAAATGGAGATGACAGTGGGGCCCACCTCACAGGGCTATTTTGAGGCTCACATGAATTCCTAATGTGAAATGTTTACAACAATGCCTGATACACATTAAGTGCTCAATAAATGTTAGCTATAATTTTTATATTTTCTTTTATTGATCAACTTCTCTAGCCTTAGGTTTTTTTTTTTTTTTTCGGGTGAGAATTAGACATATTATACACAGCCTATCTGAAATGATGTGTGATGCAAAGCAAGTGCTCATCATGCTGATTGCCTATTACTAAAATTATTATTATCAGTATTATTATTTTCCATTTCATTCAGTTAGACTTTAATTTAAATGCTCTGAGGTTATATTGTCTGCATTTTTCTTATGTTCTTAATCCATTTTCATGAGGCTGTAGGTATGACCAGGGAAACCAATTAGCACTTTCTTAGTTTGCATTATTCAAAAGATGTCTATTAGTCACATTGCAAATTAGAGTTTGCAGTCACTGAAGGGACAACACATACTTGGAGTACACTTCAATAGCTCCTCAATTTGTATAGAAAAGCCTGAAATCTTTCCTCTTTTAAAATGCAAATCACACGAAGTTAATGTCTGTACTCACAGACCTACCTGCTTAAGAAGTTGGAGAGCTAAGTTAGCTTTGAAGATAATTTGCAGGAATGATTAGGCCTGTGAGGAATTATATTTGACCTGAAAATTCTGTAGTGGATTTGACCATAGTTACCAAAGTCACTTTCATCATTATCATTCTGTTTCTGCTCCTCTGGACACATTTATATCAGCCTTTTCCAAACTATTTTTTGGAACACCAGTATGCCTTCAGTTATTAGTATATGTTCTTTAAATTAAAGTTTTATGTCAAAATAAGTTGGAAAATGCTATTATAAAAAAAAAAGTGAAGTGGGTTACCTTGCTGTAGGACTTCTCAGAGCCTTCATTAGCCCTCATGGCCCTTTGGGTCTCTCAGAGGACAGATGTCACCTGCAGCTTTTCCCAAACTAATTTGAACACAAGAAGCTATCTTCATGGAACATCTATTAACAGCTTAGCGGACACTGTGTTCCAAGAAACACAGCTACATGGTTTAGAAAATGCTGATTTAGAACAACAAGAACTACTGATACCGAACCAAGTGGGCTTGCCTCCTGGTGAGTTAAATAAGACTCTACACCAGTGGAAGTTGTCTCACAAAGTAAACTGCATTTGCAGCAAATAGGAGGCCATGAGGCATCATTTCCAAAGTCATGGCGTCCTCCAAGGAAGGAAAACAGGAACTTTTCTTTGGTTGGGGAATGAATATTCAAAGGGAGAGGCGGGTATTCGCTTGCAAAGGCTCAGTTGGTGAACGTGCTTCCACATAATGAGGCCTAAGCTCCTCCTGGAGAGATCTTTGCATTAAAAACAAGGCAAAGGTCGTGGGCGTAGCTCTTGTGGTGAGGCTTGATCAGTTTCAGGATGGCCCGTGGTTACATCTCCTTAACACACAAAAGAAAAAGAAACAACCTGGAAAAACAGTTAATTGCTTCCAAACCCACCTTTGAGTTTCTTGAGGCCCCTAGTTGGTGACATAACCACAAATTTTCCAGAGAAGTACGTGAGTGACTGTATGTATTTATCCACTTTTTGCCACCATAAGCATATTCTCTAGCATACACTTCTGTAGGCAGGCATGTGATCTTCACCCAAATGAACACTTGCTCCTACATACACACCCTCCACCTCCACACATTATGCCTCTATCCACATGCAGTTACTCACCCCTATTTGTCCTGTCCCCAGTCCCCCTATCCACAGGCATTTCCAACCCCATGGCTTTTTACACCCATGCCATGGCCTATAGCAACACCAATTTGTGAAATTTGTACAAAATATATGAGAAAGGAGTGACGAAATACATACTGTCTCTTTTATGTTCACTGACAGATTCTTTTTAAGCTTGGATAAGTGGGCACATATTTATTTTCACAATCACCTAATACTGGAACTACCCTAAACTGAATTTGGCTCTTTCCCTGGAAGCTCTGCCTTTAGGTGCTTTTCCTTTCTTGGTTAAACTAGGAACCATCAGCTGCCCTAAATGCAACCCAAGCATCATTTTTAAATCATCCTTTCTAAAATTCTTATCTGATTATGCTTTTTTCCTGCTTTAAAGTTTATATTCCTTCCCACTCCCCACCCAAATAAGCATGAATGTGAACATATGCAAAAGCTTTGGCCAAGATATACAAGACAGCAAACCTACTTTTCCAGTCTCTTCTGTAGGCACACATATTACACTTGACACTGACACCACTTCCTCCCTCATTTATAGTGACCTGAGTGCACATAACACTTTCCAAGGGTGGAGTTAGTGTTTCTGTCTTTCTCGCGAAACCCTTCTTGGGGTTTTGAGCTCAGTTTCAACTTAAGCCAGCAAGAGAGCACAACAATGTTTGTATGTGTAGATGATGCAAGTTAGATTCTTTCCCACACTGGCTTCCAATTATTTTTCCTCCATTTTTTGGTATCTCTTGCTCAAGGGATAAGTCTTACCCATCCAAAAAACATTGATATTCTCCAAATTTACTCTCACTAGCAACTGAGAAGTAATAGTCTCCAGGCATGTCAGTGAAAAGGTCTGCTCGCCATCCCCCGCCACAGCTTATCATTGGCTCCTCAATCTCCCATGACCAAAGGACCATGTTCCTATCATCAGGCCTTTGAGTGGGTGCCTGGAGAAGCAGGGCAGAGCTCATTGCTCCCACTCTAGCTAACAAAGGCTTAATGATCGCTAGAAGGTCACCATTTTTTAACTGTTTCCATTGAGGTTTGACTTGGCTTTCCCGTTTACACATTGTCAGTTCTACTTAATGTATATGAGCGAGCTGTGCTGAAAGTTTCCTCCCTGAGGGAATATAGAAAGTGACCTGCCCCTTGACAATGTATTCCCCTAATAGCATGCTCTAGCCTAGGATTTTCTACCTTAATCCACTAACTGAAATTCACTGATGTCTGTTGTTCTGTGGCATAGCATAGCTGTCTCATAGTAAAAATGTGGTTGAAAGAGATTGTTCCCAATGAGACGCCAGTAAGTTAAAGAATTGAGTCAGGAAAAAGAAGGAGAATACTGTTTTATTAATGGAAGATAAGGAAACAGAAAATACACAAAAATAATGTGATAACTGATTTTAAGAAGCAAAAGAGAAGGATGCGATCAAAGAAAAAAACATGTAGAATAGTGAAAAGAAAGAAGAGAACAGGCAAGTTTATTTTGCTTCACTTAATTGCATTTAGCACCAATCTAAGCAAATTGTTTTTCTCAAGGCTGTGCTACAATGAGGGACGGTTGTTTCTAGAAAAGGGCCTATTTTATGGGTGATCCATTGGGTCTCTTGCTCAATGTACTTAAGCTTCTTAGAATTTGATAGAAAATATTAAAGATTCTTTATAACATTGTATGGCACTGATGAGTTTATTACATTATGGAACAGTTTCACCATCTTGCATAGAAAGTGAGTTTTTAAAATTAACTGAATTCATCTCATGCAGGTTTAATTGGACCCGACCAAAGTGCTACTGGGTGTATATTACATTATTATAAGTAAATGAAATGACCAAATTCACTGCTATATACGTGCTGAATGTTACTTCTTTCTGATGTTCACACATGTAAGCTGGAAAGTAAACAAACACATTCCTTTAGAACTTAATATAAAAAGTTGATTGGTAAAAACAAATTTAAGCTTCCCTCATAGACTTGGTCTAAGCTTCATCCGTCCATTGAAGATCTGAGTGGATAACTTGAATTTTATTTTATTTTTATTTATTCATTTTTTTTTTTGGTGAGGAGGATTCACCCTGAGCAAACATCCGCTGGCAGTCTTCCTCTTTTTTTTTGGCCTCAGGAAGACTAGCAAGAGTAGCCCTGAGCTAATCCGTGCCAGTCTTCCTCTACTTTGTACGTGGGACGCCTCCACAGCATGGTTGACGAGTGGAGTAGGTCCGCGCCTGGGATCTGAGCCCATGAACCTGGGCCACTGATGCGGAGAGCACGGAACTTGAACCACTTGGCTACGGGGCTGGCCCGAATTTTATTTTATTTTATTTTTATCTTCCTCGATTTTGGTACAGTATCTCGAATTCAAAGTAGGTTTAAAAGTTTCAATCCTAAACTTAGAAATGGTGCATAGTGGGGATTATTTTTCTCTTATCTAGAATCAAATTGAAGATTTTCCAGGAACTTACACAGTAAATAGGAGAGACAATCTCTAAGGGTTCTTGGGTTTGCTTGTTTCTTGGGCAAATTGCCAGCTAACACTAAACTTCTTGGCTGTTGAGACTTGTCTCTGGTACCAATAGAAATGAATTGCTTCTATGACCAAGTGATATAGCCTTTAATGCACATTAAGGATAGGCTTGCGATTGTAACATTGGAGGAAGTTAGAGTTCCTTTTTGTTACTAGGAGTTAATTACATTGCTTAAATTTCCCCATCTGTTTACTAATGATAATAATACCACTGAGATGAACTTGAATTACGGGTTCATAAGCCAGATTTTAAGAAAAGGATCCCTTTATACTGTAATAGGGAAAAAAAAGTTTTTTACCTACTCTTTATTTCCTGCCGTCTCTTCTTCCGTCAACCCCCTTGAAACAAGTACTATTTGAGGGATGTTATCTTTCCTGCCAAGTTCATTTGAAAAATAAAGAAAATAAAGGATATGTGAAGGCTCCAGGGAGGGGGAAATGGTAAAAACACCTATAACTGGTTTCATAATATTTGTTATGAAATTTTATTATTTTCTCAGGGATTGTTTTTGTAAATGCGTTGAGTTCAACAGTGCTAGTCATGGACATAAAATGAAGCAGCAAAGTTTCTTTGAGTTTCAGGGCTAAGAGGAGTAAAAACCGGGAATACATATTTTCTGGGAAAGTGTTTTTCCCATTTTTCACCTTACGGGTCTATTCCTCAATGAAATCTTTACAAACTTTCCACCTGATGCCTTCCCTACTGAGAGATGGAATCAGAAAGGAGGGTTAATGAATTACCAAGTGGTAGGAGAGTTTCCTTCTGGAACTACTTTTAAGAGTAGAATCCTGGGCAGCTCTGAAGCTAGAGGAGAGGCTGAGAATGGAGAGCAAGCCACATTTTATAAGAGCACATGAATACTCATTCTGGGAAAGAGTTTCCTCTTCTATTTTTGAGTCATGTATATTAATAATCAGTGCATAAAGCTGGTTTGAGAGGTTCCAGTGCTGACTATGATGGCCGTGTAGATTGCCTGTTAACATTAGCTGGGACTGGAAACCAAGTCACTTCACTCTTAAGAAATGTGGCCCAAGATCTGCCATTACATATATGACTTCAGGAAGTAGATTTTTTGGTGCTTTGATTTTATCATCTCAAAAATGAAGAATTTGGATTAGACAAGCGCTAAGTCACTAGTGCTAGGAGCCTGAGGATTGTCTCCATCGATGACTTGCTTGTAAGTGATGGGAGTGGTGTTGGTGATTGAAGAGTGTGGGCAGAAGGAAGTAAGGAAGTAATTTTTGTATTACTTAGAGGACCCGATTAGTGAATTTTACAAGGAAAAGGTATTAGTCTTTATTGGATAACCTTCATGTTCCTGGAAGACAACACTGTCAGGATCAGGTTTAAAGAAGTCTTTAGAAACAGACACACTGCTTGGAGTTCTGAGAGCACCTCACAATCCTCATCTAAAATTCAGAATAAGAGTAATACGTGCCTCATGAGATTGATATTGAGATTTTTAAAAAATAATACATGTAATGCAATTGAAACAGTGTCTGGTACATAGCACCCAATAAATACTGATCATCCTTACCATCATCATCATCATCGACGTGAGTGTCTCACAACACTAGGCCTAAATAGCTTTTTCTTTTTTCAAAAATGAGTATCCAGCAACTCCAGGCTATTTGATACCCACCTGTCTTTGATCATATGCTTTCTCCACCTAAGGCCCGCCCGGTTCGCTGGATGATCAGTGCCGCTCTCTTTGGGAAGGTGATATGTGAACAAGAACTTGAAGGGGAAAATAACCATGCAGATATTAGCTGGGGAGTGGTGGTGCTGTTGCTGTTTTAAGCAAAATGAATAGCCAATGTAAAGACCCTAAGGAGGGAGTTTGCCTGGTGTATTTATGGAACAGTAAAGAGGCCCATGAGGCAGGGGTTAAGTGAGAGTAAAAGAAATAAGGCCAAGGATGTGACAAGGGTCTAGGTGGTATAGGACTGAAAGCTGTGATGCCTGCTTCATCCTTTACTCTGAGTAAAGCTGGAGCCATGGCAGGGTTTTGATCAGAGGAGTGACATCATCTGACTTGTGTTGTGTTGAGAACAGACACAACATAGGAAGGCAAGAGTGGAAAGAGGGAGGCCGAGTAGGAGGCTTCAGCGCTAGTGCAGGTGACGAGTGATGGTGGCTTCACCAGCAAGGTCGTTTGGAGGTGGTGAGAAATGGTCACATTCTGGATATATTTTGAAGATACAACAAACAGAATTTGGTGACAGCATCAATGTGAGATCTGAGACAAAGGAAAAAAATATGAATCCAAAGATTGTGGTCCAGACTTTGCAAACAATGGAGTTCTGCTAACTGAGTAGGAGGAGGCTTCAGTGAAGCATGTTTTAAGAAAAAGCATGCGGGGCTGGTCCGGTGGCGCAGCAAAGTTCGCACGCTCTGCTTTGGCGGCCTGGGGTTCACAGGTTCGGATCCCGGGCACAGACTGACGCACTGCTCGTCAAGCCATGCTGTGGCAGCATCTCATATAAAGTAGAGGAAGATGGGCACAGATGTGAGCCCAGGGCCAATCTTCCTCAGCAAAAAGAGGATTGGCAACGGACGTTAGCTCAGGGCTAATCTTCCTCACAAAAAAAAGAAAGAGCATGGAAGTTCACTTTTAAACATTATTAAGTTTAGATGAATTAGGATTGTAAAAATGAATTAATAAACTAACAAAGAAAAAAATAAAGCAACCATGTGAAGCCTAGGAAAATGTTTTAAGGTACAGTCAAGAGAAGCAAATTTATGAATAAGTAAATAGAGAAAAATCATCATTAACATTTTAAAATTCATTGGTAAAAGAATATTTTAGAAAGTATCTGTTCAATGCTCTCAAGAAAGTTCTGTAACACATCAATTTATTAAATAATAGCAGGATGGAGAAGAGAAACTATATTGTTAAAAACATAGAAGCTTAAATAAAACCACATTGAGAATAAGGAATAATAATTTGATTCTGCAGAATAATCAGCATAAAGGAAAAATGCTTCTGTGTGTTTCTCATTTCCTACTGACACAGAATACTTCACTTCTGACAGTTCTTACAACCAAATGTGTGGGGTTTTCCCAAGCGATTCTCTGTGGTACCAGCTGGGTGTCCTTACAATTCAATTCAATTCTGACACTAACTGGGGTTGATGCAGACCCCCACAGGTTAAGGGCTCAGTCCCATAAGACTACCCTGACTTCAGCTGCCAATCACAGGTGGCAGGTCCCAGGTTACCCACAACTTCTGTCCGACTTGACTACAAATCACAGGTTCCCATGACCCCTTCCTTGGATTCGATCATTTGCTAGAGCAGTTCACAGAGCTCAGGAAAGCACTTACTTATGTTTACCAGTTTATTATATGATAAAGGGTATCATAAAGGATACAGATGAACAGCCAGATGAAGAGATACATAGGGAGAGATCTGGAAGAGTCCTGAGTGCAGGAGCTTCTGTCCCCCTGGAGCTGGGGTGCACCACCCTCCCACTACATGAATACGTTCACCAACCCGGAAGCTATCTGAACCCCATACTTTGGAGATTTTTATGGAGGGCTTATCACATAGGCATGATGGATCGTTCACTCAATTTTTAACCCTTCTTTCCTTCCTGGAAGATAGGGTATGGAGCTGAACATTCTAAGCTTCTAATCATGTCTTGGTCTTTCTGGTGACCGGCCCCCATTTAAGAGCCCACCAAGCATTGCCTCATCAGAACAAAAGACACTCCTGTTACCCAGGAAATGCCAAGGGATTTAGAACAATAAACTTATTGAGCAAGCAGCTAAAAATAAATAAATAAATAAGTTACCACCATTTCATCTTTTGATTTTCAGAAATAAATTTTAAAAAATCAGATGTGGCCTTCTGACTGCTACTGTTCTTGGACAAATCCCAGCACTGCTAATGACTTGTGAGGTGCCCTCAAGCCTTTCACTTAACCTCTCTGAGCCTTAGTTTCTACAAAACGAGTTGGATAATACTTAAGGTTACCTTCTGCTCTAAGCATTCTCCAATTTTATTCAATCTTAATACTATGTTCTGAGGAGTTTATCTTAGAATAAAAGAGAAGATAGCTGCGTCCAGGGTTTTTTAAAACTAGTGAAACTTTATGTGGAACATAAACTTCAATACACTTCTCAAAAATTTACAAAGGCATATATAGCAATCGCTCTATAATTGAAAATTTTAATCCTGTGACTTTAATTTTTACTGTCTTTCTACTTCCTGTTAGAACCTGAGCCTGCCAAATACCAAATCCATTCTTTTTCTTATATGGATTCTTCTTTAGAGATGTGATAAAGGCCTTTTAATACTAATAGATATACTCTCATAATCAGAAATCTTAAAATAATGTTTTAAATGGGAGACATTTGGAGAAAAGGTAGATGGCTTTCTCAGGCACTTCATGTTGAAAAACTGTGTAGGACATTTGATCTGTTCCTGCTGATCTTCAGACTCTATTTAGCATGAATAAAAGCAGTATACTGTTTCCATATTGCAGAGTGTCTTGAACTTTGCTTTAATTACTTTTCTTCCTTTTAACAAAAAAGTTCGGTAGGAATCTTTATTGTCCTATCAGGACTGCTTTAACTGTGAATCAGTCACATTTTGACCTCTAAAATAATTACCAGATGATTTAATACCACAGTGTGAAGACTATGTAGCAGAACAAGTTAAAATCAGAAAATGGGAAACTTCAAGTCTTTATAGTATTTTAAAATTAGTGCTGCCCTGTCTGCCTGTGCATATTTTGCCTATCTAAACTGAGTTTCCTTATAGTGGCAGTAACCATTACTCATTCTCAGGTGATTGGTCCCCATACGGAAGCACTGGATTCCCAGGTCATCCTTTATCCACATGGCCGCCCATCATTTTGCCTGTCTGTCCTCTGCCTGCTCTGGCCCTAGTGCCCTCTGCTCCCCAGCTCTGTTCTGGTATCTGAGATCCCTCCTCAGCCCCATCCCCTAACCTCAGTTATTTTTCTTTATTTAACTAGAAGCTGGCTTTCTTCCCTGCAGCCCTACCAAATGGCTGCCCTTTATACCTGGTGTAGGATCAACATCCTCTGAAAATGTCCCTGGATTGAGGCTCATGGCGTCAGACATGCCATTGGATTCCCCGCACTACTGGGGTCACCTAAAGATTCATCTCCACTCATTTCATGAGGACTTTAACTTGCAATTCACTTTATCTCTCTTCAGCACGACTCCTCTTATACATCTTGTGATTCCATAGCCACATAGATGACCTTTTCAATTCCCTGGACTTTTAGGCTTCTCTCTACCCTATTCCAGCAACCCACTCCCGTTGTCATCTCTTAGATCTTGTCATTAATCCCATTCCTCCAGAGTCTTAATTTTAAGTAATCTACTTTCTGGTTTTTCATCTCATATCTTTCCAGGATATTCCTTCTAATTGCTCTTTGACTACACCTAGTCATTGATCCTAAAGTTATGTCTCTACCATTTACAGCCCCCTCCCCTATATCTACTCTTCTGTTTTTATCCAGTTGAGGTTCCATGGTCCATCACCGAGAAATCACAAAACAATTCCCTTGAATACATCCTCAACTCTTGTGCCCTTCTTCTATACTCCTCCAGCAAAACACAGATAGGGAGGGAGGGAGGGAGGGAGGGAGGTAGACAGACAGATAGATAGATAGATAGATAGATAGATAGATAGATAGATAGATAAAATAAAAATAAAAGCTACACCAACAAAAACTGTGGTTAAATCTAACATTTTGTTCACCTACTCCATACTTACATCCTTGCAGCTGAGTGGGCTTGCAAAACCTGACTTCTGTGCTTACAAATTTCGTTTGGGTTCATGACCCCTAACTTCATGGGTACCTTCACTATCACTCTATAGTACTACTATAATTCCCTGGTACATTTGCCCTCCCACTCTCCTTGTTTCCAGAGCCTCCAAAATATCTCCCCTCTTCCTCATTCTCAGCTGATTTATCTGGTTTCTGTTTCACCAAGAAGAGGAATTTGACAATTTCTCACGCTGTATTTACCAACTTACCGGTATCTACTCTGCCTTCCTTCCTGTTTATAGATGAACTCTATTTCACGTTGAAAGTCAACCCCTCCATTAGTCTTTTAGATTCCCTCTCTTTTCACCTATCCAAGAACATTACTCCAGCAATTATCTCCTTTTACTCTTGTGTCATAAATTATTCCCTCTCTACTAGATCATGTCTATCACATAAAAAAATGCCACCAAATCTCCCACATTTCCTTCTAACGTATGCTCCATTTCCCTGCTCTTCTTTATAGGAGAACCATTTTAGGAGCTGTCTCTACTTTGCTTACTCTGATTGTCTTTTGAATCCATTCTCATCAGGCTTTTATCTCTATCACTTCATGTAAACAGCTCTTGTCACCATCAGGAATGAATAGCCTCCATGTTGCTAAATGCAGTGGATAAGTTTTGATGTTCCTCTTCCTTGGCATAAACATATTTTTCACTTGGTATCTGAAATACCACTTTCTTTTTTTCTTCCTCCCACTAGGAAGCTGGCCACTCCTTCTCTGTTTCTTTTGCAGGTTGTTTCTCATCACTCTGACCTCTAAATGTTGAGGTGTCCTATATCTCAGTCTAGGAAAAATTCTATTTTCACTCTACACTCACTCATTTCCATCCAGTCTCAAAGCTTTTAATATCATCTATATTCTGAGGATTCCCATATTTTTATCTCTAGCCTTGACTGGTCCCTTGAACTCTAGACTCTCACATTCAACCACCTAATGACATCTTTACTTGAACTTTAAATAAATGTCTCGAACTTAAAATGTTCAAAACTGAATTCCTTACTGTTGCCTGCTGCTCAGTCCTTCCTCTAAAATCCTGTTTATCCTCACAGTCTTCCCATCTCAGGAAATTGCAATTTCACTCTTCCCATTGTTCAGGCCATAACCTATATAGTCTCTGATTCCTTTCTCTTACTCTCTATATCCAATCAATCACAATATCTTGTTAGTGCTACCTCCAATACAAAACTACAATCTGACACATCTCAAATTCATCCTAATTTCTTCTAACTCATCTCCATGCTTCTCCCTTTGCTCCCCTACAGTCGATTTTCTGTATTGCAGCCCAAGTTCTCACTTCAAAACTTCTGTCAGTTTAAAATCTTCTGTTGGGCTTCCACTTCCCTCAGAGTAAGAGCCAAAGTTCTTACAGTGGCCTGTAAAGTTCTAGATTATCTCATTCACCATTACTTGTAGACAGAATATAAGATGTCCCCTAACGTTCTCACTTCCCTGGTGTACATGCCCTGCATAATACTCTCCCCTTGAGTGTGGGTAGGACCTGTGAATATGATAGGATAGTCCCTCCCTTTATAAGGTTACCCTATCTGCCCAAGGTGATGAGATAGTCACTTGTGTAATTACATGTAGGTGGCTGGGGTAACCTTGTAATAGATACCATCTTAGCAGATTGGAAAGAGAAATTCTCCTACTGGTCTTGAAAAAGCAAACTGCCATCTTGTGAACTGCCTTTGGAGAGGGCCGCATGGTAAGAACTTGAGGGTAGCCTCTGGGAGCTGAGTGTCACCCCTGCTGATAACTAGCTAGAAATGGGGACCCCAGCCATGCAGCCACAAGGAAATAAATTCTACCAACAACCTGAATGAGCTAGGAAGTGGATTCTTCCCTAGAGCCTCCATGTGAGAATATGGCTCAGCCTACATCTTGATTTCAGTCTTGTGAGACCTTGAGTAGAGGACCCAGCCCAGACTTCTCATCTGCAGAAACTGTGAGATAATAAATGGGTGTTGTTTTAAGTTACTGAGTTTGTGGTTATTTATTATGCAGCAATATAAAACTTCTACTCTTCTAGTCTAGTATTAGTCTTCTAGTAGTCTCTTCCCCATCTACTACCCAACCTTAGCCACATTGATGTCTTTGCTCTTCCTTGAATATGGGGACCATATTCACTTAACTCTCTTCGAGGCCTTTGGACCATCTGCTTTTTCTGCCTGGAAAGATCTTACCCCAAGAAAGACATATGGCTCACTTCCTTACTTCCTTTAGCTGTTTGTTCAAATGGCATCATGTGAGAGAGGTCTGTTCCAGCTACTGAATATAAAGTAGCAGCCCCAACCCAGCGCTCACCCACCTTCTTACTCTGCTTAATTTTTCTCCATGGCACATACCACATTGTGATGTATCATTTACTTATTTACCATAAGAATTCAAGCTCCATGAGGGCAGGGATTTTTTGTTTTCTTCTCTGCTGTATTCTTATGCATGGAATAATGCTTACAGCATAGTTGGTGCTTAAATGTTTGTAAGTAAATTAATATTTTTTGTTACTTTGACCTTATTTTTATATTTCTATGGAAAATTATAATTTTGGAAACTCTTTTTTTGGTTAAAAATGTCATATTAAAGGAGAATAAAGAAAAAATATTTAAAAAACCACAAGATTTTATAAATTAATAACAGAAATTAAAAAAAATCCAATTGCAATTAAGCATAAAAATATAAGCACTAAGAATTATCTGCTTTCAGAGTGCATGCCTCATTGTGCAATTTAAAGCTTAGTGAATTTGTTACTACACAGGTTTGAAATATATTGTACTCCAAAATTATGTTCATATGCTGTATAACTTTGACCTTTTAATGCTAGCTTTTTAAAAAAATATCTCTTTGCACTATTTTCTACCATTAAAAAATTGACATAAAGCCAAAAGCACAAAAAAACTGATAAAAATGTATATAATTCAAAATTTGAATATTAAATATTGACCCATCAGTAATATTTAATACTAATTATTTAATAATTGAATCCTCTAATTCTCCTTGCCACTTATCTTCAGAATATTTTCAAAGTATTTAAGAATATTTTGATTGGTTTCATGACATTTGCAAACCATTCGTGTAAAGACTTTCTGCTGTAGGAGCGTGTCCATTTTTAGAAAGAAAAAAATTTTTGCTTAGTTATCTATCAAGATTGTTTGTACCTGGTTTTAAAAATGTATATTTTGCTTGAAAAAAAATTTTTTTTGCCTTTAAAAACATTCTCTATTACATCAGGTTTCCCCAGCAATCTATATATAACCTCCTATAATTTCTTTCTTGTTACTATTCCTTCCCTCTCCCAATGGTCTCTGCTTAATATGCATAGAGCTCTTTTCCTCTCACTCTTTTTCTTTCTCTTGCTCAAAATAAAAATTCATGAAAATAAATATAATAAAGTAAATTAGCCTAACAAAAAGCCTTAGCAATACTTTCTCTTTTGTAGGTCTAAACGTGAGTAATTTCAGACAGTAGGTAGCCGGTTGGTTTATCCCATGAACAGGAGCCATTGGCTTGGGCACATCATCGTACCTCCTGTGTGAGCATTTTCCTCTCCAATCTCTGATGAATGCTCCCCATTGTTCAGGTGGAAATTTTCCTTTCACATATGGCGTTTCTATGTGTGCAGATATTTTGAAAGCATAAGGCATGGGATAAATTGACACTTTGACTCTGCCATTGCAAATAAATGTTGCCAGAAATTAGAAGATTCGCTTCACATGGAAGAGGATAACCTTTTAATAATTTGGTTTCTGTATTCCCAGACTAACTGGCTGTTTTTGTTTGCTATTAATTCATTATCAGAGAAAATGGCTATATCCTTTCTCATTTATTCTATCTTGTAAATTAACATACAATAAAATTGACTTTTTATTGTTGTGCAATTCTATGAATCTTAACACATATATAGACTCTTGTAACCACCACCACAATTAGGATACAGAACACTTCCATCACCACAGAGAAACTCCCTCCTGCTGCCCCTTTGATTCATTCCTCCACCTATGCCAACCCTAGGCAACCAAGATCTGTTCTCCATCACCGTAGGATTTTCTTTTTGAGAAAGTTATGTGAATTGAACCATACAGTACGTATCCTTTGAGAGTGGCTTCATTCATTCAGTCTAATGCCTTTGAAATTCATCCAAGTTATTGTGTGTATCAACAATTTAAATTACTGAGTGGTATTCCATGGGATGGTTGTACCACAGTTTGTTTAACCACTCACATTAAAGGACCTTTGGTTGTTTCCAGTTCTTGGTGATTATGAATGGAGCTGCTAAAATATTCACATGTAGGTTTCTCTGTGACTTTAAGTTTTTATTTCTCTAGGGTGAATACCTAGGATTGGACTTTCTGGGTCATGTGGTAAGTGTGTGTTGAACTCTGTAAGAAACTGCTGCACTGCTTTCCCCACCAGCAGTGTGTGCGAGTTTCAGTGGCATCCTCACCAGCCATTCTAAAGTATACGGTGGCATCTCATAGTGCTTTTAATCTTCATTTCCCTAATGACTACTGATGTTGAACAATTTTCCATGGGCGATTTGCTATCTGAATATCTTCTTTTGAGACATGTCTGTTAAACTTTTTTGTCAATTTGTTAATTAGCCTGTTCGTTTTCCTGCTGAGTTTTGAGGACTCTTTATATATTTTAGATGCAACTTCTTTGTCAGATATATGATTTGCAAACATTGTCTTCTAGTCATCAGCTTATTTTCATTTGGGTAGCAATGTCTTGGAGCAAAAGTTGTCAATTTTGATAAAGTTCAATTTAGCAATTTTTTTTCTTTTTTAGATCATGCTTTTAGTGTCATATTTAAGAATCCTTTGACTAAGCTCAATTCATAAAGATTTTTCTCTGATGTCTTCTTTTAAAAGTTTTATATTTTTATGTTTTACATTTATGAACCATTTTGACTTTTGTTTCAGTTGTGAAGTTTAAGCAAGGTTTTTATTTTTTTCCCCCAAATGGATGTCTAATTGTGCTAATACCATTTGTTGAAAGGACTTTTCTTTTTACATTGAATTGACTGTAACTTTCTCAAAAACAAATTGGCCATATTGCCTCTCTATTTTGTTTCATTTATCAATATTTGCCTATTCTTTCACCAATACCACACAGTTTTGTTTTTTTTTTTTATGAGGAAGATCTGCCCTCAGCTAATATCTGCCAATCCTCCTCTTTTTGCTGGGGAAGACTGGCCCTGGGCTAACATCCATTCCCATCTTCCTCCACTTTATATGGGACGCCGCCACAGCATGGCTTGACAAGCGGTGCATCCGTGCACGCCCTGAATCCCAACCGGTGAACCCCGGGCCGCCCGGGCCATCGCAGAGGAGTACGCGCACTTAACCGCTTGTGCCACTGGGCCGGCCGCCCCCACAGTTTTGATTACTCTAGACATACAGTGTCTTAAAATCAGTACTTGCAATTTTTCCACTTTTATTCTTCCTCAAAATTATTTTGGCTATTCTATTTCCTTTGCTTTTCCTTGTAACTTTTTGAATCACCTTGTCAATATCGATAAAAAGTCTTGCTGGGATTTTGATTGGTATTGCATTAAATGTATAGATCAATTTGGGGAGAATTGACATCTTTATAAAGTTCCAATACATGAACACAGTTCGTCTCTACATTTATTTAGAGCTTTTTTAATTTCTTCCATCAGCATTTGTAGTACTTCAGCGTATAGATCTTGTACATTTTTGCTGGATTTACAACTAAGTACTTTATTTGTTTTGAACCTACTATAAATAGTTTATATATTTTTTTAATTTCAGTTTCTAATTGTTCATTGCCAAATATTTGTATGTTAACTTCATGTCCTGTAAAACCTTGTAGTTTCAATATTGCTTCTGTTTTCAAAACTTTTGTTGTGTTATTTGGACCTGTCCTCATGTTTGTCACCCAGATGGCAGTCTGGGACCAAGGAGTGGTCTAGTCCATAGATTATTTCTCAGAGTCTCTGATATGCTGTTTAGACCCACGCGTCCACAGCTTGCATGAGCCCAGGAGTTCATGAGCAACATTAGGAAGTCCCTTTCCTGAGCTTCTTCCTCTCCACACTCTTCCCAGCACGTTCCTGTTTCCTATGGCTTCCCTTTTTGATCCTCCAGCCAGAAAGCTGGGGTTTTATTTTCCCTTCTCTGCCATGCAACGGCACCCTCTTCTGGGGCCAAGAGGCAGGAAAACAGAGAGAGAGAAAAAGTAAAGGCATTCACCCCACGCCCTTGGGATTAGGGCTCCAGTCAGAGGACGCGTTCCTTCCTTCCTAGTTGTAGGCTCCTGCAGTTCCTCCTTGCTGCCACTCTTGTTGCTGGCACCACTCGATTACTTGGGGGCTGGGGCATGAGAGAGTGGAAAAAAGAAGAGATTTCTCTGTGCTTCTGAGTGTTAGGAAACCTCTTTTCTGTTCTTTGAGCCAAACTAGAGAGCTTTCCTGGAGCTCTCTCTGTCTACACCAATCGCCACCTCTGGGTTTGGGGCTGTGTTGAATCTAGGTCAGGAGATATCATAGAGGGAAAATGTGATAAACTCACCTCTGATTCAATGGTATTTAAAATTCTGATCTTCTTCCCCAATATGTCTGGTGCTATTTGCTTTGAGTTCTCAAATAGCTACTCTGCACGTTCTGTCCAGGTTTTATAGCTGCATTCAGTGGGCGTGGTGTGCTTACTCCATCTTACCTGCAACCACTTATCTACCAAGGGGCAGGTCATAGTGTCCTATTAATTTTAACGTCGTTTTGCTTGCCTCTGAATCCTGACAAAGACATTTACAAGATGCTAATCTTGTTTTCTCACCTTGCTGACAGGATATCTCTTACATTCAAGGAGAGAGTTTATATTTCACATTTAGCATTGAAACAACAAGTTTCCAAATATAACTTACTATATATATTTTTAATAGGGTCATGAGGAAGGAAAGATTTGTTTTAGCTTATTTTTATTGAGGGAATTCCTCATATTTGGATAGAAGGTTTTCAGCAGTTAACAGGAATCTACAAGCGAATTAGTCTGAAAAACTGATAGTCAACATTTCTATGATGTGCTCCTGAAGCTTTGTGGCCAGACTATAACTATAGTACTCATTACCATACACTAAAGTATTTTTATATTTAAACTTAAAATCTTTTACTTTTGGTTACATAAATTTTGTGAGATAAGTAGGTTGTTTTACTATCTTCATATTTTATAGCTGGGAAATCTTTATAGAGACTGAATTGCCTGCTCACAGTCACATAGCTGTTTACTATGAAGAGCCAACACCACAACCAAGGACTTTGTTACTCAATGTTCACTGTAGTTTCCATTAAACCATACTCCGTTATTTAATGGTGTGTCATGACATGGATCAGTTTAAGCCAAAAATACTGAGCTGTCCATAACCCTTGACAAGTCCTGATATAAGGTCTTGAAAGGCAGGCTATACTTTGGACTCTCTGGATAGTCACTGGGCAGTGTCTAAAGGCTTTTAACAGAGGAAAGAAAATAAATTAGTGACAGCAAGGATTTAAGAAGAAAAGTTGAGATGGATGGGATGGAAGAGAAAGATACTAGAAGATGGGAAGTAGGTTCTTCAAGTGTAACGTAAGAGAGGTGATATCACCATTGGGAAGGGACACTTGTAAGAGACACTATAGAGGAAGAATCAGTAGAGCTTAGTGACTTATTGGAAGGTAGGGGCAAGGCACAGACAGAGATGGAATATTCTGTGGTTTTGGTCTTTGGAGAATGATATCCTATCGATGTAAATAAGTTGGAGTTTGAGGAAAGGAAGAGTTAGGTTTCAAGCCTACAGAATGTAAACTATCAGGACAAAAGGAATTTGGAGTTCTAGATCAGGAAATCAGCACAGGGTAGGGAATATAGACTTGTGGTAGATCCTCATAGAACAGACAGTTGAATCCCATAATAATGGAGGGAATTTCTGAAGGCAAGCTTGTAATGAGAAAAGAGGAGAACACCAAGGACTAAACCTTAGCGTGTGTGAGCTAGAATCTTAAGAACTACTGAAAACTTTTGAGTATTAGTTTGAAGGTATTATACAACTCCTGACATTTGTGAATTTCAGCCAGAATAGAGGTGTGTTTAGTTATACATACTTAAATAGAACTCTCACTTCTGTGAGCCTTAAGTAAATCTAGCATAGCCAGGTAAATGTATTCACCAGAAAGGTCCTCAGGGTGCACTCACTCACTAACTCCATTCGTTTACTTATGGCCTTTGTTTATTTTCCTGTCTGGGTGAGATTTTCATTTCCCAGTTACATGTGTAGACGGTTTAAATGCAAGGCATGTCCTGCGGCTGAAGATGCCTGTGCATAACACCAGGACTACTTTATATTCACAAAGACTGACGGTGCTAATGATGGCTTTCCCCTGGATGTTTACAGAGTCATTTGTTGGTTTGTGTCTCTGTGGCATTTCCAAAATAGAGGAGTTATTTACATGTTGCTGTTTAACATTTCCAGAGGTGTTTTTCTTCTTTTTGCTCTACTAAGGATGGTACAGTAGATGGTAAAGAAGTTTAGAGAAGGAGTATCATTACGTTGTCCTTCGTTGGAAGACTTTCCTTCAGTCTTCTAAAAATGTTTGTATGTTTCAGCATATGAGATTGAATATTTGATTAGGAAACATTAGGGGAGTTATTTTAAAGGCAGATTTTAAAGAACCTTAATCACTAATATATTATGCATGCTGAAAACCTGAGTGAAAAGGGAGTGTCGATTTGTATTGCTGAAATTGTGCCCTTCTTTGTCTTCCCTCTTGTTGGCATGGTTAAATATTTAAGTGCCTCTGCTGAGGGAATTAGGAACTTGATGTTGTGATCAAAATACTAGAGCGGCCGTGAACTATCCATCTTTTTACTTCTCTTACAGATCTCTGCATTCAACAGTGGTAGTGGCCTTGCAAGAGACTGTGAAATGACATCGTTTTTTTTTTTTTCTTCATATAGATTGAGATAGTTATTTATTATTGCAGCCTGTTCTTATTGCCATATAAATTGCTAGGAAAGTGTATGAAAATTGCTTTTGTTTCTGGTTCGGTCAAATTTGTATCCTTGTAAAAATACCGAGATGCAGTGCCATATGGCAGTAAATACACAAACTATATATATAGGATATTATAGGAAAAACTAGCCCTATTATTTGACTATAAGTGTTAAGTTACTTTCCAGATTTGGCATGTATTTCATTTGTTTGGTTTGTTTTGGAGGAAGGTTGGATGGGAAGGTGGGGAGTGAGGAGAGGAGGCTAGACTGTGCCTGAGATTTTTCCCAAGGCTGTATCAGCCTATGATGGCCTATGATGCCTACAATGGAATCATGTGATGGAATCACAGGAGTAACTAGTGCTGATATGATAGAATAGCTCTTAGAGACCAACTCTCTGTTTTGCGGTAAAGGAAACTGAGATCCAGAAAACTGAAGTGATATGGCATTGGTCATATAGCTAGTTAACAGCTGAGCAGGAGGTCATACTTGGGTTTCTTGATTCCTAGCCCAGAAGTCTCTTCAATATATCTTCCATGCAGATATGATGAATTTCCATTAGATAAAATTCAGTAGAATTTTGGTGATGAATAATGGTTAAGCTGTAATTGCTAGCCTCCGGAACCTGATGCGTGATAAATTAAAAGCATAATTAAGCACTTAAGAAGGAATCTTTTCTAAATTTCTATGAAATCACCTTTGAAATAGCCTTTGGAATCATGAAATAGATATTTCAATCATGACTCTCCTGATTGAAGAGAAGTGTTGAATATCCATACTTGATGTGTGGTAAATTGTTACAGAACAACCAGGAAGCTGCTTCCACATGTTACGTTCTGGTTCATTGACAATGTGAACCATGTTTTTTGGGTACTTGGGTTCAGTTCTTTAGCTTACCTGGATTCCTCATTCTGTCTCCCACAAATCTCAGATGAAGAGGCATGTTTTAAGGTACTCGGAGCTTCATGTCTCTTTTGGGGAAACATGTTTAGGGTACTTAGAGCTTCATGTTTTGGAGAAAAAAAATGATTCTAGAATCCCTCTAGTGTCACTAGATTAAGCAGGCTCCTTGCTTTGATTCCAATCTGGGACTAAGTGGAAGCCTATAGGAGACCAAAAGGCATAAAAATTATTTAAAAGGTAGGCGCTTTTTTTAAAAGGAATAGTTGGAGCTATAGTTCAGAAGCTTACTCCCATAGTACATTGCTTATTCATCTAGTTTTACACTTTGAAAGGTTCACTTATACATTGTAATTAGTTAGAAACTTGTGTTCTTTGCACTGCGAGGAATGTAAGCTTCATAACGTCACCTGTTATTACTAAGTCTTTGTGTCTGGAATAAGCACTTAATCACTGTTGAAATGCATGTGCCATGAGATCCTATAATCTTTTACTATAGTCTTGGATGCCTATTTTAGTAAAATTTCTGGAGAAAATCAAATTAAATATAATATAAAACATTAATGACAGTAGCAATTCTGTTGATGCTGCTACTGCTACTACTACTGCTACTACTACTGCTACTATTACTACTACCACTACTGCTGCTGCTGCTGCTACTATTACTGCTATTACTACTATTACTAGTAATACTGCTATTCCTACTACTCCTAGTAGTAGTAGTAGGATAAAGAGGAGAGGGAGAAGGAAGAAGCACTTATTTTGTGTAAGGCATTGTGCTGAGCATTTTACATAAATCATGTTGCAATTTAATCCTCACAACAAAATTATCATCTCCATTCTACAAAGGAAGTTTCACATGGTTAAGCTCCTTGCCCAAGGTCACGCAGCTAGCAGATAGCTCAGACTCCTGAGTTCACACTTTTACCATTAGGGCAATATTATTTTGTCACCCGGTCTTGGGAGAGGCTGTGAAAAGTCTACCCTCTGCTTCAAATCATTATGGCATTATTTGGTTTAGTTCAGTAAATAAATTTAGAAAGTTATACGTAGGCTTTGCCTTCCTAGAAGTTAAGCTAGCTCAGTTTGCTCAAGCAGAAATTATTAAACAATTTCCTGTGAGAAGAAAAAGTTATCTTTGTTACTGGTGATCAGTTTATGGGACAAAGGCCTGCAAATCTCTAGAAAAAAAACTGTTTGAGTAACGCCAACGAGAGTAGGCTCTTATTAAACTCTTTATTTAACTACCAGGTACTGAAGAATTGTGCAGAGATATGTCACATCATGACTTATGACGTTATTATGTCATTTTCAAGTGGGAAAATGGTCTAATGAATTTTTTAAAACCACCCCAGAATTGGAGCTAATATAGTTTTTCACAAAATCATAGATTATACTGTCATTCGTATACACATCTTTTTGATGAATGTTTAAGTTTTCTATATTAGTTTCAAATAATTGAGTCAATATGATTTCCACTGATTTAAAAATCACCAAGAAGCATTTTACTTCATATTTTAGTAAGAAATCTTAATATACTATTTAACAAGTAAATCACTTGTCTTTTTCTACGTACATAATCTTTATTTTATTACATTATGACATTATATATGTATGTCATCAGAATTTTCCTGTTTCAGTTTCTTTAAAAGCATAATTCAAAAGGTATGTTTTGATTTGTTCTTTTTATATTTTGAGAAAAACTTGCCATGATGTAGCAACATAATTGGGTTTCTATTTCATCTACCTTATTCATTATTTTAATTAGCATTTTGGTAAACTACTTATACTAATTTTTCTATTCCTCTTTTATGACACCTCTAATAATAAAATAATGACATTTAGAAGGAATTGGTTAGCCGAAAGACACCATTTGTATTCAGACTAAAGTTAAAAACAAATTTGAGAAAAGAACATGACTAAATAAAAAAAATGAAATGTCACATGATTAATACTAGTCAATTAGGCTTAGATAGAAGTTACAGCAACATATCACACCTATGGGGTGGCTTACTACCTATTTTCAAAATGAGATTCAAGGGAAAAATATCATTATGTGTGACAGTGTTTCCATGGTATGATGGCACCATTTATTCTGTATGTTTTGTTGCCCAGAGAAAGAAATGAGAGAATCTTAAAGAATGGTGATTGTTAATTTTTATCTTTCATTATTATTGTCAACCATAAAATTTGTATGTGGAAGACAATAATGATGATGATATTTTTTTTTATTAAAGTATAATTTCCATTTTATTTTTTTCCAGAGGACAGTTTTTCTTCAGTCCTTAACGACTTAGCTCTCTCCATGGGCTTTGGTGGGTTGTGGGGTAGCACCTGCAAGTCTAAATCTGGGTAGGGGTGTTCGGTCCTTCCGGACATCACGAAAACAATTCCTGACTGCCTTGCCGTGAATGGCACAACTCACACAGTAATGTAGTCTCGCATACAGCTTGGGAGGCACATAGGTGTCGAAGACACTTGCTTCAGAAATGTCCCTGATGGCTTTGGCCTCCACTATGTTTTGAATGACAAACTTCTTTATGGCCTTGCCCTTGGGCACGCACCCGGCGCTGTTGGTGCAGCGAATAGGCTGCACATGGCCGCGGCCCTTTTTGGAACGACCATTGTTCCTTCTTTTCTTGGTCTGTCTCAGGATGAAGACCCATCTTGAGAGTGCAGCCCCGAGAGGGTGATGATGATAATTTTAACAATAAAAGTGTCATCATCGTTAAATAGAGAAGAGTTGTTCAATGACCAACAGACTTGAAGAAGATAGAAACCTGGGTTTGTGGTGTTGCCACTTTGTTACCTTAGACGAATCTTTCCATCTTTTTGAGTCTCGGTTTCTTTATCTAAAAAATTCATGGGTTGTGTTAAATGATGTCTATGGTTAATTTCTGTTCTGTGTGTACCTTTACTTTCTTATGTTTGCTGGGAGAGAATCTTCTTTACCTAGTCTCTTAGAAAAATGATGTTAGGGAAAAGGTACAAAATCAGATGTTGTAGCCAATAGCCTGGTCAAAGAGGAATATGAGGATGTTTATACTCTTTTCTATTTTATTCAGCTGTAGTTTCGGTAATACATGTGCACAATATCCTTTGCAATTGATATAGAGGAGCCATGGTTTGTCGTTGTAGAGATGTGGAGTTGCCAAACAGGGCCTGGATCCATGATACTTGCAGCTACTTCTGAGAGCCTTGAGGAGGTTTCGCCTTCATGAGCTCATTTTTGACAGTCCGTGCACTTCCCGCACAAATTCATAGTTAATTTTCTTTTGAAATTAAAAACAATATCAACACTATTAATATATTTTGATGTGTTTTAAGCAGATTTGTTTAATTAAAACCAATGAAGGTAAATAGCAATGTTAGTGGTTTTCAGAAACAAACATGTTTGAACATACTTTAAGGAGAGAGAAGATTCTTACCTTTCCATTTCATTTATTTTTGGTTGCAGAACTTCAGATGGTGGTAAAGTTGTTGGCACCATAGAAGTCAGTGTCGTGAAGATGGGGGAGATTGAGGATGGGGAAGCCGACCACATCACGACAGATGTGAAGGGACAAAAGGTAGGGTCTCAGTCAGCTCATTGCACAAATTAAATTAGAAATGATCAGCTCTGCCAGATGCCTGAATCACCAATACCTCTGTGTAACGAAATCTCATTATTCAAAAGCTAAATGAGAAATCAGCTTTGGAATTGGAATACGGTTAACTGTGTTTCATCCTCTGAACCAGAGGGCCTGTTTGCATGGAACTATGCAAAGCCATGGCCATTCAGAGGCACCTTCTTCTTCACTGCTGGCTCCCCTGTTGACACTGTGTCTTCTCAGTTGGAACAAAAGTATTGATCACTTGCATTTGCCGTAATTAACCCTACTTGAGATGCACAGAAGATTCTAGGAGGGCTATTGCCAAAAATAACCACTTCTCTATTCTAAACCAGCTTCTCTTTGGAAAGAGATGCAATTTGAATTTGGATTTCATTTTTGTGAATGTGAAAGAGGGCACATTTAATGACTTTGTGCCTTATGAAATTGCAGAGAGAGAAGCAGGAAATAGTATAGAGAAGAGGGACAGCTCTGGAGGAGGGGTAATGCCGGCTGGAGGCAAAACAGCTTCCTTGAAGCCTGGGATAAAGGCCCCACTGCATATAAATACGTGTCCAGGATTTTTACTTTCTATTCTCTAAGACAGAGAAACTTGATGCAAGTATTAGTCTAAATTCCTATCTTAGGAATTCAATTGCCTATTTTATTGAGGCACAGGGGACAGACTTCAAAACTGCTAATAGTTTTTTTCAGGAAAATGAGCTTGCGTATACACTATAATTTCTACCTTTTCATAGATGAGCATTGTTTAATGAGAAGGCCTATTGTGACTTAATTTCTGGCTTAGTGTCCCTTATCTGGGAGCATGTATGATTTTTGATACTGAGGAAATATTTACATGAGAGGTGGTGTTTATCTAACACTTAACAAATCATTACCTTCACAAAAAAATCTAAGACTACCTTTCAAAAACATATTGTTCTTGCCCCAGAATAAGCTGGGGTTTAGGGTCATGTCTGATGCCCCAAGCTTTATTCTTCTGTGTTCCCCTACACTCCCCTGGAACGTATTATGAAAGTATTCTAAGGAGGCCCAAAGTTTGAACCATGTTGCTTGCAAATGTCAGGGCCCTGGTGAAGTTTTGCAGCAGATCCTATTAGGGTTTGTATATTCAAGACTCCTGTCTTGTGGCTAGGTCCCTTCATTCAATCCTGTTTCCTTTGGAGTTCTATATAAGACTCATATTAGTCACCACCACATGAATGCTTGTATCAAGATTGAGGAGGGAGGGTTTGGAGGCTAAACAGGGACGGAGAGCAGAAATAGGCAGATAATTGTGCCTGGACCTATGGCAGTGTGCCAGGAGACCAGTAGCAGAAACACCTCCCGTGTCAAAGTAGGGCTACCTTCCCTGCCTCTGACCCTATTATTAGCCACCTCTCTGTTTTCCTCAAAGCTTGCCCATCCCTTGACTCCTTTGCTATGTGACTGTTATGAGGTAGTGCAAATTGAATCATGTTCTTTTCATAAATGGAGAACTTGATAGCCAGGAATATGCTCCACCAAAGTCCATCCTACTTAAAAAAGCCTTAATTGAGCTGTTCTAGAAATAGGAGGTGGCAGTGTCAGCGTGTACTGTGTACGAGTGGTAAATTGACTAATGTGGTAAACACAACAAGCATTGTTGACGTTAGCTCCGTCCTGTCAGGATCCTCAGTAAACCTTGACCTTTTGTGAAGTTTCTTTACAAAGTTACTATAAACTCTGTTGGCAATCCCTAGGGATATTCATGATTGAGTGACGAACATGTAGTAAGGTCCACTATGTGTGATATTTAGAAGAATTATGTAGAAATAACTATCTCAGTGTTTTTCAAAGTGTGATCAGAATCATCTGGAGTGTTGGTTAGAAATGCAAATGCAGGGACCCTTTTGCAGATCTGCTAAATCAAAATTTCTGTGAAGTGTATTAATGCAATCTGCTACTAGCAATGATCTATATCCTGAAGTTAGTGATTGATTGAAACATATGAAAAGACAAAGTAACTGAAATAGTGTTGGCCCCCATTACTTCCTTCACCTCATCCTCTACTCCTATTTTATTACTCACTTCAATCCAGCTACATTATCTTCTTTGCTATTCATTTAATATTCCAGGTACATTTCCAACTCAGGTCCTTGCACTTTGTTAATCAACCTACCTTTGAACCATTTTCCCAAGTAACTGTGTGCTCACTCTCTTACTTCCTTCTGGTCTTTATGCAAAATGTCACCTTCTCATTGAAGCCTCCTCTGCCATTGTATCTAAAATTGTAGTGTCTACGCCAAACTTTCTATCTCCCTTCTCTGCGTTTTTTTTATCCTTAGTACTAATCACTGTCTAATGTCATGTACATTTTATTTATTTATCTCATTTATTGTCTATTTCTCTCACTAAAATTAAACTTCATGAGAGAAAGATATTTGCCTGTTTTGTTCTCTCCTTTACTCCCAGTGCCTAGAACAGAGCCTGACACAGGAAAAATGAATGAATGAATAAATGAAGTCAATTTTACTTTGAAGAAATAAAATCTAAAATTGTGTCCTAGAAGGGAAATATTTGGCTGCATATAATGCTATACAAACTGATTGGTCAATAAATAAAGCCTAGAAAAAGGATGTAGTGAAGAGTATAGGATTATGAAGAAATTTTTAAAAAACAACCTTTGAAGTAAGTAGTCAAGAAAAAATGCTACTAGGGAAAGGAGAATTAGGAAGCAAAATCATCTAATCAGGTGATAGATGAGAAAACCCATGTAAATAACAGCCAGCAAGATGAACTGATACAGCCACCATCCTCCCCTTTGCCCTGCACGGAGATGCCTCTTCTTGTCAGGGCAGAAGGGTTGGTAAGAGGCATCTTCCAGTGAGGCTTTGCAGGGGCTGAGTTCAGGTCAGCTGCTGCCTTGTCTCTTCCTTTTGTTTAATGTCTATATTATGTTTGAATGTAGCACAGTACTAATGATCAAAGTGGTGGAGATTTCTACAAAAGGAAGGAAAATGCCTTAATTATTTATGACAGTGGCAAAGATGGTATAAATGGAGTTGTAATATGTTTCCTTTTGACTATGAACCCAATCTAACTAGTGTTTTGATGACCTGAAGCCCTTTTCTTGTTATTTTGCCTCCATACTTTGAAGTGGTTTTTAAGTGGACTTTCATCAGCCGTGGTCAGGGAAGAGGTTGAGTCCTTGGGTCGCTAAAGACCTGTCTCAAAATGTTCCATCTCTTTATTTTCCCCAAATATAAAATTGAAAATAATATGACTGGCCTTACTTACCTTGTAGGATATTTGCAGGCATATAATGTTCATCATTTATTTATCAAACAATACTGCCTTCTATGTTCTAGGCGTTCTCCTAGGTTCTGGGTATTCAGCAATGAACCAAATAGACGCAGATGCTGATTTCTGGGGAAGTACGTAATAGAAAATAAACAAGTAATATGTTGTTGATCAGATGGTGATATATGCTATAAAAAAAAAGACAGGGAGTGCTGGGGTCTAGCGAGTGCTGGGCTGTGGTCATTTTATACTGGATAGTCAAGGATAGATTCACTCATAACATGATATTTGAGCTGAAACATACAAGAAATAATGTGGAGCAAGATGTGGATATCTGAGAGGAACAAGAATTCTGGGTAGAGTGAATAGTAAGAGCAAAGGCCCTGAGGTGGCAACATGCTTGTTGTGTTAAGAGAACAGCAAGGAGCCCAGTGTCACTGGAACTGAGGGGTTGAGGAGGAGAGTGGTAGGAGTTGAGGACAGAAGTTCATGGGACAGGGAAGACAGATTGTGTACTCCCTTCTAGGCCATTAGACTCTGAGCTAAATGTAAAGACAGTTGAGGATTTTTGAGTATAGTCTAAAATTATCTGATTCATGTTTTGAGAGGACCATTCTGGCTGCTGTGTTGAGTAAGGCCTGAAAGGAGGCAAGAACAGAAGAATAGAGCCTGGTTATTGCAAGATTCAGGGTAGAAAGGAAGATGAGTTGGATCAGGGTGGTATCGATGGAGAAAGTAAAATGGGGCCAGACTCCAGGTGCAAAGGATAGCCAAAGAGTAGAATTACCATGTGTTGTGAAAAGGAAAACTGAGAGAAGCAGGTGAAGGAGGACAGGAAATTTTGAGATGTTAAGTCTGAAATTCCTCTTAGACATGCAAATGTAGATGTACGTAAGCAGTTGGAGGTTTGAGTGTGGAATTCAGATGAGATGTTCAAGCTAGAATTATATATTTGTGAGTCATCAGATGGTATTTGGGTGGTATTTAAATCATGAGACTGAGATCACAAAAGCATAACAATTCTCATATTTTACACTCTTAAAATTTATATTGATGTGGATTTTATCTATTGATATTTAGTATATTAGAGATTTTGCTGTTCTGGTTTATATATATAGACAGTTATCATATTAGAAATTCAACGAGAAGTGTTTAAAACAGAAGGTTACACAAGCACACATACCATTAGCCATCAAATGATTATGTCATATAGCCTCTGGAAAATTCCACTATATGCTTGTAAGAGAAAGAGATGGAAACAGTTAAATAATATTTTAGTATTATTATGAAAATAATTTTGTCTTCACCCTGTTCTAGATGCTACAGAGGATGCAAAGACAAAAGTTATCAGGGACTTCCAGGAGACTCCAGACCCAACTTTGAGAACCATGATTTAAGGAATAAACTAACAGATGTGAAAGTGCTTTGCCAAGAAGTATTGGTCTTTGATGGATTCATACAGAACTTTATGATCATTGTTCTTACAATTGCTAATTTTCTAGCCCAATGCCTGACAAATTGATATGCTAGTTGATATTCAAAATCATTAAGCTCCAAGAATTTTACATGTCTTCTGTTTCTTCTCCTTGACCACACTTACCATCAAATGACACTTTTTATAGTATTCCTGAAAATCAATAGGTTCACGGTGCTACACATAGTATAAAAAGCATGTGATGTTTATAACAAACATTCTGCTCAAAATCACAAATGTGAAGTCATTACATTGAGAGCACACATCATATAAGTGTGTAATGCTGTAAATATCCATCATAATGACAGCACTGAACAGTATATGTGGCTTGAGTCTCCTTAAGCACAAATTCCACATTATTTTAATCTTTGCATTCTCTGTAGCAGCTAGCACATGTAAAAACGATTCTAGGGTCAGTTGTAAAAAAGTAAATAAAATGGGCTAAGGAAATAAGACAGTTCTTAGCTTCAAAAAAATTTCAATCTAAATAGTGACACAGAAGGTACACTCAGGAAACAATTGAAGAAAATAACTACCGAGTCCAAGATGAAAATATTAGTTAATTTAGTAAATACTTTTTGGATATTTTCTGTTTGTATGCCATGGATTTAAATCTTGAGAGCATTCTGAATAGTAGAGCTTTAAAATACAATACAATTGCAAAATAAGAATGTGATTAGGTTAAAATTGTCCTAAATATCTGCCTTCCAAAGTGGATGGAAGATATGAATGTATGAAAGTCATATTTCTTTATCCATTTGGTAAAATAATACAGGCCTTCTGTTAGGAAACAGCAAGTTGTCTTCATTACAAAGAGGCAGGGCTGCTTCCATAGAGGAAAGCAGTTCTCAGGATAAGAGCTTGGTCCCTATGAATTATGGACTTCTTCACCCAAAGGGTTCAATCTAAACCATTCCTATATGTTATATTGTAGAAGATGATCCTCTTTTGGAATGGAGGATGGCTCATAACTGTATCCTAGTTATTATGTGGAAGGATGTCAGGGACAAATCATGAAAGGCTTTGAAGACCAGTCTGAGAATACTGGATTTGATTGGACGGTAAATAACCATTATACATTCTAGAGCAGAACATTGATATGATGAATATAATGTTTACAAAAGATTATTTTAACAGCCCTATGTAGGCTGAAAGAAGTAGTGAAAATATCGGAAATCAGAGAAATAAAGACATATTTTCAATATGTTCAAGCATCATTGCATATTGCTCTAGTGATTTCAAAAGTGAATTTCCAAAGTAGGTGTGGATTAAAAGAAAGGATCACTTCTGACTTCTGGTTGATCAGGAAAATGATTTAGAGAATGTAAAATTTTAAGAGCTGTTTGCAGTTATTCATTCTTTCAGTGAACTAGGATCTAAATATAGGCACTAAAGAGATTATGAAAGCACATTTTTTTTCCATCAAGAAATTTCCTGAGTAATGTGATGAATGTTATGATAGAAGGAGAATTAGTGGACTGTAAGAATACAGAATGTAAGATTTAAATCAATGTTTTAAGGTACTTGTCCTTCTTCTCAAAATGCTTGAGGGGCATATACATTCCATCATAGCAGTGACCTCAGCGACATGATTCTCAAAGGGGGCCAGTGCCTGGAGGAGGAGGCGTGGAGGGAGACAGAGAGTTAGGACAGTAAGGAAATAGCCCAAGCAATTCTGATACACCATCCTGGGGAGGGTGGTCTGAGCCTGTGGAGTGTCTTGAGCAAAGCTATGTGTGCTACGGAAGCACGGCAGTTTCCCTTAGAACTTCTCATCAAGAGAACTTTCTGGGTTTTCATTTGTTAGTTTTGTTTTTATTTGCACGTATTGGTTTATGTCTGATATATTTGCTCTGAAAAATTACTCTTCTCCTTCTCTTGGCTCTCCTCTTTCTTTTGGCTAGAGATAGAAGGTAACTCATTTGAAGAAACAAATGCTGGCGTTTCTCTGCGTGAAAGTAGATCTCCTGTCAACCTCCTGGGGTCAGAAAAGTTTTGCATCTCTGTTAATTACAGTTTCCTAGGAAGCTGAAGGAGAGTCCCACACTTAGAGATAGATTGTCTGGGATATTGTCTCCCACTCATGGCTCACTCACTAGGAACGTGGCAGTGTACTTTTCTGTGTCTCTTCTCTCTTTCTGTCCAGAGAAGTGTCGATTCTATAAAGGCTCATGAGCTTAGTCTATTAATCCTGGATTAATAGATCCATGATCTCTGGATCAGCTTACTTATAAATTGCTTATTTATAGATCAGTGGTCATCTTATTTATAAATTGTCCTTATACTTTATGAGCAAGTGTTTGCATTGTTTTGCTGAAGACAAAAATCTCCTTTTGCCCTATGTAATTAGATGCAATGGCAAATTTTATCTTTAAAGTTGACTTTACTTAAAATCTAAAAAATAATTTGCTTTTTTTGATCCAAAATTATCCCAAATGACAGAAATAGAAACCCATTCAGCTTGTCAAATGTGATTTGCTGTGCTCGGAACATCTCTCTAGCATGTTGGGGTCTATCCTTTTTCATTTATTACTTTCTTTCCTAAGTCATCTTTAACTAGAACTGAAATGTAGTCTATAATAATATAATACCATCATATTATATATAAATGTAAGTAAATAATCACAAGTTAAACAAGCTTCATAGTGAAGATAAAGTTGAAAATAGTTTTACAAAAATGTCTTGTTCAAAACTTTTTGAAACCATGTGCATAGCCTTATTTTTGCAAACAGAATAAAAGAATTTCATTTCTTATTTTGATTATATTCAAATATGTTTTCTTTTTTCTTTTTTCTTTTTTCCTTTCCTAGTGTGCACTGGTATGTGAATGTACAGCCCCAGAAATCGTGAGCGGGAAAGATAGCTTACCTTTTTTGAATGCAGGTATGTACCTCAGGTCTGGAAACTTATGTTAGTTTCATATGAACCTAAATGTTAATTTGCTGTGAACTCAGTCCTGAATCTAGGCAGCATTCTTACAGAATCATTTGTGAACACTTAGTAAATGAATTGGTAATCATGAGGAGGCAGCAGAGTGGGGGTAGACTTGACAATTCCGTAAGAAAGATATATGAATGCCTTGGCTACAAGGCAAAACAAATTCCTTTTAGCTATTGAATTTTGTATTATATGAAACAAGACATATTAGAAGACAGAGTAAGGATTAGAAATGTGAAGCTCTTATTTAGTTTGCCTTTCTAATTATAGAACTCAAAAAAGTTGTTAAAACAGTAGGTATATGGATTCATTAGGAAAAATTCATACACACATTTGTACATTCCTGGGTGTGTATGTCTATACTGTTACTTATAGTAATGTATTTGAATTTCACCAAGGCCCTAAACAGTGTGTTAAATGATGACCTCGTAGATAAAATTGAGAGACATATAGTACAGTTAAAAAAATGTGATAATATGTATATGTAAATTATAAAAGTAATCTTTGAATGATAATGTAAATTATGTTATCATTAATTACAATAGTAAATAATGACTATTATAGTGAGAGACAATATGCTAAATGCCTTAGATGCTTTGCCTTACCTTGTTTTCTGACGTGTGCTATGAAGAAGGCACTATCATCCCCATTTTACAGATGAGGAAATTAGTCAAGGTCACCTACTTAGCAAATAGCAGGTCCAGAATTTAAATCCAGTTTTGATCCCAAGGCCTTCGATTTTCATTTCTAGGGCGTGCTATTACTAAAAAGCTGTTAATTAACAAGTTGTTGTAAAAATAGAATAAGCCTTAATATTTTTCTAGCTCTGCCATGTTGTACATTTAAACAATGACACAGCATAACAATCAGCTTAATGAATGATGCCAAACTTCAAAGGCTTGCTAATACATAACCCCTAAACAATTAACAGTTTTTCCCTGCAGGAAGCCACTAATAATACAAAATGGATAAAGAGAAGGCGTCCCTTTGACTGTGCTTATACATACAGAGAACTCAAAATTATATATAACAACAATAAAAAATCCATTAACTATACAGAATGAGGGATTATACCAAAAAAAGAGCAGCTACTTCTCAACCTATGACCAAATGACATATTTTTAAAAAATTTTATGAAGGATGCAATATAGGAAGGGATGTGCATTAAACAGTGAAGCCTCTACCCAGACAGCTAGACCAGCCATGTACCATCAAATACCTGATAAGCTATCAGTGTGGTTAAAATATCTAATGTATCCTCAAAGAGCCCTCCTCACATTCATTTTTCCACCTGAAAGTTGACCAAAACTTTAGTTCTTTACTTTCATATATCCAGATCATCTATTGAATTTACTAAAGGTCAATTTTGAGAAATAAAATCAAGTGTGGGAGATTAAGTTCATGTTATATACAGTTTGAACGAATCAGGTTGTCACCACAATCATCCACACTATAATTATAAGATAATTTTTTAATGATTCACTCATGTGAACCCTGTAATTTTTTATGCACACCAAAGGAAATGCCATTTTAAAATACTGATTGGTTTAATATAAATTTCAAAGAGAAAGAGAAAAATGGCTCTCTAAGTAAGAAAATATATTACCTGAGGACTAAGAGACAGAGGGAACATAGTGAAAAATAAATCTGCACCTCCTAATACTGAGCCATAAAATCTGTAAGGCATGAGTCTTGGAAGTGCACTAACTCTTCCGTATTACTAGGGACTATTCCTAATGTGTGAATTATAATATGACAAAGACAACTGACGTGGAATTGATAGAAGCTACATTCTGCAATTCATATGGACTTAGTGGAGTGAAAGATAATTGATTACTGCTTTTCTTCTTTCATGGAGGTGACAGTTTTGGTGGTGATATTCCACTTAGTTCTGAAGATATTTCTCAATGAACTTAGTCCAGGCAATCTGGAGGAGCACTTAGAACCTAGGATATTTGCCACAAATATTTTCTTTGAGTCTTCTTATATTTGGGAAGGACAAGGCTAAGTGACAGCAAATCTTATAAAAGCCAGATTTAAAAAAAGTTTTTTTTTTAATACAGCTAAGTACTGTATATGAAATGTTTCTGTTCGAAATGTTTCTGTTCAAAATGTAAAAGCGTGTTG
Source organism: Ceratotherium simum simum (assembly GCF_057802395.1). NCBI lineage: Eukaryota > Metazoa > Chordata > Mammalia > Perissodactyla > Rhinocerotidae > Ceratotherium > Ceratotherium simum. Next base: position 42,062,973 of record NC_141911.1, read on the forward strand.
TGCTGGTATAGAATATACCTGTATGTATGAATTTGGCCTGGGTGCACCTTTGTCTTTTGTTCTATTTATTTATCTATCTAAATTCAGCAACTTTGGAATTAATCTATTATAGTCCCATGTGATATTTTAAAAACAAATCTGTAGGCAAAGGGAGCTATTGACATTCTTCTCAAGTCTTTGTATTAATGTATTATATAGAACTTGCCAGCCTCAAGTGAGTTATGAAGTACTTATTGAGTGAGTGGATGAGAATGTCATATTTCATAGCAGCTCTTTGCTATTCTATTTATATCTCTAGAGGTTTAATTTATAATTCAGGAAATTCACTTATCTATTGTAAGACTAAAAAGAAAAAGTTCTTCCCCCTAAGGTCTCACCTTTTTTATGTCCTGTTTGCCTTGCAAGTTGAATGTGTATGTTGGGAATCTGGGGAATTGAGGGCAGAAGGAGAGAACGGATGAGGAGGAGGAGTAGGAACAGAATTTACAAGCCCATAAGAAAGATATATAAGAACCTTCCCTACATGGAAAACAAATTCCTTTTAGCCGTTGGATTTTATATTCTGTGAAACAAGACACGCTAGAAGACGTTGTAAGTATTAGAGATGTAAAGTTCTTATTTAGTTTGACTTTCTAATTGTATACTTCACAGAATAAAGTTGTTAAAACAGTAAATTTATCTCTTTAGTTATTTGCTTATTCATTTAAGCAAAATGGTAGTAAGAATGCTTAAAACTATTTGTTGTTGGGGGACTAGAGAGTAGGGGAAGTTAATTTTGACCATTGAGAAGTGCAGAGAGTCAGGTCTGCCACATTTCCTGCTAAGTCACATCAACCGAGGCCCCTTGCCTGCAGCAGAACAATTACAATTGGGCTCTTGTGGTCTTAATAGAAGAGGACAGGACGAACTGTCAGAAGAACTGGTTCAGAGCCTGGATTTGCCAACCAGCAGTGTGACCCTGCTAGACAGGTCAGCCTCTTTGGACATCAGTTCTTTTAAAATGATCAAATTAACCTGGACAGCCTTTGACTTCCTTTTTGGCTCTCAAATGTTTGAAGCCGATATAGCATAGCTTAGCTTTTGCATGTTTTCCTTCTTTGTAGAAATATTCCATAAAAGTATTCATTTTAATTAGTTTCACATGGGGTCACATATCAATTCGTTGTTGTCACATATCAAATGTTGTCATTTACAGTTGTCTTTCTCGGGTGTTATTTATATGTAATAAGCCTGACCACAAATATACCTTCTTAATATTCGATCAGGAAGACAGTTCTTTCTGTAATGCGACAGAGTCCTTCAGCCCGTAGACCCTTACATTGCCGTGCCAAATCTGAGGAGCTAATGGGCCCTGTCACAAAGTTTGCTATTATGTTCACGTTTTGAGTGAGTTTCCTTCATCAACAAGCATTCCATCTGATACAGCATCTTCCTCAGTTGAATTCCACACTTCCTGAGTCATGAGATTATCTTTTATATTCTTTAAAGACCACTTGAATGCTGTATATCAACATGTGTACTGTCCATCATATTCACAGAGGGTATATCTGACGGCGATGATTTCCAAGACTGTGTAAGTTGGACTCTAAACAAAGACAAGGGCACGGCACTGCTGGCAACCCTAAATACAGGCAGTGCCCCTCCTATTTGGAGAATTTATTAGTGTTTGTACTTCTTGCTTCACAGATGAATCAAACTTTTTCTCAAAATAGGTCACTGTATCTTTGATTCTTTTCCCAAAGTAGGGTTAAGCCATCCACTATAGTTGTTTTGCAGAAGATGCTAGATGATAAGCTATTTAAGAAGAAGGATCGCTGCTTCTTTCTTTCTCTATCTCCAGGACCAGAGTACAATAGGAACTCAATAAATGTTTGTCAAATGGCTGGTAACATGTGTATCATGTAACACATGGTAACATGTGTAACATGACCTGATGCAGCAGGTAACAGAAAACTGCATTGTTATTCTCTCCATGAGAAAAATGTTGAAATTTAATTAATTTTGAAATAAAATAATTTATTACTTTCCTTAAAAACTACTCCCAAATTCTCACTTTTAAATGTTTTCTGCCTCATGAGGCACCATGGATTTTAAATGCCTTTCACAGTACCACACAACTGAGTTAAATATTGGAGTAACATTCTCCTCACTACCACCCCCACCCAAAGCAATGCATGACTCAGAATATTTGAAGAGATTGTCAAAAATATTTTCCTCTATACTCATTTTGAGTCCTGATGAATTCCAGCCAAAAGGCAAATCCCCAGTTTTTTCCCTTTTTCTCTTTCATTCATGAGGTACTAAATCTACTACCTTTTAGATGACATCATTTTATATTAACAAAGATATCTCTGTTGTGTTTTCTCCATACTAGTTTAAATAGATTCTTCCCTTGTATTTATAACTCTATGATATGTAAAATTAAGGGTCATTTTGGCCTATGACATTAGCCCTTGATCTTTTATATTTACTCACCAGATTTCTTTGCCCTTTGCTGTTTTAACAAATGTGATGGAGGCCATTAACCTGCTGTTTTGAAATTCCGTATCCTTTCATTACCGTGTGCTAATATATTTAGGATGTTAAGTAGCTTCAACTGGAAGAGTGCATTTCGCTATCTAATAATCAATGGAATAATCTCTTAGATACCTTTAAAGGCTTCAACTGTCTTTCTGTGGTAAGTCCACCGCCTCCTCCACTGCCCAGCTTAGTAAATTAGAAGAAAAATAAAGGCAAGGAGATGATATAGTCAAAAAGTTCACATTTTGAGGAAGCCTTTCTCTCGATTATGGTTTTTCCTTCCTCCATCCTGATACCTGTGCTCTCCTTTGACATGAGATTTTTTCTGCTATCCTTCCCTCTTCATTTCCCCTTCTCAATTTACACAGAGAAGTTGCTCTAACAGTTCTCATCTTGGGAAAGTAATGATGGGAAACATCTGAGGTTGCAAGGTCTAAGCTCATCACTGTGGAATGTTTGCGTTTACTGGGCAGTCTGCTAGGTGCGGGAGATAAAATGAAGACAAGGAAAATAGCAGTGTCCTGGCCTTCACAAAGTTCACATTCTAATGTGGGACAGGAACAGTAAGCAGACAATTGTAGCACAACTGGTAAGAACCATGATAGAGATGAAGATGGGAAGTTCAAAGGGGAGCCATTTGTAGGGAGGGAGGGAGTGGAAGCCAAGGAAGGCTTCCTGGAGGAGGTGCTAGCTGAGCTGAGTTTATAGGATGATTACCTATAGCCAGGAAAGAAGGGTGTTCCTTTGAGGTGCAGGAAATGCCTGGAACAGAGGCAAATTGGCAAGAACCAACTTAAGTTCAGTGAACTACAGGTTGTTCCAGGTTGCTCAGCATGAAATATGAGCCTGATTCTACCTTTTCTAGTTGAGTCCTTTTCTTTAATGACGGAACTAGAATGAATAGAGCAAATCATTCAAACTAGCATAAATGGAGCAAATCATTTTTCTGACCACCCAAAATCTAAAATCCAAATTCTACACACTAAACTCACCAATTGGAGACTAAATGCTGGCAAATACTACTTTTATGTTTTGTTCTGACATCTGTAATAGTTTTTCTTATACTTGGCCTTGGATTGAAGATGCAGGGCGAAGAGCTTGTGGGTTTGGTTAGACTAGGGAAGCAGCACTTTGTCCAGCTCAACTTATATCCTATTCCTTTTTTTTTCTTTGCTTTAAAAACAACGCAAACAATAACATAATTTAGATTTTATAACAAACCTAGAGAAAAGTAACTAAAAATTTCTTGGGAGTTTATTTTTTTAATAATTTGTTTCATCTTTATTATTTTTAAAGCGATACCTCTTTGCTCTCTTTTCTGAGCTCCTCTCATGTTTTCTTACCACCTCTTTTCTAGAGCCATGCTTAGGAAAGTGTTTTGGTGACTTCTATTTAGGTTTTTCAGTTCTCATCCAATCTTAAAAAGAGCCGACCTACATTTAAGATGTATATAAATCTAAGATATTTCGGATACAAATGAGGGAGTGTCAGTATCGAATTCGATTACACAGACTTATCTTTAGTAAGTATAACGGTAGTATTTGGAGAATAGGCAATGTATGTACATTCAGCTGAATAATTAAACTGTTAAACAACTGTGTAATTAAAAGCTACGGAATGAACAGATTCTCTACAAGAATCTGCAGTGCATTAAAATAATGATTTCATAAGGCTTGAAGCCAGTAAAGTCAGATTCCATTTAAATATGTGATTTCTACAACCTCCTGAAAGCAAGAAAGTGCATGAGGGTAATCACAGATGAGCTTCCTCTGGGGAAGTATATTAAAGACAATCTGATGAGAAAGTGTTTGGCTTTTTGATGATCCTCTTGACCCTGAATCCAAATTTCCAAATTTCCTTGTCCAAACCACTGATATCCCTAACACACACACACAAAAAAGAGAAATCATCCCTGTGATGTCTCTCTGGTTTGCCTTTTCTGCCCCAAGTTGCTTGAACAGCCATCTTTTTTATATATTGTCTATATGTTTTGTTTTTGTTGAACATTTCTTTGGCATCTTTACTTTGATAATTCAGACTCCGTACAGCTTGACTTTCATGATTTCTGAATCCCATGGACAAGCAGTTGGCACATTACCTTGTTAAAGAGGCCCTGTTACAGTGTCTGGGAGAAACTATAGAAATTTGAGTTGTGCTGCAATTTGGGGGGAAAAAAAATCTATCATTTACTTTTTGCCCCTGTGTTCTCCTTAGGGAGTAGACCTCAAGGGGAATGTATCAATATCTGGACCAGCTTAGAACATTGCCCTTATTAAGTCACTGCAAGACCATGATGTGATCCAAAATGTCTCTACTACTTTTCTCTTAGGAGAATCTGTTACATGATATTTTTAGCAATTGTCTTGGCAAAAATAGTGAAAAAAAAAAAATGAAGAGAATACACACAGGAGTCTCTTTAAAAAGAACTTATGATAGATTTTAGATAGTTTTTATTGTTGAGTTGAGCCTATTGTATGGTCAGAAATGCATTTTCTATATGAAGAAATACTTGGCATCAGTGGAGAGCCAGAGCTGAAAGTAGTGGACTCATTTACACAGCTGGAGTGTGTGAGCAGAATTGTTGAAACTGTATCTCTATTAAAGGGGAGAAGCGTTAAAAAAAATTGACAGAAGCATTCATCATTTATGGCCCATTGTTCAATATTTAATGCATGAATCCCATGCTTTTCTTTTATATGAGGATGACAAAATCTCCCCACTATCAACCCAGCAAGAATTTTGAGTTAACATCTTATCTGGTCTTTTTTGTAACCAGAGCAACAAATTTGCATGGTAGTTAAAGTCAGGCCATATTTTTTCATTTTTTAAGTCATACTCCATTATATGGTATTTTAGGTTACAAAGTAAATTTTTTTGCTTTATTCATAGATTGATGTTCAATAAGGAAAGCTGCTGGATCAAAGTGGCTTGTAAAGCAGATCTCACTAGATCTGTATTGAGATCCTGATAAGTATATACAATTTAGTGCTAATGTTAGGAAACCTGTGAGTTTCAAAAGTCAGAACCTATAGCATAAAAGTTAGATAGGAGACATTATTGGGATTTTTTTTTTTTTCTGTGAGGAAGATCAACCCTGTGCTAACATCTGCCAATCCTCCTCTTTTTTTTTGCTGAGGAAGACTGGCCCTGGGCTAACATCCGTGCCTATCTTCCTCCGCTTTATATGGGATGCCGCCACAGCATGGGTTGCCAAGCGGTGCGTCAGTGCGCGCCCGGGATCCGAACCAGCAAAACCTGGGCTGCCACAGCAGAGCTCGCGCACTTAACAGCTTGCACCACTGGGCCCGCCCCAGGAATGTTTTTTTTTGATGATCAAGTTGCCTGATTTTTTTTTTTTTTAATTTGTCCAAAATGTTACCCTTAAAAACAGCAGCATTCCTGGGCCACTCAGTAGCCTAGCGGTTAAGTTTGCGCGCTCCACTTCAGTGGCCTGGGGTTCACAGGTTCGGATTCCCGGCACGGACCTATGCACCGCTTATCAAGCCATGCTGTGGCAAGCGTCCCACATATAAAGTAGAGGAAGATGGGCACAGCTGTTAGCCCAGGGTCAATCTTCCTCAGCAAAAAGAGGAGGATTGGTAACAGATGTTAGCTCAGGGCTAATCTTCCTCACCAAAAAAAAGCAGCATTCCCACAGAGTCTTTGGATGATGTGTACTGGATGGTTAGAGGAGAGTTCTGGAGCTCATTAATCAAACTGCCCTTTATTTCTGCTTAAGCTGTTTTAACAAAGTTTATATTTAGAACACGTGGAACAGCATTAAAATGAAAGCAATAAGATCAAAAGTTGAAGGACTAGTGTGGGGATAATAGAGAAAATGAAGAATTTTATATTTTGTGATTTACTTGAAAATACAAATTTTCTAAAAAATAATTGTTTTATAAAAGGCAAGAGAAATCCAAGGATTTTTAACCATCGTTTGGGAGATACAAAGATTCTGTGTAATCTTGAAAAGAAACAGAGATTAAAAAGCAACACATATACTGACTATAGATAAACCAAGTAATTGAATATTTGCTTAGGTTACTTAAAGAAAACTTTGGACATTTCAGAGATTGAGTTTTTGTCTTACTATAAAAGGATGCATTTATATTCCTAACCATGTTAGCTATGTTAGAATTCATGAGAAACCATGAATGGCTTAACTCAACTGACACTACATTGAATTAAGTACATAATTTTTCTTTATTCTCCAACCCTAGAGATATGACAATAGAGGTTTTAATAAAATTCTTAAATCTTTGAAACATTGTCACTTTAAAAATGAATGAAATATCGTAGTTTCTTTCATCAACTGGCTGTAGTTTCTTATATTTCGGATGAAAGAAAATATGTCTGATGAGGCCTAATATCCAAAATATGTGAAGAATTCATACAACTCAGTAGCAAAAACATCAAAAAAGTCTAATTAGAAAATAGGCAAAAGATCTGAATAGACATTTTTCCAAAGAAGACGTACAGATGGCCAGCAGGTACATGAAAAGATGCTCAACATCACTAATCATCAGGAAAATGCAAATGAAAACCACAATGAGATATCACCTCACACCTGTTATCAAAATGACAAGAAATAACAAGTGTTGGCAAGGATGTGGAGAAAAGGGAACCCTCGTGCACTGTTGGTGGGAATGTAAACTGGTCCAGCCACTAAGGAAAACAGTATGGAAGTTCCTCAAAAAATTAAAAATAGAATTACCATATGATCCAACAATCCCACTTCTGGGTATTTATCCAAAGAACACAAAAACACTAATTCATAAAGATATATGCACACTCATATTCATTACAGCATTATTTTCAGTAGCCAAGACATGGAAACAACCTAAATGTTCACCAACAGTGAATAGGTAAAGAAAATGTGGTATATATATCTATAATGGATTGTTATTCAACCATAAAAAAGAATGAAATCTTGCCATTTGTGACAACATGGATGAACCTGGAGGGCATTATGCCAAGTGAAATAAGGCAGACAGAGAAGACAAATACTATATGATCTCACTTATATGTGGAATATGAAAAAACAAAAACAAAACAACAAAACAAAAAATTCATAGATACAGAGAACAGATTGGTGGTTGCCAGAGGCAGGGGGATGCAGATGGGCAAAATCAGTGAAGGGGGTCAAAAGGTACAAATTTCTAGTTATAAAATAAACAAGTCATGGGGATGTAGTGTACAGCATGGTGGCTGTAATTAATAATACTGTATTGCATATTTGACAATTGCTGAGAGTAGCTCTTAGAAGTTCTCAGAAAAAAAATGTAACTATGTATGGTGACAGACAACTAGACTTATTGTGCTGATTATAGTGGAATATATACAAATATCAAATCATTACATTGTATACCTGAAACTAATATAATGTTATTTGTCCATTATACCTCAATAAAAAAAGAAAGAAAATAAATATAATTAATGTATGTAATATATAAAAAATAAATATTAAAAAATTATATATGGATCTGTCATATGATCTAATTCATAAAACTTAAAGATCATGTTTATGTTAAAAATATAATCTCTTTGGACATACAACTCTAGATTTTAAATATTGTCTCTCAACATACTAGAAATATTCTATTGTCTTCTGGCTTCTATTGGTGATTTTGAAAAAGTGACCACTCTGGCTAGTTCTTAGTAGGGGGTAGGTAAGTGTACTGGAAGCTTTGAGTCTGGTCGTTGAAGAATGGGATGTTTGAAATCAAAGTTTCCAATGTAGTATCATTTCTGATAATGATAATGCCCGAACTGTACCTCTGAGAATGGATGATTGCAGAGGAATGGATGAATAGATCCTCATTTTAATATTCAGAAAGATATTATATGTTACTCAAGTAATGAATGAGATATAGTCTTATGGAATCCTAAAATTTTGAAAGGCATTTTATCCTATGCATTGAGGAGACTTGGCCCACATACCATGCTTGAGATTATTTAAAGCCTTACATCCATTTCAATATCAAATTCTGTTTTTAATCAGCTTTATTGGTAAAGTGGAGCCAAATAATCATAGATACTTGACTGGTGATTGACCTGATATTTTATTGTCCATTAAGCTTTGGCATATGAGTGTAACAAAGACATTCATTGCCCAACAGCAGCGGAAATAAAATTCTGCTCTGAAATAATAGGGCTTGGGAGTGTGTGGTAGGAGTGCTGGCCTCACAAAAACAGTATCAAGTATTATCTTAATATCTGACCCTACACTTTTTCCCTGAATCTTTCAAAATCCTCGCTAACATGACCTTGTTACTTCTCCCCTAATTGCGGCCCACTCACCCTAAATACACAGTTTGTTCATAGTCTCCCTGTCTTGCTTCTGATAATATGTGGTTTCAGGCAAGTGCCTTATTGACTCATTGGCACTCAAGCATGCATAATATTTGAATTGTAATAGATCTTAAGCCAAGGAATAACTTTTCTGATATTTAAGAAATAAATCATTTTTAGTAGTAGGGCCATTTAAAACCTCTGAAATAACTTATCAATTGTCACCTACTATATAATGGGGTAAAATTGACTAAGAGTTATCAGAAGAAATTCAGAAATATACTTTTTCAAAGCTGTATTATGTATAAATACATATATTTTCACTTATATTTATAAAATCATATGCTTTAAGAAAATCTTTAGAAGAGAAAGAAATTAGTAGGTGGTAAATTAGAGAACCATGTAGCCACATTTATGAATTGGAATGTGAGGTATCATTTTTTAATTTAAAAAAGACTATATGTCCCATAAGCTACTTGAAAAATCAGATATAAGAACAAAATTCTTAGAAATTCACATATACTAATGGATTTTGATAAGAAACAAATTTTTGATCCAATAAATTAGAATGGTACCCTGATTAATGATTTTGTTAATTGATCCTCATCTAATGCACATATCTTTATAATTTAACTATTAACCTTTTATTTTTTCTTCCTTCCCAGTGTTAAAGAACCCAGTGTGTAAATTATATAGATTTCCCACATCTGACAATAAGTGGATGCGAGTCCGGGAGCAGATGTCAGAGACCATACTTTCATTTCATATTCCTAAGGAATTGGTCTCTCTTCACATAAAAGAAGATTTGTGTAGGTAAGAGAAAATAATTTTTAATGTCTCTCACATTAATTATTTATTTTTTCTACAAAACATTTTTTTCTTAAAGTATGATGATAACATAAAAATCTAGACTACTGCACTGTCTCGCATGGTGCCATTAGCCTATATGGCTATTAATCACTTGAAATGTGAATAGTCTAACTTGAGATGTTCTGTAAGTGTAAAATACACACCAGATTTTGAATTCTTAGCACACACAAAAAAAGACTGATTTCATAATGAAATGTTAACATTTTGGTTATATTGTGGTTAAATAAAATATATTATTAATTTCACCTGCTTTTTTTTTACTAGAAAATTTAAAATTATATACGTGACTCTTATTTGTGGCTTGCATTATATTTTTATTGTATTGCTTGATGTCTAGCCAATAACGTGAGCTTTGACCTTGCTAATAACCCCTGTGTCTTTACCTCATCTGCTTATGGTTACTGTTTCTCTGAGAAATTCCAACTTGATTCTTCTTTGGACTACTCATCCATAATAAGACTTTCAGATAATTGTTGGACTAAACGCTCTTTGAGATGATTGGTAAATATACTATGTGAATGGACAGTATTGTCATACAACAAAATTAAATCAATTGCTGTAATAAAACAGAAGGATTTGAAGCTGATTGTTGAAAAGAATATCTCAGAGCCATGACAGATCAAACAATTTGTTTCTCTGCCTTATAAGACTCTAATGACTTTAAGAATGCTGAATACTATATTATACTAAATACTATTAAGGCCTAAAATCTCAGAAGATTAGCAAATATTTTTAATAGTTAACATTTTGTAATTGCTGAAATATGTAGCAGAGTATGAAATGTCCAAAATTTGGATTTCTGCCTTATGCTCACATTAGTATACCAAGTTACTTAATAGTATCATGCTCCTTTGGTAGACTCTACAGTCCCTGCGATGCCATATTGATCTAAACCAGTGAGCTCACCATGAATGGGGCAGGTCCAATCTGTCAGTATTGACAGTATTCATTAGGGTAGGAAGGACTGCATGAATAGTATATATCCAAGTGAAGAGAAAAGAAAAAAGGAAACAGAACCTGGATTTTAGAAAAAAATCACACAGGAAACTGGATTCTAAGAAAACAATCTGCATCTAGGGAAATAAAGATTGGAAGAGGGACAGGGAGGTGAATATTTGAGAGTAGCAGAGTGAGGATAGTCAGGCCACAGAAATCAGACAGCAGTTATTGACTCAGCCCAAGAGAGTTACAAGAGCCTACTGCAAGAGCCAGCTGCAAGAATGAATTAGTGTAAGGCAAATTATTCAATTTTATCCCTACCTAGAGCTAGTACTAAGAATGAGGTGATGAGCAAAACAAATTCCCAGGAAGGATTAGCAATGTTATGTGTAGATTAGAGGAGCGTGGAGTTTGGATCTTTGAAGTCATAAAAGAATTATCATCCTCAAAATTGTTGTATTCTAGACTACTGGACGCTAAGAACCGCTCCTACCGGAGTCATGTAAAGATCACATTTCATACGGAAGAGTTGGAGAGAATAACTGTTCCTCACAGGGGACAGAGAAAAAGAAAGACTCACGGGAGACAAGCAGAAGTCAGAGGTGTCAGGCAGAACCTAGCACCTTTCTTTCAGCTGAGAACCACAAAAGAAAAGTTGCCAGACAAAGCAGATTTAAGAAGTTGGGCTAGGCTTTTCCCTAGAAAATCGAACCTAAAAGCTGCATCTAACTTAGCCCATCCTAAATTCCCGCTAAAATATCTTTAAAGACACAGAAAATGGAAAATGATGACCTTTCATAAAACACTGAAATCTATTAACATAATACTATATTATTATACTACATGCTATATATAACATAATGACTCATGATTGCTGACATTTTGGGGTTGAAAAATCTTAGTTGATGGACCACTAATGCTGTTTCATCTAAAAATACAGCAAGCTAGTGAGAAAGCAAGTGATGAGAAAGACCCCTACTGCTGCCCGAATCTGTCTTTTGTCATCAGTTTAGAAACCCCTTAAAGGCTGAGCAGTTGACCTTCTGCATGTCTACTTCTTTGAGTCTTCCACAGGGCTATCTCCAACCCCAGCCTCCACTCCCACCCCATTTAGTAGCTCTCTGTCTATCCATTCACTGACAGTAAATCCCAGGGGAGAGAAATGAGTAGGGAATAAGGAGAAAGCAGCTGTTAAACCACTGAATTTTAGTAGGCATAGCCTCTGTAATTACTGTTTTATTATATCTTAACACACCAAAGTGTTGTCGACCCATCCTGTTCTCTTGCCGTTCTCTGTATCTCTTTTTTCCTATGGATTTGCAGCAAAAAATAATAAAATTTTTTTTGCAAACACATGGAAGGGGCTAGTGGGCAGTTTTGGTGGAGACAAGGCACAGTGCCTCCAAATATAAAGTTCCATTGCTAGCGACAGATCTAGGAACTGTCATCGGTATACATTGGGACTTCTTCAGAGAAGAAAATCCCATTTTAATCGTATAAAACTAAACTCTGTGAAAACCTGACAGATTCTGAAAATTGGCTAGGCACTGTGATGACCAGCCTATTCCATATACCTTTTGCTTTTTCTAATGCCATTTCTATGTGGATCTCCTATCACTAGAATATGTTTGAAAAATTCAACAATGAATCTTTAAAAGTTTATAAAGTAAAGAAGAGAAAAAATCATGCTGAGGACTCAAAAGGGAAATAGGAAAAGTTTGTAGGAAAATGGGCTTGCCATTTCAGTAGAGTGTAAGAAGGTGTGATTATTATGAAACAGGATCAGAAAGCCGTAAGAAAAGAACCATCATCCTATAGGGAAAATGCTGGAAAGAAAAGGATAATGGAGGGAATAATGAAATTTTAAAATGCAGCAGCCCAATTAAATCCACAGAAAAGAACCAGCAGAAAAAAACAGATTTGACTCTGAGAAATCATATCAGTAATGTGGAAGACAAACAGGATAAGCTCTTCTCAAATGCTAAACAAAGGTGAAAAAAGTTCAAAATGATAAGAGAAAAGACGTTAGATGTGCAGGGCACACAGCTGGAAACTACCAAATAATTTTAAATGTTCTTGGGAAGAACAATTTGTGGAAAAGCTTGAAAGAAAACTGAAAATGTAGGCAGTTTTGATTTTTTTCTTTTACATGCTAAAATCAGGCTATCGTTACACTTCTCTGCAGAAGCCCATGGAATAACATCTACTGATTTTTGAGAGGAAGAGGCTGTGACCCCACTTTATTATATAGGATCAGATTATGAATTTTTTATGAATGAAGGCAATGGAAATGACATACTGAAATATGCAGGAACTCATAAAATGTCACCCACAAAACTTTCTTGAAAAATCTACTTGAAGATATATGTCATCCAAGTGAGAACACACCTTAAACTAAGAATTATATTTATAATATGATATAAATTAATAGCATAAAATTAAATTATATTTTAATATAAAATTAATATTATATAAGATAATAGAGTAAATTAAATTAAGAATGTAAGAATGAGACCTTGTCTTTTAAAAGGACTTGAAACATTTTTCTTGGTTGGGTGGAATCTCCAGCCTGGACAGAACTTGACTCTGAAGTTCTTTTCTTAGCTTTTTTTGACCCTAGTCTTACTCAGATCCCAGAAAGTGTTTTACTTACCTCAACCTCCCTCCCAAAGCCACAATTTTAGATGGACTCTCTTACCTTGTTGGGTGAAGACTATGGATGCCATAGTGCTGTTATCTTTCAGTACCTACAAACAATGCAAAATGCTCCATTTGCGTGCCTGGAAATCTATCCTGGGAGAATTATCGAACAAAAAGCTTGGAGTTTTTTCTTCAAAAAAAAAAAAAAGTTGCCCAGGCAACTTTATATTATGGTCATTTACATTGCTAAGGAACCTAAACAATTATTTTCTGAATCTTTTAAATAAATATTAGCTAAATTGTATCATTTTAGTGGGTGAAGAGTAATAATTCAATGAGTAGCAGATATGAGCGGTCACTAAGTCTCTTTTCATATTTTGTCCTGTATAGGACCTGTGGATGGATGGAGATAGCTAGCTAGCTAGATAGATAGAGAAACATAGTCTTTTTGTTGTTTAGAAAAGTCAGTAAATACAGTATGAACTTATGAACTCAGCCATGCCCTACATCAAGGGTCAGCAAAAACTTTTTCTTAAAGGATCAGATAGTAAGTATTTTAGACTTTGAAGGACATCCGGTCTCTATGGTCTCATCTCTACTGCTTGGCTCTGCCATTGTAGAACAAAAACACTCATAGACAATATGTGAATAATTGTGGCTATGTTTTAACAAAGTCTTATTCACAAAAATGAACCTTTCTTCTCGATTAGCAAGATGGTGAATTTGCAAACATGGTCAGTCCTTGACTTCTAGGAAGCCTGGATTTTGAGAATCCAACACTTTCTTTCATGATAAATTGACTCTTTCAATCTCCCTTTTCACCCTAGATTTAAACTTTTATGTGTAAGCTGGTGAAAAAATACAGCCAACTGCTCTGAATTGGTGTGTTGCCTTCTCTCTATTGGAGTGTTTAGGGAATTATTTGAAAATTTTGTTACATAGCTGCCCCTACTTTACCAAGGGAGTGGAAAATGGAAAATTGAAAAGACTGATATGATTGGTATCAGTCTCATAAACACACAGATAGAGATTTCCTAAAGTGTGGCTATGGATTTAATCGTGAAAGAAATAGCAGTTAAGGAAGAGAATTAAGGAAATATACGGTATATATGTAGTCAAAATTATCTTAAAAATAAGGCATTATTAGTGATCTCATAATTTTTTTTAACTTGATAAGAATGAAATCCCACTCATAACAACCAAGTATATTACTAATTTTCTCACATCTGAGATTTGCATACACTTGACAGAGTAAGTTAGTGTGAGTCTGTTTGCAGGGACCACTAGTGTGCATGGTTTGCCTGTTTGCGTAATGCATACTTATATGTATAATTAAGGAAAACGTTATCCTTCTCAGCCAGTCATGTCATGGAGTGTAAATGTTGGCAGAAACATAACAGTGCAGAAGCTACTTTCACATCACTCCTACACAGTGTGTGTCCTTGCCTGCAGTGGCCATCTAAAAACTCTCTTACTGTTAGTCTCTCAGTCTCACAGTTGGTGGGACGTTGGACTCAACATGAACTACTTTTATTAAGTTTGAGATTGTACATGCACAAAGTCTTAGGATTGTGATAGAGTTTAAATTCTTTGGGGGCTCCCTCTAGTTGGCTAAACATTAATACCTTCTGAGTTCAAGTTCAGATACATAACAGCTTTTGCATTGGCAGTGAAGTGTTTTCACAACACAACACTTTGAATTTTATATTATGGTTTAGGTCCAAAAAATTCACAGGCAGGAAATCGTAGACATCACTCAAGTTATGTTTACTGCTGGGAAGAAAGGATCATATTGTGCTTAGCAATTTTCTGATTCTTTGCTCCTGGAACCATACTTTACAAATATATAAAATGTATATTGAATTTTTTCGATAAAAATAATATATGCCCGCTATAGAATATAGTAAAAATACAGAAAATATAAAAAAAAAGTAAAATCACTCTAACTCCACCACCCAGAAGAAATATTGTGTCTTTACTTTTCACATCTATTCTCATCCTTATAAGCCTCACTGTGGGGAGCAGAATTTTTGTCCCCATGACCATCACAGCCTGATATCATGCTTAATTTTACTTGCGCATCTAAGTTGTCTTATGAATACATCTGTTATTCTACTATATAATGTTAAATAAAAATGTAGGCTACTAATCAGTAAAAATTTTTGCATCTTAATTTTGATTGATACATAAAAAAACTAGAAAAAAAGTAGACTAGAACTATACTAAACTATTAGTAATATGTATACTAACACATTTACAATGGTTATTTCTGGATGGTGTATTTAGAATAGTAATTTATTACACAGCAGTAGAAAAGAAATACACTAACTCTTACAAATAACAAAGAACACTTAGACTTGCTGGTTAACCATACCTTGGTTTTGGTTTCTTCTAGTTGAAACAGTTTACTTTCTTTTTTTTTTTTTTGTAAGATTTTATTTATTTTATTTTTTTCCCCCCAAAGCCCCAGTAGATAGTTGTATGTCATAGCTGCACATCCTTGTAGTTGCTGTATGTGGGACGCCGCCTCAGCCTGGCCGGAGAAGCGGTGCGTGGTGCGTGCCCGGGATACGGCCCCGGCCGCCAGCAGCGGAGCGCGCGCACTTAACCGCTAAGCCACGGGCCGGCCAGAAACAGTTTACTTTCGATCCAAACATCAGTCTATTCAAAATTTAGGCTTGGTTTAAAAAATTTTGGATGACTGTTTTTTTAGGAAAATTACCAGTGATTTAGAATTTCGCTTTTCTTCCTTCCCTACCTCAAGAAAACATAGAGGTAAACGAGGATGGCCTTACTGTGTTTTCACGGCAGCAGGGACAAAGGGATTCTTGATTCCTTGCACTGTCCTTGGATACCTAGTGGTTTCTATTATGGGATGACTGGTAACCACTGAGATGCCATGTGCTCTGTCTGGCCTTTTGGGTGATATCCTGGTATCGAATATTGGGGTCCCCTTGCCTCTGATCTTGAAGTGCCTACCCTTGGTACTTTCTTGGTCCTGACCTTATGTCAAACAAACATTGGCATTTTCAGCACTTCCACAAGCCCTTAATGGGACGTGTGAGATCTTTTAGATTTCTAATACGCCATACACTGGCCATAGGGGAGGGAAGGTAATATTATCTATCTACCGTCTTTCCATTCTTAGTTCCACAGCATAGCTTAGCTGCCATGTTGAATAAGTCACTATTGTTAAGTCTGTAGCTTATGCTTCCTAAATATGTGTTTATATTCCTAAATGCTTTATTAAAAAGTATACTATGCTGATCATATCATTTTGTAATTTCATTTTCCCCTGTATATCATGGATATTCTCATACCTTCATAAATGTTTTCCTAAAATATGGTTTGTGATGTCTGCAAGATATTCTGTCATAGACTGCTCAGTAAGGAACATAAAAATTGTTGCTTAAATGTTAATATAAATATATTTGTATATTGTATATAATATAAATAATTTTTAATGTAAACGATATCATATGAACATGTATTTGTATACATCTTCAGTATTATTTAGGTTTAAACACTGGAAGTAAAATTGCTGAGACAAGGTGCATGTGTATTTTGAGGCCTTGGTTTCATATTTGCAAATTTGCCTCCAGAAAGTTTGGGTCAGTTTTCACTTCCACTAGTTTCATAGGCAAAACCTGAATTCTTATTAGTTTTTAAATTTGTATTTTTTGATTACCTGTGTGGTTGGACATTTATCTAGATGTTTAGTACAAATACTCACACAAATATACATACATGCCTATGTGGGAACCAGGGTATTCCTAGCTTTACTTTTGGTTTGCAAGAGCTACATACATATTTAGTATATATTCAGTATATATTTTATGACATGTTTTTTCAAATATTATTCCTAAATTTATATTTTATTTTTATTGTAAAATTTTATGTATATTTTGTGATATTTTTCATTATACTTAGAAAGTTTGTCTTCATTTTGAGATCAGTTCAATATTAATCAATGGTCTTGATATTAATCAATTTTTGTTTATTTTACATTTTAAATTTTAATTATCTAGAATTTATTTGATAATGTGATAAAATGTGATGCCAAATTAGCTATGTTTCTGAAAACTTAGACAATATCTTCAATATCACTTTTTCAATATTCTATTTCTTCCTCACCTCCTTATAATACTTGCCAAGTTTCCATGCTTCCCCACTGTCCTCACCAAAGTAATTAAGAAAATTAAATGGAGACAACAACAGCAAAATTACTTTCAAAAGAATTGACATCTTTGGAATATTCACTCCTCACATTCAGGAATATGGTCTGCTCAAATCCTCTTTTATACATACAAATATACTATTGTAGTTTTCTTCATATAGCTTTTGTATATTTCTTATAAAGATTAATATATTTGATTTTTATTGATCTTTTGAAAGAGAATTCTTATGGACTTGTCAATTCTACTCTTCCTATTGTCTCAATTAATTATTTCAGTTTTATTTCTATCTTCTTTCTTTTTTTTAAATAGACTTCTTGTGTGAACTGCGTGCTGCTTTCATTTCTATTCTGTTTCTTTTTCTTTTTTTATTAAAGTATAATTGACGTATAACATATAACAACATAATGATTCAATATGTGTATATATTGTGAAATGATCACCACAATAAGTCTAGTTAATATCCATCACCATATATAGTTACAAACTTTTTTCTTGTGATGAGAACTTTTAAAATCTATTCCCTTAGCAACTTTTGAATATGCAATATAGTATTATTAACTATAGTCACCATGTTGTACATTACATCCTAATGACCTTTATTTTATCACTGGAAGTTTGTACCTTTGACCCCTTTCACCCATTTTGCACGTTCCTGACCTGCTGTCTCTGGCAACCACCAATCTGTTCTCTGTATCTATGTCTATAAGCTCATTGTATTTTTTGTTTTCTGATTTTTGTTTAGATTCCACACATGAGTAAGATCAAATAGTATTTGTCTTTCTCTGTCTGACTTATTTCACTTAGCATAATACTCTCAAGGTTCATCCATGTTATTACAAATGGAAATATTTCCTTCTTTTTATGGAAATAATATTCATTGTATATATATACACCACATTTTTTTTATCCGTTCATCCATCGATGGACACTTAGGTTGTTTCCATATCTTGGCTATTGTAAACAGTGCTGTATATATCTTTTAATTTCTGGTAACTTAAAATTATCATTACAATGAATTAGTTGTTTTCACAGTGTTCTCTCTTTCTGTCCTTTTTTGCTGCTCAATCTGTTGAAGGCTAAAATAGTTATAGGCTAAAATCTCCCAATGACTTCTTTGTCATTAAATCCGGTGAACAGTCTTTAGCCTGCATATTTTTGGCTGCTCAGTAGCATTCAACTGCTTCTTGAAACAGTCTTCCATGAGCTGCTGTGGCTGTACACACCCCTGGTAGTCAGGTGACCTCTCTAGCCATGCCTTCTCTGTCTCCATAGTAGACTCTTCTCTTCCTGTCCATCCCTTAAATGTTGTTGTTTCTTTGTGTGTGGTTCTAGATCTCTATGCTCTCTCACTCTGTATGCTCTTCATGACCAGTCACATCCACCCCCATGGGGTCCATTGTCATCTACATGCTATTGTTTTCTAAATCCTCCAATGGGTACTTGTCTTCTGAGCTCTAGATACCTCCATCCAACTGCCTGCTAACCATTTCTACTTAGGTGTCTTGTAGTTACCTCAAACTCAGCATGTCTAAAACTTACATCATCTCTTTCCCTTTAAAATCATTCTCCCTCAATTAATTCCTCAGTAAGGATACCACCCTCTGTCCAAAAGTTCAATACAGAAACATAGAACATATATTTTTGTCTTATCTCACTACATCTTTCAACATTTGAGTTCAGGTATCAATTTCCAATAATTCTAATTCCACACTTTCTTTTGAACTCATCTATTTTTTACATTTTCACTCCATCTTACTCTAATCCCAACCTCCATGGTTTCTTGCCTGTGATAGTGCACAGTCTGCTAATGGCTTTTCTGCCTATGGCCTTATTTCCTCAAAATCTAGGGCTCACAATTCAGACTCACACAATCTGATTGAAATGTTATAAAATGCAGATTTCCAGTAGGAGTTTAGCCTCTGGAGGACTATACTGGAATTGTATGTTGGGAAAGGAGGAGGCGGAGGTTCTGCTTACAAAGTACTCAGTATAACACCTTGTTTGTGAGAAGTTTACTAAATTGTTCCATATTCATGATACATAAGGGATTTAGTATTGTAAAGCAGACCAGTCCGTTGATCTAGCATGCTTGAAGGATGGGAGGAATAGCAACGGGTTTATTATGGAGTTATTATAATGAAAGGAAAAGGAGAGTGACACATGGAAGACAGCTCAGAGATCCTAAATACATAGAAAGTGTGTGCGCGTGTGTGTTTGTGTGTGTGTGCGTGTATGTGCGTCTTTGCGTGTGGTTATAATGCTTCAAGCTTTACAGTCCTTCAATTCGGGTTGCATGCAGGTTATGTAGGTCTTGCCAAACTACCACCTATAAAATTTTTGTAGTTTGTTTTAGTGTTGCCACATATTTTGGTTATGGTGAATATTTTCTTCAGATTTTGTACTACTTCAAAGGTTTGCTATGGCTCAGTCTGCACTGAAATATGTTAGTTACTAGACAAAATGATGTTACCTATAGCGTTGAAGCTCCATGACAGCCACAGATGCAGTAGTCAACCATGGTGTGCACGTGTGGATGTTTAGATGGGAGGCTCTGAGGCCATATAGTGTTTGGCTTTATCAAAAAAGTATACATTTCTACACTATAAAATGATGTCTGAAAACTTAATGTGGTACAAAAAGTTTTAAAGAAATGAAGGATTTCAGTGAAAATGAACCTTGTGGTCCATAAAACTCCCCAAGAAAAAATTAGTTTGATTTATATCATATATTTTTCTCTTTTCCTCCTGCTTCATTTCTTCCCTAGACTTATTTTTCTTCATTGATCCCAGGGATGGGGAAAAAGGGAAACTTGCTGGCATATACTGTTGGGAGTTTAGAGGAAAGGATAAGAATATTTTATAACAGTATAAGTCTCTCTTCAGTTTTATATAAAACATATAAATATTTGTGTGTATCATGCAGAGAAACAATCCTGTAAATAAAATATAAAAAGTCCAAACTGAAATACTTTAGTAGGGAAAAAGGTGATAGAGTTTGAGACATATAAACTTTAAATAAAAGTTTTATTATCACTTCTTTGAGTGAATGTTCATGCTTTGTCTTAGATAATAGTGTTTGTAAACGTTGTACATATACTAAATTCATGGTGATAAAATATTTTATATCAATGAAGAGAAACACTTTTGTTCCACTCATATGTATTTCAAATATTCTGTATTCTATATTTTTAGAGCTGTATTATAAATAGAACTATAAGTGTATATACATAGATATATGTGTGTATCTTAAATCTATTTCTTGAACATAGTGTATTCTCATATAAGAAAAAGATGGTCAGTAAGATATTTTGAAATCCCAGGTTGAAAGCCTAGTTGCTACACAGAGATATATGTTTCAGAAACATGTTCTACATGTTTACTTACATATTATCAAATGTTGTTAAACTGCGTTTCTAAGCACTATATCTATTTTGAGAGAAATGCAGAAGATATTTAATTTTGTGACCTTGCACCTTATCTTAAAGCATTTTGTGACTATCAAAAAAAAAAAAATGGAGAGGCCAGCCCAGTGGTGTAGTGGTTGGGTTTGCACACTCCTCTTTGGCAGCCTCGGGTCTGCGGGTTCAGATCCCAAGTGTGGACCTACGCACCGCTCATCATGCTGTGCTGTGGTGGCGTCCCACATACAAAATAGAGGAGGATTGGCACAGATGTTAGCTTAGTGACAATCTTCCTCACCAAAAAAAAAAAAAGGTTCGTTTTATTTCAAACTTATAGTATTACAAGAGTGCCTTTTTAAAAGTATATATTAGCAATTATAAACTAGAACTAAAATATATTCAGGTAAATTCTATTTCAAAAACATCCTCACTATACAAAAAGACGTACAGTAAGATTTTGCAATGTAGTGCACCAGCCTGTCCATTTAACATCGTTTGACATTCTAAAATATAATTTGTCTACTTTTTTCAAAACTTATTTACCACTAGACAAGATTTTCCTTTCACATGGCCTACAATGCAAGTGGGATCTCATGTCTACCTACTTCTCCAGCCTCGTCTTATGCCTTGTTTATTTTGGCATGGCTAAAGCATATGCCTTTTGAGATGTCTATCAGCTCATCTTGGATAAAATTAAAGCACACTGAAATTTTTTACTGACCTTAATGAAACATTGATTAATAGGAAAAGTAATAGAGAACCAGCTATTCTATTTAGATCTCATATATAATCTCATATATAAATATATATCAAATAAACCTCAAACTGATGAATCTCATTGATGTTTTTATAGTATTCTGTCTCTTCCACTTTCTCTTTCTGTTTTTTTCTCTGTCTCTCTTGGTTGCTCTCTCTGAGGAAAAATCTTAGGTCCTAAAGATCCAAAAGCAATGCATTAAAAATATCACATCAGGGGGCTGGCGCAGTGGCATAGCGATTAAGTTCACGTGTTCTGCTTCGGTGGCCCAGGATTTGCCAGTTTGGATCTGGGGCGTGGACCTACTCACCGCTCATCAAGCCATGCTGAGGCGGCGTACCACATAGAAGAACTAGAACAACTTACAACTGGGATATATAGCTATGTACTGGGGCTTTGGGGAGAAAAAAGAAAAAGAGGAAGATTGGCAACAGATGTTAGCTCAGGGCCAATCTTCCTCAAAAACAAAACAAAAAAACACACATCTTTTAAAAAAAATCACATCAGGACCCCACTGTTGATTCATACCTGATTAGTGTTGTTTCCTCTGTTCATTTTTCTTCATGTAATGTTGATGCACAGTTGGAATACCGTGTGGTATGTTATTTATCATGGAAAGTGCATTTGTCCTACTAACTCCTAGTATTGAGGGCAGATGCTGTGTGCCATTAAGTTCATCATTATGGATTCTTGGTATCATTTAATGAGAGTCCTGTAGAGCGCTTAGTATTGTCAAGCTGGTAATAGAAATATGTGTTTTATTTTGCTGTTTGGGTATTACAATATCCCCACAGGAACGAATAAGGCAAAACTCATTTAGAAGCACATTTTTTTCTATTGTGCCAAGATTCTTTATTTAAAATGGATTGAGTAGGGGAGTGTGTTGTAAAGATAAAAGCACAGAATTGGAATCGTTATGGACCTTAGTTTAAAACCTATATCTGCCACTTTGATACGTACTTATAACTTGCACAAAATTACTTAATCTCTCAATTTCCAGATTTTTTTAGGTAATAACGTTATCATTTATGTTTCAAGGCTACTGTAGTAATTAAATGAGCAATCAGGAGACTCTAGAGTCTTGTTTTGTTGTTGTGTGTGCGTGTGTGTTAAGTGCAGCTCTGGATTTGAAACCTGGCTTCCTCCAGTTCCCCTTGATAGCTGTGTGACATGGCACAATTTATCTCACTGCTCTAATTTCAGTTTCCTCAACTGTAAAGAAGGGATTAAGTAATAAATGCACATGGTTATTGTGAGATTTAAAATGAGCTATCTATCAGGACGGGCCCAGTGGCATAGTGATTAAGTCCGCATGCTCCGCTTTGGCAACCCAGGGTTAGTGGATTTGGATCCCAGGCACAGACCTACACACTGCTCATCAAACCATGCTGTGGCAGCATCCCATATACAAAATAGAGGATGACTGGCACAGATGTTAGCTCAGGGACCATCTTCCTCACCAAAAAAAAATGAGCTGTTGATGAAAAATCATTGGTACATACATACATAGGCCTTTAATATGTGGAAACCACTCACCATCTACGTAAAGAATCATGTATACAGTAGACACTCAATATACCAGAGCTAGTATTGTTGTTGTTTTTCATCTCAGCTGAATGTTGATAATGTTTCAGATAGAAAACTGAGTCTGAAATTTATTTTAATCTCCTTTAGCTTACTAACCTAGCACACCTCATAGACATGTTCACTATATGGTACCACAAATTCCCAGTGGGCAGAAAAGCAGGCTGGGCATGTCTTCTCCCACAAACTGGTATGTTTGGCGCTGAGACAGTGATTTTGGAATGATTGTCATGCTTCAGATTAGTTAGGGCCTTCTGAGCCACAGAAAAGGAAGAACTTATCAATTTTCTTGTTGTACTCTTCCTGGACTCTAGCATAATACCTGGCATATAATAAACACTCAGTAATGGAATCCTTTTCTTCAGAACAACTGAAATTGTTAGTAGAGAATGACATGATTACATTTAGGAAAAGGGAGGCAAGTGCGGAGGGATAAATCAATTTAGTGGATATTGTGGTTGCCTAGGCTAATAATGATGCTGGCTTAGACCAGGGTGCTGATGGGGGAAATGGAGAGCTGTACACACATTTGAGATGTTTTAAGGAGCTAAAATTTACAGGACTTGGTGATAGATTACATCTGGAGGTAAGGTGTTCAGGATGACTCAAGCATTCTGACCTGCAAAACTGAATAGATAAGTATAATTCATTAATGTAGGAAATATGGGTGAGCACTAGGTTTAGTAGAAAAAAAGGAGCCTTCTTTGGCTCTTAGTTAACCTATCTAGGTCTGTGCTATCCAATATGGTAGCTACTTGGTCCATGTGGCTATGTTAACTTAAGTTAAAATTTATTGAAATTAAAAATTTACTTCCTCAGTCACCTTAGTCACATTTTAACTGCTCAATAGCCACATATGGCTAGTAGCCATTATATTAAATAGCACAGCTATAGAACATTTCCATCATCACAGAGAGTTCTACTGGACAGCACTGATGTAGGATAACCAGCAAGGGCATCTATAATTTAAAAAAAGAAAAGCTATAGTAACATGCAACCCTCCTTTCTTCCTGCCCATTGGAATTTATTGTGGAGAATGAGAAGGCTGACATCATGCTTTCTGCTTTACCCTTGTAGGCAAATATTAGAAGTGTTTTTCGGTTTTTTTCCCAAATTGATAGTATCAAAATATAGTCATGCACCACATAACAACGGTTCGGTCAATGATGGACCACATATACAATGGTGGTCCCATAAGATTAGTACCATATTGCCTAGGTGAGTAGTAGGCTAGACCATATAGGTTTGTGTAAGTACACTCTATGATGTTCACACAATGACAAAATTGCCTAATGATGCATTTCTCAGAAGGTATCCCTGTTGTTAAGCAACACATGACTGTATATGTTCTGTGCTGTAATTTCTAGTGGGAATGAGATTGTGTTATATTTCTAATGGAGAGTCCACCTAGCATAGTAGTTGAAAGGATGGACACAAAAGACAAACCTCCTGGGCTTAATCCCAACCCTGCTATTCACTGTTTGGGTGACCTTGGGTAAATTGCTTAATTTCTCTGAGTCTCAATTTCCTCATTTGTAAAATGAGGATGATAATAATAATACCTACTTCAATGGGCTATTATGCATATTGAATGGGTGAATATTTGTAAAGTTCTTATTACAGTGCCTGGCATAAATAAGTATAATAAACACTACATAAATATTTGTTAAATGAATAGAAAATAAGTAAGAATTTTGTTTTCTTGTTTGACATTCTGGCAATTAGAGTAGCCAAGGCTGTCTGGTAAGTGCACACTTGAGCAAAATCTTTGAACCAGCTCTCTGTTGACCTGGGTATAACTTACATTCAGATATGAGTCCTTCAAATGGATGATTCCAATCTTGTCCTCCTATTCAGGGGTACTTCCTTAGGAGAAACCATACTCACCAGGAATTAGAATAAAAAAGAGAACAAGATTTGTAGTCACAAGACCTGAGTGCAAGTCTTGATTCTGCAACTTACTAGCAATATGGCATTGAACAAGTCACTTTACTCCTCAGTTACATTCTTCTCATTTGTGTAGAGTAATGTTTTTTAATAGAACTTTCCAGGATGACAGAAATGTTCTATACTGCACTGTCTAATATGATAGCTATGTGACTACTGAACACTTGAAATGTGCCTGTTTCAGTGTGACTGAAATTTTAATTTTGCTCAGTCCAGCTCTGGAACAATTATCTCTGAGGATTGTTTTGAAAAAAAAAAAAAATTCTATACAAAAATAACCTTAAGTACCTGGAAAACCTTATGGTGTCCACCAAAGACCCCTACTGCCAAGCATTTTGTGGGGCCTCTTGAATTCCATTTACTTATGAAACTTAAGTAGGTGGCATCCACACTACAGGTCCAGGGGTGGGAATTGAAAGGGAAAATATCCATAAATGTTTACAATTTCTAGACGTATGGGCAGGAATAATGAAAAAGTGAAGAGAGTGCTAGCACACTTTCTTGCGTTACCAGCCTTTCCGTTAGTAATTTTCACGGCTACCCAGAATGAAAAGGCATGGAATTAATATGTGTGGATTTAGGAGAAACTTCACATAATGTGCCACCATTTTAAACATAGGTGGAACACTGAGCTTTAAGATATTAAAAAAATAGATGTTGCCCATGTTTGATAACTTTAAAACAAATTTCAAAGGTTAAATAAGACATTATTTAGAAGTAAATAAACACCTAATCACCTTTATCAAGAACAGCAAATAGATTCTTAGGATGAAAGAAGACATGCTTATTATTCCTCATTTGTTTCTAATGCCGTTACCTTAAATTAAATTATAGAATCTATCTGTATATCAGATACAAATAGCTTCTGTGATTACAGCTAAATCCTGTGGTTACTGTGTTCCAATTCTTGGTCTTTACGTATAACTTCTTGGGTGTACAGTACAACAACCACTTACTTTAATTTCAAGTAAAAATCAGAGTGCATGACCACACAGAATATCCAGTCATTTTTCAATGAAATTGTGGTTCATGAGTTGCAACATTAACCACATTGTCATTTAAAAAAATGCATTTAAAAAAAAAAAGCCTGTGATTTATGGATGCAGTTTTTATCCCTGTATGGGTTAAAGCACAGACAGTTTGAATTGTGGGTTGAAAATACAGTGAAACTTGACATCTGGTTGAACTTTGTTGAGTTTTATGGTATCACCTAACCACTTTGTGAAATTGAAGCCACCTACCAGTCTTTTATGTAGTCTATTCTTCATTGACTATTTAGTATTTAATTTTTTTTCCTAATGGGTAAATTTTTTTATGACTTCTTTTGGGTTTGATTTAAGGTCTAATTTTACTTAATGAATGAAAGCAACTTGGCCATTAAACTTTCTACCCGTGTACACCCACGTGTAGTTTTAGTGTGTGATAACTACCAAAAGGCTCTATTTAAATTGTATAGCTATTTTTATTCTACAAAATGGTATTGTACGGCTCATTGTGGGAAAATATTTCTATTTACTTAGATAATAACAATTTCAAATAACATTTTAATGTCTTTCTTACTGGGCCATAGCCTTTGGTATATAAATTTTTATCAGGCTATTTGGTCTTACTACATTCTTGTAAGTGAATTAACTGTTATTCTCAGGTACTGTTTATTATAATAATTACTTCTCATAATTTCAGGAATTTTTTAATTTACATACCCAGATTTTTAAAGTTTATTATGTTAGGTTCACACTTATAAAATAGGTGTTCACATGTGGAGCTCTGGCCTCAGAACTAGAGAGATTTCTTGTGCATGTCCATTAGACAAGCTAAGCATCTCTATGGTCATTTTTCTTTTGAAGAAGTCAGCAAAGTGTTTGTAAAACGTGGTGGGAGAGACAAAATGCCGTGAAAGAGCCTAAAAATATATTCTACATGTTTCCATCCCGTCCTCTCTCCCTCAACTTCTTTTGTACTAAGCAGAGTGAAATCTTTGATGGAATCCCTGTATAGGTAGTATATTAGTCAGGGTTCTCCAGAGAAACAGAACTAATAGGATGTGTGTGTATATATATATATATATAGAGAGAGAGAGAGAGAGAGAGATTTATTATAAGGAATTGGCTCATGAAATTATGGTGGATGACAAGTTCTAAAATCTTCAGGGTGAGTCTGCAAGCTGGAGTCCCAGGAAAAGCCAGTGTTGCAGTTTGAGTCCAAAGGCAGGAAAAAGCCAGTGTTGCAGTTTGAGTCCAAAGGCAGGAAAAAGCCAGTGTCCCAGTTCCAAGTCAGTCTGTCAGGAGGAATTCTCTCTTACTCAGGGGAGGGTCAGCCTTCTTGTTCTATTCAGGCCTTCAGCCAATTGGATGAGGCCCACCCAAATTAGAGAGGGCAATCTGCTTTACTCAGTTTACACATTCAAATGTTAATCTTATCCAAAAACAGCCTCCTGGAAACATCTACAGTAACATTTGACCGAATATCTGGACACCTTGTGGTCCAGCCAAGTTGACAGATAATATTAACCATCACAGTAAGAAATGCCATATGAAGAAAGATTTTCAAATTTTTCCCTATCCCTTAAGAAGACTTGACCAACCCAGGGTTACAGACCCACATCATAAAAGGTTAGAAGACTCAACAATGGCTCATTTATCTATTGTATTTAGCCATTTTAACTGGGGCAGAGTGCAGTGTTCTACTTTGGGGTTAGTTTATATTCTGACTTGACCTCAAATATCAGGAAAATCTAAGAATAACAATCTGCAAGCAAACCTTTCATTCAGTCAATCAACAAGACTATATTGAGCACTTCCCATGGACCAAGGACTATGGTAGGACACAAAGAGGAAAGGAGACAGGATTCTGCCACTCACAGGCTCAGAACAAACTTTCCCCGTGTTAGCATTCTCCCCTTGAATACATCATCAGTAGGCTTTAAAACTATGTTTTAAGTGGCACCTTTAAGTAGAAGCTAAACTTTCTCCTCTTTTAACTTTGTTCTATTTTGGTGGTCTTAAACCTAGTTTTATTTTTTTAGCAGCAGAAACTTTTTTTTTCCGAAATAGAACGGTACATGGAATTCCAATATTAATAAAAGAGATTCAGTTGGAACTGGTGCGTGGCTGGAATAAGGAAAAGGGTCTCGTGTCTGTCCACATACTGGCTTCCCTTTTGTCCAACACCCTCCCCTGTCCTCGCCACAAAAGCCCCAGGGGTATAAGGAATGAAATTTAAAAACCGTTTACCTATTTAATATTCTTGCCACTGTTTTATGCATTATATGTAAAAACTTTAAAGCAGGTTTGGCTATTTGTCTTCCAGTTCCCTGTGACTAGTTTTTGTTCAATTATTTCTCTTCATTCTTCGCAGAGTTGTTTGGTTTGGGTTTTTTTTAAATCTCATTTTCTCTTCATGTTATTCAATAATCTATGTTTCAAACATGTTATATATTTAGTAGTCTGTTCCATTATGGAAAGTTCAGAGGATCATAACGACCTCCAAGAACTTGCAATTTTACTGAAAAGGAAAAGCATGTATTTTTGAAATATTTAAATAAAGTAAGACAAAACAAGCCATATAGACAAAAAAGTGCATCATAAGGTTATTTCCAGAGATCTGTATGAATATTTCATCAAATATCAAGGATGTCATCCTTTATAGTTGGAATGCTAAGATCCATAGAGCACTAGATATTTCTCAAGTAGGCCTTAGCAGTCACCTGTCTCCTTTGGAGATTTATTTTACGTGATTTGCCTTTTATTTTTGTAGGTAGCGGAGCAAAAGGGGGTGGATGGCAGTAAGTGCCAATAAATGTTTTAATGTGTAAAAAGCCTTAGCTTATTAATATTTGAATATTCAGTCTTTTCTTCTCAACTTTTTGTGTCTACCTGTTGGAGTCTTGGAGAATTGGAAGCAGTTGGAGACAGGCTAGAAGATTTATTTTAGAGATAGAACTCTAGTGAGAGTAAAGTAATGAATTCATATGAGATTGTATATGTTTAGCAGGGCAGTGGATTTTCCAGAAAGAAAATTTTGTTGTTAACGTTGTAAGGTAACAATTGAAGGAGACAGCTTTTGAAAGCAGAAGCTGTTGTTACTGTGAGTAAAATGAGAATGTTCATAGATGGGGAGGGAGTGTTTTAAAAAATATTTTGCTATGGATTAAAAATGCATTTACATGGCTCATCTCCTTTGCCATTGACACCAAAGGCTTAGTGAAGATGTGTTGACTATTGAATTAGAACATTGATGGCAAGATGGCTATTTAGATAAATATGGCAACACATAGACACTGGACTGCAGGGGTCCTATTATGGGTCTCATAATACTGGGCACAAATATGCACTTGAACATATTTTGGAGAATATCAGTTACCATGCACTATATACCTAGTAGCTGTGCCATTCCTACTAAAAGATTCAGAAGTAGAAATCCCAAATTATAACTTATCCTGTGTTCAGGTTAATTTTAAAAGTACATGACAATGGGGCAGGCCCCGTGGCTTAGCGGTTAAGTGCGTGCGCTCTGCTGCTGGCGGCCTGGGTTCGGATCCAGGGCGCGCACCAATGCACTGCTTGTCTGGCCATGCTGAGGCGGCGTCCCACATACAACAACTGGAAGGATGTGCAACTATCACATACAAGTATCTACTGGGGCTTTGGGGAGAAAAAGGAAAAAAAAAAAAAAGGAGGATTGGCAATAGATGTTAGCTCAGGGCTGGTCTTCCTCAGCAAAAGGAGGAGGATTGGCATGGATGTTAGCTCAGGGCTGACCTTCCTCACCAAAAAAAAAAAAAAAGTACATGACATTGTAGTTCTAGAAGTCAACAGCCTAAATACTAAACCCCACTCACTCAACATATGTTCATTAAGTACCTTCAATAAACAAGGCACTCTGATTTTTGTTTTTTATTTTGTTTGTTTGTTTTGTGTTTCTTTGTTTTAAAGTAGAGGATTATATGGAGTGAGGAAAGAGTGGACGTGGGGATTGTAGTCTAAAAGCCTTACGGTATTCTAGTGACTCTGAGACGAACAAGCAGTTTCATTTAGATGTCTCTATCTGTGAAACAAGAGGTTTCAAAGGATTCTCTGAACTTCCTTCCAACTGTCACATTCTGTGTGTATGTTTGTTGTTTTCTTTGTATCAAAAAGGACATATTACTTCTGGTATCCCATAACTTGGATAATCTAATAGGATATTTTGAGAATGAAGGAGGTACTGATATTACACTGGAATAACAGGTATAAACTGGCACATGTGATTGCTTCACTTCTAAAATATGGTGGTACAATGGCAAATAATGGGAGAAATCAGTAATATAACACATACATATACATACACAAAAAGACCTTTTTCATCTATGCACATAGATAATTGTTGTGCTTTTGAAACATATTTGTGATGTACATATCCTTAAGACTTTTTGTCTAGTGTTTAACCAGCCACTAATTATCTCCTACATATTATATACATATGTGTCAAAGGGAGGAGGGACACTGCAAAAGATCCCAACTGTGTTGCGAGCCCTTGGGTACATGACCAAGGAGATCCAAGGGGCCTGAAAGTATCTATGATGAGAAACAGTGCTTCTGTGTGGAGCCTTTGGCAATTCTAGTAAGAAAGTTTCAATGCAGACCTTTAGAGTTCTGGAATGTGCAGGTGCATCCTGCATCAGGGAGCTACTTTTCATTTGAAGAACAGCCCCTGGTATGATACTGGGCACTAGTAGAGATTGAAACCCTGATGATGGGACATAAAGTGACTCTGAGACTGGAGCTGCCCATTACATACTGGGTGTTGATTTGAGCCCACTGTGTGGTGTAGGAGTAATATATTGTTAGATGGGAGTGATACATTTGGAATTGGACTCAAGCAGATCCAGAAAGTACGAGCATATATCATGAAGAGATGTCGCAGAGTCTCAAGTAATTGACCTCTTGTCGGTACCTCTATTGCATGATGCTTGTCTCTCATCTCACGCCTACGTGGGAGTTTTCATATGACTAACTCATGGAGGAGGAAAGAACTCAAACTCTTATAAAGATGGGTTGGCCTGGTGTGTTAGATAGAACTTAAGGTCAATAGTGAGGGAATCCAGCCAGTGAGCAGATCTGCAGAACAGTATAATTGTTATTCATTTAGAGCTTCCTCTAAATGAATGGCCTGAGCTAAGGATATACATTAAGTATTGGCAGAGTGAATGGCTTCAAGGGCCTGGAAAAAATAAGACTAGAAGATTGGATACAAGGAGTCTGGGCAAAGGGGTATGTGGATGGGCTTATAAGAGTGAGCACAAAGTGCCTTTATGCCTCAGAACCACGCCTATCAGAAAGCAAATACTACAGAGGAGTATAACCAGATGGATGTTATCACCTGCGTGTGGATATTAGCCAGACTCCTTTCTCAGATACCCCAGGGTTTATGCAATAGACCCATGAAGAGAATGGCCTTGGTGGCAGACACGGGGACTATGCATGGACCCAAGCACATGGCCTCCTTCTCCAAGGCTGATGTAGCTACTCTTACTGCTAAATGTTAAATGCCAGAAATAGACTGACAATGGGCGCTAATATGGCACCATTCCTTGGAGGAGACCCAACAGCTATTTGGTGGCAGATCAATTAAGTTGGATCCCTTTGACCTTGGAGAGGGCAGCAATTCATCTTAAGTAGGTGAAACATGGTCTGATTATGTGTTTGCCGTTCCTGCTCACACTGCTGACACCCAATATCTGATGGCTTACAGAATGCCTGATCCAATGATATGGTGTCCCACATAACGTTGCTCCTACCAAAGGACACTTGCCACATCAAAGGAGGTGCAACAATGAGCTTGTATTCACTTCATGCTCCACCACCCAAAAGCTACAGACCTGATAGAACAGTGGAATAATATTAATCATGAAAGACTCACCTAAGGCACCAGTTTAGGGGGACAAAACCTTAGGATTGGGGTACTGTCCTTCAGAATGAAGTTTATGTGCTGAACCAACAGCTGATATAGGATATTGTGCCCACCATAGCTAGCATACACAGCTCTGGGACAAAGGGTGGGCCCTTCTTGCAATCAATCACAGTGCCCCATTAGTGGATTTGTGCTTCCTTTCCCTACAACCTTAGACTTTTCCAGTTAGAATCCTGGTTCTTGGGGCATGGGTAGAGGCAATTCTGTCAAGGGACCCATAAAGAGTCCCACTTAACTGGAAGCTGTGATTGGTTCTGCATGCGATCTGGTTACCATGCATTTCTCACTACAGTGGACCAGCAAGAATAGTAAGAGATACTGTACTAATCCTCATGGGGAAATAGGGCTTCTGCTTCACAATCTGAGCAAAGAGAAATATGTCTGGAACTTAGATGTGCTCCATGCCCAGAGGTGAATGGGAAATTGCAACAACCAAGAGTACATGAGGGCAAGGAAATTAGGGGCCTAATCCCTTGGGATTAAGGTTTTAGTTACCTCACAAGGCAGCAACCCAGACCAGCTGAAGTGCTGGTGTAATAGGAGGGAACTCTGGAATGAGTGGTAGAGAAGATTGGTAATGAATATCAATGAAGGCCTCAAGGATCAGCTAGAGTATTGCATATAGTAACTTGCTTTACTACCTCTCTTTAAGTCTTTGGGGAATTGTAACTGGCCATCACTTTGAAGGATTGTACTTGAACTTCCCTCTTAGGGAAGATATGAGAATGCTGTTTTATATGCTACCTGGATATCAGAAAATGATGCAAGTACATGTTGTTCAAGGGTTTGCCTGTGCTGGGCCAAGTCTATGTGCTTTTCTATACTGGCTCAATCCTAACCTCTCTTCAAGTTTTGACCCCTTCTTAATGGAGAGCCCCAGGTATTGCCACCATTTTCATCTTATCTCCTAACACTACCAGCGTTATCAGCCTCCCCCAAGGCGAAGACCAGGCATTAGCATGCCCCTAATGGCATCTACCATGGAAAGATCCAGAGTGGTTCTGGCACCTAATTCTTACCAGACAAGATCCAGGAAGTTCTGTCTCCACTGGGATGTCTTCCCCAGTGGCCACGCAAAAGGAGATAGATTACACAACCAGAAATACAGAGGAGTTAATGTCCCATAGGATGAGTCTTTACCAGTGAATAGAAGCTGGTAAGGAATTGACATTAAATGTCTCTTCTTCCATCTAACAAACAGTTCCAAGGTTCTATGGTTCCTTATGACTTTTCTAGAGTTGTTCCACATGACCAGGTAACCAGCCATGCTTTCTTGGGAAGTTCTACCCAACTCAGTAATGTACTGCTTTATGTCTGCTTTCTCTTCTTCCCTGCAGCACTTCTCTTCTTACCTCCCTTTTGCTGACCCAGGATTGCTTGGTCTCAGATCTTTCTTCTAGAGAACCTGGATTGAGATACAAAGCAAGGCTCTTAAACTCCAGTTTTTGTTCTCTGAGTAACAAATTAAAATATAGTATAAACAGCCCTAGCCTTCCCAATTGAAAGGTTTACTGATTTGGTGCACTTGATTATCTTCTCTTTTTATCTGTTGTAATGAATTAATGTAATTAATTTCTTTCATTTTTTTTAAAAACATATAACTACTCTCTTACTCTGCCCCATTTTGTTTTATAACTTTTTCATTACTCTGCTCTGTTTTATTACACCTTTATTCTATAGTTTCCCTATATTTGAACTTTTTTCAGTGCAAAGAAACCTTATGTCGATTGTTTGTCTCTTTCAGAATGTGTTGCTTTTCAGTGCCAGCACTTAGAACAAGCAAGCAGTGAATGCCAGGTTTTATCTGTGTATCCCTGTATATAATTTTTGACATATTGGAGGAGGGTAATAAATATTATGCCACAGTTTATGAAGTGCTTCCAGCATATCTCAAGTCACTCCCACAAAACACTAAACTTTTCTGACCACACTTCCCCAGGCTTCTCTTAGGAAAGGAGATGTGCCCACCCCAATATCCCATAACTTAGTCAGAGGCTTTGCTATCAGCCTTCCTTCCCTCTCTCACCACCTCTCTTTTAATTATTCTTTCTGATAAGAATTCAGAGACAACATAAATTGGAAACCCATGGTGCATCTATTAGTATTAAATAGGACTTCTTAACTAATATTTCTATTATAGCTATATATTGGAAGTAAAGCCTGAAACCTTATGTATTAATTTAATATCTCACACTTGCTATCTGTCTCAGATTTGACCTAATTGCCCTAGATTCTTCTAGACTTGGATATCTCAAGCTTTTGGAATTATTTCTTTGTTTTGGTTGTTCTTGTTTTGTCTTGAATTTGAATACCCTGCCATTTGAGTGCACATAGAAGTCTTGACTCCCCAATTCTTCAACCTTCTCCCTGCCACCACCACCCCCTCTTTGGTCATAACCTTCCTTTGCTCTCATTGTCTATTGATTAATTACTTCTTCTCCCATGAATGTTGTGTGATGAAAGCTAAACTATGGAAAAGTTGAGAATGAGATTAATATTCACAAAAATTGTAAAGATATCGATGAAAGATGCAGCAATACTACATTGCATTCCCATTAAAACTAACAAAGGCAGCTACAAACATTTGAAAGCAAGTCACATTTTTGCACGCCATCCATTATTCTTGGATTTAACAAGACATTAAAGATTCTACGTCTTCTGAATTTATTAGCTTGGTATTTAGCACGTTGCATAGCCAAAATAACAAAGAAGTTTCGTTATGGCTGGTTAAATTAGCCTCGTGAAAATGTTGTTGGTAAAAGGTTACAGAAATGAATAAGAGATCTAACCAAGCAGCCTACTTGACTATTTATCATTATAATTTAAAAAGACATTCTGATGATTTAAATTCACTTGGCTAAAGGGTAGAGAATTAGATAAAAGTTAATAATTAAAACCTAAATGGCGTGATTAGCTCTTCCTTTTGATAAAGAAGGGACAAAACATTTGCATACAATATTTACTTAAATTGTCCTTTTGAGATAAACTGAGACCAATATAACCATACCTGATCATACCGTTTATGGGCTTTAAAAAAATTTTACAGCTATATTATATATAAACTGGATTACATGAATATCTTGCATTTCCTTCAGACATAGAAAGCCCTTCCTACATTATTTTATTTAGGATGATCAAGCCTAGAACTTAGCTGTTTTTCTATGGAAGTTTTGGTGTTTGTTTTTTAACTGAATGGTCTCTATATATGTTAAGGATAGTAAGTCTTTGCCATCTTTGTGAAATTTTTATCAGTGAAAAAATCATTTTAATCTGTATTTTTTTTTGTTTTTCAATATATAGACTTTTTAATGTTTGTATGACCTAAACTATTCATATCTTCCTTTGTGTTAAAATTATATTTTTTCTAATAAGCACATAGAGCTTTCCTGAAAGTGATGGTGAATCAGTTTCTTACTAGTTTGGCAACACTGATTAAGTATCCCATGTCTATAGACTTAAGATCAAAATAAATGTTTTCTCCTCTTTTCCATTCTTAACAGAAACCAGGAGCTAGAAGAACTTGGTGAGCTTTCTCCACACTGGGACAATCTACGGAAAAATGTGCTTGCTCACTGTGATCGAATGGTGAAAATG
Source organism: Ceratotherium simum simum (assembly GCF_057802395.1). Taxonomy (NCBI): domain Eukaryota; kingdom Metazoa; phylum Chordata; class Mammalia; order Perissodactyla; family Rhinocerotidae; genus Ceratotherium; species Ceratotherium simum. Next base: position 42,098,647 of record NC_141911.1, read on the forward strand.
TACCAAGAAATTCTGAAAGAACTTGGCAAGGAAACAGGTGTGAAAACAATCACTTTACATATTTAAACTCAATTGCATTTCACGCATGTTACTTGAAAACAATAATAAACATTGTTGTTATGGATATAGAAAAGCCAAGATTTAAAAAAAATACCTTTATTCTAACTCTACCATCTTGGTGTTAAAAACAAGGAAAGAATTGCACTATTTTACCTCATGATATTATTATAAGAATAACTGAGAAATTTTTTTTTTAAATTGAATTTCTGAGAAGAAAAGCAACCCATACAGTATATGTTTTTCTTTCTGAAATTCTTGTAACATTTTCCTGTGTCAAATGTACTTTTCAACATACGTGTACACACACACACATTTATTAATTTATTAATAATCAGTTTTTTTCACCTAGGGTCCTCTTTCAAATCAAGCAGCAACAAAGGAGAGAGAACATTGGAATTTGTTCCAGTAAATCTGCATCTGCAAAGAATGCACGTACACAGCCCTCACTTGAAAGGTAGGAAATAGTATTCTTTTAAAAATGGATGAATTATGCTGGTGTATAATTCTTTTAAAAGCTTGACTATTGAGAGAATTAAAAATTTTAGCTGTTATGTAAAGATGAGATGAAATAATTGAAGCTGATAATGACCCTAAATACTACAAAATGAACTATTATATTTTTGTGGCTGTGTTTCTGGGCAATACTTTGTAACTGTGGCACCTGAATTAAATTACAGGTGAATATGCAAAAGAGTATTAGCCTCCTTAAGTAGTATCAGTGATGGCTAATAGCTACCAATGGTGCTACTGTTTGGATTAGAAAAAAAGAAAAAGGAAAAATAAGGCGTTCATTTTGAACCTATCTTGATAAACCAAAGCCCAAAGCTGGACTCATATGCTGTTTCTCTGACTGAGTGGTGACTATCAACAGAATCACCCCCTTCCCTATGAGAAGGGGGTTTATCAGATAGAAAGTGATAGAGTATTTTTTTTTTTTTTTTTTTTTTTTTTTAAAGATTTTATTTATTTATTTTTTCCCCCAAAGCCCCAGCGGATAGTTGTATGTCATAGCTGCACATCCTTCTAGTTGCTGTACGTGGGACACGGCCTCAGCATGGCCGGAGAAGCGGTGCGTCGGTGCACGCCCGGGATCCGAACCCGGGCCGCCAGCAGCGGAGCGCGTGCACTTAACCGCTAAGCCACCGGGCCGGCCCTGATAGAGTATTTTGATGTACTCAGTTGTGAGAACTGTTTTTCAAGGAAAAAGTATATGGATTTTTATAAACATACCTGAATAGGGTCCAGAGTGAACAATATGGTGTTGAATTCATTGCCATTCTACATAATTCCTTGCCATTTCTCTGTATTTTAATTTTCTCTGTATTAAAGTGTATTTTAAAATATTCTTCTCATCTCCCTTTTCCTTTAACTTATTGCTATATCAAGTTGTATGCATATTTGGGTTGATTATCTGCCTCTGTTTACCAGCAAAAGTCCCATATTATGCCTGTTGTCCAACATCATTGTTAATGATGCCCTCCGCCTCCTTTCCCTCTCAAGTCTCCGGGTTTGAATGATAAATGCTATGGTCATCCTACTAGTCATCCTACTAGTCCCTATCTTCTAGGGAGACAAAAGTTACTTTAGATCATTAAATCCTTCATGATAAATGTATCAACACACACATACAAACATACACAGATACTTCTACAGACTCTTTCTAATACCCTATTTTGTAGCCACTCTGACAATATAGAGGTTACAGGTTTTAAAAAAGTTAAAATGAAATCCCTGTTCTGCTTTAGAATCATCTGAAGTTTTATAATCAGAAAAATTAAACGTTTTTCTGTTTGTGCACACTGTGTATACACAACTAGGTGATGTGCACGTTTAAATGTAGGTATAATCATTCCGATGTATAATTTTATTAGTTTTGGTAACCCTTATCAACTATCTGAAATTTTAACTTGGATCCTTTTCACCAAAAATTACATCAAATGAAAGAACTGAAATAAAAATGAGAGGAATTGGCCCAAGGTATTTAGGAACTCTTCCTTGATTACTTTCTTGAGTGTCTGTCAATAGTTTGAACATAACAACATGTAATGTTTTAAAAATCATCAAAACCAAAGTATCAACAAGTAATAAAGAAGCTAAAATACTTAAAAGCTGTCTGACAACCAACATAAATTTTTTTCTAATGGCCAATATGAAAAGACTTTTATGATAGAGTAAAAAGTTTATATATTTTGGAGTGGAACAGAATTGCACTTTTTATATATGCTTTTTACCACTTTTTTATATATGACCTTAAGTCTGTTATTTAATCTTTCTAAGCAGTATTGGTCTCTTCCTGATTAAGTTAATTAAGGGATATGTAAAATACCTAGAATGAACAATAATAGTTTTTATGATACATGTGGCATTTGCCATCACTGGAACAAAATGGATCTGTCAGTTTTATCAGAGCTGTTAAAATTGGAGAAAAGTGATCAGTTAAGAGCCTATTAAGAGACAGTGAAATCTTGAACTAAGTAGCTAGATTTTGAGAAAAGATGATTTAGAGAGGCATTTTGGAAAAATCATCACATGCAGGGACTTAATGACTGATACTGTGAGGAAATGAGAGATAAGGATGACTCAGGTTACAGCCACGGATGGGTAGCAGTGTTATCAAACCAGAGACTTTGCTGGGGCCAAATTGATATGAATTTATATTTAATTTTGCATTCAAATATTTGCTGATGATCCTTAAACTACTGCCTCCAAACAAAGAGAAATTGTTATCTAAGTGGCCTTTTCCTTTATACTTATTTCTTGAAAATGAAAGAACCATTTACATTATGCTGTTTTTTCCAAGCTATTATCTGAAAACTAGACGAGAGTGAGCTAGGATGAATGCAGTGCATTTAGTTTCTGTTTCTCCAATTTGAAAGGAAGAAACTGGCTACTAAAAGAAAAAAATTTAGTAAAGCAAGCAACATTCCTTCTAATTAGTTTGGTTTGGGATATGTATCAGTTTCCTAGAGCTGCTGTAACCAAGTAGCACAATCTGGGTGGCTTAAACAAAAGAAATTCATTGTCTCACAGCCTGGAGGGCAGGTCTGAGTGTTGACAGAGCCATGCTCCCTCTGAAACCTTTAGGGGACTCCTTCCTTCCTTACCTCCTTCTAGCTTCTGACAGTTTGTTGGCGATCTTTGGTTTTCTTTGGTTTATTGATGCGTCACACCAATCCTCCGTCTTCACATGGTGTTCCCTTATGCATCTTACATCATCTTCTCGGTGTGTCTGTCTCTGTGTCCGAATTTCCCCTTTAAGGGCACCAGTCACATTGGATTAGGACCTGCTCTAATGGCATGATTTCAACTTGATTGCATCTGTAAAGACCCTATTTCCAAATAAGGTCATATTCTAAGGTATCTTTCTTGGGGGGCCCGATTCAACCCATAACAGGATGTATAAAGGAATTTCTTATTTTGCGATGACGAATATCAAGCAGTAAAGAGAAAACCAATATTTTGATGTTATAGAACTAGGATACTACTCATAAACTACAGGATTTTTCACATAGCAATTTTCGGAAAGACTGGTTCTTCTCTTTGAAGACCTAACGAGAAAATGTGGGAAGTGACTAGATATCCTTAGAGCCAAGAATTAATGTGAAGGCACTGAATTCTATTGCATACTGTTTTTTTCCCAAGGTTACTCATGTATGTAATATATGTATGTCTATGATATCCATATCCTATGCATAACATTAAATATTAAATTTATATTTTAAAAAATATTTGTTTTTATAAATTTAAAAGTTATTATTTGAAATTGGAATTCAGATAAAGTAGGTGCTTTTTAGACTAGATCACCAACTATATGTTATAATAGAAATTGAAAACTTGACTGAATTTTTGGAGCCCTACCACTTACTTCTTTGACTTTGACCAAGTTAACTTTTCTGAGCTTCAGTTTTCTTATTTGCAGAATAAAATGGTTAAAAGTTGTAGGTGGTAGCCAATCAAATTTTCTATTTGCTTATTTAACATATATTTAGCAGATTAAATGAATTGCAGTTAAATTTATTTAAGGTGCATGGTTACTGATTTGAATATTTAGCTGAATTACGGACAACATTTTGCAAGGTAATGATGCAAGTAAGATTGGCCAAGCCTTGGTATTTCACTGGTGAGTTATTTGGATGTAGTCTACATTATTTTCATTCTTACCATTAGTAAATTGTGTCTATTCACATTTGATTAATATGTCTGCTGTATTTGGAGAAGCAGCTTTGCAAACAATAGCAGGCAGATTCACCAAATACAAGGCTCATGTCTAGCTCTTGAAACAAGTAATTGAACAGAACTAATGTTGTCATGTCTCTTACTGACAAATGAAATAACCTCCATTTAACTTTGGGTGCCCCTAGACCCATTAAGTTAATTTTTCATCTTTTTTCATTACTTAAATGCAACAAATGGATACCCACCACAATAGAGATCTTGGACAGCAATGACAACAATAATGAAAACACAACTCTGAAATTAAGAACAAAAGTTCCCACTCTGATATGCCTCAATAAATTTTATTTTCATAGGAAATCAGTTGTGAATATTAATATTTTAATAAGGATTCTTGTGATGTTATTCTATAAGTTATTTTCTGTGTTATAGATATATAATAGCACATTACAATATATAAGAAAGAAAGAGAGAAGAGGCAAGAAAAGAGTGAAAGAAAGAACCTACTATATTATATCATAAAACAGGAGGTGAAATCAGGTACATCAGCCAGAATTTACTGTGTAACTATGGATGAGTCAAGTAACCTCTCTGCCCCTTAGTCTTCTAATCTCTATACTGAGGGAAGGAGCATACAAGAGGAGCAATTTAGAGCTTCCTGATTTCTGTATCTCAAGAGTTTGGGTGTATCACCTCGTCAATGAAGCCTAATTACCCTTAGATATGTTTAATGATGATGCCAAATTGCTTGGACTATTTTGAAACAGATTTCCCTTAAAATTCCCTATTGTCTTGTGATTCATGTCCAAGTCATTTTGTGGGCTATTTTGAAGTCAGGGATTATGCTTAAATTGTTCCTTGAAATGAGATCAGCATTTCTACATTTTTTTTCATTAGCACTATTTTTATAGTTATAGGAATTTTAAAGGGATCTTCTGGGAAAAAAATAGACATTATCTCAATTCTATTATTAAATGGCTTTTAAAAGGCTATGAGGCCGCCCTATTATTAAATTTCAAACCAACCTACTATCTTTAGCTTGATGAGACTCAACAACTTAAATTCCACTTTCCTATTATGCTGTATACTATGCCATTTTCACAAAGCCAAGGACAATTTTTGATATAAAATATCAAAGAAGGAAGACATATAGATTCTTTTTTTTTTTTTTTTCTGAAGAAGATCAGCCCTGAGCTAATGTCTGATGCCAATCCTCCTCTTTTTGCTGAGGAAGATTGGCCCTGAACTAAAATCCGTGCCCATCTTCCTCTACTTTATATGGGATGCCGCCACAGCATGGCTCGACAAGCAGTGCGTCGGTGCGTGCCTGGGATCCAAACCTGCGAACCCCGGACCACCTCAGTGGAGTGCACGCACTTAACCACTTGTGCCACCGGGCCGACCCCTAGATTATATTTTTTTAAGAAAGAAGAAAGGAAGTTTAATTTTTTTGCTTGAATTTTCTGTAAAATAAGATGCCCATCTAGATTTTTATAATTGTCTCAGCCCACCTATCAATTCTCCAGTGCTCCACAGATGCCAACTGGGTGTCCTATAATTCAACTTAATTCTGATACTATTTACCTGGAGATAGCATCAGGTTCCAGAGGTTAAGGACTCAGTACCATAAGACTGAGTTTGGAATGTCTTGTGGCTTTAGAAAGTAAGGAAGTACTCAAAAAACGAAAGACAAAACTGAAGGGGCATGTATAAATGGCACAGGAGTCAACCTGAAGGAGCTCCCAAAAGACAAAGCTGGAACACCTTGAACATAAAGATGGTGTTGCATCATAAACCAAAGAGCAAAATACCAGTGAGCCCATATTGATGTGTATAAATAACTGAATAAATACATGAATGAAGGAGAAGGGTCAACTCTTCCTCCCAGAAGAATTCCAATTAATAAATGTGGAAGGAATGAGGGAAATGGAAAATCACCATTCGAACAAAACTAATAATTGCCATAGGCAAGATTCATCAATGGATGCTAAAATTAGTGGGTGCAAGTTTAAACAGACACAAGATATTTGGATAGTCTTAAAAATGTGTCCTTAAAATATGTAGTAACTTTACAGTGGAGAATGAACTGTAGGTAGTGGCGGACATCACCTTGACCAATGCATCAAGGTTCACATCAAGTAATATGATCAACTTAACATACTCCCTGATAGGATGCACTGAGAAGGGTGTGTTGCCTCCATGGTTTCCTTCTCAATAGTGCAGAATCTCAATCTAATTACGAGAAAACATACGACAAACGCAAACTGAGGAACATTCTGCAAAATAACTGACCAGTACTCTTCAAAAGTGTCAAAGTCAAAAGTGAAAGACTGAGTAACTGTCACAAATTGGAGGAGACTATATGACAACTAAATGGAAATGTGGAATCCTGGATGGATCCTAAAAGAGTAAAGGGTGTTAGTGGAAAAACCAGTCCAAATACATTAGTTACTTTCTTTAATGGTATAGTATGAAATTAATTTCTTAGTTTTGATAATCTATGGCTATGTAGGATATTAACATAAAGGGAACCTGAGAACTATTTTTCATAGCGACTGCACCATTTTGCATTCTCATCAGCAGTGTGCAAGAGTTCCAATTTCTCAACATCATGGCCAACACTCGTTGTCTTTTGTTTTTTTGATAATAGCTATTTTTACAGGTGTGAGATAATATCTCATTATGGTTTTGATTTGTATCTTCATGATAATAAATGACATTTAGCATTTTTTCATAAATCTGTTGGCCATTTATGTGACTTCTTTGGTGAAATGTCTATTCAAATCTTTAGCCCGTTTTTTAATCAGGTTATTAATTTTTTTCACTATTGAATCATAGAAGTTCCTTACATATTTTGGAAATTAACCTCTCATCAGACATATGATTTGCAAATATTTTCTCCTATTCTGTATGTTGCCTTTTGACTCTATTGTTTTCTTATCTGTGCAGAAGATTTTTATTTTGATGTGTCCCACTTGTTTATTTTTAGTTTTGTTGCTTGTGGTTTTACTGTTGTATTCATGAAATCATTGTTAAGATCAATATCATGAAACATTTCTTCTGTCTTTTTTTCTAGAAATTTTATAGCTTTAGGTCTTATGTTTAAACCTTTAATCCATTTTGAGTTGATTTTTGTGCAGGCTGTAAGATAAGGGTCTAATTTCATTCTTATGCGTGTGGATAATCATAAGCTTTCTTTCTTATTTTATAGAATACGATCCATGGATGGATATATATTCATCCCCATCCCCTGGAGATAGGTATATTCCAGATTCCAATTTTTTTTTTTGGATAGTGTATCTAAACTTTTTACTCTTCAATTAAGATTAGTAATTCCCCTGAGGCCGGCCCAGTGGTGCAGCAGTTCAGTGCGCACGCTCCACTTTGGGGGCCCAGGGTTCTCAGGTTCGGAACCCGGGTGCGCACTGAGGTACCACTTGTCAAGCCATGCTGTGGTGGCATCCCATATAGAGTAGAAGAAGATGGGGGCAGGTGTTAGCCCAGGGCCAATCTTCCTCAGCAAAAAAGAGGAAGATCGGATGTTAGTTTAGGGCTGATCTTCCTCACACACACAAAAAAAGATTAGTAATTCCCTGTATGATCTAGAGACAAAGAAGGTGAACTGAATTGAGCCTCAAAATATTTGTTTATTTATTTATTGACATTTATTGAGCACCTATTATATCATGCATTATGTTGAGACATTTGAAATGTTCTTCTATTAATATTTGAAATATGTGAGGAGGTATATAAGCATCGAAGCCTGTGTTTTGGGCAGAGTGACTGAATGGCCACCCGTATAGGAGAAGCAATCTACTGCACTGTGGATTCAGGGAGGCTAAGATTGAAAAAGGAGTAGTAATCCTGACAAAAATTGAGAAAGTTAGTATTAAGGTAAAGATAGTTAACATTGATAGGAGAGAATAAAATTTTGGTTGCGGAGTTGTTAAAATGGATCAGATAAAATGTTGACAGAGAGAGAAGAATTGAAAATGATCTTGAGATCTTGAGAATTTTACTCTGGAAGGCTTAAAGGAATGTGATGTCTTTATTCATCACAGGGAACCAGAGAGGAAGAGCAGATTTAAAGAGTTAGAACAAGTGAAGCTTAGTAGCTAGTTGACATTCAGAGGTGTTCATAAGGCAGTTAGGAATTGGATTATTTAGTGTATAGGAGGTCAGAACTAGCCAGAGAGGGAGGTTTTGTAGGCTTCAGTAAAAATAGTGTTAAAACCCCAAAAGTAATGAGTTCATAGGTAGAAAACTGAATGGAAATAAGTAAAAGTCAGAACCTTGGAAATGAAAGAGCTTGTTCATAACTATAGATGGATTCAGGAAACACAAACTCCTTCATTTAGATTTGAAAACAATCAGTTCTTTATTATGAGGAGTGGAGAGTATTTGAGCAACTTGCTTCTCTTCCTTTGCCTGCTGCTTTAAATCTCTTCATTCCTTCATAGATGACTAGAATTCCCAACAGCAGGAAGGTGGATGAATAAAGAGCAAGTTTCTGTTCCTAGAAAGTAGCTTCGGAAAATGCTGAAACTATGGATGAATTGAAGAGACAGATGCACCCTGAAGCTAATAACGCTTAAGTTCAGGGCCCTTCATGGGCATGGGCCTCTTACAAGACCCTACCAGGGGTCCTAGCAACATGTTTGTGATCAAATGTTTAAAACCCCAAAATTTGCAAATTTTGCAAAAGTAGGCTATTTTAACCTCCATTGATTAAGACTGCTCCCTCCTTCCACTCAGATTTCCCCTTCCCTCATTCTTTCCCTCTTGGGGAAAGAGGTGTTGGTTGGTGTTGGAGATGCCACAGCCTTTTTTGGATCCAGCGAGAGTCTACAGGCAATTTTTTTTTTTTTTTTTTTTTTGGAAATTGAGTTAGGAATGCATTTAGTTTGGGCTTAGTGGGACATATGTATACAGTTGTTAGTCACTTCTGTATATTGTTGGTATTGCTGGTCACCCAGGTTTTAGCAGAAACGCAATGTATTTCATTGTAGCAGTAGCATGATTTTTCTCTTTGCATTTAGTTTAAATTAACACAGGAACTGATTATAGTCAGAAAACTGAGCCTCAGTATCACTTTCCTTTTCAGACTGAAAAATTCATTTTTATGGAGAAAAGAGCAAAAGTTAAAATATCACCTTTCTTTGCTTAATTGGTAAGATTACTTCTTGTAGGGAAAATAATCATAGATAATACTTACTAAATGCTTATCACTTTTAACTACTGTCAACTGCATTTTCTAGCTGAGGAAACTGAGACTAGAGAGGTTAAGTAATTTTCCCAATGCCACACAACTTAGAAGTGGCAGAGCTGGAATCCGGAACCCGGAACTCGAGTTCTAGTCAGTAACGTAAACCACTGGCTCTCCACCCCTGGGCGAGAAGTCAGAAGATGCTGGGTGTAAGGTCTCTGGGACTTTAGACAAAGCAGGTAACTTCCCAAGGTGCTCAGGTTTCTTTCCAAAATATGAAGGTGGACTGGAATTGGATAGTTGTTGGTGACTTTGGGGTGATCTCATGACTGTTGGAAAAAGCTGAGACCCCTTTCCATGAAGTAGAACAGTTGCAGTGAGATAATTTGCATACATTTGTGGACATCCTGAAACCCTTTTCTTAGCCCTAGGTTAAAATCCTCTAGACTAAGAAATCTTTAAATTTGACACAGTCTAATATTCTGCTATTTTAAGACAGGTCGACTTCTAGTTTATTAGTGACTTTTTAAAAGGGCAGGAGAGCCGGCCCGGTGACGCAGCAGTTAAGTGCACGCGCTCTGCTGCGGCAGCCCGGGGTCCGCCGGTTCAGAACCCCGGGCGTGCACCACGCACCGCTTGGCAAGCCATGCTGTGGCGGCGTCCCATATAAAGTGGAGGAAGATGGGCATGGATGTTAGCCCAGGGCGAGTCTTCCTCAGCAAAAAGAGGAAGATTGGCAGATGCTAGCTCAGGGCCAATCTTCCTCACACACACAAAAAAAGCAGGGGGGCAGGAGATTACCACTCCAACAATCTATTAAGTGATGGTTCAGTATCTGCCTTATTGATGGGTTGGTTTGGGTTGTAGTCTGTTTTTTTGTGACTTGGAGTGCTGCTGAAGTCTTTCACTAGAAGACATTTTTTTGTTAAGAAAAATATTTTGGGTGCATTTGGATTGAACCATTATGAAGAAGTTATGGTGTTTACCTGAAACTAATAAAATAATTTATATTTTCCCTATAAATGAGATCTGAAAAACAACCAATGTGTCAATACCAAAATCAATTTGGAAAGGATCTACTATGAAATTAGGTTTCTCAAATAAAATGTAGTTTAACAAGAGGCCATTCACTCTGCTTCCTTCTTATGGGGATGCTTTCATTAGAATGTAAAAATGACGGCATGTTTTGAAGGCATGAACTTAATATATATCAAACTTGATGGCTTTCAAGAGCAAAGGATTGGGTTTCAATTTAAATGTATGGATTTTTTATTAAATAAACAAAGTATCTCGCTGGAAAAATAGATCGAGAGACATTTTGTGTATTCTTTCTATGTCACCTAAGGAAACTGCAAAAGCATGCATTCAAAATTGTGTAAGATTTAGTATACAAAGACAGAAAACTATTCTATATAGGTTTTTAAAACTGCACTAGTACTGTTCTACCCTTGAGCCAAAATGAATTAGTATTTTGGTTCATTTCTTTGTAAATTTTGGTTGAAAGATTGTTCATTATTGTTGAATTTCAATCTGATTGCAAATTAAATGATGCAAAACTCAATAAAGTAAAATACACAAAAGACCAATTAACATGTTATCTCAGTAAGTATATAGAAGAATGAGAAAACATACTGTTCTACACAGTAGCATATAATTAAGATGTAGTCATAAATCAAGGAAATATTATAACTTGTTTAGGTGCACAGGTGGCTTTTAGAAAGATTGATTAGCTTCTCTTGCCCCCTTGAGAGGCACGTTCGTAGTTATTCCTGCAAAATTAAACAGAATAATTTCTCTAACTTCCCACAGTGTGTATGCTTCAATGCAAACAGCATGCTGGAGAGAAATGTTTGCAAAGTGTTCATCTCCTTGTCCGTTCCTGTTCCAGATGCTCTCTACGATGTCATCACTGTGGGAGCCCCAGCTGCCCATTTTCAGGGATTTAAGAATGGTGGTCTTCGGAAACTGCTCCATAGATTTGAAACGGAAAGGAGAAAGTAAGTGATGACAGGATGCATTAATGATATTATCTTCCCTTTGGGGAAGTTTGTATACGAGGTTAGCATAAAGAAGCTTGATCTATCACAATGAATAGTTCTTTGCATCTCTAACTCATTCAGTAACTTAAAGTTTTTGAATTTCCAAAAAATACTTGAGCAGAAATTAAATTAGAATAAAGGAAATGCCTGAGTGTGTTGCTTATAGAGTAGTACTTTGCTGGCAGAAAATTTGGGGGGAAGCCATGCTACTAAAAAATAGATAGTATTCTACTACCAACTATTGCTCATGCAATGAAATGGTGTTCAGACAGGGATTTAGCTGAAAACATAGTGTAATTGAACTGTGAAGCTGAAGACGCTTGATGGAGAGCGTGAGTCCTAATTTATGACTTTGACCCTACGAGTGATTTCCACTGTGGAGTGAGGCAAGGCACATAAATGCTCTGCCATTTAATTGTGCCATTTGAAAAAGAGACATCAATACAGAACTCTATGAGTTAGGTGATGATATTAAAAGAGAGAACTTTCTATTCCTCAGGGAAAAGGCATGATGCGAAAACCAAAGTATTATCACTGTTATTTATAGTTTTAATATACTTTCTCAATTTCTTTTTTTGTTTGTTTTTAGCTACCTTAAGATATTGCATCAGTAGTTTATCTCCCATGTACCAACCAATTGAGTTTATCCTGTAATATCCTCTGGCTGTGATTACACTCACGTAAACCATGAAGAGTGTTATCCAGGTGTGAAGGGTGACTTTATTTTTCTTTTCAAGTAGCTATTCCTCTTGTATTAAGAACCTGCATTTTGAAAGTTAGGGGAAAATAGTTATTCTTTAGTCATCGTTGGTTTAGTAATGGTGTTAGAAATCGATCTGAGTGGCAAAACCAGAACCTTTTTTTTCAAGCTTTATCACATTCATCACATAACACATTTGTTACTCAGTGTTCAGATGTTCAGGAAGAAATTGGGAAAAGTAAGTTAGAATTGAATAACTGATATACTATTATATAAATATATAAGCTAATAATACATGTATATGTTTCTTGTTTCTTTTAAAGAATTTAACTTTGGTACAATACTATTAACTCAGCTATGGTCCTTATTCAGATTTCTCCAGCTTTTTGTTTTTATTTTTTTTGTGTTTTTTGGTGGGGAGGGTATATAGTTCTGTGAAATTATATCACAGGTGTAGAGCAGAGTAACCATCACCATAATCATCATAAAGAACTGATCATTACCACAAAGAAACTGCCTCAGGTTATCCCTTAATAGTCACACCCTTCCCACAAACCCTTCTGCTGCAGAAAGCAGTTCTGTTGCCTTATTATTGCAACAGGCAATGGAAGTCAGAGTTCCAACCAGGGACTCTGAGGGGAGGGGCACCTCCTATTTAATTCATGGAGGTTGGAAGTCATTTCAATCCCAGACCCTCTTGGGGAAAGGGATGCTGTCTCTATTGAAATGGTAATGGGAGTGGAATACAGGTTTCTGCCCATAGTCTCTACTGGGGAGGGATGTTTCTCACTGGCCTCCTGCTGTACCATCCTTTGAGTAGGGGAGGGGCACTGCTATTTTTGTGAGTTTCACACCAGAACAGGCAGGTATGGTTAAAAGTTTCTGTTCTGTTGGGCCACACTTTTACTAGTCCTTCGGCTTTTCTTGGATACTATTTTTAGTTGGCATTTTGCTGCATTGAGGGCTTCTCTAGCACCCAAGTTGGGATATATAGAGATAAGAAAAAAACCCGTGGAACTCACTGTCATGTCATTCCTTAAGTCCTGAGGCTCCTAGCCAATCTGCCTTCTTTTCTCCACCTCTTAGAGCCTTCTGATAAATGACTTATATGTTTTGTCTAGGGTGCTTTTTTAGGGATTAGCGAGAGAAATAAAATAGATTGTGTTTACTCCATCTTGTCTGGAACTAGAAGTTTCTACCTTGAGAATTCACTTAATCTGTGTTTTTCTCAATCAAATTTTAAAGTGCATAACACAATTAGAAGACTGAAAACTGTCCACAGGGCACATAGAATCTAGTTGAGCATATAAAGCATCTTCATGTGGAACATGGAACTAACCCTACAGTAATGTGTGTGTTTATATGCTACCGGCAAGGACAAAAGTTGAGTTGTGTGGTTAGACTCTGAATGATATTTCTTGAGGTTTAAATATCTGTGTGAACATCTGAATTCTTCACTTCTCACTGGAATATTTTTATACATATAAACATACACATGCAGCTCTAGGATCAAATTTAAAATAAGAGAGAAAAGTGTGTTCTGTGTTTTAAACATTGATTTGCCTTAGGTTTTTCGTACGTGTTATCTATCCCATTGCTTTATTGATGACTGTATTGATAAAATACAATGAAATTTTTTAAAAATTAAAAAAATAACTTTATGTAGATCTTAAAAGTACTTCCCATAGGGTAGTGGTATGGGACAAGTAAGGCTTGCTGAGGCAATGTACAGATAAGCATCGTATCAGCCTGTCCGTCAAGTTAAGAGCTGACCCGAGTCAAGACTTCATGCCTAAAGTGATATCACACTATGCAAATTATTTTTCTGCAGGCTTTTTCAGCAACATATATTGCATTTGTCAGTCAAAAGCAATAATAAAGAAGTAAATATGACTATATGAAATAAGTAACTTAGACTTACACATTTACATCTGGCAGTGCAGCAAGTCACATTTAAGTGAAGGGAATTTTCTTTTCCTCTTCTTTCTTTTGGTACCCCCTCCTCCCCCCCAGAAAAAGATAGTCAAGTCTTTTAGGCCAATTTTTTAGGGGAACTACCACAGCCATTGTACTACTTTACCTTCATTTATTTTCTTCTCAGCTAAGCCAATGAAATAATTGTCATCTGAGAACAGATGTAATTTATGTGTCTGTTCCTTAGTGATTTCTTTTCTTTTTTTTTTTTTTTTTTTTTTTTTTTTTAAAGATTTTATTTATTTATTTTTCCTCCCAAAGCCCCAGCAGATAGTTGTATGTCATAGCTGCACAACCTTCTAGTTGCTATATGTGGGACGCGGCCTCAGCATGGCCGGAGAAGCGGTGCGTCGGTGCGCGCCCGGGATCCGAACCCGGGCCGCCAGCAGCGGAGCGCGCGCACTTAACCGCTAAGCCACGGGGCCGGCCCAGTGATTTCTTTTCTGATGAATACATTGATCACATAATGAAAAGGGTTTTAGCATAAGAAAGCCTTGCTTATAGTATTCATATAATGTAATTCAGATCACATAAAAACATATTTTAAAAGCTACAAGATAATTAATTAGGAAGATTTATCTTTTTAAAGCACAAATTGAGTACATTGCTCCCCTGCTCAGAAACCTTCAAGGATTCAACACTCATCCACTGGGCATTTAAAGCCGACTTGATCTCCCCCACCCACTTTCTGCTTTCATCACCTTCTCCTATAGTTGCTTCTTAAATGCTATAGGAGCTGTTTCCTTAATGGGCTTCACACTTTTCCACATGTTCCCCTTTCCTCCCTCTGTTCCCTTGCACAACAAATTCTTCTCTTCTCATCTTCCCGCTATTTTCCATTTCTTTCTTTCAAAACCGTACACATAATTCTATTCAAAATTCAGCACACTTGTCCATCCTAAGATTCCACCCTTTTCAGTATGTCTTCCTGATTTCTCAAGTTGATTTGACTCTTTGTCCTAATATTTTATTTTTACTTCTCTTATAACCTTAGTAGGTCACAGTTATGGTGTATTACGTTTGCTGGTGTCTGATACTTCCATAACAGTTTGTGATTTCCTTGAGTAAGAGATGACATTCTCTTGAAATTTGAATCTTCTGGAGTGCTCCACAGAGTACTTGGCATACAAGCATTCCATAGATCAAATTCCACAGGCACTAGAATTCACATATGAATCAGTTATAGTCTCTGACATAAAGTGCTGAAAACTCTAGTGGGA
Source organism: Ceratotherium simum simum (assembly GCF_057802395.1). Lineage (NCBI taxonomy): Eukaryota > Metazoa > Chordata > Mammalia > Perissodactyla > Rhinocerotidae > Ceratotherium > Ceratotherium simum. The sequence continues at coordinate 42,114,019 of NC_141911.1, forward strand.
GATGAAGTTTCACCAATAATCATAACACAATAAGATCAATATTATATAGAGCAGGCGTTCTCAACCTTGGCTGCACGTTAGAATCACCTTTGGAGCTTTAAAACATTTTATCTGTGCCGTGATATCACCCCAGACAGATTAAGTAAAAGTCTTGGGAATGGAGCCCAGGCATTATTATGTTTTAAAAGCTTCTCAGGTGAGACTAATGTGTAGCTGGAGTTGAGAACCACTGATGTGCGTGTTAAGTGAATAGTGCTGGGAGGAGACAGATGAAAGATGTGATGAATAGAAACAAGAACAGTGATATAGATGAATTAAAACTTGAAAAATGTACAGAACCTTGTTGGTATGTATCATGAGGAAAGAAAATCTACATAAAGGAATATTTGTTGAAATAAAGAAGAAAAGTATTACAACTCGCTTACTGGAAATTTTTGTTTAAAGAATCCCAAACTCATTAAACAGTTGCAAAATGGAACCAAAGATGGGAATAAAGCTATAAGAATTTTGATCTGGGAAAAGTTGAGCTTGAGTAACACTCAAGCGAATAAAATCGAACATGTTTTAGAGGTTTCATGCTATAAACATGAGACTTTTCTAGGAGAATCAAAACTCTAATTACACATATATTTTTTTAAAATACCAAAATCAGGATGTTTGTAACCCATGTGTTCACTTGTTATGTCAAACATCTACGTGTTCCTGGAGTCACTGATTTACCCAGAAGCTACTGAAAGCTTGTGAATTCCTCCCTCAAAATCTGCATCAATTCTTTACTTTCAGTATTTTTTTAAAAGAAAGGAAAAAATTACCACAACACCACATATTTTGCCTGCTTTGATCATTTCTAATTTCAGCAGGAACTTAAGATTTAGCCAAAACTTTCACTGAGTAGGATCATGACCTGAAAGGATAGCCTTTTGATTAAGATAATAAGGCACCTCATGACAACCAAGAGCCTTTATAAGGAAGAAAAAAAGGCCAATGAGAGACAGTGTTAACTCCTTCTTGAGAATATTAATTCCCTGCGATCTGCCTATTCATTTGGTAGAAACTCGGAACTAACTCCTTGCAAATGATCCTAACGTTGCATGCCTGCTTTCAGTATCGCCCTGGTTCCCCCGCCGTCTATTCCAGATGCCCATAGTCAACACTGACTGCTCCACAATTTCAAACGGAAGAGAAAAAAAAAATCACTAGAAAAAGTCATAAGGAAAATGAACTAAAATTTTACCAGTAGAAATATTGCAGGCTGTCCTTGAGTCTACAACTTGAGTCTGTACTAGAATTTGGGGGGATTTTCTGAAAGGCAGTAAAACAATAATACAAAGAGTTAAACAAACCAGTCTTACCTTTTATGAGATCAGTGGTTATACAACCACATGGCAAAAACTCTGAGGAAAATTCTTCTTACTATTGTAAGGAGAAATACAAGTAGATATTTCCTCATTCTCTATTATAAATAAGAGGCTTCTTCGATAAAGGGAAAAATATTGCATCGAAGAAGGAAGCTCTTTGTAGCCCACAGTGTAGCAGATATTCAATATACCAGAAATCAGAGAACTGGACACAAAACCTCATATCACTACCTCTGAAATCACTAACCACTGCTTAATTTGGGGAAGACAAAACATAAATTAACATTTTTAGTTGATAGTGTAGAGCTGAGATGTCTAAGCAAAACTGTCAGAGAGTTTTCCAGCTCTTTCTTTTTTATACTCTCTCTAGTAACATATAGTAGACTAAGCAGTAGTTATGAAAATATTTGTTTTAAAACCCTTCACTTTCAGGCTTAAGACTAAAGAGTCTCATGTCTTTTTATGAAAGGGAATGAGTAATTCAAGTGTATTCAGTGAAAGCAATGAGACTGCATCCATGATTTGATTTTAGGAGCCAAATTTGTTTTCCTACTTTGAGTTCTTTCTCTGTCTCTAGCTTGATCTCTGGATTTCTCTCAGAAATTTGTCTTGTCACTCACGGACAGAGTAGTTTAGTCTGAGATCATAACTCTGTATAGTATTTTGTATGAACCAATAGATCATGTCATGTATCTTTTAAGCAGAAATATTTTTGATATTTCCATAATATATATTTTTAGTAAAGGCTTCTATCGATAATTTTCCGATTTTGCAAATATGTTTATTGGAAAATGTAGAAAAGTCAAAAGAAAGAGATTGAAATCACTCGTAATCTCCCTCCACAATAAGACGGTTACTGGTAAAATACTAGTGCAGTCTCTTCTAGTTTGTTTTTCCACATACAATCTACATCTTAATATTTTTTTCTAGTATAAATTTAAAAATTCAAAGTAGCTTAAAATGACTAATTCTTCAAAGTATATAAGTTGAATCTCTCCAGTTAGAATTCTAAGTCTCTGTATTTGTGGTACTTTGAAAGTCATGCCCAATACACCAAAGCTAGTCTGTTTAAAAATATCAATCTTACAAGTGACAGCTAAAATTCATTTCAATATATTTTCTTTCCTTTTGGAAAAAACACTTTATATCACCACCACCAACAACAAAAAAGTATCTTACAGCCCCTATGGAAATTTTTATATCACCACCACCAACAACAAAAAAGTATCATATAGCCCCTATGGAAATAAGACTAAGTATGAATAAAAGCCCTACCCATTCATTATTTTTTCCTTTTGAAATTTTCCAGTAGCTGACAATATGTCATTTTCAAGGAGATAGCAATTTAATTCTTTATGTAGATTGTAATTTGATTCCTTGGGCATATATTTCTTCTTCCTAGGAGTCAGTTCCTCCTTGGTCACTCTGAGCTCTCAGCTCAGTTCATATCTGAGCAAATACAAAGCTAGATCTGCCAAAACTGTGGAACAGGCTTTTCTTCTCCACATACACTTCCCCACATACAGCTCCTTATACACAACATCGAATCTTCAAGAATAAGTGGGTTTTATCTCTTATGCATCTATAGCTTGGAGTAGGGAGAGAATAAAATGCTTTGAATTAAATAGTCATGTTGAGGCTTGGACATACTCTAAAAACTAAATGATGATGCTTGCAAATCATTTAACGAAATGTGATACAAGGGAATGGAAGGAATTTTGCTAGGTTGCATATGGTCCTAAATGAATTTTTAATGCAGCTTTTCTCCTTCGTTCTCTTTTTAACTATACAAAAATAAAATTTGCTTGTAGCACATAAGTTCAAAGAATAAAGAAGCATATAAAATGAAAAGCCTATCTTTTCCATTCTCCTTCTCCAGAATAAACCAATTGGAACACCTTAATGTATTTCCCTGTGCAATTTCTTCCAGGCATTCAACCATTTGAGTTTTCAATGGTTATGAATCTTAGTCCACAAACTCAGGTCATGGGAATGTAACGTTGTTGACTTTTCTAACTCAGTTTAGTTTTTGTGGCACCCATTCTGGGGCAAGGCAGAAACTTTCATCTCAGACAATTCATAGACTCCACTGCCTATATGGACTGAATCTCGGCTTGAGCACTTCCTGGCTTTGTGATCTTAGTCAAATTACCTCAACTCTCTGTACCTTAGTTTCCTCATTTGTAGCTTTGAGATAATATTGCTTACCTCATAGGGTTGTTCTGCAGATTTGATGACTTTATATACACCAAACATTTTATAACAGTATCTGGCACATAATGAGGGCTTAAAAGATACTAGCTATAATTTATGTAAAATATGTAAACAAGTATAGTTTCACTCAAAAAGATGTTTTGACAACTTCTTATTTCATTACATGTCGATCTCATTTTTTCTGAAAGCTAAGCAGGATTTTACTGGTTGAATGTAGCATAATTATCTAACCAATGCAATATTAACAGTTATTTAGATTGTTTCTGATTTTTTCTTATAATCTCCTGTGTTTGCAAGGTACACCCTTATTCTTATGGCTCTGCAAATTTGTGCGCATTTATTTTTGATAAATTCCTAAAAGTGGAATTTCTTAGTTGAAGTCGTTAACATTTTAGAGATGCTGCCATATGGCCCTCCAAAAAAGTTGTATCAGTGTGCATAAGATGCCTAATTGCCCACGTATTCTTGAGCACTGGGCTTCAGCCACCATCTCTGTGTTAAGCCTAAGTATGGCTAATGAGACCCAGACATGTATTTACAACCATCTGGCATACAGCTCCCTATTAATGGTATCATCCAAACACCTCATAGTCAACATATTAAGTCATCTCTCACCCCTTTACCCTCAAACTTCTCTTGGGGATTTCTCTTCTTAGTAAAAGATACCACCTTCCACCCAGATGTTCAACTTAGAAATGTGAAACTCCTTGACTACTTTTCTTCTCTTGCTTCCACTCCCAACCCCCATAAAAAAAAATAAATTCTGTCATTTCTACTTTTTTATTTCTCAGGAAGTCATTCATTTCAATAATAAATTGTGCCTTAGGATAATCCTAACCCAGAGAATCACCATCTTTTAAATGTTCTACTGCCAAATCTCTTAATCACTCTCCATCTTCCAGGCTGACTCTCATCTAATCCATTTTCCTCACCTTGGTTGGAGAAATATTTCTAAAAGGCAAATGGAATCTTGTGATTTCATAATTTTAAACATGTTGTAGCTGCCTTTTGCCTGGAAGGTAAAGTACAAGGTGCATAATATATTCATGTGTAATCTGGCCCTGCTTTCTTCTCCAGCTTCCTCTCTCACCACTCCCACCATCATCTCTTACACTCACACCACCCTCCGTAGCGAACCAGACTGAACTTGCTCAGTTTCCATTCTGCCTGCAAGCCATCTCGGACTCCTTGGCTAGACCACGTCTGCTTTTACCCTGCAGTGTACAAACACTTCTAGTTGTCTGTCTTCCCTTCTAGGCTTTGTTAAGTATGAGGGCATGGGCTGTGTCTGTCTGGTTTACCACAGTATCCCCAGGAACTAACTTGAGAAATGTTGTTAAATGAATAAGTATATGAGGGAGTAAATGAAAGTAGTGAAAGCATTTGCCTGTCACAGGAGTAGAAGGAAGAACAAATTACTCTGCCTGAAGAAATCAATGTGACTGAATTAGGTAACAGAAATAGAGGGAATGTTTGTGGAATTAGGAAACAGAAACATAGGGGCATTTGTGGAAAATGTCTTGTAGGCTTTAAAAACAGCCATTTGTCAGGTATTAGAATGTTAGTGTTTGCTCATACCTCACAAGGAAGAAAAAATAAACTTTTATGTGTTCTGAAGGGAGAAAGCTGATAATTTTTGTAAAATAGCCAACCTAAAATCTGATTCAATATTAGTAGCACAATGGTGACTTTGACATTTAAAAGTTTGCAGCATTCTTCCAATCACCTACCCAGAAGCTTGTAAAGCAAAGCATGATCTGAAGCTTAGGCAAAAAGCACTGCATATTGTCTGACAGTTCAAAGTTCTTAAAAGTTAAACCTTTCCTTTAAAGAAAATGACTTTAATTGTAAATGAAACTAAGTTTGCTAAATAATCCTAGAATTTATAGTGTTAATAAATTTGTTGAAGAGAACAGTGTCTGAAAATGATAGAACACAGAATCAATCTTAATTGTGGGATTTCAGAAGGCCACTGAACTTCTCCCCCTGCAGTTTCCTTATTTATTCTATAGATGTGGCTGGTTTCTTTTGAGATCATTAGATTGTTAGAGTGGTTAAAATCTTGAGATTTTTGAGGAAGGACTTATTAAGTATACCATCACTATTTCTCAGGAAGATAATTTGTATAATTTGACTTTATAATTAAATGATTTAATTTCATATAGTTATTAAAATATGACTTCTGATTTTATCTCAGAAGGAAAAGTTAATCAACAAGATTAGGATTTAAAAAATAAAATGTGATGTAAATTTTATGTGAAAGTTCCAAGTGTGCTTGGAGGTAGTGTGTCTTCTACTTTTTTGGGTTCAGATCTCTATATTAATACAAATGGCCACATTTGTTAAGGCTGTTTCTCAAATATTTTCTAACTTTATTGATGTATTTTGTCTGCATGTTTTATGAATTACTTAAAGATGTGTTAAAATCTCTCATGATAAGAGGGCCGGCACCGTGATCTGGTGGTTAAAGTTTGGCGTGATCCACTTCAGTGGCCTGGGTTGTGGGTTCGGTTCCTGGGCATGGACCTATACCACTCGTCGACCGTGCTGTGGGCGCGACCCACGTACAAAATAGAGGAGGATTGACAGAGATGTTGGCTCAGGGTGAATCTTCCTCAGCAAGAAAAAAAAATATCTCTCATGATGATTGTAGACATGTCTATTCTCCATAAAGTTCTGTATGCTGTTTTGTTATACATTTGAGGCTATATTATTACAAGCTATTGTTTTTAACTTTGTATATTATCCTGATAAATTTAGCTGGCTATTATCATGAAGTGATGGTCTTTGGTTTTTAGGTTCTTTTTTCTTTTGGTGTAAAACCTACTTGTTTAATATCAAGTTGGTTATGGATGCGTTTCTTTATATAGTATATCATAATACATCTTTCACATTCTATTACTTTTTCACATTTCTATATTCTTATATTTTGTATTATTCTTTGTAAACAACATAGAGTTGGTTATTAAATAAGAAAATCTTTACCTTTTTAAAAAAATAAATAAATAAAAAAAATAAAAAATAAAATGTGAGATCTATTAGGCAAATTACAGAAACAAACCTTTTTATCTGCTTACTTAAAAAACTAAATATGACAAGATAATATGGTTTGGGGATTTATTCTCTGTAAATCAGGAATTGCATGTCTCCTTCTCTGTAAACTAAAACAATATTTTAAACTGTGACACAGTTATGTCATTTCAACTAGTGTGCCTTTAATCCAATCCTTTTGTAGTAAGCTTAAATACTGAGTGATTTCCAGCATATTTTTTAAAGCTCTTTGTTAGCTTAGATATTTAATATCCATCATGCCAAAGGAAGTGAACAGCAGAAAAGTCATCTACAAATAAATTTTCAGAAAATAAAAAATACTGTATTTTCCAGAGCTTAAGAAGCTAACTGTAGAATTTCTCATTCTTTGCAAGATTATAGTAAGAGTACTAACTTTAAAAAAAAATGTACGTATGGGATCTATGTCATGGAAAAATCACAAAATTGGCTCGTAAAACATGAGAAAAATTGAGTTATTGCAAAATCTTTCTCAGATAGGACCTTGCCTGAACAATTCCAGTGTCCTCTTCCCTGTCATAAGGCTTGCTTGCATTAATAAGTGGTTTTTACAATGAGCCTGTCAGAGGAGAAATATGGTTTGGCCTAGGGTGATGTCAGCCCAGATGGAAAGAAGGAGATCAGTTACAGAAATATTTAGGAGGGCTTGGCAAGTATTTGGATTTTGTGTGTTTGTTTGGAGTGAAAGGCAAAATCCAGAGGTATCAAGAAAGACTCCCAGGTTTCTACGTAGCATATGGTGGTGCCATTCACTGCACCTTGGCTCAAAAACTCCAGGAACAAATAGCAGCAGGGGTGGGGAGGAAGGGCGGGGCGAGGCGGAGTGGAGAGAGAGAGTGTGTAAGGATATAAGTAAGGCTGGGCAGGGGACAGGAGTCAACTCTGAAGGATACTTGTTTGTTATATCAAGTCCTGGCAGCTCATCCTATAGGCTATAGGGACTCATTAACAGGTTTTGTCTGAGGATCAACATGGTCAGATTTGCATTTTGAGAACTGAAGAAGGGCAAAAACTTAGGCTATTTTAATAGTGTTGGTGAGAGGAAGTGGGTGACTATGGAGTTGAAGATTTTAAGGAAACTTTTACAGGATTTAAATCCAGCTGCATGAGGACTTGAGAGAACCTGGGCAGAGTTGAAGGACTTGGGTTTCTCGTTTATATAACTGGGCAAATGCCAAGGTTGCTGGGATAGGGAGTATAGGAAACAAACCATCTGTTTCCATTGATTACTTAAAAAGGTCAGTGTTCTATATTCAAAATGGAAAATAGTTTTAGGAAACAAGAAAATCATTTGGTTGAGTCTGTGCTTTTTTCCCATTAAAGAATCTTTTGTATGTTAGAACTAACAGGGAATTGTAGAGATCACAAATTCCTCTATTTATTTTATTGATGGGAATACTGAGGTCCAAAGTTTGAATTACCCATACAAATAATGACAGAGCCCGAACTAGAAAATTAGACTTCTGTCCCCACTCTCAAGTTCTTCTTCCATACTCATTCACCCTTGTGCAATCAGTAGATATTCAACACAAAACGTATGCTCTTAATAAATGAACAATGTTACTTCTAACTAATAATGGTAGTTATGGATGACCTTTCTAGGAATTGATTTTGCTACCCACAAAATAGAAATTTTAAAAAAGTCGGTCCATTCAACTTCTTCTGGGCTTTTATGAGAATATAATTTTAAAAGTAAATTACTTTATCTGTACTATTAAAAAAACCAAAACATGAATTGGTGAGGTGATTTGCACTCAAATCAGTTATTATTTTAATCTACCTAAAATTGCTCTGTATACTAGTCAGTAAAAATATTTCTAAGACTTTAGCCTTGTTGATTCTGTCTATAGCCCTCCCAAATACACTTAAAGAAAACCACTTATATTCTACAATAAAAATAATAAAAGAGAAAATGCAAAATTTTTAAAGATTTTCATACATTCTATTCATAATAGTAAAATATTAGAAACATCTTGAATGAATGAATAAGCAATCTATTCTTCGTCATTAAAGTAGAGTCCTATGTGGTCCTTTCAATTAGTATGTGGATTATGAGATACGTAGAGATATATATAAAAAATGTACCTGAAAGAAAACATGAAGTTATATACTATACACAAAAGACATCAATCTAAGCATATCGGTGAGTGTTTTGGAAAGGATAATAAGTTTATTTAGAGTCATATGGATAGATACAGACAGAGTTCTATTTCTTTTGGATAGTTTGTTTTCTATGTCTTCTCCTTTTTATTTAGTTGTAGAGTAAAAGAAATGTCTTTGTAAACTACTTTTGCCATTTCTGCTTCAAGCAAATATGGAAAACTAGGTCATGAAAAAAAGAAAATCAACTGCAAAATACCTGGAAATGTTGGATGCAATGTGACATTCTCTCATGTTGCTTTTAAATAACTGTCTGACCTCTCAGAAATGTAAGGAGCTATAGTACTGAGTGTTTAGTAAGCAAGCCCTGAAACCATGGCTATCAAAAGGTATTTGCACACACCAAGAATATCGGGCCTTAGGTTTGCAAGGTCTTATGGGAAGAAGACTGAGTCAAAAAAGTTATCCCCTTTTCCTTCTTCTCTGCTACCAGCCCTAGCTGTGGGATCTAGAGTACAGGCATCATTACACTCATCCACATCATCCACACTGATGATCTTGCTGGCTACCTGTGGCCTTTCACTTTCCTAAATGCGGTGACCAAGTAGCAGTCTTTAAATATTTGTTGAAAGCAATTTACTGTGAGATGATATTCAAATTCTTTCTTTAGTCTAATCTGTGTTATAAAGTAGAATCATACATTTTCTTTAATGAGCTTTGTTTTAATTAGAAGATGAGAACTTCTTCAGTTAAATTTTATTTTAATATTTATGGGCTGTACCTACCATTATGTTACTAAGTGAAAGATGTTTCCTGTGTTAGTTATCATATTATAACATTTCCAAATTTAAAATGGATCAATAGCGTGTTCATGAGGTAGTAAAACATAATTACGAGTTCAGACTGTGTAATAATAAAGACCTGGGTTTGAACCCTGGTTCTACCATCTATGCTAGTTCTGTGATCCTGGCCAAGTTGCTTAACCTACCCAAGCTTCAATTTCCTTATCTGTATGCTGGAAGAATAATTATTCCTCAGAGAGCTGTTGTCAAGATTAAATAAGACAATCCCTGAAAAAAATTTAGCATAATCCTAGGCCTATACAATGATTATTAGCTATTAAAATGAGTGAATGAAGGAGAGAGAGAGATTTGTATTATTAGGATAAATTCTACAGTATAAATTATTGGCTTTATTATAGACCCTCCACAAAAGTATTATCAGATTTAACAGGGAAAAAAGTTAAATGGTCCCTAAATATACCTTCTGTTTTCCTACATTTTTATCTCAGAATCATAATCACCAGCACTATAATGTCATATGCTGGGAACATTTGTTTTTCTTCCCCTAGCTTTATTGAGGTATAATTGAAAAATAAAAATTTTATGTACTCAAGTTGTATAACTTGATGTTTTGATATATGTATACATTGTGAAATAATCATCACAGTCAAGCTAATTAACCTATCTTCCATCATCTCACAAAGTTACCATTTTCTTTTTGTGGTGAGAACACTTAGGATCTACCCTGTTAGCAAATTTCGAGCATGCAATACAGTATTGTTAACTATAGTCACCCTGCTATGCATTAGATCTCCAGCACTTATACATCTTGCATAACTGAAACTTTGTACCCCTTGACCAACATCTCCCCATTTCTCCCTCCCCACAGCCCCTGGCCACCACCATTCTACTCTCTGCTTCTGTAGTGTAATTTGCATATCATACAACTGACCTATTTTAAGAGTACAAATCAATGATTTTTAGTAAATTTACAGGATTGTGCAGTCATCTTCACAGTCTAATTTTAGGGCATTTCCATCACCCCAAAAAGGTCTGTCATTCCCAGTTGCAGTCAAGGGAACATTTACTTTTGCAGTGTATTTGGGAATGGTTTCTATTCTTTGAATAGGTATATGAATGAATAAAGTCCAGGATGGAGTTGAGAAATTCTTTGGATGGGAGGGAATCACGGGGCCTGGTTTGGGTGTTGTTCCATCACACCTTCACAGAGCAGTGAGCATGAAAATATCAGAAGCCAAACAAGGCACAAATAGTACTGACCAGATCCTTGAAGCTGGCAAACGAAATCAGTGCAAGTGAACTCAGGGATAAATGGGAATAGGCCATGGAAGGAAGTGAAAACACACTGGACTTTGTCTAAAGTCATATGAGTGCCTGGGAAATTTTTGTTAGGGCAAGAAGAATAGGGATAAGGAAAGGATGTATATAGAGAAAAGGTCTTAATGGTCAAGAAATTGCAGATAAGAACTTGCAAACTGAAAAGTGGAAAAGTAGGAGCCACTGTGATCAGAGCCAATAGGCAAATTTTTTTGAGGGTAAGTTGAGCCAAAACGAATTTTAGGTTTTTTCTTTCTTGATTAGCATTACCTGTCCCAGAGCTAGTAATTGGCAGAATCCATCTTTGTTCAAAATACTGATTCTAAAATTTCCATGTAACCAACATTTTTTAAAAAAAGAGTAGTTTCAAAGATAAACATCAATTTATGCTTAGATCATGTAACTCATTTAATTATATAAGTGAAATCTCTAGGAGGTAAACAAAACAAATACTGTTTTCCTTCTAGTTCTTTTCTCTAAGCCACACTTCTAGCAAGAAATGGAAAGGGTGCATGGAGAAAAGCAGAGGAGTATGTTTTTACATTCTACAATTTCATGAAGCACATTGTTAAACCCTGTGAAGCCAGAAGGGTATATTCAAGTACACTAAGGTGTAAATTTTCATTTATTATCCACACGGTTTTCTTCTCAGTTAGAACTGAGAGCATGTCTATCCCTCCTTCTGGATTCAAGAGATGGTTTTTTTTGCAAGTAGTGCTTGAGTTGGGAAAAAATAAGTGAAAATAGTCCTTGAATTTTTCTCTAGAGAGATTTAGTTCTGCCACAGGAGCAGAGGCCCGTCACTCAACAGCAGTTTTTCCTATTCTCATGCCCCTCCTCCTCTATCTATGCCTTCCCTTTTCCCTCTGTGCCTATTGATCATCTCTCATCTGTATTTTTCTATGACTCCATTTACCAAAGTAGTAGCTTGGCTGAGCAAAGGGGTTAAGGAATGGAGGTAGTAGTGATGTTGGGGAGGGGAGGCAGAGATAAGTGGCAGAGCGAGTCCCAGGATTTGGGATGTGGACAGGGAACAAGGGAGAGCTGCTTTATTTCTCTCTCCTTGACTGCCTCCTGCCTCCTTCAAACCTAAGCATAAGTCAAGGATTTCAATGTCATAGAGAAAGGACAGAGGTGGGGAGACCAGTTGGTAGGCTATTAAATAATCCTTGCGGTAGAAGATGATGGTGCCTTGCACCAGGGTAGTTACAGGGAGTTTGGAAATGAGTGGTTGGATTCTGCATGTATTTCGAAGGAAAAGGCAGAATATTCTGAAAATTGGACAAAACATAGGAGAGAAAGAGAAGAGACATAGACCGCATCAAATGGGCTTGCTGTGAACGACGTTGGGGAAGAGTGCAGGAAGGGTTCGTGTTGAGAATGGGGAGCAGATCAAGAGCTCAGTGTGGGATGTGATAAGTTGGAACTGTCAAGAGGAGAGCTTTTGTTTTTAATTGGAGTTCAGGGAAAAGGTCTAGGTTAGAGATGTGAATTGGGGAATCATTAGCACAACTGAGGTATTTTACCACAAGATTAAATGTGATTACTTAGGAAGGACATATAGATAAAAAAAGGAAGAGTTCCAAGGACTGAACCCTGGAGCATGCCACTGCCAGAGGTTGGGGAAATAAGGAGGACCAGCAAAAAGCAACTGAAGTGGAATACGCACTCAAGAATATACAACCGCTTTTTAAATTGTATTTTGGTAGCAATTAGAATTTATGAATATAAATATAATTTCATCATATGCTTTATTCTTCTTTACATCTCCAAAATATGAAAATATGCACACATGTACATATGAGTATGGGTGTGTGTGTATTCTAATTAAATTGAAATTAAATAATTTAAATAAATATAAATTAAAGTGCGTATATATAACACACTTTAATTCACTGTTTCATCAATAGAAAACTATCATGAAACCAATTTCAATTTTCATTATCCATGATTTGCTGTATTATTTATATGCTATTAAAATGTTTTTTGTCCAAGCAAATATTTTGTCTTTCTTCTGGTTTTGTCTGATTGATAGTTGATTCAAGTGTTTGGATTCAGTTTAAATTTCAGACCACTATAAAATAGAGTTTCGCTATATTCTTTTTATTTCGGTAATTAAATTATACTCATAACTTTCCATTTAAGAAGCTATAACTGTTAAAATATATGACATGTTTAAAGAGTAAGGCACTGAATAGGTGGATGAAATTTATGTATACTTAAAATTATTTTGTGGGTAGAGATATTTTTTTTTCCATACCATACTATTTCATCCTGGATACCAGCATTGGCTTTTATTATGGAAAATGAATCTTTCAGCCTCACTAGGTAAGGTGCTCATCCTTAAAGACTTAATCAGGAGAGCCAATGCCTACTACAAAACTCTGCTCCAACGGAGACTGACTTAGGAGCAGGGGCAGGAGTTATGGTTATGTCCCATGATGGTGATTGAAGAATGTATTGAAAGGAGCAGGGGAAGAGGGTAGGGAGTATATGGGGAGGGCAAAGAAGGAAAGGATGATGAAAAATATCAGAGGAGGCAACACTAGTAATGAGACGAGATCCAAAGCAACTTGTGCTGAATATAAAGATAGAGTGCAAAAAAGCAGCCTTATAAAAGGCATTACAAAAATTAGAATAAGTTAAGAATAAGAAACTTATTCGTGTTCACCTGAATATAAAGACTCATATTTTTCCCTCTGTCCTATGTGACTTCAAGTTCGTTAGTAATTCTATTAATACTGATTTGTTTTGAATACTAATATTTGACATAGGTAATCATAAAGAATCGTCCTAGTGGTTAAGAAAGGACTGGATTTATTTTACCTAGTCTTAAAAAATATCCTGGTCGTGTTACTTAAAAAACTCTTAGGACATTGTAAAATAGTCTCTTAGAACAGTTCTTGTCTGTTCAATGGGGAGTAATGATATTTGGAGTTCTGTTTATCATTTGCCAGTATTCAGGGCTGCAGATTCTTCCTGCTTTTTGTGTAACTTGTCTTTATCTTTGTTGTTGCAGTACTGAGTACCAATTTATTTACTATTCACCTGAAAACACAGCCAAAGCAAAAGAAGTTCTCAGCAACATCAATCAACTACAACCTCTGATAGCGACCTATGCAGACCTACTGCTTAATTCTGCAAGCCAGCATTCTCCAGACAGCTTGAAGAATTCTTTAAAGATGCTTTCAGAAAAAGTAAGATCCAAATCATCCCTACAGTGGGGAAAATGAAATACCCAAATCCCCATTGGTGTTGCTTTCTGCATACATTGCCTTTCATAGCATCTGAAAATGTAAAATAGACTAGGTTAAAAAGTAAGCTTCAAAGTATTGCCACAGGATCAAAATGAATTGGCCTCATTCTCTTTTCAAATCTTACTGAGCATTATTTTTTTTTCCTAGTAGGAAATGAAACCTGTTATTGGTTGGGGTATATTTTCTCTTTTCCTTGACATCTTTCATTTCTTTGGTTCATGGTCTTATTAAATGAATTAAATTAGAATTTGAAAATCACTTTATTTTCCTTTGGTGATCACCTAATTTTTATGCATATGAAGCTATACATTTGAATAGCAATGTCACTTCATTTGAAAGGAGAACTTTGATGTGGATTCTTATTAGTGGCATGGGGCAATTCTTCTTCAGTTTGCTCTCTACAACATTATCTACTGGGAGAAGGTTCTAAAAATTTCCAAAAGTATTAGTTATTGTTTGAAATGTAGTGGGACCTACACCTTGATTTTTCCAAAGGTGACTTGCATCTGTATATGCAGAGAAGAAAGTTAATCTGGCATGGGGTGGCCACTCAATGTCCACTTCCATAACTAATTAGGGCAGCTGAATGACAGAGAGAGAACTAAGATAGAAAAAGACAAATTGCAGCTTGATTTTAAATGTAAAACCTGGTGTCCTAGAGTCCAATTCCAATACACTCATTCATAACCTCTGATTCTGAGGACATCTTGCAATTTATGATGAGATACTTTCAATAAATATGCCCTTGAAAAAACTGACCAAAGAAAATTCTCATGGTATCATTTTAGAATAAAATAACAGTGTAGTTCTTCATGTCCCTGAAGAGCAGATTCATAGAAACCTGGATACTATATATGTATATACTTTTGATTCTGATATGTTAATTTATAATAATAATACCTTGCACTTATTTAACATTTTAAAGTGTACATTATCATATATTTTCTCATAAGATGTAACTAATATCTATTTTCATTAAAAATTAGCCAGTATCTGGCCGGCCCCGTGGCTTGGCGGTTAAGTGCGCGTGCTCCACCGCTGGCAGCCCGGGATGGGATCCCGGGTGCGCACCGATGCACCGCTTCTCTGGCCATGCTGGGGCCGCATCCCACATACAGCAACTGGAAGGATGTGCAACTATGACATACAACTATCTACTGGGGCTTTGGGGGGAAAAATAAATAAATAAAATTATAAAAAAAATTAGCCAGTATCTATTCAGAAAGGTCAAGTGAATTGTCAAACAAATTAAAAAGTGAAAAATCAAAATCCAAGACTTCCAGTTCAGAATGCAACATTCCTTCCATGCCCGAACAGGTGCCTCCATCATGAAAAGGGAGGAAAAAATTGACTCAAATTTTACAAGTACCTACTTTGTCACATATTGTGCTATGGACTTCATGACTTATTTCATTTAATCTTCAAATTGTGGGTACATATTATCTCCATTTCACAAAGGAAAGGATGGAAGCTCAGAGAAGTTAAAAAAATGTGCAAAATCATGCAGCGAGTCAAACCTAGGATTCAAACAAAACCAGGGTCCAAACCCAGGTCTGATTGACGCTGGAATGGAAACTCTGCTATCCTCTATGTAATATATGTGTTTTGACATTTTCTTATTTAACGTTAAAAAACTTTTTTTTTGTTAGAAAAACTCCTCGGCAACACTCAAGTATTCTAATAGTCAATAAGTATGTCTAATGGTCAATAAATATGTTATGGCTAGGAAAAAGGAAAAAAAGAGGAGGCTGTTGAATACAGTAAAATAATATAATTTCATTTCGGTTCAGTTCTTTTTCGGATTTGTAGATGAGGTGAGGTTTCCCTGGGTTCACCTAAGCAGAAAATTTTAGCAAATAGCACATCACTGCAGTGATTACAGAGCAGTATTTATATTCTTCCTGGGCATTGGGCAGGGATTTGTCATTTCATACATCATTTACAACTTGCTGCAGTGATTCAGGAGGGGACAGGGTGCATATTTTCTCCTCCTTTAATTCAGCATTGCTCCAACTTTTCCCCTATGGTTTTCTACTGAGTAGACAGCTTCCTCTACTAATATATCTGTCAGCCCTTGAAATCAGGAGGATCTTTTTTAAGTTAAGTTTGCAAGCCATGCATTCTTTCAAGAATTCACGCCTGGAATTTCAAAGAATTATCTAAGTTAACAGGGTTTTGCATAGTCTATGAAGACAGTGAGTAGCTCATGGTTTAAAATAAAGTATGATCCATGAATTTAGCATAAAAGGTAAGTGGTTTTAGCGGCATCTTAAATTTTAGTATAATTTAATATTAGCAAGAGTTAGCTTAAAACATTTTGTTTTTAGCATTGGGGTCTTGCACACTGGATTAGAGAACAAAAATTCCTTCATTGATAGTCCCCTTGTTTCTTTTATTGGATCTAAACTGATATGTTTGGAAGACGAGGACTTGAATTGTTTTCTTAGGAACTCATCCATATAGCCTATTCAGTCCTTAATAGGGATAGTCTATGTTCATACTTATCTGGGAACTCTAAAGGTTTTATAGCCTTTGAGCGGCTGAACATGGGAGAGCTCACTGTAGTAGACTGGAGAGGCTGGGGAAGGCTGAGGGCAGGGGGCATTCAGTTATTCTGCAATGAGATGGCATCCTTCCCATTAGGTAAGCCATTGTATCTGGAGATGATAGCAATGGATGCAATATCAGTTCAACATGTACTCAGAGTCTAGGGGAAAAGCAAGGGGCAACGGAGAAACCCAACTTGCGAAGAGGGCATGTTCAGAGAGTCTCAGAGTAGGCACTATTTGTAGATCCGAAAGCTATTCAAATCATCTCTACTGCTACTGATAACCAAGCCACAGGACTAAGGTTCCTCAGGAAAATTCCATCCCTCTAAGTGTCTATTGGTGGAAAAACAAACAAACACAATTTAGAAAAAGTAAAAATATTTACTGAATTCATACTATTTGCCAAACACTGTCCTTGACACTAGGGACACAAATTGAAATAAGACATAGACCTGTTCTTCCCAAGAGATTCAAAGTTCTTGATGGTAATGGTTATGATGCTAATGATGATGTCAATAATAGATAGCATTTATTGGAGGTTTAATAACTGTGAAGTACTATTACAAGGTCTTAAATTTTCACAAGTCCATGAGGTGGGTACTATAATTTTCAACATCTAATCTTTCTAATCCTATGAAGTAGGTACTGTTACCATCCTCATTTTATACAGTAGAGGAAACTGAGGTACAGAAATAGATTTAATGATCCCGCAGTCACCCACCTTGTGTGTCTGCCTCCAGATTCTGTGAGCTTAACCACTATAGTATATTGTCAAATGTTCCATGAGTGCTAAGATGGACATTTGTATATAGAACTAAGAAAACAAGTAGGGAGGTAGGGGTGGGAGTGGGGGGGACATACCTGAAATTTCACAAGAGTAAAAATTTTCTATAAATTTTTCATGTCCTAATGTGCACAGACTCAATTAAATTGTTCTAATTTTTTAATTTTTAGTCTCTCTTCTGATGGATAACTGGGTTTGTTTGCTGCATATTAGTTTATGAAAATATTAAAGGCATTATTTAATCTTATGATATAGGGTCATAACAAAAGGCAAACTCTGAGTTTATATGAATAATTCCAACAGAGAAGACAAAGCACAGGCCAAATTTTTAGCATAACATATGGAAGGTTAATAACAGAGTGGGATAAAAATGCGTTGTCCTTTTCCCTAGACTAAAAGTATGCAATACTACTGAAAAATAAAAAGAGAAAAGTAATGTAAAGAAATTTAAACTGGAAAAATAAGGACCTAAATGTAGGCAATGTATAGATATCTCTCATAGCTCAGATATGTGTGTGACATTAGCTTCAAATGCCCATCGCATTCTCCATTCCATAGAGATTGATAGATCTTCTTTAGAAAGTGATTATCCTGCTCATCAAAAAGCAATATTGAGCACCTAATTGTGTGTGGTATTGTACTCGATGGTATGTGACAAATACTACATAGACATGGTCCTTAACTTTTACAACCTAAGACTTTAAAAGAATGAGGTGTTTCACAATATATTACAATTGTGAAATGGTAAACAACAACAAAAAAAGGATTTTGTCACAAATATTAGAGGCTCTGCTCACAGTATATTTGAGAAAATCTCACACCGTCCAGTTCCTAGTATCCTCTCAACCTCAACACAGTATTCCAACGCATTCTATTGTATTCAAAGAAAGAAAAAAGCATTTCATTCTAAAACTTAACTTGGAATTTTCTTAAGTAATTTTCTGTTTTCCTTAATAACAATGCCAAGAAGTCAGTAAGCTAAGAAGTTGAAGATACATATAATATACAGAAGGATATTGATTATGTTGATTACTTAGGTACTGAGAAGAAATTTCTTATTGTTTATTCACTTCAACTCTTTCTAGGTCTATCTCAGTCCCAAAGTAAACAAAGAACTTGATGAATAGAGGATTTTTGTTTGTTTTTTATATGATTT
Organism: Ceratotherium simum simum; assembly: GCF_057802395.1. Classification (NCBI taxonomy): domain Eukaryota; kingdom Metazoa; phylum Chordata; class Mammalia; order Perissodactyla; family Rhinocerotidae; genus Ceratotherium; species Ceratotherium simum. Next base: position 42,132,626 of record NC_141911.1, read on the forward strand.
TTTTTATTTGTGTATATATATATACACACTATATATATATACATATATACATACACATATATATATACACACACACACACAGTATATATATATATATAGTCTGAAGGAACTTGAAAATAACTGGTATAAATGAAGATGAAATTTCAGGATGAGAACTTATATTTCTGTTTTTCTTATTCACCCTCATACAGTAAATGTTTAATTGGTGAAATAAGTAATACTGTATAAAAAAACAAAACTTTTGTTTGTTAGAATATTGAAGAATAGGGAAAATAAAGATAAGAAAGTAAAATAATGTTAAGAATGAGACTTGTACATAAAATACATGGAATTAGAACTTCTGTTTCTGGCCGTGAGGGAGTAACATGGACCTCCCACCTTAAACAATATGAAAACTGGCCTAAATATATAAAATAATGGTTTTTAGGCATTGGAAAATAGGCAGCACAGGAAGATAACAAACTGTGATCCTTCTGATTACCTACCTTACATCCTGGAGGCAGTTTCTGGGATGTAGCATTAACAGTAAGTTTTCAAGTTGAAGAGATAGAGATTGGAGTTCAAAAAGGCCAAGATGGCTAGAATTCACAGAGCAGAGTACCAGAAAGGAGGGAACTGCACACACAAAGCCCTGGAGATCTGTAAATAGGTGCATTTAAATCTTTATCTGAGTACTGCTCTGCATATGTATGAGAATAAACTACCCAAGCCCAGGGAAATAAACAGCAGAAATAATTAGGTAAAATGATTTCTGGTGGTCACACAGGGCTGGAAATAGCTTATCTTCCCACCAGAAGAGTGAAAAGATTTTATAATACATAGGGCATTGTGTAGAAGGGCCTGGCCTTGAAAGTGGGACTAAATTAGTCCTAGATTACAGACTACTCTTGATCCACTCTGACAAGATTTAAAAATAAGGCCCAAAAGAACATTACTGATTCCAAGTAACTTAACCTCACACTGGAATAAAATCCAACATTATTTAAAGAATACAATAAAATCCAGCAACCAAGAACATAAAACACAAAACGCTTGGCATTCAATAAGCATATGCCAAGCGTGCAATGAAGCAGGAAAATATAACTCATAATAAGAAGAAAAATCAAGCAATTGAAACAGACCCAGAAATGACAAGAGAGGATGCAATTAGCAGATAAGGACTCTAAAATGGCAATTATAAGCGTACTCTATATATTTAGGAATGCAGAGAAACACATGAACAGGATGAGGAGAAAAATGAAAGACTAAAAAAAGAATCACATAGAACTCAGAGAAATGTAAAATATAATTTCTGAAATAAAAATATGTACTGAGTGGAATTAGCACATTGGTCACTTCAGAAGAATAGATGGTGAACTTACAAACATAGCATTAGAAACTATTTAAATGACGCATAGAGAAAAAGACTGAAAAAGATAAACAGAACATGAATGACTTGTAGAACAATACCGAGAAGTCTAACATACATGTCAATGGAGTCCCAGAAGAGAAGAGGGGAACAGAAAAATATTTGCAGAAAAGATGACCAAATTTTTCAAAATTTGATGAAACATGCAAACTACAGATCCAAGAAGCAAAATGTATTCCAGCAGAAAAAACATTAAAGAAAAAAAAAAGGAAACACAGATACATCATCATCAAATTGCTGAGAAACAGAGATAAAGAGAAAGTCGTGGAAGAACCAGAAAAGAAAAAAAAAGACTCATTATGTGCAGAGCAACACAGATGAGAATTATAACAGACTTCTTCTTAGACTTTATGCAAGCCAGAAGACAATGGAGTAACATCCTCACAATACTGACCTATGCAAAAAAGTTATAATTCCATATCTAGAGAAGATGTCTCTCAAAAATAAAAGTGAAATAAAGATCATTTTAAACAAATAAAATCTGAGAAATTTCATAACAGATTTGTAGTACAACAAAATTTAAAGGAAAGTCTTTGGGCAGAAGGAAATGATACCATGGAAAATTTGGATCTACACAAAAGAATTAAAAGTGTCAGAAATGGTAAATATGTGGACAGATATAAAAAAATTCAAACGTTTAATTTACTTCAATATATTTACTCTTTAAAACAAAAATAATACCAATGTATTAGGTAGTTTGAAACATATTAGTGCAAGCATAGACATATAGATCAATGGAATAGCATAGAGAATCTAGAAATAGATCCTCACATATGTGTTCAGATAACTTCAGACAAAAATGCAAAGGAAGTTCATTGGGGAAAGGATATCATTTTAACATATAATGCAGGAATAATTTGATATCTATATGCAAAAAAATGGAACCCTTTTTTATCTTTACCTCACACATATATAAAAATTAATTCAGAATGGATCATAAACCTTAATATACAAGCTAAAAGAAATAAGCAAACAAACTTCTAGAAGACAACATAGGAGAAAATTTTTGTCCTCTTGGGTTAGACAAAGAATTCTTAGATAGAACACAAAAATCACAAAAACCAAAAAAAGAAAACAAATGATATATAAGACTTCATCAACATTTAAAACTGTCATTAAACTTTTCAGAAGACACTATTCAGAAGAAACCATTAAGAAAATGAAAAGGAAAGTCATAGACTGTGAGAAAATATTTGTAAAATATATATCTGACAAAGGATTTGTATCAGAATATGCAGCATATTCTTACAACTTGATAGTAAGACAAACAACTGAATTAAAATAAACAAGCACATAGAGACAGAGATTGGATTGGTGGTTACCAGAGGGGAAGGGCGGGGGGAGGAGGGCGAAAGGGATAATTCGGCACATGTGTGTGGTGATGGGTTGTAATTAGTATTTGGGTGGTGAACATGATGTGATCTATGTAGAAATAGAAGTATAATGATGTGCACCTGAAATTTATACAATGTTATAAACCAATGTTACTGCAATAAACAAAAAAGTAAAAAAAAAAAAATAGGCGAAAGAATTGAAAAGACATTTCACCAAAGGAACTATATGGATGGCAAAGAAGCACATGCAGAGATGCTCATCATCATTTGGTATTAGGGAAATGCAAATTTAAAACTAAAACGAGAGACCACTAACCACCCACTAGAACAGCTATCAAAAGGGCTGAACATACAAAGATTTGGGGAGGATATGAAACAGTCACAATTTTCATAGATCACTGATGGATAGACAATTATTTGGACACTTTGGAAGACAGTTCAGCAATATCTCATAAAGTTAATAAGTATATATATGATCTATCCATCTCCTAGTTATTTATCCAAGAGAAATTCTATTCTGTAGGTACTGAGAAGGTTGTTGAGGAGGCATGCTTTGTGTAGATCATGCTCATAGCAATTGATAGGCTGAGCTAGGACAGAGGATTTCAATTATTAAGCATCACAAAATGTCAGTAAATGATCCTGGGGGAGCTTGCTAAAATTACAAATTCTGATTCAGTAGCTCTCGGTTAGGACTCAGAAGTCTACATTTTAATATTGGTAGCCTTGGATAACATCCTGAAAAAGAAGAAATGTTAGCTTAAAAAAAATAAATCAGGGGCTGGCCCGTGGCACAGTGGTTGAGTTCAGCACGCTCCACTTCGGCGGCCTGGGGTTCATGGGTTCGGATCCCGGGCGCAGATCTATGTGCCACTCATCAAGCCATGCTGTGGCAGGCGTCCCATATATAAAGTAGAGGAAGATTGGCACAGATGTTAGCTCAGTGACAATCTTCCTCAAGCAAAAAGAGGAGGATTGGCAACAAATGTTAGCTGAGGGCCAACCTTCCTCACCAAAAAAAAAGTAAGTGGTTTAAGGTATCTTAGGGTCCACTTACCACATTTGGATGAGTAGGGGACTATGAATTAACAAAGGAAACTGAAAAAGACAGTCGAAAAAGAAAAGTGTAAAGAGTTTACTTTACAATTTACAATGAATTCCCATGAGGGTTTCACAGGTAGGCTTTGTAATTTTGTACACATTGGGGAAAAGTGGTTCTGTGTTTTAGCCAAGGTCAAGTGGATAATTTGGATAAGCTGCCCAGATGTCAAGTGACTCTCCTGGCTGAAAGTTGGATGTTCTTTCCTTTAGGGAATGTTAAACACATATCAATGCACTGATGTCAGAGTTAGCACCATTACCCAATGAAATAATTAAAGCATGTCAAATTTCAAAATTAACAGGATTCTTTCTTGCCATATACATGACTGCTAAAATGATAATCACTTGTTTATGCCCTTGCCTTCTGTATTGCGGTTGGGATTAGGCATGGCCTTGAGTTTTTTCAATGACAATAAGGAGATTCTAAATAATATGAGACTTTGCTTAATTTTTGTGTGTGTGTGTGTGAGGAAGATCAGCCCTGAGCTAACATCCGATGCCAATCCTCCTCTTTTTGCCGAGGAAGATTGGCCCTGGGCTGACATCTGTGTCCACCTTCTTCTATTTTATACGGCACGCCACCACAGCATGGCTTGACAAGCGGTGCATCGGTGTGTGCCTCGGACCCGAACCTGAGAACCCCAGGCCACCAAAGCGGAGCACGCGCTCTTAACCACTACACCACCAGGCCGGCCCCAGAGACTTTGCTTAATTTATAGACATCTCTAGTTAAAAAGAGTGGTTTTAAACAAACATATCCTAACTATTCCTCTGCCATTAATATTCAGGAAGCGAAGAAATTCATCCCCAGGAGAAGTAATTTTTAGTAGTTTTATGCTTGCAGATAATTCTGTGTGACTTTGAAGAATACTTGTATGGGAATATGAATTGGGAAAATGTCAATAAGGCAAGAAAACATTTCATTTTTAAAATAACATTTCTCTCTCTTTTTTTAATATCAAACAAATAAAATAGAACTGCCTTAGGTTCAGAGTTTATGCCTCTTTAATATGTTATTAAACTAATATTTTAAATAAATTTTTGGCCTACTCTCACGATAACATTTAGACAGCCTTTCTTCTTTCATTTAATGTAGTGTGAGCTGAACCAGAAAAGGAAAAAAGTTTCCAGGACTCTAAGTGAATAGGCGACTCAGAAACATGGTCACATCCTTCCCATGACTTTTAACTTTCCTATTATCATCTCAGTTGCAAGAACAGTAACGTATAGATGTGTTGGGGTTGTGACCACATTAATCTCTTTAAGCTGATTTATTTTGACTGTAAAACATCACAGTCTACATTGGTCTATATTTACTAAGTAATGCTGGTCAAGAAAATTAAGATTTTTCCAGGTCACATGGATATTACAGTGGAATATTTTGCTATTTTCTTTTTTTATTTTTTTGTGAGGAATATTAGCCCTGAGCTATCATCCAATGCCAATCCTCCTCTTTTTGCTGAGGAAGATTGGCCCTGGGCTAACATCCATGCCCATCCTCTTCTACTTTATATGTGATGTCGCCACAGCATGGCTTGACAAGCAGTGTGTCCGTGCACACCCCGGATCCGAACCTACAAGCCCTGGGCTGCCGAAGCGGAGCACGCACACTTAAACACTATGCCACCGGGCTGGCCTCTGCTATTTTCTAGCAAAATGTGATTCCATGCACAGGATCTTGGTAATCCAGAGAGTTTCCAAGGAGCCAAATACATTTTTTCAGTATAGACATAAAGTGAAATATCAGCTATTATTGTGTTTGTTTAAGATTTTTTGCATTATTTTCAGCTACCCCTCAAAAATTCTGGGTTGTACAACTGCAAGAATCTACTGTATTATTTCCCATGTCTTCGGTGATAAATCGACCCAAATGAGACCTGAATAAATGAAGTGAAATCTCTGTGTGTACATGCTGTGGGAAGAAAATGAGGGTGATTATAAGAACTGTAGAAGATTTCATTGGGTGTGAATAGATATTCAGCTACATAGTAATTATGTGAGTGTGATGGAGACTGGTGCTGTAGTAACAGGAATTCAAAGAAGGCAAGCTGTTTTGCTCTAAAAATAAATCAAAAGAATTTATTAGAACTATCAACAGGGAAATTGTTTAGTTAAGCTGAATGGAAGTAAATTCACATTTTTAATATTTAAATTCACATCCATGGACACATCCATGTTATATGGAAAATTATGTAAACAATACATTTCTCCATTTTGCTTTAACTACACTGACTTGTCTGAGTACTGTCTAACCAACTTTTTCATCAATTTCTTTTAAAATAGAAAAGCTACCTTTTTATTTTGATTTTCTAATTTATTATCAAAATATTTTCCAAGCTTTTATTCTTATATATTCTTTTTTCCTGTATTTCTTGTCTACTTACTTTCAAAGTGCCTTCAATATAACTAATAGATTTAAAGAGTTTAAAACATCTAATAAAGTTTAGCAGTAAAGATAGTCATATTGGCGGGCCGGCCCTGTGGCTTGGTGGTTAAGTGCGCGCGCTGCGATGCTGGCGGCCCGGGTTTGGATCCCGGGTGCGCATCGAGGCACCACTTCTCCGTTCATCCTGAGGCCGAGTCCCACATGCAGCAACTAGAAGGATGTGCAGCTACGACACACAACTATCCACTGGGGCTTTGGGGGGAAAAAATAAAATAAATAAAATCTTTAAAAAAAAAAAAAAAAAAAGATAGTCATATTGGCAGTTGTTGACACAATTAATTATGAGGGCTGGTTGCTATTCAAAACACTTGGGGAGCTTGGGGTTAGGGAAGAAGGGGAAGAAGGACAGAAGCATCTAGGTTGATAGTGGCTGGTAGGTGTTGTGCAGTAAGGGGCAGAGTTGCTGAATTTGTTAGAAAACTTGAGATCTGTTCCATTTGTGCTGCCAGTAAGCAGTCTGCCCTAGGACAGGTCACCACACTTCTTTGTTAGTTTTTATCTGGTTAATGAAGAGGTCTACTTTAAGGTCCTTCCAGTTCTAGAATTTCATGATCTATTGCAAACAATTAACTATGTAGCTATGATATCATCTTATTAGGCACTTGTTTTGCATGTGGTTTAACTGGTTTTCTTTAATTGTGTGATACAACAGGGAGAGTTAGCGACAATTTAGTAACCACTAGTTAGGCATGGCACCATTGACTGCATATTGAGAGTACACCAATAAATGACTACCTTGAGGGACAGCTATGGTGAAGTCAGCATTATATCCAAGAGTGTCTCATTAAATGGTGATTATATCAACTATTATTCAAAATAATGCTATGAATTAAAGGGCCCCTTACTAACAGATTACAAAGTATGAGTATGTTAGCAATATGGGTCAGTGCTTGAGTTACTTCTCTATTTTTTGACTGAACAGATTGTTAGGCCACGTGTATGTTAAGTGTACTGTAATACAGACAATCAATTACTGCACCCTCCAGTATATTACAGGGGGAAGCTATTAAACATTTCGTCAGGAAATTGCAAAGTACAGCTGTAAAGTTCTTTATTGTTAGGAAGCTGTCATTACTGTAGTACTTACTAGGTATTTACTACCAGCTTGTAAAATCTACCATGGCAAGTTTCGCAGTAACCTCGTTAACATCAAGCATTACTGAACCATTTGGTGGAGAGACAGTTACGGTTAATAATAAGGAATAAAAGCCAAATGTTTTCATGGGGAAGACTGCGTATGTCATCTCTACTGTTGAAATCTGTCTGTAATGCTAAAAAGAAAAAAGATCTCCTGCCTCTAGTTTTTTAAGGGAGATGTCTTTTCTTGAGCCTTTAACTCTGTTTAAAATACAAAATATACATAGTCTGATCACATTTTCTTTTAAGGTATATTTGAAATTGCTTGAAAGATGCAGCAGGTAGATGGTGCTCAAATGATTATCCCCAGTGAAATTCGCCTCCAAAGACAGGATTTGGAACTAAAAGATAAGGGGCTGAGGAGACAGATGGTGTTTATAGTGCATATAGAACCTCAGTATTAACTTTTACAACAGGAGCACTCAAGACCTTGGCAGCAACCCAAAACCAAACTCTTTTCCATTGATTGGTGTGAATCATTTTCTCTCTGTTGCCTGATTTTTTTCCACCATCCACACCACTTGAGTGCCAACAAATCCACAATTGACCTTTTCATAGCATAGGCTGAGATGCCTACCATGCTGTTTCTAATTCTTGTCAATTTCTTTCCAGACAGAGCTTTTTGTCCATGCCTTCAAGGATCAGCTGGTCAGAAGTGCTCTTTTAGCACTTTACACTGCCAGGCCAGGATGCATCCTTAAGAAACAACCCTCTCCTAAGAACAGCACAGAGGAGAGCAGTCCTCAGGACCCACCCCCACCAATGAGAAGGCAAGATTCCATACCACATCATTCAGACTACGATGAGGAAGAGTGGGTAAGTCTTTTTTTTTGCGCATCGCTTGCCTCCTGATGTTTAGTCCTGAGAAGTAAAGCAAGAATGATAAGAAATCTCTGCTTTTCATCAAAACAAGTTGGAAAGCAGTCATAACACAAATTGTGGATAAATAGGTCACATTTTTCCTTAGGTGAAAATTATAAATGGAAATTTTATTCCTGATCACATTTATTTGACATAAAAATTTATTTGCTATTGATATATTTGCAAAAATATATTTACTATATGTATATACAATGAAGAATATGTCATCAAAGCAAAGATGCCACAATTACAAGACTCGATAATACTTTTCCTCATTTACTGCCAAGGTAATATAAACCATTAAAATTATTTTTTAGAAAAAGAGTCAAAAATCATCCATAATTCACTACTTGGATGCAGGAAGTATTTTCATTGTTGCAATTCAGTGCTTTAGTTCTGCACATACTTTAAAAAGTGTTAGCAGGGGGCCGGCCTGGTGGCGCAAGTGGTTAAGTGCGCGCGCTCCGCTGTCGCGGCCCGGGGTTCGCAGGTTCGGATCCCAGGCACTCACCGACGCACTGCTTGGCAAGCCATGCTGTGGCGGCATCCCATATAAAGTGGAGGCAGATGGGCACGGATGTTAGCCCAGGGCCAGTCTTCTTCAGCGAAAAAAAAAGATTGGCAGATGTTAGCACAGGGCTCATCTTCCTCACAAAAAAAATAATAATAAAAAGTGTTAGCATTTAAATGGCAGTGGACACAGAGATCTCTTAAATTCCTCTTGTTCATGATTCTAGTATTAAAAAGATGTTGCTCCAGGTGCTCTAAAATTGGCAGAGGGATGGCCACATAAAAGCATCTGAAAAAAATAGCTAGTAAAGGCAAATCAACAAAAGAAGCCAACATGGTGACAGGAACTCTAGTTGGGCAGAGTAAGACGAGCGACACATGAAGGTCCTGGATGAGGGGAGAGTGGTGTGTTATTCCTGAATCAATATATATTAATTATCCAAGAACACTCCAAAGTATATGCACATCACACACACACAGAAGGCAGCTCTTTACTGTATCATATATTTAACCAAGAAAATAGCATGCTAGCTGTATTAGATGTTAAACAGTTAACGATTCTGTTTCCTGCCACTGTAGAATTTAAAAGTGTTCCAGGAGTAAATTATTTGAAAGGCCCAGGTATCTCAAAAAAATTGCTGTCTGAAGGGCTGTGAAGTGAGGCCAGCTCTTTCTTTTGATAAAATTTCTATCACAGGAAAGACAGAGCTGGATTCCAAGAGGTAAATGCTGAATAAGTATTTGTTGTTGCTGATTAAGATTGCATTTCTCCCGCTGAAGCATTTTCAAAAGAGCAAATCTAATATTTCTCCCTTTTACCTTTACCTTCTTCTTCAATTTATTCATAGCTCCAAGGCATGCACACCTCTTAACCTCTCTGAAGTTCAATTTTCTCAACTGTAAAGAGAAAATAACAGGGCCTGTTCTGCTTTGCTCTTAGGGTGGTCATGAGATAAATGATTTACCTGTGCAATAATGCACCATTACCTGAAAAGGCCTAGGCAAACGCATTGTGTTAATTTAGTATTATTGCCATATGTTTTCTTTTTTAAGATATGTAAATTATGTAATTTATTATAGGGATCAATACTATCCCTTGAGATAAATGGAGAAAGTGGATCTATCATACAATGCGTGTTGCGAATTTTATAGAGTTTGCCTAGATATAGAAAAGAACTTGTATTTCATTTAATTAAACATAGTGTTAACTTTTTGACAAATAATTACCATTTTTGTATTAAATCATGTAAGAATTTGGAATTGGGTATCTTTTTTTTTCATAATTTTCACCTCACTGTGTTATGCAAACCCTCCCCCACACCTTGCTTTCTTCCTGCTGCTCAAAAATGTCCCTCTCCTTCCTTCCCTCCTTATTTCCTTTTCTTTAGATAATTTTTGAGACATTCTATATTGTAGGTGCTCCAAATGGGAAGGTAAGTAACACTAGATCCTTAGGTCTGAGATCCTATGTTAACAAATAGTTAGAAAATGCAGTGGCAAAAGTTGGAGAGAGACGGATGGGAGAAGATAACTCAAAATTTTATTTACAGAACCTTCTTATGATAGGAAAAGAAGGACTAGTGTGGGACCCGTATGGTGAGTTGAGGAGGTTTCGGTGGACCGTCCTGTTCAGTGGGTGTCGCTGAGCACATGTTCTGCCTGGCTCACTGTGCTGCATGCTGGGCACAGAGGTGAACCACCCAGGGCTTCAAGAACTCCACAGCCTCTTCAGGGCTCTAGAGAGACAAACGGCAATTACAGTGCAACTTAGGGTTGTACACGGGATAAAGCAGGAGTCTGGTGGTCATGGTGGGATTTCCAGAAATAGCTCTTAGATTTAAATGTGAATAGAAGTTAACCATTCAAGAAAGAGGATGAGATGCCCTTTTAGACAGGAACACATTAGCTGACATATGGGGAGGGAGAGAGAGAAAGGGAGAGATGAGAGAGAGTGTGTGTGTGTGTGTATGTGGTTATTATGAGTTATTTACTTGTTTTGTTTTAAAGATGGTGAAAATTGAGTATGTTTATACTCCAAAAGCCATTGGAGAGGCAGAGAGGAGATGACCAAAGAGAGAAGAGAATCAATTCTAGTGCACGGAGGGGGACAAGTCCTAGGCAGAAGTACATTCTTCTGCTGAGACTGCAGAGAAGATGTAAAGATGGACTTTACTTTTGTGTGTGGGGGGGGCGCTGGATGGCTTTTTGTCAGTTTGATTCTTTAAATATTTTTCCAGTTTTATTGAGATATAAGTGACATATAACATTGCATTAGTTTAAGGTGTACAACATAATGATTTGATATATGTATATATTGGGAAATAATTGCCACTATGGATTTAATTAACATCCATTACCTCACATAGTTACAACTTTTTTTTTCTTGTGATGAGAACTTTTAAGATCCATTCTCTTAGCAACTTTAAATATACAGTATAATACTGTTGACTGTAGTCACCATGCTGTATATTAGATCCCCAGAGCTTATTTATCTCATAACTGGAAGTTTGTACCTTTAGACCACGTTCACCCATTTCCACCACCCACTACTTCCCAACTCTGACAACCACCAATCTGTTTTCCATTTCTGTGAGTTTGGCTTTTTTAAATTCCACATGTAAGTGATATCATACAGTAATTATCTTTCTCCATCTGATTAATTTCACTTAGCATAATGCCCTCAGAGTCCATCCATGTTTCACAATGGCAAGATTTCCTTCTTTTTAATGGCTGAATAATATTCCATTGTGTGTGTGTGTGTGTGTGTGTGTGTGTGTGTGTGTGTATACCACATTTTCCTTATCCATGCATCTGTCAATGGACACTTAGATTTTTTTCCATATCTTGGCTATTGTATCTTGGCTACAATGAACATGGGAGTGCAGACATTGCTTTGAGATAGTGATTTCATTTCCTTCACATATATACTCAGAAGTGCAATTGCTGGATCATATGGTAGTTCTATTTTTAATTTTTTGAAGAACCTCCATTCTGTTTTCCATAGTCGTTTCACCAATTTACATTCCCACCAACAATGCACAAGGATTTCCTTTCCTTCACATCTTTGCCAGCAACTTATCTCTTATCTTTTTGATGATAGCCATTTTAACAGGTGTGAGGTGATATCTCATTGTGGTTTTAATTTGCATTTCCCTGATGATTAGTGATGGTGAGCACCTTTTCATGTACCTGTTGACCATTTGTATGTCTTCTTTGGAAAAATGTCTATTCAGTTCCTCTGCCCATTTAAAAAATTTTTTTTTCTATGGAATAGTATGAGTTCTTTATATATTTTGGATCCTAACCTAGATGGTTTCTTTATCCTTAAAGGAGAATAATGTGCAAAGAGAAGGGAATGTGGAGGATAGGCTGAAGAGAGTGGTGAAAGTTTCAAATAGGCACCAAAGAAAATGAGTAGAGGAGCTTATTAGCAACATCTTAAAAAATGAGGAAGAATTCCAGTCCTTGTGAGGGGCCAACCAAGGTTGCAGTAGGTGTCTGTATGGTTGTTGGCTTACTGTTGATCATTCTCTTGGGAATTCTTTGGTAATCTTGACCCAAGGGAAAAAAAAGCCTTCTTGATTTTTTTTCTTCCCATTGATGCAGGAGTGTCTTTGTTTCTTTGTTTGGCTTGGTTTTTTTTTTTTTTTCGGTTTCCTTCAGAGGCAAAAGAGTAGGGTAATAATGAAGATCTACATCTCCCTCTTTATCTCCATTCACTTAATTTCTGAATTTCCTCTAGAATCCACTGTTTCTGGAAAGCATATAAATGCTTTGTCTAAATTTATCACAATTACAAGGAAAATCTTTCCCACTCAGAAAAGTTACTTTTAACTCTCTCTTTCTAATATAATTTTACTCTATTTGCAAACAATAGTCGTTTGATTGTTATTTAACATGCTTATTGATTATCCTTAGCAACCACTTTCTATTAAAAAGATGACTTTGTCAAGATATGGAAATCCCTTATTAACAAAAAAAGAAATTTCACCAAAGTCATAACCATTTAACATTATTTTCAAAGCATTATCTAACTCTGAAAAGTTGAGTAAATGCAAAGAAAATGTAGCTAATTGAAAATGCCTGTAGAGACTTCTCTTAAATGAGTTGGAAACATAACTTTGTGTGCCACTTTTTTTAGTTAATTAGGTGTTAGAAAAGTTTTAGCACTGATTGCAAGTCTAGTCAACTTTCTGAAATAATTCACTGTTTTAAATTAATTTAATTGGATTTCTGTGATATCATCTGAAAATATTCTCTGATCACCTAGGTTGGTTTAGGTTTGCACATAAGATTACAATAGCTCCATTGTTAAAAATCTATTTATCTAATTTCTTATAGTGACTGTAGTTTTAATAATTACCTAACTTGAACAACTGCATTTAGCTTCTTATAATAAATATTTGGAAATAAATATATGTTAGTAAATTACTCAAATTCTAATATGCTGATTCACATATAAACCTTTCTCTGAGGTCAAGAGAGAGAATCTTTATGAATTCTAAATCAATGTAAGACTGTTCTCTTTCCGACTTGTTTTGTTGGCAAAATTGACGACATATGATAATAGATATGGATAATGATTATCTAGTTAATATGGAAGAGATTGAAACTAAAATGGTCACTGGCCGAAAAAATGTCTGTTACTTGCTGAATTTTATTTATTAAATGATTGAGTGCTTTAAAGTTTTATTTTTCTGGAAAGTTAGTAAACAATTAAACCCAAAGGAATATTGGGATTTTATGACAATCTGTGCAAAGAAATAGACTAATATAGCATTCTACATCTTTTAGCTGGTAAAGATGACATATTGCTTTTCTTTCTCTACATCTCTACAACAGATGCTTCCAGCAGCTGGGATTCCAAGATTAGTTTGTCCAAAACATGAAAGCATGTCATCCAACCAAAGTATTAAGTTGACCCAGTTTTTGTGGCTTCCAGTAATCATACTATTCTCTAGAACACTGTGATTTAACTTCAGCATTACTACACTGATGGGTTTAGGGCTAAATCTGCCTATGCTCATTCAAAAAATTATTTAAGAAAAAGAGATAAACTTCTGATCCTTTATATTCTCATCCATTTCAGCAAATTGAAGAACTAGGAAAACTATTCTTATTATTTATCCATATTGCAAACCCATTTTTTAGTTGAACTACATTTCTTTATCAGGCAACATTTCAGCATCCAAATTACGCAATTAATTCCTTTTTTCATGTTGTAAATGTAAATCAAATTTTAAATTTTAGTTTCCATTCTTAAGCTACGAGATCATTTGCTATGCTTTATTATGGTAAAATGTGTTTATGTCACATCAGCACAATAGATGATCCACATTAATCCATAACAACTTTTAATAATTTTATAGCTTATAGAAACAATAGCACAAATTCACAGTAATATTTATGTTAGGCATCCTGTTAATAAAGTCTGTATATAACCTGAAAAATTGTGGTTTCTCTGTAACTCATTATTTCTAAAGATGTATTTTGGAGTAAGATTTACATGAACCACTTTCTAATATATTCTTTACCGACATCTCACAGTTCATTTTGTACTACACTTTTCTCTAATGATGTCTAGAACAAATATGAATGCTTAAGCTTGACAGGAGTATTGATAGAACTATTGATATTGCCATAATTGGTAGCAGTGAGCACAGATAGTTGCAAAATATTACTAACTGTTGAGGACAAAACATATGTAGTCAGACACCTCCACATGCAGTCTGCAGTGATCTGTATTCCTAATCTTGTTAGCTTCTGTCTCCATCTTAGACCCTTCCTCTAGGGGAAATAGTTCAGCCTGTGCGTAATGCAGAGGTACCTATGCAAATTGGTATTCAAAAGAGATTCTGTTCACTTCTCTGACTGGCTAGAATTATGCTATGTGAAACCACTGACCTGATCTTAATAAGAAGGAAATAAATCATTCTTATTCTTTAGAGGTAATTAATTCTTATAGACACCTAGATACTAACCTAAAATTTAACTTTTCTAAAGAAATACCTTATAGCTTAGTTACCTAAATGAGTAAGTGTCCAATAAATTATGGCCATTTATTTCCAATTTTTGTGTTATAGATAGATAGACAGACAGACAGAGATGTATGTATATATATACATACATATCATATTCAACTCCAAAACATTTTGTATAATAAAACATCATTCTTGTGTCTCATAATCACACAGCCTTATGAACAGTGAATTATATCAGTAGTTTATATTTCTGTTTCTTCAATGTGTTCACAAACTTTATAAGCTCCTAAAGGGCAAAAACAATGTCATGGTCACTTTTGTTTCCCCACAGTTAGCAGAGCACCTGCAGATAAAAGATACTTAATACTCATTTGTAGAATAAATTAATGACTTTGAAATTTGACCTCAAATAATTATTCCTATTTACCTTCTTATTTTGAAAATCAGAATATTTAAATGTAATATAACTCTGTACTATGTCAGGTACCCTTTCCCCCACTAGAATTCATGAAATCTTTTGAGAATTTGGTTTCTCTCTTCCAGTCAAAAGTACCCAGTTATATTTCTCTCTCCTTAGTGCATATTTCCCAGTGTCATAGTCAATTCTGAGGTGACTATTCAAGTCATCTGCAAAATATCTCCAAACATAGAAAGCAGTAAAATTTAAGATGGACACAGAGCATCAGAGATGACCAAAGCTAGGAACATGATGAGTTAAACCCTCTAGAAGCTTCCAGAAACACAGTGGTGGCAATTTTAACTTTATTTGATTATTCATGTGCTGATTACAAAGATCCTAGTTCTCAGAAATAATTTTAGATGTTTCCTAGCAAACATGAATTGGAAACAATTATTTTCCCCTTGTCTCAGCTTTTTCTTTTTCATCCCTAAGTCACACATAATTAGGTTGTATGGTTTTGTTAATCTTATGAGGTGGGGGCATTGAAAGCATCCACTCTTCTCCTCAGAAAGGGCAGGCAAAGACAGGGAGAATTAGGCCAGTTGTTCCCTACATGGCAACTGAATGTGTTCTATCATCTGTTTTCTTGATGGATGGGAAACGTTCCTGAACTTCTCCAGTCCATTTCACCCAAGAGAAAAGTGCTTTGAATACTTATCTGATATTAAAGTGCACAAAAGGTGATTAAGCAAAGTTCATGACTGTCCATTAAAATGTACAAATGTTCTATTAAAGAAAAGAACCCCCAAATGAAATCTTTATGTGCATGCGTATTCATGAAATCCTGCCACTTTCTAGATTTTCCCACATGCAATAAATACGTTCACCTTCAGTCCCATTTTATAGCCCCTGGCAGAGTACTTTAAACATACTTGTTCTATGTATTTTTTCAGAGTTAATGTAGGAATAAGTGAATGGACGGATTTGCAGAATGAGCAATTCATTCTACAATTCAAACCAGTGTTTTTAACAAAGATATTTTATTTTTATTAATGTAGTGGTGATTTTCCTGTGGTTTTATGTTGGATACCATCATTTGGCTTGGATACTTTCTTGACTTTTATAATGCCTGGTTCAATGTCAGATATTTTGGTGTGCCTGTGTATAATATATATACAAACTTGCATACACATACTTTAGAAATTTATGATTACATTTAAATCGAGTGCCCTTAAACTTTAATACATTCTAATATGAACAGTGAGACATTATTTCCTAAATAGAAATTTTTGAATCAAAATTTAATGAATAGGTAAAAGAATAGTTAAAAGAAATGCTGAGCTATATACAGGCAGACTATTGACTGGATACATGAGAGTACATTTAGTTAAAAAAAAAAAATCAATCCTGGAAATTGGTTGTATGCAGCTGATAATGTCATATAATTCAACCAGTTGTGCAACTATCTAATGGTGTGCAGATAACGTCCAATTACCAGTTTAAAATTAAAAGCTTTAGTTGATCAGTGGAATTTTTTTACTTGTTATTAAACAAATGCTTTATTTAATATTTCAATGAATTGAAAGCTGTAGCATGATGTGGCATTTATTCGGGTGAACTCAGCCACTCAGAGTTTGAGCTTAGTTCTAACTTTAATTTGAAGGCACATGTGATAATACTTCTTATAGTTGTGTCTTAATTTCTTTTTACTCCTAAGTAGCAGGTTATTAGGTCAATCAACAGATGTTAATTCAGTAGTGTGCAGCAGTGCTATAGGTACTTGGGGGAAAACAAATTAAGTATAAAGTATGGATTCTGACCTCAACAGCCATATCATATTTAAGTGAATGGCCAGCACTCATGAAAGAGCAGAGATATTGAAAGATATTCCCAGAATGGAGGTGGTTGTGTAATACATGTTAAATATGTTGAAAAGATTCAGAGAAAAGTTATACTAAACTCGAAGAAGATGAAAAAATCATCCCTTCCTTCTTTTATTCATTTATTCATTTTTTCGTTCTTTTATTTATCTGTCATCTGATGAGTACTAGGATCTGAGAATAAAAGGATTAATAAATAACAGTCATTTTTTTCATAGTGCCCACTGCCTATTAGAAAGAAAAATATGTTAAGCAGAGAGAGAGTAGCATGAACAGTTCTTGGATGTGGTGAGACTTGAAAGGGTGAGAACTTGGACTGATGGAAGATAAGGGAGAGGGCGTTCTAAGCAACAAAGCAGCATGTGTCAAGATAGAAATAGTAGTTCCTCCAAGGTTTCCTGTATATCTTTGATGTTCAGCCCTGAGCAGGCATGTAGCAGATGCCCAGAAAATATATCTTGAGCTAATTAACAGCATGTTTCTAGGACAGCAAGGAGACTGACCCGGATGAAGTTTTCATTTTGAAGACTAATGAGAAATAAGGAGAATTATCTAGGTCGAACTACAGAGGTGCCTCCAGGCTGAGAGAAGAATAAATACTTGTTGGATACTAAGCCTGCTTTTGATCAGAGGAGTGATGACGTGGGCATGGTGACTGATGAAGATGAACGGGGCACTTATATGTAGATCTGATTGTATGGTAGCTAACAGTATAGGTCTGGGAAAGATCCAAACCAGGGAAATATGGAGAGGTGGATACTGGATACAGTGGCTGACTATTTGAATCCACTTGTGTGACTAGGAACTGAATTTCAGGGTGAGGCCAGTGATGTGGTTAAGTAGGTGAAGTTAAGCAGGACGATCAATAGGAAGCAAAGAATCTCACTTAATTCTGGTGGATGTCACATGTCTAGCTATTTTTAGTGGGCATGATGTGTGTGTGTTTATATGTGTGTGTGCAGATTTGTGCGTATTACGGAGCTTGGGCCATACATATGCCAGTTTGTGCCACAGAGTATTTTAAGTGCAACTCTTTCTCCTAACAGTCTGGGTAAAGTTAGGATTCAGAAAGAAGAGCTGTCAAGCTATTGAAAGAACAAAGATTTGTGATGTTGAGGAGCCAGGCCAGTATAGGGCAAATTGCTCTCAGTCAACTCAAGGGTAAACCAAAGCTTCTTTTAAAGATGTGATTGGCCTTGTTAATTCACTGGCTGGTTCTGATCAAAGTCCTCGGAAATTGATAACAAGTGGGAAAATGTGCAAGGAGATATAGTTACAACAGGCCTGCTTTGGACCTCCATATCAGCTCTGGTTTAGTCTTCATATTCTTGCTGATCAAAAATTGGCCCTAGAAGAGTTGATCAGCTAAGTATTGCTGAACTTTTTTTTTCAGTTAATTGCTGATCCAAAGTAGTCAGGATTTCTCTTGAGGCTACCAACCTCATAAATGTGTGGCGTGCTGAGTAAGCACCACGTCTTCTGCCCTCATGGCTCACTCTGCCAGGCGAGATGTCCCCCCCGGCTACTCACTGCTACATCCATCAAATTTTCGCATCTATTGCACTAGGCTTGACCTGTGTGTTAGCTTAGGTCCTAACCCAGAAATAAATAAAGACCAAGATCAGCACCTGACTCAGAATGGAATAAATACTGCTGCTAGTTCCCCACTGACTTTGTGCCCTCATTGCTGAGAAGAAGTTTATAGCCACTTCACCTTCAAGAAGTTCAGTTGTCTGAAGGTTCCATTAAGGCCAAGGATACCAGTTAGGCTCCATTTAACCAAGGTTAGACTTTAGCCCACTAATTTTTCATTGCTTCCTTCATACAGCAGGAGACATGGCAGAATAATGGGTCCTATTTTCAGGGGAAAAGGTCCAGCGATCTGTTTTTCTGATAGGTGGTTGTTTTGTTTGTAAACCTCTCCTGTGGCTAACGAACTACACAGGATCTGGAGGCTGTTCATACTTGCCTGGCCTGAAAAACGGAGGGGCTGCAAGCACCAGATGCTGCAGCCACATTCTTGTGCTTCATTGTCTTCTCCTCTGTAACCAGCCTTTCCTCTTCACAAGGGCATTCAGAAACAAATCGTATGATTTTAGTATGCAAGAAAGTGGAGTAGGCCCCAACCATACTGGCCGTCTAGGAAAAAAGAATTTCCCATGTGGACCGGCCTAGTGAGTAAAAATCATCAGAGTAAGAATGTATTGTTGCTGGTTATTTTCCTCTGTGTATATGTTTTCACAGAGATATTATGGAACGTGGCTTGTTTAGGAGAGAAATCAGATAGTCAAAGCTCCCCTTCACGAATCTTGCCTACTCATTTTTAGCATCCTAGTTCCAAAATGGTTATCTTGTCCCCCAGTCTCCTAGGAATTGAATTATCATCTTTCTTCCTTGAAACCTATTCCTTGTTTTATATACCGGTCACATGAATGGATTTTGGGCCTTGATACTGACACTGTCTCTATTAATGTTGGCCACTAATGTCCTTTGACTCAAGCTGATTGACCCTTTAGCCAAGTGATTGCTCCATCCTGATTATATGGCACTCTTTGTTTCACACTTAATGGTACATGTGAATGTCTTGTCCTTTTTGTAGAATCATTTCTTGGTCCAGAATCTGCCATTGGGCTCATTTTCAAGTCTTAGATAGCTGAAACCTAATCTTGCTCCTGTGAGGTAACACACACCTCTACCTAAACCTTCCCAGGTTCCCTCTCCTGACCTTCCTCTCTCTAGCTTGTCCCCAGAGTTCTGGTGATTTCATGAAAAGGAATTCCTACTGTGTGCCACAATTCTGTGGGAAATCATAGGGAAGAATCAAGTCTTTGGAGTCAAATGGAATTTCTACTCCAGTTATAGCGTGTTAATGTTGAATGTTATTCAACATCTTTTACCTGAAGTCTCCTCATCTCTAAAAACTGAGTCAATAATATTTAACTTATTTGGTGGGTTTTGAGGTTAAAGCAGCTAATGTTCGTATACTGGTGAATATAAATAGCAGCCCTCAATCTGTCTCGGGGTTAAAGTCACCTCTCTCCTTTGCTCCCTCCCTCTCTCTCTGCCTTTCTTCCAGGCCTTGTGCAATGTAGTGCAAATAACTCATAATCTAGTAGTAAAGACAGAAGTGCGAATCAATAACTTGAATCTACTTTGTAGATGCCATAAAAGAGAAGGAAGCAATGACCAGCAAAATTTAGAGTTTCCTCACCACCAGCCAGGCAGGATTTCCTCTCCGAAAGATAGATAAAGAATAGAATGAGTCTGCTCAGGGTCTGCTGCTGAGTGTGCCTTCAGTAAAATATTTGATTATGCATGAATTGTGTATTAGTGTTACATAAGAAACTGCTCAATTTCTCACCCCCGACAAACATCCTCCCAGCTCATGTGTCCTCGAAGCATTTAAAGACTTAATGTCTTTCTACTGTGTACCACGTAACCCTTTACTATATGGTTGTTGGTCTTGGTCAGTGAACATGCTTCGCTCTGCTCCTCATGCTAATAAAGATCTCTCTACTGTCTGCAAAGGTTACTTTCTCTACCAGTAGAAACCTATAACTCGAGGTATCTGTATAGGAAGAAGAACAATATATAGGTGTAGAATATAAAATTATCCTTTTCAATAACCTTCTGTTCAGGCTCTTCAGAAATGTGATTAAAGGCAGTTGATCCGTCCCTTATATTCCTTTACATGAGAAAGGCAGCACGCAATACTACTTGACCTTTGATGAAATATAAAGTTCCTCTCAAGCAACGTGGGCAGCAGGAAAAGAGTTGAAAACTTACCTGATGTACAAAGCTAATCTGGAAAATTAAGAGCAATCCTTTCCCCCTTTTTCCCTCAACAGCAGAGCTTATTTCCAGTATTAGTTGGAGAGTTGCTTCATTTTTCAATTTAATAGCCTTTAAAGATGCGGTTGGTGGTGGTGATTAAGGCATATTCAGAATGGGGGCCGTTTAGTCTGTTATTGTGGTCTGGAATGTGAGCTTTTTACCAAATTCCAGTATGAGTGATGTCAAGAAGTCAGCCCCAGCATTTCCTCCTGGAAGAGCTGAGCCTCGTTAGGTCACCTGGTTCATGGCTCAGCGGTGCCTCCACCTCATGTTCTCCGACAACAGGCAGAGGATGATGTAATCTAAGGATGTGATTGGTGTCTAAATTTCCCTTTTAATTAAAAGCGGAAGGGACGTGCTTTTAATTCTTTGGAGGGAGAGATCTGCTTTTAGGGGAAAAATTGTTATGATTATTTGTGATTAATGGCATATTTCACACTCAAGATTACAGGGTGATAAAAAGCAAGCTTGATTCATTTAGGGAATCCAGCAAGGATAGGATGTGATTTTGCCAAATTGTAATAATTTTACCAAGCACTTTCATAGAAACCATGTCATTTGGCTCCACTGCAGCGTGGTGAGGTTGGCAGGGCATGAATTATCATTCTAAATTGTAGATGAACCAACTGTTAGTTGCCCAGAAATGAGGTGGTTTTCAGGTATCATAGGTAGCGTGTCACGTAGGTGAACCTCTCACCTTTTTTATCTTTGAATATGCTGTTTTTCTACTAAACCCTTTTTCCCCTTCAGCTAGAATATTCACGTCAGTACACTCCCATATTTGTTTTAGTGTAGTTGAATTATTCAATTAACTTAGTCTTTACAAGCAACCATCAAATAACCTGAATTCAACTATTATCCTTTCTTCTTAGATTTATCATACCCTGAATTAGTTTATATGTTTATAAACTAGCAAAATTAACTTCGGTAAAAAATATACATTTGGGAAAAGATATATAAACCACTAAGGAAGTATTTTAGTTGCATATTATCTTTGCATTAAGTGCTACTCCCGGTGCCTGCAATAGCTCTGTTACAGAGAAAGCATCTACCAAAAGATTGCTTTACGGCAAGATGAGGAAATGCATCACAAATCCATTTGGTTCTTATGCAATGGTGTATTAATCAGGGTTCTCCAGAAAAACAGAACCAATTATAAGGAATTGGCTCACACAATTTTGGAGGCTAAGTCCCATGATCTGCCATCTGCAAGCTGGAGACCCAGGAAAGCTGGTGTTGTAGTTCAGTCTGAGTTTGAAGGTCTGAGAACCAAAGGAGCCAGTGGTGTGGGTTCCAGTCCAGGACTAAAAACCTGAGAACCAGGAGCACTGAGGGCAGGAGAAGACTGATGTTTCAGCTCAAGCAATCAGGCAGGAAGGGTCAGATTTTCTTTCCTCCACCATTTTGTTCTGTTCGGGCCCTCAATGGATTGGATGATGCTCACCCTCACTGGGGAGGGCAAATCTGCTTTACTGAGTCCACCAATTCAAATGCTAATTTTAGCTGGAAACACTCTCGCAAACACACCCATAAGTAATGTTTAGCCAAATATCTGGGCAGCCTGTGATCTAGTCAAATTGATACATAAAATTAACTGTCACAGATGGGGAGTCAGTGCCTCCATGTAAATGATGTGGAAAGAGGAGCCAGAGGGAAGCCAAGGATGATATCACAATAATGATGACTATATTTAAATTTTTTTTTTTTTTTCTGAGGAAGATTCGACCTCAGCTAACATCCATTGCCAATCTTCCTGTTTTTTTCTTTTTTATGTGGGCCACCAGAACAGCATAGTCGCTAATGGACGAGTGGTGTAGGTCCGCACCCAGGATCTGAACCCAGGCCGCTGAAGCGGAGTGCGCTGAACTTAACCACTAGGCTACTAGGGCTGGCCCAATATATTTAAAATTTTTATTTAAAAATAGAAATTTTTATGAATTGGAGAATTCAATGGTATGTATTGCCCTAAACAAAAATAGATGCTAATCAGAACAAGGAAGATTAGTGACAAAGAGGTCCCTTAGTGGTAGGGGCTGCTTCTTAGGAAAAAAATCAGCCAAAATGACTTATTGCATAGCTGAAGCATATAGTATTGAGTAGAAGTTCTCAGACTTAGTGTGGTCAGAAGCACTTGGGTCACGTGTCAGCATTTCAATTTAGAGTGCCTTCTTCCCAATGGTTCTGATTGACTTGATGGCACCCAAGGACCTGCATTTTAATTCTCTAGATCATTCCATCAGAGGTGATCTGAAGGTCACACTTTAAGAACATCTACTACCTAGAGTAGTCAAATTCATAGAGACAGAAAGTAGCATGATGGTTATTTAAAGTAGCCAGGAGCTGTGGGAGGGAAGAATGGGGAGTTCATGTTTAAAGGGTATAAAATTTCAGTTTGGGAAGATGAAAAAGTTCTGGAGATGGATGGTGGCGATGACTGCACAATGACGTGAATGTACTTAATGCCACTGAACTATATGGTTAAGAATGGTTAAAATGGCAAACTTTATGCTATGTATATCCTATTACAATAAAAAGAAAAGCAAGAATTTCTAATGCAGGCAGTGGCTGTTCATTAAAAATATTAGTGTCTCTGCTTTCTTACTAAATATTAATAAGGAAAATAGATATCTCCAGCTTAAAATGTCATAATTTGTGTTCAATTATGGATTAATATTGTATGGTAGTTCATCATTGCTTTATGACAGAGAAAAAATAAGGGGCTAAATAAAAAGATTTATGACATAAATTTTGCTTTATTAAGAGAAAATAGATTTCTTGTATATCCATAGTCTGGCCAAATTAATGGAAATATTAGAGCTAGTCACTCAGTCTGCCTTCTTACGATAGCTTCTCTACCTGCTTCTCTAAAAGGTATTCATCAGGTTTTGCCTTATCTTGTTTTTGCAACAAAAATGTATAGTGATACTCATGCTCTTTTCAGGATAGGGTGTGGGCCAATGTGGGGAAGAGCCTGAACTGCGTTATTGCTATGGTGGATAAACTGATTGAAAGAGATGGTGGCAGTGGAGGCGGCGGCAGCAGCAGCAAAAATGGAGAAAAGGACCCTTCTTTAGTGGACTCCATCATAACTCATCCAAGGGGTAAGGAATCATTTTTTTTCCCAGTCATTGACTGAGTAAACAAAATGAGAAAGTCATGATAAAATGAGATAGAAAAGAGGAGTCAATAGTGCCTTTGATGAAAGTGCTGATAGCATGCTTTTCCACTGCTCGGGCTTGGGTGATGGAAGGCTATTTATCAAATTGCTTCTCAGTTGTTTTCAGAACTGCTTGCAATGCTCATTTTTTTTTTTCTTTTGCTACATAAAAACCTTCTTGAGAGAAGAATAGTGTTTTCTTTTAAAGAGTCTGACATAGTTTAATCTACTTCTACACATTTCTCCAAAATTTTATTAGGAAGAAAAACGAGCATCTGCTGTTAAAACTCTTAGAAAATTTGAGGGTTATCAGGACACAGTACCTCATCATAATTCCTGAAAAGAATGCAAGATGATAAAATGCTTTTTCCTTATTCTGAGGAATATTTTTATGAATTATCTCAAAAAAATAGAAGAAGGTTTTATTCCATTTAAGAAGAATATGTTTGTGCATTATTCCAAAGACCTATTAGTAAGTCTGGATTTTCATGAATAGATCTATACACACACATGCGTATATATGCATACACATGTGAGTGTGTATGTGTGTGTCTTTAGATAGACAGACAGGTATATGGACAAATAACTTTCAAATGTATAGCATATTACAAGGTTGACTAGCAAACATGATAATCAAAATTTTAACAACGGTTGTGCCTATAAATGGCTTTAAAAAAATTTTTTTGTTGTTAATTTGATTAATTTCGACAATAAAAACCAAGACAAATATCTGCATTTCTTTATGGTAGTAAGAACTGCTATTAGAGTTGTCCCAGCTCTTTTGCTAGATATTTTAAGTATTTGGAGAGAATAAACAGTGTTGCCCTACCCTCTTCTTCTGAAATCTGTTTTTCGTTTCACTTTAAGAAAATAAGTCTTAAGAAAATATGGACACTTATGAAACTAAATTTGTTTTCCTGATTTTTCATTACTCACATTTTCATCAGGAGTTTAATTATGCAAAACATCAATCTTTCATCACTTGATTAACAGTAGAACCATTTCTAAATCATATTTGTAAACCATGACATTCTAAAGTGTTTTTATTGTAGATGGTCCTCATGCTCTGTGGAACGTAGCTGGAAAGTTTACACTAATGTTCTCTATGTTCATACCTACTTGGTCTAATTGTATATGAGGATTTTCTTTTTTAATAATATCAGTTTAGGGCCGGCCCCGTGGCTTAGCGGTTGAGTGCTCGCGCTCCGCTGCTGGCGGCCCGGGTTCGGATCCCGGGCGCACACCAACACACCCCTTCTCCGGCTATGCTGAGGCCGCGTCCCACATACAGCAACTAGAAGGATGTGCAGCTGTGACATACAACTATCTACTGGGGCTTTGGGGGGAAAAAAATAAATAAATAAAATCTTTAAAAAAAATAATAATAATAATATCAGTTTATTAGGTAATGAATCTAGTCCAGTTCCATAACTTTAAATGAATCAAAATGAAAGCTTGTCATAACTTATGTCATAAAGAAATAGTATACTTCAATTTTTTTAATTGAACACTTATCGACTATCAACTGTGAGCCAGACACTATGCTGTGCTCTGGAAAATGAGTTAAGGGAGCAGAATCCATTTTAGTGACTTATTCTGTCCATTGATGGTTTTCAAGGCATAATATTTTTTAGCAGAAATAAGATAAGGGATACTGGATTTGGCTAAATTTTTTGCTTTGATGTTCCTAAAAACTTCTCATTGACGAGAATGGAATTCCAAAATATTTGAAATTATACATTTTATTCATATCTCGTGTTTTATCAGAAGATTGTATTTATGTGATCAAAATTACTTTAAAAAGTAAAAGTATTTGGTAGATGAGTCATCTGTAAAATTAGATGAATTGCTTTCATTTAAATGTGACACATTTTTTGGATATAGTCTGAAACCAGATAGAAATTGCTGCCAATGTAGAATTCACAACCAGATTGAATTAGAGTCAGATTACAACATAGTGCCCTCTAACGATTTTATTACTTTTACTTTGTTATCCATCTTTATTTCATCCATTCTTTTTTGTGTTATAAACATTTTTAGGAGATAAGACACTATTTAAATGTGTAAAATAAAATACATACTTCGGTCTGAAAATTATTTAATTTAACATTGCCAAAAAATTTAAAGTTGAACTTTTGTTGACATTTAAAGTGTTTAGACAATTGTATATATAGTGCATGTTTTGGAGAGGACATTGGTACGTAAAAGAGGATGCTTAACGTATATAAATAGATGTTTTACAAATGAATGTGTGCTTAAGTATACTTAAAATATGTTATGGATGTTAGATGTTGGAGTGGAATTGATTAGCTCAATTACTTAATAAAAATTTACTTTTATTTAACAAAATATTGATACTTATTTTTACTTAATAAAAATAATAATATTTTATTTTTATTATTATTTTTATTAAAGTCTTCTGAAGTTGATAAAAAAGCACTTTTAGTTTCTACCCTGATTTTTGTCACATAAAGCAATGCAGTAGAGAAATTAACAGTGGCTTTTTGAACTAATATAAAGCAAATGAATAACCTGAAGTCATGTATTTACCTATACTATCTCCGGAACTATTTTTGATGAAGCTATTTGAGATATACATTCATCGATGATATGTACTCCAATTTACTTGTATTTTTTAATTTTATTGGAAAAAATAGTAATTTAGAAAATTTGTGAAGAAAAACAAATGGGATTATGTATGATTTTTATTTTCTTATTTCAATTAGACATAGACATTTTAAACATATCCTGTGTTTATACACACGCACGCACACACACACACACTAACCAGACTGGAGTACACATTATAAATATAGATGTAGTTCTTGATATCCTGCATATCATTGTATTATGAATATTTGCTGATAATTATTCTCTGGAAATGAGATTATAATGACTGTAAACTAATTCATCAAAAAAGAAACCACTTTTTTAGATATTTAATTATTATAGTAATGCTGCAATTAACACAAAAACATCTTTGAACGTCTGTCTTTAACTACATCTCAGATATTTTCTACTAAATTAGATTGCTAGAGGTGGAATTATTTTATAAGGAAGAGTTATCCCTTCTCTCCCATGTATTTATGTATACAATTATTTGTTTATATCAGTGTGGACTCATGAATACTTATTTTATTCTTTGGTTTATAATCCAATACTATTATTGTTTATTTGAGGCTCAAATTGTTCTAGAGGTAGCCATTGGGAGCTCTTTCAGATTGGTTTCAGTGGCCTTTTGACAGGTTTCCCTGCCACAGGCTATTTACAACCCCTTTCTTTCTTTCTTTCTTTCTTTTGCTCACTCACTCACCCTCTGGCACCATGAGGCACTTTAGGCTTATCTCTATTTTCCTTGCCCCAGGCCTAGGTTCACCCACTTCCAAGGAATGCTAGTTTCTTTTATTGGCAATAGCATTTAGAAACCAACATTGGAGTGGGTAGGAACATTTTGATGGTTCTTTTTAATGATAGATATTCTCACCAGCAGTATCTACAAGCACCCTTTTAACTAGTCTTCCCAGCCTTAAATATTTTCACTGCTTTCATGCCACATTGGATGAAAAATTGTAATTTCTGGTTATTTGTGAGGCTTGACATTATATAACTTAATACTATATTTTAAAATATTATTTTTGATGATAAAATCCATTTCTTCAATAGCCCCAAATTTATGGGCTAGATTATTCAATAGCCCGTAGCTAGGGGGTGGGAGGGGAGCCATTTCATTCTTTTCTTTTTAAAATTAATAAATGAAGTGATTCAGTGAACGATCTGAGTAATCTAGAACTTGTTGAAAGGTATGATGTGATAACTACTGGTAGGCATGTTACCACATCATTTAGTAGTGACTCTTTTCCTCCTGTTGTATCAATTTTGTTTTATTTTCTTCTTTATATATTAACTTCTGCAAATAATTTTAATCAATTTCTGGAATTTTTATTCTGTTCATATGGTTTTGGCTATTGTGTTTTGTATTGGGATACATTTTGAAATCTCATACGGTAAGTCAATCCTATGACAGTCAGTTTTTCTTTCTTGATCACCATCTTTTATTTGTACATTTTAGCTGTAATTTGTGTTTGTTTTGCTGGTATATATATAACATGGTTAAACAGATGGTCTTCTGAATTTTCGCTATCATTATCCATTTTTTTATGTTTCTCCATAACCTGCAGATATTTTTCATTTAAAGTTGCAGATTTTCTTTTTACAATGTATTAATTTAATGATGTTTTAAATCTGTAGTTTTGAAGGTTTTTTGTTTGTTTTAGATCCAGGATTTTACAATATATCTTACTCATTTATGAATTTCCTTTCAAGATTAATACAAATAGTGTTGAGAGAAGTAAAACTTTTTCTTCTCTTCTGAACAAATATAATAGAATAACTACTCCAAACTTTCATAGCTTATCTATATTTATATATTTCCCTACTGAACAAGATTGTCTTTTTATTTTCCATACACTAAAACATACTTATAAGCATCCACTGTATGCGTAGTACCACATGCCTTAAATTTCATAATAAATTGAAGACTCAAGGATAAAATCAGTGAATATTAGAATCTTAGATTTTGATGTGCCCTTAAAGATTGTGTAATTAAACCTCCTAAATTATGTTAAGAAGCTTACCTGCAATATCTCTGCCCATTTTCACCTAGCCTATGATCCACATCTCCACTTATACAAAACCATTTGCATTTTATAGAGTGGCATGTTCCAGATGTTGGTCTACATATGTTTCCTTTAATTTTACCCACGGGCGTAGATCTAATCCTTTGCAAAAAATAAACAAATTTACCCTCCTTTTTCCACATTCTAGCTTAACATATCTGAAAGCAACCATCCTGTCCTATTTGAATTGCCACTTTTTTGGTCATTTTTCAAAGGAATAGCATCAATACACAGAGAAACACAGGAGGACCACCTCCCTACTTTTAGATACTATTCTGTTAATGATATCTAAGTTCACATCAGCTACTGTGACAGCCACATTTTACTCCTAACTCCATTGATATTCATAAACCTTGCTAAATTTGACCTATTGTTCAGGCTTCTCAAGATTCAAATAATATTTAAGTGCCACTATGTGCTAGACATTGTGAAATACTAGAGGCATGAGGAGATTAAGATACGTCTCTCTTAATTCTACTGAGGAGATTGATGTCTAAACCCATGACTGCAGTGTAATACACTTTTGAGTACACTCTAATAAATACCTGTTTCTTTCATCCATCATATCTACCGTCCTACTCAGGTTTATTTTATAAACATTCCTGTCCATTCACAGAAGTGCTAGATAAAAATGATGGGAAAATAGAGGTAAATACAGATCCTTGAGATACATCACTAAAAAGAATTGTATGCATTGAAATACTTGTTAATCACTACTCTGGGGACATTTGTTCAACCAGCCATATATTCACCCATTCATGTTTTGCATGGCTTGTATTTCTCTCTTTCACAAGAGTACCATGAAGTGCTCTGTGAAAGACCAAATACCCTATGTCATTGAGTACTTTTTCTTAATCTATCCAGCTATAAGTCCTGTCAGAAAGGAGATGAAGTTCCTGTGACATAATTTTCCTTAATGAATCCATGCTGGCTTTAAGTCATCACTGCTCCCTCATACAAAGAATGTAGATATCCATGCAGATCACAGAATTAGTTCACTTACCGCTGGTAAGAGTTTCTCCTTCCTTCATGTTCATGTCCCTTGCTGCTTCATAATTCCCTTTTAACTTGTAAGGCACATTCTGCATTTCCTTATGGGATTTAAGAATTCACTTTTTTCCCCACATCTTTTACTTTATCTCTGGCTGTCTCCAGTTAACACAATTGTCTGGTAACCACAAAGAATTTACTGGTAATTTATCACCAATTATCAATGATTCCTAATGCCAAAGATTAGTCATCAGAAAACTGCAGACCAACCTCCAAATAGGGCCAAATCCAATGTTTTAGCAAATCATCTTTTTTTTTTTTTAGCAAATGTCTTTCCCATCTTTTATCTTTGGTTGGCCAGAGTAGCTATCTACCTAATAAACTTGAAATAATTAGGGACTAGAACAATTAATTAACACAAGTATATATAAAATAGTTCATGGCATTAAGGCTTATGGAAGAGACACACTAAATTTGTGTTACTTGGAAGACAAAAAGGAAAATCCTTTTATTCATTCAATTGATATTTATTGAGCACCTACCCTGTGCCAGGCACTGTATCCAGGGACACATTCAGTCATCTCCTTGTTCTTGCAGTCTGGTGGGTGAGCAAGTTGACTTTGAAAGGAGCTACACAGTTAGAGATTTTCCAAAGACAGTGTCTACGAGATGAAGAACTTAGAAGAGGAAGTATACATTTGGTAGCCATCAGCAGATAGAAGAAACTGGATAAAAAGGAAAGTGAAAGGGGGCCAGCCCAGTGGCATAGTGGTTAAGTTTGCATGCTCTACTCCGGCAGCCTGGGGTTCGCAGGTTTGGATCCTGGGTGCAGACCTACACACCACTCATCAAGCCATGCTGTGGGCATCCCCATACAAGACAGAGGAAGATTGGCAAAAGATGTTAGGTCAGGGACAATCTTCCTCACCAAAAGAAAAGAAAAGAAAGCTAATGTTGTTTCCCTTAAAAATTGTGCAGTGATGGGGCTGGCCTGGTGGCATAGTGGTTAAGTTCTTGTGCTCTGCTTTGGTGGCCTGGGGTTTGCAGGTTGGATCCCAGGCACGGACCTATGCACTGCTCATCAAGCCATGCTGTGGCAGGCATCCCACATATAAAGTAGAGGAGGATGGGCATATATGTTAGCCCAGGGCCAATCTTCCTCAGCACAAAGAGGAGAGTTGGCAACAGATGTTAGCTCAGGGCTAATCTTCCTCAGCAAAAAAGAAAAAGAAATGTGCAGTGAATTACAATATAATGAAACAACACTTGACTCAGAGCCATGATACTTGGCAAGTCTACAATTTACTTACTTGGCTACATGACCTTTGGCAGATCACTCAAATTCTCTGGACCTCACTTTGTTGGTAAAATAATGATCATCTGCAAAATTTTAAGATCCTTCCAATTCTAAAATTTTAGGATAACAAAGTGCTACATTATTTCAAGTGATTTTTTTTCTTGCCTTACAGACCTTCAGCATATTTTACTTGAGCACCTACTATGTGTCAGGCACTGTTCTAGACACCAGAGATACAACAATAAACCAAACAGACAAAACACCTGCCCTCCTGAAGTTTATATTCTTGTATCAGAGAGACATTAAAAAATAACATAAGGAATAAGGGCATTACAGAATATGTTTATGGTGACAAATACAGTGGAAAAAATATAGAGCAAAGTAAGAGGGTTTTGGACCATTGTTAGAGGGCAGGGATTGAAGTTCGGTGGAGTAGTCACTGTAAGCTTCATTGAGAAGTTGATGTTTGAGCAAAGACACAAGGAGGTAAGGAGGTGAACCATGTGGGGGAAGGATATATCGGGCATAGAAAATGGCTAGTGCAAAAGACTTGAGGCAGAAGTGTGCCTGCCACGATCAGGAAACAGCAAGGAAGCTTTTTGGTTTGGTTCGAATAGAGAAAGTGGAGGAGAGAGAAGAGAAGATAAAGTTAAAGAGGTAATTTGAGGGAAGGATCATGTAGGTCCTTTGTATTGACTTTGGCTTTTACTCTTAGAAAAAAAGAGAAGCAATTAGAGGGTTTTGAGCAGGAGATTAAGCTGATTTGATTTAGATTTTAATACCTAGGATGTTATGTTGAGATTAGACTGTAGATGGAAAGGGTGGAACCAAGTATAGACCAGTTGAAAAGTTAATGTAATTATCTAGGTGAGACTTGATGGTGGCTTGCACTAAGGTGGCAGTGGAGATGATGAAAAGTAGTTGGACTCTGCACTTATTTTAAAGGTAATGACAACAGAGTTTTCTAATGGTCTGGATGGAAGAGTGAGAAAAAAGGAGTCAAGAATGATCAACAATTTTTGGCCTGAGTAACAGGAGGGATGGGATGGCCATGTACTGGTTGGGGAAAGACTCTGGATAGAACAGGTTTTGTGGTCAGGAATCGGAGCTCATTTCGAACATGTTAAGTTTACATGGAAATATCATGTATGCACTTTAGATATAAGAATCTGGAATTCAGGAGAGAGGTTGTCAAAATTGACTTTAGTGGAGCCATTTAAAAATGGAGTCAGAGCTGCCTTTTCAGAGAAACTGCCTTGCTGTCTTGAACCTTGGACAGGGCCAAACCTTTGGACTGGGTCAAAGCAGCAATTGTTTTACAACCAATTGTTTGAGAAGTCAGCAGGAGAACAGACATCTTGATCACAAAGACTGATGACTGTGGACTTTCTGAAGATAGAATCAATAGGCAATCCACGTTTAGCCAAGACTAGCTTCTGCCTCCAACACC
Organism: Ceratotherium simum simum; assembly: GCF_057802395.1. Classification (NCBI taxonomy): domain Eukaryota; kingdom Metazoa; phylum Chordata; class Mammalia; order Perissodactyla; family Rhinocerotidae; genus Ceratotherium; species Ceratotherium simum. The sequence continues at coordinate 42,165,088 of NC_141911.1, forward strand.
AATTAAAATTCTTTGTCATACAAACCTCTTTGCCTTTAAAAACCTCTGCCTTTCACTCTAGCAGGACACTAATTGGGTTACTACCTGAATGTGTGCTCCCTGAGTTGTAATTCTTTGGTCCCAAATAAACATTTTGCCTCTTGAACTGGTTTCTGATTTTTATAGGTTGACAAGGTTCAGGTTAAAGATATAAATTTGGAAATTGTCAACATATAGATAGTACTTAAAGCTATAAAACTAAATAATTTCAACAAACGATTGAGTGTTCAGAGAAAAGGGAAATGATCTACAGATTACAGCTGGGGACATCTCAATGTAATAGGTCCAAAAGAAGGAAAGGAACCAGCAACAAAGTTGAATAAGGAACAGCCAGTAAAGTAGGAGGATACCAAGAGAGTATGATAGCCTGAAATCAAGGGTTAGAAAGTATTCCATGAGGGTGTGATCTATGAGCCTACTGCTGCTGACATGTCAAGTGCAATGAGGACTGAGAAGTGACTGTGTGGAAGTCACGGCTGACACTGGCTAGAGTCGCTTCACTAGAGTGGGTAGGGATTGAGACCCAAGTGGAGTGGGTTAAGAGAAAGAGGAAGAAAAAGAGCTAGAGACAGTACCTATAGACAGCTCTTTTGAGGACTTTCACTGTGAAAGGAAGCACAGATATAGGGTGGAAGTAGGGTCAAGAGAGGGTTATTTTTTAAAAATGGGAGATCATAGCGGGATTGTGTGCTAATAGGAATGATCCCGTAACAAAGGAAATATTGTAGGAGGGAGAAGAGAGAATTACTTGAGTGATAACACTTAAGTAGGTGAGAGGAGATGAGATCTAGCGTATAGAGAGAGGAACTGGTCTTAGCTAGAGAACAAACAGCTCATCTTCAGAAACAGGAGAGAAGGAAGAGCATAAGAAACAAATGCTGGCAGGCAGGCAGACATTGGGTAATATGTAGGAATTACTTTATGATTGTTTCAGTTTTTTTAAGATAGTAGCTAACTTTTTGGGTTGCTTAATATGTGCTAAAAACTTTTTAAAATATTGCCTGTATTACTTAATTCTTGCAACACTCATTGGAATAATTCTACACATTTAATGGATGTAGAAGAAGAGATATGAAGTTCCCTTTGCACTGTCATGCCTAGTCCAGTGGCAGAGGCTGGATTCCGACCCTGGCGGTCTGAGTTGAGAGCCTGGCTTCTTAACCACTATGCTGCACAGCTTCTGTTCCTTTCAGGAAAAGGCATCTCTAATCTTACTCTGTACAGATAATTTTTTGCTATCACCCTTTTAACAAAATGTTTAGTTTTATCAGACACAAATGAGTGATAATATGAGATAACTTAAAAATCAATTTTGTAGGTATCTTTTAAAAGTTTACTATGGAATTGTACATTATGCAGAAATTAAGAATTGCCATGTATTCATAATTACAGTGGAAAAATTACTTAACTTTCTCATAAATCTGATGATGCTCACACCCAAAGAGAAACTGGGAGAGGCAGAGAAAAGAGATTTGTATCTCCCACCTGGGAACTTGGGGCATATGATTATTGAATGGAGTGGCCTGAGAAATGGTACTGTTTACATTATGTTTGGTGACTTGCCTACTTACTTCTTATAAATTAAATCTATTTACATGATACTTTGTTGTATTTGTAGAAATATTTTTTAAAAAGTGGTGCATTGCAGGGGCTGGCCCCGTGGCACAGTGGTTAAGTTCATGCGCTCCACTTCTGTGGCCTGGGGTTCACGGGTTTGGATCCTGGGCGCGGACCTACACACCAATCATCAGGCCATGCTGTGGGAGCATCCCATGTACAAAATAGAGGAAGATTGGCAGCAGATGTTAGCTCAGGGCCCATCTTCCTCGCCCAAAAAAAAAAAAGGTGCACTGTATTCCACTGCCCTTGAACTTTACTTAGAAAACTACTACATTCATCTAGGTCACTTCGGGATGCAAATGTATCTCCTCTTCCCTGCCCTGGACACTTGTGCCCTAATTAGGCTTCAGTCCACTCAGTATCCACTACCTCTGTCTTCTCGATCTCAGATACTGGACAAAATTTAAATGACAAGTGCTCTCTGATGCAGATGTGTTGGTGACTTCAGGTTGCTCAGTGACCTGTGACCTATGCAGCTTATTCTTAAATGCTTAAATGCTCAGCATATTTGTAGGCCAGAGTCCTGATGTTACAGTTTTTTTAAGGCCGAAAGGCAAAATAAACCCAATGAATGTGAGTGTGTGACCCCTCCTAGCCCAGCATAACCCCCAATTCAAAACTTTGTGTTACAATAAATACAGAGCTTGTTTGATTAATGAATTTAGTTCCTGGAAACCGTCTTAGCAGAATTTACTTAGGGCTTTCAACTTTGTGCTACGAAATGAGAAGTTTAACCAGGATATCAGTTGATGCATTTCCTTTGCTATTTTTCTAAGAGCAAGACTGGGAAGTTTTATGATACTGTGTTCTCAGGCTGGCAGGATTTAAACAAACAAGGTTTCCTTGACATGAGAAAAGGTTGCCTTTGTTCTTCTCATAGCAGTTTGTCTCGAGTTGAGCAGTACACTCATTTCTAATACCTCTAGAAGATGCCAAGATCACTCACTTTCCTTGGATCACAATTCAGTGCACAGTACAATGATTACATTTTAAGACACCTGTTTGTCCTTTGTGTGAATACCCTTGGGGCCTTTAAGACTGCTCTGAGGTAGAGGCAAAGGAAGGTACAGCGTTCATGTGCGACTTCCCTCCCAGGGTTACCATAAACCTGTTTGCATTTGCCTGATACCTATTATTTCTAGATTTAGCCTTGCTTCTTAGCTTTTGGCTCTGCTCACACATACTCTGTACCTTCCTGTTTCTCTCCCCACCCCTTCTTACCCCATTCCCTATCCCTACTATGATGACTGCCCACCAAGTTCTTCATTGGTTTTTCCCATGGCTTGAGGCTCGACATTTACTTCCACTTTCTTCCTGCCTTTTCCAAGTCCTTGAGTCATCTCAGCCCTGTCCCACCTCCCTTCCAGTCCCCTTTACAGCCCCCTCCAGTCAGTTTATGGCATGTCTGTGGGACTTCGCCTCATCAAACCAGGCACCCCTCCCAGACTCTATTCCTACAAAGCCTTGCTTTATGGGTATTCACTACCTGTGGGTCAAGCAGCTTCCCTGAACTCCCTTTACATAGGACTTCCTTCAGGTAGTCAGTAAAGACACAACCATGAATGAATAGGATCTTCTCACCAGAGATGAACTCTTTTGCTGCTTAACTCTTAAGTCTCCTAAATGTGTTTTGTCACTGTCCCAACTTTTATAGCAGTTATCATATCCCCTTATATTGTAGATACTACTTTACACCTCCTACTCCTTTCTGTATTTTAAACTCCTTGAGGATAGGGGCCATGAGTTATCACCCATAGGACCTCACATCTGAGAGGTTCTATTTGTCTAGTGAATGAGTGTATTTCTCATGATGGCATTGCAAAAAGGGGGAAAAGGAAGACAGGTTAGCATTTGTTTAAGTAATATAAATACAGTTTGATTTTTTGATTCTTGGACTAGAGCCAAGAGATGGATAATAAAGACGGGCAGGGGGTTAGGAAGGCTCACAGGACATTCTGAGTGGCCCGGGAGGACATTCTAGGCAGCCATGCCTCAGCAGGGGCTTTTCTTTTCCTGATTACTCATCTCTTGTCCGATGAGCCTAGTTTCTGTGCCCCACATCCCTGGTTTATGTCCAGATATTTGGAGGCTCCTGTGAGCAGGAGTCTAGGGTCTATGACCAAAGTTGGCCATGTGTATTCTACTCATACAAAGAAGTTTGTCTATAAAGTATCTGGAGAAGAAGCCTTATCATTAATTGACCTCTCCAAGTTCTCATTGTAAAATTGTGCCCGAAAGACCAGGCCTTTACTCAGAGGGCACTTAGGTAGCATATCTGGGTTGATGTAGGACACAGGCCCTTCAAAAGCAGCACGGACTCTGAGCAGGGATACCAAAATCCCCCACGTGCCACCCGCAACCACGAACCCATTGCCGGTTCTGTGCTCCCTGAAGTTTGGGCATAGGATAAAAGACCCTGTTGGCTGTGGGCTTGGTCTCTGTTCTTCTCAAAACCTTGGGAATTTTATCACCTTCCTTAAAGGCCATTCTAATTGCTGGGCTTCACAGTTCTTCATCTCAACTTAGGGGAATCCTAAGAGCTGGGCTCATTTCTTCTCTTATCTCTTTGCATAGAGTTTAATGGGCATGCAAATCTTTTAGCTTTCTTTTTTTCTTATGTCTGAAAAGTTGTGATAACAAAAAATAACAATGACTACAGGCTTGCGTGAAGTTAATTATATTAAATGAGCAAAAGGCCCAAGCACCTGAGAAGAAAACGGCTCAGAAATGGGAAAGAAAGCATCAGGCTCTGCCACAGGTGGTTGCTATTTGGCCCTTTTATTTTTCTTCCGAGGAACGTAAGGGCCATTGAGCTCAGAGGACGTGAACATCCTGTACAGGAAATAGATGGCGTGTGGAGGAGGTGAGGGGGCCCTGGCGGGCGCGTTCTTTGAATCCTTCCGCGAGCGTCACTTGAATATGTTGTAGAAGCGAGTGAAGGGCTGGAAAACAGGCTGTGCTTGGATGGCTTCCAACACACTTCACAAAGCTCAGGAAAAGCTCAGCTAAGCCGCACGCATTTTATGTTTTCCTGAGGAAAGACTCTGCTTGTTGGTCTCAGGGCTAAGGAGTTGCAGCAAGTTTTTATAGAGACACTAAAACATTCTCTTCATATTTTCCTCTGACTCTGAAAACAGCCCGGGGGATAGAATCCACGATGTGGATGTGGGCACTTAAGTGCCTGCTGGGCCAGTTAGCTCCTGGCGAGGTGTTGGGGCAGTGACAACATTGTGGCGAGCCCTCAGCTACCCGGCTTCACTGGGTGTATCATGAGTGTGTGTGTGCGCGCGCACGTTTATATAAAATCTTAGTTGAAACTTAAAGAACCTGAGCTCAGAAGAGTGGATGTGTGCATTTCAGGATGTCTTTCGTTGACTAGATAGTGCAGAAAGAACATCCTCATCCCTACCAGAAAATGGCTTTATCCGGAGGAGAAAATAAACACCATGTAAATTGTGAAGTACAGAGAGACACCCAGGTGAGGGGGAGGTGACAGTGGTCTCAAGACTGTCAACAGCTGCAGGGTTTTTTTTTTCCCCAAAAAATATTTTTAAAGAGAAAACGAAAGCATTTGCTGTTCTTTTGTGAGAATGATTTGGAATGCTCATTGGAGCAAAAAGCCCATTTATGAACTGATTTTGGCCTTTGTGTGGCCTGTCATACCCCATTGTGTTTATTTCAGAACCTGCGATTTACACGGAGTGAATATTAACAGGGAACAAAACCTGTAGTCACGGCAATTTGCATTTGCCAGTGCAGATTTCCTTTATCTGCCGAACTTAAATTGTTTCTTTTCTAGAAAAAATGTAATTTTAGTTTTCTCACGTATGCTTTTCTGTAGTAAACTTGCTGCTATCTTTAAGAGATTCTCCTTGGCTCACAAACTGGTATTTTTCTCATTCATAATTAATGTTTTTTATATTGTCATTTTCCTTAAATTTTAGCCATAAAAAGTGTGTATAGGGTAGTAAATGGAGACACTGGAATATTGTTAGTATCAGACAAGTATCTAACAATACTCCTAGGTTTAGAATATCAGTGTCTTTTTTTCCCCCCAGGTTTTCAGTTTTATTCTAGTAGGACTAGAATTCAGACTATTTTCTTTTTTTTTTTGATCATCTGATTGCAATTTATGATTAAGAATAAACTGGTTGAATAAGTGTGAGGATAGGTTTAGAAGTGAGTGAAAAAATCATTGTGATGCTAATGAAGGAATCTACAAAGTTTCCTCTTTTAAAGACCTTTAGAAAAAACCAGCAGCTATGTTTAAATTTGAGCTGTCACTTAGTATCTTTAAAGGGAAAAAAGTGTACACTTAAGGTAATGTTCCATTTTCTAACTAGAAAGAGAAAATCACACTCTTGACCAAGTTATTGACCACTTGACACAGGACAGTATGATACAGGGTGCTTAAACAAATATATATACATTTGGGAACTATGCAAATGTATAAAAAAGTATAAATCAGTAACTTGAATAAGTGACAAAGTAGATCTGCTTCAGCCTGATGAAGCAGCGCCGCCTACTGTACACAAGCTTTATTTCATGTTTGAGAATTCTTGTGTGGAAACTGATCTCTGCAGACCTAAGCACAAAACAAAATCAGTTTGCAGTCTGTTATCTTTTAAGAGCTACATCCGGGTCAATTTATTGAAATATTTGTTTTCCTAGTGTGTGTAAGTATCAGTCTACACATTCATTTTGAGAACAATAAATAATTAAATAAGAGAGTGGGAAAGAATAAGAGATAAGAGAATGTAAATATGAAAAAAAAATAGGAATATAGAATATTCTTTCTTGGTGTCTATTGATGTGTCTTTTATTTTGAAAATAAGTCTGATATACCTCTATTTGCCCTTTGACACCTACTAATGACATAAAAATCGATAGTTAGCCAATGCTTGTTTAAATTGTACCATTGTTCATATTTCGTCCTAGGCTGCCCACAAGTGAGTCCTTTATTAAATGATTACAGATTTAATAGGCCTTCATTGAATTCCCCTTTCTCTAGTGTTTTTTATTCCTATCATAACACTTAATTCTACAATATTTTTAACTAACAACTCCTAATGTTCCTAATGTATTTTGCATTATAGCATCACGTAAGTACTTACACAGATTATTAATGAGTGCATCTTTTTATTAAGTTAGGGTCCTTAATTACCCTTTCAACCATTTTGGTTTATTTCATCTAGTCTATTACACCATAACATAAAATAAATAAGTGACAGAAAATATGATACAGTAGTGATTATGATTCTTTCTATTGTTTTCTGTAAATCTTCCAAGATCTTAACTGGGTATTGACCACTCACATCACTGACGATGAAGCTTACACTTTGGTGCTGAGAAGATTGTATCATTCTAGATCCTGATTCATAATTAATTTTTCAGCATGCACTTATTTCTATTAAATTGTATTTGTCATAGTACTGTTAATTTATTTATATATTAATAGAATGTCACACAGTTGGGAATTTATAATATTTAACATTTGTCAGGGCTTTGATTTCCAAATATACTGAGATAGAATATAACTTGTTTCTATATCATATGCCAAAGTCGTAATTATATAATTGAAACATGTTAGAAATCTCGACATACAAAAAGCGCAGATGGTTTCAATTTTGTATCCTTATTTGAAGAAAATCTATTTGAATTCCAAATATTGTCAAAAACTTGGTTTTCCCATATTTGTCTATAGTACCTTAAAATACTTTTGTTGTGTTTATTGTAACTTTACTCATTGAATTAAAGCTGATTGAATATCTGCTATATATCTGAACTATGCTAGGTTCTGGAGACTCAGTGATTAAAACATAAATTCCTTGCCCTCAGTGAGGTCCCTTTCTTGCAGAGCAAACAGTGTGTGGATAGTTCTAGAACACTAAAGGCAAGGAGCTGTGGGCACAAAAGGAAGTGAACTCAACCCAAACTTTAGTAAACAGGAAGGGAGTAGGAGGGAAATCAAGATGACTTTCTGGAAGGGAAAAATTCTGAACTGAGTCTGCAGAGAAGATAAAGTGTTTGTCATGAAGATAAGGAGAGAAAGGGTGCTCCAGGATTGGTGATAGGATTTGCAAAGACACTGAGATGAGAGATCAAGACAGGCTTTGGGAAATACGTGTTGTTCAGTTCACCTGGGACTCAAGACTGCAAGGGAAGAAGTTCTGAGAGATAAGACTGGACAGGTAGGCCAAGGTCAGATAACGGAGGATCTTTTATGCGTTTAGACGTTATTCTGAATGCTTTAGAGTTTTAAAAATATTTTAAGTAAGAAAGTGAGAGAATGAGTGATGGGGTGGGATTCAACCTGATTAGAAAGCTCCCTGTAGCCACACTGTTGAGAAAGGATTCGAATCGTGTACGACAGGGGGAAGGGGTATCAGCTAGGGAGTGGGATACAGAGTGATCCAAAGGAGAACAATAAATGATGATGGGAGAGGTCAAGGGGAAGATGAATGTTTGATGGGTTATATCAGTGGTAGAACTAGTTTAATGACCCAGTCAATGGTAAGACTACAGAAGATGTCCAGGAAAACTTCTGTTTCCAGCATGGGAAGAGTTTAGTGGTACCATCCACTAAGATACAGGCAGTGCACAGATTAGAGATGAGCAGAGAGGAGAAGAGTTCTACTGTAATTGTGTGAAGTATACCCAAGTGGAGAGATCCAGTGGGTGGCTGGTTACAGACATCTGGGGTTCAGAGGAGAGATCTGAATTGGAGATCTTTAAATCTAATCTTTGTGAATCCTTAATAATACATAAAACTTCACTGAAAAAAATAAATAAGTTGGTTCTATCCTCCAAGACTTTCCTTCACCTATCCCACTGTTCTTACACCCCTTCCTCCCCCAGAGGACTGGTATGAACAGTTGTATCCCCTCATCCTTACCCTGAAGGACTGCATGGGAGAAGTGGTGAACCGAGCCAAGCAGTCCCTGACATTCGTGCTCCTTCAGGAACTTGCGTACAGCTCACCCCAGTGTTTGATGCTGACTCTGAGAAGAGACATTGTCTTCAGCCAAGCGGTAGGTGCCTCTTGCTGTTGTGAGCACAGCACCGTGCTGGGTAGTTAAATACTATCCTTGGTGAGGATAGAGGTCTTCTTTTGGTAGTTTTATTTTTAAAGGAATCCTTTTCTTAAAGTTTTGGTACCCAGTTTTTCTTATTCGTAATAAATATGAGCTGAATGGAAACAGTTTATGAGACCTTAAGTATTTATTTCTGCAAAGAGGTGGCCGAGTCTCTGAAATGTACATTCTGTTTCACAGGGCAGAGAGTCTGTGAAGGAAAGGGTCACCCATCCTGTCATCATATTATGCCCTGGGGTCTCCGCACAGTACACAGTGGGAGGACAGGTGAGGCTGCCTTGCATTGCAGGTAGCCAGCTAGGACTGGTAAAAGGGGTTTGTTTGCAACCCGCTGTTTATACAGCTCCCCCAGGAATCCCAGGACAGAGCCTCACAGTGATCTCTTCTTTTGTTTATAAAACAGGTTTGCTGGGCAGTAAGGCTTGAATGGGAGGTGTGACAGGACCACCTCTTTTACCTACACCCAACCCTATCCCATGACAGGAAGGCGGGCCTCCATCATAGCAGCTGTGCTGGGGGCCTTCCTTCTTCCCTCCTGCCTCCACTCCCATGACTGAGTTTTATATGACAGACACGTGGAGGGAAAGAGACAGAAGCTTTTCTTTCTAAACATTCCAGGCAAACGGAATATTTTAACTAAACTGTCCCTGTGCTCCACTGGTGGCAAATGGAGCTAACTATGTGTCAGGCATTATGCTCTGCCTTAGACATGTTTCTTTATTGTGCCTCTAGGAAATGAGTACTAATATCTCTATTCTACATGTGCAAAAATAATAATAATAATATCAGAAGCATTGAATAACTTTATATGGTTTCACTGTTAGAAATGGTAGAGACAGGATTTGCAGACATATCAACCTGACTCCAGAGTCCATGCTCTTTCCCCTTTCACGATGCTGCCTTCCCGAAGCCTTACTAGATCAAAGACTGTCAGCTGGTTTCAAAATGGATATATAAATAGTTATAGTTTTGTTACACATGCTTGAAATTTTTTAATTACGTCTGTGATGCCTCAAAAGTCTTAAATGTTTTCAATTAGATTTTGCTGACCCTGGTAAATTTCTTCAATAATTTTTTTTTTTTTTAGCTTGCTGGATTGGTTTGTGGTTTTATCATCAAATTACACACAAGTTTGCATGACCCTGGCTTTCTACAGCAGCTTCACACGGTGGGATTGATAGTGCAATATGAAGGATTGCTAAGTACATACAGTGAGTATTGCTTTAGTACATGTTAAAGTCATATTTCTATTTGTAAGGACATGTGATCCAAAGATTCTTCAGTTAAACATAAAAATGAGAAGTAAACCTTTACTACATCAAGCATTACACAAATAATGTAACTTTTAGTTCTTTGTATTCATTCACCTTGTAACTATACTTTTACCCCCATTATGTTTTGAAAATGGAATTGTAGATTATTTCTTAGTGGAGTCCTGAGAAGCCATCTGGCTTTTTTAATATAGACGGCTCTTTGCCAACATAGTTTCAATGACTGAATTTTTAAAGTCCCAACCCTTTAATGTCTAGAACAGCACTGCTCAATACATAGCCTGATGTGGCTATTAAGCACTTGAAATGTGTCTGGTCCAAATCAATATGTACTATGTGCACACTGGATTTCAAGTAAAAATAGAGTTTTATTTTAATAATTAATAATTTTATATTGATTTATAGCTGAAATGATATTTTGGATATATTGGGTTAAAGAAAAATATACTATTAAAATTCATTTCACCATTTTTACTTTACTCTTAAAAATATAACTACCAGGAAATTTAAAATTTTATATGCGGCTCACATTGTATTTCTGTTGGATGGTGGTGATCTAGAATCTTACTTAATTACCTCCTTCTCAGGCTTTATTTGTCAGTGTATTGAGATATAAAACTAGTATAAGCCTGGGTCAGTGATCTTTGATTCAGCCATCTCTTTTATTTCTAGAAATGAAATATCAGTCCTGCCAAAGGAAAGAAATCTGCACGATACTTTGTTTCATAAAGGAGTTAAAACTTCTCTCTAGCCTCCCAGCAAATATATACATTCTTCCTTTTCTCAAAGGATACATAGACTGCTGGAGTCCATTGAAATGGTTCTTATTTCACTGATGAAAACCTTCGGCTTCTGAGCCAAAGCACTTAGAATAGATTCACTGCTTTCAGAAACTCATTCACTGAAATGCTAGAACAAATTCCGGCAGGGAGCTGTAGTACCAAGTGACATTTTCTTCAAATAGGATGTGTGTCACTAGGCTCCTTTTCCCTTGTTTAGGTGATGAAATCGGAATGCTAGAGGACATGGCTGTTGGCATTTCAGATTTGAAGAAAGTCACATTTAAAATAATTGAAGCCAAATCCGGTGATGTCTTGCCAGTTATTACAGGAAGGCGGTAAGTGGTGCCCATTTCCTAAAGACTGAACTTCATTAGATATTTGTATCAACTCCTGATAAGGGAGCCAAGGAGAATTAAGGTTTGCTTTGGAAATTTTTCTTTTGTTCTCTTTTCTTTTTTGGTTAGAAATAAATGTAGGGGACAGGACAGGGGAAGATCTGGAAAAACTCCTGGAAGGCCCATGAATGTTTGTAAATGTTATGTAGTGAGGCGAGTACGGTAATGCTGCCCCATGACATATGAAGAATTCAAAATAATAGCAGACATGAGAAGAAAATTTTTCTCCTTATTACTATCTATTCTAAAGTTCTGGATGTTTTTACTTTTGCTGGAATCATTTGGTTAATAGCACTATAATCCTTGAGATGACTTTATATTAAATTTTGTTAAAAGCAGCAACATTTTAGGAAAGATATATTCCTATGTCAGGGGCCTAACCACCATTTTTCTTAATTATTTTTGATAATTCACTCCCAGACTGAGATTTCCGAGAATGATTTTAAGTAAATAGCTTTGAAGGTCAGTGTATGATGGGCAAAATAGCAGAAATAATTAAGAAAAATGGTGGTGTATAGAATAGACCTCCAACAGAAGAATTATGTCCTATGGTAAATTGTTTCAATCAGAAGCCCTCCCAATTTTAATTATTCTCATGTTAGCACTTTTAAATGTTGCATGTATTTATTTGAAATTTGAAACATTCTTGGATCACAATGAAAAAATATGAATGTACTAAAGAGAGAGCCCTTTTCTTGCTAGAGAGAGATGGAGAAGAGATTAAGTATAAAAATTCAAACTAAACTTGTTTTCTTGTCTATAGTAACCATATGTTAATTATGTTAAATTTTGTGTGAGTTATTTTAAATTCTGTGTGATACTCAGAGGTACATGGTTGAATGAAAGGTGGTTGTTTCTTATACGTAAAGAAAAACCGTATCCTCATAAAACTAATTATTTCATCTGCAAACTAATGCTTAATTTGCCATTCATTGGGAGAAAGAGGAATAAAATTGCTCATATACACACTTGGAAAAGAGTCCCACTCTATATTACCATGAAGATTATTATCAAAAGTGAGAAACTGATACTTTCATCACAATTTATAAGGGAAGCTTACCAGGCCATTTGGCATAGGCAGAGTACAGGATGGTTTTTCTGAGTGAATTCTTCAGGCTGTATCTGAATTCAAAAGTTATCCTACAGATGGGAATGGGACTTCTTAGAACAACGACATGAGCAGTTTGACAAATCCTCTCTCCAAAAAGCAATATTACAATTGGACAGAATTGTCTAAAAGAACCATTTTAGGACTAAGGGGATAAATCAAATGCATGCAACAAATTTAGAAGTGCTTATTCATGAAAAACTAGTGAACATTGGATAAGACAGTTGGAGTCTGTGGCATTTTTGCCAAGGGTTGCTCTCATCAACCCCAGCTCTGTCAGCACAGTTTTACTAGGGCAAGGCAGGCCACGAAAACCAGTAGTTTCGCTACCAAAGAGTTCTAACTTGATTTGGATCAGAGAGCAGAAAAAAGCACACTCCTGAAAAATTGTCAGAATCAGTGGTGATTTAGGTAACAATTCCATTCACAATAGCATCCAAAAGAATAATTACGTCAGACTGAATTTAACAAAGTACTCTAAGAATTGTCCACAGAACACACAAAATATTGCTTAGAGAAATTAATAAAATCCAATAAATGGAAAGACAGTCCATGTTCCCAGAGTGGAATACTCAATATTGTTTAGATGGCAGTTCTCCACAAATTGATCTATAGATTCAGTGCAATCGCTAGCTGTCTAAATCCCAGTAGTCTTTTTTTTGGAGAAATCGATGAGGTACACCTAAAATTTATATGGAAATGCACAGGACCAGAATAATGAAAACAATTTTATAAAAGAACAACAAAGTTGGAGGATTTATATTTTCTGATTTCACAGCTTACTATAAAACTGTGATAGGGCCGGCCCTGTGGCTTAGCGGTTAAGTGCGTGTGCTCCGCTACTGGCGGCCCGGGGTTCGGATCCTGGGCGCGCACCGACGCACCGATTCTCTGGCCATGCTGAGGCTGTGTCCCACATACAGCAACTAAAAGGATGTGCAACTACGACATACAACTATCTACTGGGGCTGGGGCTTTGGGGAAAAAAAGGAGGAGGATTGGCAATAGATGTTAGCTCAGAGTCGTTCTTCCTCAGCAAAAAGAGTAGGATTGGCATGAATGTTAGCTCAGGGCTGATCTTCCTCGCAAAAAAAAAAAAAAAAAAAAAAAAAACTGTGATAAATTAGACCGTATAGTACCAGCATAAGTATATACATATAGATCAATGGAACAGAATTTCGAGTCCAGATATAAGCTATTACATTTAGGGTCAATTGATTTTTGACAAAGGTGCCAAAGCAATTCAATGGAAAATGAAAAGTCTTTGCAAAAAATGTTGCTGTGACAGTTGTTTATCCTTATGCAAAAAGAAGAATTTAGAACCTCAATTTACACCAAACACAAAAATTAACTCACAATGGATCAGAGGTCTAGATGTAAGAGCTAAAACTATGAAACTTCTAGGAGAAAATATTTGTTGTTAGGTTAGGTAAAGAGTTCTTAGATATGACCAAAAATCTAGGTTCATAAAACAAACAATTTGATAAATAGGATTTCATCAAAATTATACAGTTTAAGCATGAAAAATACCAATAAGTAAATGAAAAGATAAGCCACAGATTGGGATAAAATATATGTAAATCGTGTATCTGATAACGGATTTGTATTCAGAATGTATAAAGAAATCTTACAACTCGTAAATTTAAAAATGGACAAAAAATTTGAATAGATATTTCACCAAATAAGATATATGAGTGGCTTATATGCACATGAAAACATACTTAACATTATTAGTCATTGGGAGAATGCAAACTAAAACCATAATTAGATACCACTTTACTCACAGTAGAATCATCATAGTCAAAAAGACAGACAATAACAAGTGTTTGCAAGGATGTGGAAAACCTGGAACCCTCATGCATTGCTGGTGGGGATGTAAAATGATACTACCACTATTTAAAAAGGTTGACAATTTCTTAAAAAGTTAAACCTAAAATTACTATATCACTCTTAGGTATATACTTAAGAGAAAATGAAACCATATGTCCGCACAAAAACTAATGCATGGATGTTCGTAGCAGCATTATTCATAATAGCCAAAATCATGAAGTCATCCAAGTATCCATCAACTTGTGAATGCGTAGACAAAATGTGGTATATCTATACAATAGAATGCTATTCTGCAATAAAAAGGAGCAAACTACTGAAATATGCTACAACATAGATGACTTCAAAGTCATTATGCTAGGTGAAAAAAGCTAGACACAAAAGACTACATATTGTATGATTGCATTTATATGAAAAATGTAAAAAAGTAAAATCTGTAGAGACAAAATAGATCATTGGTTTCTTGGAGCTGACAATGGGATTGGGGTTTGAATGCAAACAGGCACAAGGGATTTTTTTTTTAAGATGATGGAAATGTTCTGAAACTGGATTATGGTCATGATTGCACAACTCTAGACATTTGCTAAAACATTAAATTGTGCACTTAAAATGCATAAGTTTATGTCAATTATATTTTAATAGAGCTAACAAAAAGTTACCATAAAGAAATTATATAATGTTTTACCTTCAGAGCAACCTTTAAACATGGACCCACTCGCTGATTCTTCTCATATTCCTGAAAGACTTGAAATAAATAAACATCAGCCTTCTGTTAGCCAGGCTATTGTAAAGGGCACTGAGAGCAATTTAAAAAAGAAAAATAACATGTCCATCCATCTGAGGGTAGTGCTGATGTCCCTGTTTGCTGGATTGATGGTATCTCCCAGTTCTCTAGTTCAAAGCTTGAATAAGAAACAAGTCTCAGGGGCTAGCCCTGGTAGCTTTGTGGTTAAGTTCAGTGTGCTCTGCTTCAGGGGCCTGGGTTCAGTTCCAGGGTGCAGACCCACACCACTCATATGTCAGTGGCCAAGCTGTGGGAGCAGCTCAAATAAAAAAAGAAGAAAATTGGCAACAGATGTTAGCTCAGGGTGAATCTTCCTCAGCAAAAAAACAGAAAAAGAAACAAGTCTCAGAGTCAATGATCCAGAGTATGTTTCAGTATTGTTATACTAGGAGAAACTAAAAAGATTTTCACAGAGACTCACTAATTGTTCTGTGCTTTTTTCCCCAATACCTGTGTTACAACCTCAGCACTCTATATAGTTCTAGAAACACATGGATTTTCCAGAATTCTGGGCAAAACCGTCTACATTGCTATACTCAATTCACAGTGCATCAGAAGATGTCAAGTTTCAAAATATATAAGCAACTATTCTTGCTGACTATATTTTATGAATTCTAATTTAAATTTTTAATACTAAACATTAGGGGCAATTTTTAGTGGAAATTTCCAATGAAAAAATGCTCCTGTGATATGCTAATGTTGCAAAATGATCAGGAACCCCCACAGGTTACACCTTAAATAATGAAACCATTACACTTCCATCAAGCCATCACCAACAGGGAGGTTCATCAAGAATAACAACAATCAGGCCATGCTAAAAAATGTTATAAGTGATTTGGTTTATTAGTTTCACTATATTGAAAAGTTCATCATTAAATTACTCTTCTTATTCTTGAGCCTGGTTGGGTGTTAAAAATAACTAAATCGAGCAAACAAATATTGAAGCTCTCTATGTACAGGGCCCCGGTATGCAAAAATGAGCTAAACATTCATCCTTTCCTAAAGGAGCTCAAAGTAATGGAGAGAAATCAAACATGTAAACAATTCTTTATGCCAAGTAATTTAATAGTGAAGTGAATGAAATTATAACTGAATAAATTAATACCAGAAAATAAGCAGATAGCAGCCAAAAACCTAAATCAGTGCTATATTCCAACTGTTTCATTGCTTCTTTCCAATGAATCTAAAATAACCTAAAAACGAATGACATGAACAACGCTGCTTCTCTTTGTCCTCTGATTCCTTCAGTGAACATTATGTGGTGGAGGTCAAGCTTCCAGCGGGAATGTTTGAGTCTCTGCCTCTCCAGATTAGAGAAGGACAATTGCTTCATGTGTATCCTGTACTTTTTAATGTTGGAATCAATGAACAGCAAACTCTTGCTGACAGGTAAGCTTCGGGTATAATACGGGTACTTCAGTTTTTCTTTTTAAATGTTCTGGATATGCTGAGCAGTTCCACGCATTCTTGCACATAGAACTTAGATTCATGAGGAACATTTTCCTTTTTATCAGTACCAAATTATTTGATATAGCAAGGAGAAATATTCATATTTAAGGATTCCTGGCTCACGTCAAATTTAAATGAGGCAAGACAATGGGAAAAATATTGATACCAATACCAAAATATTCACATGGATTAACTTTCTTCATGTTTCCAAACACTTACGTATATACCAAATTTTAGAATTTTTTATGTTCATATGTATTTTAACATTGTAAACTCAGCTAATTGTGTCAAAAATTTCTGGACCTAAAACAGTCTATTATTCCCTTTTGTTTTCATTACTAAAATAGTTATTGAGGGGTGTTAACACATTTTTTCATAATTACTTGCTCAATCAAGCAACAAATGACTGTATGGGATCCTATGAGTCACTGTCAAAAACACTTTTTTGAACAGAGGACTTACTTTTGCATCTTATGTGATTTACTTTTGTAAATCACATACTTATGTGATTTAGAGATGATGGAAAACCTGGATGTGAGTTGGGGTTCCTGGAATGCATTTTTGAAAAATTTTACAGAAAAGAGTTGCCCTCTTGCTGTAAGGCCTGGCTGGAGAAGTTTCCCCATAGGCAAAACTTTTGGAGAGTTGGATAGTCTTCAGTATTTAAAATGTTTCTTTATCTATAATTCCCTCTCCAAATATCTCCTTCCTCCATAGATAACAGTTTAAAACTGCCTAGGGTATTCTCTGCCACAACTTGGTAGTATGTTTTAGGCCTTTACTAATATCACTTACTAAACTAAAAATACTGCTACATATATAGTCCTCTTGAATTTCAAAGGTGATCAAGGTGCCTGTTTTTATCTACTATTTTCCAACTATTTCTCGTTCTCTTTCTCTTATCCAAAAGATACTTCCTGGACAATATAATTTTTCATAATTCTCTCTTGCCAGTTAAAAAATTAGATGAAAGCTTTGTATTGTATGTTTAATTTCAAACTGTGTGGAAGCTATTAATCTCTTTTCTTATAGTATGCATAAATCAGACTATAATTTTATTGACTGTGTTGTACAATAATTAAACACTTTTGCAAATCAATATCTAAGATCAGATTATATTCCAGTCATCTATATATATTTGTCTCACAGCAAGTTTGATCTTTGAGGTGAATGATATTTATGAACATAAATTATACAATTTGGGGAAAAAAGAATCAGCACTCTAAAGTAATTATGTCTTCTTTGGTACACTAGAGTACAGTGTTTTGGGTTTGAATTGATAAGTTAAGGCCTGTGAGGGTGGCCTTGAGAGAGATGTGAGACTTTCCATGTACAAATTTTTCAAGGAATAGTGAGCATTGTATTTTCAAGCCTTCTAGATTAGGTTAATTTGCATCATTCATGTCATTGTGACTATTTTACTTATTAGTCACTTTGTTTAAAAAGTGCCCCTTTCCTTCCCTTCTCTCTCATCTCTCTTGCATATTAAAAAATGCATTTTTTCGTACCTGGAAGCTATGTAAGACACATGAGACTTGAAAAGGAGATAAAATGGCAAAGTAGAGAAAACCACAAGAGAAGCAGGACACACTCTGATATCAACCAGCTACTGATTTGAGCAAATCACTTCCTCTCTGTTCTCTGGCCTCATTTTTCTGATTCTGAATTTTGAGCTTTACCAGGCAACAGATGCATGTTAGGTATGTTATGTAATTCAGGGGTAATATTTTACTACCTATTTACCCATAGCCAAAACCTATGTTATATATATGTCCATTCTTAAATAAGTAAGTACTAATTAGTCTGCTTGGGCTACGGTAACCAAATACCACAGACTGGGCGGCTTAAACAGAAATTTATTTATCACAGTTCCAGAGCCTGTGATCAAGGTTCTAGATCCAAGTCCAAGATCAAGGTTCTAGCCAATTTGGTTTCTGGCGAGAACTCTCTTCTGCTTTCTTGCTGTGTGCTCACATGAACTATTTGTGTGTGCAGAGAGAAAGAGAATGAGCTGTCTGGTGTCTCTTTTTACAAGGACACTAATCCTATTGGACCAGGGCCCCACCCTCATGACCTCGTTTAATCTTAATTACTTTTTTAGTGGCTCCATCTGCAGACACAGCCAGATTGGGGGTTAGGGATTGAACATATGATTTCTGAGGGGACAAAAATATTCAGTCCATAACACTAATATTACCCCAACAAGGATGACATTTTTAAAATACCACTTAATTATGATGTCTGAAAAAGTTAGAAGAGTATGTTTCAGAGTTTAGGGAAACTCTCCTGTAGATTTTCCTGGGTGTACATTCCTGTCCTTCAAGTTTAATTCAGATGGATATTGAACATTGACTCTGTACCAAGCACTACTCTGCCAAGCTGAGGGACACAGGGAGCATGGGACATAGCAAGAAGAATAGATGAATGGATATAATCTCTGTCCTGAAAGAACTTACCATCCAGTAAGGAAGACAGGTCAACAAATACTACATTTCAGTTTGACTCATGCGATAAACAAAGATGTGGAATGGACAGGAATAGGGGAGGAAAGAAGGTGATTCACAGATGGCAGAAGATCTCATCAGAGAGGTCTCATAGAGGAGATGAGTAGCATTCCACAAGGCTTCCATCCTTTGAAGGATGAATAGGAATTAATCAAGCCAACAAGGAAGGTAAGACATTCTTGTCAGAGGAGGAATAGCGTGTGAAAAGTCCCAAAGGCATCGAAATACTGATAGTAAGGGAGAAGAGTGTAACTACAGTCCCACAGGGATTTTGGAAACCTTTGTGTAGAAGTTAGATGCTAAACAGGAGACTGGACTTTGTCCTTACAGGGAGAGGAGATTCAGTGAAGTTTAGTGAGCTGATATGATGAAACGGGTGTTAGATTAACTTCTCCAACATTTCATTTATTGCACATGCAGTGCCTGGCACATAGTTGATGTTAAATAAATATGTGTTGAATGAATGAATGATCTGCCCATGATGTAAAGGATAGATTGAAACAGAAGGAACCTGGAGGCATCACACTTAGGTATTTGGGAGGCTTTGGGTATTTGAGATGCTTTGGGTATTTGGGAGGCTTTGGGTATTTGGGAGGCTTTGTATCCAGTCAGTTAGGATACAATTAAATACCTAATATATAATGACAGTGGTAAAGAAAAAGAAGGAAAGGCTACCAGAGATGTGAAAAGATCAATGAATAGTGGGTGGGGTGGAGAAAAGAAAGGAAATCCAAAAGGATGCCTAGATTTTGAACCTGAGTTGATGGCAGAATACTGGGAACATGTCTATTTCTAAACAAAAGGAGGACGTGGTTTCAGTTTTTGGTTACGTTGCATTTGAAGTGGGGTGGGATGATTCACACTGAAATTTCAATTGACATCTAGAAATACAGATTTGATTGGAGATATTTGGGTGGAGACATATATCAGAAGCCATTTACATAGCATCCTTTTATAGAGAAAGAAAGGGACTTTATTTAAACCTGAGAAATGCTTAAAGAAAACACAAGGGCAGTGATATATGGGTAGAAAGTTTTGTCTTGAAAAAGAGGCAGAAGAACCCCAGCAGAGAGGCTGTCGGCCTCCAGGGTGTGGACAGAAAAAAATGTCCGCAGGAGTGAACTACTCTGGGGGATTGAAGAACTACATGTGCCTTCAGCATTGATGATGTGTACAAGATTGTATGCAACCCAGCATCCAGTCCTGGTCTTCTGGACCTCTCCTCAACCTGTCACGGGTGAAGAGGAAGATTGGAGGGATAAAAAGAGAGAGTGAGGGATTTTTATATCTTCAGAGATACAGCCCTGCTGAGGTGAGGAACCTAACATTAACAGCATATCAATTATGCATAGGCGCAGGGGCAGGTGATTTAGATTTGGTGTTTCATTTCAGGTTCACATTTGATGATTGTGAGAATATTTTGCTGTGTCAAAAGAGACTGATGGGATCAGGGCCAGTGGAGACTGGAAGACGTTTGAAATCAGCATTGTGCAATGTCGCTTAAAAAAAGAGCGACTCCTTCCTTGGGAAACTGTTGCCTCTACCTAAAAAGGAAGATAAAAAGTGTTACTTTCAAGTGCTGTTTTATAGCCCATAACTATTTTCTTTTTTCCATTTTTAGATTTGGAGATGTGTCTTTGCAAGAAAGTATTAACCAGGAAAATTTTGAACTTCTAAAAGAATATTACACGATATTTATGGAAAAGATGCCTCCTGATTGTAAGTATGCGAGTTATAGAAAACAACAATAATAGTTTCTTGAGTATAAATCTTCAGGAGAGGTCAGACATATAGGTCAATGGAAGAAAGAAGCACAGGGTGGATGTGACAGCAATTTTGAGATTATATGAGCCAAAAAGACTGATTGCCAAGGTGGCGTGGCCGACACCTGCCTCGTGGCCCTGATTGCACTCTTGATTGTGTCCTGCTGCTCGTGCTAGGATGTTAATTTCAGAGCCACTTGAAAATGCCAAAAGTTAAAAATAAGCTACTTATAATTAGAAATCTCAACTGAGTCTAATAGAAAGTTTGTATAATTCTTAGCCATGTAAAATTAAAGACTTAGGTTTCTGATTTATAAGATACATCAAATATATTATGCATATGCAAGGAGAAAATCAGATAGAATACAAGTTATACAGGTAATATAAAGTGATATAAACTAAGGAACCAATTTATTGAATGTACTTATTCCAATATTTATGTGAAAATGTTAAGGCATCCAAGCCTATAGAAATGTGTTTTCCACTTTCGGGATTTTTCTTTTTTTTTTTTTTGCCATTGGTCAGTCGATTCTGCAGTTCTTTTCCCCACAAAATTAAGCACATAACATTTGAACAGTCCAAAATTAGAAAATCAAGAATGTATTTGGAGTTCATCCATAAGTAGTATAAATATGTTGAGATATTGACATATTCACATTGATAAGAAACTAGGTTTTAATAAAGTAGAAAATATTTGTAACCAAAAGCTGTAATAAAAGTCTACCTGTCATCTAATCACTGGCAATTTGTTCACTCATCTGCGTTCTGATACTTAGTTTGAAATATCTTAGGTGGCAGAGTATTTAGGTCTTTTCATAACACAATGATCTTGCCTTAAAATATTACAATGGCATATGCATGTCCATGTGTGTATGGTTAGAAAATTTCGCCTGCGGTTTTTATATCATTTTATTTCACATAAATTATTTTTTAATGGCAAAATGAAATTAAGTACAGGGAGATTCTTTGGCAGCCAGCATACTTATGAATTTTAAGTTTGTTAATTACTTGAAAAGTTAATAGTATAAATAAAACTGTTTTGCATTAGTAATTAATGAAAAAAAGAGTATGTTATAACTTGGATGTTGGTGGATAATTGTTTTTATAAGTTACTTATAATTTGGAAGTAATTCTCAGAATTTTTACAAAAAACTTGATTTGTATTTATATGGGTCCTTTCAAAGTGTGGTCCCTGGACGATCAGCATTAGTATCACCTGGGAACCTGTAAACAAGGCAAATTCTCAGGCCCCCTGCAGATCTATTGGACTTGTCCTGTAATCTGTGTTTTAATAAACCTTCCAGATGATTTCTAATCCATATTAATACTAGAGAACCAATGATATGCCATCCTTACTCAAAACATACATTATGTTAAAAAGTAGGTTGTTGGCAAAATCTATGAAGGATTTCAATACTATACATAAACAATCATGTCACCTAAAAACCAAATATGTGTAAGTAATTGTTGAAATATCATCTGAGATATGAAATACAAAATAATTCCTACATTCAAGTAATTTAAACTATAGGAATATAAGTTTAAAAAATTTGAAGAACATGAGACTTCATATAATATATTGCTAATTAAATATAACTTTTTAAAACTCGTATACATATTTCATCCTTAAAAACAGAATGGACTTTTGCATCAAACCAATTATATTTCATTAGTTAGACAGCTGTCTTAACATACTGAATTTTTTCTGATATTTTGTTTCCTATGATATTAATATATTTTTGAGACAACACTATCATAGATTTGGCACAGAGTGAAGTTGGTGTATGACAGTGGTTTTCCATAACAGAAGTCCGAACCTGATTTATGCAATTATACTGACATATATGGGGTTATTCCTCATTCAGAAATATTGTAACCCAAAGCATCATTTGGGTTCACTCCATTCAAGGAAGAAAGCATAAAGCTTTATTAAGAGTGTGAATAGAGGTTAGGCTATTTGTTAAGGAGGAAAAAACTACCATGCTGGACTGTACCCATAATCCATATAATCTATTATTTTTCTTTCACAGTGAAATCAAGTGATAATTTGTATCAATGTTTAAAGGATAAGTTAATCCTCTAAACATATTACTTTCATTTATTAATCCACTTTGGATGTGCTGTCCATTAATTTAACTAATGCTGATTTTTTATGATTTATGAATTAAATAGTCAAATTCTACATGTTCTTGAAGTAAAAAATTTCCCTTTCTTCCCAAAAGACTTTTTTAACCTTAAGAGATGTCCTCTACTTTTGTGATAATCAGGATTTAAGGAATAAATCCATTTCAGCCTATATATTCACTCCCAGTCAAATAGCTCTCATCTTTTTACTCTTCTTATATAGAAATTTTAATGACCCAGAATATTTATTCTGCCTGAAACATTCTCTAATTCTGTTACATATGTAGTAGATTCAATTAATAGTCTCAGTTCAGCAATCTATGCACATGGAATTGTTCTATCTTAATAACTACTATCAGCTTTACTGAGCACTCACCCCTTAGGAGTTAGTAATGGGGAAGGGGCGAGAATTAATATTGCCAAACAATATACCTCACTTCCTTTCAATGTGTTCAGCATTGTCTGGTGATTTTAGACTAATCTATTTTAAAATCTCAAGGTCATTTGAAATAAATATTCAATCAAATTCAAATGTTATTATCCTCCAACCGTATATCTTCCTTGTATCTGCAGAAGGGCCACTAGTGGAAGGCTTGGTAGGGAGGGACAGCCTCTCTCTCTTTCCCTCTCTTGGAGGATTCATGGAGTCTAGAACTGGGAAGTGCCTGTTACAGAGAAGGAAGCCAAGTATGGAGATCCCAAGAATGGGCAATCCCTTTCCTGTGAATCTTTGCTCAGTCTTCTTCTGAAGCAAGAGATATATATCTGAAATTGGTATCAGACAGAGCTGTGGCTAACTGTGAGGTCTGTTTGCTCTGTCTGGGTACTGGGCATTGTGGATTTCTGCCTTCATATTTTCTTTGTACAGTAATGCAGCTCTCAGACAGTTGTTCTCTCTGCCCTGACTCTAAGGCACAGTAAATCATCAGAAGCTACTTCCCCTCAGGCCCTACCTGTGATACTTACTGGCCCCTTTGATCAACGGGAAGCTACAGTGAGGCAGGTATGAGTGCTTCTCTCTCCTCTTGTTCTGATCTTCTATTGGATTTGATGATCTCAGAAACCTTTCAAGGCCCCTTTCACGCCCACTGAAAACATTAGGACATTTAAATTTTGGGTTGGCAAGATAAAATAAAGCAGTTGTGTAAATCACTAGCACAAACGTGCCATGTTTTAGAGTCACCATCACGTCTTATACATGATTCGGAGTTCCTGACTTTGGTGGAAGGAGCAGATGAAATGCTTCTTTCTCTCCCCTTTAAATGAGGAGTGACCAAGCGTCAGTTCATCATCTCCAATCTCTCTGTTCTCTCTCTGATAATAATACCCATCTCTTGCCCTTTTCCCAAAACAAAGGAGGAAGATATAGCCATATGGGTCTATTGGAATGCTACCACTTGTTGACTCCTATGTTAGCACTGGGAGGGTGGGCTGTCTAGCACTGTGAGCTAAGAAGGAAAAACAGTCAGAGTCTTTTGTGAACTGTTGTCAACTATCTCCTCAATACTTGACATCCCTCTTTTATATATAGTATTTCATCAACTACAGCGTATGAATTGCACACAAAATACTTTAAAAAAATCTTAGATTTGTAATGAGGGTAAGTAAAAAAAAAATGTTGTTGTCATATTTCATCCTGTATTTTTTTTTTCGCAATTGTTGCCAGAAGCCTCGCATTCAATTTAGCAGACATTGATGGAGATCATATTATGTGTAAAATTCTGTGCCAATCACTATGGATGATGAAAGATGAATAAGATACAGTCTGTGCCCCTAGGAGCTTACAATTTAATGACTCAATGTGATCAAAGAATAATCTACATTAACTCTAAATCTCTTTCCAGAATATGAGTTGCTGTTTTGGAATGTTGATCCTTTTTATGAGTAATTTAGTTTTGTTGTTGTTGTTCAAAAGTGTTACTTTCTACTTGGTCATTTTTGACATTCATTGTGTGGTTATGCATTGCCACAGATTTGACTTCTGCACTAGAAAAAATAAAAGATCCTATGCATTCTTTCCATTTATAGAAATAGGAAAATAGGATAAGAACCTAATATTTTATGGATAATTATTTTTAGAGGAATTGTTTAGATAGTTTTCTATGTATTCCACATAGAAAGTGAGAAAACATCACATGATAGGAGGAGACTATCCATAAGTATAAGGAAAAGAGGACTAAGGAACCTGCAAAAAATGGAGAAATTACTAGAGGTCGATGGTCATCAAGTATCACCATAGCTAAATGAGAAGAATATCAACCAGCAGAGGGTGAGCAACAATAACTAACATGTTGATGAAGAAGGAAGAATAAGGATTGAAAAGAAACTGTTGGATTTGGTGGTTATGAGTCATTGATGACATTCACCAGAGTGGTTTTAATACAAACATGCAGTGAAACCACATCACAGGCATTTAAGAAGAGAACACATGCTGCACAAATAGAGAAACAGAGGGAAAACCATCCGCTTCAACAAGTTAACAGTGATTAAAAGAGAAATGAAAAAAATAGGCTGAAAGCAATAGAATCAAGTGAGAGAGTTTTTCTTTTTTATTTCTCTGTAGTTTTCCAAGCCAGATGGAAATTTTAAAGACAGATGGAAATTGCAGGACGGTGGCTAGGCGCTAAGGGCCTACTCTTGACCCTGCCAAGAGTTCCTGTAGAAGGGTGCAATGATAAAGCCTCTGGAACTAGCCAGAAAGCCCACAAGGAGCCCCAAGAGAGAACAGAGGACGAGGCCTCCCATGTGATGCAGAGACAGAACGTTGCTTGAGAGGCAAAAAGTAGTATTTTGGCTTTCGGAAAAAGAAATCTACCATGCCTGGTTGAGTCCTCTTCAACACCTGAAGAATTCCAAAAGGTCACAGATAATTCTTTAGGATTGATGTTCTGAGTATAAATGGTTTTGAAAGAGTCTAAAGTGTAGTTTGGGGTTGGTCTTCAGACCCCTGCTGGTCCACCGTCTGTCAGGTCTCCCACAGTCTTCAGAGGAAAAGGCCTTGAAAAAAGATTTTGTTCGCATCCACTTTACTGACTTTAAAAAAATCAGATCAGTCATGATTTTCCCTGATAGCCTGTTAAATTCTTTTAACATAATAATTAAAATATAATTCTTTAACTATAATTCATAAAAGCTGTGCCTGTGTGTCAATCACTCTGATGTTTAGTTTTATTGAGCTAACATTTAGTTAACAGGGCATGATTTATTTAGATCAAAATATTTTTGTGTCCTTCGAACTTATATTTTTAGTTAACATTTTTCATTTTTAGTATTTTGATTCATCTTATCTCTCATTTAAAAAATAAATCAATGGAGCAAAGCTGGTCAGTTAAGGATAAAATTTGAAAGAAAATTATAATAAATATTAAAACCCAAAATAATACAAATTATATAAAAAGTAACAGGACTCCATTGAGACGAGAAAACCTTCAAATGAGAGGATTTCCCAAAAGTAGATGTAAAAGAAAAGCTTAACTATGAATACAATGTTGGATATCTAAAATTGGATTTTGTTAGATCAGAGAAGGGATCAACTCACCCTTAATATCTAATAATTCTTTTAAGAAGTATAGTGCCATACAGCCATTGAAAATTTAGCAAGGTTTTCAAATATAGGAAAGAACTCTCTAATAAATCAAGATAATTTTCCTAGAACAAGTGTATGATAATACTTTCCTGAATGAAATTGTTGGATTTTTTTTTTTTACAGAAGGAATGAATAGCACAGAGCTACCAAGGTATCATTCAGAATTGTACTCCATGTAAAATAATCTTACAAACTGATACGCTTCAGACTATTGCTGAGAAACAGAAAACTAGGTACAACATTTATAATGTATATTGTGCTCTGAAAGAGATCAGTAGTAGGTCTTTGCAAACTTCTTCCGACAGTCACACTGTTGGACTTTCCCTACTGTTCAATGCCGCAGAGTGTGGGAAAACAGTTGCTGTCACATGCTAACAGGCATCTCGTGTTACAAATGGATAAAATCACTGAGGAGCAGCATGTGAATTAGTTCTTGGAATACTGAGCATATATCAGAGAGAAGAGTTGCACCACATCTGCTCTGTTTATCAATGAAAATTCAGACTACTTAAATGGATATTTCCTTCAGTTAGTGATTTTTTTATGAGCTCTGTTGCAGACCAGAAAATATGTGATGGAATCAATACTGACAGCATCAGCTATCTGGGGCTCATTGATGGGCAAAGGTCCATAAACAAAAAGGGGTGTATCTGAATATTAACCTAAAATTGGAGCCCACGTATGTTGACAGTGGCATTGTGGTTCACTGCTGCCACAAGTTTAAAGGTGCTGCTTTCACCTTCTCAGAATAAGCTATGTGTCTTGTCCCTGCTTTTCTGAGCTGTCTATCCTTAGACTATCACCTATCCTGAGCCTGGCTCCCCAGACCTTAGCAGGCCCTGGAAATGACCTGAATTTATAAAATGAGGAAAGAAAGTAAGGCAAATATATCAAAGGATATTAACAAACACATGCACTGACATATGTACATGCACGTGCGCGCACACACACACACTCACACTCATTCACACACCCCACAAAAGGTCTTCAAACAATCTGAGTGTTTCTGATTAGCAAAAGGACTTTCTGATACGGGTTAAGTATTTCCCAAGTTTCAAAGTAAATTTGTAAATTATTAACTTTTTCTCCACATATGGTAATACTAGATTTCCCCTAAATGATTCACATTTATGTAGAGACCTTTTCTGAACATTAGGACAGCCTCTCAACATTTACAGAGCAGAGATATCAGAGGCTACTATTTTATTCTGTCCACTAAGGTTCAGATCTTGGTGACAAAAAGTATTGTTAGACTCTTCCCCCTCATCACCTTTCTCTCTTTTCTCACTATCTCTTTTCTCTCTGCTTCCTTTCTCATGTCTATAAACTTTAGGGATGAGGTCAGGCTGTGCAAGAAGAGATTAACCTGTCAACAGGATCAGATAGCGAAGGGTATCTGAATTAAACAGGATATGCCAGCCTAGGCTGTACTGTGGTAACATAAAAAATAATGCCAACTTCTTAGTAACTGTATTAGTCAGGGCCCAGTCAGGAAAACAAGCATTCTAGGAATTGACTGCAGAGTATTGGTGGTAGACATGAAGAAGATGGGAAAAATTAACCAGGGATTGGTGTAGCCACCCTGAGTGTAGCAATATCAGGAAGCTGCTACTAACCTAGGTGCTGAAGGGACCTAGGTGTAGTGTCACCAGAGCACAAATGCTGGGGACACCTGGCGGTATTTAGAGTTTTGATGGGAGGTGTCCAGCAGAAGCTGAGACCATGGACAGAGAAGTTGCCCCAGTGGGATCTGGAGCCATGGAGAAGCCACTACCACTTCAAGAGACTCATAAGAAGCAGAGAGATTGGAGGAGAAATATACTGCCTTCTGGCTTCCTCCTTCCCTTTAATCTCGTCTTTTTTTTTTTTCTTTTGTGAGGAACATCTGCCCTGAGCTAACACCCGTGCTAATCCTCCTCTTTTTGCTGAGGAAGACCAGCTCTGAGCTAACATCTATTGCCAATCGTCCTCCTTTTTTTCCTCCCCAATGCCCCAGTAGATAGTTGTATGTCATAGTTGCACATCCTTCTAGTTGCTGTATGTGGGACGCGGCCTCAGCATGGCTGGAGAAGCGGTGCGTCGGTGCGCGCCTGGGATCTGAACCCGGGGCCGCCAGTAGCGGAGCGCGCGCACTTAACCGCTAAGCCACAGGGCCGGCCCCTAACCTTGTCTTGATTGCCCAAACATAAAAGTCAGAGGGCAGCAAGTAGCCTGGGAAATGAGGTTTCCTGTGATAGAGAGCAGAATGGGAAAAGGTACAGATAGATATGAGAGCAAATCAGCAGTTGACCAGCACAATCTACCCTTTTGCCTCTCAGCACCTCTCCTTCCCTTTTACCCACAAGACTAATTTCAAACAAATCCACATCTGGATGTGGGGTCAGCAATTTGTGTTTTAACAAGTCCTCCGGGTGATTCCACTGCACAGTAAGATTTGAGAACCACTAGCTTAGACTTGTAAGATGTTATAGATTTAGCTATCAAATTGTAAATTTGTGTTTGCCTTGCACTTATAGTTTAGACATGCATGCAAAAGAAAGTGAAATTTCCCAGAATATTAAAACTGTTGTATCTTTTATTTGTTTGTTGTTTAAAAAACATTTATTGACTTCAGTGAAATGTGTATATAAAGCAACTCAGCTCTAATCATGATTCTCTTCAATGTGAGAGTCCCTCGATTTATTGTCAAGCTAAGTTAATGTGTCTAAGTTTCCTAATCACAAAGAATAATCTGAATATTACTGATTTTGTGGGGTATTTTTAACAAACTTGAAGATATACGATATAAGAAGACACAAGCATTTTCTTAAATTAACACATGAATATCCTTCCAAGAGGAACTATAAATTACTATTATGTAATTAATTTACTACTAATAATTTCTGTTTTATAGACATCTCAACTTGGTATTATGTAGACATCCAAATATACAAATGAAAAATCCAGTTAGTCATCCAAATATTTTGCTTATTTTATTTCAAACATATGTGTATTTGGAAACATTCAGATGGCTGAGGAATTTTGCACATATTTTCCATATGTTTGGCATTGCATAGATGTACAAAAGATGAGTAAGAGGGATTGACAGTAGAGGGTAAATCATGCAGGACTACCTTAAGGTTGCAAATGTTCCAAAAACAGCAGATAAAAGGGAGATTTGAAGATCACTAGCTGCTCTAATTTTTCTCCACCTGTTTTTCTGCTAAAACCACTCCAGTCAGCCTTTAGTCCACATAACTTCACTGGAACTGGTTCTTTTTTTGTTGTTTTCATGAAAATGGTAAAAGAGAGGAGCAGCAATGATCTTGGCACCCACCACCTGTGAACACCTTACACATCACGGCCGGCTGTTTTGCTGGGAGCCATGATGGTGAAGCATGCAGTTTCTATTGCACTACAGTGGATGCTCTGGTGCACGGCCCACATCTCCACCCTTGAGGATTGAAACCCTCATTCCCGCAGCCACTGAGAGGCTGACAGATGAACACTCTTAACTGAGTCCCTCTCCAAGAACTGCCCTTGGCTGAGGAGGGCAGCTTAACTCAAAGTCACATCCCCTCCACTTCGCCAGTCAGCCTGAGTCTAATGACTGGTCCAAGAGGAAATATAAAGGCTGACTCCTTGCCTCAATTTGACACTACCCTGAGGGATCATGTGAGGCCTTTGTGTGGCTACATTGCAGCCCAACTACTCCCTCTGCCCAGTCCTAATTCCTTCACTGGAACTGTTTTGGTCAGGACTTCTGTGTTGTTAAAGCCAATGCTCAGTTCTCTGTCCTCATCTTAACTGATCTAGTGATAGGTTTGACATGGTTATTTTTTCCCTCTTTCACCACTTGCCTTCCAGGCCACCACACTTCTGTGATTGCTCTCACTCTCTCTCTGGCAGCTGCTTTTCAGTCTCCATTACTGATTCGTCATTATCTTTCTGATCTCTAATGTTGGAGTGTCCCAGGATTCAGTCCATGGTGTCTACTCTGCTCCCTTGTTGAACACGGTCTCATTGCTTTAAATACCATCTATTAATTATTGACCTTCATGCCTACATCACCACCCCATCTCTCTTCTCTGAACTCATATATCTTTTGCAACACCTCAAAGTTTGTTCTTGATATGCCCTTAAAAACTTGCTCTTCCTACAATCTCCCCCATTTCAATTTTTATCAATTCTAACTTTTTTGTTGCTTTGGCAGAAAAAAAAAAATGGAGTCACCCTTGACTCTTCTCTTTTTCTCATACCCTACTTCCAGTCCATCAGAAAATCTCATTGGTTCTATTTTCAAAATATATACCCCCATTCTCATCACCTACTCTTTGCAAGCCCTTGTTATTCTTCCTTCCAGATATGGCAGTAGACTCCTCCCAGTCTCTTTGTTTCCCCTCTCAACCTCATTCAGTATAATCTTATCAGCAGCCTAAGTTATCATTTAAAACTGAAAATCTAATCATGTCTCTCCTCAAACTCTTCCAATAGCCCCCTATTTTTTTGCAGAGTAAAAACCTAAGTTCTTACAATGGTGTCTAAGGCTCCACATAATCTAGCAAAAAATTTGCTCTTTGACTCCTCTCCTACCTCTCTCTCCCTCTCTTGCTTCACTCTGCTCCACACTGGCCTCTTGCTGTTTCTTAGGGCTTTTTCATTGGCTATTTCCTCTGCCTTAAATGCTTTCCTGCTGTACGGATCCTTCGCTCTCCTCCTTTAAGTCTTTCCCCGAATGTCACTTTCTCACTAAGGCCTTTGTTGACCATCCTCTTTAAAATTGCAATCTCCCATGCCCTATTTTTCTCCATAACATCTATCTATCATCATCTAGTATGATATGCCATTTACCTTGTTTGGCTGTGTCTCCTCACCAGACTGTCAGCTCCATGAGGACAAGTCTCCTTGTCTGTTTGTTGACATTGTGCCCCAAATACTAAAAATATTGTCTCTCACATAGCTTATCCTACATAAATATTTGTTGAATGAATAAATGAATGCGATAGATTGGGTCATTTAGTTGGATGTTTTAAAGAATCAGAGAGAAATAGAAAGCTATTGAATCTTGGAAATAATCTAATCTAGACTATTCCAAGGAACACTTTCTGCTAGTGAATGTTGGGCAATAAAAGGATTCTACAGTCAAATTATTTTGGAATTCACATTATCATGTTGAAAGTTCTGAGGTCTATGGCATGGTCAGCAAACATTTTATGTAAGGGACCAAGAGTAAATAACTCAGGCTTTGAAAGCGGTAGGATCTCTGTCACAACTACTTGACTCTGCCATTGTAGGGGAAAATAAGCCATAGACAATATGTAAATTAATGAACATCACTGAGTTCTAATGAAACCGTATTTACAAAAACACAGAATCGGCTGGGTTTAGCCTGCAAGCCATTGTTTGCCAACCCTAATCTATAGTGTCTAAACCTATTTAATTTTGTTTAAAATTGAATTTTTATTGCATTATGGGGCCACACAAAAAAATATAAAATACTCATTTAGCATCTTGCTAAATAAGTACTCCTCAGGACACAGTTGAAGAAATACCAATCTAGTCCAACCCTATCATTTGCTATGAGGGGCTCAGGATCCAGGATAGATTTTGTTAAGTTCACACACCCAGCTAGTGGGAGAACAAGGACGAAATTTCGTATTTTCTGACTCCCAGTTAAGTGTTCTTCTCATTTATACAGCGGATCTTCCATTTCTGTTGAAGAGCTTCTGATCTTCCAAATTTAGAGTTGGAGATTTAAAAACACTTGAATATTTCCATCAGTATAACTTCATTTTCTGTTTATAATTTCTACATACTTTTAATTACAAATTTATTTTCAAGTCATTGTGGAAGAAACTCTGATGCACTTACCTCTCGAAGTTCTTAATGCTCTCTAATGTTGACAAAGATTAAGAGACTTTTTCTTTTTATCTGATACGTCTCTTGAAGCACGCCTGTATCTTTTTGAAGGGAAAAGTGATACAAAACAATATTTAATTTTAATTTTTTGTGTGCAGGTAAAACCACAGACATAGACTTTTCGTGTCCGTTAACTTATGGACTGGATCAAGGCAACAAATACAAACAACACCGCGAGTAATACAGATAGACACACACACTCGCACACACACATACAAATGGCCACCTCTGTTCAACTGAGCATTGATCTCTGCGTCTTCTGTGTTACTTCATGGTCCTCACAAATTAGATGCATCAGTTTTGTTGGTTAGCCCAATTCTGCTCTAATTTGTGTAGGTAAAGACTCAGATTTCTAGCCTTTTAGTCATCCTTACATTTTTCTACATTCTTTCCTTATCATTTGGGCTCTCCTCTCTTTAGACTAAGTCTTGCATTCCAGACTCCACCACTCATCAAAGATTGGCTGGACTCCCAGGAAACCAGTCTAGTAAAATGACATGAAATCAAAAGGTGTGAATTCAATTGAAAGCTCACTTAGGTGAGTCACTTGATGTTTTGAATGCCTCCATTTCATTATCACCTAAATAAGAATAATTAATACGAATATACCTGTACTCCAAAGTACCTTCTACCATTATCTCGCCAGAGAAAGGAAGTTAATGTTTCCAGTGTCAATTTCTGTGATGAGAAGATGTCAAACGGCACTTATGAATGTTAGAGAGATGGATAAGATAATGATTGTATGCACTTTGAGTTTCTCAAGAGAGTTATATTTCTCCTGTGTAGAAACAAATCAACTTATTGATCCAGTTAGATTTGATTATAAAGATCTTCCTATAGTCTAAACCAACCTGCCTCTCTTCTCCATTCAGTAGCCTTTTTTCTTCTCTTTCTTGTCTGTAATCCTTAAAATAGCTATCTATATTAACCTTAATGGACTTTTTCATATAATCACTGCTTCTCCGATAATCTTTCAAAAAAGCTTATTTTCCTTTTTGGTATACCCTGATGGAAATGAGCTCCTGAAGTCATCACTGTTAGGATAAGTTCATTGGCCCCACAGTGAGGAGTAAGGTGGCTATTAAAAAAATCTTAAGATTCATTGTCCCTTTTGCAAATAAATATCTGAATTTGACTTGAATTAATACCAGTCTCTTATGACTCCAGTTTCAGCATAGGATCACATCCAATAAAGAGCCCAATAGTTAAAGGTAACTAAAAATTATTTCCAACTTTTAATTAAACATCAAAGAAGAGACAACTAGTAACTTATTTTACTTTTTAAATCCTTTTTTTCCACTCTCTAATTCATTCAACTATTGAGCATGTCACTCTTCCAAACATTCACTCTTTACTTACTATTCTAGTTCTCCCAAAAGCACAAGTGCAAGGCCTTTTGTTTCATTCCACCTTTCTTTCCACCTTTATTTCTTCCTGCTTCAAATTCTGCATAACGAAACTCCAGAAAAAGCAGAACTCTTCTTTGAAGTCAGGTAAGGGGGAGAAATTAAAGATTCAAAGATAAAATTATCTTTGTCAGGCTGGATTAGAAAAGAGAAGTCTCACAACACATGTAGATTAATAGATTTTGTTGCTATCAATAAGCTGTAAATATATAAGAATCCCAGATTATCAGACTAGAAGTCACTTCAAGCCAAAAAAGGACCTACATGAATGGAATACAATGTAGGTCTTCTGTTCTTATTACCTTTTTCATTTTCATTTTGGAGCCTCCCAAAGCAGCTTTATTTCCATAATCTCCTTCCTCTATCTTACCTCATTTGTACCTTTCTTAACACCTCAGGAGTTACTTATTTTATTCTGTATAGCATGAAATATTTAAGACTGCGTTCTTACTTGCCTCCAGAATCCTAGGAGGATGATCCAGAGACCTTGACTCTTGGAAAAAAGCCCAGTCTTCTCAACTATTTCCCTTTTCTTTGCCTGTCATTCTGGCAGTTTAGGAATCAGTTCCTTCCACATTATCAGAAAGAGGAGGAATATGGAAGAGGTGAGCCCTTCTTTTTTGGAGAAGGCCTTCTTATGCATCTGCCTCTCTGGGCTGCTATTTGACCTCGGTATATTTCCCTGGCAGCCTGGCTTTTGCATGGGCGAGGAGGTGAGGCACTGGAATTACCTCGAAAGCTGCTTCCCTCTCTGTCCTAAGCTTTGAGAGTCCATTCTTGCTTTGGTTTTCAGACTTTTGCGTGTAGTGTGTGCTCTCAACAGGCCTTTTCTTGCTATTGCTCTTGTCAGGGTAATGCAGGGACTTGGAAGTTGACCTGGGAGAAAAAAACGTGGTCATCCAACCCCTTTCAGTGCTAAGGACCTAGGCCATTTGAATGCAGGCAAAATTAGTCCACATAGTGCAACCAGGCTCACAAGGAGACTGAACTGGGGGGCTTCTGTAAAGCTCCTGTTCATACTCAAATTTTCTATTGTCTAGGCATAAAACTATCTCAGGTTATCTTGAGGAGACCAGAATTTAGGTTTTTGAGAGTCATCTACCTACAAACCCTCTCCCAACCCTTTGACATGACTTGTTTGGAGATCAAATCACAATTGATTTCTTGAAAACAAATGAATATAGGAAAAAAGATTAATATATTATAGTTCTCTCTTCTCCCTGCACACCAAGACCCATGTCATGGCCTTCAGTATACAATACTGAGGGAGGAAATTCTAAAAGAATTTTTAACACATTGCTTTTAATATATTTTAACAATTACTTTCTAAGTTTGTCTTTTCCTTTGCTTTGGGTGATGCAATCTTAAAATTCATTTAAGAGGAAACAGTGAGAGTGTATAGGTCAAAAATATTATTCAGCTCTGATCAGGTTGGGAGTTTGATATTTGATTTCTTATGTTGCCTTTTTCATAAATTGGAAAGCGGAAATACAATTTAAATGAAGCTGGTTTCAGTGGGGCTTTCTCTTTTACATTTTTCAAGATTTTACAGCATCTAAAAGAACATAATTTCCACTTTTAAGACAACTCAATGGCTTTCACCTAATTGCATTTGTTTGCTTGCTAGTACACTTAACCATAATTGTTTCTGAAATAATTATAGAAAAGACTTGATATTACGGAATATGGTACTAACTGGAGTGGACTGTGAAAGCATTGTTCTTCATATGTTCATTTTTTCATACTTAAAAGTACGAGCCCTTCTAAGTTGTTTTAATTGTAGTTGTTCTGGTTATTCATTGCTAGGTAACAAATTATCCCAAGTTAACTGATATAAAATCAGAATCATTTTATTTATGCTCACAGATTCTGTGGGTTAGGTTTTCAGACAGGGCAAGTGGGGATGGTTTGTGTCCACTCCGTGATATCTGGGACTTCAACTTGAAAGAAAAGTGGCTGGGGGTCACTTAAATGACCGGGAACTGGAGTCATTTGCAGGCTTCTGTGCTCACATTCTGGCACCTGGGCTAGGATAGCTCAAAGTCTGGGATTAGCTGAAACTGTTGACTCGAATACCTACAGGACCCACCATGTAGCTTGGGCTTCTCCCAGCGTAGTGCCTGGGTTCTATAGACAGCATCCCCAAAAGAGGGAATACAGACCAAAGTTCCAAGAGAATCAGGGAAGAGTTGCGTATTCATTTATGACCTGGCCTCCGTAGTCATGTAGCATCACTTCTGCCATGCTCTATTAGTCAAGATAGTCACAAGCCCACCCAGATTCCAGGTGAAGGTACAAAGACTCCACCTCTCAATAGAAGGAGTATCAAAGAATGTGGGGCCATGTTTTAAAACCGTCAGTGTAGAAGTGATTGATGTGCTGCTTTCCAGAAATATTCTTACTTATTTGTTGTTTCTTCACCTCTAAAGCAATAGCACACATTTGCAATATGGCTGGTCAATGTTAAAAATGCCTATAGAACCGTGTATTTACCTTAGAATGCTTTTGGTTGCAAATG
Source organism: Ceratotherium simum simum (assembly GCF_057802395.1). Classification (NCBI taxonomy): domain Eukaryota; kingdom Metazoa; phylum Chordata; class Mammalia; order Perissodactyla; family Rhinocerotidae; genus Ceratotherium; species Ceratotherium simum. Next base: position 42,201,256 of record NC_141911.1, read on the forward strand.
ACTGAAACTGACTTGAGCAACAGAGAAAATTTGTTGATTAACAAAACTGAGAATTCCAGAGGTAAAGCAGGCAACCCTTCAAGAGAGGATTGGTTCAGTGGCTTAGCAGTATTAAAAAGACAGTTTCCCGCCCTATTTCATCACTCTGCCACTCTTAATGTTGACTTTATCCTACATCTAGTCCCTTCATGACTAAGAGCAGTTATTCTCATGCTCAACTGCATGCTGAGCTGAAGAGATAAAGAGAGCTTTTCTTCCTTCTTCCACTTTATAGAGTCCTGAGCTTCACTCAGCTGGAACAGCATAGGTCACTTGCATACCCTTGAAACAATTGCTGAGGTCAGAGTCAAGTTCTGATTGGCTTACGTTTAGATGCCCATCCCTGAACTAGTCCTGATTTCAAGGGGGATGGGATTACACCAGTTGACTTCAGAGTGAGGATGTGATTGATCCCATGTAAATTTTGTGCCTGCTATGCAGTGTGAAATGGGTAAAATAGATACTGGAAAGGTAGCCTTAATTTCCATTTTATCTTGGAATACTCTCTGGCCGCATAAAATCATTTGACCGTGAGGTGATGAAATTATTGCCTTGGCCTCATTAGCATCACAGTTCAATCAACTGAGTGTTCACAGTCTCGTTCCTGTTCACTTGTCAGCACCCTGCCTTTGATTTAGGTCAATATCATATTCAGAACTCTTGTTGTTAAAGAAACCCCATTTGACAAAACAAGGAGAAAATGGGTACTAAAAAGTGATTCTGAACTTGGTTATTCTGTTCCATTGGGGAGTGGTGGGAGAATAGTGACTGAGTTTGTGAAAATGTTTATGATTGTGATAGTTGTGTGTGCCTGCATGTGTGTGAGAGAACGTTTCCTATTTTGGTTAAATTCTGACTTTTGCCTGAAAAAGTAGGCTTCTTGTCTGAGGCTATGAACTCTTAAGAGCTACTAATGTCTTCCTCTATTTTGCAGAGTTGACACAGAATTTAATAATGTAGCCTCTTCTGCCAAGACTTTTATTAATTGTTTTCCACTACAAGTCGATGAAGCATGACAGGGTTACTGTCCTCCTGTTGCCGTTGAGAAAATAGGGACAGAGGGTTAAGCAACTCTCCTAAGACCACACATCAAAGCAGGGGCAGAGTTGGCATGAGAAATCATTTTCCTGGAATCTTGGCTCAGTGCTTTCTTTAAAAAGAATCATGAAAGTTTCAAACAAACAAAAAAGAACAGATCATAAAATAACAAACACTCAGGAACCCATCACTCAGCCTCAGAAGTTTTGTAAGAGAGAAATATTTCCAGGTAGAGTGGAAGCCCCCCTTGTACCTCTTCTGGTTCCCATCCCTGACCTTCTCTCCTCTGAGGAAATCAATACCCTGAATTTGGTGTTTCACACTCTCATACATATTTTTACTCCAAATGTATATATCCCTAAAAAATATGGTACAGTTTTGCACATTTAACTTTATATTATTGCTGTTATCTTGTATGAATCCTCTTATAATTTGCTTTTTTTTTGCTCAACATAGTTTTTAGTATATATCCATGTTGATACATATAGCATTTTTTATTCATCTTACCAATTATATAATATTACATTGCATGAATATATAACAGTTTATCTGTTCTCTTTGTGAAATTTAGATTTTTTTTTTGCTGTTCTCTAATATTATAAACAATAACACGATGAACATTCTCATACCTTTCACTACCTTTCACTTTCTGATTACTTTCTTGAACACCATTTAAAAAAAAAAAAGAGTACTCTTATGGAAATAGGCATAGAGATTCAATTGCCCTATCTAACTTTGGTGTTAGAGTAATGCAAGAGTATGAACTTACAGGCTATATTTACATTTCAGGAGACTCATTCTGAATCTACAACCAATCCATGTTCCATGTATACCATGATTTTCAGTTGTATCAAGATCTATCATTATACCTTAAAATCTCACCTATTAATCCACAAACTAGTCCTTACTAATGATACTTCTTTCTGGAACCAGATCTGAATTTCTGTGACCTGCAAGATTTTTGTCCAGTTGAAAAAAAATTGGCAGCAACCACAGTGTTGGATTGATAGGAATGTGCTCTGAATAAAGCAAATTTTGTCATTACAGCTATAGAAATACAGTAGTGGCCTGAAATATTTAAGCACATCAAAATGATTTCCTGCTAAAAAAGCATGCCATGGGGAGAGGGGGTGAAATTACTATGGGATATCAAGTCTGTCTATCCTAAGCACTATCTTTATGGGATAGGAATGAGGCAAAGGATGGTCATTTGCTTGATTTATATTTAGGAGCCTTATAGTCTGTTTAAAATGGCTGATAGAAAAAAACCTCAATGTTGGGGCCGGCCTGGTGGCAAAGTGGTTAAGTTCATGCACTCCACTTCCGTGGCCTGGGGTTCGCCAGTTCAGATCCCGGGCGCAGACATACACACCACTCATCAAGCCATGCTGTGGTGGCGTCCCATACATAAAGTAGAGAAAGATTGGCATAAATGTTAGCTCAGGGCCACTCTTCCTAAGGCAAAAAGAAGAGGATTGGCAACAGATGTTACCTCAGGGCCAATCTTCCTCACCAAAAATCAATCAATCAATCAATCAATCAATCAATCTCGATGTGAACAATGAAACTAAGTTATTTTGAAAAATCATTATGCTTTATTCTGGAGTCTCAGAATTCTGAAGAAGATGGTCCATTGTGTTAATACTGGAACTGCTTTTCAGTACCACTAGCAAATTGTGAAGACACTAGCACAGATTTGGGAGAAATTACTGGCACAGGAGTTGGTAGACTGTTTTTGACTTGACTCTTCCTCTGACTATGAACCTTGTGAAAAAGTCACCCAAGCATCTTGGACATGAGGTTGCCCTAGATCAGTGCTTTGCAAATTTTTTCTGTTGACCCCATGGGTTGTTAAATCAATTTGGTGGTTTGAGACCAACATTAAAAAAAAATAATGTGCAATAGAGCAGAATATATTCACGGTACAGTGTATTCACTCAGGGTAAATATTATTTCATAAAATTTTTGTTACAGATGGATGTGTGCATGTGTATGACTGCTGTGGAACATTATGTAAAGTAAAATACTTATTCTGTATTGCTTTCAGAAATGTTGAAAGCCATTTATACCAGGCAACTTCAGAAAGTATCTCAAGGACCTCTCAGATATGGTTATGATCTTATTTAAAATGCACCAGTCACTCCCTTTTTTTAGGATGAAGCCAAGATTTCCCAGTGTAGCAAAACAGGCCCTTCATAATTCTTTTGGTTGCAAATGCACTGCAAGAACATAGTGAACTACAAGCTTTATGTTTCTACAGTACTGCCTCATGCCTTTGGTGACATTTTTTCCTTGGCCTCAAATGCTCTCAGTAGCCACAAAGCATTGTCTTTGCTAGAAACACTTCCACTCAACTATTCTTCATAGAATTGACCACTCCTTTTCTTTGGCCTCTCTTATTATCTTTACTGACTTATGTCATAGCCTTCAGTACACTTTCTTGCAGTTAATAATGGTTTAAAAATCTATCCCAGATACCCTAGTAGAATGTGAAGTTTTTGAGATCATGTCTTTATATCATAAGAATTTTGGTTCTTTCCTTTTCTTATGCATATACTCTCTTCTCCCTTGCTCTTAAAATAACTTAATTATTTAAAAACAATACGTGTTCATTTTAAATGACTCAAATAACATAAAAAGGCAGTTGAAAAATCACCCTAAATCCTACAACCTAAAGATGACTACTATTAATATATAAACTAATGTCTCGCTCTACCTACATACACATATAAAGAAAGGTACACATGCACATGCATGCACACGCACACAGTGTTAAACGAAGACAGTCATGCACCACACAACGATGTTTTGGTCAATGACAGACTGCATATATGACTGTGGTCCCGTGAGATTAGTACCGTATAATCTAGGTGTGTAGTAGGCTATACCATCTAGGTGTGTGTAAGTACACTCCAGGATGTTCACACAATGACGAAATCGCCTAACATTTCTCAGAACGTGTCCCCGTCGTTAAGCAACACATAAATGTAAATTCATTCGTTAATCTACTGTCCTTTCCACAATGTCAAGGACACTTTCTGTGTCAATGATATATCTGTACATAATTTTAAATGGCTGCTTATAATTCTAATTTATGGAATACTTTGGGTTTTGTTTTGGTTGCCGTTTATCAACATCAATATTAGCGATGGTGGACCTGACTTCTTATTCCTCGTATGCTATGAGTATCAATTAAAAAGCACCATTATTGTCCTTACTTTCTTTGGTTAGCTGTGGAGTCTTGAGCTGCTTTTATAACTCTCTTCAAGACATTCTACATTGTGCTTCCTTCCCTTTCTTCTTGGGCTGTGTCCTGTGAAAATCTCTGTATACCACAGAGTCTCCTACCTAGCAATGTGATATCTTTAGTCAAACTTTCTCTTTCTTATGAAAATCATCTATAGTTACATAGTAAGGGTTTCACTTTTGACAGCTTTTCTGTTTAGGAACTAATAGAGTGGAATCATGCATATATTTTATATGAATATTTTGATTTTCACTTCCCTAACACAGAGTATATATCTGGATTGTACCTGACCTTCCTCTATTCTGTGGTCATGAAATTCAAGATGGTGTATAATTATTTTCTTTGGATATTTCCATTTTACCAACCACTTCCATTCTTTGGTAGATATGTATTGTTAGTATAGTCTGTTAGGATACTTCCTCTACTCTATGGAGCTAAAGTCAAGAACTACTCAGGTATATTATTTTAATAAAATGAAATATCTGGTACAATTTTGGAAAGTGCAAAGCCTTATGATAAAAGCTTATTTGTGTTATGTTTGTGATCTGATTCAGGAATATGTCATCTATTTCTTTGATGTAACTGGATAGCCTAGAATCAGAATAGGGACGCAGAATAGGGAATGGGGAAACTGAGGCATATTTCTAAGTCCATATTGTTCCTATGTATTTTCTCCTGTTTTGAGTCTCATTTAAAACTCTCAGGAATTCTTCATCCCTTAATTTGTGGACTCAATAGTAGAGTGTATTTTCATACTGTACAGTATTAACCCAACACCTCTCTTAGAAAGCCTTTTTGTTTCCATCTCTATATTCTGATCTTGAATCCTATCTCACCCAACTCAGAGATGCTTGTGATATGCCTTTTATTACTCATGCTCTAATTATTAGTATGTAGAGATCTGAGCAGTCAGTCATTTCCTGCTCCCTAGCCAATTATCTCATATAATTAACTGTCGCCTCTCGTGTTGTTTCTCTTTTCATGCCATACTTGTGCTTCTTCCTAGCACTTGTTCTCGACCAGGATAGATTTTGTGCTTATGGAACATTTGGCAATGTCTGGAGACTTTTTTGATTGTCACAGAAAGGGATACTACTGGCTTCTAAATGGTAGAAGTCAGAGATGCTGCTTAACATACTACAGTGCAGAATATAGGCCGACTCTCCACAACAAAATCTTATCCAGTCCAAGATGTCAATAGTGCCAAGGTTGAGGAATCTTGCTATATAGAAACTGACTTCAAGTGTTTTATTGGAACTTTCAGATTTCTCCCTCCACTGAGGTATTCAGTTTAATATATTCTCTTGATTCAGATTAGCTACTCAGTAGTAAAAACTGAAAGGTTATATCTCATATCTCATTTATGTCATGCTTGAGTTGAAGAGAGGCAGCAGCCATCATCATCAGAAATGTTTCCCTTGTTAGTAGAGCAGTATTATATATGACTAGTTGACATTACCACAGTTACACAGAATAGGGAATGGGGAAACTGAGGCATATTTCTAAGTAAAGAATAAAACCGGAGGGATTAATAACTATGATTATCCTCAGATACTCTCTGCTCCAAATGATATTTATTGTTATAGAAATTGCATTTGCAAATATATTGAGGAAAAAACCATGGGCAGCGTAATACTAACACCATTTCCCTTTTTTCTCCTTTCTTTTTTTTTTCAGACATTTCACATTTTCAAGAACAAAATGATTTAAAAGGATTACTAGAAAATCTCCATCAAAATATCCAAGCCAAAAAAAGAAAGAATGTAGAAATCATGTGGCTGGCTGCAACAGTAAGCATTCTCCTGTCAAATCTTATACGTTGTCACCATGATGACTAGCAAAGCTTTATTTGGTAGCTATTATGTAGGGTCCAAGCTCTGCACTTTGGGTTAACAGATGTCATCCTCCGTTATCCAGGGGATTAGGCATTTTCAATGTTGTTGATAGTTCTATCAATAGACTAGAACACAAATTGGAAGAAGATGCACTCAGTGAGAAAGAATCTTACTCGTTGGCTTTTCTTATAAATCCTGGATGTGTTTGACGCTTTGAGGATAATACAAAATGTCTATGATTTTCTTGATACTGCATGTTTCAGTGTCAACCACCCATATCAATCAGGATTTTGAAGTGCTACACTAGGGATGGATAGTTTCATCAGAATATGGTTATCAGATTTCTGACTCACAATCTCAGTAAGGATCCTGGACATATTGTTCAATTAATGACCTTGTAAATGTGTTTGTTAATTTAGATATTGGCATAGAATTTATTACCGAAGAATTGCTCTTGGGTAATGAGCTATATTTTGTGTGGTTCTTTCTCATTTAATGGCACCCTCAGGGTAGAAGATCTGCCTGCTTTCCTGCCCCAGGTTTCTACAAGACAGAGGGAGAGAATCATGCCTGTGTTTTTTAAGTTCTTGTCTGGCAACCATTCAGGCATAGCTCACGTGAACTTATGAATTTTGTTAAACATCCAGACACTAAGGAAAGGATCTTTTCATCAGGAAAGGCACACGTTGGAGATCTCTATGATGAATGCCACATTTGTAGTTACTTCTCAGCATTGCTCATGTAATTTGGAGTTCAGGTTAACCGATCTTCTAGCATATTCTATTCATTCTCTATCAATAGCATTTAAAACAGAGCCTTTCTCCTATTGCCAGTGCTTCAATTATAGTCCAATATTACTTCCTCTCTTCTGGGAAAAAGGAATGGATAATTTACCATGAGTTTATATAAAATAATTTACCAAGAGCAAGGTAGAGGAAAGCTGCTTTAGTTTCCCTTCATGCCCTCTTGGAGCCCCAGGGAAGAACATCAAAGATAACAATATGAAACATTGCTTTCAGGCAGCTCATTTACACTGGTCCCATTTAGCACCATACTGCATTACATGAAGGTTGTTTTTAATAGTTCTTTCCCCAGTGCAGCTGCTCTTTATATCTTCAAAGACTACTATGGTTGTTAATTCTCACAAAAATTTCACAAAGGTAGGTCGTAAGTTATTTTTGCTATTTTACTAATAACATGATAGCACAAAGGTAGTTTGATCATACCGAGGCTATCTGACAACTTAGGAACACATACATATGTCATTATATACATATCGTTCAGTTATGTAAATGGTTAAAAATGCACATGTGCAAATTATAAACATATATTTTCTCTTAGTGTATGTAGTTTTCCCATTTGAATATATAAAAAAGTTTTCCCATAAATCCCATACATTTCTGAGATATTTTTTTGAAATGTATATGCAGACCAAATATGACTTGTTCACAGCTTACCATTGAATGGATGATTGCTACCTTGATGAATACACAGCACCCATAGTGTGCAAATTCGGCATTCTGTAGGAACATTGAATTTATTATTAATAGAGTTTCTGTAGACTGATAACTCAGTTTCAATATCCTTTTTGTAAACCAAAGACCATGATAATATTCTTAAAATGAAGAAATATAGAAAAATCCCCTTTGACATTTTCCAAAAAGCTTTTATTTCCGTCTCTATTTCATTTTCCTCTCTTTAAATCTATTAATGAAATACTGCTTTTGTTAATGTTTTACATTTTAATTGAAAAATGTGAAGCTATTTGTTTTTATCTTGTTTGAATTTAAAAAAATAAAAATGAGAATTTAAAGAAACCAAATGCTCATCAAGTATGCTAAGTTCATATAGTTCAAAAGAGTTGTAGAAATACAGAAATCAAGACCCAACCTGTCTACTCTGATAAAATTGCCCCTGCCTCCTTTTGATTTTAAATTTAGAACTCTAAATATCATTAGTAGGATAGTTGCACATAATAGTGACAATACATTTTGAAGAATATTCATTCTTTTTAAAAACCGTATCTCATAAGTGGCCATTGAAGTCTATATTTTATTACTATGAATATAGTCAAGCCTTTGTTATTTTGTATTAAAAATTTTGAAATACCATTTATTTGAAAGGATTAGAATTTTCTAGATAAAAAAAGATTATATGGTGAAATCATTCTCTCACATTTTTTTTTTTTTTAAAGATTTTATTTATTTATTTTTCCCCCCCAAATCCCCAGTAGATAGTTGTATGTCATAGCTGCACATTCTTCTAGTTGCTGTATGTGGGACGCGGCCTCAGCGTGGCCGGAGAAGCGGTGTGTCAGTGCGCGCCCGGGATCTGAACCCGGGCTGCCAGCAGCAGAGCGCACGCACTTAACCACTAAGCCACGGGGCCGGCCCTCTCTCACATTTTTATAGTCACTTATATTGGAAATAGTGAGAAAATACCAAAGGTCTGAAAAGGACTTGTAAATCCTAGTTTAAGTATCAGAATCACAATTAAAACATGGTTAAAAACACTTGATAAACTGTATCATTATATCCTAAAAGAAGAAAGAATTACAGAGAGAAACAGACTAGGACAGAAGTCAAAGACTTGGTCCTTGGGGTTAAGTGGACATATTAGCATCCTGGCTCTGCTCTGTTGTATGCAAGTTACTTAACCTATCTAAACCTCAATTTCCTCACCTATAAAATGAAAGTAATCATACCTTCCTCCAGGGTTCATGTGAAGTCAATTAAAAGAGTAAATCTACGGGCCAGCTGAGTGGTGTAGTGGTTAAGTTCATGCACTCCACTTCTGGAGGCCCAGGGTGTGCAGGTTCGGATCCTGGGGCGGACCTATGCACCACTTATCAAGCCATGCTGTGGCAGGTGTCTCACATGAAAGTAGAGGAAGATGGGCATGGATGTTAGCCCAGGGCCACTCTTCCTCAGCAAAAGAGAGGAGGATTGGCAACAGGTGTTAGCTCAGGGCTAATCTTCCTCACACACACACACAAAAGGAGTAAATCTATATGAAATTTATTGGCATGGTAACTGGTGCGCAGTAGATGTGCAATTACCACTGGCCGTTTTTCGTGTCCTTATTCGTGTTAGTCGTGTTGATGAGTGGTTCCCTATCTGCTGCACTGGCACCATGTGGACGTTTGAAATCTCATAACATAAAACCGAGACCAGCAAAAGTTTCTTCAATGTAAAGTAAGAAGATATTTAGGATTCAAATCTAGTGTTTGATCCAGGAAATATAGATTTTTTTTCCCCCTTCACAGTTAAGGTGTGTTGCTCCTGAGCTGTGATTATTACCATCACCTGCAGCTCAGGCCCCCTATCAGGGAGCATTGCTGCCTCCGCTAGATATTTACCTTCTCATAGGGCTTCAGCAGTCCCACACCCCACACCTCATGTACAAAGAACTAAATAAATGAAATCTATTCCACTAGCTTTTGAAATGAAAAGGTAATGTTTTTACCTTCAATAGGGCAGCTTGAACACATTGACCATCATAAATTAACATAAATTTGGTTTGTTTAGACAAGAAGTGTTTAGAGGAGTCTGACACTTGAGTAATCTACAAATGAACAATAAACTCTATATGTCTGTGTTACAGATTTGTCGCAAACTAAATGGTATCCGTTTCACCTGTTGTAAAAGTGCCAAAGACCGGACATCGATGTCAGTGACGCTAGAACAGTGCTCCATCTTAAGAGACGAGCACCAGTTGCACAAGGACTTCTTTATCCGGGCACTGGATTGCATGAGAAGGTATCCCACATGTCTTCAACATTCTTTCTTTTAAGCTCATTTTAAGGAAATTTTTTTTTCCAGATACTTATTTTACTGGAGGACTAAACATTTAGTAACTTCACTTCATTTCCATGGCTTATAGCTCATGACATGAAAGATGGAATAATTTTATGTATTCTCCCTACTCATTTTAGGCAATAAAAGAAAATGTGGCCGGTTTTTGATTATATGCATGGAGGATATATTTCACTAGCTCATTTAGACCCAAGTTAAAGAGCTCTGGTCATTGCATATATAACACTTGAAGAGCACAGTTCCTTTACATATAAGTAGTTATGAGTATGCCCAAAATAAAACTAAATCGTTATCCAAACAAAACCTTTCCAAATTGCAACTAATAGGTGATCTTCCCATGACTTGCAGGGTCTCCGGGTCACTAACCTCCTTCCTAAAATTATTTTCACGTCACTCATCATAAAGATGAGATGACACTGATACTTGAAAATAGAGAATTAATATTGTTACTCTGCTGACATTTAAAATGCTATGCCTGAAGTCATGTTTCTTGATTCATTTCCACAGTAATTAAATCTAAGGTCTCAGCTATAATGGGAAGGAAAAGTGCCTCATTCACAATGTCTGTCAGCAAGGACACACGTTAATTAAAAAGTTAAGCGAAATTGTCTCTTTGCTACAAAGACCGACTCAGAAGCACACCAGGAAGCATGAAACAGGCTCCCTGTTCCCAGAAAGGAATGTCATGTGGTGCTCTAGAGAGGGCTGCTTCTTATCTGGCATGTCATTAGCTTCTACTTTTCTTTTAACTGCTGCTGTCTCTCAGTGGTGACGTTGATGCTTGCCTGCCCTCATCCCTATCCCTGTATGTTTTCCCCACTAATGAGAGGTTTCTGAAGTCCTCTATTTTACCCTGTTTCATGTCTCCTGGCATTTTCATTGTTCAGTGGAGTTCTATCATAATTTTTTGATAAATGCATGAGGACGTCTTAGATGCCTGACATGAACATCTCAGCCGTATGAAACACGTTTGGTTGATATAAAAACTTCTTTCAAAAATAACCTCTCAGCACTAACAGGAAAAATTCATCATCTGAGTATGAAGTCTTCTAATGTGCATTAAAGAAATACAAATATCACTCTGAATAGAACAAAGGTGCTAAAAAAAAAAAAAAAAGAACAAAGGTGCTGAGTGAGGAGGGCGAAAGTACATGATACTATAGGCCAGAAACACTGGTGATCTAAAATGATTCAATCAACTTAAATTATCTGGAAGGTGAAATTGTTACTTGTTTATTTAAGGTAGAGGTAAGAGAAGACCCTCAAATTAGAAAAATAATTCTTTCAAACTGGTAAATAAAGGGTGTTTCTGTCATATATATGTAAAACTATAAAACTACATATTTTGATATTATGTAAAGGTTGTGCAGAACTGACATATATACAACATATTTGCTCATGACTTAACATTTATTGAGGTTCATTTTTGGTAATTTTTGGTAATTTATTTTTTGGTAAATTTTAAATCTGTCAAATTTATCCTTTGGTTTTGTGTATATGTGAGGGTTGCGTGAAAGTGTAAGGGTTTGTGTGTGTGTGTATGTGCACATGCATTTAAGGGACATAAGATGTGTTCTTTACTTTAATAACTGCCATCATTTCCCTCTTTGGGTATTCAGTCTTACAACACAAGCCCATAGGTTTGTAAGCTGTGGCAACACAGCAGAGTAGATGAGAGCATGGGGCTTGGGAGCCAGCTGGTCTCAGTTTGAATCCAGGCTCTAAGCCACTTACTAGCCACAAGCAAGTTAATCTCTTACTGCCTATTAGTACCTTAGGCAAGTTAGTCAACCTCTTGATGCCTCCATTTCCTCATCTGTAAAAGAGACGTGATAGTAATAGCAGCCCTTCTTAGGGGTGCCTTGAGGATTAAATGAATTGATATTTGTGAAGTGATTAGAACAATGTTTGACACACAGTAATCACTATACAGTAGTCCCCCCTTATCTGCAGTTTCACTTTTTGTGGTTTCAGTTACCCATGGTCAGCTAAAGTCTGAAAATATTAAATGAAAAATTCCAAAAGTAAACAATACATAAGTTTTAGATTGCATGCCATTCTGAGTAGCGTGATGAAATCTCACACTGTACCCCCATGTGCAACGTGAATCATCCCTTTGTCCAGTGTATCCACACATCCACACTGCATACCAACCATTAGTCACTTAGTAGACCCCTCTCAGTTATCAGATGACATGCAGAGCAGTGGGTGCACAGGTATCGCAGTGCTTGTGTTGAAGTAGTCCTTATTTTACTTAGTAATGGCCCCAAAGCACAATAGTAGTGATGCTGGCAATTCGGATATACCAAAGAGAAACCGTCAAGTGCTTCCTCTAAGTGAAAAGGTGAAAGTTCTCCACTTAATAAGGAAAGAAAAAAAATCATATGCTGAGGTTACTAAGATGTATAGTAACCTTTATTACAATATATTGTTATAATTGCTCCATTATATGATTGGTTATTGTTGTTAATCTCTTACTGTGCCTAATTTATAAATTAAACTTTCTCTTAGGTATGCATGTATAGGAAAAAACATAGTATATATATCTCCACGGTTTCAGGCGTCCACTGGGGTCTTAGAATGTATTCCCTGCGGATAAGGGGGGACTACTGTATAATATTTATTAAATAAACCAAAAATAAATATCAAGGTTCATTATGTTAATATTCTGATCTTCCAGGTACAATAAAATCTAGCTAATTTTGATCCTTCTAATCTTTGTAAATATTTTATGACATAAGGTTTGACTCCAATAGCATATATTAAAATAAAGTCTGCTGCCAACTCTTATAAATAAGATTTCAAATGTAATGCTTTACCTGTTTAAGAAAATAAGCTCTTTAAATACCACTTTTAAAAATATGCATCTGTTTAAAAACGCTGAGCTAATTATGGATAGACAGCATTCATTAAAGTAAGATGGGATAGATTTCTTATGAACATTTTTTGATGTTAATGTGTATTATTGCATGCCCTTACAAGTAGTCATAAAATTTGAGATCAAGGAGTTACCTTAGAAGTTTAGTCAAATCTGCTTTACCTTATAAATAATGAAACTGAGTTCTAGAGAGTGTTTAGGCAAAAACTACTCAGATAGAAAGTATTAGCAGCACTAGAACATAGATGCCTTAGTTATATTTTAATGTTATTTTCTTTGTTACCAAATGAAACAAAATATTGTCGCTTAAAATTACTTGGTAATGTATGTTACTACTTCAAATCTGTTAGTTAAAATATTGTATGTCATATGTCATAAACACCATATGCTTTTTTTTTTTACTGAGGAAGATTGGCCCTGAGCTAACATCTGTTGCCAATCTTCCTCCATTTTGTTTGTGGGTCACCACCACAACATGGCTGACAAGTGGTATAGGTCCGTGCCTGGGATCCATAAGTCCAAACCTAACTTAACCACTGTGCCACGGGGGCTGGCCCCGATACCGTGTACTTTTAGAAATTTGAGGCTGTGTGAGAGACCAAAATGGTCCGCCCAAATCCTGAGACCTTAAAGAGCAAAGTCTCGTCAGAGAATATAAACCCTTTAATTTCCACCTTCTCTATCACATTCATCATTCTGCAGTGTCTGGTCCAGAGTAAAATAAATATAAATAGTGGTTAAATAATTGAAGAACAGTCCAAAAAGGAATTCATTCCGCTGCCTTCTGTTTTTCAGACCCATGTAGCAACTTTCTCATCTTTTTTTAAAGTTGCATTTTCAATTTTGTTCTGAGACAGTAGTTTGGTTCTTACTTTTGTGTCTAAGCCTTGTTTCCTAGGGTTGCCCCTGGGTCTCTGTAGCTTAGTGGTCAGTCAGTGATTAGCCAAAGGATGTGCTCAAACAAGTCATTCCAGTAGGGCTTCCAACCTCTGCTGGGGTATGTTTGTGGATTGAGGAACATAAAGTTCAGAAGTTTTCAAATTTCCCCTACCTTTTATTTCCACCAGGCCCTGTTTGGTCCTACTGGTCAGCCCAAGATGTATGGAAATTTATCAAAGCCCTCCATGGCTCATCATTTCCAGAGTCTCCTGGTTAAATTTCTGGCTAGTCCACTACTCTGGAAGGTAGCCCAAGTGGGACTGCATCTAGGCTAGCTGTGAGGTTGGCCATCAGCGTTTGTTTGCCTCCAAGAACGCTAATGTTTCTGACGGTGCCTGAGAGTGGTATTTTCCACTCTCCCCTTCAAATGCAGTCAGGCCCCTTGGGCAGCAGTGAAGTTGTTGCTTTCCACCGGCAGCCCCATCCTGGTAGAACTTGAGCTGAGAGGGGCAGTGGTGGGAGCAGCGCCAGGCAGGAGGACCACAGCCTTCCCCTCCTCTCACCCGCACTCAGCAGCCTACCGTGAAGAAGCACTTCTCAGCTTGCTGCTTGCCTTTGCTTGATGACCACAGTACTGAAATGGTTGTTTTTGACAATATTTTCCAGGGTCATAGTTTTTTGGGGAGGAAGGAGATTTGCAGAGCTCCTCACTCTGCCATTTGGGAAGTCCCACCCTCCAGACAGTGGCTTTAAAATGCACGTCCGAACTGCTTCTGGTGCTTTTAAAAACTATGTATATTTGGACCCCACATGTTTTATAATTGAGAAGATATGAGGTGGATCGAGGGTTGTACATTTTTTAAGAACTTCGCAAATACTCTGAGGCACAACGCTGGATTGAAAAAAAAAGGAAAAATCAGGATTTTAGAGGAGTTTGACTTTTATGCTTTTGAACATATTGGTTTTTGATTTTATTTAGCATCAGTTGCAGTTTCTTTTACCTTTGAAATATTCTAACCACCTTTGAGGCTATTTACTCTGAATTATTTTAAAGTTCACCCAGGTTATAATATCATCACAGTTTTCCTAGATTTATTTTTTCTTATCTATATTAAATTTTTCTATTGTATTGTACTTATCTCTGTAACAGTTTATGGATGAGCAAAATGTTATAGATAAAAAGAAATAAGTAAAGCTGCTTATTCAGAAATCCCCTGACCAGAATAAGCTCCATGAGAGCAGGGATGTTTGTTTTCCTTTGTTTACTGCTATTCCCTGGTACCTAGAACAATGCCTAGTGAATTAGGCTCTCAGTAATTATTCAATGAATGGATGAATGAATGAATAACATAGGTTTCTAAAATGTTCAGGTCCCGTATATTAGGAAGTTTTGGGCATACGTAGACTTTTGGAGTCAAGCATATGACATTATCACTCAATTGTGACATATTTATAAGCAAAACTTCCAAAGGATGAAAGTGAAAGCTTTGGAGAGGTTATGATACAAATTCAAAAACAAACAGGTCACAAACAACCTACCTTAACTCACAGTCTGAATCCACCCTTCGCACAGTTCTCAAAAATTTCACTCTCTCTTTTCCTGCATATCCAGCATTACTTGTAACCTCACACGGCTGACATATGCCGCTCCTTACAGTCTGTCTGACTGAAATGGCAGAAAAGCCTCTTCAAATTACAAAGTTAGCAAGGTGTCTGGTAGATCCGACTCTGTAAGGAACTCTTGGGCAACTCTGTAGTTGCCTATATTGCAAGACCCAAACAATCTTCAACCCTCATTGCCTATTAGAAACCCTGCGAGAGGGGTTGGTGACTGGCAGGAGTCCCACCACAGACTAGCCTCTGGGGTGGGGCCAGGACTGCGAACCACTTGACTAAAGTCTGCTTCATTTAAACCAGCCACCCTTCAGTAATTGATTTTAATGGCTTTGGGTAAGACTATAAGCTTGGTATATCTATCCTTCATTTGAGTTTTGAAGTGTATGTGTATTGCCAAATTCTCCCTTGATCACCTACAGCAGAAATTTACAAAATGGTGGCTGAACAATCAGCAGATTTTATTTATTTATTTTTTTAAGAAAGGGAGAATGGAGTATCAGCACTCAGTTTTTGGTTATAGAATCGCCATCGAATGCTAAGAGCCATCTTGTCCCAGTGCATTTGCAGAAAGCATTTTTAGTAGGGACTTTCAAACTTATGTTTGATTAATAGATGATTAGGATTGGATTTAAAAATACAAAATTTGATTGGATTGTAAAATGTCACGTTTTATCAAAAAATAATTGTGCTGGGATATTTGATTGCCACTAAAAAGTAAATTAAAATGAAAATGCTGGTGCGCTGTTATTTCCCTTAACAGGAACTCTGGGATTATGTAGCAATGTGACACCATATTGCTTAGTTGTCTGTCTGTAACTTTTATTTTCCTTATGCTACATTACTCTGCAATCTGTCATTCTATAATGGCTCCTTCAAATTAAGATAGTTGATATGCCATTAGTAAGATTAATCAGAGTAAGTTTTAGCATACAACCCATTTATCAATCTTAAGATACAGAGCTTTAATCATTCTATTCTAGTAAATATTTAATTCATAAGAGAGAGACTGAAAGGCCTATCAGCTTATTGAGTTTTATTTTCTCATTGAATGTTATATTCTCGACATATTGCACCTGAAATTCGTACGTTGGGAGAGCATAACTTATGAAATGTTCTGCTTTATAAGTAAGTGACCCGTAACCAATTGATGTCAGTAAAGGTTTAATTTCTCATGACTTACTCCTTTGTAGGATTCACTTTTGAGTCATGTATTTTATTTGTGTTGAAATAGAAAAATGTCTTCCTTTTTTCCTTAGTCTTGTTTCCACTTTGGCTTATGTTTTTTTTACTTTTGTTTGACTGTACTGGTCGGAGAAGAGCTGCTATTATTTCCTATTATCTTCTATTTCAAATATTAAAGTGGATAATAAGCATTGTAGACATAGGTAATTGAAGCTTTCAGTTATTTCTTGACTACTTGAAAGGGATGTGTTTGTGTAGAACAGCGTAAGCAGGAACAGTTTTTTCGTTATCACTAAGTGTTATCTCTTACCTGGAGAATTTCAGTGGTGTGTTTGCTGCATTACTTCAGTCCACATCCGTGACAAATAACAGTAATACGCTCAGAGGGAGTCCCCCTCATCTTAGGGTTGCTAATAGTTACACAAAAACGGACCCCATTTAGGATGTTTTTGCTTCAGCTTCAGGTAAGGTGAGAAATACTGCAGAAAATACACTTCTTTAGAAATCATGTTGGAGCAAGTATCTTAACAAGATATCCACAGAGGAACCACCAAAGACAACTGATCTTACTGGAGAAATCAAAGAAAGACCTCCAAAAAAACCTTCAACTTCCTGAACAAAACATATGTGCTAATTTTAGATAATCTTCTTCACACATTTGTGTGTGTCATATTATTTTGTTACTAAAAAAGTAGTGGCTTTGAGGTCTATTTCTTTTCCCTAATTTGTTCTGTATATAATATTTGTTTTCTAGTACTAGTGACTTGAGACCCTGTAAGTATGGAGCTTGCTATCCGGAGCAGCTACCAACTTTAGACACACCTTTCCAAATAAGTCACTTCTTTCAATTCTTGAAATTATTAACTAAGTGCCTAGACATATAAGTAGATGGAATATATGCTTTTTAATTTAATTTAATGAAATCACATATAAATGAATCTAATTAAAATAAAAAGATTCAACTTCTTTCTGCCTCAAACATGAGTTTTTAAAATCAGGTAGACTTAGGGTTAAATCCTTATTCTAACGCTTATTATCTGTGCAGCTTTGGACAAGTTAATTAATCTCCAGCATCAGTTTCCTAATCTATAAATTAGGCATAACAGTCTCTCTCTGTCCTATAGGTGTTGTATTAAATGAGATCACTTCCTTTAAGTCTCTGTGCCCAGTGGATATTGGGTGCTCTGCTTAATAAAGTACTCTTGCTCTCATGCTTTCCCCATCTCTATCTACCTTGCTTATTCTTCTCTATCCCATGTTTCTCTAAAAGTGCCTCCTCTAATACTCCTGAAATTGAGGAATTTCCCTGGTCTTCAAGGTGTTAGAAGAAAAGTCCCAGGATTAATACTTAGTTTCTCAAAGGCTTAAACTCTCTTTCAGTGACTATGGGCTGGAAAGTTTGGAAATCTTGCTAGAGCCCTATTAATAGAATCAGGGGAATCTAGGAGCAGCTGAGCCTGGAACAGAGAGTTAGTGCTCATCTAAGGTCCCCAGATCACAATCCCTCAGTACTCAGGCAGTAGAACTTGTGAAGGTCCAACTCTTGAATGCCCATAGACTTTATTAGCAATTTAAAATATCCAGTAAATAACGAGCCAGGAACCGCACTTCAGAGATGACCTGGGCAAATGTATCATTAGCAGAAATATGTCATCATCATATTCATAGTCAAAAGTAAACATTTATTGAGTGTCTACTATGGCAGAGTACCGTGCTAAACAAAGGGAGAAATAAATTTGTAATAATAATAGCAGCTAATAGTCAATGAGTTCTTGCCATGTGCTGAGAATTACATGAAACATCCTATATGAAGAACCTTTACTAAACCCTCAATAATAGTATGAGATAGAAGAGGCCACCTGTCTAAAACTATTAATTATTAGATCGAAGGAGAAAAGGAATCACTGCAACTTGAGGTAGTCCTGGGGGAGGTAGGATTTAAACTGTGTCTTGAGGATGGGTACTATTTAGGTTAGTAGCAAAGAGGAGTTAGTAGTTCTTGACTAGGAATATTTAAGTGGTTAAGGCTAAGAGTAGTATTTATTAATTCATCACATTTGTTAAGTGTTGTCGTTTACATAAATAGTATCACAATGTGTGTCACATTCAACAACTTATATTCTTCAGCTGATATCATGTTTTTGAGATCTATGTTCAGGCATAAGGTCTAGCCCTCTCCTTTTAACAGCTGTATAGTATTTCCTTGCATGAATAGACTACAGTGTATCTATTCCCCTATTGAATTTTAGATTCTTTCTGATATTTTGCTATTATAAACAATAGCGTAATAGATGTGAATGCATGTATATCAATAAATACAAATATGAGAGTTTCTTCATTATATAAACCTATAAGGGGAATGGGTGGTAAGGTATTTATATTTTCAGTTTTACTATAAACTGCCAGATTGCTCTTCAAAATAGCTATACTAATTTATATCCCACAAGCCAGGCACATGTGTTCCTATTTTTCCACATGTCCCAATACTAGCACTATGAGAGTTTTCACCAATCTGATGGTGAAAAGTGATATATTGGTTTAATTTGTATTTTCACAATAATAAGTGATATTGAATATCTTTCTAAACATTGGTTGCCCATCCAGGTTTCCGCTTCCAACATCTCATATTTAATATGTTTCATACATTGGGGGTTTGCATGTGATTGCTAGTGAGGAAAGGATTCCAGCATTCACAAACCACAAGTTTATTGTGTTTCAGTCAAGTTCTAGAAAAGAGGCTCTCATTAGTGGTAGTTTTTTAAAAATATGTTTTATTTGTTTTTTTTATTTTTTTAAAAAAATGAAAGTGCAGTAGAATAGGACAGAAGGGTCTCTTGGATTTGCATACAAAAGTGCACGCCGTTTGACAGGAGCCTGTGACATGATACGAGACTTTTTAGCAGTGAGAGGGAAAGAGTTCCATTTTAGACAAAAGAAAGAAACTTTCAACTGAGACACCAAACACAAACCTGTAGGTGATTAGGGAGATGATTGATGCCTTCGCACTTGGCAAATGAGGTGTAACAGGAACTAGTCCTAGAAAGGGCTCGTTCTCATTAAAGAAGCCTGAGATACAGGCAGCCCAGGTCTGAATGACCCATGGAGAGCAGTTATGTCACAACCTGG
The DNA here is from genome assembly GCF_057802395.1 of Ceratotherium simum simum. Classification (NCBI taxonomy): domain Eukaryota; kingdom Metazoa; phylum Chordata; class Mammalia; order Perissodactyla; family Rhinocerotidae; genus Ceratotherium; species Ceratotherium simum. The sequence continues at coordinate 42,220,912 of NC_141911.1, forward strand.
AAAGTTTGTTTATGCTCCTGCATGGTTGAGATACAAGAATCAAGGAGGTGAATGGGGGGTAGCCTCATATTGCTGAACCTGAATACATGTTCAAAGAGAGAAATAACTCAGGATTAAACACGTGGATGTGGAACAAATATTGTAGTTCTATCTCAGATCTTGCTTGCTTTTCAAGTTCACAAGTTTGTTAGGGCATTCAGTTCCCATATAAGAATGTTGCCCAATCTCAGTCATTCATTTACCTACCTAACAATTTTTTCACAAGAGTCATGTGAACAATCATTTATTTTAGCCTTGTCCTAGGCAGTGATATTCATGATTCATGCACTTGATGTGCCTGTTATGTTTGTGCTAATGCACATGAGAATAAATCCAAAACTATTAAAATCAATGTACTGTCAATGTACCGTGTAAAAACTAACGTCCTGTCAGTGTACTGTTTTGCCTTCAACAGAGTGCTTGTTATGCTCTGTCATAGAAGAGTTTCAACCCCTTTCTGACCTGAATTTTGGTTATAGTGCTTCAGTCTCTAGCCCAGAACAAGGAACTGAAAGTCTTCACAGGCCACTGTCTAATGAAAACTGGACTGGGAGGCAATAGTATTTGTGGAAAAGCAGTGAAAATATTGCAAACCCTTCTCCCAGTTGGAAGATCACAGATGACAAAAAATTCAAATGCCTGGCATAATGAATGCATTTATGCCCAAAGGATAATTGTCTCAAGTCCTATGGGCAAAAATATATTATGCACAATTATATCCCATTCTCTTCCATTCATTGTGTCCATCAGTATTCATATGAGTGTGAATGACATCGTTGTAGGGATCAAGTGTGTCATTTATAAAGCATATCATTTGCAGAATTGATAGTTTATTAGTGTAACAGATCACATGCGATAGTTCTCAAGTATCACAGCATTGTTTGGTGGGAGCCACTGCTCTGAATCCTATAAAATCTGACAATTAAGCAAGCTCATCGGAGAGCAGATGCCTCAGTAAGGCATGTAAAGTGAGTATAGTGCAACGGTTAAGAGGAAGGACTTTGGGGGTAGACTGCCTGGTTTTCCACTTGTTAGCAGTGGGGATGAAATTCTAAAAGCCCTTAGGTTCCTTATCTGTAAAGTGAAACAATATACGTAAAGAAATTGGTAAGAGCATATAGTATATAGTGAGTGCTTGAGAAAGGTTAACTATCATTGTGGTGATTTCACCAGCATCCTCATCTCATAGAGTTGTTGTGAAGATTGAAATAAATAATGGTCATGGAAGCCCTTAACACAGTACTTGTTACGTAGTAAGAATCAGTAAATCTTAAATGCTGCTAAGGTTGTTATTGATGGTATTGTGGTGGTGATTGTCATTATTATTACTATCACCTTCTTGGTCATAATGGCTTCCCATCAGATTGTTTTTACTAAACTGTGCATTGGTGTGACGTCCTCAAACTATATTGAAGTAAAAGTAAAAGAAACAGCTCTTTCGATTATTCACATCATCTATGCACTAGTTCTCAAAGAGTGTTCCCGGGTCAGCAGCATCAGCATCACCCAAGAACTTGCTAGAAATGCAGATTCTGAGGCCTCACCCCAGACATATTGAATTAGAAACTCTAAGAGTGGGGTCCAGCCATCAGTGTTTTAATGAGCTCTCCGGAGGACTATGATGCACACATTAAGTTTGATAACCACTGGTCTAGGGTAAGGATAGTGTTACACTTTTAACAGTTTCCTTCAGATATAGTTCATATACACATACCATAACATGCCATAAAATTCACCCATTTAAAGTATACAGTTCAGTAGGTTTTAGTACATTCACGAAGTGATGCAACCATCAACACGGCCTAATTTTAGAACCTGTTCATCACCCCTGAAAGAAACCCTATATGCATTAGCAGTCTCTCTCCAACCTCCATCCCCCAGCCATAGGCAACCACTTATTTACTTTTGCCTATTCTGGACATTTCATATAAATAGAATCATACGACATGTGGTCTTTCGTGAATGACTTCTTTCACTTATCATAGTATTATCAAGTTTCATCCATGTTGTCAGACATTTTTCTTTACCTTGTCAAGTTCCCTCTTTGTGAATATTCTTTGCATTCATTTCTATAGCATTAATATGAGGCTTGTTTATGATTCTCCAGAACAACTCAGCTGCATGTGTGCATACGTGTGTGGGGACTGGGGAGGGGGAGCTGGGTGTGATTGTGTGTACGTGTGTGTATGTTTTAATTTTGTGGTTTCCCTTTTGTAGAGACTACTAAAAAACTCAGGGCCAATTTTGTGATCCATCTACTTCAAATGTATAGCATTCTTTAATGGGCTTTTTTTTAAAAAAAAAGTATAGTGGTCTCATTTCTAGTTCTGTTTTATGACATAACCCTTGCATTTACTGTTTCTTTCTAACTTTTTATTCTTGATATCTTACTGAATTTTAAGTATCCATTTAAACTGCCTTGAATTCTTTATAAAACAAGGCAAGATTTAAATACTTAAAAATAAAATCACATAAAGCGTTCCCTCTATCCTATGCTCAAGACTCTTCCTAAATCTGCTCTTACCACTTGTCAAATCAAGCTGAATAACACTGATTTATAGTTTTTTCAAACTACAAAAAAGCATCCAGTCTCTTACATCTGAATTTACGTCTTCCAGTGATGTCTGTCTTCCCAACTATTTGAGAAAATAACGGCTTTTATATTTTTATATGCTTCAGAGTTTGCAATCACCTCGACTGCTTTTTTGCTCTAGAAAATAGGAATACAATAGATATCATCTTTTGTTCGGTTTCTGTTCCATAATTTAATTTTATAACATAAATTCAAAGTTAGAATTTTCATAACACAGATAGTTTGATTTGATTTTGTGATAAAGATTTTTTTTCTTTAGGAAAGAGTAGAACAAAAGTGAGAAAAAGGCATATTAGAGCTGTCAAGAGATATTATTTTTGCCAGAAAAGGAGGGGGAAAATGCCTTCCTCTTCACAAGAATGAATTGATTTTATAGCAGCTGCTCTTGAAATAAATACATTTATTGAAAACTCCTACTATCTCTAGTCACTATAAAAAAAATAATTTTTCCTGTAAGATATCAGATATCTCACATGTATATATGCAAAGTATGTATGATTAAATATTCCAGCATCATAAAGTCAAAGGACAACTGAGGCGGCTATGAAGACCTATGTGGGTTCAGCTTAACCATGTGAGACGTGTGGTTGACGGCCTCTGGAAAGCCCAGACTCCAACAAGCATTTGCCGAGTTTAATCTCTTCTCTCTGGTTTAACTACATAAATACGATTTCATTGTGCATGTTAATAACTTTAAAGTTGCTAATGAATTGTGTGGTTCTTGAACAGAGTATAGATACTGTACATAGTAATTGGGAATTAATTCTAAATCATGGGGCTTTATTTGGGGATTAAATAAATCTATTTTTAGGAAATAACATGTTTGATATTCGTGTAGCCAGTTACAACCTCCCCAAAATGCAATCCTTAAAGTTCTTTCATAAATTAAAACTTTATATTACTGAGGTTATGGTTTCAGACCATACTGGAAAATAGAAACTGTGTTCCATTTCTATTTATGGCAAGGTAAAAGAAAGTCATGTTTCTTTGCAGTCTGCTTTATATGGTTTTATGATAAATGTGTGTATGTTTACTTTGCCACCTTTGCTCACATCCCTTGAATAACAAAAGTAGAATACACTATCAATCTTGGCGTGGATGCTGGGATGAAAGGAAAATGAAAAATATATAATATTTTTAAACACCTTAAGAATTTGGGGATGTTGGTATATTAGTGCTAATGAAAATGAATTTATGTGCACCTATTTTTAAAATTTTAAGCTTAATTTGAAAGTTAGTAATTGTCTTTTGAATATTCTTATCTCCAACTAAATGTTAAAATGCTATCAGCACTTTTTGCCAATAGGTTGTTGAACTAGACTAATTTCCTCCTGGAGTCTGATTAGTAATGGAAGCAAAATTTTAGTTGAATTAATTTTATTTCAATCAAGAAAAAGCAAAGCTCAATGAATCTTGAAAGAATCTGGACCCATGTGTGGAGGGTAGGAGAGAAAACGCAGCTTTCTAATTAATATGGAGTTTGATGATGTAAAGGCGTCTGTCAACTTTCTTACTCTCATGGACCCCTTGGCCAGGGCGGACATTGAGGGTCTTCCAGGCAGGCAGGGCTTTCTCTCCCCTACAGAGGCAAGCTTTCTGCTTGTGCAGATCCCCTAGACTGAATGTTTCTCCCAGCTGCTAAAAGAGAACTTTGCTACAAGGAAAGTAGTCTGCGGCCTCCACAGATGCCAATTCTCCTCTAAGAAAATACTTGGCAATCTGATATTCTTGCCACACCCCTGCAAAAAAATAAATAACTGTTGAAGCAGCTTTCTTATTCACATATAAAAGAAACCTTTTGCATCATTATCATTGTGTGGCCTTATATCTCTATTGGTATCAAGATACCTCAGGGCAAAATATAGTATTTCAACTTAAGACAAAAATGTTATTGAAGAATCTGAACAAGTGTAGTTAACATTGTTTTTCCCATTTCTGTCAGGATAGATAGCTGAAGTCTATAAATGTATTTTCCTATTGAATCAGTGTTGGGAGGGAAGCTAGATATCTTCCGGTCTAACACTTTACAGTATCTTAGGTTAATGAATATATGTAATAATATATTCTAATACTAATAAAGTTACTCTCTTTTAATCTAGATTTTGTTCTTAAGTCTATGCTAGCCCTTCAATGAAGTTTTGTGGATGACTTTTCAGTTGAAGAGTTTGTCCCTTGAGCTAATATGATGGCGGGTAAGAGCAGACGTGCTGGAGTGCAATAGGACATTCCCTTCTTGAGTCTGAGCTGATTCCGCTGTCAGAAGATATGCTTCTCTGAGCAGCAGTGAGAAGTTATATAGAATTACTGGAGCAAGATTAGATCTCTGTGTTTGAGGAAATAATCTAAAACCACCTCAGAGAATAGTCTAAAGCCACTTTTTTTCTTTTTTGACAAATGAATTTGGTAGCCTTGCAAGACTTATGATCCAAATAAAGTAACTGAAATATAAAAGCTAATTGCAATGACCGTTTTTTATATTACTCTTTGACTTGCTTTGGAGGCCAAAGTTATAGATATTAAGCAAATATATATGTATATTATTTTAATGTTCATTTTGCTCAAACCTAATTTGATCTTGTTTGTAAATTGCACTTTCATTCAGATGACCCAATCGTTATGACTTGTGAGAGATGTGCTTATTCTTGCACTACTGTTTCAGCCACTAAGTTTAATACTAAGTAAAAAAAAAAAAAAAATCTAACATTGCATTAGCTCGTTAAAATGAGACAAATTTAGAAAAAAAGAATAACTGTAAATCGACACATCAACTTCCTCCAAATATGTCAGACTGATTACTTTGCTCATTATTTTCATGGGTTGGGGAAGGACCAGAAGCTTTTGGTACAGAATAAAATGTTGTTTTTCAAACCTTGATTTTTATTCTCCTAAAAGTCAGTTTTCAAACTACTTCCATTTCTGTGCACTTCTAACTTTTCATATTAATGGTATTTTAAGACTTCAATATTTGAAAAGGACCTTAGAGATTACCTCGTGACCCTGCCAACCAACGTGGGAATTCTTTACACAGCATCCCTGATGGTTTGTCAGCTAACCTTTACTTGCACATATCCAATAGCAGGGCATTTGTTACTTTGTGTATCGACTTATTCCGTGGTTGGACAGCTATACATTTTATAAAACTTACCTTCATGTTAAACTGAAATCTGTCACCCTATAACTTCCTGTAATTAATCCACTCACCTGCCTGGGTCAACATAGAGTTAAGTCAGCATCCCCTTCCTTATATCAGCCTGCAGTATTTGAAGATGGTTACTGTTCTACTTAATTGTTTAAATCCTTTTAAGATGTAAAAGTATATACAACTCCTTCTGTCCTTTCTAAAAGATATTGCCACCATCTCTCAATGCAGTCTTCATCTTTAATCCCCTTTATAAATAATTATAATCAAAATTGGACACCATGTTCTAAATGTAATATGAAGAACACGAAGTAAAATAGGACAAAAGTCTGCGTGGCCCTTCCTTTCTCCCTCCCTCCTTCCCTTCCTTCTTCCCTTCCTTCCTTCCTTCCTTCCTTTCTTCTGTCTTTCCTTTCTTCCTTCTTTCTTTCTTCCTTCCATTATATAATGCTTACTATGGACCAGGCACTTTTCTAAGCACTTTACAAATATTAGCTCTCCTAAACCTTATTTCAACCCTAAGGATAAGTTTTAAAATGAGGAAACAACCACAGAGGGGTTAAATGACTTGCTCAAAACCTCACAGCTAGGAGGTAGTATGAGGCCATCTTACTCTAGGTCCATGCTTCTAAGAGCCTAGGCTGTCTGTCTTGATCTATATTTATCTCTTTGTTCCTGGATCCAAATTGCATGACCTTTATAAAAGAACTTTGTCTCACTGCGTAATAAATTTAAACATGTAGTCCTTTGTCATATATACTGCTGTCTAGCAAGGTTTCTCCCAAGCTCTACTGGGGTAATTGATATTTTGCAGGGAAATATAAATGTACATATTTTTATGCTTGTCAACCTTACCCCTGAGATAAGTATGGTGGCCACACTAGGTATTTTCTGTGCTTCAAGAAATGGGGCTTGGTTTTATAATAGAACATACTTCTATACAATGATATCTAATTAATAGATAATTTAAGGGCTCTTGAACCAAACATATATGTGAATAAGTAAATAAATAAATATTTAAAAGAGAAATTTTATGGGGCAGTTTCTTTGAGCATCATGAAATACCTACGTTGAAAAATCATGGAAGGTGCAAAACCAAAAATTATTCATGTGTGCATAATGTGTAGCTATTCTGGAACCAATTTGTGGTTGATTCTCAGACTAAACCACACCACAAAGTCTTGACCAATTTTGAAAATGGGTGAAATAGACAATTTGAACTTGGTTCAAGTTCATGTCAGTTCTCCACTGGACAAGCGGTGCAGTGATGGCAAAGAGAACAGGGTGTCAGTGAGGAGTTGCAGTTCCCCAGATCTGCTTTTTCCCCACGAAGGCCCGCCCAAAATGCAAGGGTGGGAAAGTGAAGTGGGAAATGAGACCCCTGAGCTAGCTCTATTGTATGCCATTGATGGGGTGGAGCCATGTCTCCCTCAAGGGTCTACTTACTAGCCACAAAAGGCAAATTTACAACATGATGATGACCTGCTTCTCTGCTCTGTTTCTTTCTGCAACATAGGGCCTACCTAGGCTGACCTTGGCTGACCACAACCCTACAAAAAGTATTTGGTTTTATTCTGGTTGATTATTCCAGTATGGCAGAAGCCATTTACCATAAGGAGTAGATAGCTCTGAATATTCTTTTATGTCAAAGAAGTAAACACTTTTTGAGTATATATTATTTACTGAGAATCGTGACTCATATTGAAGATACATATATGAATATGATGTGTTCCTTGTCCTCAAAAATCTCAAAACCTATTGGGAGAGAATCACATACAAATAAATAATGATGGATTAAGTTTTTTATGATATTATGTATAAACTGCTTTTGGAAACATGGATAAGGGAGCAATTAAATCCCAGAGGGTGGGGGAGGAGTGTGGGGCACTGTCAGGGCTACAGAGAGAAAGTGACCTGTAAATTGGTATTATTACAAGGCAGGTAAATTAAGAAAGAACATATTCCACCCACAAGAGATGTTGATGTTTCTTAATAAAAAATTTTAAAAGGCTATTGATTACTCTAGAAATTTCACCATGTTTTGGTAGAGGCCTAAGATTGGAACATATAGTCAATAAATATTAAAAGTAGATTACTTTATCAAGTTATGATTTCTGAGAAAGCAATGACCTTAAGAAAAACTCGAAAAGTGACTTTTTTTTTCACTGAGGAAGATTCATCCTGAGCTAACATCTGTTGCCAGTCTTCCTCTATTTTGTATGTGAGCCACCACAGCATGGCCACTGATAGACGAGTGGCGTAGGTCTGTGCCCGGGAACTGAACTGGGGCTGCCGTAGCGGAGCGTGCCGAACTTAACCACTAGGCCATCAGGGCTGGCCCAAAAAGTGACTTTTATAAATATCTGGGTTTAGAAGCCCTTATCCTCCACAAATACATTGGTTTCCTAGGTGATTTCTAACCTGCCTGCACTTTCCCCCTTTATAACTTGGCTTCATCAGACTAAGGCGGGCAAGACAGTATATTTGGGCTAGAAATCTGTGATACCAACAAAAACCTAATCTCTCCCATTAGTTTTAATTTTAGTTGACCTCCTCTCAATACTTGTAAACATCATTACTACTCAACCCAAATTAACCTCCATCCTTTATTCCAGGAATGAAGGAAAGCTGTGTTAGAGCCAGACATCTTGCAACAAGTAATCATAAGCTGATTTTGTCCAACCTTCCCCATTTGTTTTAATACTGGCTTAAAATTTTCAATTATATTAAAAATATTACTTCTGAAAAAATAGAATTTCATTTTAGTTTTTCTATTTTTTTAAAAAATCTCAAACCCTTCTTATTTTTGAATATTTCATTCATAATTGTTATGTGAGAGAGGTATATGAATTCTACAGTGCTTTAAACGTAATATTGAACTGGAGAGTAGCTAGCCTCTTGTACTATCATATGCTGTTGGAATAGAGAACAGATTGAACCTAAAATAGCTTCCTCAAAGACGCTCTAGGAAAAAAAAGGCACCATCTGAGAAATAATAGCCCAGTGATAGAGCGATGTTTATTTTAAAACCATTTGTGAAAAGGAGGGATTGTTTTTATTTGAGTGAGTCTAAGAAATCGGAATTAGTCCTCTTTTTCAAGTCTTTTTGGTAGTATGGGCTGATTAAAATATCAAATCAGTATACAAATAACTGTTACTCTAAATCTCCATGTTGTGCTAATGAGCTTCTGGTATTTACTAAGGCTAAGGCATAATCAATTTTAATCAAATGCATTTATTTTTTAACTAGCATGAATATGGCCCAATGCAGTATACTTGTCAGAGAGGCAACGCTTGGCTCTCCACGGGGACCTAGACTCAACTGGTATTTTTATATGCTATTCTCTAGTACAAGGCACATTAGGTAGGTAAATTATGTTCCTTGCCCTAAAATAACTTCAGTCTGGTAGGAGAGACAAGATGTATACAAATAAAGAAAATGCAAGGCTTCATGTGGTGAATGCCATCTGGTTGGATCCAGCAAGTACTCTTAAGTGTTCACAGGAGGGCGAGATCCTCTGATGCTCACTTCGCCTGGAGCATTTGAGTTGGATCTAGAGGAATAATGGACTGATTATATATAAATATATATACTTTTTTATTTTTACTAAATCTCAGGCACTGGGGATTCTAGAAATGTTTAATAAGAAGCAAAAAGAGCACTGGACAAAGAGAGAATGGATTTGCAGAAAGTTTTAGGGAATAAGAAAGCAAATTTTGATATAATGTAAGCATTAGGAGGTCAAGGAAATAGAATATTACCGATTTTGGATTTTATGCCTTCGTCTTTTGCCTGTGGGTATGTAAGAATTTCCATAATCTTTATGCTCAGGCAAATTTTTATTTCTGGTTTGGCCTGGGAGTCTTTGTTATGTTCATGTCGGTAGTGACAGACCTCTTAATTTCAAGTCCAAAATTGAGAGTGTATGTATCAAAATGTCTTTTGCATCTGGAATAGCTACTGACACTTTACCTTTTTTGAATCTTGAGTGGAAATACATAAATTCAGCTACTTGCTTGAGTGAAGCTTTGCTTTACTTCACACCTTCAATCACTAACCAATACTGGAGAGGAAGAATAATAAGATTGTATAAGTGGAAGCCAATGAAGAATTTATTATAGATTAAGTGTCTGTAACTTTAAGACAAACAGATAAAAATAATGCAGATAGAAAAAGCTTATGATGGATTTTAACACCCTCATATTGAAATGGAATATTTTTATCACTATAAAAGTTCCTATGAAATGTGCTACATTTCCTAATTGTAGGTTTGTGATATGATGATGTATTTATAGGTTCTCATCTCTAATTAGTTATTTCCATAGTGCTTGTCAGTTTGGAATATGGGTACCCTGACATCACAGAGTATAATAAAATTTAAGAGAAAAGCCTGTCTCCTTAGCATTTTTCACCTTTCGATCATTTGTGTGGTTGACAAGTAAGGGGTGAGAAAATTCTCTCATCAGAACCTTCAGGGCTCCCAAATAACCAGGAGAAGACAAAAAGGCGTATTTGAGTTGCCAAATGAAGCTTGAAGTTGGTGTGTCTCTTTAATTTCCTCTTGTCACTAGTGTTGTTCAGATTTCCAGAGGCGAATAAAGGACAGTAGGCCTGCAACTTAATCAGCGTATCCCATTATAACCATGGACATAACGTATTAATGTTGCCAACCTTTTGCAGATTTAGATTTGCCAATTTAGCACTTGAAGCTGTTCATTTCCTTATAAAATATTTGTGTGTCTTTAAGCTAAGCTGCTTCAAGTCCTCTGTGGCACTTTGTTACCAATCAAAACACCCAATAATAGCTTCTTTCTAGGGCCTGGAGCTGAGGTTGTCCTGGGAATCAAAAGTCCTTAAAGCTGACTTTCTTCCTATCACTTCCTTAATGAGATTAAATTTTTACAAGTACCACATCATCTTGTTCTGTTTATGTAGTCTCTGTTCCATAAACCGTTGTATCTAATTTACTAATCAAAAGTTTCTTTGAAAGCTTAACATTTTGGAAAAGAGAGACACCATTTAACATTTTATCCCTGTGGCTTGAATTTTTTTAAAATCAAATTTACTTACAGTAACAGTGTTTATAGTTCAAGCCTCTCTCATTTAAAAGAAAGCATTTCCAACTCATAAACTATTCAAAGGCTAATTGTTTTTGTTGTTGTTTTTATTAAAGGATGCATATTACTTTCTATGGAACAAAACTGTCTGTAAAAAAACATTTTTTAGAAAATTAAATAATATTTATACAGCACTGAACAAATGCTATTTATAACGCTTATGATTTAAAGTGACCACTTTATGATTACTAATCCTGGTGACCCAGGATATGATGTGTATAACAAAGTCTCTTGAGTGAACTGAAACACCAATGTAATTCCTTTTTGTACTATTTTTAAGAATTTAATGGGCACTATCTCCTTGAGCCTTAAAGCGTATATGAGAATCAGGTAAAGGATAGAAAATAACTTTCCTATTTGACCAAGACTTGGTTTACTTTATGAATTTGGGGTTGATGGTTGTGTTTACCATGACATCTTCTGTATGAAAAGTCCATATTCCATCTGTACCTCAAGTCGTGTGTATCATTATAAATGACAAGAAGCAATGCAGAGTTTGAATCTCTTTCTAGGTGCTTCTTAGAAATCAGTGATTGTCAGTATTAATAGTAGCCTGTTTAACCATCGAACTAACTTTAATGCCCTATGCTATTGCAAATGGATGCACAATAGTTAGCTCCATGGTTCCTGTGACTTTGGAATTATAAATGCACAGAGTAGGTCCACAAGAAAATATTGATTGATTTAATGAGGCAAAGTCAAGAATCTAGAAGGTCAAACTAGTGAATGAGGGCTGATACACAAACACACTCTCACACACACACATACATACTTGGTCACTCTTACGTCACAAAATGCCTTAGTAGGCAATCTTTAGCTAATCATTATAGTTAAAATTAGTTGATTTTGAAGCATCCAAACAAGCTCAATAGAACAAGTGATTCTGATAAGGTAACACAGGTGTAAAGACCTTCATAAACCCCCTTCTACAGAAAGTGCGTAGTAAAGATTGTGTCCCTTATGTATGTTGTTATCTCCATCTTCTAAATACTTGATGCCCAACAATGTCATTATCTGTCTATGGATATACTTAAACATGATTTAGGAATTCTTTGTGACTATCCAGCCTGCTATAATCACAGCACTAGCTTTAGTAATAGATCAGAAAATATTAAAGTAAATATTGCAGATCCTTAATCCAGGCAAGCAGACACCCCCGATTAAGTTAGTTCTCAATAAAAGACAAAAGGTCCTCTCTGGACTATCTGTGGAATTGTCTGATTTTTAGATTGTTGTGCGTGTGGATATGGTGAACTCTCTCAAACTCGGTATTTTCAGCCCCAGAGGCAATCACTCTCCCCATCATCATGAACCATCTTCCTCTAAGCAGCACAATAGGGATAACAAAACCCATTTCAGTCTCAATTTAAGTTTAATTCCCAGCTGGAACTTGAAATGAGGCTGTAATGAACTTGAACTTGCAGCAGTGATTATCTCATACATGCATATGAAAGTGTTCAGATACAATAGTAGTATTTCTAGATACTACTCTGAAGGCATTCAGTTCTGCAGAAACAGAGGAAAAACAGAATATTATGGCTCAACATACTATTACATTGAGCACGGAGCAGCCAGCCAGGTTTTGTTGTATTTTACTTTATACGTAACAGAGGATGACGGAACAACATACAGCATAATCAGAGGATTTTTATTTAATGACCTATAGAACAACAGTTCCATCAGAAATTTCTAAATTAATGCACAAAATGTCAGCAACATTATCTGAAGAAAAATACATGAAGGCAGAGGTTGATAATCTATGACAATATCACTAAGTACTTTTAGTGATAAGTTGATTAGAATTATAAAATATTTCTAAGAAAAAGAACAGATCTCCCCAGTGTCCAAATAACTCCCTAAAACCATTTAGGCTTTTAGGAAGACACGTTCATTCCTTAGCTATCATAGGCATCATTTCGTATTTTATTACTGAAATACTAAATTACATTCCGTGGACACGAGTGAGTGATTGTGCCTACTTACACGTTTAATAGGCCAGAATTCAGTAGGAATGAGTTAAGCCTCCCGGGGATGAGAGAATGGTTGCTGGACTCTGTCACCAGGTAAAAATTGACATAAGAAAGACCTGAATTTGGGTTCTTACTAAACATTTTTGCTCTCTGATAGAGAGGTAGGTAATTAGTTACTCACTATCCTCCCACCATTTTCTAGGTCTAGGGTATCTATTCTGTGATTTCTTGGAAAGAAATTGAGGGATTAAGGTACATTCTGAATTAAATATTCAAGCATATTTAAAGTGAATAAAACATAAAGGTACATTTCAACAAATAAAGTGAATAGCTGAGAAACAACCACCCAAGTCCAACAAATAGCATGGTTCTGGCTCCCAAATCCCCCAATATATTTATGTATTAAAGTCTTAGGAAAATTCCGTCATAAAGAAACTTGACTTTTGTTAACCCAGCACCGCACATCCATCAATACTCATGGAACACAATATGGGAAATTCTGTCTTAGGAAACTAGGCAATTTAAGCACTGTAAATTTTGGCCAATAGATAAAACAAAGGCATTATGTTCTAAGGAATATTTAATGAAAGTATCTAATGTATTCTTGACTGTAGAATTTTTCAGATAATTAATATTATTTTATAAGAAGTATGTACCTGTTTATGGAGGTGTACATATTTGTAAAATATGGGAAGAGGAGAGAGAAATCTAGGTATTTATTTTAATTATACTTACATGCAATTGATCTAGTTTGTATTTATTAACGTAGAAGTAATCAGGAATTTTGGAGAAATGAATTTCAAATAAGTAATTCCTAGGGAATAAATAAGCTAATTTAATAAGAAAAGAGCAACATCATTTCTCTTTAGAAATCATTATGCATTTTAATAATTTAGTCTGCATCCAACCTAATTATCATTATCTCAATTATAAGAGATTGAATACCTACAAGTATTTAAGGTAGAAATATTTGAACAAAAATTCCAATATATATTTATATATTTATGATTTTTGATTGAAAGTATTATAGCAAAATGTTATCAGTATTAAATGATTATTTCAGGTAGACCAAGATGAATTATAAGATTGAGTGACTCAGTTCTTTTGTTACTTATGATTAAATTAGACATGCAATAGAAACATAGGAGAAATAAGCATCATAACAAGTGTAATAAAAGCAAGCAAGCAATATTCTACAAGTAAAACATCTTTTGATTAAAAAGAATCAAACTGTTCAACATCTTATCAAATTTGGATTAGTGAAGTTTATAAAAATATTTAGAGAGAATAATGTAATATTCAATGTTGCTATATATAAATAATAAGTTCAAAGTATTATTAGAAATGATTAAATATTCTTTTCTTGAAATCATTACTGTGGACTATAACTTTTATGGAGATAATTCTATGTTACATTGTATGTTTTTCATTAGCCATTAGTAGAGAGATCTTGTAGATTATTTCATTGTCATTTATTCAATAAATAGTTATTAATATTTATAATGACATCAATAATTATACCTACCATTTATCAAGTACCTAATATATGTTAGGTGTGCTAAATATTCTATATGTGTGCACGTTTGTGTGTGTATTTAACTTTCATAATAACCTACATATGACAACACTATCATCCCCATTTTAAAAATGACAAAATTAAAAAATTATGTAGCTTGTCCAAGTGACTCTGGTAGCAAGAGGCAAAGCCAGATTCAAACCTAGGATTGTCTGACTCTCCAGGACATAAGCACCACGCTATATGAAAATATGGAATCACTATATACTATGTATAGTGCTATCTACTGAGAATTTTTAAAAAACTGATAATCTACAGAATTATAGGAATCTATAGGCTAATAATCTATATTTTGGTTTTTAATCAACTGTTGACTTTTATTAGTCTTTCTCTGATGGGAGGGAAGTATTTTAAGGTAATGAGAATGACAGCTAATTCCTGCTTCACTGGAATGGAATCTGTTAGGATACAGTTCTCGAAAACAAAAGGGTAAGTGTCCTGATAAATTTTAGCTTCATATTTCTATATAAGAATCTTAGGTCACTCCCAGATTAACTTGGGAATCTTATTTATACAAAGTCAGTTCTTCATGATCCCCTACCCAATTTCTTGGCAGCTGGTTTTCAATGAATTATTTGCTTTTATTTAGAAAAAGGAATTAAAAGAACTAAAATAAGTATTTTAGCCATGTGGTTTTGGAGGTCAACAATACCATTTGGCTAAAAGTGATAAAATCAGCTCCTTAAATCAATGGCGCTTCACATGGATATGACCCATGGACCTTTTGTTAATTGATTTGTGGTTTGGGGTATTTAGATATGGTATCTGGATTGTCTTCCATATTTCTTGATACTTTCTCTTTCAATGAATCTTGCAAATTGTCATTTATTAATTTGGCCATAAAATTAATTCCTGCCTATTGATATATTTACCTTTCTGGAAAGAAATATACTTAATGTCCACAGCATTAACCACACAACTCATATTTTAGCCAAGTAAAGCTATCGGACTAAGTCTTGAGTATCAATCATAGCTTATATGGTTGTTTTTATGGCTTGTATTTCCTCATTTTATTTTCTTCCTTCAGAATTTGTCATACGCAATACACACTTCTTAATGTGGTCTCAACTGGTGCTGTTACTTTTTAATCCCATATTTTCTTCCTGTCCCTTTGCAGTTTGACTTCCAATCCACCAGTCTATTTAAACTTTTCAGTTCCACATCACCAATAACTACCTCATTGTCAAAGCCAGTGATGTAAATAACAACCTTTTTTGTATTAGATACTGTTTCTCAAACTTGAGTTGTGCATTGACCTCTTTAACAAGAAATAATTATTGCATGCTTTCCTTTCTGACATAAACTATTTTTAGTACAACGTTACTTATATATGCCCCCAAATAAACCCAGGTATAAATTCTCTATGCTTTTAGCTCTTATACAACTATAAAGCCAAAACAAATGTACAAATTACATAAAACAAAAGCAACAAAATTTGAGGTGGCACAATTCATGTACTGTGACATGATACTGTTTCACTGAAGTTAAATTACACGTGACAGTGGTTCAGGTTGCTTATGTTTTCTGTGCTACGTGATACAATTCTGCCACGATTTTTTTTTTTAACAACTGTAAAAACTTTTTGGGAGCTTGTACCATTATATCAGTTTGCTGTTGCTTAGCTCCAGAGCTTCATGGGGGCACTACTCCAGTTTCTGTTGTTCTCTCACTGCCCGTGATGACAGCATCGAAAAGGCGGGGCCAATGTAACTGTAAACAATGATGCAAGTCTTAATTATTTGTCAGTTGACTGAATTCTGCCATTTCTTCCCCTCAACGTGTCTTTTGGCTTTGACGAGTTCTCTCCCCCAACCTGGTTCTCTCTTATTTGCCTCACACCTTGATGATTTTAATATTCTCCTCACTGGCTTTCTGCTTCCGATCTCTCTACTTCAATCTACCCTGCACAGTATTTTCAAACTAATTTTTCTAAAACCCAAGTATATCATGTAGAATCATATGATCTTGTAGTGTCTTTTCATCTCCTCCTCTTCTTTTTGTTAGACCCTGCCCTCTGTTTCTTTCTCCCACTCATTTTTTCACCATTCTTTCACATAAATGTCTGCCCCTGAACACAGCAAATACATATATATATTTACCACAAATATTTGCCTCTGTCTTCTTTCTATTTCTTCTTTAATAGTGTACCCTTTTCCCTAAATGCCCTCTCTCCTTCCCTCCACTTAAATACTGCTGAGGCAATAGGCATAAACTGGGGCTGTCCCGGGCAAACTTGGTTGTGTGGTCACCCTTAGTCTAAGCCCATACTGAGAACTCTTTAGATTCAAAATTTTTATTTTATTTATAGCAATATTACATGTTTTTCTCTAATTATTCTGGGTATGTTGAGCGGTCCTAGGTAGGCTGTGAGGTCATGTATGCAGATACTATAATCTACATAGTTTTTTGCACAATGCAGAATGTAGAAAAAGAAAGTACAGAGAGGCTGGCCCCAGGGCGTAGTGGTTAAGTTCGGTGCTCTCCGCTTTGGTGGCCCAGGTTTGTGGGTTCGGATCCTGGACACAGACCTACCACTCGTCAGCCATGCTGAGGTGGTGACATACATACAAAAATAGAGGAAGATTGGCACAGATGTTAGCTCAGGGCAAATCTTCCTCACCAAAAATTTTAAAAAAAGAGAGAGAGAAAAAGAAAGTATAACACAATTGTTAAGAGCACAGATTTAGGAGTCAGAAGGAACTGGATTCATATTTTATCTCTACTTCTTATTACCAGTGTAAGCTTGGATAGTCTATCTAATATCTCTAAGTTTTCCTATTTGCAAAATGGATCTTTGTACCTACCTCACAGTAGTGGTGTCAAGATTAAAGGAGATTGTTGGGGTGAAGTGGTTAGCATTTGTGAAATAGTACTCAATAAATGGTAACTTTTATTTTTAACTTTGTCTGAGCTTAGTTGATGCTTTATGAATAAGTGTTATATGAAGCCATTCATTAATTTTCTTCCTTCCTGGAAATCTCAGTGGTTTGTAAGTTGGAGCAGCAGCAGCCACAGTGGCAGGTTCAGAAAGGCTAATTTCACACTATAATTGTCTAGAAAAAGGAACCAAAATTCCATAAGGATTGCTGAGGACCAGAGAGATCATAATGATCATATATGTGTGGTCTCCAGCTCAGCTCCCTCCCAAATCCCCAGGAGCATTTCCCCACAAGAATGTGATAGACACCATGTCCTCACAATGTATAAAACCTGGGGAGTGAGAAAGTGACTCCTTCCTCCTTGTTAGGGGTAGGGCATGGGAAGAGATTCTATTTCATTATGTTGGAGCTGAAGAATATCATTACTCTAATTGTTCTGCACACAATCCCAGCTCTACATCCCATGGACACTAATGAGATCCTGGTCCTCTTCTGGAGGCCTCAGCTTTCTCACCTGAAAAATGAAGGGGTTGGGCCAGGAGATCTCTAAGGTTCCTTTCTAGCTCCAATAACTGAGCTAAAGAAAAGCTTTAAGAAATTTAGAGGGAGCCTAAACAAGATAAAAGTAGGAAGAAAATACCCTTTTTCTAAGTTCTATGTCTTTATGTCTTACTGAACTGAACAGAAGACAGTCAATACAGAATGTGATTTCTGACTGATGTGCAACAAAGCACAAACCAAATGGATAGAAAAAGAACCGTGGTGGCCTTAGAATTCTCTCGGTTCTCCTGGAATGAAACTACTGACACATTTTTTATTTTAATCAGAAAAGTTAACTCTAAGCAATTACTGTGGTTGGCTCTGAGTGATATTTTATACTCTCCCTGATAGCTATCTGTTTGGCAAACAGCACAGTCATTTCAAGAATTATTGCAGAAAATTGTTGCAAGTGTCAGAAATGATGGCTCTGTTAGACAGCCTGATTATCTGCGTCACTGTGGTTACAAAAGGAGAGAGAGAAAGAAAAATGTATCTGAGATAAAATGCTCTCTCCTGGGTCTTCCTATTTATAATTGCCACCTCTGTCTTTAATTACTATAAGGCAGGTTCTCCAAGATGTTGATTCACTTCGCTCCCTGTCTTTCATATATGGTCTCTCATTCATTTCTATTTCTTTTGCTTTACTCCATACCTTTATTACTTTTCACCTGGTCCACTGCTGTAGTCTCTTAATTGTTCTCTTTTCTCTATTCCCTTACCTTCCAATTTACTTTATACATTCCGCCCAAAGAATTTTTCCTCAAGTTCAACACCGATCATGTCACTCCCCGCTACATAGAGTGATACAAAAATTCTTTAGCCTGAAATTTAGGGACCTCTGTTATTTCCGGATCAATCAACTTTTCCTACATCATTACCACCTCCTCTTTCTTATCACTCTTAGACTGTAGTTAGTTTGGACTATTCAAAGTGCAAAGTCAGAACTCAAAAAATATTTCTTGAATAAATAAGTAAATAAAAACTCCTGTTTGAGTTTTTAACCCAGCATTTCCCTAACTTATTTCATCACAAATATCTTTGAAAATATTATTTACATGGAGTTGTATTCTATATCCTTGGAAAGGCAGAGAGTTATAGATGAAAAAGGGAAATTAATCAAGATCCATGGTCAATTGACTAGAACTTATATTGAGACAATACCAATTTAAAAAAGGAAAAGAAACACCCAGCATTAAACAGAAAATCAAGAGAAAGTATCCATCTGGTCCGTGGAAAATAGGTGAACATCTTTTAAGATCATTTATTACCCCTGAGTAGATACTGAAGTTCTGGGAAGCCAATTATAAGGCTTTCCCAATGACATAGTTAGAAATAGTATGTTAGACACGAAATCTAGTGCCAGATTAAAGGTTATTAACAATATTAGAAATTAAAAAGGAAGCAGAACAATGCATTCTAGCATAGTCATTTTGATAGTCATTTGTGTTGATAAAATGCTTCTAATTAGTATTCATGTTTATATGATCATTGGGAGGTTTCAATCCACATAACCATATGAAAAAAGAATCAGTTCAAAAGAAATATACACTGTTTTGAAATTTATAGATGAATGTAAAGTGTAAACGTTTGGGACCATGACATTGGGCTTCAAAATTATATGCAAAGATGCTACTCCAAACACACTATCAGTAGCATAGATGTTCTAATTTATTGTGACATTAATGGTTAGGTGATCAGAAATTCAATCTTGGCTTTATTTGCTTACTAAACCACTGAGAATATATTGCAAGAAGTTCTGATTGTGTCACAAAATGGAAAAAGATTATGCTTCTAATTAGGTTAAGTCCCCACATTCCCCTCCTCTGGGCACCTAGACACCTTTGTCTTTAGATCAATCAGGGAATGCTTTGAGGTTACTGGACTCCTACTTAGTAAGGACTTCATTTACTTATTTATTTAATTTTTTCTTTTTTGGTGAGGAAGATTGGCCCTGAGCTAATATCTGTTGCCAATATTCCTCTTTTTGCTGAGGAAGATTGATCCTGAGCCAACATCTGTGCCCACCTTCTTCTGTTTTTTTGTATGTGGGATACCGCCACAGCGGTTTGATGAGGGGTGCATAGGTCCATACCCAGGATTCGAACCTGCAAATCCCAGGCTGCCGAAGCAGAGCACAGGAACTTAACCATTATGCCACCAGGCTGGCCTCAAGGACTTTTTGATAAACAAGGAAAGCTCCCTATTTTGTGACTAGTCCTCAGCCCATAAATATCTATTTTTTTCTGAAAAAGAAAAAGATGGCCAACCATCCCATATTCTTGAATCTTCCCCATTTCCTATCTCCTCTGTGCCTCTGAGCATACTTGCCTCACATATCCTAAAACAGTTTCATCAATCCAGTTGACTCTTTGAGGCTCTGTGCCGTCTTTCTCCTTCCTTTCACCATCAAGGCTCTGGACATAGTAATTGAAATCAAATAGAATGCTGTGTCCCATTCTTCACCACTCATTCATCAGTTGCTTGTAAACTCATTTCTGCTCGTAAAATTCCACTACGAGTCAAAGCCGCATAATCATCAAGTCTGGTGACCTTTGTTTACTTTGCAGCCTCCTTGCTCCAGCTGCAGCATTTGACACATTGATTACACCCTCTTTCTTTGAATGTGACTGTTTTCTGTCACCGTCTACTGTGTACCTCCTTTCTCACTGGCCTTACAAATGCAGGCATTCCCCAGAGTTTTGCCCTCAACCCTCATCTCTGCTCACCATATACTCTCTACATGGATGACCTCATCTAATTAGCCCACTTTTTGCAGGAAACTTCCAAATTTAGGCTATAGAACTATGGTATGGATCCTGTCTAGACCCATCTTTTATTACACATATCTAACTAAAATCTTGCATCAAACATAGCATATTTAAATAGAATGCATTTTCCCCTAAAACTTGAACATAACTTTTTACTTCTCCCTCTCCCTAATCTTCCCCTATCTAAACTCTTGACATATGCTCTATTTTTCAAATCAGTTCTGTTTTGGAATCTGTAACTTCCTCACCCTTTCCCTTCACTCCAAGTTCAAGCCCTCATCATTTCTTGCCCTGACTCTTAAATAGCCTCCTAATTGGTCTTCATGCCTCTTATTTATTCCATCCCTGCTGTCCTGGCTCAAGCCATCCTGGCCACTGCTGCCAGGCACTGTACTACAGCATAGCTAATCACACTACTCTGCTGCTCAGTGTTTGCCCACCCACCATCTGGAGAATAAGGTCTGAGTTTTTGCCATCAACCAACATTTGCAACATAGCCCCATCTCATTTTAAAACAATATAGTTGAATTTCTTATTGCAAAATGTTTATTTTAGAAAATGCCTAAAATAAATACACAACAAAAAAAGAAAGTATCCTAATATTTGATTTTCCTGCTTTCATTGATTTCCTTGATGCCCTATTATTTTAACCAAAGCAGACTATGAGTCATTCCCAAAAGCAGCTGACATTTTCCTGTTTCCATGCATTTCCACGTTATTTGTATCCCCCCAACCCACCTAATTTCTAGCTATTGAAATTCTATTCAGTTTTCACCATTGATCACAAAAGTCTAGTTCTCTAAGACACTTTCCCTGATCTTTGGATCCTTGCAGCAGACAGCAGTGATAATATCTGTAAAGCACTTCGAGTTACACCTTGGAGTTATTCCTCCTTGGTCTCTTTCATATTTTATATTCTGCCTTTTTCATAGTCGTATAACTGTTGTTGTTGTTTTTAACTGTGCACTTATATCCCGAAACTAAACTCTAAGATTCTTGAACCTATCACTTCCCCTAGGATTTTCATAAGCCTTTACTTCCAGTAGCTAATAACATAAATTGTAGCATCACGCTGTTTTCATGGGATGGTGAGAGTAAAGGGAGAATTGGGAAATAGGAATGGGAAAAGATTTGAAGGTAGGAGAAAGAGAGAGACCCTGTCCTTCTAGAGAAGATGATGAATATTCTAGCAGTTCCAGGGGCAAAAACTCTAAATTGATTCTTTTGGAGGGTCTAATCCAGGGTAGGTTGAAGTGAATGTTTGAGGATATACAACATCAAGAATGGTGGCCTGATGTTGAGCTGATTCATACTCAGTTCCCTCCATGTCACACACAACAAGGAAGACCGAAAGCAGGATTTCATCCCTGAAAAAGGTTCACAGGATTCATCCAGCTGACTGTAAAACCATAGAAATACCATGGCCTTGGTGGGAGGGGATTGAAAACCTGGGACCAAGAGATTGTGGAGCAAGAGGGTACAGCTGAACTTCTTCCTTGAGATTCAGGAGGTTCGGTCTCGGTGCTGAGAAGTTGAAATATTTCCACCGCCCTGCAGGTGGATAAGCACCACTGCTATTTTGGCAAGCTAGGCTCCTTGTGGGCAGCTGGGATGCAACCTGATTTTCATTCCATAAAAGCTCTTCAGGAAATGGTTTTAGAATGCAACTAGAGTAGTGCATTGGTTGCTTTGTCGTGTGTCTAAATGGATACATTAGGATTTAGTGAGACCTAATGGGGGGCAAGAATGATGAAGGCAGGAAAACTGCCTCTATTAGTATAAGAGCAAAGTGACAGTGGATCACAGTCCGGTTTAGCAGTGGAGATGGTGCGAAGTGGTCTGACTAGCTGATGGATGGATGTGGGGTGTAAAGAATGCAGAAGAATCAGGGAGAGCTGCGGTGCTTAATGTGAATATCTGAGTGGGTGAGTGTCATTTCCAGTCATGGGACGGAAGGGAGGAGCCGATCTGGAATGGCGGCAGAGTAGATGCCCTCAAGTTATGTTTTGGCCTTGAAACTATAGAGGAGGTGAAATTTTTCCTCTGCCCTCTTTGGTTCTCTGGCTGGGCCTGAGAATTAAATTGACATAAGACAGATTAATAGGAGAAAAGCATACAAATGTTACATGTACACGGAAATCTTCAAAAGAAAATGAAGACTCAAAGAAGTGTCAAAACCTAAATGCTTTTATACTAGGCTGAACAAAGAGAGGCAATTGTGGAAAAGTTACTCAAATATATGGGGGGGGGGGCGGCTAGAGGAAGATAAGAATTATTTCATCTAGGTCTGTTGTATAGAATTTTCTCCACATTGACTCTCTGAAGATAAGAATGTTTCTTTCCTCCTGGTGTAGGAAGGGCATCTTTCACATGGAAGTGTCATCTCCCACTTTCAGGAAGAAAAGGGGAGGTCAGAGCACCCCTCTTGCACCTGCTGTTTTTTAAATGCCTTTAGCTCAAAATAATCCTACGCCAGTGTGGCATATTTGGGGGCAACATGTTCTGCTACCCTTCATTAACTTAAAATGTCTGTTAGGCATCCAAGTGAAGATGCAATATGTGTCTGTAATTCAGAGAAGAGGTTTAAACTGAAGAGATAAGTTTAGGATTCATGAGCATAAAATGACATTCAAGTCATGGGATGGGTTGAAATCGCCTAAAGAAAGTGTTCATAGTATAGGAAGGTAAAGTGTGCTGTCCTCAATCCTGGGGCAGCTCAGCGTTAGAGAGAACAAGAGCAGAAAGAGCTGGAACTAAGCTGCTGCACATCTGGTTAAGTTACTCACTATCTGTACAAGAAATGAAATTTAGCAAGGGGAGGGAAAGAGAGGGGATTTTTTAATTTACTTATTTACTTATTTTTACTGCTAAGAATGTGGTAGGTGCCTTTACATAATCTCACAATAATCCTATCAGATAGATGTTAACATTTTCCCTTTTAAAGGGAAAAAGTTGAAATTTAACTGAATAGATAATAGGGAGCCGAGCTGATTGTCTTTCCTATTATACCTGTCCAAATATTTATTCATTGACTGATACCTGCTACATTTCCTAGGCTACTTTCAGAATAACATAGGCTATAATCTATTGGTATAAATAGACTTTTATTTTTATTTGAGAGTTTAAGAGCAGCCTGTGGAATCAGGCCACCTGCTCTGCTAGGTTCCCAGCTCCGCCAGGAAAGCTAGCTGGCGATGGATTTACCTCTGTCTGGTGCTTATCAAGAATGGAATCAGAAGTCTTATATTTTTCCGTGTTAGTTTCCTCTTAACTGGGAGATAAAAGTTATCCCAAACCCCAGGAGAGTGACAAGCTAGAGCAATGAGACAATGGTTGTTGATATTTTTAGGTACTTGAGCAACAAACACACTTACAGAATGTTATCATGATGTCTCCTTTCTTCTATCTGACTGCTACATTGCAGCAATTAAAGCTAAGTCGTCTTGTTGGAGCTCTTGTACAAAGAAAAGCTAATTATATTGCATGGAAAATAGAAAATGAGTTATAAGTGTATATCTACACCTACGCACTTATTTCTTCGTAGATTTTCCCTATTTATCTACCCACTAACTCAAGTATATAGGATGTAATGTGTTTTGTTTCTTTTTAAAAAGTTTGTTTAAACAAGCTTCATTCCATGTTTCAGCTCCTATCCAGCCAGGCTGGTGGAAAGTCAATCTCTGTTATTTTGTGCGCTCCTCTTGCCACAGGTCTTATCTTGCACTGAAACTTGTAGAAAGCTTGTCTGTGTCAGTTGTAGCCACTGATGTGCCCATTTCCTATGCATTATGGTACCTTTAAACCCTTTCATTTCATTGCATCCAAGCCAATCTCAAGACAAAGGAATCTTCGGCGAAGCTGACCAGTGAGTGAGGATCAGCCTCTCTAGATGCATCTCACACCCTCCACCTCTGGTGGTCCTTCCTCACCAGGCAGGGACACAGAACAATGCACAAAGCTTCACCCTCCTGGCACCAACTTCTGTCCCTTTTTCCTCTCCCCAGTCACTGCTCTTTGTCTCTCTTTCTCCCTGTCGTTTTGCTTCTCTCTCTCCCTCTTTTATCTCTCTCAACCCTCAAAGATTCTTTTCCCCCTCAAGGGACACCTAACATTTTCTGTCGTGAGATTAAAGAAGGACAAATCTATTTAGTTCAGGCAGCTCTTGCTTTCAGTACTGTTAGAATCCCTGGGGCAGTTGCTTTGTACTACAGCCTGAAATACAAGAGAGCAAAACACAAATTCATATCTCAAAAATCATTTTACCATTGTCTTACATATATTTGAATATAGCGATCACATCGCATATTAGCCTTCTTTTATCCAAACAAAATTAACCTTCAGCACTTCCTCCAAAGCTTTTTTCTTCAGTCCTTTAATCATTTATGATATCTCTTTCTGGACTTCATTCAAATATTCTCCTTTCTAAAATTCAAAGATCAAAACTGGGATCAGTTCTCTGATAATGGTCTGATGGAAGCAATTATACTTTCAACTCATTGTGTTTCCTTCTCCTTTCTTTTTTTCTTTTTAAACTTTTTTTTATAACATACATTTAGATTTGATACCAGGCCACTCTCCTGTCTTTTCTCGAGTTGTTCTTCTGGGCATATGTACTTGTTCTTCAAAGCAATGGTTAGATACTGTCTGAAAGTGTCACTACTGGAGCCTTGCTTTTTCTGACAAGAAGATATTCCTATTTTCCAGATACTTTATAAAACTCACAGAGTGAAATGGGAAGAAGACTGCAAAAAGTGGTACCAGGGAGAAATTAAATTAAAACAGTCAAATACGTCAGGGGTTTTTCTTGTTTTTAATTCTGAACATAGAATATGAAAATAGATAAGAATGAGCAAGAACAACTTTAGAGACCAAATATAGTGTCAACATGCTCTGGGTTTTTTGATTTTTGCAAGCTGCCCCAACTATTTCTTACTGAACTGTCACTTATTCTACTCGTAGAAAAAATATACATCTCTAGAGTACTGCGGTTGTGTTTTAATAGAATCAGAGAATCCCAGGAACGTAGAGATGAAAGCAACTGTAGACGCCACTTAATCTAATCTAACAACTGGCAAGAAATCACACCTGCCAGTTCCTGAGAGGTAGTAGGATCCCAATCATAAAGGGAAAGGAGTATGGTTTTTTTGTTAGCCAGACAGGGATAAAAATCCCCTCTCTGCTACTTGAGCAAGTTGTGCATCCCTTTTGAGCCTGTGGAGATAATAACACTGACCAGTTTGAACTTTTTGTAAGGAATGAATGCAATAATATCTACAAAGCAGCTATCACATGATAGGACGTGATACATAAGAAATCTCTTTCTTTACTGCATACACTTCCATTGCTTTCCAAGGTGCCCAGACTTTAAATTACAGATCCTTTGATTATCTGAGATCAACAACCACTTAATCATAAATTTTCTGCTTTTCCAAACCAATGAAATTCTCAACCTCACTGTCTTCAGTCTTTTCTGATATGCCAGGTTCCAAGTCCACTATCGTCTTCCTGGTTACCATACTCTGGTATCCTCTAGTTGACAGTAGCCCTCCGTGAATGCCATGTCCAGAAATGTATGCAGTGCCCTATGGGGAGGATTTCCTCTGATTGCATATTTTGCTTAATACTCTTCTTTCTGTTATAGCAAACTTGCCCAGGGTTATTAGAAACATTCTATGACGCAGACACTTAAAGCAGTGACAGTTTTCTGTCTTCTGAGTAATTTCTTCATTTAGGGGCTTTTCTTGTGGTTGACTAATATATTTTGAATTAGATTCTGAAATCCACTTAGGATAAAGAAGACATTTTAAATATGGCTAGTGATCCAGTGACCACAAAGGCTAATTTTGCTTCTAGGCCAATGGAAATTATTCCCCCCTTGATACGCTTTTATTAAAATTTTGCCTATATTTAAATAGTTGCACCATTTTTAAAAAGTTCTGGAAATCTACTTTTAATATTCCAATTATAAATTGAATTTTTGGAAAGTTTTGGTAGATAGTTTGTCATCTAAGAGTATTTTGAGAAGTTAAATTTCATGGACCTTGATCTAAATTGAAAACAAAAAATCCTTGTTCCCTTATCTTACTTGACTATGATATAAGCAAACTGTAAACCAGGGAAACTACATTCTCAGGATCCTTTCCTTGCAACTTGCTGTTGTAGAAGCATAGGCAAGTCCTTTAAGTTTATTTCCTCATCTATAAAATGTGTACATTCAACTTAAAGATTTTTTTAAAGGCAATTTTACATCTGAATCTATGATTCTATGGTTTCTGTACCACTCTCAAAGCTCTTATTGATACCAGACTTACATCATATTCATTTTTAGACAGATCTGCCAGTTTAAAATCTGACCCAATTCAACAGTCTAGGGCCTGAAACATGGTGCTCAATAAAGATTGATTCATCAGGTGAATGTAGAGTCAGATAAAGCTCTGTAAGATATTGGCTTTAAACTCTGGGCTCATAATTTCAAGGTGGTATGCCCATAGCTCTGAACTTGGATGTAATTCAATGTGAAATGGTCTCCTTTTAGCATGGGAAATCAGCTTTATGGTCAAAAGCAAAGATTTTTCAATTCAGTTTTAATTGGTAATTTACCTTTGGGGGAGCTTGAAGAGCTATAGTGGTTAAAGGAATAAAATATCAAAACTATTAATGAATAATTACCCAGCAGGAGAAGATAGGAGGACTCTAACTTTTATTATTAGAGGTCTAAATAACTGGAGAGGATGCCTGCAGTGGGGGACTTGTGATCTAGGATTTAGCAGTAGTCACGGACAGAAAAGAGGGAGAAACAAGCAAATACCATCAAGTAACACACATTGGGTTTTATTTAAGGCAATGTCTCCTCATGGAGGCAGTGATGTGTTTAAAGTGAGACATTTCCTTTTACTTGTTTCTCTTTTAAATGATTGCTTTGACAGGTCTTTGAGGAAGAAAATTATTTTCTGTCCTGCGGATTCAGTAACTGCCCTTAAATGTCTGATCATGTCACATTTTCAGTGGAGACAATATTGTGACTTGCTTCCATGGTGATCTACCAGTCAGCGATGGCTAAAACTAATGACATTGCATTGTCGGGGGATCTTCCAAGGCAGCCACTAATTAATTATTTGTTATAATCTCCCTGTGAGGAAATTACTAATATTACTACTTAATACATCCTTTGCAGTTTGCACTTGCAGAGTGCTTAAAAATTCATCTGTGGCCGTGAAGAAATGACCATTTGTGCTGTTCTTAGCAGGAAGCAACGAAGCAGCCCCAGAGCACCTGTGTGCACTCGGTGGCATGGACATGGGCCTCAAGCTTTAAGTTCTGTGGCAGCCACATAGGCCGTGTTGCTTTTAATTCCAGCTGAATAATATAATGATTATATGTGAGACGTTTTAATGTATTATTCTAATCTCCAGAGATTGCAGTTCGTAAACAATAAATCAACTCAATTATAAAACTGCCCCTCCAAAAACAAAAAAAAAAAAGGCAACATTTTAATTTAGTAATTTTCACTTGGAAGGCACATACAACAAGCAGACTGGAAAATGTTAAATGTGCTCTGGCAGTTGTAGAAAAAAAGTCAACTGGTATAAACTAGTCCCCTATTTTTGGAGTAAGGACTGTTATAAGGTTCCTTTCAACTTACTTTTCAGCCAGTAATCTACTCCTCAACCAGAGCCTGTCTATGTGGCCCTGTTGGGAAAGAGTATTTCTATATCCCTATATTGATAGATTGTGGTTAATATTTAACCTAAAATTGTAATCAGAATGTAATATGTATACTATGATAGATAAGTGATAGATAGATAGATAGATAGATAGATAGATAGATAGATAGATAGATAAAACTACTTCTCTTCTAACAGAAAACATTGGAGAGGAATCAACTTTCAACAAAGTTGTTAAGATTTGCTGCAGATAACCTTAACCTTAAACCTGGACAGGGGGGAGTGTTAAGGAGGAGGATATGAGTGATAATAGTCAGGACAACAGCTAACATTTTTTCAGGCCTTATTTTATGCCTGGTACTGTGCTGAGTTTTTTGCGTGTATCATCTTATTTGGTCCTTTTAACAATCCTATTGTTCCTGTGCATATGCAGAAGTTTTAATGGAAAGAGTTGAGTATTTGCTGGAGTTTATGCAGCCAGTTGTGCTGGAAGTGGGGAGAGGAAAAGGCAAGCGTTACTTCAGAGCCTCTCTCTTTACTTTGTGCATCTGAAAGTCCAAGGAGACCTTAAAGTCACCTACCCAGCCTCTCGTGGCCCTTTATCCCAGCCCCTCTCCTACCCTCCCTGACATGCCTGCACACATGTTTTGTAACTGAACCCCCTCCCCAGCTATCTGTGTGTAGAATAAACTTCTTTGAAAAGTGTTCTTTTGTCACTCCCAGGATTGTTCAAGCATGAAATAGACCAGTTATTTTCAACTATTCCTTTCAACCAGACCACAGCATAGTTGATTTGATGTTTGAAACTAATTCAGATTGCTACGTGGTTTGTTTGAAATAATTATCACTATTGTTTGTCCAAATGTGGTCACTGGGGTGGTGCACAAATTCTTCTGCAGAGACCTAAACAAATTATATTGATAAAAGCAAACTTCTCTGATCAGCCCTCTGCTCCTCCAACACCACCCCATGGGCACGTCCACTTTTGAGCACCAATGGGGCTAGATGAGTGGCTCACAACCTTGTTTGATTATACATTCCTACTAGTTAGAAAGATTCTACCTACACTAAAAGATGTGTATACTTATTGATATACAAATGATATAACAATAATAACCTTTATTGAATGCCTATTCTATGCCAGGCTCTGTTCTAAAAACTTTGTAAGTGTTGACTTACTGGTGATACTTCATAGCAGCTCTGTGAAGTAGGTATTATTAACACCATTTTACAGATAAGGAAGTTGAGACATGAAATGTTAAATAATTTTCCCCGGGCCACTTAACTAGCAAATGACTGAACCAAGCTTGAACCCAGGTTGTCTGACTCCAGAGTCCATGCTCTTATCAACTAGACCACAGCTGCCTCTCTGTGTGTTACTCTACTAGCAGATTATAGACTTTATGGAATATACGAAAAATAGAAATTTTAAAAGAATGAGATGCACATTGGTAATACTTGATTGAACAAATGAATAAAATATTTCCCTGGGATGAGCAATGTAGGAATTTCAAGCAGCCTGAGAAGCCAATCCAAGAAATAATATAGGACAATGAAGCTTTGCATAGTCATATTCAAAGGGATCAATACTTTAAACTCTGCTGTATATTTCCTACCTAATGTGCAGTAGAAAGTTGAACAAGTACCTTAGTTGTTGAACAAGTTGAACAAGTTACTTGTTCAACTGACAATGGGAATTATGCAAGTCCAAAATAATCCTCCATCTTGCTCAATAAACCATTTGTTTTCCAGATAAGTGTCTATTTCACTTTGTCAGTTGATCCATAGTCCTTAGGTCTTACCAAACAATAAGGAAGCACTGGAGCACAGCACGGAGTGATTGATTTGGTGTTTTAAACTAAGTCAGATTGCTGTTTGAAATAACTGTGACTTGTCCAAATGTGGCCACTGATGTGGTCAACACCTGGTCAAAAGTTTCTGTATAGGGCTTTTCAGGGGCTGCAACTGGTTGAAGGGGGCCAGGCAAGCTAAGGTGCCCGTGTAGAAGTTGCCTTTGCATGACTTCCTAAGACTGAGCAACAACCAGTGTTCTGCCTCAAAACCTAGAGGATCTGACAGGGATGAGACCACACCTTGACAACTGAGCGTGATTGAAATTCTGAATACTCTGAATACTGATGAAATATACCATAGAAAGGAACTTTTATTTTCAACATATACCAGTATGACATGTTTCAGGTTTGCTATAATTGGAGCTGCTTTTAAGCCCAATTACAAATGCCCATTTTTTACTTACACGGAATATATACCACCTGGGAATTTAGAATCTTTTATTTTCCAAAGTGTTGCTCTGCAAATATGGATCTCTTTTAAGATCAGGAGTCCATAGGAGATGGAGTTGGCCTCATGTAAGTAAGATGAGCAGGGGACAACATAATTTATGAGCTGAACTAACAGAAGGGCGCTGAGTCGGGGTTTGTTAAACTAATCTTATGGCTGGCAAGGATGACATGTCAGATGTTTCGGTCATTTTAAATACCAAACCATTTCCATAAATCATTTTTATAACGTTAAATACATTATATAGGTACAATACCAATAGATGGTGTGTTTAAATGTGCCAGGCACATCCGTTTGCTTCACTACATACTATGTCGCCCATTTCATTTTCCAGAGATGTATTCATCAGATTATTTTTTATGGGCTGTCCCATATTTTAGTTTTATTCTTGCAGTCTTGTTTATTGGTGCTGTTATGCTTATTTGATTCTTCCTTGTACATACACATTCAACCCATGTGAATATCATCATAGTATCTCTCTCTTCCTTCTTGCATAAAAAGCAAAAGGAATCTCCTTTTTTAATACATCTGTCAATGTCGTACAGTGAGAAAAAGTACACACGATGTAATTGGGGCTATTTAGTATAAAAACTTCATCTGAAACAGCTGTATTGTATGAGATAATGTGTTGTATTTCAGAATATGTAAGGTTGAATTTCTTTACTGTTTGAATGCTATACTATCTTCTTTTTTCCCCTAAACCTCCCCTGTTTAACAGCAGACAAACCCAGGGAGCACTGAATGAATCTGATGATCCTGAAACAGGCTGTCTAACTGATAACAAGCCAACTTCTCGACACTTCTATCCTGTCGCCTTGCTGCTTGTCAGCTCACATCTGCTAGTTGTGTGGCTTATTTTAAGTCTTGCATTACTATTAGCCAAATACCAATAAGTTTTACGTTGTATTCCTTTCTTTTCTACAAATGACAATGGACTTTAAATTATGAGGACAATGCTGTAATATTTCTACATTTTCAGATCCACATAATTTAAAAGAAAAGACAAATGTTTGAATTGTGTTTCTTTGTTTTTCCTAAAATCTAAAAGAAAGAATTACTATGCATTCAGTGAATTATTTTGCTCTTTTGTTCATGGAAAAGTGTTTCCCACTGTTAACTAGCTCAAGAAGAATTTTTAAATTACTGTCTTTGGAATAAGACAAAGAACAGAATCCTGAAAGCTTGAAGTTCTGCACCTCCTCTTCCTCTTCCCATTAAATTTATTAAAGAAATTAAGACTGAATTTGCACAACACACTGAAACTCGGAGACAAGTCCTAGAGATGTGGGAGGTTCCAGACTTTATTTCCACTGTGCTAATGTCGTTGTTGCCATCAGCTGATAGAACATTCTGTTCTATTTCTTAACCTGTTAGTTATGTTATTTCTTTGCTGCAATTAACCCTTTTCTGTCAAGCAACTTTATGGAGAGAATGGCTATTTATGTTTTGTAATTAAATTAACCTGTTTGTAACTATTGTTTGGTTGATTTGGCTTTCAGAGTACTTTTCTATTCTTTTTAACAAGGTCTTGTTTGTGTCTTGAGGCACCGTTTTCCGCACCTGTGACTTTTTGTACTGTCCTGTGCACAAGCACTCTTCCTCTGTAAAGCTGAGACTTGGACCAGGCTGCTCAGAAAGCCATTTTTTCTCTTTGTTGCACAGCTAAAATAATGAAGTAAAATAGAAATGAAACTTTCCTTTAAAAATCTATAGGGCCAGACTTAATAAATTAAATGCCTTATTCCTAGAACCTGCATCCTTAGGGCTACATATAGATTTTAATGTGTTTTAAAGAGACTGAGAAATTAATTTGTGGAAAAGTTATAAAAAGGCAGATATATTTATGAAATTAAAGTGAAGCTGTATTGTGGAGCAAAGTATATTTAAAGAGTTTATTAAACCTTAAATATCTGTTAAGAGCAAAGAGACTTTAATCATCTCTTTCTGCGGGCAATAACGGTATTGGGCCTGGCCTAGGATTTAATTTTGTAAGATGTATCATCATTTGTGGAAAAAAAAGAAAAATGTAGAGTTGAATCTTTGTTATTTTTACTTGGACTGTTGCTGCAACTCTGCATTGAACAAATAAAGCATATTTATTTATTCTGTGTTTCATGAAGTTGTACTTTTTCCCCTTTCACCAGAGAAGGATGCCGCATAGAGAATGTCCTGAAGAATATCAAATGCAGAAAGTATGCTTTCAACATGATACAGCTGATGGCTTTCCCCAAGTACTACAGACCTCCAGAGGGGACTTATGGAAAAGCCGACACCTAAATTTACCAACATGTAAATAAACAGGAACACAAATACGCTTCACTTGGATAATCTCCACCTTTTTCATTTTTTTATTGTTATGAATTTGTGGATGGAGGTGATCAGGGATGTTTGCCCCAATCTCAGAAATATTTGAATTAGTTACCAGCATATTACTCTAAAAGATATCCATTTAAAAAATTCTTAAATAATTTGTGTTTCTCGTTCTAAGCTTCTAGGTATTGACCCCCTTGCTGGTTGAGATCTGCTCAGAAAGTGTTAATTTCACTCATGAAGTATTTTAAGGAAAGACTCTGAGAAAATATAGGTTGCTACAAGAGAGCTAGAAGTGGTTCAGAGAGTGGCACTCTCCCTGCCAAATGAGGATAGGAGAGTGTAAAGGGGAGAGAGACTTTGAGATATTATTTCACAGCCTTTCTCACACATCACCTTAGAGCCCATTTGTGGGATTTAAAAAATATTTTTCTGGTGAATTGAAATTAGGTAGAGTTAACTCATGATCTTGACTACGGAAAAGTTAACAGGTGTGCTTGCAAAGACTTGTATCATTCAATTGAGGTTTGACTTCTCTTCCTAAACAGATAGATGAACAGTGTTAGTAAAGCAGTAAAGTTACTTTTTAAAAACATAGTATCTTTTTAAAACTCTGACTTGGATTGTATGGCCCAGTTGTAGAAGTGGCAATAGAGAAAATTTTATAGTATAATAGCCAAAACACTGTGAGGAAGTGAAACTGCCAGGAAATTAAAGATGATCAGCCTGTTGATGTCCAAAATGAAAATTCTCGTCAGCCTGAACTTTATGTAGTCAAGTTCATGAAAGTCAATAAAATATCTTTGAGATGTTTTCTATCAGTCATCTTGGCATAGAATATAGAGAGTGTAAGTGTGCATTGTCTTGTGTAGATTAGTATAGGTGAATAAACCTTTTAAAACATATGCAACCATAACTAATGATAAACCAAAACAATTATTTCTGTTAACCCGAATTTCAAATTTGTCCTTATTCAATAAAATAACACCATAGGTTTTCCAAAATTCCAAATTAGAAGTTGACTTAGAGATCATTTTGTATAACACCATTATAAATGGATAGATAAAGCACAAAGGAAAATATGCCCCCAATCACCCAGCGAGATAATTTTAGAACCATGCTTACAATCTCTTCTTACCTTCCTAGTCTGTGGCTTGACTCTTCTCCAAATTTCCATGTTAAATATACATGAATATTAGGCAAGAATGCTAGATAGTTAAATAGAAATTGGCATTTATCACTGGAATTGATGCTTAGAGTACAAAGGTCTGAACAAATGAAACCTATTTTCTCCAAATTTTAAGAATTTGTTCTTTTTCTCTTCTCATCAGAGGAGAGTGCCATCTAGAGGCTTGGAAATGCCAGAGGTTTATTACATAGACATCCCTTAGCTATGACCGCATTCAACAGTCGATATTATGGGGCTTCCATAGCTAATGTGATAGCTCCTTGACAAAAATGCTTGCTGAAATAAGGATTCCAAACAGATCTCTAGACTCATGTTGGGTTTTTCAAATTACTACAAATTTGAGATAACCCTTTGGGGCTTTTAATATTAAAATTATCAATCTATTATTTTAGCTAATGCCTCATGGGCATTATACTCGAGGCAGTTGCCAAACTATTTACAGCCTTTTTAATAAAAAGGTACTGTCTACTGTGGATCTACTTATGGACAAAGTTATCTTGGTGTTCTCATTTATACCTCATTCTCCATTTCAGTGATTAAATACAATCTTTGAATTGTTCAATTTCATTTGAAAATGGTAGGATTTGTGGTTATTTTCATTATCCCATTGGATTTAGGGTAAAGAGGCTGAGATGACAGAGGTTTCCTTGAATAACTATGAAACCTCATTCAGAGGCTTCCAAGAGACCTTAAGTGATTTATCATCCTGTAAATACTCTTATAAACAATAATTTCTGTTTGTATTTTTAAAGATGAAACCTCTTGACTCATATATGGAAAAAATATTAATTAAATAGAAACCCAACAATAAGATTTTCTATTTTTGGAAGACATTGCAAAGATTATTTTTTTTTAATAAGTACTAAAATAGAAGTCTCAAAGAGTAGAGCTTGCTGTAATACAAATGCATATAAGTTTTTAATATTAGCATAGTCATCTGCATTTCCCCGTAGGAAGCCTCTATTTGTGCATACTTTTAAAAGTGGATTTCATCAGGAAAATTTGTGTTTCTATCAACAATATTGCTCCTTTCCTGAGAGATATTCCAAGTATCCTTAGAAAACATCTTCACTATTTCTTAAGTTAAGGCTTTCTAAATCAAAGAGCCAATGTTAAACAAAAAGTTTTAAAATCTCCTTTGTACAAACACAGCCTCAGTCATGCTTTTCTATCTATATTTTCATTTAAAAGATACACCAGCAGGCCTATTTTAGGAGATCATGTTGAGCTAGAAACTGAACCAAGAAAATGACATTTCCAAACAAGATAATTTTTTTTTGCTCAAAAATATTTCCCCTCTAATATCATCAAATGTAGATATCTATTCTTATTAGCTATTTACAGAGTCCTACAGAAAACATATTTAAAAATAAGGAAAGGTGGAATCCTATTACCTTTGACCCAGTGACAAAAGATCCAGGACCTGGAATTGTTCCACAAAGCAGCTAAATGTAAAAGTTTGAAATATTCGATTGAAGCAGAACCACCCTGAGATATACCCATTCGTTTATGATGTGCTGGTTTTCTTCTTGTAAATATTGCCTTGGATTTGTCTACACTCTGCCAAAACAATCTTTCAATGTAAATAGTTTGATCAGTCTAATAATCCAGTGAGTCAGAGCAACCATTTAATCCAGCTGACAAATTGTGCTAAAATGACCAACCGCCCAGTTAGAGCAATACGCCATGTAACTAACCTCCAGTCCTCGCTTTATAAGACTAACACCTTTTCCTCTGAAAAACTGGGAAGTCTTAAAAGCTAGCATCTGGATGGAGGGTACTTCCCTTTCTTTTCCTCAACTAAGTATGCAACTATCAATTTTGCATAAAATAAGACTCCAAGTAGAAAAGACAAAGGTTTGTATGGAGTAATGCTTTTCTTCCCAAGCAAATCAAATCCCTCCCTATGTAAAGTTTGATATGTGCCAAGAAGAGATGATACCAGTGGTGTGCTGGAACTGGCTCATGCTGACTCATGAGAATTGATCATTAAATTTTCAGGAATTTTGTAAGCCATTAGTGAAATACAACCGTCGTTAAATATTAAATTATAAAATACAACTGAATAAATTTTATTAAAGGCAAAGATAATAATCAAAACTTACCACTTCCTGATTATTTTACTACATTTACAATTTATCTGTGTTCTTCAGGTTATTTATGTCAATTGTTTCAGTACAGTTGAAATAGTATGTTATAGTGTGCCACTGTGTATCTCTTCCTGGCTTCCCATTCAGTAACATCACATTGGTAGCTTGAAATTGACCACAGTGGGAGTATTTACACCACAGAAATTGCCAAATGCTGCAAACTGGGGCTTTTAGTTCCTGGAAAGCCAGTTATTAAACATTTACTGGCACACAACTAAATTCCACCATCATTTTTTCTCCAGAAAATAACAAGTCATTGGAAGCAGTATCAAATTATTAAAATGATATTGAATGCAATCACTCATCTTCAGATGGGTGCAATTTTGTTTTGGTTTTTACCCTCTTTAAAAACTCTTATTAGTCTATAAGTAATATTTGATGTTAATATTTTATTCATGATTAAATTATTTAATCATAGAGATGCATTTAAAAATGTATCGCTGTGGGATGTTTGGCAAGGCAAATCTTAGCAATGCAGCTTTGGTGTAAGCAATAACGGCTCCAGGCTAAATTCAGGGAAATGGTAGCCTAATTAGAGTATTACTGAAAATGTGCTTCAGTATCAATTTTTTAACTTTATAATTTTAGCATTTGCTAAAAGCAGGAAAAACAGTAACATATTCCTGTGTGCAGAGTCTAATTAATATAGCTCAGTTGGAACCCAAACTGTTAGATTAAACAAATTAAACTCTGGCAGTATGCTAAATCACCATGGATGTCTTAGGTGTTAGATTTCCAAACAGGATAGTATATCAATCCTTCAGTTCAATATAAAGGGCGTCTTTTCTAACCTTTTAGGAAAGAAATTAACTTTTATCACAGATTTAAGAAACCGGTCTGAGAAAAACTGTAATCAGCAGTTACAGAGGGAAATGAACATATTGAACACAAGGCATCCCTAATAGCTGAAGCTTTACAAATTATGCACTACTGAAGAGAATAATTTGCTGAGAGTTGTGTAGTTGATTGACAGTTTTAGCATGACTTCACATTCATTTAGCCCAGCTGCAATCTGCAAAGGCTATGCTTTTTTCCCCCCGTATTTATCTTTCATTGCTTTATAAAACAAGTCCAATATGTTATATCTTTTGTTTCTTCAGCAGTTTTAAGTTAGAACTTCCTCTCCAAACAGATGCTATATATAGTAAAAACTGTCTTTAAGAACAGGAAAATGAAATTAATGTTTTAGATACAATATTGCAGGCCAATTAGTTATAGGGTTAAGGTATAGGAATTTGGGTTTTTATTTTCTGAGTCGTAGTGCACATGAAACACTCTTTGAATTTTATTTCTAAGCAAGTAAGAGAAAGTCTAAAACATTTCTGATGTCAAAGAAACAAATCATATATGACTTTTAGTAACAAGGAGTTGGAAAAAATTGTAAGGCAATATTAACCAGCAACAAAAAAATACATGTAATAATCTCTCCTGAGCTTGAATTTTTATAGATTACATGAGTATTTAGAATTTTAAGTTGAAAAAGGAAAACAAGGCTCACAATTAAGTATAGTACCCAGAGAGAGTGAATATCAAGGGAGAGACCTAATACAATTGATATTGCCTGAAAAACCATATCTTGCTTATCTTTTAGAAAATATAGTTCTTTACGAAGATGTTGCACTTTCACACACATTCACAATCTTCCTAAAATCATCTAAATTACTCCAAAATCATAAAAGGGCACAATCCAACCATACATCTTTGATGATGACTTGGTACGGTTTCATTGACTAGCAGGCAGTATTGACTCGAATATTGGCAAGATTGCTGTATTATCTATATAGTTCTTGTGATGCTGTTATATCACTATCAATATTAAAAAATATTTCATGTTAAAGAACTTTCAAACCTTTAAAAGGCAGACTCCATTTGTCTATAACTACATAGACACTCCCATTTCACTGCATATGTGCAATCCTTTGTATACATATACTTCTCATGTGAATATTTTATTATTTTATTTAACCTAGCATCTAACTTTCAGATTCTTGTGGTACTTATCTGAAACATTGGCGTTTGTTTTCTTTTTATGTTAAACATATATTCTAGATGAACCAATAATTTGTATTCCTAGAAAATGAGGCACAAATAGGTTAGATCATCTTATATTGCCATTTGAAGAAATATCATTTTGTTTTATTGTTCTGTGTAAACCATATTCATTGTACACTGTGTGTATATTTTTGTTTAAATAAATGTGATTTTTATTTTTTATGTTTCTGTCTTTTTCTCCCTATTATACATTTTTTTTCATTTTCATGAATGTAGCAATGTCTAAAAATTAATTAAAATATTGGAAAGGTAGACTAAACAATATTTCAAAGAGAACAGACTAATTTTATGCTGAACCACAATTACAGAACAAATTCTACATTGATGCAAGGTTAGTCTCTTATTCACTAGCAGAATCCACCTTTCAGAGTTGCTATTCTACAGGAGCAAGATCAACCACAATTTTATAAAAGGTTCAAGAACCAGATGTCAGTACTTCAGCACTGGGCAAATCACTGATCTTTGTAGTCTAGAATATATGTAGAGTCGTTTGAGCACCGGAGATAACTTTTCCATATGGCTATTTGGATCTGATCATTTATAATTCAGTATAGCAGCCGATAGTAGAAAACAAATCCCAAAGAGTTTTAATTCGATCTTGTTGCCAAGGAATTAACCAAATGAGACCCCTGCTTGCATGTAAAAAAGAATGGAGTTTTGCCATTTGGAGAATTTCAAGAACATATCTGACCCTGCAGCAAGAAACATTCTTCTTCTGTAATGTCATCATCATCAATGTATGTTCATAGTAATGTGCCTTTCTTCATCTGAGCAAGAACAAGGTTATAAGCAGCCCCATAGTGAAACAATGCAGAGTGAATTATAGCAAAATGCTGCCTGCCATAAAACCAGAGGCTAGCCAGAGTGAAGTGGTAGTACTCTTATCTTAAATATTCATGCAAAGTTTTCTTGAGTATTGTAAGGGAGTCATGTTCCCACTCAAAGTCAGAGTACAACAAGGGACTCAGAAAATTTGTTCCAGGGCTATGTTTTGATATCTCCAGAGAGTGGAATCAGGAGGGTGGGTGGATGTAGTTGGACCACGTCAAGCCAGCACCCATTCTAAACTAAAGTAGCCACATGGGCATGATTCTCTGGCTCCAGATAACAAACACCGAATTCTCTGTTCTCGCAATGATCCTGATGAATAAAGGTAACTCAAGAATAAGTTTTTAAATAAATGTTAAGTGAAAAGCGGAGGGGCCAGGGGAAAGCACATTTGGGTGGAATACCAGGAATGTAGTACTCAATTATTAAAAGCTACCTTCCATCTCCTAATCCATCTGACTTTGTCACTGTAGCCCTTAGTTTCAGAATTAAATAATAGCAATGATGATAATGATCTGCTTTTTGCCTAGTATGATGGCTTCTCAGTTTTTAAGCCAATTGACCATAAACCACCACCTCCTTGGTGATAATTCACCTCCTTTGACTTTGACTTTGAGCTGCGCTCTTCTGACACCTAATTTCTTTCTAAACACTCTTTAGTCTCAGCTACTGTTTCTGCTTCCTCTGCCTGCTTCTTACATTTAGGAATTACCCAAAAGTCTAGACTCAGTATTCTTCTGTTCTCATTGTATATGCTCTCCTTTGAGGTCTTCACCTATTTCTAAGGAGAAAACTCCAGTGCAGGGCTAAGGAATGTGGGCTTTTGAGTCAGAAAGCCTGGTTGCAAATTGTGGCTCCCCCACTTCCTTAAATGAAGACATATATCCAGTTACTTAATGTTTCCATGTCTTCACGTTCTTTTCTGTAAAATGAGGGTAACAGTATGACTTAACCTGTTTTTCTGGATGAAAAGTAAGTGAGAAATGTATGCATAGCCCTTTGCCCATGCCCGTTGTGCTGGATCTTATCTGTTGGCACTCAGCATCCATTCCCACCATGGTTTAGGCCCCTGCAGTTTCACTACCTGGAACTTAAGGGCTGGAAGACTGAAAACTACATTTCCTCAGCACACTCACCATGAGAGTTCAGGATATCACATAGGTTCTACCAATGAGACCCACATGTACCATATTTGTATGGCAGAAGGAAGACAGCAAGGAGCGAGAGGCGTTTACGCCTTCTGCACCAGAGTGGGCAGACAGACATATTACACCAGAGGGTAAGCAGCACTTGGACTCCCATCTCTATTGTCAATTCTCAAGCTTGCTAGTGGGGGTGGCTGTGACTTCAGCATGGTGGAAGCCATAGCAGTAGCATTTTCCTGCCT
This sequence comes from Ceratotherium simum simum, assembly GCF_057802395.1. Taxonomy (NCBI): domain Eukaryota; kingdom Metazoa; phylum Chordata; class Mammalia; order Perissodactyla; family Rhinocerotidae; genus Ceratotherium; species Ceratotherium simum. The sequence continues at coordinate 42,261,415 of NC_141911.1, forward strand.
GCGGGTAGAAAACTAGATCGGAGGTGCTTGAAGTCAGAAGGCTGATAAGGGTGCACTTCTGATGTGAGGTTCCTCCAGTCTTTCCAGTGATTGTCTAAAGATCAAATTCCCCCTCTTATATGTACTAAATTATTTTCTGCTAGAAATAACTGGACTGGATTCTATTTCCTCACTGATGACCTCAGCCTATAGGACATATTCAATAAATTTTTTTGGTACTTGTTGCTGGTTAAGTTATTTATCTTTGATTTTTCAGCTGAGCTCCAGCACCACCTTTCCATGGAGGCTGCTGGCTATTTGTGAATGTATTTGTTTGAAGATATTCCTGATTTCGTTGCCCTTCTCCCAATTCACACACAGCCCTCCTAGATTTCCTGTCTCTGTTAATGGAATCCGTATTCTAGTTACACAGGTTCACAAGCTTGAATCAGCTTTAACTCTTCCATCTCTGTTGACATACATATAATATTCCATTCGTCACTAAGATCTGTAAATTTTACCGCCATATCACCTCATATTTGTTACTTCCCCCTTTCATTGCCACAGCTATTTCCTTCACATGCATCCTTTATTACCCTCATAACTATAGTTCCATCCAAACTAAATGAAGTTCAGTATTCAAGGAAATCCACAATTTGGCCTTACCTTCTCTATCAAGGCTTATTTTCCATCCTCTGCAATTCTGTCCTCCATACATATTCACACTAGGAGTCTGTATACACAGTGCATGTCCCTTACATGTACACACTCACACACTCAAATTATCTCCAGGTTTTCTCTGAGGCTATTTCCTCTCTTCCTATCATCCCCAGAGCTGTTGCTCAAGGTTTAACTCAAATGCTTTTTGTCCAAAGCAATCTGCCCATATCACTCTAAACGGAATTAGTCTCCACTGTTCTCATTCTTCTGTATTATACCCTGTGTAATGCATTCCTTCATTTGTACATTCGTCTGTTTATTCTTTCGTTCTTTCATTCATTCAGCAGTCCGTGTAGCTGGCAGGCAGTTAGACACAGGGTGTTTGGTGGTACACGAGAGGTGTGGTTCTTCTGTTCACAGAGTTCATAGTCCAGTCGAGTGAGGGAGGCAGACAAAAAGAAAACCAACTAAATAACAAATAATTATTAATTATAATGTATGATATGAAGTAAATGATCTAGAAGTTTTGGCAGAGAATCACGGTATAGGTTGAGGGTTCTTTGTTTTAGATAGGAGTAGTCAGGGTTGGTCTCTCTGAGGAGAGGTCATTTAGACTAAGGTGTAAAGGAGGAGCATCATCCAGCCAAAAGAAAGGAGGGGACAAACAGGGACATTGTGTGTGGGGCCAGTGCATGGGCCACAGAGTATTGGGCTGGTGGTGGGGAGAGGGGTGGGGGGAGATATTAGCAAAAGGCTTTTAGACCAGGAAAAGAAAGTCGAGTTTTATTTTATGTGCAATTGGAAGTAATAATGAGATTCCAAGTAGGGGACTAAAGTGACCTAGTTTATATTTTTAAAGGGTCGCTCCAGGTGCTGAGTGGAGGCTGGATTATAGGGAATCAAAACTGAGAGACATAAGACAGTTAGAAAGGTATTGCAGGACAGTGAGATATGGCGCTGGACTGGGGCCAAGAGAGTAAACATAAAGAGAAGTGGAGATTCACGTAATATTTGGGGAGTAAGAAAGGCAGGACTTGCTGATGGATTGGTGATGGGGGGAGAGTGAGAGGGAGCTAATAATTAAGGTGAGTTCATGTCTGACTTGAGCCACTGAAAAGTGGTGGTAACATACTGAGATGCAGAAGAGGAAGGCAGGACTAGGTTTGATGGCAAATTGATTGGTTGGCTTGGAATGTGGTTGGTTCTGCTGCCGAAGTCATCTGATCTAAGCGGAAATTCAGGTATATTCACGGAGATGAATCTCAGGTTCAGAGGAGTCTGAAGTGGGAACAAAGCAGCGTAAGCTGACAGCGTGTGTAAATGAGTAAAAACACTTAGAACAGTAGTCAGCACTTGTTGTCTGAAAGTGACAAAAAACCTTAACTAGCTTAAACAAAAAGGCAATTTCTTGTTTCATAAACTGAAAAAGAGCAGGGGTTGGGCTTCAGGCACATCTGTTGCCTGATGTTTAAATGATATCAGTTCTCTCTCTCTCGCTATTGCTGTCACTCTATTTTCCCTCCTATGGAATTTTTTTTTTGTTTTTTAGCTGTTCTTTCCTCTGTCTTAGTGTAATTTTTCAAAAAGTTCCTGCCAGTTCCAGGGTTACATGGTACTTTCAGCTATGTCTCATAAGAAAAAAAGGTCCTTTCTCTCCCAGCAATCACATCAATCCTCAAAAGGATTCTGTTCAATCACTGTGTCCTGGGGAGAGACTCTGAGGGGCCAGTTTGGACCACCTCTCCACCTCTATGGCTGGTGAAGTGGGCACTTTGAATGACAGCTCCACCACATTATATGGCATTGAGAAAGAGCAGTTCCCAAAAGAAAAAGACATGGGGAAAAACAGACATCCGCTTCATCTGGAGAGTGAGTGTAGAGAGAAAAAAGCCTGAGACCAAGCCCTCACGAGCTTGGTGAGTTCATTTCTGAGGTTGAGTTATAATAAAAGCAGGCTGAATTTCATAAGAATTACTTTACTGTAAAATTGCATTTTATTTAGTTAGAGTCTAAAGTCACTAGTAAGATAAAAATGAAAAGTAATTTCACTGAAATAAGTGTAACTAAGGAAACAACTACAATACTACAGTGAGAGGCAAGAAATCTAATGGTGTCTGGATTTGCCATTAACCCAGAGTGAATCAGTTCATTGTTATTTTCCATTTTCCTATAGGTAAACTGAAGATAGCAAAACTCTCTCTATGCCTGTCCCTAGTTAGCTTCATGAACAAGCAGTGAATCCATCTGAATGCAGGGATTCTCTGAAATATGCATTGCCTCTAGAAACTGGTTTGATTTCAGAGGTCCTTGGCTTACTCCTAAAGAGAAGTACCGACTTGAATTTATTTTCTTTTTAAAGAGAAATAAAACAGAGGGCTAAGCATCCTTTCACCTTTGTTTCCTGTTTTTAAGCGAAGAACCTCCCCTAGGATAATGCTTGTGTTCTCTCCTGACACATTACACAACTTGCCATTCACTCAGTGACTTATTTGCTTGGTGATTGTGGACACAACTGGACACGCATAGTTTAGCTACTATCTTTCTTCCCTTTTTTTTTTTTTTGGATATTTGCCTACTTGTGACATTTTCTTTTAGAAAACTGAATAGGAGGGAATATTTCCAAACTCATTCCATAAGGCCAGTATTACCCTGATATCAAAACTAGATGACAATATTACAAAAAAAGAAAAATGCTGACCAATATTATTCATGAAACAATGCAAAAATTCTAAACAAAATTTTAGCAAACCAAATTCAAGTGAGATTTATCACAGGAATAACATGGTTTAACATTCCAAAATAAATCAATATAATTATCACATTCACAAACTAAAAAAGGAAAACTACATGATCATCTCTATAAAAGCATAAAAAGCATTAGACAGAGTCCAAAATTCATTCCTGAAAAAAACCATCAGAAAACTAGGAGTAAGCGGGAAATTTCTCAACTGATAAAGAGCACCTACAGAAAATCTTTACTTAATGGTGAAAATCTTTACTTAATGGATTCTTTCTCCGTGAGATCAGGAACGAAACAAGGATGTCCACTCTCACCACTTCTCCACGTTGTACTGAAGGTTCTAGCCAGATCAATAAGACAAGAAAAGTAAATAAAAGGCACCCAAGTTCAAAAGGAAGAAGTAAAACCATCTTTATTTGTAGTAACATGATCAACTATGTAGAAAATCTAGTCTAATTTTCACAAAAACTAAAGTTTTTAATGAGTTTAACAAAGTTGCAGAACACAAGATCAATACACACTAATTTTCTTCTACATTTCTAACAATAATCAATTTAAATATAATAAAAACTATTATTTACAAAGGTAAAAAGGTAAGTCAACGAATACAGGAATAGCTGTTTCAAAAAATATTGCTGGAAAAACTGGATGTTCACACACAAAAGTAAAGCTTCATCAATATCTCAAAGCTTGTACAACAATTCACAATTACAATATAAATTACAATTTAAACAATTACAATGCAGGCCAGTCCCATGGCTTAGCGGTTAGGTGCGCACGCTCTGCTACTGGTGGCCCGAGTTCGGATCCCAGGCACGCACCAACGCACCGCTTCTCCGGCCATGCTGAGGCCGCATCCCACATACAGGAACTAGAAGGATGTACAACTATGACATACAACTATCTACTGGGGCTTATGGGGGAAAAAAAATGGAGGAGGGTTGGCAATAGATGTTAGCTCAGGGCCGGTCTTCCTCAGCAAAAAGAGGAGGATTAGCATGAATGTTAGCTCAGGGCTAACCTTCCTCACAAAAAATAAGTAAATAAATAAAACTGTTTAAAAAAAATTAAAAAATAAATAAATAAAAAAATAAACAATTACAATGTAAATATAAAACATACTACTACAAAACTTCTAGATGAACACATAGGGGAAAATTTTTTTGACCTTGGGTTAGGCAAAGAGTTCTTATGTATAACATCAAAATAAATCATGAAAGTACAAGAATTGATAAATTGAACTTGATTGAAATCAAAAGCTTCTGCTCTTCATTTAACATTGTTAAGAGAAGGAAAAGCCTAACCACATACTGGATGAAATGTGTGCAAATTACATATCTAACAAAGGATTTGTATCTAAAAGTATAAATAACTCTCAGTACTCAACAATAAGAAAACAAACTACTAAATTAAGAAAATCATGAGCAAAAGATTTAAATTGACACATTATCAAAGGACGTATATGGTTGGCAAATAAACACATGAAAACATGCTCAACATTATTAATCATTATGGAAATGCAAATTTAAACCACAATGAAGCAACTAGAAGGATGTGCAACTATGACGTACAACTATCTACTGGGGCTTTGGCGAAAAAAAAAGGAAGAGGATTGGTGACAGATGTCAGCTCAGAGCCAGTCTTCCTCAGCAAAAAGAGGAGGATTAGCATGGATGTTAGCTCAGGGCTGATCTTCCTAGCAAAAAAAAACCAAAAAACAACACAATGAGATAGCACTTGAGGATGTGGAGCAACAGGGACTCATCCATTGCTGTCGATGGGGGTGCAAAATGATACAGCCTCTTTGGAAAACAGTTTCCTATAAAGTTAATATATGTTTACTATATAATCTACCATCTCACTCTTAGGTATTTACCCAAGAGAAATGAAAATGCATGTTTATATAGAAACCTGTACACAAATGTTTATAGAAACTTTATCTATAATTGCCAAAACCTGGAAACAATTCAAATGTCCTTCAACCACTGAATGGATAAAGAAACTATCGTACGTCTATACATTGGATTATTACGCAGCAACACATAAGAATGAACTATTTATAGTCACAACAATATGGATGAATCTCAAATTCATTCTGCAAAGTAAAAAAAAGTCAGAACCAAAAGACCACATACTATATGCTTCCGTTTGTATGGCGTTTTGGAAAAAGAAAACTATAGAAACAGAGAACAAGTCAGTGGTTGCCAAGAATTGTGTGTGAGAAGAGGGCTTGACTACAAAGGGATGGCATGAGGAAATTTTTGGAAGTGATTAAATTGAACTATATCTTGATTGTGGTGGTATATAGAGTACTCTATGCATTTATCGAAATCCGTAATCAGGACAAAATTAAGAGTGAATTTTACTATGTGTCATTTTTTTTTAGATTGTTAAAATTTTAAAATAAAAAAGAATAATAAAATGCAAATTAAAACCACAAAGAGATACCACTACACACCCACTAGAATGGCCAAAATTGAAAAGACTTACTATACCAAGTGTTGACAAGGATGTAGATGAACCTCAAAATAATTATGTTGACTATAAGAGGCCAGAAAAAGTAAGAGTATGTACTGTATTTTTTGTGTGTGTGTGAGGAACATCGGCCCCGAGCTAACATCTGCCAATCCTCCTCTTTTTGCTGAGGAAGACTGGCCCTGGGCTAACATCTGTGCCCATCTTCCTCTACTTTCTATGGGACGCCGCCACAGCATGGCCTGACAAGCGGTGCATAGAGTGCGCCCCCGGGATCCAAACCCGGGCCACCAGCAGCGGAGCATGTGCACTTAACCCTACACCACTGGGCCGGCCCCTGTATGGTGTATTTATATAAATATATTATATACATAATAATTGTAAAAGATGAAACTCATTGGGGCCGGCCTGGTGGCGCAAGCAGTTAAGTGCTCACGCTCCGCTGCAGGCAGCCCAGGGTTCGCTGGTTCCTTGCCAATCTTCCTCTTTTTGCTGAGGAAGATTAACCCTGAGCTAACATCCATGCCCATCTTCCTCCATTTTGCACATGGGATGCCACCACAGCGTGGCTTGGTGAGCGGTGTGTAGGTCTGCGCCTGGGATCCGAACCTGAGAACCCCAGGCTGCCAAAGCAGAGCATGTGAACTTAACTGATACGCCACCGGGCCGGCCCCTGGAATTTTTTAACTTAGAGACAAAATATTAGAATTAAGAAATGAATTTAGCTAGTCGTTAAATATAAGAGAAGCATAGAGAAAGCAATTCTATTTCCATATACTAGTTGGTGAACAGTTAGAAAATGAAATTTTTAAGAATATACAATTTTCAATTGCATAAAAAAATCAATTGCAATAGAATCAAGTTAACAAAAAATGCACAAGACCTCAATGTAGAAAATTATAAAGCATCAACGAGAAAAATTACAGAATATTTAAACAAATGGAGGCTATATCATTATCATGGATCATAAGACACAATATGGTGAAGAAGCCAATTCTTCCCAAATTGATCTATAGATTCAAAGCATTCACAAGCAAAATCCTAGCAGGTTATTTGGTAAAAATTGACAAGCTGATCCTAAAATTTATATGGAAATGCAAAGAGTACCAAAAAAATTAAGGCAAACTTGAATAAGGTGAACAAATCTGTAACACTCACACAGCGAGATACAAAGACATAATATATTTTTTTTTTTTTTAAATTTTTTGTTTATTGCAGTAACATTGGTTTATAACATTGTAAAAATTTCAGGTGTACATCATTGTACTTCTATTTCTGCATAGATTACATCATGTTCACCACCAAAATACTAATTACAACCCATCACCACACACAAAAAGACATAATATAAAGGAAGGCAACAAAGTATTAGTGCAAGTTTAGATGACATAAACAATGGTATAGAATTGAGAGTCCAGAAACCAACCTATACATATTCAGTTATTTGATTTGTGACAAATGTGACACTGCAGAGCAGTGGGGAAGAGAAGGTATATTCATTAAATGGTGCTAGGGGAATTGGATATCCATGGGTGGACCCCTGTCTTACTCCACATTAAAAAAAAATCAATTCCAGGAAGATTTTAAATCTTCATGAGATAGGTAAAGCATTAAAGCTTCTATATAATAAATAAGATTATCTTTATGACCATTTGTAGGTAAAGATTTCTCAAACAAGTCACAATGGCCCTAACCATCAAAGAAAACATAGATAAATTGGTCTGCAGTAAAATAAAGAACTTCTGTTCTTAACAGAACGCAAAAGCACTAACCATAAAACAAAATATTAATGTAATTATTTTGAAATAAGGAACTTGTATTCAGCAAATGACATCATTAAGATAGTAAAAAAGGTAACCCAAAATAAGAGAATGTATTTACAATATTTATAACCAGCAAAGTACTTATATCCAGAATATGTAAATAACTTCTACAAATTATTAAAAGAAAATATATCAGATAATTCAATCAGGGAGCAAAAGACTTGAACAGGCATTTTATAAAAGAAGATATCCAAAAGTATGTACAGTACTTATCCTCCTTAGTCATTTGGCAAATGCAAGTTCAAACCATATTGAGAAACCATACATAATTATCAGAATGGTTGACATTGAAAACCGGACAGGTCAAGTATTAGTAATAAAATAAGGAACAGCTGGAAATCTTATATACTGGTAGCAGAACTGTAAATTACTGTACTGACTCTGAAAACTGGGCAGTATCTACTGCTCTGAACATATGCACACCCCAGGACCAGCCATTCTACTCCTAGGCAGTGACATACCAAGGATGGGGCGGTGGGAGCAATCTGCCCTGGGTGAAGAAAATTAGAGTATGCCCAGTCTGTAGAGAATTTTACAACATAACTGAAAAAAAAAAAACTAAAAGATGATCTGAATTTTATTATAATTCTGCCCTAGAAATCATAAACAATGTCAAAAGGCAAATACTCTTTCCCAAAAAGTCTTGTCTGGGTTTAAATTCTAAACAATTGACACAGTTAATATTGAATTTTAATAATATGTATGTCAACTTCAAACTAGAACATTTCTATTACTTATCCTTTGGTAAACTTTGCATGCTGCATGAAAATATCATAGAACTTCCAGTTAAGTAATTGGTCTCTGACAAATGTGGACTCATTTGCATGTGTTCATTTTAAGAGTAAACTCCTTACAGTTCAGAATTGTAAAAATTTGTCTCCAATGCCTGTATACTATATATTCCTGCGCAAAAACATTAGATTCAAAACAAACAATGATTGCACACTGATTGTAAAGACATGATCAAAACTTGAGTCACCTCAATTCTGTCACTCTACAGAATCACTTGAAGTTCTTGTTTTTAAAATTTAAAACATTAAAATAGTGCAATCAGAGAAGTATACTATTTTTGTTCTGAAAGTGCAATTTTTTGTTCACATGTGTAATATTTTACTAACTTTAAGAAATCTTTAAAGTTGAAATTTATTTTTTTAAATTAATTACTAGTTTTGAAGCTAAAGAGCAAATAAAGAAAATAATGAGGGTTATTTTTATCTGATTATTACTGAAAATAATTTTGTTGTATTGGAGGGAGGTTTATTAAAAATGATTTGCCCTGTCAGATTTGCCTTGTCAAATATACTATGTATGCCAGCGATCCTGGGTATATATGCAATAGAAATGTGTAATGCCTACATATGTGCTCCCAAAACACTTATATGAATGCTTATAAAAGTATTATTCATAATGTCCCCAAACAGTAAATAACCCAGAAGTCCATCAATAGTAAAACTGATCAATTTTGAAGTTCTATACAACAATGAAAAAGAATAAACTAATGCTACATTATAAAAACATATATGAATCTCTCAAACATAATTTTGGGTGGAAAAAGTAAGACACAAAAATAACACATACTTCAACTTATAAACAGTCAAATAGAGAAAAAATCAGTCTATGGTGCCAGAAGTTAAAATAGTGGTTATTCTGAGGAGGAGAAATGAGCAGTAACTGAAAGTGGCCGTAGGGTTGCCTTCTGGCATGGCAGTAATAGTCTTGCTTGACCGGAGTAGTAATAACATGGGTGTATTCACTTTGGGATAAATCATCAAACTTTATTCTTATGATTTGTGGACTTTTCTAAAATATGTTATTTATTTTAAAAGGGAAAGAACAAAAGAGTCTCCTACTACCATGTGGCCTCTGGTTGGCTCTGTAAATTATTGACATAAGTTACAGCCGTGGATTAAGATTTGCACTGCCCAATCGTACAGGAGCTCATGGCAGAGGTATGGTTCCCCCTAAACACAAGATGTTGGTGCTTCAGCTCTGGGATCTTCTGAGGATGATGCTTCATCTAAAACAAACATAGAGATGAGGCAATGATTCTGTAGCAAGAGGCTTAGTGACCATAGTCTTGGAGCAGTACTCAAAATGCCTGCTTTTAAAAAGGATGGAAGCAGCAACAAGCTCAATGCAGTTTGATCCCCCAGACAACACTGCCCCAAGGGAAAAACGATAGAAATGAAGAACTTTTAAATAGGCTGTGTGGAAAAGGGTCACTTCAAATCCGACCAGGTGTTAAGAACTACAAACATTATAATTTTTTTAATTTGTAAAACTAAAAGAAAATGAGCTATCAAGCCATGAAAAGACATGAAGGAAGCTTAAATGTACATTACTAAATGAAAGAAGCCCACCTGAAAAGATTACAAACTGTATGATTACAACTATTGAACATTCTGGAAAAGGCAAACAATGGAGACAGTTAAAAGTTCAGTGGCTGCCAGGAGTTAGGGAGGAGAGAGGGAGCACAGAGGATTTTAGGGCAGTGAAACTCTTCTGTATGATACAGTAATGCTGTATATATGCCACTGTACATTTGTCACAATCCAAAGAAGGCACAACACCAAGAGTGAATTCTAATGGAAACCAGGGACTTTGGGTGGTAATGATGTGTCAATGTAAGTTCATCAGCTGTACAAATGTACCACCCTGGTGAGCAATGTTTCTAATGGGGGAGACTGTGCATGTGGGGAGGCAGGAGGTATATGATAAATTGAGAGGTATACCTTCCTCTCAATTTTGCTGTGAACCTAAAACTAATCTAAAACTAAAGTTTATGCAAAAGGAAAAATAATTGCAAAATTATAGCAATGTCTCAAACATCCCCCTGGGAGAGAGGAGAAAGTGTGCAGTGGTGAATTTCCCCCCAGTTGTAGCAATCTCATAACCAGCTCTGGTAACTACTCTTTAAAAGAAGATTTCTACTAATTGAGTTTAACTTCATAAATCATGAACTCCAGAAAACCAACCTCGATGCGCAACCTGGTTGGACTAAAATCAATAAGATTTTCACCATTTCTCTTTTTTTTTCTTTTTTTTTTGGGGGGGGCCATTTGACTCTTTATGTGGTCTTTGGCACCACTAAGTACTGAATTCTGACTTAAGGGCTAGGAGTAGCTTGTTTTTTAGATCAAGTTCAGGTCACTGACAATTGTATATGTATATCCTGTTAATTCTTTAGATGATTTAAATGTGAGAATCTGAGAGATTTGCCATTAAACTAATACAACTTCGGGGGCTGTGCAAGAACTACGCCCATGCCTGGGACATTGTAGACTGCAGCTGCTGAAGAAGCCTCAAATCGACCCATACAGGGAGACCCATCGGGCTGAGACTGAGCGTAATTAGGAATTTATGAAGTCTTTAATTCCCCTAGGCTTGTAACTCATGAGGACAAAATAATTTGAATTTTTACCTTAAAATTCTTTTACATTTTGACATCTTAGCATTGTAACTTACAAAAGACTTAGTCTGCAGATTTTAAATCTCCCCAAGTGTGAAGCAGACCCTGAGGACATAAACTCTGGCAAATCAGCCCTCCCTCTAAACGCAAACAATCACTAGAAAAATTTGAAGACTATGGGGCACAGAAGGTAACTGTGACAACAATAAAACTCAAGTCCAACCTAACTCTGGGTTAGATTTACACAAACCCCCAATAAAATAGGCCTAGAAGAAGGAAAGGCATCCTCATCTCCAAGCATAAAAAACATTAACTTTAGTATCTATTGTCTTCACAAAAACATGCCCAGCATTAAATAAATAATTGCAAGGCATACAAAAAGTCAAAAATAAACACCCTTCCATAAGACAAAGCAATTAAAACCAGACTTGTATGTAACACCAATGTAGGAACACTCAGAGAGGGAATTTAAATTAATTAAGATTAATATGGTAAAGGGTCTAATGTAAAAAATAAACAATATGCAAATCAGATAGGAAACTAGAGTGAGAGAAGGAAACTATATAAGAAAATCAAATGGGAATATTGTATATTAAAAATAAAGCAAAATATATGAAGAATGTGCTTGAGTCTTACCCATAGACTCAATATAGCCAAAGAAAGAATCAGTGAACTTGAAGATAGATCAATAGAAATCACCCAAACTGAAAGAAAAAGAGAAAAAGAGTGGAGGGAAAAACAAACAAACAAAGAACAGGACAGAGCTTCCAAGAGGTATGGAATAATATCAAAATTTCTAATATATTAGTGGCTGGAAACCTAGAAGGAGAACAGAAAGAGAACAGGGCAGAAGAAATACTTGGAGAAGTAATAGCAGAGAATTTGCCAGAATTAATGACAAACACAAAACTATCCATCAAAGAAACTCAAACAATACAAAGAAAAGGATTAAAAAATCCAGTTAGGTGTATCATATACAAACTGCTGAAAATTGATGACCAAGAGAAAATCATGATGGTCTCCATAAAAATAAAATACACTATATACAGAGGAACCAGAAACCATTCATTCTTTATTTTCTTAAAGAAGAAGCTTAGATTGCTGATTTGAGACATTTCTTCTTTCTAAAACAAGCAATTAATATACATTAAATTGCTGTCCACGTACTGCTTTAACTATATCCTACACATTTTATATGTTGAATTTTCATGTTCATTCAGTTCAAGTTTATGTCCCATTTGCTTTTTGTTTTCCTCTATGCCTTGTGTCTGTATTACAAATCTATGACATAATCACATGCAAAGGACTAGGAAAGAAAACAGTGTTTGGACTAGATACTACAAGGCTAAAGAGGAAAAGAACTGTAATGAACACTGTACTTTAGTTCATTAAATTGTTTCTCACATGAGTATAGATTAGGAATTTTGAAACTACAGCTATACTATGGTTGAACAAATAAATCATTATTTTGTAGATGATGAGAGCCAGGTTTCTTTCTGTCTGAGAAAGAAGTTACAAATAAGGAAAGAGGAAGGGTAGAATAAACCCTACCTAGTAGTATTGAATTGGAATCAGACATATCAGTATAAACTCATGTTTATAGGTATATATGTTTATGTACATATATACATACATATATGCGTATATATGTACACATACAGATAGGTAAACACAGAAATATAGATTTGTGTATACACATGGAAAGGTATGTATACACACATTTCTTAGCTCTGTGCTCTAAGAGGGCCTAGAAGCAGTCACACACCAGTAGCAATGAGTACACTTAGCACCTACATATTGGTTTCTAAATTCTGTTTTCCAATATAAAGAACCAAGACTACTTGGATAAATGGTTTATTCCAGGGTGGGAGCAAAGAAAATACAAAATGAATCCGGGTCATCTTGAGATACCAGAAAGTAAAGACAAAATAAACAAAATAAAAGAACAGAAATCAAAACAAAACACAAAGGAAATATGTCAAAAAAACACAAGGGCCAATTTGAAAGAGCTCCTAATGGCCACAGTTGGAACAATTAGAACCACAAAATAAGTAACAATAGTATTGGATTATTAATCAAAGAATAAAATAAGCATTTGTGATAAAAACAAATGATTGAATAAGTAAATAAATGAGAAAGAAGAGACAATTTACCCTTACAAATATTTCCAATTAATGAATGTAGAGGGAATGAGAGTAGAAAATCACCATTATTAATTACTCTAATATTCACTAGTAATAAAATATATTGATATCATGTACCCTCTGTTACAATCCAATAAGATGAGCACATCACCTCTCTGGTATTCCCCAAAATCCATAAACTCAATCTAATAATGTGGGCCGGCCCCGTGGCTTAGAGGTTAAGTGCCTGCGCTCCGGTGCTGGTGGCCCGGGTTCGGATCTGGGGCGCGCACCGATGCACCGCTTCTCCGGCCATGCTGAGGCCGTGTCCCACATACAGCAACTAGAAGGATGTGCAGCTATGACATACAACTATCTACTGGGCTTTGGGGGAAAAAATAAATAAATAAATAAATAAATAAAATCTAATAATGAAAAACTATCAGGCAAATCCATCCAAATTGAAGGACAATCACAAAATACCTGACCAGTACTTTTCAAAATTGTCAAAGACATGAGTTACAAAGAAATGCTGAGAGACTGTGACAGATTGGAGAAGACGAAGGAGACATGACAGCTAAATGCAAAGTGGGATCCTGGATTGGATCCTGGAACAGAAAAAGAGCATTAGTGGAAAAACCGGGGAAATCTAAATAAAGTCTGTAGTTTAATTAACAGTATCGTACCAATGGTCATGTAAGATGTTAACATTAGGTGTAAGTTGTACAGGAACTCTCTGCACTATCTTGACAACTCTTCTGTTAGTCTAAAATTATCTCAAAAATTTTTTTAAAATTAAATGCTTATACTTCATCCTTGGCAGCCTTACTCTTTGTCTGCCTCCTAATTGTTCAGAACGTGGACAGGAAAAGGAGATACCATAGATTAATTCTCTAAAAAGCTCCCTTAAAAAATAACTTCTGTAGGATTTATTAGTGTAAAACTGTGTAATGGAATGATTGATAATACATTAAGTAATTTTTCTAGCACAACCTTTATCTTTTTAAAAAAATGTCAGAAAACCCAGGAAGATTGTGTATAAGAATTTTATTTGAATTATTTCTCTCTTTAGTAAATTTTTTTAGTAAATATCTTTTCTAAATTACTGCCTTAAAGGAGTGGCTGGAGCAAGAGATCAGATATAAATACCTGAGAGAAAACTAACAGTTTAAATATGATTTTAAAATTCTTAATGTACAAATATGGCTTATGAGAGAAATTTACATTTTTGAGGCATTTCTCAAAATGATCAGTTCTTAGAATGTTCTTCTAAGGAAGAAAATTGCAAAGATATTAAAAGATTTTGTTCTATATCCAAGAGATGACAGTAGAAATTAGTTTTTTACTCTGTGTTTACAATAAACACACATACACACTTGTTTTCTCTGCCTTTACATTGTTTCTATTATCTTTTCTAGCCTGGATTTTTCTCCATTTAAAGAAATTGAACATTCAACATTTAAAACTGAGAGGATTGTAAAAAGCTTTTCTGTATACATTAATTCAAGTTTCACCGATGTTGCATAGATAATAGCTTAAAATCTTTAGATCAGCTTAGACCAAATGCTAAAAATGTCCTAGATAAAGGGAAAAGCACTTAGAGAAATGTAAGCAAGTGAACACATTCTCCAACTCTGAGTACCTTGGAACCAGAAACCAGTAAGAGCCTATTAAAAAAAAAACTTGAAATATATTAAGACGTGTAATGAATTTTCAAGAAGAGAAAAAAGAAATTCGCTTGGAGTGTGCAGTTGATTTTGCTCACAGAGCTGCCCTAGAAAAACATTTGGAGATGGAGTAAATCATCAAAGAATCTAAAAGGCACCTGCTGCTGTTCCATGGTGATTCCACTTCCGTTAAATCCAGAAGCAGAGAGATGAGAAAAGAGAGATTACTTATTTACATAATACAATTTTAACTACCTAGAAGGTTCAACGTGGACTTTGATGTAAATTTTAATACAATACAGGCATTCCATAACTGCTTAATGACTTGAATTGACCTTTGATCAGAGAAGGCTGTGTTAGTGCTAAGATATGGAATAAAACATATTTCTTCCTTAGCGAGATAAAGGCAATAAATAAACAACTGTTAAAAAAACAAAATTCAACTGAGTAAATTTTGAAGATCTTATTGGCTTATTCAACAATTCATAAATCAGGCAGCATCCACTCTAGCAGATAGAAAAGAGCTCTGAGGAGCTGTACAAAATGAAAGGCTTTTATAGGCAGGAGGGAGTAGGAAAAAGGAAGTTACACTAGACAAAAAAGCAGGTTGGTTATTGCAGGGTACTTTCCTTTAGGGGATGCAGGGGTCCGTCAGGTGGATGACCTAACTAGTGCTGATCAGGTGATTTCTGATTGACTGGTTTAAGATTCCATTTCTGGGAGAGGCAACATTCTAATTAAATCTCGGTTTGGCGATGTGGGGCTTAGCATATGCGACTCCATTTTGGGCCTGTTGTCCTGTTTTTAATGGTACTACATCTTTTTCTCTTGAGTGATGCTTATTGTACTGCAACTCTCTGTAAAGTTATTTTAAATATAGGGATTTGTAGAATATTTTCCCCAGTTTTGTTTTTCTTGTTTGTGTATTTTGTCTTGGACAGACAGCCCCCTGCCTAAAATGGTGCAGGTATTGTTTTATCTGAAAAGGATAATAATCCACCAAAAATGGAATTCATTTTTGTTCTAACTGTTCTTTGTTTTGAGTATAATTTAAAAATAAAAATATTAGAGAAATGAATCCCAGAGATAAAAGTAGTAAAAATGTGATATAGGTTAATTCTCCTATTGGTTTACTAGTGTTCCTGTGTCCGAAAAGGTATATTTCTTTTGCTTACTTTCTTCCATTTTTAAATGGAGTCAGTGGTGCCTATCCAAAACACACAGAAAGAAATGATTTGCTTTCTTGCGAGAATATAATATTTTAAAAGATCTGAAGCCATTGGATTTTGGGTATCATTTATGGATAAGATATTATTAGTTTTATTTTGAATTCTTTTTTTGCATGCTATTTTTGATAGATGAAATCTATATCAATTTGAGTGAGTACAATTGTTTTCTGACTTTTCAGTTTCCTAATAAAAGAATAAAAATGCATCTCTTATTCTTGCTCTACAAGATAACTAGAAATGTTCTTAAGATGTCTGCTATCCTAAACGAAAAAAATCCTGTTGTATATTGGACTTCTATGTACTAGGAGTTGTATTTTCACCTTTGCTAGCATTCTTCTCTTTCTTCTTAACCATGCTTGATACGTTATTACCAAATCACAGTTCTTAAAACCATCTGTTATTTCTACCTTTATTTTGCAGATTTACCATATTGATAATTGGGACCATTAGGTGAGTAAAAGAACCCTCCCAGAGAGGATGAGCTGTAATCAGTTAAAAAATCATCTTTTATTTGTCTGGTTGGGCAGGGCAAGTGTCCTGGTCCCTTCTGTGAGGTGGGAAGGAGTAATCATCATTTTTTCTTTTTCTTTTTTTTTTTGTGAGGAAGATCAGCCCTGAGCTAACATCTGCCAATCCTCCTCTTTTTGCTGAGGAAGACTGACCTTCTGCTAATATCCGTGCCCATCTTCCTCTACTTTATTGGGATGCTGCCACAGCATGGCTTGACAAGCGGTGGGTTGGGGCCCGCCCGGGATCCGAAGCTGGGCTGCCACAGCAGAGCGCGTGCACTTAACTGCTGCACCACCGGGCCGGCCCGGAGTAATCATCATTTTTATTTTGCAAAGCGGAAAACCAGAAACACAGAGCGGAACTCATCGCATACATCAAGAGCTCACATCCCCGAACTCAGCTCATTGCAAGTTACATGTTACAACTTCCATTAATCTAGTATATGTATCACTCTCCCAGCTATCAGAGTGAAAAGCTGGGAACCCACTACTGCAACACAAATCAGAATTTGCTTTCATAATTGAACAGACCAGTGCCTCCTTCAGGAAGTTGTACATGAAGAAACATTCTTCTTGGACTAGTGGAAACTTGGGGATCACTTTGGAATAAACTTAGATACACAAATGAGTCCATGAGTAGATTCAGTTCAGTTCAATGAGTATCTGTTGAGCATGTCCTATGTGCTGGGCACTGTGGTAGGGGATTGGATTCAAATGTAAATTAGGTTTTCACAATGTAGTGGATAAGACACACAAGAAAGCTACAATTTTAATATTATGCAGAGTGATTTAGGAGTACAGAGGAAGGGTATTTTGCTGGTCCTGAATAGGAAAAAGGGCTAAAGGAAAGCTTGCTGGAGGATACCAAAGCTGAATCCTGAAAGATACACGGGGTTAGCTGGGAGAACAGACTGACACATTTTGTATCAAATCACCCAACAAAACTTTGGAGTGGGGCCAGCCCCATGGCTTAGCGGTTAAGTGCGCGCGCTCTGCTACTGGCGGCCCGGGTTCGGATCCTGGGCGTGCACTGACGCACCGCTTCTCCGGCCACGCTGAGGCCACGTCCCACATACAGCAGCTAGAAGGATGTGCAACCATGACATACAACTATCTACTGGGGCTTTGGGGAAAAAAAAAGGAGGAGGATTGGCAATAGATGTTAGCTCAGGTCTGGTCTTCCTCAGCAAAAAGAGGAGGATTAGCATGGATGTTAGCTCAGAGCTGATCTTCCTCACAAAAAATAAAAAAAATAAAAAAAACCAAAACAAACAAACAAAAAAAACTCTGGAGTGAAAAATTGATGTGATTACTAGCAGCTCTATGCTCTAAGTCAGCCTAGTGGTGATTGCAGCAAAATAATTTACAGGGAGGGTAAAAAACAAACTGATTTAAACAAGAAGATGAAATAAGAGATATGGTACTTCTTTTACCAAGAAGATGGTGGGAATCATGAGCTGTCTTTGAACATGACCCAATTTACCATTAAATTGGGTTTTTTAAAGTCTGTCTGTTCATATGCTAGTACATGCTCAGTTTTAAATTTCAGATAAAAAGCTGATCTTTAAAAATGAAAACAACCTATTTATATTTATTTATTCATGAGAATTCTAAATTGGACAACAGCAAGATGTGCTCATACAGTTAAAGATGCATATGTGTGTGTGTGTGTAGGTACACCTCACAAATAATGCAACTCTATTTACGCTAAACCTATTAAGTCAAATCAATTTTACAGACACATGGGATAGAGCTTTGGCACTTAATTCCTCTTGATCTTCCACCTGGTAGATTTCACTTCCTGCTGTGTTTTTCTGCAATTTATTTTTAACATTGTATTTGTTTGGACATCATTAACAAAGAAAATAGCATCCTGGAAGTGGTAAGGTGCAGAAGAGCGTTTCAGAAATTTCAGTGAGAAAACAATCAAATAAATTCACACACAAAGCTCTTTTGTCACATGGTCAAATAAAGTTGGAAATATATTCTACTCATGATGTCTGGGGATATTTAATTATTAGGTAGACACCAATGGTGTGCAGATCAATGACTACATAGAGATAAGGAGAAATCCATCTCAGACTTCTTACTCCCCAGAAATATATACTCTAGATGGAGACAACTTTTATTTGTTGAGCATCTATGTTGGCTCAATGACAGGCACTTTGTTATACTTTACCTCATTTAATTTTGAGAACAGCACTGGGAGGTGAGGAAATAAGGCTCAGCAAAAGGAAACAATCTATTGTCAGTCGCAGGCTAGAATTCAAAGCAGGACTTGTGACTACTTGCCCAATGCTCTCTCTACTACTCCTGGCTCATTGTTGCTGTCAGCAATCACACCACTATGAAGGGTTAATGCTGATCATATGGTTTAGCACACCCATAAGAAAATAAAATTTGTGAAAATCCAAGTATATGAGGTAGAAAAATTAGGAGATACTTGTATTTTAAAGGAATTTGAATAGGAAACCTGAATATCTGTTTATTGTAAACATGTATAGATCACTTACTACATGCCAGGCATTGTGCTATAAGCTTTATGGCGACGATCTCATTTAATCTTCCAAACAACTGTATGAAGCAGATGTTATTATTATACTAGTGAGAGGAAGATATGAGATTTGATCCCAAGTCTGAGTCCAGAACCGGTTTTCTCCTGACTATTCTACAACCTACTCCCAAACTTCCTTCACAATGGAAGTCATGAAGTCATGAGTAACATTGGAAATGAAGTAGTCCCTCCCAGACAGTACACGTGAGGTTGAAACTAAAAAGTTACAGATGTTTTTCATTTAAATCACATTTTACAAACCTCTCTGCACATGAATTGGGATTCATTATGAAAAGCCACTTTACTCACTAAGACCTAAGAATTGATATACTCTCCTGGCCATTGTACAATTAAGAAAAGATCTGCCTTTAGGAGGGAGGTCATTTGAATTTAGAGATTTGAAAATAAAAATAAGGAAAATTTATATTACTTAAAATAGTGTGTGCTAGATTAGTTCTTTCGTCAAATGTCACCCAAATTAGAAATCTTGGGTAGGAGTCCCATCTGTAAAAAAGTGGTTTAAGTGCACACTTACTACATATCATTTCCTGTAATGTTAGGTTTAGTCTGTTTTAAGCCTTGTGATGGTAAAACTGCTCACATTACTTATTCCCATGGAGCTCAGAATCCCCATCTCAACACCAGGCCTATCTATCAATCAGGCTCTATTTCCAGTCACAAGAGGTCACAGTGCTTTCTTTTTTTCCCCACCACCATGAGGCAAGAAATGGGGAGGGTATTTTTTGAGATTTAGTGACCTCACACTCTCTTAGAAAGCCATTTTCAAAGGATTGTTGAGAGAACATACCTGCCAATTTTTATGAGATACTGCCACCCATCTTGAATACTTTGAAGGAGTGGCTCCTGAATCTTAGGATATTTATTCTGGTATTTGGATCTGGATCGAGCCCTTGTTTTAAGAGAATAACAGTTTGTTGGACCATTTTGAGACCCGGTTCTGTAAATTATGCAGATAGGAGTGTCTTTAGGCAGACCGGTAACCCTCCAGTCTCTCTAGAGACCCATGTAAAGTCCAAGTGCATCCGAAAACTAGTCTAGAAATGATATAAAAGCACCCCGCTGACCTCTCACATTCCCTTTTGGAAGTAGGAAGGTGATAATGGTGAGGGAATAACAATCGTCCCAAGGTGATGATAGAATTGAGGCTCATGTAATGCACGGAGATGAATAATACGGTGTCCTGACTAATCTAAGCCAAGTTATCCACCTACAATTATTAGATTCCTTTGATACATATTAGTGACCTCCAATAGTCAGAGGTGGATGAGAAGATTTATCTTTCCCTTCTCCACATTGTTATTAAGCACGTCTTAGACTGACTTCTGTCACACCTACAGATATTTCGTAGCCAACAGGTATGAAACAAGCTGTACGCTTGAACAGTCCCTCAGGGGTTCTGACAAAACTGAAAAGTTTACCTCAAGGCAAATGTGACACTACTCCAGCTAACCGTGTTAATCTGAGTCATGTGACCAAAAATCTGCTGGCTAAACACAGGGCCATTTAGGAATGAGATCCAGGTAGTCAATTCTGTGGGTTAGGGATAAAAGGTTCAGTCTAGATTCTTCCATCCTATTCATGCACCTTTCTCTGCAAGGTTCAGCCCATCCACAGATCTTCAACATCATGCATTTCACCAAAGAAAGATAATCTCCAACATTTGTTACACAAGTTAAAAGACTTGTGATATTGAATATTCATAAATCTAGCTGAAGTTTGTAGTGGCCACTTCTGGAATATGTCCTTTTGGTTAAACACTAGCTACCCTTCCCTGGAGTGAGTCCTGATTAGAGCACTTGACCACATCTAGAGTGTAGACTTAAACACTATACATATATAGTGTTTATATAATTTATATATAGTTTATATAAATTTATATAAATATAAATCACTATAATGGGAAAATATTTTTATAATATATATGAGTGTCAAGGATTTAAAGAAGATTTTTTGGTTTATTTAAAATTCCATATCACCTATTTAGTAAGCTCTTCTTAGTTGTATTTCAATACAGTCTAAGATATTAATGTATACAACTCTAAGAACTTTAAACTCAAACAATATTGACACTTTTTTGTGTGTGTGTGTGAGGAGGACTAGCCCTGAGCTAACATCTGATGCCAATCCTCCCCTTTTTTCTTGAGAAAGATTGGCCCTGGGCTAACATCCGTGCCCATCCTCCTCTACTTTATATGGGATGCCACCACAGCATGGCTTAGCAAGTGGTGAGTCGGTGCGCACCCACGATCCGAACCTGCGAACTCCGGGCCGCCGCAGCAGAGCGCGCGCACTTAACCACTGTGCCACCGGGCCGGCCCCTATTGACACTTTCTTAAGAGTTAAAATAGAGTAAGAATCTAGCCCTTTTCTTTACTACACCTCACCTAGTTTCATGAGGGAATAAGGCTGTGATACAGAGAAAAGAACATAAACTTTGAAGTCAGATAGACTTGAAACCAAATCCCAATTTTCCACTTCCTTGCTGTGTGAATTTGGACACCCTGCAAAAGCAAAATATCAGTTTCCTCATCTCTTAAATGGGAATCATAAGGTTGATGTCATGGAGTAGTAGTGAGGATTAAATGGAATAACAAACATGTTCTTGGCACGTACGAGATAGTTATTGAATAGGCACTACCACTATATTTATTATCAGGATGAGTTTGAAAATAAAAATAAAATAAGTTGTTAGTATTTTCATTTTAAACAAGTGGCAGAGTAGGATCTACAATTCAAAAGGTTTACCAGTCCAATACTCTTATTTATTCGGAGTGTGGAACATTCGTGTCCTGGGTTTGTAGAGGGAAGTAGGGTAGAAAAGCTATTCAGACTGTAAAATATCTACGTTCTTGGCTTTTTTTCCCTGCCCTACTTGCCTGGTTTAGAAAAATGTTTTAATTGTTTGTTAGCACTTTTGCCTATTGGAACGTATTAAAATTATTGTTATACCAAAAAAGGAGAGATTATAGTTAATGCAGAAAATAAAAGCTTTTGTCTTAGTGGTTGTGGTTTGTGGTTTTATTTATTTCTGGGTGCAGAAAATGAAATTGCCTTATTTATTATTTGTTTATTTTATTTATTTATTTCTGGGTGCAGAAAACGAAATGTAAGCCTTATATCCAAAGTATTTAGACCCAATTTCTCCTGTTAATAAACAGATCAATACCACACTCCTCTGTGGATATAAGAACCACCTTTCCTAGGGTCCTTTCTTGAAGACAGATCTTCAAAACACTGGCAGTGAAAGAGAATAAAATTGTTAGGTTATTGATTTATCAGCAGGGTTTAAAGGGCCATGTCTAACAACCATTTGCTTTAAAAAGCTCTGATAATCTCATGAGGAAACCCAGGACCTAATCTGCTAAAATCATTTTTGTATCTCCACACAGGGCACATCTTTGCTACTGATTCTCATTAGCCTGATGAGGAATATGTTGACTGTGGGCCTTTGTTTTAACTGCACTTGGAAGCCAGAGCTATCCAGCATGCTTCAGTACAAAAGAGTTATGAAGGTCATTGTAGAATTGAGTGCAGTAATTACTAATATTTGTATTCCAATTTACAGCTTACAAAAAAATGTTTCACATAAGCAGGATATGTAGCTGCTGTTTTATAGATTGCAAGTGTTTTGAATGTAATATTTAAATATTTAATATTTAAGTACAAATGAAGTGATTACATAATTGAATTTGACAGCAGAATAGAAATGCATTTTTCTATGTGAATGTTATCTGAAGGTAATGAAAAATAAACAACAATAATGCTTTCTTTATCCATTCCTAGGGAGCTAAAAAAATTCGCCATTTTATGAAATTGCCCATGGTGGTCAGGCATTTCTTAAAATTACTCCCTGTGCAAAAATTACACTCTTAAAGACAACAGTAAAAGTGGAGGTGGAATTCCTAAATTACTCAGCTAAAATCTTCTAGATCCAGCTGTGAATGATTCATAAAACCATGTATTCTCAGAGAGAATGTTTAGCTAGTCCAAGCTTAAGTCTGCTGTTTAATTTTCTCTGTAGCATCATTTGCAAATTATCTTCCAGCCTCCTTTTCAACATCTGAAGTGTTGGGAAACCTTCTCCTTGAAGGTACCAGTGTACTCCTGGAGAATAATACGATGCCATGCAAAGAGCAATAGACATAGGATCTGGCGTACAATGCCGATGGGTTCTTATTAGCTTAGGTGGCCTTTGAACTTAACTTTCCTTATCTGTAAAATGAGGGAGGTAAGCTAAGATACGTTGTGAAGAAACTCTTTACTTCAACTTAAATGGTTCTGTAATATCAATATCTTCAAACCTTCACTGGTCTCAATTTTCCAAAAGCAAAGATGAAAGAATTTCCGTATCCTGTCCAGAGTTTTACAAGGCGAGTTTTCTAAAAGCTCATTATCTAGCTCCTTCTCTATCCCCTGTAATTCCTATAAACCAGAAATTAGGACTACTTTTTTGGTAAGTTTACATGAGTTACGTTGGATACTATATTCCATCACATCAGAAAACTTATTTTCTGGTTGACCAGCCATCGATGTCAATAAGATTAAACATTGGACTAAGAGGTTGACAAACTGGTTGTCCAGTTGTGAAGTTATTTTTCCCCTTTCCAAGCCAGAGATATTCAGAAAAGGGTTATATTTGCAGTTTTTCATGTTCCCCATCAACCATTCACCTAGTTGTTTTAGGTGATAATCCTTACCTGGATCAGTAATATCAATAGGGGTTCCAAAATGACAATTATGTAATCCAATAATTTCTTCTATATTATTAGCAGGCCTTCTTCCATATTACTCATTGATCAAGCCTGGGAAATTTCCTGTGGGCTGTATTCCACTACATCCAGCCTGTTACTTTGCTTGCTTTTAAAACAGCATCATACTGCCTATACACATATTCACATTTGACCTGTAGTGACTCCCAGATTTCTTTGTTCTACTTATACTCAGCTAATCCCTCCAAGATTTCTTCAATTGCTTCATCTCTTCTGCAGCCCAATTTAATCAATGCACATATTATGACAGGTGTCCATTCCATTTCATTGATCGTTTTTATTAGGCAGCACTAGGGCTCGTGCAATAGAGCACTTCACCCTCATCTTTAGCGCCTTAAATGGGGTTGCCATTTAGTGTGTGAGATAATTTGCCTGCTAAAATATGTGCTCCTAACTTGTTTATAACAATAGCCATCTTTAAAGTTGGAATTGTCTCCAGCTGGTAATCTCTCTGGACTTGTGAATCACACATTCATTTCTAGGCCACAGATGTTTGTTTTTGTTTTTCAGTTAACCCCTATTTTAAAGGGTAAGTTGCCTACTTGATATCTTTTCTTTCAATAGATCTATTTTATACCGTAATGGACTTTTTAAAAGACTTCAGGGCATATGGTAATGTAAAGTTTTAAAGTCAATTTTATTATCTCTGTTATTCATGATTAGTCAACTAATGAAATAAAAAATATGTTAAGTAGTTATACAATGCACAACTTATTTTATTAGTTTCTAGCCAAATTTCTATTATGACAATCACTTTTTTTGCAGACCTAATTATTTTCAATTATATAAAAGTTTTAAGGCACCAATGCATTCAGAAGACTTTCTATGTAGAACAAGTCTCTTTTTCTTGGCTTCATGAGAGCATAGATTGTTTTTATTTTCATTGAAATAGTTAATAGGGTTAACCAGAGCTAATAAGAATTGTTTAAGCATGCTGAATGTTGACTTTATGACAAATGATCTCTCAATTTAAACTGCTAACACTATACAATCACACAAAAGCAACCTCAGCCTTTTCAACAATATAGTTTCTTTTCTTTCCAAATTATGTTTAATCATTTTCATGAAAGTATTTTAACAAAAATGACCTATTCTACTATTTGTTCCAATATATTGCTAACAACAATATATTGCTAGAGTAAGAGGCGAATTTGTGTAGGGACTAGGCAGCTACAGTTTTCTTTGATAAAAAAATATTGTTCCCGTAAGGCCACAATAGACAAATGTTAAGTTGTAATTGGTGTTCTCATTTTTGTGGAAATTCAAAAACAAAATAGCATGCTTTACCTAGTAAACTGGCTTCATTATTGGTAACATTTTAATTATCCCACATGAGTTAGTGAGCATTTAAATCAAAAGAGTTGAGAAGGCAGCCTGTCACAATTTATGGACAATTTAAAAAAAAAGAAAAGGAAATAAACAAATAGTGATAATTTTGAAAGTGTCTTAAACACTGACATTGTTATAACTTATTTTGAAGGCCAAGATAATTGTCTTCAGTAGAAATGATACCATATGCAAGCATTTCCATATTTCGGATTTAATAGAATTTACAAAATAATGAAAATGGAATCCATTCTTACTACAGATTAAACACTATTTTCTCAATGTTGTGGCCATTCTCCATTCCTGTTGGCTAGAAGAAAGGCATAATGTGTTGAGTTTAAGAATAGGCATTACACAAAACTATCAGTATTATAAAATGTAATTGTAGGGTAGATTACATGCAGGAATTTTGAAATATTTGAGGTGAAAGTAAATTTCTTCAATAAACAAGTATTTTGATCTAACCTTTGTTGATCATAAGTTAAGAGCATATACATAGCTGTAATGCCAGCATCTCCTCCAAAAGAAACACTGAAATCTTTGTTTTTTGTTTTTGTGTATTTTTGGTAATCGGAGCTCAATAGATGAGACAAGTATTTTAGTTAAAGACAAAACTTAAATATTCCTGCTCTGCCTACCTCTGTTGTAATAGGGTGACAGGGAACTCCTATATAATCTTCAAGAGCGAGTGTACCTAAGACTTTAGGAGCAGCAATTGCAATGGAGGTAAATGCATCGTCACATAATAAAAAGTGGATGGCTTTGGAGTTAGCCGGATGTGGATTCAAATCCTGACATTTCCACCTGCTATTTCAGGCAATTTACTTATCTCTGCCTAAACCTGTGTCAATAACCATTATTATATTTACCTCACTCAGTCATCTGAAGACTAAACGAACTGATGCTTATAGAAGAAATGAAGAAACTACACTTGAAATAGGGAAGTACCAAGACTCAGAATAAATTTCTGGCTTTACAAGTGGGGAAAAGTGGTAAAACTCTAAGAATATGGGAAGAAAAATATATGATTACCTAGATATGAAAAAAAAAGTGAATATTGCACAGTTTTTTTTGTTCCAAAAATGAATGAGAGATGGAATTTTCCATTCCTGCCTTCTTTGTGCCCATGTTAACAATTGAGCTAATAAATAAAGTGCATTTGTCTTTGCAATAAAAGGCTGAGTTGTGGCAGAAATAGAATATTCTTGGATTGCTCTTACCAAAAGCTATCTGTACTCTGCCAAATTTGAAAACATCTCCCAACATCACATCTGAAGAACATTAATGTTTGTAAAACAAAATGAACAAAAAATATGTGCTATTAAAACATTTTCTTATAAACTTTGCATCCAATGGTTTATTTCCATCAGAATGAATCGGACTAAAGTTCGCTTCATTTTATACTCTTCTGTGCTTATTATTAAAATATACTCAGGTTGTAAAAATTGTCAATGCTATATGTGTCAAGCTTATATATCTTTGGTAATCAATGTCTGGAAAGAGAGAGTTGGACATTCTAATATTTATATTATAAAGCTTTAAAAAAATATATTTTTGGAGCCAACCCTGATGGTCTAGTGGTTAAAGTTCTGTGTTCTCACCACTTCGGCAGCCTGGGTTCACTTCCTGGTCACAGAACCACACCCCTGTCTGTCAGTTGCCATACTATGGCAGTGGCTCACATAGAAGAACTAGAAGGGCTTACAACTAGGATATACAACCATGTTCTGGGGCTTTGGGGAGAAGGGAAATAAAAGAGGAAGATTGGCAACAGACGTTAGCTCAGGGCAAATTCTTCCCTGAAAAAAAAAAATTAAAAAAAATGAAAAGTATTTTTGGAAGTAGCCAATGAATATCAATATATAATCACTTTATTTTTAAACATTTCATAATGTAAAAATCTTAATCCAAATTTTTCCCCTTTGAGAAGAAGTGTATTAGAGAAAAATGTATGTTTATTCCTTTACGTTTTATATAGTAAAGATAATATTCTCAAAATTCACAAATTAATTTTATTCTACCTTAAGATATCTTATTTTTGGGGCTGGCCCAGTGGCACAAGCAGTTAAGTGCATGCGTTCGACTGTGGTGGCCCAGGGTTCGCCGGTTTGTATCCCGGGCACATACCAACACACCGCTTGGAAAGCCATGCTGTGGTGGCATCCCATATAAAGTGGAGGAAGACGGGCACGGCTGTTAGCCCAGGGCCAGTCTTCTTCAGCACAAAAAAAAAGAGGAGGATTGGCAGATGTTAGCACAGGGCTGATCTTCCTCACAAAAAAAAAAAGAAAAAAGATATCTTATTCTGAAAAAAGAATTACAATAAACATATCAATGGTAATTCCATCCACAATTTTGTTTCTTTGCTTATCTGTTTATGGATTATTAGAGGTGTATTGACAATAATTCCTTTGAATCTCTTTGTTTCTGTTTATTTAGCCTTTCTTTAGAATGGCCCATTGGCTTGTCCCATCTGATGAAGTCCTTTCTGCTTTCTTGCTTGGTCACTCTCAACAATTACCAAGTGGCAATAGGAAAACCAAGTACTTTCTCACCTGTTGCCTCTAACATTTCCCACACTCTGAAAAACAGTAGAGACTTTGATTAATAATGAATTCTAGGGTCTTATTAATTGGTCTAGATTCCTTTTGCTAATTCTTAATTATATCTGAAAGTCTATGATTTTAACACATTTTCTGTAGCAATTGGCACTAGAAAATTTATAGTCACAGAAAGCACCCAGCAAACATATATCCCTGGGAGTTTTATTATATTATTTTCAACACAAATGACTTAAGTAACCCATCTGATACTGACATTAAAAACATTGTAAATAAGGCTTAGTTACTTCTCTAAAAGGTATTGCCTTTAATATTGTTTTATGGAATTAAAATTTTGGTATCATATTGTTCCTCATTATTTAGTAAGCATCAGATCATGAGACATTGTTACTTGATCTTTGGGTGACTATTTCAATGAATTCTCCTGAATTTTCACAGATCCTTTTTCTTCCTTTCCTTCCTTCCTGCCTTCCTACCTTCCTTCCTGCTTTCCTACCTTCCTTCCTGCTTTCCTTCCTATCCCATGTAATTTACCTTGTTAAGCAAACTTATTGGTACCTTCCTTCAGGAAGCCTCAGACTGGGGCCATTTCCTGCCCTGGCAGAATAATGGCTAGATACAGAAATTCATCAGAAGACAAAGTATACCGACCAACTGGCCTGTTAGTTCAGTCCTTGCTGCAACTCACCGCAAGTGCCAGCCTCGTTATCATTCCTGAATCAATTACTTGGTTTCACAACTGTTACTTTGCTCTGAAGCTCCAAACAAGAATTTCATTTGTCGGGATGATATCTTCCCTTGTCTCTCCTACTAGTAGATTCAATTCAATATGGCACAAATCAGACTCATCATCCCTATTCCATTAAACCAAATCTTCAAACTACATTCCCCAGTATTGTTAATGGGATCATTGTACTCTCAGTTATCAAAGCTAAACCTAAAGATCATCTTTGATTCTTCTCTTTCTCCTACGTCATATATCTGCTCTAGCAGTAAGCAAGAATAGCAGAAATATAAAGATAACCATTTACAGAGCCCCAATAGGCCTTAGACAAGGTGCTAAGTACATTACGTAAATCATTTTACAGCATATTTATAAAACAGGCATCAAACTCAATTTTAAGATGAAGAAATTGAGGACAGAGAGATTACAATATTTGGTCATAATCAGAGACAGCAAGCAAGAGCTGGATTTTCTATTGAAATCTATCTGACCATAAACACACATTCTAACCTGCCTATTTATCTCTTTTTCCTGTCTATTCCTACTGCCTATTATCTAGTCCAGCCCAAATCAACTCTTATTTGAAATGGATATGATGAAAATGCCTTTTGACTTTTCTCTGTGCCGCCAGTCTATCATACCGCTAGTTATTCCTATGTTAGTATTATTATGTGGATCATGACACTGAAGAGCAGCGTAGGTAGGATAGTTGGATAGTGGTGAAGCCTAGGTTTTGACTATGGCTCTATAACTTAGTAGATAGAGCCAAAGATACATGACTTTGTAGAAGTCATTTAACGCCAGTCCTCTCATCTGTAAAATAGGTACAGTAGTGGTCCTGCTTCACAGAGCTGCTGTCAGGAGTAAATGAATTAATATAAGTAAAGAATTTAGCTATATGCCTAGAACATCATAAGCCTTACTAATGGTAAATTAAAAGCTATTAGAAATGAAAGAAGCTAGACACAAAATACCGCATAGTATATGATTCCATTCATATGAAATGTTCAGAAACATCACAACTATAAAGACAGAAAGTAAATGAATGGTTGCGTAGGGCTGGGAGTGGGAGTTGGGGGAGAGACTGCAAATAGACATGAGGGATCTTTCAGAGGTGATGGAAGTGTTATAAATATGGATTTTGGTGGGCCGGTCCCATGGCTTAGCAGTTATATGCATGTGCTCCGCTACTGGTGGCCCGGGTTCGGATCCAGGGCACGCGCCGACGCACTGCTTCTCCGGCCATGCTGAGGCCGCGTCCCACATACAGCAACTAGAAGGATGTGCAACTATGACATACAACTATCTACTGGGGCTTTGGGGAAAAAAAAGGAGGAAGATTGGCAACAGATGTTAGCTCAGAGCCAGTCTTTCTCAGCAAAAAGAGGAGGATTAACATGGATGTTAGCTCAGGTCTGATCTTCCTCACAAAAACAAAAACAAAAAATGAATAAATAAATATGGATTGGGGTGATGAATGCACAATTCTTTAAATTTACTGAAAAAAAATTAAATGGTATTGTATGTAAACTAGATCTCAATAAAATTGTAAAAATAAGTGAACTATAATTTTTATTTTTATTTCTCCTATAATATCTCATCTTTATAAATAAAATAATAAATTTTGAACTTCTTGTGTGTGTGTGTGAGGAAGATTGGCCATGAGCTAACATCCATTGCCAATCCTCCTCTTTTTGCCGAGGAAGATTGTCCCTGAGCTAACATCTCTGCCCATCTTCCTCTATTTTGTTTGTGAGACGCAGCCACAGCATGACTTGATGAGAGGTGCAAAGGTTTGCACCAGGGATCTGAACCTGCGAACCCCAGGCCACTGGAGCGGAGCATGCGAACTTAACCCCTATGCCACCAGGCCGGCCCCAATTTCGAACTTTTAAGTCTAAACTCCCTAGGCCTGACACCTTCCTCCAACATCCTCTATAATCAGACCTCAAAATTTTCCCAGCCTTGTCTCCCATCTAGTTCCTTCTCACATATTGTGCTACAGCCACTCAAGATGCCCAATCTTTTTTTTTTCCAAATCCCTTTCTCATGGAAAAATAATTAAGCTCCATTCTTGAGGAACCAATAGAAGTGGGAATTCTTCCTAGGATAGTCTAAAACAAAGAACTGCCAGTAATAGAAATCCAAGACAAGTGTTCAGAGAGAGGCTGGAGGAGAATTTTGGACTGACCAATTCCAAAGGACAAGATCCTGTGTCATACATGAGGGAAGAAGTCATGAGTCAGCAACTAGAGAAAAAGTGGATAAACGTCTGCACAGATCAGCAACAAGCGAAGAGGGTCCAAAATTATTAGGGAGCATTTCCAGGTGTGTCATAGAGGCCTGTAGATGGTGTTGTCTGGTGGGTCTCAAACTGGTATCAAGGTAAAGCATCTGGAACTCAAACTTCAAACAAACTGTACTTTTTCTGCAAGGCTGTTCTTTCAGTCTCAAATATTACTCCTCTTCTTGATAAAATATACTACTTTTTCTCAAAGTTCATGTGGTAGGCAGAATAATGCCCCTCCACATCCTAATTCCTGGAACCCGTAAATATGATAGCAAGCAGGAATTAAAGTTAAATGATAATAAAGTTGCTAATCAGCTGACCTTAAAATAAGGAGTTGATCCTGGATTATCCAAGGGGGCCCAGTGTAATCACAAGAGTCCTTATAAGTAAATGAGGGAGCAAAAGAGAAGAGAGAGAAATTTGAAGATGCTTTGCTTCTGGTTTTGAAGATGGAGAAAGGAGACGCGAGCCAAGAATGCAGGTAGCTTCTAGAAACTGGAAAAGACAACGATATGGATTGTTCCTGTATTAGTTTCCCAGGACTGCCTTAATAAATTACCACGAACTTTGTGGCTTAAAACAATAGTTTATTCTCTCAGAATACTGGAGGTTAGGAGATAAAAATCAAGGTGTTGGCAGGGCCCCATGAATGCTCTAGGGGAAAATTCTCCCTTGCCTCTTCTAGCTTCTGATGACTCCAGGTGTTCCTTGGTTTGGGGCTGCACGATTCCAGTCTCTGCCTTCTCTTATTGTGTCTTCTCCTCTTCTGTCTCTTATGAGGGTGCTTATCTTTGGATTTAGGGCCCACCCAGATAATCCATGATGATTTCATCTCAATATCCTTAATTTAATTACATCTGCAAAGACCCTTTCTTCAAATAAGGTCACATTCACAGGTTTCTAGGGTTTAGGATGTGGATGTATCTTTTTGGAGGTGATCATTCAACCCACTACACTCCCCTAGAGCCTCTAGAAGGAATGCAGCTCCACCACCATCTTGATCTTAACCCTGTGATACTCATTTTGAGCTTCTGACCTCCAATACTGTAAGATAATAAATTTGTTTAAGTAAGTTAGTGTAATTGGTTATAGCAGCAATAGGAAACTTCTAGAGTTCATCTCAAATTTTGTTTCCTCCAGCTGGGGGTGTTTTATTGAAACCACTGAGTAAGAAGCACTTTATTTATACCAGGATTACCAAAAGGGAAAGATATGAGTCAGGAGCCATCTTTGTGATTTTTGCCAGAGAATGAAGTTAACAGTGAGTGTGGAAGTCACTAGCGCTATTCATTATATATTCTTCTGGGCAAATGGCAGGATTGTACTTCTTGTTCCCACCCCTTGAGGTTAGGTGTGACCTTATGACTTGCTTGGGCAAGGAAGTTAATAATGGGTGAACGTTAATAATGGGTGTCACTTTTAGGCATTTACTTGTAAGAGCCAGTAACAGGTCACCATATCTTCTTCCTCCTGTGCAGGTTATCGTAGAAAGTTGCAACAAGTTAGAGCCTCCCTCATGCAGGGTCACCCAGTGACCATAACTTGTAACATGATCCATAGTCTAGCAAATTGTAGCTGAGGTAGGCTGAGGAAAGCTAAACAGAAAGACGGAGAGATGGCAGTGGGTGAGGATGCAAGATGGGAGAGAGAGATTTCCTATCAGCCTCTTTCAAACCTGCATCTCCCAGGCCTTTCAGTCATATGAATGAATCAATTCCTATTTTAGATCAAATAATTTTGAGTTAGATTTTCCTCACAGCCAAAGGATGAATGATGACTAATGCTAAATAATACTAATACAACTTCTTTCCATTAAATAATTTATTTGTTTGATTATTATTTATTAATTTATTCATTCATTCATTTTATAAAGTTTCATTTAAGCAAATATGTTGCAGGCATTACACATAATATCAAGGATGCAGTGTCTGCAACGTTGACTGTAATCGGCTCTGTCTAATATGGTAGCCACTAGCCACGTGTGCCTGTTGAGCACTGGAAATATGGCTAGTCCAAATTGAGACATGTTGTTAAGTGCGAAATACATGCCAGATCTCAAAGACCTAGTGTGAAAAAAAGAATGTAAACTATCTCATTAACAATCTTAATACCAATTACACGTTGAAATGGTAATATTGTGAAAATAGGAGGCTAAGAATATT
This sequence comes from Ceratotherium simum simum, assembly GCF_057802395.1. Taxonomy (NCBI): domain Eukaryota; kingdom Metazoa; phylum Chordata; class Mammalia; order Perissodactyla; family Rhinocerotidae; genus Ceratotherium; species Ceratotherium simum. Next base: position 42,294,436 of record NC_141911.1, read on the forward strand.
ATTAAAATTAGTTTCACCTATTTCTTTTTACTTTTTTTTACTATGGCTCCTAGAAAATTTGAAATTATACTTGTGGTTTGTATTTTATTTCTATTGGACAGTGCTGACTTATATCTTGACTTTAATCCTTAGAAGAAGAAGGACTAATCTAAGTTCACAGTAACAATAAGGGACATTCACCTACTTCTGTTCTAATTTCCTATATTGTTCCTTATTTTTCCAAATGAATAAAGGAATAGAGATAAGACTGTTAGCATTGGGGCAGTGACTTCGTCTTCATAGTCTCAGCATTATTGATTTGGAACTCAATAAGTATATGATAAATAAATGAACAAGTGAATTGAATGATCATTTGAATGACTATATCGAGTGGCACCTAAATCATACACCTAAATATTTATCATTATCACTGATGATCAATTATTACAGTGTGTTTTGAGTACATATACATTCTATAATCTTGTAAATACACAATTAGAAAAAAAATTATTTTTATTCAGTGAAGACACCATGCTAGCCCAGTGCAAAATGTTCTAACCTTACAAAATCAAAATTGACATATATCTTAAACTATTTTCTCAGTTTGTATTAGTTGTTTGCAGCTTCTTTCTTACTTGCTTATAAGCAAGTCAATTGAAATAAATACACTACTTGTCAGCAACCTTGAATATGAACCAAGTTCTCTAGACCTTTTAACATTTAGTGGACATATTTATCAAATAACTATATGCATGAGAAATTCTATGGAAAGTCCATATGATAAACAACATAAACTACATTCATTGGTTTAACAAATTTTTAAGAACGCATTCCATGTACCAGCCACTATGCTAGTTAATTTATATGCATAACTTCATCCAATGTTTAGAACAGTCCAATAAATCTTACCAACATTGCCACATTTTATTAATGAAGAAACTTGCAGGGTTCCATACTTATTCCATAGTAGCATACCTAGTGGGTATGTCTGAAATTATCAAAAGAAAATTCACAGAGCTTTACCTAACATGAATATTTATTGAGCGAGAAAAAAACCGTTCCTGAGGAGAGAGACTTCAAAACCGAAAGTGGTAGGACCGGACGCTCTCAGCAATTACAGCTGTTTCTAAAGCGTGAATGAGGAAGCACATTGTTTTCTATTGTGGTTAGTTACTAGAAACTTACATTCTTTTTAGGGTAGTTGCACTGCATAAGCTTACTTGCTTGTTTCCTAGCTGGTTGGCTAGGAAGTTGCATGGTCACAATGACATGAAGAAAGCTTAAGTTTTGTTTCAGATCAGAGTCAGCATTTTGGGGAAATCAGGACAGTTTAAGCTTTGGTTATGTGGCTATGGGTGGTTGGCTTAGGGGTATAATTTGAGAATTGTGGCCTCCATTTTGATTTTTTTCTTTGAAACCACAATTCAGTCCTAATTCTTATTCTAAGGCCTCTATTTTACAACAAAAATTTTCTATATGCATTGAAAACTAGATAATTTAAAGAAATTTTTGATAGTCATTTTCAAAGAAACAATGCTATATTTAAATATTATATAATGACCACTCTGTATCTTAGTGAATGGCTTCATTAGCAGTTGCAGGAGGAGTTGTTGCCAATTTCTGCCATCTCGGTGGCCCCCCTCCATTTTTTTTTTTTTTTTTGTGAGGAGGACTAGCCCTGAGCTAACATCTGATGCCAATCCTCCCCTTTTTTCTTGAGGAAGATTGGCCCTGGGCTAACATCCAAGCCCATCCTCCTCTACTTTATATGGAATGCTGCCACAGCATGGTTTAGCAAGCGGTGCGTCAGTGCATCCTGGGGATCCGAACCTGCGAACCCTGGGCTGCCGCAGCAGAGCGTGTGCACTTAACCGCTGCACCACCGGGCGGGCCCCCCTCTCCATTTTTTATTTGTTTGTTTTTATAACAGTCCCTAGAATTTCCTTTGGAAACCACACCCATCGTGTTTGGTCATAAGATGTGAGAATTTGTACCGCAAGCCACAGAGTTGTGGCAGACTAGCAGAACATTATGTAATGGAAAAGGAACTAGCTAGGAAATGAGAATTCTTTGGTCTAATCCAGGCTCTGCCTCTAACTGGCTGTCAGACCTTGGAACACTTGCCTAAGTTATCCAGTTCTCTACGCCTACGAAACAAGGGGGTTGGCCTCCATATGACCTCTGGGAGGAGAAGTTCAGCTGCTGGTTCTGTGACTTTGCCTCTAGCCTCAGAGAAAGTCTGAAGATTCAACCCTCAAGGAACTGTCAGGTGTTTATTTTTATCAGACCTGAGATGATTGAGAATTCAAACCAAGCACCTGTACCTCATTTTTGAAATTGTTTATTGAATAACACATAATCAATATTGATCTGATTAATAGCAATTCATAATGAGAGGACATAGAAAAGAGAAGATTGTAAAATATCAAAGAATCAATTCAAGAGAATTTGCCAGAATTGAAGGACATGATGCCAAATTGAAAGCACCTACTAAATGCCAAATAAATGCATGAAAAATTCCCATTTCTAGACAAGTATTTGTGTAATTTTAGAACCAAAGGGATAAAGACAAGTTTCTAAGTTTCCAGAGAGCAATAGATAGGTCATCTACAGAGGAATGATCATATGGGTACCAGCCTTCCCATCTATAACACTGATGCTGGATGGTCACGGAACAAAGCTTTCAGAGATCTAAAAGAAATAGATTTTTGACTAAAATTCTGAGTCTAGCCAAATTATCAGTCAAATATTTGGAATAAACACATTTCAGACATAGAAGTTTTCAAAAATAAGACTTCCTACACACTCTGCTCTAGCAAAACAAGGAGGTAACCCAAGAAAGACAAAGATAAGTTCAAGGAAAGGAGGTCTACCTAAGAGGAAATCTCAGGATTACCACCTCGAAGCTATCCGGAAAAAAATGACTTGTCCAGATGACAGATGAGGGACAGTGTTCCAGGGGACAAGTCAGGAAAAACAAAGAAACAAAAACTCCATAGAATGCCAGGTAAGAAAACAGTTTAAATACAATATTATGATAAAGGGACATAGTGCATAAAGAAAGGAAATTAGAAACTCCTGATAATTGAAAAATCTGCACAAGAATAAGCTATTTGACTCTCAGGTAAACTACATTTATGTAGTTTATTGATTTAATTAAAAATAGTCATTTAGCTCTGCTAGGAGTTTGGTGGATTAAGAGAGAAAAGAGTCAATAAATAATTTTTAAAATGGAATACTTGAAAAATAGCAGTACAAGATAGTATTTAGGGATATGGAAAGAACAAAAAAAAGAATCAACTAAAAGAATTAAAACTGGTTGCCTCTAAATAGCCAAGCTGGAGGATGGAGAGGAGCATGTACCCTCTCACAGGGCTTTACTGTATTACTTGATGTTTTCACCAGGCTCATAGGGTATTGTGATTAAAAATATTTTAATTTTTTTCAATTATAATAATGATATTAGGAAAGATTTTAAAAATACTTTTGATGTATGAAACCAGAATACATATTTCTCTCTATAGTATGATCTAAATTTAGTAAAATAAATAAAATAAATACCTGATATATATATTTTTTTCTTTTATATGTCAGGTATTTTATTTATTAAATTGAGCATACATATGTGTGTATTATATGTATTTTACTAAATTGGGTATACATATATAATTTTTTTTAAACACCGTATTTGGTGAATGAGAACATTGAGAAAGGAGACAAGAAGCATTTGGAAAGCAAATTCCATGTGGAATGAACAAAACTTCCAATCAGCCTCAGTCTTTAGTGTCTGGGCAGGGAATTTTGACACTGGTGGTTTGCAGAGTTTATACTAGGTCAGGTAGGTTTTTACTTTGCAAAGTTAGCTTTTAACTGCTGAAACCTAGCTAAGAGTCTTTAAACATTAGTCATTAGGTAATTTTGACTTTCCAGGTGTCTGCAACTTGTGGTTCTGACCCTAAAAGACTGTCTGTAGAGAGAAGGCCAAAGGCATGGGCTCTGAGCCAGCACAGATGGCCGCAGAGAGCAGATTGCTGCAGTTTAACCTTGAACTTGTAGTGAAAGGCAAGGGGCTCAGCAAGGCAGTGCCTCTGGCAGGTGCTAAGGCCTCAGGCTGCAGTCTGCTGTAGTTTATTATGACACAGGGACAGCTTGGTCTATAACACTGGCTAGACTAAGTGGATTATCACCTGCACGCACATGGCAAGACAGCAGAGTTACACATGAGCCACAGAACACTAGGGAGCTTCTAGCTTTAACTTGTTAAAATATCATGTGACTGAGGCTTAAGATCTCTTCCCTCAAGTGGCAGTAGATGGCACTTCATTGTGCATTCAGGGCACAGGTTGAAACTGTGGAGCTCTTGACCTTAAACTACACGTCTGGTCCAAAGGCTCAACAGTAGAAAATGAAAATAGTAGAAAAGAATGTTTGGGTAAGTTTCAAAATGATGATTATTGTAGCTTGGCATGTGAGTATTACAGTGTCCAAGGAATTTATGCAATGGAAAAGAAGGACAAGGAGACTGTTGGACTTTGGAGTGCCACGTGGCTGAGGTACCGGCCCTCACTAGCACCTCAGGGGCACCTGCCTCAACAGCCTCGATAGCAGCTTCAGTTCAGAAATTCTGAGGGTGATTTTCAGCTGAAACAAACGCAGCTCTAAGGTGACATCTTTTTCTAGAAGGCAGGGTGTTTTTAGGCCGGATTAATTTCATCCCAAGAGACAAAGGAAGGGTGTCACTGTACACGGGCACAAAATACCTCCCAGAATAGCTAGGAGTCAGTACTACTCGACAGAGCTCTTCCTTAGGACTGAAGTGTGCAAAGGGACACGGAAGCTAAGAGGTTATGAATAGATTGGGTGAGAAAGAAAGGATTCCCCAATAACACCTGGTATGAGGGGAGGGACTACTGTCATTGCAAAAAAAGATGGCAGTATCTTCTCAATGTCACCCTCCTGAGGAGACAGTAGTCTTCTGGATTGCCTTCCACTCCTCCTTTGGTAAACACATAGTGACAGAATTAATCATTTGCTGGGAGGCTCCTTCCAATTAAATTCATGGGTTGTAGATTCCAGAAAAGTAGACTGTCTGACAAACCAGACAAGCTGAAGCCAAGACGATCACCATCTACCATTTACCTTTCTTCCTCAGATGCCAGTGGGATGGCCTTTGACAGCCCTACATACTGGATTTAGGGAACAGGATTGTGACCATGGATCATTGTTTGAGAGAGAGAGTTTGGCTTATGTTCTAAATTTGGTAGGTGTGGGGTTAGGGTTACTTTTTGAGTTCTATTTTAAAGAGTCCTATTAGAGTGAGAAGGATGAGACTTGACATTGAACGAAGAATTTCTTAGGCCCTAAAAGATCCACACCTATCCCAGATTGCAGTTGCTGAAGGAACTCCAACTCTATTCAGGTGTGGTAAACTCCTCTGACCAAACTAAGCAGAATTACAAATTGGAAAGGATGACTTTCAGAAGAAGAAGTCAAAGGAATTTGATTTTGGACTTTATTTGCTTTGGATTTAACTTGCAAGAGTATTTATCCTTTGAAATTTAATTTCTCCTTAGAAATTCAATATCGACAGAGGACTTATATGTAAAATTAGGGCATCTGTATTGTTGGAATTTTCTGAATAGCAAGTCTTCATGTATTTTATGTTTGGAGTATCATACTGTTGCCATCTAATCTCATTGCAAAACATCTGATCTTCTGTATAGAACATGGCTAGACAATTTTGCTTGAAAATTAGAATGATAATGGATAATTTCTTGAGAATTTCCTTCATATTAATTTGAATCTCTATACCATGTATATTTGCAATTACACATGTATTACATAATAGTACAGATCTTCCTCGACTTAACGATGGGGTTAGTGAGAATCACTCCTTTTATCTTTTGGAAGTCTCAATGCATTTTTTTCTCTATCTATAGGTTGTCCCAAACAGACACACCTATGTTCTGCAGACTCAAGTGAAATCACACAGGTTGGCTCATAGTTGGTCTGGAATTGTAAAGAGGAAGTCTGTTTCACCTTAGGGCTTCATTTCTAGCCTAATGGTGCTCTCTAAGTCACGATTCTCCCTCTCAAGAAAAATGTGGTTTTGTTCCATAGAGTGTTAACCTGTTCTACGAATGTGAAAGAGTTGGGGATGAACAATGTGCTAAAAGGTAGAAAGAAAAAATATAAATATGTACTTTTGAGTATGGAAACTGTTTTTACTCCCTCACATTAAACAGTTTCACAGATTCTCATCTGTAACACTTGGATTTTAGAATTCCTTGATTGAGAAAAACATAATATAAAATTACATAATTGTAAATGTTAAAAGCTGTAAGAAAGGATAAATGCATTTATTAATCTAAGTAAGATCTACATTTTTAAAAAAGTAAATGCATGCATGTCTTATTCTAAATGTTTAGCATACAGAAAATGTTTAGTACCTATGAGAATTCATGGACTCTTCACAATAACTGTCTCCTCCAGGGTTCATTGTCCAAAGACTGGGATTACTGTTCTTTGGCATCTGCACATGGCAATAGTTTGCTTTGTCCATCTTACCACTTCTAAGACATTTATCTCTATATTGTCTGGCCCATGGTGGTACCAAGGTTTAGAGGGTTATTCTCATGCCTACTCCCAGATCCCAGAGCTATTCAGACATCACAGCTTAGTCTTTTTTTTTTTTAAATACTACTGAAGAAGCTTCCACTGATCAGTTTTTATGCTTAGCCTGGGAGCAGTAAAAGTGATACTCAAGCTGTAAGTAGTTGGCCTTTAACTATCCTTTCTAACTACACACTGTGTCAGTAATGTTACTTTGCCTGTTGGCCATAAGGGAGTGAGAGAACTAGTAGAGCAGTCATTTATATGATGAAATATAACTATATTGTTGAGTAAAATACAGCTATGGGAAGTTAAATAAACCTAGAGTGTGTTAAATAAACCGACAGCTTTAAAGAGGTATGCTTGTTAAGTAAAGAGCCGATCAAATATACGATACTGATAAAAATTAAGGGCAAAATGGCCTTATGAGACAGTTGAGAGCAGGCACAGCAACCTTCCTTTAAATGTGTATTAATCATGGGCACATGTAAAATGGAAATTGTCCTCATTCCATCTTCATTGGCTATGGATATCCTTGCAATACCTCCTAACATTCCTCTCTTTCTTCCTCCACTAAGATGATGTGTACTTACTGATGGGTGATGTATAACTTGCATTTGGATCAGCGGTAATGACACATGATTCTTATTTTCATGTAGTTTTTTTAAAGCTTACAATCTAAGGAATAACTATACACCAAGTCTCAATTTCTTAAATGACTCCAGTAATCATCTCTACTCATGCAGTTCTAGTGACCACATAGTTAAATAATACATTCTTATTAGCCCTAGGAAAATTCCATTTTCCAAGCAAAATTCTTCTTACTATCTTATCTTCCACTCACTAATGCACCACTAAGATATATTCTCTTTTTTAATCTAAATGGAACCTTGGATTCTCCCATTTTCCCCACTCCCTTGAACTTTTTGAAGTTATGTTTATGATACGGAGATTAAGCACCTTGGAGTTATAAAACTGATCTAAGATGGTAAGAACTTTGGAATATTCAGAGGCCCTTATAACTTATTTGCATTTGTTACCCTGTTTGTACTTGGTGATGGGTAATGAAGAAATAAAAATTATAAGCCCCAGATCTAGGGTGTTGCATTGGATAAAATTATAAATGAAACCACTGGCACAAGTTTCAAAGATATTAAATTAGAAAATTTAAGTGAAGAAATCATCACAAGTGATTTTGAGAGTGTAAAACACTGAATTAGCCATTATTCTGCTCAAAAAGAAAATGTAGACAATGAGAAAATGTTTATATACCTTTATGTCAAAATTTCAGTTACATCTATGCTTACTTATAGCCAGTTTTTGTCAAATCTTTTTACTGTTAGAGGGAAACTTTTTTCTCCCTCTTAGTATGTCCTTCCATATGGAGGGAATAAATTGGTGCTGTGGAACTGAAAAAAGATGGAGTCTCTCATGTTAGGCACTAAAATGGAGCCAGGCAGCCATGAAGAGGAGAAGAACAAATTCCTCCTTTGGGATGAACTCTTGAACTCATTAAAGTCCTGAAATGTGTCTGCAAGTCTTCTCAAGGAAGATAAGATTACTGGGACAGATCTGTCAGGAAGATAAGATTATTGGGACCAAGACCCCATTCCTGTCAGAGTCATCTCCCACATTGCTAAATTTACTTAATGGTTTGTTTCAACCGACCCTCACCCTAATGATTACCTTTTGCTTGAAATTTGTTGTTAAAAGACATTTCTCCCCTTTTTTATCTTCTTTACCTTTGTTAGCTATGACTATGAAACCTTTCTTCCTTCAACAGCTAGAACACAATTCAAGTGTTAATTGAATCTGTGCTTCCCAGGCTGTAGTCTTAACAAATCCCAAATAACCTTCTTTCTGTTTTAAGTTTCCCAGAGTCTACCTCATGATTGATCAACATTCCAATGCCTGGACTCTCTTTGCCCTTTTGCTGACCTCACCCAGGGTGAGGTAAGTGACTTATCTGACTGGTAATTTGGGAAGAACAAATTGTTCTTTGTTCTGCTTGGAAGCAAACCCACCCACAAGTTCTCTTCTGTTTTCTGTGCCACAAAACTTACCCAGGAAGTCTCCTGCAGGTGGAGATGATTGTCCTGACCCAGTGGCCTGAGGCAGGGTGGATAATTCTGACTATTTGGCTGTTAAGTATCATGAAACTCACTTGACTCCCATGCAACCTCCACCTTAGCCTTTTTTTTTTTTTTTTTTATAATTTTATTTATTTATTTATTTTTTTCCCCCAAAGCCCCAGTAGATAGTTGTATGTCTATCTAGTTGCTGTATGTGGGACGCGGCCTCAGCATGGCCGAAGAAGCGGTGTGTCGGTGCGCGCCCGGGATCCGAACCCGGGCCGCCAGCAGCGGAGCGTGCACACTTAACCACTAAGCCACAGGGCCGGCCCTAAAGTACATTTATTTTGTGTGTGTGTGTGAGGAAGATCAGCCCTGTGCTAACATCTGCCAATCCTCCTCTTTAGCCTATTAATAATTAAGGTGATATACCAGCTTTCACTTGCTGCTTAATTTTTTTCCAATTTATTCAGAACTGATGTAGAGAGAAAGAATAAAAACATCAGCATTTACTGAAAAGGGTAAAGACCTTTGCTATATTTGTAAGTTTGCCTTCATATTTTAAAAGAACTCTTAGCCTATTATCCAGTTCTCTACTTCTGTGTAACAAACCACCTCAAAACTCAGTGGCTCAAAACAATTTGTTGTTATTTGTCATGATTCTTTGCATTGACTGGGCTCAGTTGGGCAGTTCTTGCCTAGCATTTCTCCTATGGTTGCAGTCAGAGGATGGCTGGGGCTGGATTCAGTTGATGGTGCCCAAGGTTGGATGTCTTAAATGACTCACAAGTCTGGCATCTTAGCTGAGATGGCAAGATCAATTCTCTTTCTCCATGTAGCCCTTCCATAGCCAGCTAGGGCTTCCTCACATAAGAGGAAATGGGGGTCTGATGGGAGTTGGGCTTCTTACTAAATTGGCTTCCCCTAGCAGATGTGTTTCAAGAGAGCGAGGCAGATGCTGTAAGGCTTCTTATGACCTAGACTTGGAAGTCAAGAAGCATCATTTCTGATGCATTCAAAAGAGTATGTGGGGCCAGTCCAGATTCAGTGTAGGAGGGACTAGCAAGGGCCTTAATTCTGGGAGCCTCCGTATACTAGGCATACGGGCGTTAGCCACAACCTGCGAAACATCAATGTTTGTTATAGGAAACTTCATTTATTAGGGTGTTTATTAGAGAGAATTGTGTTTGTTTACTTAAATTTTTAATTGCCTGTCATAGGAAGCTGAAATCTCCTCACCAATATTGTGATAATTAAATGCTGATTATGATTTCCTTCAATGTATCATAATTTATTCAATAAGTTTAAAATATTGTAATTTTTTCCATTTTGAAAACTCTCTGAAGGACTTTATTCCTTGTATATGTTATTTTTTTGGTTAAAATAAATAAGTAATTTTGCAAGTTTAATTTTAAAGCACAACACATAATCTATTTATTCCATAGCGGCAAGATCTTAAAAATGTACAATGCTTATATGAACACATGGAGAAGGTAATAACAGGAGCTGGGGATGCTGGAATGCTCTCTAGAATTAGGCATGTGGAACAAGGAATTCAGAAGGCAGAGTGTACAGTAGTTATTGAAAGAACAGATGGCGTTTCCGAAGTCTGTGTTTGGGTGAGAAGAGAGCACCTAGTTCTAGTCTGAACCTAACAGTAGAAGGTCTATCCAATACCTGTTACATGGAACAGGTTTCCAGAGCAGAGCTCAATTTCTGGAAGGACTGAGAAAGAAGGGCAGACCCCATAGAGGAACTGAGATTTAGGGCCAGTAAACAGGGGCAAGGCAGGGACCACGTTATTAGGACTGGAATTTATTTCAGGAGTGCATATGTCACAGTAAAGCAATTATAGCCACTGTAATATATAAAGCACCAAATATTAGTGGTTTTTCATAAAGAAACTTTATTTTTCACTTAAGTTTTAAATGAATGTTTCGGATTGCTGAGTGTCTTTCCTTCAAGCAGTGATTCAGAAACACATACTCTTTCCATCTTAAGACTCTGTCAGTTTTATCATGAGGATTTCAAGGTTATCATGCCTGTCTGCAGACAGCAGTCAAGAGAGGGGCAATTGAATGAAGGGATCATAAGTAAGAGATTTTCCTGGGCCAGAGATTGAAGTGACACACACAACTGCAATCACATTCCTCCAGCCAGAACTCAGTAGCATGGCCGAAGCTAACCGGGAAGGGAACTTTAGCTGGAAATAAAGGGGAATGTGATCTAGCTGTGTGCCCAGGAGAAGGAAAACAGGGCCTTGGTGAGTGCTTAGCCAGTCTTTGCCACACTCAGGAACTAGAATTAGAGAAAGATTTAGAGAGGCTCAGTACTGACTCTACAGAGCTCTTGAGTTTGGTATTCTTATGTTTGCTCTTCCTCGACAGGCAAGAAGAGTCTCAGAACCTTGGGAAGGACTAACTCAACAAAGACGCTTAGTGACCCAGTCTTATAGCTTAAAAAGACAGAAGAATGTCATGGAGAGATCTTGTATCTACAAAATCTAATTTTGACCAGCACTAATACTACTAATCAAAAGGATATGAATAGCAGATGACCTAGAGAGGGACCAAATAAACACTGCTGAAGAAATACGTAAGAGACAATGTAGGCTGGGAGATGTTGTCAACAGAAATAAAAGAAATAGCTGCTTATAGAGACAATGCTATTTCAAAAGGAAATTCAAATTTGGTGAGTGCTCTCTCTCTTATGGAAACTAAGAAGAAATTTCTTCTGAAACCTAAAAATTTTCCACTTAATTAATTTTCCTAGTGAAGATGTATAATGCTGGTTGACTAATGGGCATTTATTTTACTTTGACTACCCATGTCTGCCTTAATTTTGGTTGAAAAGCCACCACAGAAATCAGACTGAATTTTCCATTTCATTCTATCAGCCTTAACAGTTAAATAACAGTTTTCTCTATAACTTGTCCCTTTTGTACTTTCAGGCATATGTACATTTTTATTTTTGTTTTAAATTTATTTCTTAGCTGGAAGGTATTGAAACTTTTCTACATTCACTTGTCATTTGCTTTGGAAAAATAAACTTCCTATAACTTGGGGCGACTCCTGTGAACAGGAAGCACAATGGGACCATAGGCAGTGAGGTGACAGGAACATCAAGGTCCGTGTAGCCAGACCAAGCAGTATCCTCCCTTCTCACAGCAAGGTGTGAGAACTCCCTTTGCAACCCCTTCACAAGGCACTCATAAATCTGTGAGTCCCAAAATGAAGTAACAATAGAGAGAGGACATATTCCTTATAAGATATCCAAAATGCCAGCTGGTCATTTTCTTCACCAGTGTTCATCTAACCCATTTCCTAAGCATTGTGGCTTTGCAGCAATTCATGAGGGAGGAAATGGTTGCCTAATTGCCCAGAAGAATTTCCTAGAGATGCTTCAGTAGTAACAACTTATCTTCCTCTGCCCATGATCCATGAATAACAAAACAATTGAAAATGAAAGTCAGACCGAAAATATTACAATGGCATCTCTAGTCAAAATAAAGCACAGCACTGAAATAATTATTGGAATAAATCATACCTCTCCCCGACAAAATACCCATAATTTCCATAGCTCAGTTTGAAGCTTTCTAGTATTTCAGAATAAAGTGTAATTTAATTATTTTTTTTACTTTATCATTTGTGAACACATACAGCCAACGGGATAAAATGTCAAGAAATATCCCACTTTCTCCTCTCAGCTATCTCCCACCCCAGCTTGTGTATTGTTTTCCTACAAGGCAACTTCCTGCCGTGAAATGAATCCTGGATTAAGAGTCCGACTAGTTGGGTTCACACTGTCCCTCTGTCCCTAGCTATCATTTTGCTTATGGATAAGTCACTCCGCTTCTCTGGATCTCACCTATAAAGTGAGGAAGATGAGATAGCCCGAACTTCCACTAATTGTATGCTTCTCTAATTTTATTATGTCCTGTTAAAGAAAACTCCTCAGTGTAAGCTTCAATGCAGCATCCAGAATGTAGGTGTCTGCTATAAAACCTAGGTTGTTGACATTAAATTCCTTTTGGCTGAGGCTATAACTTAAATCCAAGATCCATTGAAACATCTATTTTCCTTTGAATTAGCACTACATAACAATGGTAGACTTTTCTAAAATCTGTCACCTGCCTTTGCATCCTCACAGGAAAAAATGTTTCTCCCTGTATAGCGCTATCTGGGTAATGCAGACCAAAGAAGCCAATTTTACCATAGTTCAGTTAATGTTTATCCCTATATATATTTTTTCTAGTTAAGTGAGATTATTAACAGAAGAACACTTTGCCAGGTTTAAAAAGTATCATGCAATATTCGATTTTATTGACTGTGTTAGCATTCTATGATATAGACCAAGCCAGCTGGTACTTGAGTGTGACTAGTAAATGTGCTTTCTTTGGCCGTTACATTTTCTAACTGAATCTTCAGTCTCTTTCCCCCCAGAGTCTGCTCCCACCATTTCTAGAAGTGTAAATTCACATTCTTCTTCCAGAGGAACCCAGAACTGGTCTCCTTGAGGATATTCTTAAAAATCGTGACCAGAAGAAATCAAGCTTATATATCGAGACTGAAATGATTGAGGTATGAATGTGAATTGTAACAAGAGGAAATTAATTTTCAGAGTGCATAGAAATGTTTTAATTTATTCCAGACTGAATTGTATTATTTTACCAGGCATTGTATGACTTTTAATAAAGATAATGCTCCCCCAAATGAATATATCACCTGTCACTTTTCTTGTGATCAATAAGGAGGAAGATGAGCTGTCTCTTGACAAATGCATATTTAACTGTAAGTGACAACAATATTCTCTCTCTTATTGTGTGCTAATGAGGTCACCTTTCAGATGTTCTACAGTCAGGAGCTTCATTCCACATATCATTGCAATATTGGCTTCTTGGTGAAGTTAGGCTAAGAGAATTTCTCTGCAATTTCAAAGATATAAAATGATGATGGTAATAGCAGCTACATTTAATAGAAATTATGTTTGAAACACAGAAGCTCCAGTTTCTTCAGGAAGTAATAGCTCCTGAGTTCCTAGCCCTGTAGTAGATGTTTTATACATATTATTTCTAATCTTCACAAAAATGTTCAAACTATAAATTATTCCCATTTTATAGTTGCAGGAACTGGCACTTGGAATGTTTAAATTTCTTCAATGTCTCACATTACTAAATGATCGAACCAGGATTTATATCCAGAACCGTTAGACTCCAAAATCTTTCAAACTCTTGACCTGTGCTGTACATGATGGTAGCCACCAGCCATATGTGGCTTTTGCGTGCTTGAAATGTGACTTGTCCAAAGTGAGATTTTGAAGACTTAGTATTAAAAAAATGTAAAATATCTCATTAATAGTGCTATGGTCTGAATGTTTGTGTCTTCCCAAAATTCATGTGTTGAGATCCTAATGCCCAATGTGATGGCATTTGGAGGTGGAGCCTTTGGGAAATGCTTAGGTCATGAGGGTGGAGCCCTCGTGAATGGGATTAGTGCCTTTATAAAAGAGACCCCACAGAGCTTCCCTGCCCCTTTCGCTATGTGCACATACACGGATACGTTCGAATCCTGGAAGAGGACTCTCACCTGACCATCCTGGCACCTTGATCATGGACTTCCACCCTCCAGAAATGTGAGAAATAAATTTCTATTGTTTATAAGACACCCAGTTTGTGGTATTCTGTTACAGCAGCCCAAACAGACTCAGACAAATGGTTTTTATATTGATTACCTGTTGAAATAACAATATTTTGGGTATTTAGGTTAAATAAAATGTTATTAAAATTAATTTCATTTTTTCTTAATGTGGCTACTAGAAAACTTAAAATTACATAATAGTATTTGTAGCTCATATTACATTTCTATGGGCGGCGTTGCTCTATACATTACCTTTTATAAAGATCCATAACAAAGATCATATCATCATCATTATAATCTCAGAGGTTTTGCAAAACCAAAATTAGTGCTTAGAAGTATTTATTGAAATGAGAAATTTCTTCCTAATAATGTTAGTTAATAATAGGCTTTTAGTTAACTCAGGGAATTCAAATTAACTTAGTAAATCTAGTCATTACTTTTTAAACTATCTTAAGGCAAAAATCTAGAACAATTACCCATTAAAGTTCATTTCTAAATAATCTGATTCACATTAGTAAATTAAATACAGTTAAAAAAAAAAGATGATACTCTGTTCCTTGAAGACTTCCTCTAAAAAAAGGAAAAAGAAAAGAAAAAATTATACCAGCTGATAGAAAAATTGTCCAAGATCCATAATGTTTCAAGTCAATGAACTATAGCAAATGCGTTGTTGGGTTTGAAGCCAATGTTATTCAATTCTTTTTAAAATAGTATCCAGGAAAAAATTCAGCCCAAAATATAAGTCAAGTCATTTTGACTGGAAAAGGAATTAATCTGAAAAATTCCCATCATTGAAGCAATGTCATAGAAATCCTTACTGACATTTCTCATCTTCCTATGTCCCCCTAACCCTGTGAAAGGAAAGGGCTTCACAAGCTGTGTTTCTTAATCGGACTTCTTCCTCCTAAATAGCAAGTTCCATTTTGCTAGCCTGGGCAGCTGCTTCATCTGTGTACTTGGGCTTCAAGCAGGAACTGGACTCACAGCTTATGTTATTGTGTGGACCCTCTGCTCACACTCACCTATTTGTTCATTTGGAATTATGTTTTGACAGTCTTCACTGTACCTGGTTCCACTGTAGATGCTTAGGGTCTATCAGTAAAAAATAAAATAATCTCCTCACCCTCCTGGAATTTTAAGTTATATTGTAAGAACTTCCTGGTCTGGATTATAAATACCATGGAAGATTCCAAACTTCCAGGACTACTAGAAGAAGAATCAGAGTTATCAAATGCATGCATATTATCATCAATCAGCTGGATTTATATCCATTCAACAGGCACTGAATTAAGCCCTTTTATATGTATTATCTCATGTAACAATAGATGTTAAGTGATGTGTGCTGAGAAAAAGTCACAGAAAGATTTGAGTTCATTTGGAGCAGTATTTTCCCCAAAAATCTCATTATGTGGAATTACACAACAAGCTTGTGTAAGATACAAAGTTGTAACCAGCATCAGATTCTTCAAGTAACAGACACCAGGGCAAATCAGTGGTCTTAGAGAAGACAGAGAAATGGAGAAACTGGGAGAGGAACGTACGGCCTGAAACACTACACATGCACTTAAACCTCCCCTTCGTCAGACCCATCTTAAAGTCATGTGTAACATGCACATCATTACCCAGCGATCTGAAAAATTAAAGGAAAGATATTGTTCTTGCTGCATAGTGGATATTCCTAGGTTGGTGATGCAACCAAAAGAGCCTCAGTCACAAGATCAGCTAAGATCTTCTCTTGGCGCTGACTAGCCCGTGTAACCTCCACAGAATGCTGGTGCTTTCTGAGCCTCTGAGCACTCACCTGGAAAACAAAGATGTTGATGCCATCTCGAGAATTCTGTGCTGCTAATCCTGTTACATAAGGCATTCACAGCAATATTTCTTAAGTTTGACAATAAAATATTGTTTCAGTCTTACTCTCTACTTCAGTAAAATCCTACACTAGAGAACCAAAGACTTTAATGTTTTATAGAAAAACATAGAACTGAAAAGTAAGAATATTTCACTTAGCTTAAAGGAATCCAGCTTTGGAACAAGAGTTCTCTTGGTCGCATTTTACGAAGCACATAAACATACACTTCCTTTTTTTTTTTTGGTTAGGAAAATAGGCCCTGAGCTAACACCTATGCCAAACTTCACCTTTTTTTTTGGAGGAAGAGTGGCGTTTAGTTTACATCTGTGCCCATCCTCCTCTATTTTGTATGTGGGTCACCACCAGAGCATGGCTTGGTGAGTGGTGTGGGTCTGTGCCCGGGATCCAAACTTGTGAACCTGCCGAAGTGGAGTGCACCAAACTTAACCACTATGCCACCCGGCCGGCCCCCCATACACTTCTTTTTATAGGGCCCCTTTCATTAGCTTCATATAAGACCCCAGGGAAAATATCTTTTCCCAATTTTGGTTAAAAAAAAATATCTATATAGAGCTCAACTTTTCTGGGGAAAGGTTAAAGGATGAAGATAGAAGTTTTCTGGCTCTGTTCAGTCTTTCTGAATCCTTTATCCCCGTGTGTATGGTGATAACTTGGTACCAATTCCCTAGCGAAAAACGCATCATGGAATTGAAGAAAGAAGGGATGTCTGATGGCTTTTCTGAGATGCTAATGTCTAAAGTGGTCCCTAGGAAGTCACTTGTCAGAGGAGACAGTGATTCACTTGAACATTTGCCACCTCAATCTGGGATTTCATGTTCATTTTAATAATTTTTCATGTTACTGTGATTGTTAGGTTCTTTTACAAAATTTGTTTCATGAACTTTTATACGAGTAACACGTTGCTGTGTCTTTTAAGGAAAAGATTTTGTCCATTTGTTACCATTCACCTGCTAGCTTTGTTTTCTTGGGAAAATAATTTTACTGTTCTTATTTTAACTCAGTGCTTTGATTTGTTTTGTGTTTGACTATGCTTGAAAAAAATCTACATAGAACTTCAGTTGAAGCAGAAAAATTAGAGCTACTTAAAACTCCTAGCACAACACCCCTGTCACTTTGGCTGCCTGTCAGCAGTTACTGATATAAATGCCTGGTGGATGTAAATGCCTGGTGGATGTAGATAAGGAGTATACGAAATGCCAGGTAGATGACTCACCAATCTCACATAGGCAACTACGGTCAACAGCAATTGATGCCAGGAAGAGTTACTTAGCTTTGTTTAAAAGAATATTTATTATCTTTTCTAATCATAAAAAAAACACATGATCTAAGGAGATAATTTGGAGAATATAAAAACTTATTGCCAAATTACTTTGTAGACCTTTTGAACAAATTAACATTGTCAGCAGCATTATATAAAAATACTCTTTTAGAGCATTCTCTCCAACATTGGGAACCATCTTCTTTTAATTGCCAATGTAATAAGGTTTTGTGCTTTTAAATGTATATATCGTTTTTTTTTTAATTTTTTTGTGAGGAAGATTGGCCCTGAGCTAACATCTGCCAATTCTCCTCTTTTTGCTGAGGAAGACTGGCCCTGGGCTAACATCCATGCCTATCTTCCTCCACTTTATATGGGATGCTGCCACAGCATGGCTTGCCAAGCAGTGTGTCGGTGCGCACCCGGGATCCGAACTGGCAAACCCCGGGCCGCCACAGCGAAGTGCATGCACTTAACCGCTTGTGCCACCGGGCCAGCCCCTAAATGTATATATCTTTGACGTACTTGTGAACTTAAATGTTACTTAATATGCTTACTTCTTCCTTTGGGAATTTCTTGCTCAGCTTTGTCTGATTTTTCTTTGGGGGGAACTTTATCAGTTGGCTTGAGTTCCTGAGGACTATTTTTAGTGGAGATAATATTTGGAAGCTAGTAAATCAAATCCGTTTCGTTCTTAGAGATCCTTACTTCCTTATCATACCCCAGAGCTCCCAGACAAATATACCTGGAGGATGTAGAAACAGGTATTTAATCTGTGGGCTTTGGAGAGAATTCCCATCTTCCCTTTCCAAGTGAGAGCTAATCCAGGAGGCTTGTTGCCATAGCACAAGAGGGTATGACAAAGAGGATGGGAGACTCTTCCCTTCAGGGACAAGAGATATGTGAAAAAGAAGGGGTAGAGCAGAAAGAAGGCAATCCTAAGAGATCTATCCCTCACTCCTAACCCTCAGTGATTCACTTTCCAGGAAAGGAATGTTTTTGTCTTTAAAAATAGACAGATAGCAACACATGTAATTAGGCCAGAAATTTGCTCATGTTACAGATAGAGGAAGAGATCATAAGCTCCTACAAATACTCTGATCTTCACAAGTCATTTTCCCTTTGTGTTTTCTACCATCTCTACTTTGAATGATCTCACAACATCCGAGGGGACGGAGTCCTCAGATTGGCCCTAGCTTCTCAGGAGTCTCCCCAGTCTCCACCAGGGAGTGATTGGGCTGTTTATTCCTTGGATCGGTGACTGCTGAGTGTGACTGGGTCCCATTTAGCAGTTTGAACTTGATGTGCTAGCACCCCTCATGGGAGTCCCTGAATCTGGCCATTAGCCTCTGGTTTCTTGACCACTGTGGCGTCTTCACCTGAATCCAGGTAACTCTCTGTTCCCTCAACAGGCACATGGGCATCTCTGGGTCCCTTGCTTGACATGCACAATTCTTCTCCTGGCATAGTGCAGTTACTGGCCCCCTATCAATGTAGGCGGATGCAAGCCACTCTCCATCAGGTGTACTCCATAACTTTTTGGATGTTTTAAAATCAGCGCACCAAGAAGCAGACTCAAGGGATGTGGAGATAGGGTGGGAGATATTGACTGATAATTCACAAGTCTACCTTCCTTCTCTACTTGTATCTTTTTTGTAATCCCCATGATGCCTTGGGCCAGAAGAGGTGCACATATCCTTTCTCTACAGAATATGTCTCTTTTACCCCCTTAGGACTTCAAGATTCATAGCTGAATATTTAGGTGAAGTACCACTAATTGTAAATAGGAATTAGCAAGGGAAAAATAATATTTCTATTACATACATAAGGGTAAAAACCATATCCGTTATATTTATAACAAATATTGTTCTAAAATTGCCTTTCTGTTTTATCAATGTGATTATGAACAAAAATGTTTTATTTTTATGTAAAAAAATAT
Source organism: Ceratotherium simum simum (assembly GCF_057802395.1). Lineage (NCBI taxonomy): Eukaryota > Metazoa > Chordata > Mammalia > Perissodactyla > Rhinocerotidae > Ceratotherium > Ceratotherium simum. The sequence goes on from NC_141911.1 coordinate 42,313,805, forward strand.
AAAGATTTTTCTTTATGATTTTTTAAAATATATCTTGTATGTTTGGGAAGTCCATCTCTATTCAAAGATCAGAAGAATGTTCATATAAATTATATGTAGCATTTTATAATATTATTTTAGATACAAACTTTTCAGTATATCTCGAGTTTATTTTGATACATGGAATGAACTAAAAATTAGATGTTATAATTTTCTAAATAATCATCTTTTGCCCACAACCATTTGGTAAATAGTCTTCCCATTTTCTAACAGTTGTTGTTTCCTTTATCACAAACAAAATTATTATGAATGATAGGGTTATCTATTTTGTTTTATTGATCTGTTGATACTTTACCAGTATTATACGATTTTGATTTTAAATCTTTCTAATACTAGTCTCTTTTTTTTTTCTTAGCCTTTCTTGCTTATTTATTCCTTCAAATGGATGTTGTGTTCAAGTTTACATAAATCTAGCTAAGATTTGATTAGAATTACATTAAACAAAACATTGATTTGGAATGAATTTATTTTTTTGAAATATGGTTTTGCCATCAAGAAATAGGTAGGTGTTGGTCTCTATGTATTCAATAAAGTTTTAGTTTTTGTTCTTGTGTGCTAGACAGTTCTTATAATGATTGATCCTAAATATTTCATATTTTTGTCAATATTTTATCATGACTTTTTGATTTTAATTGATTTTTGCTGATATAAGGCTGTTGATATGTTTAAATATATTCTTAATTGCCTCCTTTTTTGAACTTTTCAGTAAATTCTATTTCAATTTCTAAGTGAAAAATCGTATCATTTGTATACAATTATTTTCCTCCTCCTGTCCAATAGCTACACCTCTTATTTATTCTTATCTCATTTTCATATTTTTCAGAAGAATTTCAGAAAAACATTAAAAATGGGGGTTATAACTGGAATTCTCCACTTATTCTTGATTTTAATGGTAATATCTCTAATGGTACCTCATTAGAATGGTAGGGACAAATTTCTAAATGAAGGAAAGTTGATGAAGACTTCACAAATGTTTTATATTTATATTAAACATTTATTAAACACATATATATTATATTATACACATATATATCTGTGTGTGTATATGTGAGTCTCACACACATACACATGCGTGTATATTTAACCTGAGAGTTTTAAATGTTCCCTAAAGAAATTTGGCATTCGGTATATAGAGAAACTGTGGGTTCACTGAAGATGGATTGGTAAATTGAAGTGGGCTGTATTAGTTTCCTGTGGCTACTATAACAGACTACCACAAATTGGGTAGCTGAAGACAGAAATTTATGCTCTAACAGTTTGGAGGATGGGAGTCCAAAATCAAGGTGTTGGAGAGCCTCACTCCCTTTGGAGGCTCTAGGGTAGTTCTTTGCCTCCTTTAGCTTTTGGTGGCTGTCAGTATGTCTTGACTTATGGCTGCATCACTCCACTCTCTGCCTCCCTGGTCACACTGCCTCCTCCTCTTCCATGTCCATGCTTCTTTCTTATAAGGCCATTTATAAGTATTTAAGGCCCAATTAGATAATCCCAGATAATCTCCTCATCTCAAGATCCTTAACTTAATCACATCTGTGACCATATATGGTATTACTCACTCTTTTGCTATATAAGGTAAAATTCATAGGTTCCAGGGATTAGAATATGAACATATCATTTTGGGGCCACCATTCAACCCACTACATGGGGAGAAGTAAGTTATTGACAAAGACCTGATATGTCCTTTTCCTAGTGGCAGAAAAGAGTAGTAGTCTCATGTATTAGTCTGCTCGAGCTGCCATACAAAATATCATAGACTGATAGGCCTAAACAACAGAAATTTATTTCTCACAGTTCTGGGAGCTAGGAAGTCCAAGATCAAGATGCTGGCAAGGTGGATTTCACTCTGAGGCTTCCTCTATTGCCTTGTCTGCTCATGCTCACTGCATGCTCACATGACCTCTTCTTTGTGCCTTCCCCTTCTTATAAGGCCATCAATCCTATCAGATTCGGGCCCCACTCCTATGACTTCATTTAATCTTTTTTTTTTTTTTTTTTTGTGAGGAAGATCAGCCCAGAGCTAACATCCATGCTAATCCTCCTCTTTTTGCTGATGGAGACCGGCTCTGAGCTAACATCTATTGCCAGTCCTCCTACTTCTTTTTCCCCAAAGCCCTAGTAGATAGTTGTATGTCATAGTTGCACATCCTTCCAGTTGCTGTATGCGGGACGCCGCCTCAGCATGGCCAGAGAAGCGGTGCGTCAGTACGCGCCCGGGATCTGAACCCGGGCCACCAGTAGCAGAGTGCGCGCACTTAACCACTAAGCCACGGTGCCGGCCCGTGACTTCATTTAATCTTAATTACCTCGTATAGGCCCTATCTCCAAATATAGTCACATCAGGGGTTAGAGTACCAACATATGAATTTTGGGAGGACATAATTGAGTCCACAGCACCCCATACTTCCTATAAATCTATTTTGATCTCTCTCCAGTAAATGTTGCTTTATTAAATAAAACAGAGCACTTATTTTCCTTAACAGTGGGATACATTTGAATAAAATGTCAGTTAAAGAATAATTTCAATATAAAATGATAAAGCTATCCTTTTTTTTTTAATAATCTGGTCAGTCAATTTTTTCCAAAGACAAGGAAAGCAGAAGTATATATACCTTACATGAGTTATGGTCTGAAAAGTATGTGTAGAGTTTGAGAAATTAATGAAAATTCCACCAATATTCTGAACAGCATATATTAATTTTAAGGGAAAGACCTATCCTATCTTTTGGGAAAACTTTAAGGACCAAGTGCTGATTCTAATTAGACCAGTGAAGCACCCATGAGGTGTCATAGATTAACTGGCAGACTCCGGTTCCATTGTACAAAAATTAATAAATAAATAAATAAAAATAATTCAATAAAAATTTTAAAAATTGGTGTTTAATTCAAAATTGCAGTAGTATCTAGTGTTTTGTTAAATTTTTGTAGTAAAATTAGATTGTCCTTTTAAGAATTCCTTTTAGCTGATTTTGTTGAATTCTGCCTCTTGTTAATTAAGTCTTGAGATTGCCTTGGTTCTCATGTTATTTGTTATTGAATACTATAATTTAGTCATTTACATATGGATTCTAAGTTTTCTGTTGTCTTTTTCTTTTTCTTTCTTTTTTTAAATGTTATTTCCTTCTAGTCTTCTCTTTGTTGTAAAACCCACTTTTGTTACACATATAATAAATGTACATATTCTCCTCGTAAAAATCCAAAATGTTACAGAGCAAACTAAAATCTTTGATCCTCTACCCTGATTTTGGTTCTAGTTCTCTTTCCCCAAAGGTACCTACAGTGTTTTACTTTCTAAATATGTATTTTTCTCTCATTCATCTAGAGAATGAAGTGGGTATGTGCCTCCCTCTGTTCATTGTGTATACTCACTTACTCAACCATCATTTCCTGAGGACAAGGTCCTATACTCTGGACACCTCGGATGGTCTCATGCATGAAGTGAGCAACTTGTGTTTGGACATAGGATTCCTGATTCTAATCCCTAGCTCCTACCTTCAGGTTTAACATGCACAACAAAAGAATTTTACCATTATCCTTGGTATTGAAACTATAAATATTTTTCTCTTATATACTAATTTTGTAAAAAGAAAAAAAAAAAAAAGCCAAATTGTGATTACCACATGTTGGTAGCGAAACTTTTAAGGACAAATAGTTGTAAGAGCACTTTAAATCACATAAGCAAGGAAATGAAAGCTCGTTAAACAAAGTCATTAAGGCAAATGCCCACTCAAAGCAGACATAGTAAGCCCTATAAAAACTCCACTAAATGTTAGCTCTAAAAAATGTTGCATTCATTGTGCTTAATTTACCTCAAATGCTTTTAAGGATAAACTCCCTTGTACCTCGTTTATGGAATGTGGAAGGTAAACAGTCCTTGGAGTGCATATTGCAAGTTGCTATAAGATACACATATCATTTTAAACTGAACCTTCAGCATCTGTTTCAGGCTCTGATTACAAATGATGAAACTGACAATAACTTACACTTACTCCATGAAAAGGAAAGGTAGTGATTAAAGAGAATATGTGATCTTTATTCAACGTAAACTACATCTGCTGTGTTTTCTCTTGTAACTGGCTAGCTGAAAGATAAGTCTCCCTGCTCCCACCACAAGGAGAAGGTGGCTCTCAAGCCCTTTGCCATGTCAGACTCGGCTTCTGTGCTTTTCTGCTTTGCATCCTAAACCAGATTTTTTTTTTTCTTTTTATCCTTAACCAGATAAACTCTCTAATATAAAGTTTACCATTAATAGGGGTTAAAAGCTTAGCTCCTGTCATAACCCACATATGAGCTGCAAGAGAGATTTCAACCTCTTGAGGAGTGACATCAAAGCCATTCTAGCATGCTGCTGCTGCTCCCACCACCATATGCTTTTCTCCAAGTTCAGGGTTTTACCTTCAGGTCAGTTTCAATAGTAGCAGTGGAGTGGAACTTTTGCTATACCTTGGAATCATCTGAGGAGTCAAAAAATAATACTAATACCTGGGTCTCTGAGGTTCTGATATATCTTTCTAGGATGGAACATCAGGGCTTTTTGAAGTAGCTTAGTTTGAAAACATCAGGGCTTTTTGAGGTGGCTAAGTCTGAAAACCACTGCGTGTATAGCAACTCCCTGACTGACTTCATTATGTTGCTCATCTGAGATATTTCAAGGTTTTAATCATCCAACTAATGTACTACAACCTACTTTCAGCACACTATTCTCCTTTCCCCTTCTTCTTCACACTCACTACAATCTTCTAAGTTACAAGTCTTATAGCATCAGATACTTTTTTTACTTGCTGATGGCTTGACCTAGACCTAGTCACCTGAATAACAGATATATGGCAAGCTTATTGATTGTACAGCATTTATTACTTACAAATGGCCTGGTAAAGCCAAATTGCAATAGGTTGTCAATTTCAGCATTAGCTATGGTTTCGGTTTACAAAACATATAATACTGCAAATTATAGATGAATACAGCCAGAAATTTGGCTAAGAAGAAAGCATGTAAACTATTTCGCAAAGATCCCAATTGGCTGCAAAGGAAACCAAACCAAAAAAAGAATGATGATTCATTGAACCAACCTACAAGCTGGTTCATTGAGTCTTCTTAAAATTCCTTTAATACAAATCATCTCTTTGCGCCTTGATAATGACTGGAAGAGTCCAATGACACAAAATATATGCCCACATGTCATTTATTCATTGAACAGATATTTATTGCTTTTCTTGTATATAGAAGGCTCATTTCTAGCCTCTTGCTGTACATGCATGAATAAAGTATCACACAGAGGCTCAAAATTTGTCAGCAAATGTGTGTGTGTTTGTGTGCGTATGTGAGTGTGCAAGTCTAGCAGGAATCTAAAGTTAGATAAAAAATATCCCAACGTTATGTTACACTTATTATGTTATTAATAATTGTAGAGGTTTAAAAAAGCATATGTAATATTGTATTCCATTATATTTGTAAATTTCTTAGAAATCTATTTTTTAATAAGTTCAATAAAATCTTCATGGGACTGACAGGTTATAAGTATTAAAAGGCCAAGAAATATTGCTGTAATACAAGGTAAGTTATAATCATTGATTTAATGGGATAAAAACAAGACAGAAATATGGAGTTGAAATAGAGTGTATCCATTTGGGATACTCAGGCAAGGCTCCAACTAAGGGGATGTTACAAACTCATCTTAGCCAATTTGACTCATCAGTGAAGTTTGGGTCTTTGGGTAAATATCTAGTAGCTTTCGGTTGATTAGGGATATGTAGGGCCTATAACTCCCTCTCCCTACCAGGTGACATATTGTGATGAAAACAAATCTTAGACTAAATTCTATGAATATGGGGATATTTACTGACAAGTAGGAACAAGATAGTAATACAGCTTGCTCTTAGGACTTAGGTAAGTCCCACTCTCTGTCCCTGGCATTGTCAGAAAGTTTCACCCTGAAGATAGATACAAATCTCTTTTGTTGGCAGAACTAGCTGGCCTCTGAAAGTGGAACGACGTAAGACTAACTGGGCTCTATGACTTAAGTGCTGCACTAATGATATTAGTGTAGTCAACGAGTGTGTCAAGTTTTTTATTCTATGCTACATTCATGCAAGTGCAGTGTGGCATTTGAAAATTGCCCTGACTTACCACCTATCTTGAGACGCATTGATTTCAGGAAAAAAATATTTCTACTATTCTTTACACTGATTTACTGTCTTGACATGAGTACAGCCATGTTTGGCCGCTCCATTGACCTAGAGCCACCAGCACACAAAGAAATACAAAGCTGCTTTCTGTGTGGTGGGAACTGGCCTTTTCCCGGGAACTGGCCTTTCTCCCACGGAGAGAGTTGCAAGTTGTAACATTTCAAGGCTCTTGGAGCGTTGTAGCGCGGGATGGACAGGCCATCTGTGCCGGGCTAAGACGATAACCAAAGAGAACAATGCACGTACACAACTACTGGGCTGGGACGTTAGCCAAGGGGCTCAGTGCACATACGCCACTGATAACTATTTTGTGCATGGGAACACTAGATGCTTGCTCTGTAAACTCTGTGACTGCTTATATAAACTGCTGGAAGCTGAGACCTGGTGAGAGTTCCACCTGTGGAAGGGACACCTTGCCCCACGACGTGTGATCCTTGCCCAGCCGCGTCGATTGACAGGGCTCTCCTGGCAGTGGGGCGTGGATGTTGTGAGTAATTGATTTGATGTGAAGTAATTGATTTGATATGAAGTAATTGATTTGATGTGTTCTCTTTTCGGTCAACCTAGTGTTTCTCTTTCCGGTTGATTTGTGTCATTTCTCTTCAGCCGATGTGGATGTTTTCCCTTTCCAGTCGGGCTGATGTTTTTTCCCTCTTAATATTTGACCTATTCGGATCTGTTTGCAGACTCTCGCCTTTACTATCCTCTATATAATAAAATATACCTTCAGTCCATTTGTTTGGAGTGGAAAGTGTCTTTTACATCTCCGATCGAATCCCCGAACCTCTCGTAACATTTACAAACTCTCAGGTATAGATTCAAATAACAACATATGAAGTGCTACATACCTACCTCTATAGTGTCAATTATTTGTTAGGGCATTTAAAAATGCTAACTTACCACCCCTATGGTATAGATTAAAGACAACTTAGATAAAGACATGCATCTTACTTTTATATAAAGTGTATTATCCCACAGGCAATAAAGTAGATGATATATTTGAATTGAGACTTGAAGGGTGAGTCATAGCCTGCCATTTACTCTAGGATGGAGAAAGCATTCTGTCTAGAATAAATGTCAGGCTGAGGTACAGAGTACAGAAAGAGCATGCAGCAAGTGGTTTGATATCCTTGATACCAAGCTAAATGTGCAGGAATGGTTGGATAGGTGGTACTAGCTATACTATGAAGGCCTCACACACTGTGCTAAAGGTCTTCAGTCTTTGGTTCTAAAGAGAGAAGTTGGTTATAAACAAGATGAATAAGTTTAATATGGATTCCTCCCGTTAATGATCTACCTTAATACCACAGGAATCAGGCTTGGAAGGAATAGTTTTTTTGGAAATACAGAGTATAGTGTGGGGGTTAAAAAGATGGTCTTGGTAGTCAACTAGATCTGGGTTTGAATCCCAGCTTTGTTACTTACTAGCTGAGTTATGTCACTTCTCTTAAGCTTCGTTTCATTATCATAAAATGAGGGTAACCCTACTCTCCACAGACAGTTAAATTGTTCTACTTTACAAATGTTCCCCGTTATTTTTTATTAGGTCTATGTCCTGGGGAAGGCCAAGTATTATTTCTTGAAGTGAATCATTCCCACTGCCTTGGCCCACCTCATGGGGAGGGCTTTTCAAGCATGTTTCTTTGCTGTTAGGCTACCCAATTTTCACAAAAGAACAGCAATCCTATCCCAGCCTCGAGGATTGTTAAAGTATTCTACATACACTTCAACAACATCATACAAGAGTTGCACTCCGGGCATTTTTCTCAGTACTACTGGAATTTATTGCTGCCTAATACTTACTTAAAACTCAGTGGAGCTCTGGAGATAATATTTACGGCTGCTAGATTAGACTTGAATATCATATTTGTTTAACTCATGCCCCATTCCTAGTAAATTTTGTAAAACTTTATTCTAGATACTTTAAAATTTATTCTTTGACTAGAACAGAGGTCAAACACCCCACCTGTTCAAGGCATTTATAGACCCGTGCTTCATGTCAGGCGTTACTGATGCTGATCACTGGGGTCACTGATCAACATGTAAGAACGTAAGAAACAGCCCCAGGAAACCTATTGCTATATTTATTATAAGGATATCATTCATTACATTGCAAGGTGTCTGCTTTCTCAGGCCCCACAAGAATAAATTCTCTCTGGTCTCAATATTATGATAAGTCAGCGTTCTCCTCATCAACTAGATATGTTTTTCCCTTCCCAAAACTGTGACTTATTTAGCCAATCATGTAAGTCTGCGCATTTTCTGCTAGACCATTCTGAACCAAATTTGGGGCCCACTCAGAGGAACTATACAGGGCCTCACTGAGTGTATCTCATCTGGGTACTATTCTCATTCTTGGCTTCATCTTATTTTTTCCACTTACATTTTTCTCTGTAAAGATTTCCACATCTGTCATTTATTTTGTTGTAACATATATACTTCTATAATGTATTTTAAATGCATTCTGGGAAAAGATCAGGCAAGCATACATACATATATACAAAGATAGGTACTAATGATAGCTAAATGTTTGGGCTTTATTCTTCAAGGCATTGGGACATTATCAACTATTTTTTTGGTGGAGGCTGACGTTGTCAAACTTGCATTACAGAATGAGTGCTCTGGCACCATAGGAAGAATGGATAGAGGGAGATGGAGTTAGTAATGTTTATCAAAATATGACTTGGAACCTTTTATCTATCTGCATTTCCTTGGTATTTGTTAAGAATGCAATTTCTGGGGATAAGATCCAAGAATCTGCTCTTCAAATGACATTTTGTTCACACTTGAGTTCAAGAACCACTGGAAGAGTCCTAGACATCCATTAAGAGATCCCTTCCCTAAGCCAAACAAACAATGATGATGGGAGTCTGAATAAAGGAAGAGATAGTGAAAGTGGCAAAAACATTTGAGAGATACTGAATTCTAATTATTTTACCAAATTTCTAGTGTAACCATGGGTCCTGTAGGACCAGTTCAGCTGACCCCATCTTATCAACAGAGTAATGAAGAGTTGTTTTTCAGGATCTGAGAGACCCCCTTGTCCAGTTCAGGCCAGTTGAGACCACCAACCCATCAACTGGGCCTGCACAAGTGCCCAATAAGCAACCCTTTTGACGTCAAACGGCTGAAAAGTCCACCCTCAGATCATGTTAACACCACCATTTTGTGAACATGCGTTTATGTAGAGCCATGAAGCTGGACTACACTTGCACAGATCATCAATCACCTCACTTCTCCTCACCTCCAATCATCTATCTTCACACTTCAGACTGCCCTGCCCTTCATCCCATAAATTTGGCCCAAGCCCTGGATCTGGGAGACAGATCTGAGAGCATGTGCCTCCTGTCTCCTTGCAGTTTGATCCCACAATAAAGCTGTTTTCCCAAAAGCTGTTACCATATTAATTGGCTCTTTATATGCTTCGGGCAAGAGAACCCCAATTTTGTGTGGCAAACTAGCCTTATCCCTACTGAAGTAAATATTCAGGTCTATAGGGCTGCTTGGAATACCATGGCTATATATAATGGCATGTCTAAATAATACAAATGATATCAGAAAGAAAACAATTCAGCTCAGCCGTTGTTCAGTTTCTCCGTAGAGTCCACACACTGCTGGGTTTGGGCCTTCTGCCTTTTATCCAGAAACTTATCAGATGCAGTTGGCTCAGGGAAGCTGCTAAGATGTGAGACTCAGCTCTCCTGACAGGCAATGAAGCCCAGAAGGTTTGTCTCCACAAGAAACAATTGCAATTATCAGAATTGAACTCAACCAAGTTTTTACCCCTGAAGCTACAGGGGATGCCTCAGGCAGTGGGTAAGTGAACTGTTTATCTGTCTCAGATTTTTGGTGAGATAAAGACTAGTTACAGGTGGGGAAAATGAGGGCAGGATTCTGACAGGACCTGCTCATTTGAATTCTAAAAGATCCTTATGTAGGAATGATTCAGGTAGTTGCACTTCAAAGCCAGTCAGAAAGTTGAGAAATCATTCTCACTCCTGCCAGGCCCACAGGAAGGTCCCTGCAGGATGCTCTTTGTGAGTAACAGGCTTATGAGTAATGACATTATCTTTCTTCTCCAGGTGTTCTTTCACAAGAAAAGGTAGTTAAAATCTGAATTATAGATAAAGCAAGCTTCTGACACCCCATCCTTTTCCGTTTTTTCCCTTATTTTACATATGTGCTATCTATTCACCCAGATTTGTGGCAAAATAAGTCTCGTTGTTATACTTGTATAGATTGAAGGAATGCCTGAATGTTATAATTTCTTCCTTTATTGTAAAATCTTTAAAACCGTGGCAGGGACACTCAGAGGAATGGGGGAGAGAGGCAGGAGTGTTAGAAGAGGAAGGATTGGTAGAACAATAGTGCTATTTGCTTATTAAGACTTGGAAAGACTTCATAGATAGAACCATTTGTCCATCATGTTCTTTTTCTCTATACTGTCGTAGGGAGAAATATCCAGTTTGAAAACTACAGAAGTTAAAAGTAGAGATGGAAAAACAAATGAAGTCTATTAGTCTGTATTTTCTGTTGGCAAAATTCAGTGTTGGGGGGGGTCTACATCCTTAAGAATATTTAATGTTAAATAACACTTAGAAGGAGCTAAATGGCATGCCACAATCAGTATCAGGCAAGTCAGGAAGTGAAGCGTTCAAAGGGCTAACTCCTGTACCATCATCAGGCTCAGGACTCTGGAAGGGACTAGTTAAGGCTCCAAATCCCTAGACCAGCTGTTGGAGGGTAACTTACCAGTAGCACTGGTAAGACAGAAAGCTATTTCCTGCTCACAGGCCAATGTTTCTCCAGCCCTTCAATAAGAGGCAGCACCACCTGAGAGAGCCCTGCATATACTTTCTTCCAGAAATGTAGCAAAAAATGCCTTTTAATTACATTTTACATTTTCAGAAGGAAGCCCAACTTCTCAAGAGGTAAAGACTGTTTCTTTGACAAAGAGAATACTAGTTGATTTCCCAAATTGATGACTTTCTGAGTAGAGAGGTCAGGTAACTAATTCCAGAATTTGGGAATACAGTTCTAGCGGTAACTGGAATTCCTGCCTCAGACTCTGCTCTTTTCCTCACAAGGATCCCTGGATTCTTGCAGTCTGTATGATAGCACTTAATAAACTAAACTGTGAAGTAATGGTTAACATTTCTACCTTGTTGGCTTAAATCAGTGATTTCCAACCTGGGATGTGTAAAAGGAGACATGGAGGGTCTCTACATGATTTTCAACAACAATGCTAGTACCTAACATTTTGGAGTACCTACCATGTGCCATGCAATATGCTTGTTGCTTTGTATGCACTTTCCATTTGTTCTATGATAAACCCTAGAAATGTTATGATTTGTTCTCTAATCCACTGGTTCTCAAACTTCCACATGCATCACAAGCACCTAAGGGCTTTTGAAAACACAGACTTCAGGGTTTCTAACTCAGTAGGTCTGTGGTGGTGTCTGAAAATGTGTGTTTCTAACAAGTTTCAGATGATGCTGATAATACTTGTCTGGGGACCACAGTTTTGAGGACCTCTGCATCCTCATATGGGATTATCCAAATTACATACCTAGGACTCAAGCACACAGCTAACAACTGGAGGAGGTGAATCTAATACAAGGCTGTGTGATGCAAAGCTCAAAAAAAAAATCAAAGGATTTTATATTTATCTACAATGCAGGTGCCATAGGGTTAAGCAAAATGTAGTGTTTTTTCCTTTTGATGGGGAAAAAGAGAGTGTTTCAGTTGATAACTGGTTAGATAAGGTTAACCAAAGGCTCCTTGATGAATTACATTTAAGAAATAAGCTTTCATTTAATATATGTCCAGGGAAAAAAAATTAAAATCTGAGGTCTATGAAGGGAGAAAAAAAAGTAGAGAGACGTGGGCAGGGACAACGTTAGAAACCTCTGTGCCTGGAGGCAGAATGTGGCCTGTTCCCCATAAAAGTCCCTTTGAGCTGAAAACTTATGTATTTCCCAAGCTGACATGGTAGGCAATAAATCATTTTGTAAGGAAGTTAGTGTTGCCTGGAGACACTCTAAGATACCGGATTAAACAAAATTTAATTTCATCCCTCAGCTATCTTGAGTTTTTGCTTTACTTTGTAGTTGACTAGATCTTGGGTTCAAATCTAAAGTTCTAGTGATTTATAAACATCTCGTACTAGGAAGAGGTAAGCCAAAAACTATCTGCTAATCAAGCCAAAAAAATATTTTTGCAAGACACAAATCTGCCCAGTTCAAGGTATTTCCAACTCTATATGTGTCTAGACAAAGACTGAAAGTGAACACAAAAATGGAAACAGACATGCTTGGCTGGAGGCGAGAGGTGTTATTTTTCCAATTACTCCTTTTCCCAGCAGGAGGGATGTAAGATTTGAATTTCAAATTAGTTTTACTGTCTTAAGGCAAATATTGGCACACAGTTCTGACCAAGGGAAAGACAGGGACCAAAATGTTACTTGAGTGCCTAATAACACCCACCTTAGAGGTCTGTGGTCTTACATGTTTTTGAAGCAGTCCTGTGAGATGGTATCATTATTTCCTTTTCACAGATAGGAAACTGAAGCTCTGGAGGCTAGTGACTGCCTGCTATCATCTGCTAAGAAGTGGCAGAGGAGCAACTGGAGTCCAAATCTCTCTGTGGCTATAAATCCCACACTCCCGCCTTGATATGGCATGGCCAGGATCTATTAGAAACTCCATCCACTTCTCCTCAAGAGGCAGGGTTAAAATGTGTAAGAGTATGACTTAGGGCCGGCGCCGTGGCTTAGCGGTTAAGTGCACGCGCTCTGATGCTGACGGCCTGGGTTCGGATCCCGGGTGCGTGCACACCGCTTCTCCGGCCATGCTGAGGCCGAGTCCCACAAACAGCAACTAGAAGGATGTGCGACGTGACATACAACTATGTACTGGGGCTTTGGGGGAAAAAATAAATAAATAAAATTAAAAAAAAAAAAAAAAGAATATGACTTAAAAGACAGCTACAGCAACTCACCCTGCTGTGCCTTTTCACTTGGAGGCCTCTCCTTGTCCTAAGGTTCATGTTCTGGTCTACACAGATTCTATGAATTCTACAGGATCTACTCTTTACTTACTTCTCTGACTTCTTTACTGACTTCTCTGGCCTTTGCCTTTGCAAAAAGCCCGTAAAATATTTTTGTTTAAATATCTCCAAAGCAAAATGCAAAATATAAATGGTTTAAATAGGAATTCTTAAAATAGATGTGAGAAATTGTGAGAGAATTTAAAAAAGTAGTCTGGACCTCAAAATATAAAGTTAGCTCAACAAAACTTTGAAATTAGGGGATATTGGGCAGAAAAAGAAGGAGAATGGGGAGATAGAGCAGGAAGAAGAATGTGAAAATTAAAGTATTCCATGTGGAATTATGAGTTTCTTCTTTTTATGTAATACTAGAGAAATTTGTATGAAAATCAGAAAAGACACAAACTTTGATGGAATGGAAAGTGCAGTATAATTCTCACATAAATGAGAAGGAAAAAGAAGATTAGGAGTAAATTGATGAAACCATTAAAAACAAGGGAAAAATAATAAAGTAAAATAAATAACACATACATAGTAAAGTATAAGGAGTAAAATTTAGTAAATTAATTAAAGTACTTAAGTACTTTCCTTTAGAGGGCAGACTGCAATATTTACATTTTTAGAAAATATTATGCTGTTTACAGAGAACAAAGTATTAAATCTGGGTTGAAATTAAAGAGATGATAAAGAGATATTATTCAAATGTAGTCGCAACTACCAAAAAAGCAGGAATGGCTATATTAATATACAAGAAGGAGTTTAAGGTTAAAGTCACTTATCAGAATAAAGAGGGATATTAGGTAATTATAGAAAGCAAAATTCATGAGAAAAATTATAAATCTGAATCAACCTTAAACATATATAAAGTAAAAACAATTTAAAAAGCAAAGAGAACTTATTAAAAATAATAGGAGATTTCAATATATTTCTTTAAAAATAGAACAGATTTTATAAATAAAAATTAAGTAATAATGCTCAACTCTCAAATTTCTTAGTGACATATAAATTTTAAATAGCTTAAGTAAAAAATATTTTGTGTATATTCATTGAGCTTCTAAAAATCCTTTTTACTAACTTAGACACAAAAACTAAATTCAAAAAAGTATAAATCTTATAGACCAATTCTCTAACCCAACTAGATATAAGGTTTAAGGGGAACTTTTATTACATAAAAATTAGAAAATTAACTTTGAGATAGTGGTTGAATCAAGGAGGAATTCAAACTTAGAAGGATAAACTATTTAAAAAAACAATAAAAAGGTGAAATGGTTATATAAAAATCTACTGGACATATCAAAAGCTCTTCTCAGAGAATAATACATAGAATTAAATACTTACATTATTAAAGATGAAAGATCAAATATTAAAATAAAACTACTATTTATATCAGTCAAGATTTTTAGTGGAAATCAAAAGAATTCGCAGAACCTACTCCAGTAAACAGAAAATAAGTATATAAAAGAATGTGTGATGGTTAATTTTGTGTGTCAACTTGACTGGGCCATAGGATGTCCAGATATCTGATCAAACATTATTCTGGGTGTTCTGATGAGGGTGTTTTTGGATGAGATTAGCATTGAAATCAGAAGACTGAGTAAAGCAGATTGCTCTCCCCAATGTGGATGAGCCTCATCCAGTCAGTTGAAGGCCTGAATAGAACAAAAGCCTGACCCTCCCCAAGTAAGAAAGAATCCTTTCTGCTTGACTGCCCTTGCACTGGAATATTGGTTTCTTCCCTGCTTTCAGACTCTAACTGAAGCATTGGATCTTCCTGGATCTGGAGCCTGCTGGCTCTTAGACTAGAACTACCCCATTGGCTCTCACAGTCTTCAGGCCTTTGGACTCAGGTTGGAACTAAACCATTGGCTCTCCTGGGTGTCCGGCTTGCTGACTTACCTTGCAGACCTTGGAATTTTATAGACTCCATAATCACACAAGCCAATTCCTTATTACAAACTTCTTTATGCACATGGAGAACCCTGACTAACATAGGATGTCTCTGAGACTCTCTACGAGGGCCAGAGAATCAAGTTTAGAGGACACACAATCTGACTCCAAAAGTACGCCACTGGGCTCCTCCAGCAAAACCCCTGCTCACTCTGCCAAGGAGCAGAGGCACACAAGTTTGAACCTGAAATCTTCCACTTGCACTTATGTCACTGCTGTGTTGGAGAGCTGACGTCTCTGGTAATAAAATATTTCACAAGTGCTGTCATGACCTAGTATTGAAGTTGTGGCTAAAAACTCTCAGTTCCCCTTTGCAGGCAGTTTGCTAAGCCCCCACCCCAACTACTTCCCTTATCAGGCTCCCATATGCTGGGGCTACTAGGCACACACCCCAATTGCCCCTGGACCAGGTACCAAACAATGAGGGACAGCCTCTATGCCCCAGAGACTGTGTGATTATTCAAATTAGCCAATCCCTGGAAACCCAGGAAACCTAGCTAACCTCACCCCACTTGCCATATATAAGCCTACTTCTACAGTTCCGGCTTGCTGTCACCTGTCCCCAACTACAACCCCATGTGTGACCCTGCTTGGTAGCCTTCTTCCATTTGGAGCTGAAACTAAGAAAATGTTCTGCCTTTCATCTCTCCAAGCATCATTATGTTGTAACCCGCCATCAAAAGAACATTTAAATCTTATAAAACATCTGGCCTGGCCATTCTCACCAGGAAGAAGACCATGATATGTCTGCCTTTAACATCACTATCTGCTAAAGTGAATTCTCATTTAGGTAAATCTAGTAAGTAACCTCTATGTCATCTGCACCATAGCTGACTGTAGCCTGCAGTAAGAGAGGCTAGACAAATAAATTATGATTTCTAACTCTAATTTGAAATGTCTTCTAAATTCAGAGACTTCTCAAATATAAGAATGGTACCAAAGGGGCTACGCAGATAAATAGAATGATAAATATCTGTCTGGATATCTAGCTTAAATATTTTAATTAGATAAGGTACAACATAATAAAGCAAAAGAAAGGAGGAAGAGGAAATTAATAAAATAAAATCTGAAATTATTAAACTGCAAAAGTAAAAATAATAAATAAATGCCAAGGGATATTCTTTGAAAAATATTTTAAAACTGTATTTACCCCTCATGAGCCTAAGAAAAAAATAGGAAATATACAAGATTAGAAAAGCAGAATGGGACACAATCACAGAAAAAGGAGAAATTAAAATGATATTAAGATAATAATCCATGGAACTCAATAATGATAAATTTGAAAACCCACAGGAAATGCATAATTTCTTAGTAAAGTTTATCTAACTTAAAACAAATATATTAATTACCATAGACAAGATTGAAAATGTCACTACAGATATGATAATAGAAGAGGCCCAGACCAGGTGGTTTAACACCTGTATTCCACATAAGGTTTAATTAATATATACTTCCATTATTATTACTTAAGCCATTCCAAGCAGTAAAAAAAGAGTAAATATCATCAATCAATTTTATAAAACCAGAATAACTTTAATATCAAAAGCTGATCCCCAAATATGTATATTATTGCTATTATTTAATATAGATATCATTTCTAGATACCAAGTCTAAGTACAGTTGGCCCTTCGTATCCGTTGTTCTGCATCTGCTGATTCAACCAACTTTGGATCAAAAGGCCTACGATGGTTGCATCCGTACTGAACACGTACAGACTTCTTTTTCTTGTCTTTATTCCCTAAACAATAAAATATAACATCTATTTACACAGGATTTACACTGTAGTAGGTATTATAAGTAATCTAGAGATGATTTAAAGTATATAGGAGGACGAGCATAGGTAATACGCAAATACTACACCATTTTATGTAAGGCACTTGAGCATTCAGGGATTTTGGTATCTGAGGGAGGCTCTGGAACAAATCTCCCGCAGATATGAGGAAGGACTAAATATTAGCAAGGAGACTCCAGTAATGTACCAAAAAAGTACTGCACAATAAGGAAAAAGTTTTCTTCAAGGAATGCAAGGGGGGTGCAATTACAGTGAAATCTCTTAACGAAACTTATTACGTCAACAAATTAAGGGAGGAAAACAAGGTAATCATATCAGTAAATACTGAAAGCCCATCTGATCAAATTTAATAGTCATTCTTAATGAAAACTCTGAGAAACATAGAAGAACGTCACTTACATATTGTAAAGACTTTTTACCAACAACTAACATCAAACCATTCTAAAGAACAAAACTGAAACTATTTCAATTAAAATTATAAACCAATCAGCAGGAATGCTTGCCACTGCCATCTTGGAGATATTAACAAACGAAATAAGACTTTTAAAAATGTATAAACATTAGAAAAGAAGGGGTAAAATTATTTTTATCATTACTTTTTTTGACTAACAGTGTGATTGTATAACAGTTAAGAGACTCACAAAAACTTCCAGGATTGATTAAAGAAGTAGTCAAGGTGGCTGGTACAACATAAGTATACAAAAATCAATAGATTTTTATCTATCTTAGACGTAAACTTCTAGAAGTAGAAATGAAAATAATATTCACGCTAGCAACAAAAACCAGATAATGCTTAGGAATTGATAAGGAAAGGTCAGACCTATAAATATAAAACTATAAAGTATAACTGATGAACATAAAATCTGAACAATTAGAAAGCATTCCACATTCTAAAATAGAAATATTTGATATTGCAGAAATATCAAACTTCCCAAAATTAATATATAAATGTAATGCAATTTCAATTAGAATGCCAACAGAAAGGGGTAGAGAGTGGGAATTGGATCCAATTATTTAATGAGGAAATCTAATTGCCAGCGATAAACCAAGAACAGTACCAAAGAGGAGAATAGTAAAGAGAGAAGTCTTGCCTTACGTAGTATTTGACTACATGGTAAAATCACTTTGATCACATTAATATAATACTGGCATGGGAGTGGAGAAACAGATGAAAGGAAAAGAGCAGAAAAGTATGTAAATCAACCTTATATACTTACAAATTTAATATGCACAAAAGGAGGAAAAAGTCACTTCATCTGAGTAGAAAGGGTAAGAGTTTGTTTAATAAATGCTGTCTGCACAAGTGGTTATCAACACCAAAGGAAGTGAGGTTGAGTCTCTTTCTCACGTGATGTACAATAATTTCATCTGGACTCAAAACTACGTTAAATAAACTAAAGTGGATCCAAACAGGGAAAGAGAAGAAGATTTTAGTGTTAAATTAAGTCTGGATGTCTGATTAATATCTAGAAATGAATATTATATTTATCTAATTGAGTCTGCATTTGAGGCTTAAAGTGACCTTAGTTTTCATCCAGGGGCAAGGAAAGATTAAACACCCTAAATCAATGATGCAAAAGAGTGAGAGACGAGACAAAAAGCAAAGTGTGTTTGATTATGTCACTAATCATGCTTGCTCAGTATGCTGATTGTATCTGAATGAAGATATTAGATAAAATGGTAGAGCACAATATATTCAATTTATCAATGTAACGAGAAGAGCGTGGTTTTAATTAAGTAAAAGTAAGTACACAAAAAGATATCCCATATTTGTATATATGCTTCTATGTGTATATGCAAACAAGGAGAAAGTTATGGAAAAAGGTTTTTCGCATTGATTACCTGGCAGAAATGGGGAATAAATGGAGGGGTTTTGTTTTGCCTTTATAAACTTTTATGTTCTATTATTATTTTACTTATTATAACAAGGTGATGTTATTTTAATTTGAAACACAGCTAATAAAATATTTGGATACAAAAGCTAAGTAATGTCACAAGCAACCTACAGGTCAAGGCATCACCTATATCAAGGAGGTGAGAAAATCTCAGCAATGTGGAATCTCCTAAGAACCCACAAACACCCCACAGAGAAAAGTGCTAGCAAATTGTGCATCTGTCACAATTGTTATTAAATTGTCCCTGAGGACAAAGTGCAACCAGAAGTAATTCTGTGTTCTCTTACCTCACATCCTGCCTCTTGCAGCCACAAGTTTAAGTTATTCCTTTAAGTTTAAGGAATAAATCAGTAAACACACCTACAAACACAGAAAAAGAAAAGAAAAAAGTCCTTGCCCTCAAGGAACTTACTAGTGAAAGAAGACAGAAAATAGATAAAATCAGTAAATTATTTATTAGAAGGCAGAAAAAAACAGCACGAAGGAGAATATGGAATACTGGGATGGAAGTGAGGTTTGATTTATACAAGATGGTCAAGGAAGATAACATTTGAGCAAAGACTTGATGGATGTGACAGGTGCCCTGATTAGACTTTCAAACCCCCCAAAAGAGATTTTATTATCTGAGAGTGATTGGGAAAGCTATGGAATTTACATATATTTTCATCTAGGGGCAGGAAAGAATATTCCACAGAGTGAATTTAGTGGAGACTGGCAAGAGAGAATAAAATATCCTATTGAGTTCAAACTGACTCACTTGAATAAAGTGATTATATATAATTTAAAGATAAGAGCATCCAGAACAAGATTCTGCAACTGCCAACATCCTATATACTTAAAATATGCTGGTTCAATGTTCCATTTGCACTAAGAAAAAAAATATCTCTGCTTGCAGGGTCCAATCTAAATGTCTGTGTAGCTTCCTCTATTGCTCTTTGCACAATTGGACTCTTTTATAATATGAGAATAGTTCCACAATTTGCAGGAGGGAAACATGGTTATTATTTGAGTTAAGAGTGTAGCTCGTCTCTGTGGTTTGTAGATAAGAGTGAACTTTTCAGGGTGGATGCCTAGAGGACTGGTTTTCTATAAATTCATTGTGTTCCTAAAGGTCAGAGCTTTTTCTCTTGCTTCCTTGAGATACAGCATTAGTATCATAAGGCGGACTCCTCACTTCATATTCATAATTCATCAGTTCATGGATTGAATTAGAAAGAGAACGGCTCTGTTGCACTCGACATTTTGTCAATACAAAGTATTGACATGCTCACAATTATAAATAGAGGATATAATGCTACTTTTCCCAACCTTGTGATCTAATTTGTGTCTTAGATAAGGAAAGCTAATTCTGAAGCTTATAGGTTAGTGGAGAGAACTCTCAGCACAATTTTCTTTTAGGCTTACAATTTTATAAATAAATAGGTAGATTGCCTGTCCTCACACTAGAACGTAAGCTCTATGAGGACATAACACTTTGTCTTATTTACTGTTGGTGTAAAAAAAAAGGAACAGGGGCCGGCGGCCCGGTGGCATAGTGGCTAAGTTCGTGCACTCCACTCGGGTGGCCCCGGGGTTTGCAGGTTAGGATCCTGGGCGTACACCTACACACCACTTAACAAGCCATGCTGTAGCAGGCGTCTCACATATAAAGTAGAGGAAGATGAGCACGGATGTTAGCCCAGGGCCAATCTTCCTCAGCAAAAAGAGGAAGATTAGAAACAGATGTTAGCTCAGGGCTAATCTTCCTCATCAAAAAAAATGAATAAATTTTTCAATGTATCTCCATATTTTTTTATAATAAAGTATATAATTAAATGTAGTCACCTATCCCATAGATAAAAATGTCTTTTGTAACATAACTGTATAAATTCTGGTGTCACATATTTGGCATTACAGAGGCAAGAGATACCTTTCAGACCCAGACTAACATGAAACAGCAGCACAAAAATGGAGGGGAAAAAATAATTGTTTAATGATATTCTTTCCAGGTGTCTTATTTGCACTATTTTACTTAAATATCACAACTATTTTATATATATTAATACTATTATTCTAATTTTACAGATGAGGAAACTGAAGCTGAAATGGATCAAGTAAATTGTCCAAAGTCATGTAGCAAATACATAATAAAGTAGCTATTCAAACCCAGTTCTGTGTGGCTCCAAACACCAACTTTATTGGAGCTACTGGGTTTTACAAAAGTCTGAATTATTTTGACAAGAAAAGACCATCTTCATTCTTATCTATAGCTTTTCTTATTCATATGTTTCAACTGTCAGGGCTTTTTAAAACTTGCTGGGAAAGTTCGCACTGAAAATATTGGAGCTCTAAAATTTTGCTTCCTATGGCCTCCTATGACTTTCTATGATTCTTGTATTTTTAGGATGGTTTAGCAATAAATGATTGAAATTAAAGGTAGATAGTTAAGAGACCATGTTGAGATATAACCTCAATTCAAAAGAAACTGCTGAGGTCAGTGTGTAATATGGAAATGATTTTCTTCCTTTTGTTTGCACAACTAATACAAGCGGCTTGCCCTAAATCTTTCACTAAATTTATGCACCTTGAAGTAGGGCATGTTCTATAAATCTAGATGGTCCTGTGATTCATATTCATTGGGATCCTAGCAAGAATCCGGGCAATAACAAATGAAGTGTTTAAGAGATTGGGAGTTTAAAATGGGTAAAGGATCTGAATAGGTATTTCTCCAAAAACGATAGACAAACAGTGAATAAGTACATGAAGAGATGCTCAGCATCATTACCCATCAGGAAAATGCAAATCAAAATCTCAGTGAGATATCACTTCACACACAGTAAGATGATTATAATAGAAAAGACGGATAATAAGTGTTGGCGAGTATGTGGAAAATCAGAACTCTTATATATTACTAGAGGGAGTGTAGAATGGTGTAGTCATTTTGTAAAACAGGCTAGCATTTCCTCAAAAAGTTAAACATAGAGTTGTCATGTAACCCAGCAATTACACTGCTAGATAGGTACTCAGAGAAATGAAAACATAGGTCCATGTAAAAACTTGTACACAGATCTTCATAGCAACATTATTCATAATAGCCAAAAAGTAGAAATCACCCAAATATCCATTGATTGATAAATGGATAAATAAAATGTGGTATACCCATAAACACAATATTATTTGGCAATAAAAAAGGAATGAAATACTGATAAATGCTACTACACGGATGAACCTTGAAAGCATTATGGTAAGTGAAAGAAGCCACTCACAGAAAAGCCACATATTTTATGATTCCATTTCTATGAAATGTCCACATTAAGTAAATCCATACAGATAGAAAATAGATGAGTGCTTGCTTGGGGCTGGGGGCATGGAGGCAATGGCAAGATGACTATTAAATGGTGTAGGGTTTCTTTTTTGGGACATGAAAATATTCTAAAATTGATTGTGGTGATGGTTGTGCAACTCTGTGAACATATTAAAAATCATTGAATTATATACTTTAAATGAGTGAATTGTATGCTATGTGAATTATATCTCAATAAAGCTGTTATTCCTTTGGGGGATACCACTGTTTCCAAAGGATGGGGCAGAGTTAAGGAACCTCAGAAGAATTGCAGTATGCACGGGCCAGCAAGATGGGAAGAGGAAGGCACACTTGCTGGAAATGGAGAGAACTGTAGTTTTGCTATAGCAAAGGGGAGGATTGCCCAGCACATGTGGCCTTTGGTAGAGGAATGCAGGCACTGTCAACTCATGGCCTTGCAAGGAAGGAGCCAGGAGAATACTTACCAGATTTCTCTTTGCTCTCACAGTCTACTCTAGCTAGTGCCTCTCTTTGGTCAAATTCAATCAGCTCCCCTTGGATGGTGCAATCCACAGAGGTCAGCCTTCTGGTGCACAGAGGAGGTGGAGAAGGGTGAAGAGCAGATCTGGAGGGACAGACAGAGCCCATCCACACAGCTGCTCCTCTATAGGATGCACTGCTTTAGCTCTTTCGCCCTCTCCTTCCTCCCTGGCTACCTTGAGAAAACCTGCTCATCTATCAAGGCTCAGTTAAGAATCACCACTCTGAAGCCTTTCATGCTGCTCAGTTGGGGAAAACTGATCATTTCCTTTATTGCACTTACTGGTTTGTAGGTCTGATTCATCACAGTACAGTACGGGGTTGTGATAGATGTCCTGCATTCAGCTCCCAGCTATGCCACTTACTGAACGTGTGACTTTGACCAAGTCAGTCTCAAACCTGTACAATGGAGAGAATAGCCTCACTTACTTCAAAATGCCATTGGGAGGATTCGTTCAGATAATCCTTATAAAGCACTTAATACCTGCCTTGAACACAAGAACCACTCACTAGGTGTTAGCTGTTTTGGAGGTGATGAGTGAGTGTTATTGGAATCTATGGTCCTTGATGATGTGTCTCTGCTTCTCTCTTTGTATTTGTAGTGTCTAATATTACGTGGGCATATCTTAGGCATGCATTAAATATTAAAACAAATGAATGCATGAATCAATGGTGTTAATCTTTGCATTGGCCATTAAAATACCTCCCAATCTCCTCATAACCCTGATGCCCGTGTAGTCTAAAACTCGAAGTACTAGAATTACTCTATGCCTCCAGCCCCTTTTACTCTGTCTTGTGACGCTTTTTTATACTGCTTGAATCCACATCCTGCTCTTTATCCTCATTTTTTGCCTGGACCATAAAAAAAGCTTCTCAATAGTCTTCCAGACTGTTTCTTCACTCCTCTCCAATTCTTTTTTCATGCTGAAGACGGAATGATCTTTCAAAGCCAATCCGATAAAATCACTTCTTTCTTTCTTCAATTCTTCCAGGTAAAACCCAACCTCCTTAGTCTTACATTCATGGCCTTCAGGATATGACAATTTCCCTAGCGTCATTTTGCACCACTCCTCTGGGCTCCAGTTCTATGAAATACTTGCACTTTTCCAACAGTTCACGTTCGCTGTGAACATTGTCTTGATTTTTTTGCTTGTGTCCTTGTCTCCCACTTGTAACTCCCTTTTATCTAACTCTCTCCTTCCTACACCCTGAGTGCCTCTCTCCACTATCTGGACTAACTCTTATACTTCTTCCAACATTGAGCTTATGTCACCTCCTCCAGGAAGCTTTCTTTGATACTCTCTTACAGGCTGATTTGTATGTCCTACTTTATGCTCTCTGCTTCGGCCGCACTGGCCTAGTTTCTGTTAATCAAAAATTCCAGGCAGTTTCCCACCTTAGGGACTTCACTCTATCTCTTTGACCTCCTTGGAAACATTCTATTAGTTTATATCTCTCATCTTCTTCAACTTTTTTCTCAGCTCTCTCCTTCTCAACAAGGACTCATCAGACCACCCATTTAATACTGCAATCTGATTTCTGCCCACTTTGTTTCACATTCTTGATCTTTCTTATTGGTTCTACTTTTTTTTTTTTTACCTTTTTTTTCCACTGCAGCACTTATCACATTCTGATATCCTATTCAATATATTTATTTATTTATTTATTATTGTGAGGAAGATCAGCCCTGAGCTAACATCCAGTGCCAATCCTCCTCCTTTTTGCTGAGGAAGATCGGCCCTGGGCTAACATCCGTGCCCATCTTCCTCCACTTTATATGGGATGCCGCCACAACATGGCTTGCCAAGCAGTGCGTTGGTGCGCACCCAGGATCCCAATCTGCCAACCCTGAGCCACCACAGCGGAGCGCGTGCACTTAACTGCTGAGCCACTGGGCTGGCCCCCAATATATTTATTTATAATATTTATTGTTATTATTTTCTTTGAGGAAGAGATCTTTGTCTAATTGGTTTACGGATATGTCTCAAGTGCCTAGAACAGGGCATGGCAAATAGCAGACATTCCAAAATTAATTTTTGAACAAATGAAGCTTACAAAAGACTGCAGTGTTAGCCTTGTATGATTGTGTTTTGTAATTGTGTTTAGCTATTTATTTCCCTTGTGAATCCATGCTTTTTGTTTTTGAAAGCTAAGATTGCACCTTATTTATCTTTGCATTTCTAATATGTGTCCTAGTAATTGACATATAGTAGGTGTATCAGTTATCTATGCCTGTGTAACAAATTACCCCAAAATTTAGTACCTTAAAACAATCCCCACTTATTATCCCTCAGAGTTCTTGGGTCAGGTAGGTGCTTCTGCTGCTCTCAGCTGGGCTCACTTATTTGCCTCCATTTGGCTATAGGTTGGGTAACACCTTGTTGATCTTGGCTGAGCTCCATACATCTCCAGTGCCAGGACTGAGACACCCGGCTGACTGGGCTGGCCCACATGGTCTCTCATCCTCCAGCAGGCTAGAATGGGTTTGTCCATAGAATGGAAGTGCACAAAGCCTCTTGAAGTCTAGGCTCGGACTAGCAGAAGTTCACTTCTGCTACCACATTGGTCAAAACAATTGACAAGAGCATCCTGGAATCAAGGGTAGTGGAAATAGGCTCCATCTCCTGATGGGAGTTGCTGCAAAGCCACATTGCATAGAGGTTTAGTACAGAGAGGAGAATAATTGCAACATTTTTCTAAATAATCTATCACATTGGGAAAGTAAAAGATTTTTATATGAAATAATAGTAATTGTAGCTAACATTATCGCAGGCTTACTCTGTTCTAAGTCTTATGCTAAGTGTTTTATAGGCATTAGTTTATTGCATTCTCTAAAGAACTCTTAGCAGTAGATATTATTAATATTATCTCCATATTTCAGGTGAAAAAACTGAGGCTTAGAGAGGTTAAGGAATAGAGATGTACTAAGCGAATATAGCAGATTAACGACTACCACCTTCTTCTGTTGAGGTAATTGGAGAAGTCAGATAAGTCTTAGAGAAAACAATTAAAACAATCCCAAAGACTGCATGTGCATATGATTTAAGACTTTTAGACCTTGGAACTAGGTAGAGCAACGTTTCCCAAACTTGTCCAATCATAAAGTCACCTTAGGGGCACAAGTTAAAAGTACAGAATCCTAGCCTGTCTCCCAGACCTCCTGAATTAGAAGCTCTAGGGAAAACTCCAGGAATCTGTATTTTTAACTAGCACTTCAGTGACTCTTAGTGATAAGCAAGTTTGGGGACCATTGAGCCAGAATACTTTCATCCTAAATAACCCCAGGGGAGGAGAAGAATATTTCCTCCCTGATTTTCTTAGTGTGTGCGAAGAACAATTAACTCCTGGTGCTGCAGTCACTACTCTTCGTGCGTCAGTACATCATTTTATTTATGTATATATACGTCTGCATATACACATATACGTAAATATCTACATATACATACGTATATAAACATACAAACACATTTTCCCCCTGACAATGTGAGACTATTTCTGCCATTTGGATCACAGAATAGGACATTTATGAACAGCGGTATGAGCCAACGTTCACATTACCATAATCAGGGTGCCAGAGTGAAGTCAGAGCTACTGAACTGTGTAATGCATTAATTGGGTGGAAAATAAGGAAGCCTGTCAGAGTTTAGAATTAACACAAGTTAAAGATATGGAAATCTAAGCTAAAATCTTTCTTCATTCCCCAGAAAAAGAGGTCTGCTCTTTGGAGAGTTTAAGAACCTTGCTCAATGATGAGATGAGAGTACGTTGCTGGCAAAGGCTGAAGGAAGATGGGGTACATCATGACCTCCTTTGCTAGACCGCTCAGCGCCAGTGTGTGCCTATTATTTTGAGTGCCTGTGTTTAATAACTTCTGATTTCTCCAAATCTCATTTTTCTCTGCAAAAATTATCTAACTCATGGGCAAATTAAACCCTCACAGGGAGTAATTCCTACAGGGGGTCTGTGGGTGCTCTGTGGGTAGGTGCCTTTGAGCTCCCATAATTTCACTGTCATAGGATGGTACTTACCTTTTGTGTGGCAGCAGATCCTGTAAGCAGAGGGTAGAGCTGACACTGAGGGGAGGGGAGAAATGGAATCAATTTTCCTGAGTAAGAAAAAGGTTGAGAGAAAAGCTCTTTCCATCTTTTAGGTCATTGTTTGCTTCTATTTGATATGTTTTCTTTATAATCACATTCTAGTTAAAATAGCACCTTTGTTTTCATTAATCACAACTCTTATTTTGATTCCTTTTTTCCCCCATTTTCTTTGAGTTGAACTCTAGTATTCATTTCCTAAATTTGAAAAATAAATATTAGCACATTGATTTTAAGTATTTCTTCTTTTCCAATACAAATATTTAAGACTATAAATCCCTCTCAAAGGACCAATTTGACCACACAAGCTTTTCATTATCTTCTTATCATACAATCCTAGGAACTATTTATTTCTCTTACTCTTTCCTTTATACATCATGAATTATTCAGCAGTTTTTTTTTTATTTCAAATATACAGGAAATTTTGTTTATCTTTTTAAAAAATAACTTCTAACTTAATTGTATTGTCATTAGATCTCATGGTCTGTATAATATCCGTGGTATCTTTGAAATATGTTGTCTTCATTTCCTTCATGATAAAATGTCATGATAAACCTTCCATACACGCCTGATAAAAATATGCATTCTTTAATTGTTGGCTGCAAAACTGTACATATGTGCACTGTTCAAATTTGTTTTACGTTGTGCAGATCTGTATACTTCCTGATTATTTTGTGTGCTTGACCTATCAATTGAGAGAGAGATGTTGAAATCCATGATGGTGGATTTGTCAGTTTCTCCCTTAATTCTATTTCAGGCTTTTTAAAATTAGATGCATACATGTTTTAATACATTATTTAAAATTAGATGAATATATATTTAATACATTTAATACATGTTTAATACATACATTGCTGTTATCTTCTTAGTTCATGGAAAATTTATCATTAGATAATGATATTCCGTCTTTAAAAAGTACTTCACATATTAACATCTATTTTATCTGATATTAATTTAGCTACACAAGCGTTCTTTTGATTGCTATTTGTCTGATATGTCTTGTTACTCATCTTTACTTCCATTCCTTGAATGTTCTTATGCTATAGTTGTCTTCATTTGTTGTTTTGTTTCCTTATCCATTCTATCAATATATTGTTTAATCCATTTACATTTGTTGTAATTATTGGTGAATTTGTATTTATTTCTGCCTTTTTAATTTCTTATTTCAGTTTTTCCTACTGTTTCTAAATTTATTTTTATTTCTTTTTGACTAATACTTTTTTTGTGTGTGTGTGAGGGAGATCAGCCCTGAGCTAACATCTATGCCAATCCTCCTCTTTTTGCTGAGGAAGACTGGCCCTGAGCTAACATCCATGCCGATCTTCCTCCACTTTATGTGGGATGCTGCCACAGCATGGCCTGACAAGCGGTGCGCAGGTGTGAGCCCGGGATCCGAACCCAGGCCGCCAGCAGCAGAGCATGTGCACCTAACCACTATGCCATGGGGCTGGCCCCATGACTAATACTTTTTTTTTTAATGGCAATAATTTTGGCAAGCTCTCATCCTTTGATGCTTATGCACTACCTTGAACCCTCCTTCAGCATTTTTGGTTATTATAAACCTATTTCCTCTTTTTCTTGGGTTTAATAATTTTTAAAGACAACATAATTTTAACAAGGTTTTGGTTAGTTTTTTTCATATATCTTTTATAGTATCTCTTCAATTTGCTTTTTCTCTTATTTATGTACTTTATTCAAAACTATTTTTAGTGTGGGTTTGAGGTGTTGAAAGTCCGGATATATATTTATCATGTCCCTCTATTTGAAGGACAGTTGTAAAGAAGTAAATATTTTCATGTTTCTGCATGGCTAGGGCTCTCTGAGGGAAGAATACAGAATCCTTGGTTAAAGGACAAACCTTGAGAGTTTCATGATGACTGAATAGATAGTGAAAGAACTCTGTGCAGATTTACTTGCCTGGAGATATGTGTTTACCTCTCAAAGGGGGATAAAACACAAAACCGAGGAGACATTTTAAGGGTGGTAATCTGAGATAATTATCTTATCTTCCCTCTACAGAAGTTTATTTACTCTCTAAACAGTCAGAACCCAGGGACTTCCCTCTTCTCAACAAGTTGTTAACATTAGAGAGATTAGGTTTACCTCCCTCTCTAAGAAGAAAAGGCAACAGTTCATCAGCTAATCCAAATAAACTCCCAAGTTCATGATTTCAGGATTCCTCCTTTGCACCCCCATAGCTGCAGGGTAATATCTGGCACTCATTGCATAGCCTGCGAGTATGAGGCAGAAGGGAATGGGCATAGTTATTGCTTTCAGTAATAACTCTGATCTTTGCTCCAGAAACCTCATGTTTGCTTTCAGGATAAAATTAAATGACTTTAAGTCTTTAGTAGATATTAAAGACTTATCAAGTGTTTAGCCATATATAACATTCAAGCCTCTCTATCCTTTTCATCAATACTTTTGAAAGAGTATTTCATTGTTTTTTCACATCTATTTTTCTGTTGAAAAAATGCTATCAACCCAATTCTTATTCCTCTACATGTGATCTTTTGCTTCTGTCAGCTTGTAAAAATTTCTTTTTGTCTTTGATATTCAAATACACCATTTGAGGGTGGCAAAGAAGGAATTTTTCCTTTATTCTTTTCTTTGGCCTTCTGGGTCTTTTAGGCTGAAATATTTCACATTTGTATAGTTCTTTAAAGTTTCTTTCTCTATGACTCTGACATTGAATCTCTTAATCTCAAGTTCGTGTGCCTGATGCACAGCAAGCCAAACACTAAGACATTGGTGCTTGGAGATGGATAGAGATTTATTTGAATTGGCCAAAACGAGTAGATGGGAGCCTGGGTTCGCTCAAATCCACCTATCCAAGAACAGAAGGCAGCAGGGGTTTATGGAGCTAAGGGGCTTGGCAGGAGGAGCTTCAGGGAAACAAAGGGATCACTCCTGATGAGACCCTGGGCAATCTGACTTCTGGGCTTCAATGGCTGCAGAGGGCCAGCCGTCCAGTGATCACAGCTTCGCTGAAGGCATTCTCTTTCTTCTGCAAAACAAGCTCACAAATCCTCTGGAAAGCAAGCTCACAACTCCTCCTCGAGACCCCTGAGTCACCCCTCAAGTTAAACAGGAAAACAGCAAATTGGTTTAATATCTACAGTAACCCTCATGTACCTGGCTTCAACTCTATTCTAATTATTTTATTTCTTATAACTAATTAGCTAGATTTTTTTAAACTTTTTTGTTTGGTTTCCTATTGCTAATATCTTCCATTACCTCCTTTCGTATGTTTATTTGACTAATTTTAAATTCCCGGTCCTTTTGTTTTTGTACTTTTGCTCTAATGGAATCTTTAAAACAATATGTTATTTTTCTTCTGAAATACTTGGACTCTTCAAAAGTTTTATGATTTTGGCCTCTGAGCTCATTTTCCCATGAGGATACCAGCTACAGGATCAGGCAGTACATGTTGGGGGAAAGCCATCCCCAGTCCACTGAGCCACAGTGAACTCATGGGATGAAGAATGGATGCACCCTAGGAAGGAGAGCCCCAGGGTCTAAAAGAAAAATATATCAATAAAACACTCCTAAATCCCCCCAAATAATTCCTTCATTTTCTAGAGATAAATGTATTAAAAGTTCCTCTTTTTTTTTTCTTTTCATGAGAAAGATCAGTCCTGAGCTAACATCCAATGCCAATCCTTCTCTTTTTGCCAAGGAAGATTGGCCCTGGGCTAACATCCGTGCCCACCTTCCTCTACTTTATATGGGATGCCCCCACAGCATGGCTTGACAAGTGGTGCATTGCTGTGCGCCTGGGATCTGAACCTGCGAACCCCGGGCTGCTGAAGCGGAGTGAGTGCACTTAACCACTGTGCCACCTGGCTGGCCCCTAGAAGTTTCTCTTTTAATTGTAATTCCCCAGCTTTTGGAAAATTTGGACTGGGAGGTGTTAGGGAATAACTGTCTAAAAGTAGTTCTATTTTTGTTTTTTAATCGGATCCTCACAGATACAAATCTTCCTATCTGGCGTGGATTTACTTCTGATGACAGCTCAACTGGAGCTTTGAGTAGCAGCAGGCACAGGGACAAGCACTGTTTGTCCCTAGGCAATGTCAGGGGAGAAACAAAAGCAGAACTCCAACAGTTCTTTAAAGTGTATCCTCCCACAGCCTCACCTGGCTGTTTCCTTTCCCAGTAAAAACCACTTCCCTACACAAGGCTTCAAAATAATCCTTGTCACACCAGGAGTTTTTAAATCATTTTCTGCATTTCTTTTTCTTTCTTTCTTTTTTTTTCCCTCCTATAGTTAGTTGCTCAGGGATTGATCTTGAGGGAGAAAGCCAGCAATCTTACTGTTTCAACATTTTAGTGGGAACCTGGACCTGTGATGCTATCTAAAAACGGCATACTGCTCCATAACATTTTAGTTGAACTTTTTATTTTGATATGATTAAATATTTCCGTGCAGTTGTAAGAAATAATACAGAGAGATCCCAAGTACCCTTTGCCCAGTTTCCCCAATGGTAACATCTTGAAAACTATAGAGTACAATATCACAACCAGTGTATTGACATTGACACAGTTAAGATCATTACAGTTAAGAATATTTTCATCACCACAGAAATCCCTCAAGTTGTCCTATATAGCTACACCCAGTTCCCTCCTATCTCAACACCCTTCCTTAAATTCTGCTAACCACTAATCTGTTCTCCATTTCTATAATTTTGTCATTTTAAGAATGTGAGATAAATGGAATCATACAGAATATAACTTTTTAGGATTGGTCTTTTCTCCCACTCATCATAATTCTTTGGAGATTCATCCAGATTTTTCCATGTATCAATGATTCATTCTCTTTTATTGCTGAGTAGAATTCCATGGTATGGATATACCACAGTTTCTTTAACCATTCACCTGTTGAAGGACATCTGGTTGTTTGCAGTTTTTAGCTATTACAAACAAAGCTGTTATAAACATCTATGTACAGGTTTTTGCATGAATATGTTTCCATTTCTCTCACATAAATGCCCTGAAGTACAATCGCTGGGTTATGTGGGAATTGCATGTTTGGTTTCTGTAGAAACTGCCAAATTGTTTTTTGACTGTGCCATTTTACATTCCCACCAAGAATGTGTGAGTGACCCAGTTTCTCCACATCCTCACCAGCATTTGGTGTTTGCTTTCTATTTTAGCCATTCGGATAAGTGTTTAGCGATATCTCATTGTGGTTTTACTTTGCATTTTCCCAGTGGCTAGGGATGACGAACAACTTTTCACATGCTTATTTGCCATCCGTTTGTCCTCTTTGGTGAAATGAATCTTCATGACTTTTACCTTATTTTTAACTAAATTATTTTTTTTTACTGTTGAGTTGTGAGATATAATATATATATATTCATATTCTAGACATTAGTCTTTTGTTGGATATGTGATTTCCAAATATTTCCTCCCAATCTGTGGCTTGTCTTTTCATTCTCTTAAGAGAGTGTTTCACAGGGCAAAAGTGTGTTTAATTGTGCTAACTGCAATTTATCAATTTTTCCTTTTATGGATTGTACTTTTGATGTCAAGTCTAAGAACTCTGCCTCAGTTTAGATCCCAAAGATTTTCCCCTATGAGTTTTTCTTTAGAAAAACCGTTAGGTTTTTTTACTTTTACATTTAAATCTGTTATCCACTTGAGTTAATTTCTGTACAAGCCATGAGACTCAGGCGAATATTCGTTTTTTTTGCCTATGTATGTCTAATTGCTCCAGCACCATTTGTTAATTTGTTGAATTACTTATGGCAACTTTGTAAAAAATCAGTTGTGTTACTACAATGATCAAGACAAAATGGGATTGGTGAAGAATAGATGCATAGATCAATGGAACAGATGAAAGAGCCCAGAAATAGACCCACACAAATATAGCCAACTGTTCTTTAAAAAAGGGGCAAAAGAAGTTCATTGTAGAAAGCATTATCTTTCCAATAAATGGTGCTGGAACAACTGGACATTCACACGCAAACAAACAAACATAAAACCCCATCTAGACATAGACTCAATATCTATCTCAAAAATTAACTCAAAATGGATCATAGACCTACATGTAAAATGCAAAACTACAAAACTCGTAGGAGGTGACATGGAGAAAATATAGGTGACCTTGGGTTTGTCCTTGACTTTTTATACATAACACCAATAGCATGATTAATGCAAGAACAAATTGATACGTTGGAATCATCAAATAAAAAACTTATTCTCTGTGAAAGACACTGTTAAGAGAATGAAAAGACAAGCTACAAACTGGGAGAAAATGTTTTACAAAACACGTCTAATAAAGGCCTAGTATCCAAAATATACAAAGAGCTCTTAAAACTCAACAATAAGACAAACTACCCAATTTAAAAATGGGCAAAAGATCTGAACAGACACCTCATCAAAGAAGTTATACAGATGACAAATAAGCATATGAAAAGATGTGCAACATCATATGACATTAGGAAATTGCTAAATAAAACAACAATGAGATATCACTACATACCTATTAGAATGGCTAAAATCCAAAATACTGACAACACCAAATGCTAGTGAGGATGCAGAGTAACAGGAACTCTTATTTGTTGCTGGTGGGAAGGCAAAATGGTAAGCCACTTTGGAAGGTGATTTGGCAGTTTCCTACAAAATTAAACATATTCTTAACATTTGATCCAGTGATCATATTCCTTGGTATTGACCCAAATGTGTTCAAAACTTATGTCCACACAAAAACTGGCTCATGGATTTTTCAAAAAACTATAATTGCCAAAAGTTGGAAGAAACCAAGATGTCCTTCAATAGGTGAATGGATAAATCCAGGTGGTACATCCATATAGTGGAATATTATTCAGTGATAAAAAGAATTGAGATATCAAGACAGGAAAAGATATGGAAGAACCTTAAGTGCCTACTGATAAGTGAAATAAGCCTATCTGGAAAGGCCACGTACTTTATGATTCCAAAGTACATGACATTCTGGAAAAGGCAAAACTCTGGAAGAGTTAAAAGGTCAGTGGTTGCCAGCGGTTTTGTGGAAAGGGAGGGAAGGATGAATAGGCAGAGCATAGAGAATTTTTAGGCATTGAAACCATTCTGTACGATACTTTAACAGGGGCTACATGTCATTTTACATTTTTCAAAGTCCATAGAATGTACAATACAGACAGTTAACTTAATGTAATCTATGGACTTTAATTAATAATAATGTATCAATCTTTGCTCATCAATTGTAACAAATGTACCACACTAATGCAAGATGTTAATAATAGGGGAAACTGGCAAGACAAGGATGCAAGTGAGGGGGTATATGGGGACTTTCTATACTTTCTACTCAATTTTTCTATAAAGCTACAATGCTGAGAAAAAAAAAAGTCTATGAATTAAAAAAAAATTAGTTGGGCATATTTGTGTGGATTTTCTTCTGGGTTTCTATTCATTTCCATTGATCTATGTGTCCACCCCTACCAATACTATATGGTCTTGATTACTCTACCCATATAACGTCTTGAAATCAAATAGGCTAATTGATCCCACTTCATACTTCTTTTTCAAAATAATTTTAGCTATTTTAGTTCCTTTGTTTTCCCATACAAGCTTTAGAATAATCTTATCTATATCTACAAAAAAACTTATGTGATGGTGATAAAAGTTACATTAAACCTGTATGTCAATTTGAGGAAAATTGTCATCTTTACTATGTTGAGATTCCCATCCATTTGATTTCTCAGCATACAGGTTCTGTATATGTTTTGTTAGATTTGCACGTAAGTATTTCATTTTTTCTAAGTGATATTTGGTGGTATTATACTTTAATTATAGTGCCACGTGTTCATTGCTAGTGTTTAGAAATACAATTGAGTTTTGTATGTTTATCTTGTGTCTTGAAATCTTGCTGATATCACTTACTAATTCTAGGAGTTTTGTCTTGTGGATTGCTTGGAATATTCTATGTAGACAATCATGTAATCCATAAATTATTTAAGTTATCAAAATTTAATTGGTGTATTTAAACTACTTAGTTAAAGTCAGACATTTTATTTTTGGTTTTCTATTTATTCTATTTTTTGTTTCTTTCTCTGTTTACTTTTTCCTGTAGGATTCCTGAATGTTTTTTAGAATTTCACTTTGATTTGTAATGGTTTTGAACATATTTCTTTGAATAGCTTTTTCTTTTCTTTTGCTGAGGAAGATTCACTCTGAGCTAACATCTGTTGCCAATCTTCCTCTTTTTGCTTGAGGAAGATTCACTCTCAGCTAACATCTGTGCTAGTCTTCCTCTATTTTGTGTGTGGGTGGACACCACAGCATAGCTGCTGATGAGTGGTGTAGGTCTGCACCCGGGAACTGAACCCAGGCCACTGAAGCGGAGTGTGCCGAGCTTAACCACTAGGCGACAGGGCCAGCCCTGCATAGCTTTTTTATTATAAAGATATTTTTACTAGACATTAAATTTCTGGATTGACAGGTTTTTTTTTCAACACTTGCTGTTTTCAACAATTTTTCTTTGTATTTAGTTTTTAGAAGTTTGACTATTGATTTTTCTTTGTATTTAGTTTTAGAAGCTTGATAAATTTCCTTCAGTTTATCCCTTTGGGGGTTCACTCAGTTTTTTAAATTCTTAGGTTTATGCTTGTGTCAAATTCGGGAAGTTTCAGTCATTATTTCTTTGAGTACTTTTTCAGGTTCTCTCTCTTTCTCCTCTCCTTCCAGACACAGATGACATGAGTATTAGATTATTTATTATAGTCTCACAGGTTCCTGAAGCTCTGCTCATTTTTTTCAGTCAATTTTCTGTTTCTGTTGTTCAGATTAAGTAATTTCTATTGTTCTAGCTTGAAGTTCACTGATTCTTTCTTCTGAAAGAATCATTCTGTTGTTGAGCCTATCAATTGAGTTTTTATTTCAGTTATGATATTTTTCAGTTCTAAAATTTCCACTTGGTTCTTCTTTATACCTTTTATACCTTTGCTGAGACTTTTATTTTTTTCCTGAGGATTTCTGTTTTTTTTTTTTCATGTTTTTCCTAATGTGTTCATTATTGCTCATTGAAAATTTTATGATGGTTTAATATCTTTGTCAAATAACTCTAACATGTATGTCATCTCTCTTCTGGCATCTGTTGATTGTCTTTGTTTCATTCCATTTGAGATCTTTTTGGTTCTTGGTGTGATGAGTATTTTTCATTTGAAGCCAGGGCACTTAGGGTACTATGTTATGAGATTCGCTACGTTATTTAAACCTTCTGTTTTAGCTGGCTTGCTCCAACACCATTCCAGCAAGGGAGGAGGTGGGTACCACCTACTACCAGTTGAGGATAGAAGTACAGGTGCCACACTCAATATCCATTGACATGTGAGCAGGAAGACTCCTTGTTGCTGCTGGGAAAAGGAAGGAATTCTGACTCCCCACGTGGCATCTGCTAACACCAGGATGGGATGGCTTCATTACCATTGGGTGGTGGTGATCATCCTGATTCTCCATTAGGTTTCTTCTGATAGCGTCCCATCTAGGAAGGGGAGGGCACGTCATTACTGTTAGAAATTCTGAATCCCCAAGTGGTCACCACTGACATCATGGGGAAAGGGGATGGCTCATTACCCACCCAGTGAAGATGAAAGTCTTCACTTCCTGCTTGGCCTTCTCTGACCAGCTCCGTAGGGGCTGGGGATGGGGGGAGTTCAGCGACTCATTACAGCCTGGCAAGGGTAGAAGTCTAGGCTCCCCACCCAACCTTCCTGTTGGGGATAGGGATGGCGCCACTATTTTTTCTGTGGTGTCTGGCTAGAGTAGAGCAGTTGCTGCCTAAAGATTTTTGTCTTACTAGACTACCCCTTTCCTAGTCCTTTGGCTAGAAAGAATGGGCTGTTATTAGGGCTTTTGTCTGCATCTGTTGGTGTTTCCAGATCGCCAGCTTCTTCAGCTCTAAATCTGAGATATATGAGGCAAAGAGAAAACCTAAGTAACTCACCATCATGTCATTCCTTGGGTCTCAAGGTGGCTTAGCCAATCTGCCTTCTTCTTCCCACCTTTCAGAGTCTCCTTATGTTTCTTTCATATATAATGTCCAGGGTTTTTAGTTGTGCTTAGTGGGAGGAACAGGGAAAAGTATACTTACCCCATCTTCCCAGAGGCAGAAATCTGCTCCCTGACTTAAAAACATCAATTTATCAAGAAGTGTAGCTACTGGGGAAAGGGTTGGGGGGAGGGTGAAAGGGGTAAAAGGACGCACATGTATGGTGACAGACAGCAACTGGACTTTTGGTGGTGAACACGATGTATCATACACAGAAGTTGAAATATAATGGTGTACACCTGAAATTTATATAATGTTATAAACCAATGTGACCTCAATAAAAAAAAAGAAGAGGAAGAAGTTTAGCTACCAATTTCATGTTAAAAATAAGTCTTTAGATTATAATCATTTACTTATACGGCTACTAAAAATTGGAGAGCAACTCTCCTTTCCCCTTTTCACTATAAAGGCTTGCGCACCTATTTGCATAAGATGTTCCACTGATTTTTGGAGGTGGTCTTCAATATTAAAATTATTGAAGCTACAGAGGTTGTATTTTGGGGATCATATGCAATTTCAGCACTTGAGGGATAAAACAATAATTTGCCCTGCGGAAGCCCTTTGTTTGCATTGGAAGGAACCACATTGATAAGACATTTTCTTGGGAAAACTTTGTTCTGGCAAAATAATAAAAAGACTGAGCATCAGACCAAGATAGTTAAAAGTTGTAAGCTTAGCAAAAAAGTTGAAGCCTATGCTTCAAACTGAGTTGCTGAACATTATAGGCAGGGGACACGTCTGAACAGATTATTATGAGGTTAATTTATATATTTTGACCTGAGGCCAGGTAAAGTGTTTAAGGCTTTGGATTAAGAACTGTTAAAAAATAGGCTTCCTTTTTTTTTTTTTTCCTAGTTTTTTGTTAAGATGAGTGGGACATGGAAACCAGCAGCAAGCTGAGGACTGAGGAACAAGACCTGCAAAAAGAAACACTCTAGGAACAGGTATTGGTATAAGATTATGGAAATGTTACTAGCTGATATTTAGTTTCAAATTTTCTATGTAACGTCTTTTTTTTTTTTTTTTTATCATTGAGCCTTTAATAAAGTTTTGTTAAATACTCCAGCCTGCCATGAGTGATGTTTGGGGGATATTAAGGTAGGAGCTATTCCCCCAGTGGAGTAAAGTTCTGCAGAGACAGAAAAACTGCCTGGAGTTTCAGGTATGACATCCCAGTGGGGACCACCAGGGAAGCCTAGAGAAGGAGCCAGAACAAGAGAACTATGTGAAGAAGAGTTTGTATTCTCCGTATTGGCACAAATATTGTCATTCTGTTACATGGTAAGGGAGGGATGGAGGGACGGTCTCCTAAAGTCCAAAGAAGTTGAGGGTTTTTATGCTATACCTCCTTTTCTTTATAATGTGATTTTAGCATTTGAGTAACTTGGACCACATCTCATTTTTATTAACCAGCCATAGCAGCTCCCAGAAAACTTCAAGCCCCTTTAAAGGTCATAGTGTTCACGTAGCTGCCCTTTTCCCTACTGAATATTTAAGAGTGAAAAAGAATTCTAATTGCAAATTGCAAACTATTTTTAAAGACTGAAGCTTTTCATCTTTCAAGATAAAAAAAAATTTGTCCCTCAATCTTAGTTTTCTGCTCTTCTCTTGACTTTTGGATTTCTGCCAAATATTTCTTACCTGTTAGCTTCCCATTAATTGGGACCCAGATTTGTGATTGTTTATGCTACTCTCTCAAACATGCTGGCCTGATTATATATATATCGGAGTTATGAGAAAAGCAGCCTCTAATCATTATCAATCCTGTGGAATATTCAGTGCTCATCTGTGAAGTGTAGAAGGTGATGCTAGGCCTTAAATAGGTGTAGAAAGTAACAAAAGAAATATCAATCTCCTTACAAGATGTAGCTAGTCCATGTGTGATGAACCCTTGCATTTCACAGGCATCATTCTCCATCATCTGGTGGGAAGAAAGTCAAACTCTTTTTTTAGTTTATTAGACTTCAACTCAATTTCTGGAGATTTTATGAAATAGCCATATTTCATAAATATTAGATAAGGCCACTTATTTTGTCAAGTTTTCTTCCACAATGCAGTAGTACATAGCCCTCGTTTTTGTCAAACCTATTCATTGACCTCTCCTTCTTCCTTCCATGCCATCCAATTTCATCTTATCTAGCATGCACTAATGCAAAGTTGTTTTCGTTTTTGAGGCATCACATGGCAGCATGACATAGCTGTTGCGGATCACAGTATCAATTGTGAATAGCATAGGGTAACCGTCTCTATTTTTTAACAGAAAGAAAGTTTTATAAAGCTATAAATTCTTATTTTATGGAAGAATCCTTTTCCATGATATTTCATACCTCAAATTAGCACAAATCTCTTCCATGGGTTTAATTAAAAAGAATGCAGTGTGACATGTCTCCTCTAAAAAATATATTATCCATTGTTTTATTCTAGTGTTACTACGGTATCTATATAGCACAATCTTTTCATAAATATAATTAATTCATTAGAATGAATCAAATGATTTTTGTCATGTTATCAGTTAGAATTATGATTGCATAAGTAAATTTTCTTTGTGATTCAAATCTGTTTTCCAGTTATAACCATATATACTCTTCAGTATACTCTGAAGTATACAATTATTTATTACTGATAAATTTCTTATCACTTTGATAAGAAAAATTATCTAAAACTTCAAAATAGAGAAAAAGAATGACTGTGTCTTTGTAATGTCATCTTGAGGCATTGCCTAACAGATTCACCTAAAAATTATATCGTCTTCTAGGGATGTACCTTTGTTTGAGTCACTATCCACCACTGATTAAGGCCCAGATTCTGTGAAGTTACCTGTTAATTTTTGTCTGGAAGAGATCTAAATTATTTCTGTCAGAAAAGAGAACTCCAAAGTTTAAGGCTTTATTACCCTGTAGGACATTAACTAGTTCTGTTTCTCTTTTAGAAGACTTATTTCAGCATGCCTTTCTCTGTTGATTATATAAACCTGTTCTTCAAGTGATCCTTGAAGCAACTTTTTCTGTACTTTAGTTTGCTCCTCCAGAGTGACTCACAAGTGGCAATAGACGGGCCGGCCTGATGGCGTAGTGGTTAGGTTTGCATGCTCTGCTTTGGTGGCCTGGGGTTCGCAGGTTCGGATCCTGGGCATGGACCTATGTATAGCTTGTCAAGCTATGCTGTGGCAGGCGTCCCACATATAAAGTAGAGGAAAAAGGGCATGGATGTTAGCCCAGGGCCAATCTTCCTCAGCCAAAAGAGGAGGATTGGCAACAGACGTTAGCTCAGGGCTAATCTTCCTCATCAAAAAAAAAGTGGCAATAGAAACTTACCTTTGCTGACTTGTTTTCCCCTGCACTGTTTTGTTTCTATTTCTGAGCACAGCCAACTTTGGTTCTGGTTCTGGTTTGCACAAAGTCAATAAGTTATTCCCTACAAGTGGCAACTATATTTTAGAATCTAGTTTTAGTGATCGCTACTAAAATGTTGGGCATCTATTCTCTAAGAGTGAGGGACGACAGGAAATCTGGTTTGTAGTCTTTTGTTTGTATGTGTTTCGGGTGACCCCCGACCACCCACATGTTTAGTGATTCACTAGGACTGGCAGGACTCTGAGCACCTTAATTGTACCCATGGCTATGGCTTATTACAGTGAAGCAACACAAAGCAGAACCAGCAAGTGAAAAAGACTCAACAGACAGGGTCTGGAGGGATCCAAGCACAACCGAGGTTACACAGAACATACTTCTTCCTTAAGCAATGAACTGAGGCAGCTTGTGGGAAGTCTTTCTGCCCAGGGAAACCTGCTTAAGACACAGAGCTAAGAGTTTTTATTGGAAGCTGGTCACACAAATACTCTCCACTTGCACTCCCAGACACAATTACCCAAATCCCAGACTCCCAGAACAAAAGCAGTTGCTCATCATAAATCACTGTGTTTCCACAAACAGTCTAGGTGGATCAGTACAGCTAGTTCAGCGCCCCAGGCTTGTAAAACAGCCTTATCAATTACAATGAAAGAACATTCCAAAAACCAAGTTCCATGTGTCAGCCAAGGTCAGCCCCACAAGAAGGACTTTCTAAAGAAATGAGAGAGTTGGGCAATATCAAGCCTACTGTGTTAATTTTTTTCTGCATAGTATGTTTGCCTATATTTAAGCTTAATTCAGTTAAGAAAATATGTCATGCCTACTGGACATAATCCTACTGTACTTTGGGATCTAGACCAGTGAGATGTTGTGTCCTGCATTTACTTTTGACCCCTGGCTGGGGTTGTTGATATGAAATTGCATGCTGTCTGCTATGGACTGAGTTGTACCATCCCCCAAATTCCTGTGTCGAAGCCTTTATTCTCAATGTGATAATGCTTGGGGATAGGGCTTTTAGGAGGTAATTAGGGTTCGGGTAGAGCCCTCATGATGGGATTAGTGATCTTATAAGAAAAGACACCAAAGAGCTTGCTGTCCCTCTGCTGGGTGAGGACACAGGGAGAAGGTGGCCATCTGCAAGCCAGAAAGAAAGCTCACCAGAAGCTGACCGTGCTGAAACCTTGACCTTGGACTTCCAGTCTCCAGACATGTAAGAAATAAGTGTCTGCTGTTTAAGCCACCCAGTCTGTGGTTTTTGTTGTTACGGCCACCCAAGCAGACTAAGACTCTATCTGTGTGTCCATCTGCCAATAATTGAGAAAAGACTTTACCTCATATTGTGTGAGTTTGAAATATTTTCCAATTTTCAAAATATGTTAAGCAGAATTATAAATTATCTTAAATTAAGAATTTCTGGTTCTGATTGGTTGGTAGAAACTAATAAGGTATAATATCATTTTTTTTCAAATGCTGTC
This sequence comes from Ceratotherium simum simum, assembly GCF_057802395.1. Lineage (NCBI taxonomy): Eukaryota > Metazoa > Chordata > Mammalia > Perissodactyla > Rhinocerotidae > Ceratotherium > Ceratotherium simum. The sequence goes on from NC_141911.1 coordinate 42,355,500, forward strand.
TTGGCCCAGTTTTCAGGCCCTTGCTAGAGGCCGGTCAATTCCGCTTTTTAACCAGCTGGTTAAGTCCACACACCAACACTTGCCTTATAGGGCTCTCAAACCCCAGGCCACCATATGTCCTTTCTAATCACTGTGGGGTCAGGTAACAGACAACTAGGGACAGCCTCTATGCCCCAATGCATGCCAAAATTATTCAAATTAGCCAGTCCACAGGGAGCCCATGAAACCTAGGTAACCCCACCGGGCTTGTCATGTTTAAGCTTCCCCTTACAGCTCCAGCTTGCTGTCACCTGTCCCTGGGGATAGTCCCTGTGTGGCCCTGCCCGGCAGCCTTCTCTTGCTTGGGACTGTAAGTGACGAAGAGTTCTATCTTTCATCTATCCAAGTGTCATTGTGTTGTGTTCTGCCATCAAAAGAACATTATAAAACATATGGTTTATATAAATATAAGAAAATAAAAGAATTCCCAGGAAAAAATAAAAGTTTTATTAATTTGTGTGTACTCTTCTTAGGTCCATCCCTTCCACCAGAGAATTAAACCCTAATTCCCTAAGGCATCCATGGCATCCATTGTATATAATTAATTAACTTCTTTCTGATGCCTCACAATGGTACTAGCTATATACCATTCTTGAGAGAATTGAGAAAATAGTTACTCAAATAATCTGTGTCCTGTGGTTCAAACAAAGATTCCCAGGCTTTTTTTTTTTACTTCTGTAATTTATTTATTTAAATTTTTTGTTTATTGCAGTAACATTGGTTTATAAAATTGTATTAATTTCAGGTGTACATCATTATACTTCTATTTCTGCATAGATTACATCATGTTCACCACCCAAATACTAATTACAACCCATCACCACACACATGTGCCAAATTATCCCTTTCACCCTCTTCCCTCCCCCCTTCCCCTCTGGTAACCACCAATCCAATGTCTGTCTCTACGTGTTTGTTTATTGTTGTTATTATCTACTACTTAATGAAGGAAATCATACGGTATTGGACCTTCTCCTTCTGACTTATTTCACTTTGCATAACACCCTCAATGTCCATCCACGTTGTCACAAATGGCTGGATTTCATAGTTTCTTATGGCTGAGTGGTATTCCATTGTGTATATATACCACATCTTATTTATCCATTCGTCCCTTGATGGGCACTTAGGTTGTTTCCAAGTCTTGGCTATTGTGAATAATGCTGCAATGAACACAGGGGTGCATGTATCTTTATGCATTGGTATTTTCAAGTTCTTTGGATAAATACCCAGCAGTGGAATAGCTGAATCATAAGGTAGTTCTATCATTGATTTTTTGAAGAATCTCCATACTGTTTTCCATAGTGGCTGCACCAGTTTGCACTCCCACCAGCAGTGTAGGAGAGTTCCCTTCTCTCCACATCCTCTCCAACACATGTTGTTTCTGTCTTGTTAATTATAGCCATTCTGACCAGCGTGAGGTCATATCTCATTGTAGTTTTGATTTGCATTTCCCTGATAGTTAATGATTTTGAACATCTTTTCATGTGTCTGTTGGCCATCTGTATATCTTCTTTGGAGAAATATCTGTTCAGGTCTTTTGCCCATTTTTTAATTGGGTTGTTAGTTTTTTTGTTGTTGAGATGCATGAGTTCTTTATATATTTTGGAGATTAAGCCCTTATCAGATGTATGGTTTGCAAATGTCTTCTCCCAATTGTTAGGTTGTCTTTTTGTTTTGTTGATGGTTTCCTTTGCTGTGCAGAAGCTTTTTAGTTTGATGTAGTCCCATTTGTTTATTTTTTCTATTGTTTCTCTTGCCCGGTCAGACATGGTGCTTGAAAATATGTTGCTAAGACCCATGTCGAAGAGCATATTGCCTATGTTTTCTTCTAGAAGTTTCATAGTTTCAGATCTTACATTCAAGTCCTTAATCCATTTTGAGTTAATTTTTGTGTATGGTGTAAGGTAAGGGTCTACTTTCATTTTTTTGCTTGTGGCTATCCAGTTTTCCCAACACCATTTGTTGAAGAAACTTTCTTTTCTCCATTGTATGTTCTTGGCTCCTTTGTCAAAGATTAGCTGTCCATAGATGTGTGGGTTTATTTCTGGGCTTTCATTTCTATTCCATTGATCTGTGTGTCTGTTTTTATGCCGGTACCATGCTGTTTTGCTTACTATATCTTTGTAGTATATTTTGAAATCAGGGAGTGTGATACCTCCAGCTTTGTTCTTTTTTCTCAGGATTCCTTTAGCTATTCAGGGTCTTTTGTTGTTCCATATAAATTTTAGGATTCTTTGTTCTGTTTCTATGAAAAATGTTGTTGGAACTTTGATAGGGATTGCATTGAATCTATAGATGGCTTTAGGAAGTATGGACATCTTAACTATGTTAATTCTTCCAAACCAAGAGCACGGAATATCTTTCCATTTCTTTGTGTCTTCTTCAATTTCTTTCAGCAATGTTTTATAGTTTTTCATGTACAGCTCTTTCACCTCTTTGGTTAAGTTTATTCCTAGGTATTTTATTCTTTTTGTTGCAATTGTAAATGGGATGGTATTCTTAATATCTCTTTCTGCTACTTCGTTGTTAGTGTATAGAAATGCAACTGATTTTTGTATGTTGATTTTGTATCCTGTAACTTTACCATATTCATTTATTACTTCTAAAAGTTTTCTGGTGGATTCTTTAGGGTTTTCTATATATAAAATCATGTCATCTGCAAATAGTAACAGTTTCACGTCTTCCTTTCCAATTTGGATCCCTTTTATTTCTTTCTCTTGCCTGATTGCTCTGGCTAGGACTACCAGTACTATGTTAAATAGGAGTGGTGACAGTGGGCATCCTTGTCTGGTTCCCATTCTTAGAGGGATAGCTTTCCGTTTTTCACCACTGAGGATGATATTAGTGTGGGTTTCTCATATATGGCCTTTATTATGTTGAGGCACTTTCCTTCTATACCCATTTTATTCAGAGTTTTTATCATAAATGGATGCTGTATCTTGTCAAATGCTTTCTCTGCATCTATTGAGATGATCATGTGATTTTTATTCTTCATTTTATTAATGTGGTGTATTACGTTGATTGATTTGCGAATGTTAAACCATCCCTGCATACCTGGAATAAATCCCACTTGATCATGGTGTATAATCTTTTTAACATATTGTATGCGGTTTGCTAATATTTTGTTGAGGATTTTTGCATCGATGTTCATCAGTGATATTGGCCTGTAATTTTCTTTTTTGTGTTGTCCTTGTCTGGTTTTGGTATCAGGGTAATGTCAGCTTCGTAGAATGAGTTAGGGAGCTTCCCCTGCTCCTCAATTTTTTGGAAGAGTTTGAGAAGGATAGGTATTAAGCCTTCTTTGAATGTTTGGTAGAATTCACCAGGGAAGCCATCTGGTCCTGAACTTTTATTTTTGGGGAGGTTTTTGATTACTGTTTCGATCTCCTTACTGGTGATTGGTCTATTCAAATTCTCTACTTCTTCTTGATCCAGTTTTGGAAGGTTGTATGATTCTAAGAATTTATCCATTTCTTCCAGATTGTCGAATTGGTAGGCATATAGCTTTTCATAGTATTCTCTTATAATCTTTTGTATCTCTGAGGTGTCTGTTGTAATTTCTCCTCTTTTTCATTTCCGATTTTACTTATTTGTGCCTTCTCTCCTTTTTTCTTGGTGAGTCTAGCTAAAGGTTTTTCAATTTTGTTGATCTTTTCAAAGAACCAGCTCTTGGTTTTATTAATTTTTTCTATTGTTTTTTTGGTCTCTATTTCATTTCTGCTCTGATTTTTATGTCCCTTCTTCTACTGATTTTGGGCTTGGTTTGTTCTTCTTTTTCCAGTTCCTTTAGGTGCATTGTTAGATTGTTTATTTGAGATTTTTCTTGTTTGTTGAGATAGGCCTGTATTGCTATAAACTTCCCTCTTAGAACTGCTTTTGCTGTATCCCATAAATTCTGGAAGGTCATATTTTCATTTTCAGTTGTCTCCAGGTATTTTTTGATTTCTTCTTTGATTTCTTCGTTGACCCAGTCATTGCTCAGTAGCATTTTGTTTAATCTCCACATGTTTGTGTCTTTTCTGATTTTCTTCCTATAGTTGATTTCTAGTTTCATACTGTTGTGGTCAGAAAAGATACTAGGTATTATTTCAATCTTCTTAAATTTATGGAGACTTGTTTTGTGGCCTAATATGTGATCAATCCTGGAGAATGTTCCATGTGCATTTGAAAAGAACGTGTATTCTTCGGTTTTTGGATGAAATGCTCTGTGTATATCTACTAGGTCCATCTGTTCTAGTGTGTCATTTAAGGCCAATGTTTCCTTATTGATCTTCTGTTTGGGTGATCTATCAGTTGGTGTAAGTGGAGTGTTAAAGTCCCCTACTATTATTGTGTTACTGTCTGTTTCTGTTTTTATGTCTGTTAATAATTGCTTTATATATTTAGGTGCACCTACATTGGGTGTGTAGATATTTACAAGTGTTATATCCTCTTGTTGGATTGTTCCCTTGATCATTATGTAATGCCCTTCTTTGTCTCTTTTTACCGTTTTTGTTTTAAAGTCTATTTTGTCTGATATGAGTACTGCTACCCCAGCTTTCTTTTCATTGCCATTTGCGTGGAGTGTCTTTTTCTATCCCTTCACTTTCAGTTTGTGAGTGTGAGGTCTGAAGTGTGTCTCTTGTATGCAGCATATATGGGTCTTGTTTTTTAATCCAATCTGTCACCCTATGCCTTTTAATTGGAGCATTTAGTGCATTGACATTTAAAGTAGCTATTGATAAGTATGTACTTACCGCCATTTTTTAAATTTTTCTTGTCAGTGTTTTAGTAGTCTTTCTCTGTTCCTTTCTTTTTCTATACAGAATTGATGGTCTCTTTAGTTTGACCTCTGTCTGAAAGCTCTACTTTTTAACTCCCCTTCTCCCTCCTTTTACATTTTTGATATCATATCTAACCTCTTTTTTGTGCATTTGTATCCATTACCCTCTTATCATGGAAACAGATAATTTTTCCTATTTGTGGTCTTCTCTTTTTCCCTTAAATCAGTCCCTTTAACATTTCTTGTAGCACTGGTTTCTTGGTGACGAACTCCTTTAATTTTTGCTTGTCTGGGAAATTTTTGATCTCTCCTTCCATTTTGAATGATAACCTTGCTGGGTAGAGTATTCTTGGCTATAAGTTTTTTCCTTTTAGCACTTTAAATATATCGTGCCACTCTTTTCTAGCCTGTAAGGTTTCTGCTGAGAAGTCAGCTGATAGCCTTATGGGATTTCCTTTGTATGTAACTTGACTTTCTCTTGTGGCTTTTAGGATTCTCTCTTTATCTTTAATTCTGGACATTTTGATTATGATGTGTCTTGGTGTGGGCCTCTTTGGGTTTATCTTGTTTGGGGCTCTCTCTGTTTCTTGTACCTGGATGTCTGTTTCCTTTCTTAGGTTAGGGAAGTTTTCATCTATTATTTCTTGAAATGGATTCTCTGCCCCTTTGTCTCACTCTTCTCCTTCTGGGACACCTATAACACGGATGTTAGTGCACTTAATGTTGCCCCAGAGGTCCCTTAGACTGTCCTCACTCTTTTTAATTCTTTTCTCTTTTACCTGTTCAGCTTGGGTAATTTCTTCTAGTCTTTCTTCCAGCTCACAGATCCGTTCTTCTGTATCCTCTACTCTGCTTTTGAGTCCCTCTAGTGAATTTTTCATTTCCAGTATTGTATTCTTCATTTCTGATTGGTTCTTTTTTATATCTTCCATTTCTTTGTTGACATTCTCACTGAGTTCATCTATTCTTCTCCCCAGATCAGTGAGCATCCTTAACACTCTTTGTTTGAACTCTCCGTCGGGTAGGTTGCTCATTTCTGTTTCACTTAGTTCCTTTTCTGGGGTTTTGTCCTGTTCCCTTACTTGGAATGTATTCCTTTGCCTCCTCATTTTGCCTCTTTCCCTGTGCTTGTGTCTACGTATTAGGTAGGTCAGCTATGTCTTCTGCTCTTGGATAGGTGACCTTATGTAAGTGATGTCTTAGGAGACCTGCAGTGTGCTTCCCTCAGTTCTCAACGTTCCAGGGGTGACACCTATGTGGGCTGTGTGTGTCCTTCTGTTGTGGCCTGTTTGCTCTCCCTGTAGGTGCCCAGGGAGGCCAAGTTATGCTCCTGGCCAGCTGCTGTAATGCTCAGCTGCTTGTAGTTGTTGTGGGCCCTTCAGTCTCTATCAGGTGTGGGGAGCCCCAGCACAGTTGGCTGCAAGTTCTAACACCACATTTGTGTTGCAGTATTTCTTTTAAGTGAGTAGGCCCCCAGCCTGGCAGGTTGTTAGGCTCAGAGGCTTACAATTGCTATAAGCCTCCAGCTTTTAGGTCTCTTGTCAGCTCTCTGAGGATTGCAGCTGGGTGGGGCTGGCCTCAGGCACGGGAGCACCCAATTGTTTCAAGCTTTGGAAGGTGGGACAAACCCCCTATGTGGGTCTTTGAGAAGCACAAGTCTTCTCAGCTGACAAGCCCTGCTGCCCACAGGTCCACACACACAGTCAACACAGTCCTGCCCCGTGTGCGCGCCCCGACCTCCCAAAGAGGACCCAGTCTCTCCACGGCAGGAGCCCCACACTCTCCACCTGCTCCTTGTGCCTGCCCTGCGCCACTGAAGTTGGCTCAGTTGCCAGGCTGCAGAGAATCCAGTCACCAATCTATGCAGGCCCACAAGTTGCCTGAGGGCTTGTTGTTGGGTGGGGCCAGTCTCTAGGGCGGGCTGCCTGCCCTGGCTGAGCTGGATTAAATCGGTGCTCTAGCGGGTGGGGCAGACCCTGGGCTAGCAGGCCTCAGGGAGAACTCCAATGGCGTCTGTGTCAGCACGCCCACACCAGGCCACAACAATGGCCGCCGCCAATGTCCCAGTCCCTGGAGAGGTCTCACCCCTCACCGAGATGCACTCAGGGCCTACCAGGTGAGTCTCTTTTCACCAAAGCACTGTGCACCTTTCTTTCTGGTGATTTTAGGTTGCTTTCTGAAATGGATGCGTTTGCGCGTGGGCCCTTTAAGAACCAGTTTTAATGTCTTTGTGAACCAGCTTTTCTGGGGGTACTCCCCAATGTTTTAGTAGCAGGCAAAGTCAGATATTCTGCCGCTGGTCTCGATTGTGATGGGTCCACATATGCCCACAGCGGGGGCGCTCCCGGCTCAGGGCCCCGCGCCTCCAGGGAGGCTGCGTACCTGTGAGCTGCTCCGGTGGCCGTGAAGCTGGCGGCTTGTGAAGGCGGCGTTTCTTCTCTCCAGAAGGGAGTCTCTGCCTCTTCCACCTCAGTTAGGGTTGTCCGTTGTTGCAGGAGTTCCTCTTATCCAGTTTTCAGTTCTGTCTCAGGGGTAATTTTTCCACAAGTAGTTGTAAATTGGCTGTGTCCACGGGAGGAGGTGAGTTCAGAGTCCACCTACGCCGCCATCTTGACTTCTCCCCCTTCTGCACACTTTTAAATATAAATAATTATTGTGTTGTTTTTTCGTCAACTTAAAATTTCAAAGATCTTTAGTTAAAGACCTTGATTAATATTGGAATTAATTCATAGGTAATCTTTAGAGGCATGGATAATATCCAAGTAATACAGGACACAAAAAAATTGGTCACCAAGCATAATATTTATTTTAAAATGTTATTACCATACCTTTAAGACATGTTAATGAACATTTTTATTTTTCCTACTTTGAATATAAAAGGAATATGATTTTAGAGGTTGTGTAATGTGTGCTCACAAGCTTCTCTTGTCTGCCAAAATGCTTGTATAAGACACACAATTCTCAATTCCCTACCTTTCATTTTTTGCTATGAAACAGAACTTGCTACCTTGGTTAAAAGTTGTAATTAACATGGAAGGATGAGAATCTATGTAGAAAAATAATGGAAAATAAATACAACTGTGTATGAAAGGTAATGGAACGTATTTTTGTTTTTTTAAAGGACAAAGAGAATAGTTTTGTCCTAAAATAAAGTGTTAGTTGTTCCAGAATATAAAAGAACATAGTGAAATGAGAAAATATAAGTAGATATAGCAAGTTGTAGAAGGTTTGAAGAAAGTAAATTTTCTTTGGCTTGGATTATGATACCCAAAAGGATGAGTCTAAAAAGAAGCAATGAAATATGATGATGCATTTTTGATAGATTTTTTCACATGGGGAAAAAAGGATTTGTGAGTCCTTTACTGCCAAAGATTACATTAATGCAACACCAGAATTTGGATTTTCTCTCTGCTAAAATGACAAATTCAACTTGAAATATTCAGCTCCTCTTAACAAGAAATAATAAAAGGTTACTCTTTAGCTTTTGTACAATTTTCCAGACAACAGAGACTCTCTACTCATCAGAATAACTTTTTGTTCATTCTGCTGGCTTTGTAATGCCATTGATTATCTTTTTAAAAAAACAAAGAGCAAAAGTTACTTCTGAAAGAGGAAAGGTATCTTAAAATTAGGTTACCTTTTGCTATATCTATTTTAAGATATTCTTTTGACATTGTGATTAATAGGTAGCCAGGCTACAATAATTATTTTTCTTAGACACCTAGATTCTTCTCTTAATCAAGTGTCTAATCTCCTCTGATAACTCTTTTGATTTTGTCCTCCTAGAATCAGATCCTATACTCGGAAAAATATCTTTTTCAAGATATCTTTAATATCTAAATGATGTTTGGGGTTTTCCAGAAGTCCCTGGGTACCTACAAAGATTCTTCTTTTATCTTATTAAAGGAGGAATACTAGTAGTAACTAGGTTGTTTGATGTGCTCAATATTTCTTAATTAGCCCAACACTATGGTAAGAGCTGCTTGGGAAAATGTGTCAAGTCAGGAGAAACTCTGCCTTCCCTAAGTTAGTTTTGCACAGGAAAATACTATTAATACAACTATGTTTCAGAGATTATCCACATTACAGAAAAAATTGGAAGGCTCCAGGATGGAGGCAATGTCCTCATAGTTCATAACATGTTTGACCCTCGGGGGGAACCTGAATCAAATCCTTAAGATATCATTATGTATTATAACCCAACAGAGAATTTACTTCCATTGAATCTCATAATGTTGCTACTGTAGTAAATTAATCACTACCATTTAGTCCTATCAACAGATGGCTTATACTTCCCTCTCATGTTTGCCTAAAGGCTTAGTATAAGCTGCAGTCTAGAAATGTGGTCCTCAAAAAAGATGTATGTTCTTAGGGCCTCAGAGAAAAGATTGTACTTGTTACTGATACTTCAAGGGATAGACTTTTGAGTACAAGCTTCTAAGCCAACATCGTTTAGACGACTATCAGACTTTACCAGGGGACTGAGTCAAGATTTCTGAAGCTTTTTTCAATCAAGAAGCATCCAACTTCATGAAAGCAGACTGCTGACCAAGATCCAATGGAAAAAGAATTGATTAAGTAGGACTAAATGAGCTGATAAAGTAAATCTAATTGTGGTTATTGATTTGGGACTATTATTTGTAATATTTTTCACTGTACTATTTCCTTTTTTTTTGTGAGGAAGATCAGCCCTGAGCTAACATCCACGCCAATCCTCCTCTTTTTTCTGAGGAAGACTGGCCCCGGGCTAACATCTGTGCCCATCTTCCTCTACTTTATATGGGATGCTGCCACAGCATGACCTGACAAGCAGTGCATCCGTGTGCGCCCGGGATCCAAACCCAGACCACCAGCAGCGGAACATGTGCACTTAACTGCTACGCCACCAGGCCGGCCCCCAGTGTACTATTTCCTGATGGATGTATGAGCAAGCCATTTCTATTTCTTAGTGGAATATGCTTTTGCAAAATGAAATGATACTTTTTAAAAGCGGTATCTTTTTCTCACTGACCCATCAGTGGACAGGAATAGTTACAGAGTCTCTACTTTTCATGGCAATATAGTTATTTCCATAGGTCCACTAAGATTCTGTTCTTTTTTACCAGAATATAATTAGGTAAATCAATTGTGCAATCAAGGATATGGCTGGAGTGTCATATTTGAGAATAAATATCGTTTATTCATATATAAAGAGCCCACAATTAAGGGAAAGGGGTGGTACATTTTTTGTGACCAATGTCTACAAAGCCCTTCCAAGATACAGATCTGATAAGGAGGGTCCCTGCCTTACAGAGATTAAGATCATTTCCTGACAGTTCAGGAACCTCAGCCAATTTGGAAGACCTCAAGGAGAGAGGAATTCACCAATATTACATGTACTACAAGCAAAACTTGGTGGAGATGAATCTCTTGTGTTTGGTTCTTAAACTTGAGAAAGAAGAGCGAATAATAGAGGCTTTTAAAAGTTCAATTCTATATTCTTGATGAAATCTCCACGCAGAATTTAATTCTGTGGGCTTAGTAGTTTCCCAACTCTGTATAACTTTAGATTTGATGACCATTCAGAAAGGACATGTACCCACGATACTTAACACCTCTTGCTGAATTTTCGTAAATGAAACCTGAGGCCAGCCTTTTTGTGATAAACAATATAATCTCTGATGACTATTTATTATCACAAAGAAAGTCGGTTAAAAACTACTCTAAAATTTGTAAAAAAGGAAAAAGGATGACTGCATGCTTTTTTAATATCATAGCAGAGCATTGTCTAATAGACTCATCCAAAGATTATTTTTCTATATGATATGCTTTAGGTTAATTCACTATTTACTCATGAGTAGGCCTGGACTCTGTGCAATTATATGTTTACTTTTACAAGGTTTTAACCAGAAATTTTGTCTGTCTGTTGTCAGAGAGTTTGTCTGTTAGGCTTGCAAATGATTGCTGTCTGATAGGAAAGGTTACTATTTATTGCTCTATAGGAAATTAACAAGTTTTGAGTGTAACAAAGTTATTTCAGCACGCCTTTCTAAATTGGCTATATAAATCTCTTTGATACTTTTTGATGTAGCTTAATTATTCTACTGGCTCCCTCATTAATGAGTTAAGTATGTTTGACATGTTCTCAATATACATTTATGTGGTTCATGACTTTAACTTTTTAAAAAATTATACTTTGAATAGCATATTAGCTTGAGAGGGTAACAATCCAGACATAGCTATTAGCTCCTAAATAACATATTTGTAATTTAAGTAAGGTGCCACCTTACTTAAGTCAGGTAGCACTTTATTGTTTTATATTTTTGTAAATACATAGACATACATTTTTATTGAAGTAGCCAAACATAATGTTCACCAACATTTTTGGGATTCGTGCAATATTTAATTAAAGACAAATACTTACTGTTATATTCCGATGTGCTGTTACAAGTCTCTCCTCTCTGGTTTATTACTAACAACGCCACCATAGAAAAATAATTCTACAACATTTATTTTATCATATCCCTTCAGTGAGGAATTATTCTCTATAAATGCTTACTTTTGTATAGAGTTCTGTGAAATGAGTTGGAGCTATTTTTGCCTCTGTTCTCTGGTTTACCTTTCTAGATGTTACCTATTCCTCAAAACTCAGTTCAAAGCTCTGGATCTATGAAACCTTTCCTTAATCCTTTTAATGAACTTATTTGCCACATAGCTCTAATCATATACCTTTATATTATTGGCTAACATTTCTGTTGAAATATTTTGTTCATATGTTTCCCGTATTTGATGTTCAGTATCAGGAGAGTGACTATGTCTAATATGTGAACAAAATTTGACCTATTTCACAAAACCCACTAAATTAAGTCAATCACCTCCTTTTCAAAGCATTCTATAATATTGAAATCCTCCTTGATTATGTTATTAACCATGTGTTGCCTTATAACAGCTATTAGATTTTTTCTTTAACTATTTTTTAAATCACATGTAGCTATTTAGCATTTAGTCTTTTTTTTTTCCTTTTTTTTTCAAATGGTCTTTAAGGTCATTGAAGGCAAAACCTGTGACATACTGTATGATATTTGTATTCCACAAGGCATTATCACATTGTTTTTCATAATAGTAGATACTCAATAAATATCAGTAATTTAATTTTGTCTCTTAAACATTGCTAATTTTGATTTTTGCCCATATTTGAGTAGAACACAACTTTTTAAATTGCTCATAAATATTTAGATTTTTTATGGGACACGTACATTGTCCTAAATATAAGGCTGGCTTTCTCAGTATTTTCTAGAAGTATGCAAATATGCCAATATAACTCTTTGCTGGTCGTGATCTCAACTTCCAAATTCAACTCAACCTGGGAAAACTTAAAACTGCTGCTTCAAGCCAAGCTTAGTAGATGAATTTTCCTCCATGTTCCATGCTAATATTAGACCCTGCTTCACTCCATAGACTATACACAGAAATCCTAGGCCAATATATGTCAATAGTATAAATTCCAGTAGTTACTATTTTGTCTTGTTTTTCCAGTCAGCAGTTTCATATCTACTCCAACTCTTTTCTTATCGTATTTCCAGCTGGCAAATGGCTATTAATTAATATGCATCACTTGTAGTGATTGTTTATTTTCCTACTTACAATATTCTATAGCCTACTGTCTGAGATTTTTTAAAAATTTTTGAGTTAATAAATAGTGACCAGTCATAGAGTTTCAAATTTAAAATCTCTTAAATCTTTTCTAATTAGTCTTTCTTCTTTACTACTCTACCCAAGTTGTTTTTAGCAAAGTCACCGATTTCCTACAAGGTGCTAAATCCGATGGTCAATTTGTCATCCTTGTCAAACTCGACCAACCAGCAGTATTTGCTCCAGTTTATCACTTCCTCCTCCTCCATATGCTTCCTTCACTTTCGGGAGATCTCACTTTCGGGAGCCCTACCTCACGGGCTCATACTTCCTCCTCATCTCTCTGGTCTTTTAATGCTTTGACGCCCCACAGAACTAGCTATCTTCTATACATTGTCGAGGTAATTTCATCTAACCTCATTTAATATCATAATTTTATAGGTATCTTCAATTTAGAATGTTCAAAAGCGAACTCGAGGGATCCAGCCCCTCAGCATAGCGGTTAAGTGCACGCGCTCCGCTGCTGGAGGCCCGGGTTCGGATCCCAGGTGTGCACTGACACACCGCTTGTCAGGCCATGCTGTGGTGGGATCCTACATAAAGCGGAGGAAGATGGGCACGGATGTTAGCCCAGGGCCAGTCTTCCTCAGCAAAAAACAGGAAGGATTGGCATAGATGTTAGCTCAGGGCTGATCCTCCTCACACACACACACACACACACACACACACACACACAAAGAAGTGAACTTGAGATCTTCCCTCTAAATGCATTCTCCTTCCCCATCTCAGTTATGGGCAACATCACCCTTCCAGTTACTGTTTCCCTTCATCTCATACCTTACATCTAGTCCATTGGTAGTTCTATTTCAGAATATACTCTGACCATATCTTACCACATCTGCTTCTCTCATTCTGGCCCAGTCTAAGATCATTATTGTAATTGCTGAAATAGCTCCTAGCTGTTCTCCTGCTTCCGCTTTTGCCTCCCTTGCCACCCCTCCACCAAATTTTTGTTGTTACTGACACAGCATTCAGGATAATCCCTTAAAAATAAATCAGATCATGTCACTACTCTACTTTTCAAAACCTTCACCTCAGGGCATTTGCACTTAGTGTTCCCTTTGCCTGGAATACTCTTCCCCCGTATATCCATGATTTACTTCTTCATCTTCTGGGTTTTTATCACATTCTTAGTAAGCCCTTCCTTCATCATCTTGCTTAAAATTCTAATAACCCTTCCCCACAACACACACAAACTTCTTGCTCCCTTTCCAGACCTCCTTTTTTTTTTTCACTACATTTATCATCCTTTATCATACTATATGTTTTACTTTTTTGTTTTTTAATTGTTAACCTCATCCCTTCACTAAAGTGTAACTTCTCTTAAGGCAAGGTATATTTGAATGGTTTCTTCACTGCTATATTTCCAGTATCTGGAGAAGTACCTGGCATACAGAGGAGACCAATAAATGTTTATTGGATTACCTAATTATTTAGTTTTAAAAAAATCACATAAGGCAAGTCCACCAAAAGCTTGAAATAAATATATCTGTATTTTCCATACTGATGTGGTGACAGTCGGAAACAATGAGAAGCCATCAAAAATTGTGACATATTTCCATGTAGCATTGTGTTTAGACCAGACTATGTTTATTTTATTTTTATCTGCTCCAATTTGCAAAGAATTTATAACAGCTGTTTCAATTTGGATGTTGGTAGGTATTTGAATAAGTCTTAAATTGTGGATAGGACAATCAGCCCATCCTCTAAACTCTCCTCCGACCACCCAGGATCTGATCAGCAAGACATCCAGTCCAATTTCAAATTATCTCTACAGAAAATTATCTCTATGTTGGCACCACTTCAAAGTCATTAGTCTTCCAGAAATATTTTTCAGATACTAAATTGAAATCTCCGATCATTTGTTACTAATTATTTCCTCTTTTTCTGAACTCATTGAGGAACAACAACTAATCATTATTTTTATCTTAAAATAGTTAATGACTATTAATAAATGTATTATTGCTGTTGTTCCACTTAGATCTAATATATACATATATATATTTATATTTTGTATTTAAACCTTCAAAATTACCAACTGCCCTGCAAAAATATTTCTCCTCCAAGCATCAAATATTGCTCTTACATTTAGAAAAAACATTAACACAAAAAGAAAATGCTAAATGATACCTCAGAATATTAGATCCCATCACTAATGGATATAAGCATTTGTTTTTGTAATTGTGACACTAATTATCATGGACTGAAAAATGACTCCAGTTACTATCACAGGAACATAAAATTTAATAGACTCTTTCTCAACATTACCTTCATCGGCTGAAATCATAGAATCTCAGAATTGGAAAGCACCTTAAAGTTACCTAATTCAATGTTTGAATGTTTGAATTGGATAGTTTAAGTGATTCTGTCAGCTTGTGCTGAGATGATACAAAGGAAAGTGACAACTGGAAAGGGATGTCACATAGATAGCTCATCTTTGGAGAGTAGTCATCATGCCCTGGATAAAAGATGTCTTTTTAGGCTTTGTCCCTGTCTGAGGGCAGAGAGAGAAAATTCAAGCAAAAATTCACATCACCTTGTATTACTGTCAGAAGGATACTTTTGTCCCTTGATACTTTCAATCTGAAGCATACTTGTGCTGTACTTGGTTTTCTTCTTCCTCTTAGAAATAACAGGTCTCAAAGTAACTACAGAAGAAAAACATGATAGTGACTGCACAGAGGAACTAGGAGATCACGGCACCCACATTTTTGCTCAGGCGTCATAGGTTTCTACACAACTCTTGGCCGTGAAAGGTGCCTAATAGAAGCCCGAGGGGTTAAGGAAACCATCTCACCTTTAAAGACACCAAGGAAGATTCCATCTGTAATACTCACATATTCCAGTTTGTATTCCATAACTTATTTGGTGACAATGATGATGATGAATTGTCTGCCAAGTACTAAGTACTCTAAGTACTCTCCAGTATTAACCCGTTAGTCCTCCCAACACTCACAGGAGAGAACTGTTATTATTTATTCCTGTTTCACAGATGAGGACACTCAAGCAAAGAGAGATTAGGAACTTGCCTAAAATCAAGTATTTCAGATGCTGGCTTACATAACTTTATTTCTCATGTGAGCAGACAGAATCCCTCTTCTTTGAACTTA
Source organism: Ceratotherium simum simum (assembly GCF_057802395.1). Lineage (NCBI taxonomy): Eukaryota > Metazoa > Chordata > Mammalia > Perissodactyla > Rhinocerotidae > Ceratotherium > Ceratotherium simum. Next base: position 42,371,079 of record NC_141911.1, read on the forward strand.
TAACACACGAACATTATTCATTTGATTCATCGGCTACTTATTTCTCTATTTTAGTTGTTCAAGCATCCCTTTCTAAAATAACAGGGTTGTTCTATGGACCGGAGACTGTGGCTGGAGTTTCTGCTGCTCTAAACAAATAGCTATTGCACCAAAGTTATTTTTCTTTTTAAAATAAACTTTATTTAAAACAGATTTAGATTTACAGAAAAATTGTAAGGATAATATACAGAGTTCCTGTATACCCCACCCCCAGGTTATTAACATCTTACATTAGTTACCAAATTAATAGTCTTAACTTGGATCATAGTATTTTGTATTACCATTTAATGTCCGTGAGATTAATAGTAATGACCCCCACCCCCTTTCATTTCTGACATTGGTAATTTGTATACTCTATGTTTTTTCTTGGTTAACCTGGCTAGAGTTTGATTTTATTGATCTTTTCAAAGAACTACCTTTGGTTTGGTTGGTTTTCTCTATTGATTTCCTGTTTTCGATTTTATTGATTTCTCCTCTAATTTTTATTATTTCTTTTTTTTCTGCTTATTTAAATTGCTCTTCTTTCTCTAGCTTTCTAAAGAAGCTCAGAATATTGATTTTTCAAAGTTATTCTTTTTTTAGTGTATCGTTTAATGCTACAAAATTTCCTGTAAGCACTGCTTTTGCTATATCCCAATAATTTTAAGTTGTATTTTGATTTTAATTTAATAATTTTAAATCTATCTTGAGATTTCTGACTTAACCTCTGTGTTTTATTTAGAATTGTGTTGTTTAGTTTCCACATATTTGAGGACTTTCCAACTATCTGTCCTTCTATTATTAAGTTTGTTCTTAATTCCATTTTGGTGGAAGAACATACTTTGTATGGTTTCTATATCCGAATGTGGTCTATCTTGGTGAATGTTCCACATGAGTTTGAAAGAATGTATATTCTTCTGTTGTTGGATGAAGTATTCTGTAAATGTCAATCAGACCAAGTTGATTGATGGTACTGTTCGGGTCAGCTATATTACTTGTTTTCTGTCTGCTTGATTTATCATTACTGAAAGAGGAGTATTTAAGTCTCCAACTATAATACTAGATTTGTCTCTTTCTCCTTTCAGTTCTATCAGTTTTTGGTCCACATATTTTTATGCTTCTTTGTTAGATGCAAAAACATTTTTAATTGTTATATCTTCTCGAGGAATTTACCCTTTTACCATGTGTAGTACCCCTCTTTTACCCTGATCATTTTCCTTGTTTTGAAGTAATTTTTGTTTGAAATGGCTGCTCCAGCTCTTTTGATTAGTTTTAGCACAGTGTATCTTTCTCTGACGCATTACTTTTTCTTATTAAGGTGAAATTCACACATAAATTAACCACTTTAAAGTGAAAATTTCAGTGGCTTTTGGTATATCCACAGTGTTGTGCTACCACTGCCTCTATCTAGTTCCAAAACATTTTCATTACCCCAAAAAGAAACACCATACCCATTACACAGTTACTCTTCATTCATTTCTCCCTCTAGCCCTGTATCCCCAATGTGCTTTCTGTCTCTATGGATTTTCCTATTCTGGATATTTCATATAAATGGAATTATACAATATGTGGCCTCTTATGTCTTGTTTATTTCACTTAGCATAATGTTTTTGAGATTCATCCATGTTGTAACATGTGTCTATTCTTAATTCCTTTAGATGGCTGAATAATATTCCTTTATATCTGTATAGAATAATTTGTCTCTCCTTTCATTCATTGGTGCACATTTGGGTTGTTTCCACCTTTTGGCTCATGTGAATAGTCTGTTCCACTCCTGTGCTTTTAACCTGAGTCTTCATATTTAAAGAAGGTTTCTTTTAGACAACATATATTTTCATCTTGTTTTCTTTTTTATACACTTTGGTAATCTCTGTCTTTTAATTGGTGTTTTTAGACCATTCATGTTTAAAGTGATTATTGATATATTTGGATTATTTGTAACTATTTTCTATTCATTGCATTTGCTCTTTGTTCCTTTTTTCCCTTGTTTTTCCATCTTCTGGTTTTAAGTAAGCATTTTATATTATTCCATTTTATTTCCTCCTTAGCTTATCAATTACACTTCTTTACAAATTTTTTTTAGTGATTGTCTAGAGTATGCAATATGTGTTTTTTAGTAGTCTATGTCTACCCTCAAACAACTATACCACTTCATGTGTAGTGCAAGTACCTTGTAACAGAGTGTTCCCAATTCCTCCCTCCTGTTTCTGATGGCATTGCTGCCATTCATTTCACCCATCCACGTGCTATAATCACCAAATACATTGTTATTATCAGTCTTTTAAACTAACAGGTGTCTTTTAGATCAATTATGAATAAGAAAAATAAAAGATTTTTTACCTTCCATTATTTCTTCTCTGATGTTCTTCCTATCTTTATGTAGAAACAAATTTCTGACCTATATCACTTTTAATATTTCCTGCAGGGCAGGTCTTCTGGCAATGAATTCCTTCAGTGTTTGTTGGTTTCAGAAAATATTTTTCCTTCAGTTTTGAAGAATGATTTTGCTCAATATAGAACTCTAGGCTAATGTGTTATTTTTCAACACTTCAAATAATTCACTCCCCTCCCTTTGCTTGCATGATTTCTGATGAGATATTCATGTTTTTTTTTACCTTCTCTGGATTCTTTCAAGTTTTCCTCTTTGTCTTTAGTTTTCTGCAGTCTGAATATGATATGCCTAGGTGTAGAGTTTTTGGTATTTTTCCTGCTTTGTATTGTCTGAGCTTTCTGGATCTATGGTTTGTTGTTTGTCATTAATTTTGGAAAATTCTTGGCCATCATTGCTTTAAACATTTCTTCAGCTTCATTCTTTCTCTCTTCTCCTTCTTGCAGTCTAACTAGGAATGTTTTATGCCTTTTGAAATTGCCCCACAATTCTTGGCTGTTCTGTTTTTTTGTTTTTTTTTCCCCATATTTTTTTCTCTTTGCATTTAGTTATTTAGTTTTGGGAAGTTTCTGTTGGCCTATTTTCAAGCTCACTGATTTTTTTCCTTGGCTGTGTCCAGTCTACTGATGAGCCCATCAAAGTTATTTTGATTTCTGTTTCAGTGTTTTTGACTTTTAGCGTTTCCTTTTATGTTTCTTAAAATTTCCTTCTCTCTGTTTATAGTACCCATCTCGTTCTTTCATGTTGCCTACTTTTCCAAAGTTCCCTTTTTTGGGTTTCTCTTCCTTCACTACACTCTTTCCTTTGGTGGACTTACCAACTCCCATAGTTTTATCACTGGCAGGCTAATGAACTCAGATTTTTATTTCTAGCCCTGAGCACTTTTCAAAATCCTTACCCACGTATCTTATCATCTTTTACAGACTGTCACTTGAATGACCCAACATTATCTCAAAATCAACACATCCAAAACCTAATCAAATGTCACATCTACCCCAATCCCCACCCCTGACTGCCACTTGTCCTACTTCTGTTAATGTTACCATCACATGAAAGAAAAAATAATCTTGAATTGATCTTTGATTCCTTCCTTATCCTCAATATCTACATTGAATAATTTGACAAAGATTCCTCTACCACTGTGTAGAGGAATTATCTCTTTCTCCATTTTACTTTCAGGTATCAAGTGCAAGTGATCATTAGATTTTACCTTGACTTTTACAATTGCCCTCTCACTGTCCAGTGTTCCCAGTTTTAGATTAGTCTTTCTAAATGCAACTATGATCGTGTTATTATATGTTACTGTCTGTCTCAAAAACCATCAATAAATCCATTTTGTTTACTAAAGTAAATGCAGTTTCCTCTGCTTTGAACTTAGTTTCCTACATAATGTGATTAAACCTATCTTTTTTAGTTTTTCCTTCCTTCGATCCTCAAATTCCCATGGTTCATCCAAAGGTAAATGCTGCAGATTCTACGTCATAGTTCCCAGCCTCCACGCTCATTCTACTCTATTTTTTTTTTTTAATTTTTGTTTATTGCAGTAACATTGGTTTATAACATTGTAAAAATTTCAGGTGTACGTCATTGTACTTCTATTTCTGCATTGACTACATCATGTTCACCACCAAAATACTAATTACAACCCATCACCACACACATGTACCGAATTATCCCTTTCACCCTCCTCCCTCCTCCCTTCCCCTCTGGTAACCACCAATCCAATCTCTGTCCCTATGTGTTTGTTTATTGTTGTTATTATCTACTACTTAATGAAGGAAATCATACGGTATTTGACCTTCTCCCTCTGACTTATTTCACTTTGCATTATACCCTCAATGTCCATCCATGTTGTCACAAATGGCTGGATTTCGTCATTTCTTATGGCTGAGTAGTATTCCATTGTGTATATATACCACAGCTTCTTTATCCATTCGTCCCTTGATGGGCACTTAGGTTGCTTCCAAGTCTTGGCTATCGTGAATAAGACTGCAATGAACACAGGGGTGCATGTACCTTTGCAAATTGGTGTTTTCAAGTTCTTTGGATAAATACCCAACAGTGGAATAGCTGGATCATATGCTAGTTCTATCGTTGATTTTTTGAGGAATCTCCATACTGTTTTCCATAGCGGCTGCACCAGTTTGCACTCCCACCAGCAGTGTAGGAGAGTTCCCTTCTCTCCACATCCTCTCCAACACATGTTGTTTCCTGTCTTGCTAATTATAGCCATTCTGACGGGCGTGAGGTGATATCTCATTGTAGTTTTGATTTGCATTTCCCTGATAGTTAGTGATTTTGAACATCTTTTCATGTGTCTGTTGGCCATCTGTATATCTTCTTTGGAGAAATGTCTGTTCAGGTCTTTTGCCCATTTTTTAATTGGGTTGGTAGTTTTTTTGTTGTTGAGATGCATGAGTTCTTTATATATTTTGGAGATTAAGCCCTTATCAGAAGTATGGTTTGCAAATATCTTCTCCCAATTGTTAGGTTGTCTTTTTGTTTTGTTGATGGTTTCCTTTGCTGTGCAGAAGCTTTTTAGTTTGATGTAGTCCCATTTGTTTATTTTTTCTATTGTTTCTCTTGCCCGGTCAGATGTGGTGTTTGAAAAGATGTTGCTAAGACTGATGTCTACTCTATTTTTGAAAGTCTCCTTTGGCTTTTAAAATCTTTCTTCTCCCTCAACATCCATCTCACATTTTCTGTGGACTATTTCCTTACTTTCCATCCTTTTTCCTTCGTCCTCAGATTGATGAGAATTTCTATTTCTTTGAACCCCTACAAAAACAGTTATAACTCTAAAATTATCATTTTCTTTCTTGCTTTAGTTATTTGTTTCACTGTTTTCTTTCCCTTCTTCAGGGAAAGAGAGAAAGAAATGTTGCTTTAATTTCTATGTTGCTTTAATTTCTCAGTGTAATTTCTGACACTTAATAGTTTTTTGTTTTTTGTGAGGAAGATTAACCCTGAGCTAACATCCGTTGTCAATGCTCCTCTTTTTTGCTGAGGGAGATTGGCCCTGGGCTAACATCTGTGCCCATCTCCTACTTTATATGTGGGACAACGCCACAGCATGGCTTGATAGGTGGTATGTAGGTCCACGCCAGGGATCTGAACCTGCAAACCCCAGGCTGCCGAAGCAGAGCACTGATACTTAACTGCTATGCCATGGGGCCGGCCCCTTAATAGTTATTTACTATGGATATATTTGAATTGGATAATTATACATTTTGCCTCTCTTTTCTAATTTATTTATATAGAGTGTACATTTGGAGTGGTAAATGCAGAAGGGGACAGGATCTAAATACAAAATATTTATTCCAGTTTTACTTTAGAAAATCAGAGTTTGGCAGCTTCACAAAGAGTTAAAATAACAAGTCTGATCATGAAGACATTCTAATAACAGCAAGTGATGACTAGGTATCAAAACCTCCAGAGTCTCAGTAGTTAGCAAATCCATATGTTTGGGTATGCCCAATGATAGGCCTTAATACCATAGCTTCAAAATTGATAATTACATATAATGAGGCTGCTGAAAGTTTGTTGTTTGCTTCAAGAATAACACTGCCAGCTCTGGTTCGAATTCATTAAGAAGCATTTTCTCTTGGGTGTTTCATAATGAGAAAATGTCTTGGTGCCAATAAACTTCTCATGTGATTGATGCTTGAATGCAGAGCTCTGATGCCCTTAGGAACCATTATTGCCAAGCCCATACTTTAATATCTTGGAAAATCACTGATGCCTGAAATGTAAGTCCAGAGTGGAAAAATCAGCTGATGAAAGAGGTAGACCACACTAAGGTAATACTCCAGGGGCTAATTGTGGCCTTGAAGAAAGCAAAGCGACTTCTAACCTCCTGCCAAACTTTAGTGTATGTGTCCACCTGATGTTTGGACTTTTCAACTGAAATGTCTGAGAACTATCTTCAGTTTGGAAGTTTTTGCTGTTAAAAATATGTGAATTCCAGGATTTGGGTTTTACTTTTCTTTGGTCTGTGTTTACATTCCGGGTGTTCCTCAGGCCCCTGGGTTGCAGTTTCTCTATAAACACTTTAGTGATCAAAAATTCCATATTTTATTTTTGAAACTGTTTTTTATTTTGGTGAGGAAGACTGGCCCTGAGCTAACATCTGTTGCCAATCTTCCTCTTTTTGCTTGAGGAAGATTGTCCCTGAGTTAACATTTATGCCAATCTTCCTCTGTTTTGTATGTGGGTTGCTGCCACAGCGTGGCTTGATGAGTGATGTGTAGGTCCACACCTGGGATCTGAACCCACGAATCCAGGGCCGCCAAATCAGAGTGCATGAACTTAACCACTAGATCACTGGGCCAGCCCCTCAAATCTTTTTGTAATCAGTCTTTTTTTTTTTTTTTCCCTGAGGAAAATTTGCCCTGAGCTAACATCTGTTGCCAATCTTCCTCTTTTTGCTTGAGGAAGATTCTCCTTGAGCTAACATCTGTGCCAATCTTCCTCTATTTTGTAGGTGAGTTGCTACCACAGCATGGCCCCCAACGAGTGGTGTAGGTCCATGCCCAGGAACCAAACCTGGGCCGCTGAAGTGGAGTGCACCAAATTTAACCACTAGGATGCAGGGCCAGCCCTGTAATCAATCATTTTTGAGCACTGGCCTGAAAGGAGAAAGTTATGTCCCCATAGCTTAAGTAAACCTAGGTGAGAAAAACACTACTTTTCTCCTATTTTATCAAATTTATGAGATCTTTTGCATTTCTTCTTTCATTCCTTGTTTCCTTTCATTCTTGTTGCATTCATTCATGTGAATGACCCTTAATCCAAAATATGTTTTTGCGTCAGACATATACAAATATGAATTAGATTCTTAGTCCATAAGATTACAATCTACAAGAAGAAAAGAACCACATAAAGAAATAAATGCAATAGTCTGATCTAAGTAATTATTGAATACAGAAGAGATCCAAAGGAGTTACTGATCAGTTTTACCCGGATTGGGGTCAGAAAGTCTTCATAGAGAGAGTGATGCATGAGTTGAGACTGCAACACTGAACACGTGTTTGGGAAGCAGACCAATAGGTATAGATCAACCTGGGTTGAGGAAGCAACATGATCAATAGCTTGGCAATGTCAACATGGTGCATCAAGAGCACCGCAAGTCATTAGAAATGGCAAAGGTACAGGAGAACGATGACAAAGGATAAGTCTGGATTACTCAGTATCTGATGAACCTCTTTGCACTACTCTCAAGAACAAATTGACCTTTTCTCTTTGGTTCACATCCCTGTAGTCCTTTTCTTTCATTATCCCATGATAGTGCTATGAAATGTTTCTCTGACCTTCAATTGACTCTCCAGCTTGCCCACAATATCTTTCCCTTCATTATATAATCCTTGCTCTAATTCTATTATCTAAGATTTGCTTTTGTTTTGCAAATTTTCTATCCCCAAACATCTTTATATGATACATGGAGTTTCAGAAGAAAATTTTAAATCCATACCCTGGACCACACTGTTCTTGAATACCAGTAACATCAGCACACGTTAGCATTGTCAATATATTAGTTAGAGACAGAGAGAAGAGCAAGCGTCAGTGTCTATCACTATCATCTCCAATGTAAATGAAACGAAGTTTACATCTCCCTATTTATCTGTTACTACATTCCCAGAAAATGACTGGATGTGTTTTCACCGGATTTGGTCTGACCCAAAATATAGAATACAAGGTGTCATGACATCCCTCATTGTAGGGGAGGAATCACAAAGAAGGCTTTCCTTTTCTCATGGAAATAAGGTTTAGTGGAAGCTCATGTGATTATTAACCAGGAGAAGCATGCGATAGTGTTAAAAGTGTGCAGTGGAAAGGAACAGGCTTCAAATCACAAGTGACAACAGGAGATACTTTGAATTCCAAGCCACAATTTTTCAATCAAAATACTTCTCAAATGGAAAACCCTAATTAATTGCTCTAGAGTGAGTTGAGTAGAAATGTATTTTGCTTATTTATTTATGCTTCCTTGACCGTCTGTCTGTCAGAGGCTATGGTTCTCCCAAACAAGGGATAGGCCAGAATTTCTATCACTTATTTAATGCGCACCATGATGTTCCAGGAACAGTCTGTAGGTCCTGTACTTACACAATGGTCTTCATCTGGCTATTCCTACAGCCCTGTGCATTAGGTACTGTCATTTGCATTTTATAGATTACAAAAACAAGACTTAAAAAATAAACAATGCGGTCTAAGTTACATCATGTGGTTAGTAAGCAGTTAGTAAGCAATGTGGTATCTGGCTTCAAATCCCAAGCTCATAACCACATTGATTCTAGTTAATGAACTAGATAGAATTCTGTTTAGAAGAAGGTTGAAGCATAATGTTGTTTATGTATGGTAGAAATAATCCATTCTGACTCGGAGGAGTCAGTTTTGTGGCAACAGGACTTTGATTCCGGCACGATGAGTCAGCAAAATGCCCTGGGTTTGCATTTAGACACACAAGAGCCTCTGCCTCCACAAATGTCCATTGGCATTCTTGTGCCCTTGAATGCAAGATCCCCAAAGTGGAGAAGAATTGGGTAGTGGACTGTTTTTGGGAGAAGTGTTGTTTTTCTACGTTTGCCCCTTACTTCCTGTGTAACCAACTTAATCTAATATTCCCTTACCCATTCTATTGAACTTAAATTTTCCTAAAACTTTAAGTAATGTTTGTGGCCATCTGAAGGATTTCTAAAGGATTTTGACATATCTAATGTAATGTTTAACACAGCCCCCTAAAGCTATAGTTCTTTATATCAGACAACACAAATATGCTGGGAGTGTTATAGTTTCGGGTCTCTAATATATTTTCTCAGATATAATATTTTTCTTTTTATTTCTCAGGAAACTCAACTCAAAGTTCTTCTCCAGGGAAAATAATTCAGTCAAAACCCCAAGTCATTTTAGTGTAGCACTCTAGAAACTAGTGGTGCTACTGAGGAAATAATTGTTTCATAAGATAACTTCTTTAAAAATAAAAGCTTTCACAATATCCAATTTGAGTAGAGTACAGTACGTTATTATGGAACTAATTTAAAATATGGAATCAACAATGATGCCTTATTTCGAAGATTACAGCCTTGAAGCTTTCTCAGAAATCATGATGCTGTGTTTGAATTCTTTTAGAGGTTATCTAAAGTGATGGCAAATAATAAAAAGATATATATCAAGACTTTAATTTTAAAAGTGTAAGTGAAAAATGAGTAAGCAGCCTTTTTACTATACCTCGTGTGTTGAGGGGTCCTCAAGACTACCCCCAGGTTTGATGATTCATTAGGAGGACTCACAGGATCCAGCATATAGTTGTACTCTCAGCTGTAATTTATTACAGCTAAAGGATGCAAAGCAAAATCAGCAAAGGATAAGGCACATGGGGCAAGATCTGGAGGAAACCAGACACAACCTGCCAAGAGTCTTCTCCCAATAGGCTCACATAAGATGGACTTAATTTCTCCAGCAACAAATGTGAAATGTGTTCTACCAGTGAAGCTCATTAGAGACTCAGTGCCCAAGGCTTTTATTTGGGGCTAGTCACATAGGCACCCTTTGCCCAGCAAATGCCAAAATTCCAGACTCCAGAAGGAAAGCAGGTGTTCAGCGTAAACCACATTATTTGTACAAACACTTTAGGCACAGTGAGTCACTCTCATCAGTTCTAGGAATAGTGGGAACCCTGCTGAAATCCACGATCCCAGGCATCAGCCAAGGGGCAACCTTGCAAGCAGGTCTAACTTGTTATCCTGTCTAAAGGTGGCAGTCTCAGGCCTGCTATGTTAACACTTTCTGCACACCTTGACAGCTTGAAAGTAGCACCACTTCCAGCCTGTGGGACTCACTCACTGGCACAAACAGAACATAGACAGAAAACTGAAATTTGTAGGGAAAGAGGGAAGAGGATAAGCAGTGACAAATAAACATCAAGCAATAGGATATATTGGAGCATATGAGGAAGCCATTTGGGGTAAAACTAATTCGGCTTGAGTTTGTTTTTCCAACAGGGCCTGTCACCTTTAGACGTGCATTGTGTATCTGCTTTACCATGTCCCAAAGAGAAGAGTAAATGCCCTTAAGATAAGGATGCAACTTCCTCCACATTGGCATTTCCTTAAGGATAAGCATTTCTCCCTAGGCTAGGATTTGACTGCTGCACTCATCCTGTGACCACCTAGCTCGAGACAACAGACCTGACACCAGCCATGCCCATGGAGACAGCAGACCTGCTCCCTGCTGTGTCCATCAATAGCTATTCTGGCAGGGTGATCTTGTGGCTATTGTAAAAGGGACATTGCAATCATATGTGATACATGCTCTTTGATGGTATATAACCTCTCTGTACACCCCACTTCTTTGGTGCCCTTCGTTCCTTGGGGAAGGAAGGCCCCGGGCCATGGTCCTCAAAAGTTGGCTCATAATAAACTCACCCCAATTTTGATTTATAGATTGATTACGGATTATTTACGTTGACAGCAGGCTCCTCAAAACAACATCTGGAGGCGATGATAAACTGAGCTATTTCACCAGAGAGAGGCTTGAGGCTCCAGGAAGCTCCTGCCATTTCACAAGGCCTTTGAGTCTAGAGCTTTACCTAATGATGAGGGCTTAAAAGTGAGGGGTACTGACCTTCTCAAGTACATTTTCTCAAGGAAATAATAATTAATTATAAAAGATTCAGATCACCGTGTTAATGTCATTTGGCATGAAATTACCCTTCTCCTGATTGGGACCTGAGTGATAGTCATTTTTTCAGTCCCCAGGAGGGAACACTGGGCACCTCTTGTTTCACTGGCTGGCTTCATGTGCCCCATCAGCTCGAGCTCTGAGATCAGCGAGGATAAATTCCAATTGGCCGACCTCAGACTCTCACTCAGGGATAATAGGAGCTAATTTAGTTCTTCGTGATGATATGATAATGCTCCTTCTCAAGGGTATGAAATGGAAATCAGTTCCCCTTGTGAAATACCAAGAGGGAGGAATCCATGGAACCGGAAAATAAGTTTGGCTTTTTGAGGCTAAATTTGCTCTTTTGCTATAAACCCTAAAACTGTATTGTATGAGGTTTGGATTAGAAGTCAGCAGGAAAATGTAAAGGAAAAAGAATGTCTGCAATTACCATGATGACAGTTCTCCATTCTTCCCTGGGGGTCAGTGCCTAAGAAGAAGAAAATGGATGACAATTAGCTAATTGTTCTGAAGTGTTTCAGACAGGTCTGATTTTATGCTAAGGAACACAATTAAATTCTCTGAAATACCCTCTCCAACACAAGAACTTCTCCCTGGGGAGCACAGGAAGCCAGGAGAAAGGATTTAAGAATGAGTTTCTGCAAATTGTTCTTATAATTTCCATTCCTACCTTATAGGCTTTGAAAAAGCAGAAGATAATTTGGGCAAAAATTAAAACATGCATCTGTAGCTAGTTTCTCAAGTGCTTTATAGAGACTTTAACCTTGCTGTTTTAAATAAGATCCTGATTTATATTCAAAGTTTCTTGCTTTCTTGTCTTTCATCTCAAGCAATAAAAAAATAAACACGACATTTTATATAGCTCTCCCACAATTTCAAAATTTTGTATGCTCATGTATTCATCTAAAGTCTAAAATATTAAAGGAGGATTTGTTCATTAAACAAGGTTAGAGGAATTTTATGTTTACATTATCCTGTGATTTTAAAGGTGGAGTTCTTGCAAAGGATCATTATCCATGTGACTAATCATGTGGGTGCTTCCCATTTCATAGCTACTGCAATTTAGCTTCAGAGCCTGACACCATTGTTGATGCTGTTCCTTAGACTTCCTTCCACATTCTTGACAACGTCTTTCCTTCAAAAGAAATATTTCATTTTTGGTTCTTGCACTACATACACTTTATGTGTGAAATCCTTCCACTGAAAACTCTACGAAAAATAGTCACCTGGCTTAATTTTCACAGACATAATAAAATAGTATTTTAATTTGATTAAAATTATTTTCATTTGTATTTATTCGTTTTATAACCATTCCCATAAATGATGAAAGCCTAAAGTGACGAAGAATATGGATTCAGGTCATTTCAGATTAATCTGTGGTGTTAAAATGTGTACAAAACTAAGTGATTTAGACAGCCCTTGCCTTAGAAAAGCTAAGCTAAACAAAGAATATTGAAAAACTAAGAGAGACAACTGGGTGACAGCGCTAACTAAAGCATTTTGTACAGACTTTGACCAGACTTGAACTAAGCCTGGATCAGACCATATCCATAGAAACTAAACCTTGAGGTTCAAAATGTTTATGAGGTGCCAGCTCTCTAGACATTTACTTTACATTCTTTTACCAACCATGCCTTCTACTGGGGAGCTGAAGATTAGATTTATTTTATACTTTGTCCAAACTTAGGCCCAATCTAGAATTTTGAACCTATTTTCTTACTCTGTTTTGGCAGATTATTACATTTTTCTCCTCTTGGAAATGGAAGTCAAGAAGACATACTGACAAGTTTAGGCTCAGTGTAAGTAGGGGGAAGTTCTTGTGTTGGAGAGGGTATTTCAGAGAATTTAATTGTGTTCCTTAATTTAAAATGAAAAGTGGTTTCTTTTGTACTAGTCAATGAAATCTGGCCATAAAATTGTTATTAGTTTTAATTGTGCCATTTTTCTCATGAAAGATCAAGAAAGTAATCCAATAGTAATTCAATCACTTTTTTCCCTGACCTCTGAACAATTATCCTTTTTCTGATTGGGTTTTAGGAAGAAATAAGCCAGGAAGTGTGGACCCCCAACCCTAGCCCCACCATACAGTCTTTCCACTAGTGGAGGAGCAGTTAAGTCAAGACCTATTTCCAACAAATAGGAACTGGGGAGGAAGTAGAGGAAGGGTTTCAGTCAGAACTGACTAAATAATTTGTGGGACTCAGTGCAAAATGAAAAGGCAGAGCCCCAAATTGTTAAGACAGTGACAGCAGAGCACTAAACGAAGGGTGGGGCTCTTCTGGGAGTAGATCCCTGTATCGTTGCACAGATTGCCTACCCATGAAACTGGCCCTTGTTACAGTATCAGCCACACATATCTGGAACCAACCTTACTACTCCAGTTTAGAGCCTGTGATAGAGGCTGGCTCTGAGTGTAAAATTTCCTTCTCTTCTTATGGAGATCTCTTTCTCAGAGTCTTCCAAGGTCTCTTCTGTCACCTGATTGTTATTGGATAGAGATGCCACTTAACCAAACATTTAAGGTGTGTCTATATGTTTAAAGCCAAGTGTAAAACAAAATCCAGATCTTCGTTTTTTTCCAATCATAAAGAGCCTCTCCATCTTCTAAGTAATCCATGAATGCAAGTAGATACGAGGGACACGGGCAGCTCTCCACCACAGAACAGGACAGTTGACGACCTAGTGCACTACCTAACTCCTCTCAATATAACCACTCCCATCACTCCCCTTGCACTTTCCTAGACATGCCATACAGGAAGCCTTAACACATTTGGCATCTCTGCAGCAAACTCGCTTGTGAGACACAGCAGTCCAATAAGTTTGGATGCAATGAATCAAACAAATATTGCATTGATTCTGTTTTTCTTAGTGTCCCTTATGCCAAGACGTGCTTCAGATCAGCATTTCCTCTCCCTCTTCTCAATTTACATCATGTTCTACTCCTCTTTACTGCCTAATCACTTGGTCAGCCTTAATTTCTTAAAATTAAATACACGTATTCACATGCAAATTTTAAGTGCCTCTAATTGTGGTGACCAGGGCCAAATCCACTTCTCAGACAAGCCAATTGAAATTGGTGCTCAGCCCACATCCCTGGCTCAGCTTGAACTGCAGTGTGCGGTTTCAGAATAACCTCACACTGACTCATAAATGAGTAACACTGTATTTCCAACTCCTTTTCCTTTCAAACATCCAATCAAATCAGGACAAATAAATTCTGCTTGACGCATTGATAAAGATTTTGGGTGAAAAATGTGACACATTGGTAAAGATTTGGGGGCTGTACTCAGCTCAGGTTAAACCAGCTTCATCTCATAAGAATAGCAGCAAATTTGTTCTCGTCTTTCTCAAAAACATAATTAGAATGCAGGGAAAAGTATACAAAAAGGGATGGGGTTATTTATAAAAGTTTTAGAATAAATCTTTCTGGGTCAGGAGATTTGCCCAGTGTCAAGAATTTAATATATAAGCATAACTCTTTACAGAGCTCCTGCTCCTGGGATTTTTTTTTTTTTTTCCCTCAACCAGGGGGAACTTGAGGAAATGAAAAATTTTAAAGAGATGTTAGAAGTGGATGGGCAAAACCCAATTTGATCTCCACTGTAATGGTATTATTCCGTTTTTGCATTGAAGAATAATATCCATAATGTGAAGATTATGCCAAGTACTCTATAAAAGGAGACAAACCTGGAGGCAGTCATCTCTGACTCGCTTCCAATTGTGCTCGGAAAGACTCGCACACAAAGACTCGCACACAAAGACTCGCACACAAAGACTCGCACACAAAGATCGGCTGAGAAGCGCAGCATCAGCAAAGCACTCGGGGCTGACAGTTTGAGGAAGTAGGCAGCTTGAGTCCCACCCTCAAAAGACAGAAACCATTTATAGAAGAGAAAAAAGTACTGTTTAGAGGTTCAAGAGTTTGTTTACGGAATGGGTATGGGTATACTGAAAGTATGAAATGATTATAAATTTGGCTTCCTTGATTGAAAAAACATATCTCATACACATAGATATAGATATAGCATACATATACATCTATATACATGTATTTCTACACATATATACACATGTATATATTTTTCTATCTGCTCCTATCCATAGAGAAAAGGCAGAGACCTAACCAGAAGTAGCAGTTAGGTTTTATCTCACATGTCAGATCTGTTATAGTGGCTTCCTAGAGAGCTGTGTTGAGAAGAATCCCGTGTCTGTGTCTGTGTCTGAGATCAGCAGGAAAGACGACACTGATTGGTTAGTGATGTCTATCATGGCACACAAGGGAAAACTTGACTATAAATTTTTCATCTCTATTCTGGATAATTAACTAAGGTTTGGGAAATAAGTAGAGGGAGGCAGACTTATGGTTCAGGGGTGATGGAAGTGATGTGGCGGTCATGGAGGTACATGATCTCTCTTCAAGAGTGACCCAGCTGCCACACCTTTGGGATCCACTGAAGTGGTCAGAGTGAAGCCATGAGCTACCTGGCTGCTCCCAGCTAAGGAATGAGCATGGTCACGGCACTAGAGCCAGGTAGTTTCTATTTGATTTGGGACTGTTCTAAGGAGCAATCTTTGCCCTGGGGTTCCTCATTGGCCTGGCCTAGGCTTTCTCTGAGATGCACTGCAGTTTGAGACTCTTCTTACCCAATCCTCCTTCCTTTCCTCTCTCCTTTGACAAGAGTCACACCTGAATGTCATCTGAAGGCTCTCTCTGCCTACTTCTGTTCTCTCTCCTTTCTCTCTCTCCTCTACAGCCTTCACAGTTGTTTTCCCAATCTTGCACCTCTAATTCTGTCTACAGCATGTATTTCTCAGAAGACAAGAACCGACACACTTGGGGTAAAAATTAACCCTACACTCGGCAGAGTACCTCAATAAAATAAAATTTATTCCCTTCCTCTCTTCCTCATTTCAATAAAATTTAAGTATTATTGATATTAATTGATGCATAGCCTAACACAGAAACTCCTCTATATAAAACTTTCATAGAAACAAACAAAGCTATGTGCCTGAGCAATAACGCATCATTGGCATCCACCACTAACAGCCCAATTGTGTAGGATGACCTTGGGTTTAAGGACCGTGGATTTGTGTACACCTTACCCAACCTGATGGTTTGTAAGTTGTGAAGAGTCTCCGATGATTACACCAAATGCAGAGAAAGGAAAGGGACTCAATCCTTCATACTACTTGATTCCTGACTTTGAGCCTTGAATTTTACCTAAATTTACTGTTACAAAAATGATTTCTGTCTCTTACTGTTGGCTCAAAGGGACTCAGTTTTGAATCTAATAAAGTATCTTACATTTTTAGCAAGATTTATACCTGAGCATATATTATATAAGCCTAGTTCTTGTAATCTTGTAATCACTAAAAATCAAGGCATTGCATCAACAAGCCTACTCAACTCCAAATAAACATTTTAACATTAACTCAGTGGACAGCACAGAAGCTGTCATTCCCTCCTTATTTCCTAGGTCTGTGCTTCTTCAGTCCCGGTCTTATGTATATCGGGTTGGCTGAAGATGGGAGGTTGTTTTTCCCACTGTGATATGCCTTCTTGGGCTTGGTGTATAGTCGGCTTGATTCCCACCCTTCCTTCAGGAACCTCCAGGCCTTGCCCCTCATTCACTCCAAGAATATAAGCCTATGTGATCTATTCTGAGTTCACCACCAGCTATATTTCTGTACTTAACAGGTATGGCTATGAAACGACAAAGTCAAATGCACAGCTCAGTCAGTTTTGATGACTATGAGTTCAAGGTATTGGAAAAGCTCTTTTGCGGAACACGTTTATTTTATAAAGGGATGTTTGTTATGTATCCACTTTACATAACAAAGACTTTTCATCGTATTTGGTATAGGATATATATTTTAATTTAAATATTCATGCGTGATTATAGATTCCTTTTCTTTAAACTTTGTTCCTCAATGTTCACATTTACAATCTTATAAAAAGGAAACTGAGGAAGAGGCACACTGAGAAAGAAGCTAGCAAACAGCATGGAGAGAAAAAGCTTCGTCTCTGCTAGACTTGAACAGAATTACATTAGATCTGCTAAAGAGAAAGAAATGTCTAACTTAGGCACATGCGTTATAGAAAGACAAAGGAATAGCTTCACCATATAGTGGGACACAGCTCAGTGATCCATTTCTTAGGTAGCAGAGGGATATTTTCCTGTTAGGACTTTAAAAGCCTGTTCTTACTTTTTCTGGTGAATGATTTATTTATTTTTTCATTCCTCTCATATTATTTCAGTTCACTGCAGATGCTTCTAAAATTCTTTTCATAGGATTGAATTTCATTCTGCTTCTGGTGAATCTTTCTGAGAAATCAGAAAGAAATGGAAGTCTATAGGCTTGGTTTCAGATCCTATTTTTGGACTCATTACTAACGTAAGGAATACTGGTTAGAGATTAAAAGGAATCACACGGATTCTTGGGCAAGAGTTGACTCTGCTTTATAACCAAAGTACAGATAATAATTTCGGTGGAAAAAAATCCTGGATAGTTTTGTTTGCTATTCATAATGCACTTCTGGAATTTCAATTTATCTACCCATGGTCTTGTGATAAGACCTTCATTTAAAGATAGACTCATCATTTTTTTAGGCCACATAATTGAACATTTTCACTTAATTTTGACCATGGAAATTGAACTTTTAAGCTGGTTGGGATCCATTGTTGAAGTCCATAGTTATTATTTAGTTCAGTTTACTGGCAGAAGTTTAATTCTAGAGGGAATTACGTCTCTAAGATTTCTATGATTAAAAAGGTTGTCAGTGAATTAAGTAAGCCTGAGAAGCAGTCCTTAAAGCTTTTGGTTTGACATATATGATCATCTATTAAACCAATAATTGAAACAATCTTAATGCTGAAATTGTCCATTTCAGCTGTCAACATTATGCACAATCTTTTCTTAGTTTAAAGAAATGAATGAGAAAGTGAAAGCTTTGATATTATTCTTTAGTTACTAGGGGCATATAGAGTCTATTAGGTTCCCTATCCAGAGCAGGATGGCATTATGGTCCAAAGGCTGATTTTTCCCTTTACAGAGCATTGA
This sequence comes from Ceratotherium simum simum, assembly GCF_057802395.1. Taxonomy (NCBI): domain Eukaryota; kingdom Metazoa; phylum Chordata; class Mammalia; order Perissodactyla; family Rhinocerotidae; genus Ceratotherium; species Ceratotherium simum. The sequence continues at coordinate 42,389,230 of NC_141911.1, forward strand.
AACTGCAGATCTGAACAGAAAACTCCACGCCCACCTTGTTTACTGGGTTGCAACTTGTACACGGGTGTAGCTTCTCATTTCTGGTTCTCTGCTTTGGGTTACTATCCAGTTTCATGCATCTGCCAGCTGTGTGATCTTGAGTAAGCCAGTTCACTTCTCTAAGCTTGAGATTCTCTATCCATAAATGGGGTTAAAATGCCAACTTCAGATATAGAGATAGTAAGTATTAAAAAAATGTGTCTAAAGTGTTTAGCAAATGCTAACAAGAATAAAAAATAATATCATTTTCCACTTTTTAAACACAATAATCCACATTTGAGATACTGCCCTAGAGAAATAACCTAATATATAGAAAAAGTCATATGTACAAAGATGTTCAGTGGTGACGTTAACAGAAGTGAAAAACCAATACCAATGTGTAATGCCAGAGAACTGTGAAAGATTGGTAAATAAAGGTCATTTTATGCCATCATGGAAAATGGTGGCCATAAGTTAGTATATAAAAAAGGAAAGTATGAAACTAAATTTACTGTCTGATCAAAAACATATATGAATATGATTGCCCAGAAAAAGATATACCAAAATTATATCACTGATTTTCTTAAGATGGTAGATTATAGATGAATCAGAGATGTTGTTTCTTCTGTTTTTTAGAATTTCTATAAGGTGGTTATATTTCTTTTACAAATAAAAATTTTGCCAAGAACCTCATCATCATTATTTGAGACCTGGAAGTCTGGGGTCATGAAAAGAGGGTGTTCTCTTCTCTGAGCTGGCTTTATAGCATTGGAAGATACTGGAGTGGAGGCAGCTTCAATATTAAGGTGGCTGAGGATACAGCCTTAACTGAGAAGGCTAAGGGTAAGGTCCAATTTGAATCCTGAAACAGGTAGGCAGGTTAGAAGAGTTCTTTCATATTATTTCTACTTTTGGTGAAAAAAATTTTTTTAAGTTTCTGTCAGGTTGCCACATTACCATCACCATACCAAAGCCCAAGAAATCTTAATTACTAAGAAGTCAGCCCCCAGATTATAAATCTTTGAGCATTGGTATTTCCAATGGATACTTGGGGTTAGTTAATTTCACACATATCTCCGAAATAATCTTCAACTACTCAGCAATCCTACCCCTTCAGCCTCTTTCCAACTTCTAACCTCTGTCAATTCATGATCCACATTTACTAGTCCCAAGTAGCTACTTTCTCCGTGTTGCTTTTGCTTTTGGTGACTCATTGCTAACTATCACTGCTTTTCTTCTTTCCAGGTCAATTTATTCCTTGCTCGCTTAAATACACTTCATGGCCACTTGCCCTGAGCTCTCTGGAACTCCTATGCTATGGAACACATTTATTTGAAAAACGTTTGAGAAAATCACTTCTTAACATCTAAAAACTTTTTGAAATGGACATTCTCCTGACTCCCAATTCTTATGTGTCAAAAAACTTAAAAGAAGGGAGCCCTTGCTCCTACCTGCTATTTCCAGTTGTATATTCTGCTTCCTTTGACTCACAACTTCAAAACATCCTTAACATTATTATGGATTCTCCTTGTGAAAAAGCCAAGACTAAGAAAGTCAGTCCTTCTTAACATTTTTTTTATTTATTTCATTCTTCTTCTTGGTGAGGGAAAGAGTTGGAACTTGTGTCCAAGGTTCCAACTTTTTGGGGGATTGCCTGGGGGACTAATTTATATTTCTCCCAACTTGAAGAACCGATAGGGATCCAACGTATTCTAGAAGCCTGGGGACTACTGAGAACAAAAGATAGCTGGACAGCTTGCAGCAGCTCCAAAAAACCTGCATTAAAGGGAACTATATAGAATGCTGTGACACTAAAACTGCAGGACTATAGACAGACACCAGAGGGATCAAGAGATTATGAGTTCCTGAAAAAGAAATCAGCAAACCCCTCTAACTGGGAATTTACATGCACAAGTCCAGAAAAAACACTTCCACTTTCACTGCAGCATTATTCACATAGCCAAGATGTGGAAACATCCTAAATATCCATAGAGAGATGAATAGATAAACAAAATGTGGTATATACAGACATTGGAATATTATTCAGCCTTAAAAAAAGAAGAAAATCCTGTCACAGGCTGCAACATGGATGAAACTTGAGGAAGTTATACTAAGTGAAATAACAGTCACAGAAGGACCAATACTACATGATCCCACTTATATGAAGTATCTATAGTAGTCAAACTCATAGAAGTAGAATGGTGGGTGCCAGGGGCTGAGGGAAGGGGGAAAGGGAGAATTGTTGTTCAATGGTGCTATGGACTGAATTGTATCCTCCTCAAATTCATATGTTGAAGCCCTAACCCTCTATGTGACTATGTTGGAGATAAGGCCTTTAAGGAGGTGATTCAGGTTAAATGAGGTCATTAGAGTAGAGCCCTGGTCTGATGGGATTAGTGCTCTATAAGAAGAGACATCAGAGAGCTTTCTCTCTCTCTCTCTCTCTCACGCTTTCTCTCTGCCTCCCTCCTCAAGAAGTCATGTGAGCACACAACAAGATGGCAGCCACTTAAAAGCCAGAAAGAGAGACCTCACCAGAAACCCATGATGCTTGCTCCCTTGTCTCTGACTTCCAGCCTCCACAACTGTGAGAAAATGAATGTCTGTTGTTTAAGGCATCCAGCCTAATGTATTTTGTTATGGAAGCCTGAGTTGACTAATAAAAATGGGTGTAGAGTTGCATTCATGCAAGATGAATAAGTTCTAGAAATCTGCTGTACCAAAATGTCTGTATAGTTAACAGTACCATACTGTATATTTTAAAAGTTGTTAAAACGGTAGATCTCATGTCATGTGTTTCCCCCGCCACCAAATGTAGTGGTATTTCTATAAAGCCTCATGTTGCCCCAGTGTGTTCCTTTTCTTTAAGTCCATGTCCTATTCCTACACACAACCATCCAAGCCTTTTTACCTTCTTCGAGCTCAGGTTTTGTCAATCTCCCACATTTTATCATTATTACCTACATTTTATTTTATTGCTTTTGTATCACCTTTATCTTTTTTACCTTTAAAAATTAATTTGAAGAAGTAATAGAAACACATGGTATAAAATCCAAAGGATACAAAAATCATATAGTTGTCTTCTTTTACATCTGTCCTCTGTCTTGCAGCCACCAATTATCTTCTCAGAGACAATCCCTATTTCTTCTATAGTCTTCCAGATGGAGTCTATGCATAGACAAGCCTAAACACATCTTTTTTTACACAGATGATAGTGCATTAAACACAATGTTTTGCACCATCCTCTCTTCACTTAAAACTATGCCTTGGAGACTATTCCATGTAATAACATATAGGTCTACCACATTCATTTTAAGACCAGCAATAAAATACCTCATTCTTTTATATAACAAGGTATGTCTATACCAACAGTTATGAGACTAAGCTCTGAGTTCAAATCCAAGACCTACCATTACTAGTTATATGACCCTGAGCAAGTTATTCCTCTCTGTGCTTCAGTTTCCCCATTTATGAAAGGAGGATAATAGTCATCTCACCACGTAGGTTTATTGAGAGAAAATAAAATAAAATAGTCAATACAAATAAAACACTTAAAATGCTGTCTGATACATAGTGAGCACTCAACATTTTTCTGTTATTATTTGTCCAGTTCCATATTGAAAGATATTAGGTTATTTTCAATATTTTGATGTCACAAATAATTCTATAATAAATATACTCATATAAAGTCTTGCTGTATTTATGCAAGAATATCTGTAGGATAATTTCTGAAAGTAGAAATTTCTAGGTCAAATGGAACACGCATTTTATATATTCATACATATTGCCAAGCCATCCTCCATTCAGATTATAATAATTTATTCTCTACCAACAGTGACACGAGAGTGCCTCTTTCCTCTCACCATTGCCAACGGGACGGTTAAAAAACGATACTGCAGCATCATTCTAATTTCAATTACCTTTTTATGTTATGCATTCTTCCATTTGTTTAAGAGTCTTTTGCATTTCATTTTCTCTTTTTTTAAGATCAATTCATTCATATACTTGCCCATTTTTTATTCTTTTCCTTCATTCAACTATCACATTTTTCTAAAGCATGAATAGTCAGTGCAGAACCTCTAACTCGCCGATCTTTCCATTGAAATTGCAACCTCTTCCTCAAAAATGCTCAGAAGCTGCTCCCTGGAAGTCGCCAGCGACCTCTCAATTACTCCATTAAGAAAAGATAACATAGCTTCATTATTTATTTGCCAGTATTTTCTTTCTTAAATCCTTGCTTGTTGCTTTGCCAAAAAGAAATGCATAGTTTTTGTGTTCTACCAGCAATGAATATTTGTTTCCATGTCTTTTTGCTTGTATACCAACTTTTCATTCAGTGTCAATTAAACTTCACCTGCACTAGGAACAATGCCAGTTACCAGCAAGTTAATGGTAGTGATGACAGATAAGAACAGTTGTCATGCATACCCACCTGGCTGGGAGTGATGGTAAAATGCCATTGGTTCTATGATGAATGTTGATTTCTAACATGTTAAAATATAAAAGCCTAAATGTCTTGGAATCAATGAAATTCTGTTATTGTCTAAGTTTTACTCTAACAATGGTTGTTTGGGAAATTAACCTGGTTAATTTCAAGGGGTAATTCAATCTAGCTAAAACCAAATCAGACCTCTTTCACCTCACTTATTATACCCTCAAGCAACTTTTATGTTATATTGTGTTTAGGATTTCTCAGGAAAAAGTGAGAAATCAATTCAAAATACTAAGTCTGATGTCCAAAAGAGAATTATAGAGTGATCCATCAAAGCAGATCACATCAATATGCAGTGGACCTCCACTGACAGAGCCTGACGAGACTTACCTGTGTAAAATGAAAAATCGAAACAATTGTCTGCTAAGCAAGGGCTTGTGAATCTCCTGTAACCAGCAATTTCAATAAATGTGAGGAAACTCTCAGGAAAAGGTCAGGAATGGTTTTTGAGAACTAATAGAGTGAGATGGGTTGAGAGACAAATGCCATGTGTAGTTATGTCACACTGAAATAGTCACAACAATAGGACACATCTTTCATTTATTTTACACGCATTTGTTTGCAGTTCAGCGGTGTACATTTTAGACACCATTTGTCTTTGTTTCCTATTTGCTGCAATAACTAATTACCACAAACTAAGTGGCTTAAAACAACATATATTTATATCTTACAATTCTGGAGGTCAGAAGTCTGACACAGATCTCAGTGGGCTAACATCAAGGTGTCAGCAGGCCTGTGTCCTTTCTGGTGGCTCTAGGGGAGAATTGATGTCCTTGCCTTTTCCGGCTCTGAGAGGTCACCCACATTCCTTGCCTTATATGTTCCTTTCTTCATCTTCAAAGCCAGTAATGCTGCATCCTTCTGTACGTTTCTCCTACAGTCATATCTCCCTCTGACTCTCTTCTTCCATCTCTCTCTTCCACTTTTAAGGACTCTTGTGATTACATTGGGCCCATGCATATAATCCAAGACCTATTTAATGTGCTGTGTTAAGAATAGCTGATTAGCAACCTTAATGACCCTGTTCGATGTAACCTTACATATTCACAGGTTTGGGGGTTGCACATGGGCATCTTTGGGGGGCCGTTATTCTGCTTAACACACTACTTTTTCTTTTAAGATCGTTTATTATTTAATTTACAAAATCACCTCAAAATATCCAAATTTTTCTTAGAGTGCGAGAGATTTTAGGCTCACTTATTTCACAAAGTAGATTTTTAAGGCTCACTGTTAGTTTCATGAAAGACCACCAGACCATTTCAAAATGGGGCAAGTTTTTTCCTGCTATTGACTTTCTGGGGCAAATCACATCACTTCTCTGAATCATCCTTTGCTGCTCCTAACATGTGGATAATTGTATATTTCCTGCTTATCTCATAGAGTTATGATGAGATGAGCAAATATATGTTAAAATATTACATAGTCATTGCTATACAAATGTGAGACAATTATCTATTAGTAATAACGTTGGTGACAATAATTTTAACATTCCAATTTAACTCCTTATCTCAGAGCTTCAAAATACTAAAAGTTGTAGGAGTTAGTTAAGGGCCCATGGGCCTGTCTCTGTGTTTTCAAAGAATGAACTATTGTATAAGCACAGCATTTCCTTCATGAGTAAAATGTTTTCAGAAAACCCTAGGGGACCGGCCCCATGGCTTAGCGGTTAAGTGCACACGCTCCGCTACTGGTGGCCCGGGTTCGGATCCCCGGCGTGCACTGACGCACCGCTTGTCCAGCCATGCTGAGGCCGCGTCCCACATACAGCAAGTAGAAGGATGTGCAACTATGACATACAGCTGTCTACTGGGGCTTTGGGGAGAAAAAGGGGAAAAAAGGAGGAGGATTGGCAATAGATGTTAGCTCAGGGCCAGTCTTCCTCAGCAAAAAGAGGAGGATTGGCATGGATGTTAGCTCAGGGCTGATCTTCCTCACAAAAAAAAAAAAGAGAGAGAGAGAAAGCCCTAAAACTCCTGGAATCCCCAGTGCTCCTGATCTTCAGAGGATCTGGTTTAAAATAGACCATCTATATTACAGATGTAAATTGTGTGACAGTTATGATTGGCCACATCTTCCATTTCCTGCAGGTGGTACTTTTTTTCCTTTCCTACCTACAGTTGTCAAGAACGGAGACTTGCTTGTTTAAGTGAGAGGATGCACACAGGTGGGCCAGGGCCCATGGTCGTCAATTTAAGGGCCCTCTTTCATTTTCAATGTAATTAGCTGTCTAATTGAGCATCCAAATTTAGCAGTGCATTTGCATGTGCAATTAATTATGATTTAAAAGCACTCTGAGTTAATGGTTTCTTTCCCATTATCTACAAATGTAATTACTGAAGGATGGATTGAGTTTGGAAATCATTTGGGAAAAGGTTTTTGCACCACTGGAGCCCAATGCTATAAGTGGTGACAATGAAATCAGAATACCACACCCAGAGGCATAAAGCTGAAAAGCAAGTTATTTGGCAGGGAAGGGCTATAGGACTAGGATGGGACCAGATTGCTGATTTTGGTATATGATAATCTTTTTCTTGCTTACCGGAATTAACTTAAATTATAGTCACCATATGATTTCACTCAGAACAGAAATAAACCGTGAATTTTCAAAAGTAAACTTTAGAGGGAAAAAATCTCACATATGAAAGAAAAATCCAAAAGGAGGCAATATCTTACTAATTTTTCATAAATCACAAAATTAATATCTAGTTAAGCTTAGGAATATTTGTATGGTTTTCTTGATTAAAGAAATTAAAAATATGACCTTAAGAAAACTGAAATAAAATTCAAAAATTAGGAGCCAGTAATAATTAACAGAGAACAGACTGAAAATATAGTCATTAGAGACACTAGGAAAAATTTGAATAAGCCGACCATGTCCTTTTCATTGGCTGAACAATCGTTTTCTGAGGAAAAACATTAAGCATTTTGCTCACCTAAGATTTCTGTAAATGTAATGCCCATAGGTTTGCTGTGGAAGAAGGAAATTCAAGAACCGTCACAGAATCTGAGCTCTTGTATCCTTGCCACCAAGAAGGACAAAGATTTTGAAGGATGGAGGGACGCTTGCTTGGGTTTATCTCCACAGGTGCACTCAGGAGGGAGCCCGACCTCCTCACTGGGAGGTGCTGAGAGGGAAAATGCTCAGTGAGAAACTGAGGGGCACTTCAGAAAGTGGAGTGAGGAGAGAAAAGTCAGGAAGATGGTGGGAAAGAAAAATCCTCAATCATTATTTTATTAAAGTTTTAATTGTTAAAAAAAATTGTTTTAAATAAATTTATTTCAATTTTATTTAAAAATTGTGTATTAAATGATTAATTTCAGAATTAAATTTAAAAACTATTATTTAAAAGAAATTATCATAATTGTTTAAAATAAAACATATATATGTAAAAGAAAGAGAACAGAACAGTATAAAACAACAAGTAAAAGTCTTCCTTCCCACTGTTGGGGAGCAGAATATGCTACCCCAAAATGTGTCTCTTTGGTTTGATTACTTTTAAGAACTAAAGACTCAGGAAGAAACTTTGAACTTCCCTCTAACTTCCTAGAAGAATTTAAGATAGAAGGCCTATTTCCAGCAGGAGCTAATACTGTAGATAACTATGGTATAATATGAACAGGGTGTGGTAGACAGGGAGGAACCCAGCAAGGCCCATTTAATCAAAGTCCCCTCTATGTCTCACTGTTTTTGTGAGGCATGGCAAACATTTGTTCACCAAACATTTGCTTTTCCATCTCCATGTGAATTGCCTTCCTCCCCTTTGAAGTCCCAAACCACTAGCCCAACATCCTCCTTTGTCTTCAACTGAGGATGGTATTTAAGGTGGTGGATTTGGCCATTTTGGCAAGTTACTCAGTTTTCCTGGGTTTCTTCCATGTATACATGTTATTAAATTTGTTTGATTTTCTCCTGTTATTCTGTCTCATGTCAATTTAATTCTTAGAGTAGCCAGAAGAATCTAGAAGGGTAGAGGAATATTTTTTCCTCTCCTACACCACTCAGACTCCTGATTCTTCTCCCCAAAGGTGACCACAGTTAACACTTTTCATGTATTCATCCACAAAGTGTATATATACTATGGCTTAAAATTTTATATGAATTTGTATATCATACACTCATCAATCTCTGTTTTGCTCCTCGCTTTTTTTTTAATAATAAAATAACATTGATTTCCTTGCATATCAAGACATTCAGATCTACTTCATTCCCTCTTATGGCTGCTTAGAGTACTATTGAACAGATATATGATGAAACAGATATATGTATGTGATTCTTCTCTTATTGATGAACAGCTGGGTTTTTCTTGTTTTGTCTATATACGGTAATGCAAAAAACATTCATATAATTACTTTGGCATACTTTGGTGTAAGTATGCAGAAAATAAATTTTTAGAAATGAAACTATTGTGTCAGTTAATATGTGCATACATGCACTTTAAATTCTAATAGGAATTGACAAATGCAATTTAAAATATAACAATATTCATCACCAGTAATAGTGTCTGAGAATGCTAATTTTCCCAACACTTTTACCAACCTATTATTAATACTTTAAAACTTTTCCCAAGCTCGTGAAAAAACAATAGTGTGTTTTAATTTGCATTTTCTTTCCTTTTTATTTTGTGAGGAAGATCAGCCTTGAGCTAACATCTGCCAATCCTCCTCTTTTTGCTGAGGAAGACTGGCTCTAGGCTAACATCTATGCCCATATTCCTCCACTTTACATGGGACGCCGCCACAGCCGGGCCTGACAAGTGGTGCATCGGTGCATGCCCGGGATCCGAACTGGTGAACCCCGGGCCGCCGCAGCGGAGCACATGCACTTAACCACTTGCGCCACCGGGCCAGCCACTAATTCGCATTTTCTTAATTACTGTTCGTAATTATTATTGATGCTGAATATTTTTTCACATGCTTCTATTGGTAGTTTGGTACCTTTTTTTGGAAACAGCTTATTTATATTCTTTATTTTTCTTCTTTTTTTTTTTTTAACAACTTTTCCTTATTGGTTTGTAAATTCTGGCATTCTGGACCTTAACCTACTGTCTGTTTTGCATGCTATGGATATTTTCCAATCTATTTTTTTCTGTTGGCTCTTGCTTATGACATCTTATGTTCTGGAGTGCTGAGATATCTCTGACCTTGTGCTGCTCAAGGTACTTAAAAAATTATTTGGAGTTGGGGCTGGCCCAGTGGCATAGTGGTTAAGTTCTCACACTCTGCTTCAGCAGCCTGGGGTTTGCTGGTTCGGATCCTGGGCGCAGACCTATGCATTGTTTGTCAAGCCATGCTGTGGTATCATCCCATACACAAAATAGAGTAAGATGGGCATGGATGTTAGCTCAGGACTGATGTTCCTCACTAAAAAAAAAAAAAAAATTATTTGGAGAAATGATTTGAGATCTAAGAAAAGGAGGCTTTACAGAAAGAGGATTTACGTACGTGTTATAAGGTGCCCTGAAGGTGCTACTAGTCCGGGATAATCTTACACCCAGTTCAAGGCCTGAGTTTCCCATTCCCCACAGAGTAGGATCATTAGCTTACTTTTGAGGTCTGTCTAGTTTTTTCTGTGTAACAATCTGTTGTGGGGAAAGTCTCTGCTGGGATGTACACTATTCTCCCCATCTTGTGCTGACTCTGGGCTTTGGTATCTATTTCTCCTCCCCTACCCTTCATGGACCTAAAAAAAGGTTTACATTTTCAGGAATGGCAAATGTTCTTGAGGCAAGATGACTTCTGGGCTCTGCTTATCTTTCTGGAATCCCTCCTTTGTTTTCCCTTCCACTTGTCCTGGTAATTTCTTACTAGGTTGTCAATTCTTTGATACTTTTCAAGAAGATTCTGAAAATAATTTATTCAGCATTTTTAGTTGTAAGCAGTATGAGGTTTCTTTGAATAGCTTAGTTTTCTATTACCTTAACTGAAAGTCCTCTGCTCTTATCTTTATTAATCCTACCATTCTACTTGGGAGTCAGTGGTGAGCAGTCAGTCTGCTCTTTAATTTGAGATTAAAATAAAGCATATTTGTTCTCAGATTTTTTAACCTATTGAATGCATTTAGGCACATTGATTCTTTCTCTGAGTACTTCTTTGGCTGCATCCACTGGTTTTGATATGTAGTTAATTTTAAATAGTCATTTAGTAACAGTAATTTCTTTTTAATCTAAGAGTTATTAAAAAGGGTTCTCTTTTTAAGATATCATTGTTTAAATGTTTGGGTTCACTTCTAACTTATTAATTCCTTATTTATATTATTTTGTGTTATTAATTTGAACTATATGAGCTATATTGGAATTTATAAATACTCACTTTTTGCCTAACATTTAAACAGTTTTTGTAACTGTTACTTGTATTTTAAATGGTTGTGTATGCTAAAAAGGCATCCCTTTTTTGAGGTTGGAGGTAAGTTCATTTCTCTGTCTTAGTTTATCCTACAGATGTTTATTGAGTACAATTATGTGCTAAGCTCTGTCCTAGGCTATGAGAACAGAAGAGTCAGCAAAACTGACAATATCCCTGCCCTCAATAAATTGACATTCTGGCCAAGGAGACAGGCAATAAATAAATAAATGTATTTTAAGTGATAATGTCTGTGAAGAACAGTAAAGCAGTGGAGGGGATGGAGAGTGGCACAGGTACTAGTTTTAATAGGGTAGCCATGGCAGGTTTTCTTCAATCAGACATTGAGAAGAGACCTATATGCAGTTAGAAATGAGACTGTGGAGATCTTGGAGAAGAACATTCTAGGAAGAAGAAACAACAAGTTATTAGATATAGCTCATCAATTATGTTATTCAAATCCTCTATTCCTCCTTTACTTAATTTTTTGGCTATTCTAAATTTCTCAGAAAGGTATTTTAAAGATGGTTTTAAGATGTCTACTATCACCAGACTTTGTAAATCTTACATATATTTCAAAATAGGAATTAACTGAAGATCTAGCTATAAAATGTTTGTGCTGGTATTTCACTAGTCTTCAGAGTGTTTTACTCTTAAGAAATTAAATAAATGTCTTGGGGGGAGCCAAGGCTTCTAGTATTAATACAATTCCCTTCAGTATTAAGCTCTTCTAATTATAGTCTAACAGTTAGATTCTTGTCTAAGTACCCCAAAGGGAAGTCAACCGACTGACAAGGCCAGGTACACATCTCCACCGAGAGATTCTTCCCATTTAAGGGGAAAACAAAGTGGGAAAACCACACACACGACAGTGGAGAAAGCTCCCAATAGTTACCAAGAAAAATAAAACTAATCCACAATTCTTAAACATAAAAGGACAACCAAGGATAACTAGATATATAAGGAAAACAGTGTCATAGAAGAGAAGACAAGCAGAAGAAATGATTCTCACATAATTTAGGAAAGGCAAGAGAACTTAAATCTTCTAATTATTATCCTGAGAGAAATTTGAGAATATATTGCAAAGTACACAAAAGTTAAAAATACAATTGTTAAAATTCAGATATTAATAGAACTGCTGAAAGATACTAGATTAGCTAGAAGATAAAGTCAAAGACATCATGGAGAATTCGAAGTAAAAGTTAAAGATACAATATCTGAGAAACAGCATAAGACAGAGGACACATGTTGTTACACCAATATCCAGCTAATAAATATTTCGGGAAAAAAAAACCAGAAAAAAATGGAGGAAATAAATTTATCAAAGAAAAACTGAAGAAAATTTTCTTAAGTAAACACATTTATTAAACCATATTATATGGCCTTGTATGCCATGCTAAAAAATTTGGAGTTCTATAGAATTGAAGACACTAGAGTCTATAGTCTATAGGCTATAGTACTATAGTCTACAGACACTGGAGAATCAGTGAAAGTTTTTAAGCATGTGAGTAACATAACTGTGATGAAAACTTAGAAAACTATTTCCTAACAGCAATGTGGATTGTAGCCAGGTGAAAAAAAAAAAAACACTGAGTGTACGTTTTACCAAATCCCTTCACATATGTTTTCTTTTTTCAACAATTGTACAAGGGAGAGTTATCATTCCCATTTGACAGTTCAGATTTAGAGAGATGCTATAGCTTTTATGCATCAGATCTGAAACTAAGCCTCAGTTTTTCTGATCCCAATATACTGTTCTCTTTCCTCTCAATTTTTCTCTGTTCTTTGTTGACATTTCATGTGTATATGGAATCATTTTGGCAATAACATTTAGTTTATAACTCATATAGAAAATGTATCTTTGGTATATCTAAGGACATGTTATTCAATAAATATATGCCATTCAATAAATTTATTTTCTCTTATTCCTAGGAACATAGCTAGACAACATTTTCCAGATCCCCTGCAGTTTGATGTTGTGATGAACTAATTCCTGGCCAATGGAATTTGAAAGAAAATGTGTGCAACTCTTTCAATCCTGATGCCAAAAATTGTCTTGTGTGATAAGAAAAATCTACAAAAAAAACTACAACTAACATACTTAATGGTGAGAAACTCAAAACTTTCCTATTAAGATCAGGTACAAGGCCAGGATGTTCCTTCTCATCAGTCCTTTTCAACATCATAGTGGAAGTTCTAGCTAATGCAATAAGACAAGAAAAAAAGGTATACAGATGGGGAAGGAAGAAACAAAACTGTCTTTGTTTGCAGATGACATGATCATCTATGGAGAAAATTCGAAAGAATTGACAAAAACTCCCAGAATAATAAACAATTACAGCAAGGTTGCAGGACACAAGGTATACAAAAATAAATTGCTTTCCTATACACCAGCAATGAACAAGTGGAATTTGAAAATAAAAACAAAATACAATTTACATTAAAACCTAAAAAGTGAAATACTTAGGTATAAATCTAACAAAATATGTACAAGATGTACCTGAGGAAAACTACAAGGCTCTGATGAACAAAATAAAAGAACTAAATAAATGGAGATATTCTATGTTCATGGATAGGAAGACTCAGTATTGTCAAGATGTTAGTCCTTCCCAACTTGATCTATAGATTTAATGCAATTCTAATCAAAATACCAGCAAGTTATTTTGTGAATATTGACAAACTAATTCTAAAGTTTATATGTAGAGTCAAAAGGCCCAGAATTGACAACATAATAGTGAAGGAAAAGATCAAAGTTGGAGGATTAACCCTACCTGACTTCAAGACATACTACAAGGTTACAATAATTAAGACACTGTGATATTGATGAAAGAATAGACAAATGTGACAGTGGAACAGAATAGAGAGCCCATAAATAGACCCACATAAATATAGTCAACTGATCTTTGACAAAGGAGCAAAAACAATACAATGGAGTAAAGATAGTCCTCTCAACAAATGGTACTGGAACAACTGCCAAGTCCACGTGCCAAAATATGAATCTAAACACAGACCTTACATCTTTTACAAAAATTAACTCAAAATGGACTATAGACATAAATTAAAATGCAAAACTATAAAGCTCCTAGAAGATGACAAAACTAAACATACCCTTACCATAGGATCCAGCAATTGTGATCTTTGGTATTTACCCAAAGGATTTGAAAATTTATGTCAACACAAAAACCTGCACATGAATGTTTATAGAAGCTTTATTCATAATTGTCAAAACTTGGAAGGAACCAGGACATCCTTCAGTAGGTGAAGTGATAAATAAACTGTGGTACACCCAGACAACGGAATATTCCTCAATGATGAAAAGAAATGCGTTATCAAGCCCTGAGGAGATGTGGAGGAAACTTAAACGCATATTATTAAGCGAAAGAAGCCCACCTGAAAAGGCTACATACTGTATGATTCCAACTATACAACATTCTGGAAAAAGTAAAACTATGGAAGAGGTAAAAAGAATTATTTGACCAGGGTTGGGGTGGGGAGAGGTGTGAATAAATGAAGCACAGACAATTTCTAGGGCAGCGAAAATACTCTGTATGATGTCATTATACATTTGTCCAAACCTATGGAATGTGCAACACCAAGAGTGAACCCATCAGAGTAAACTATGGATTTAGAGTGATTATGAAGTGTCAATGTAGGTTCATCAGTTGTAACAAATGTACTGCTCTGGTGGGAGATGTTGATCGGGGGGAGGTTATGCATGTGTGGAGGGAGGGAGTATATGGGAAATCTCTGTAGCTTCTTGTCAATTTTTCTGTGAACATAAAACTGCTCTAAGAAATAGTCTTATCCAAAAAAAAAAAAAACTCTGCAATGAACACAGGGGTGCATGTACCTTTACAAATTGGTGTTTTCAAGTTCTTTGGGTAAATACCCAACAGTGGAATAGCTGGATCATATGGTAGTTCTATCCTTGATTTTTTGAGGAATCTCCATACAGTTTTCCATAGTGGCTGCACCAGTTTGCACTCCCACCAGCAGTGTATGAGAGTTCCCTTCTCTCCACATCCTCTCCAACACATGTTGTTTCCTGTCTTGTTAATTATAGCCATTCTGACGGGCATGAGGTGATATCTCATTGTAGTTTTGATTTGCATTTCCCTGATAGTTAGTGATTTTGAACGATGAAATCCAGCCATTTGTGACAACATGGATGGACATTAAGGGTATTATGCAAAGTGAAATAAGTCAGAGGGAGAAGGTCAAATACCGTATGATTTCCTTCATTAAGTAGTAGATAATAACAACAATAAACAAACACATAGGGACAAAGATTGGATTGGTGGTTACCAGAGGGGAAGGGGGGAGGGAGGAGGGTGAAAGGGATAATTCCGTACATGTATGTGGTGATGGGTTGTAGTTAGTATTTTGGTGGTGAACATGATGTAATCTATGCAGAAATAGAAATATAATGATGTACACCTGAAATTTTTACAATGTTATAAACCAATGTTACTGCAATAAACAAAAAATTAAAAAAAAAAAAAGAAAAAAAAAAACTACCATGGGTAGACAGAACAGCAAGGTGGCTCTGACATTTGGAGTCTTTTTGCCCTAGGAGCATTTGTTTTTGACAGCTCCTTGAGTCTAGAGCAAGTATCAGCAAACCTTTTATGTAAAGTGCCAGGTAGTAAATATTTCAGGCTTTGAGAGCAACATATAGTCTGTTGCACATTCTTTTTGTTTTTTTACAACCCTTTAAAAATGTAAAAACTTTTTGGAAATAGTAGTGATGATTGCACAATATTGTGAATGTAATTAATGCCAGTGAATTACACATTAAAAAATGGTCAATAAAAAGTGGACCAAATTTAAAAAAAAGAAAACACCTCTCATGCTCTTTTCCCTTCTGCTGTCTTGAAGCCCCTAACAGGGAAACCTCAGAAGCCAAGTGCTGAAGATGGCAGAGCAATTAGATGTAAGAAGCCTGACTGGATCATCACTAGGAGGAAAGCCTTTTGACAACCAGGACTATCTGCTATGGATTTGACATGAGGAATAATTTTCTACCATTTGGGGGAAATTATAATTATAATTTCAATACATATAATATTATAACTACGTGGTATAATTATAATTGCACATATTATAATTACATATATATACATATATATACACAAATAAATGGCAGCTAACTAAATCAAAAGGAAACGTGAACCCCACATCTCAAGATATTTAACCTGGGGCCAGCCTGGTGGCATGGTGGTTAAGTTCATGTGCTCTGCTTCGGTGGCCCAGGGTTCACAGGTTCAGATCCTGGGTGCATATGTACACACTGCTTATAAAGTCACACTGTGGTGGTGTCCCACATACAAAAATAGAGGAAGATTGGTACAGATGTTAGCTCGGGAACAATCTTCTTCACCAAAAAAAAAAAAAAAAGAACAATATTTAATTTTTTTATTGTCAAAGAAGTGCCTAAACAAGAAAGGCTTAGCTTGCAATGTTTATTTTTAGATCTTTAAGTTTGGTTTTCTGGGATGAGTTATTTAGCCTTTCTGAGCATCATTTTTTCAACATTATAATGCCTACTTCTTAAGGCTGTTTAAGGATTATACAAAAATGTCTCTTAAAGTAGTGCCTGGCACAAAATAGGCCTTTAGTGTATGTTCTTTCCCTCTTACACCTTTGGATGTTGCTATCAAGTCAGCCAAGGCCAAAAATCTCACAGTAAAAAAGGGACAAAAACATTTCTTCATGATGTCCTGGTGTAGTTGGATATGGAATCAATACCTCCAATGTTTTCCCAAAACTTGCAGTGAATCACAAATCTATCTCTATTAGTTCTTTGTAGTTCACTATCTTAAGTAAATTAGGTTAAAAGTTTAATTTTCTAAAACAAATGAAGTGTAAAACTACAAATGGAAAAAAATCCATACCTTAGTAAAGTATATTTCATTTGAATGTTCTTTCATTTCCTATTTACTCTCCAGGGCCTCTTAGAATACAGCCAAATTGGAATTCTTCATTATAAGTAGCCGTTTGGAATTGTTTAATCAATGCTGACTTACAGCTGAATGCATAGACAAACCTTGTTATCATAGCTACTTTCCAAAGGAATTCCTAAGTATATATATCTCAGTGTATCATGTAATTTTACTTTTGATTTCTCTAGATAATGTCAATTAAACTGATTAGAAGTAGATCTAAGTACCTAAAGTACACAGACACATTTTCTTATGAGAAGTAGAGAATTTATTTCTAATAAAATATTTACCCTAGAAGCATCCAAGCTCTTCACAAACTGTTGAGAGCTTCACAGAGCCCTCGAATGAGGGCCACAAGGGGTTACACGTACCAATGTTATGGTGCTATGATTCTAAATAACATATATATTTTTGAAAAACCTTAAATGATTTTGTAACGAAGAGATTTAGAGGCTGTTCTAACCAAGCAACAGTGAAGAAAAATATTTGTATAGTTTGATAATGGTCTCTATCTCTTGCTAGGTTTGTTGTCTCTAAATAGCGTTATCTGGCGGGCATTGAAAGGTACTATCTTAGTTGGATTAGCTCTCTAGTTATGTTTACCTGAGTAAAAGAGAATACTGTGTCTTTCCACTCACTGGTGTTTTCCTTTATAAAGATAAAACCTTTTGTTTAATACTGTTTACATTAGGCCAAACATGATTATTAGGGTGTGCTTATTTATAATTAGAGAGCTTATTTATTCAACTCATGTCCCCGGGGTTGAGAAAAAACACACTCCTTAAATCTTTTAGTTTATAATCAAAACCTTCTTAAGACGTATGTATCTTATACCTTTCTTTGATTCTTCAGAGCAGTCCTTGTATTAAATTCCTTTCAGGTAGTGTTTTAATATTTTTTCATTGACTTCCACTTATGAGTGACACAAATAAACTATTCTGCATAAAAGAAAGGGATGACTCAAACCAAGGTTAAAGTCTTTGTTCAGGTGATAAGCACCAGGAGTGCCTGAAGACAGCTGGAAGCAGGTTGGGGTTTTAGAAGGTGAGAAGAGTGGGATATGTGTCCTCGTGGTTGACTCAGCTGGCTCCTTTGTCTTTAACTGCTGTGAAACTTGCAGTTGGAGGTTTTCTGGGTTTTGTGCCTCTTGCTCAGATTGTTAGTGCAATTCCATCTCAATACCTGTCATAACAATACTTTCTGAGAACTGTTTTTGCAAGTCTTTCAGTTTGTTGGTTAAGCAAATTGTGAGGGGGAGTGTACATAAGTAGCAAAAAACAAGGAAAAGAAAGAAAGAAAAAGGAAAGAGATAAGGGAAAAATTGGGGACTTTCTATTATGTTTCATTCCTTTTAGATAGTGCAGAAAAGGAACATGCCTCATTCTATGCGCTTCTTCATTCATGCCTTCTCTTGTTTTATCCACAGCAAGAAGCAGAAAAAGATCCTTACCATGTAATATGTCTACATTTCTACAGTGTGAAAAACCATGATTACTTTTCTAGTTAGATTAGCACAGTTTCCTATTTTATCCTTCATACAGACTAGCCATTTTTCTGTGTGTTTTTGAGTTCTCTCTTCTATGTTCTACCTAAAATTATTGCTATAGTTTGCATATTATGCTTAGGTTTACACATACAGATCTTCCCTTAAAAACGTTGCTAGAACCTTGAAACTTTCATAATCTCCTTTTCTTTTTATTGAGGCAACATTGGTTTATAATGTTATATAGATTTCAGGTGTACATCATTACAATTCTACTTCTGTATACACTACATCATGTTCACCACCAAAAGTCTAATTTCCACCCATTGCCGTACAAATGTCCCCCTTACTCCTTTAGCTGTCCCCTGATGCCTCTTCTCCTCTGGTAACCACCAACCTGTTCTCTGTATCTTTGTATTTGTTGGTTGTTGGTTTTAACTTCCACATATGAGTGAAATCGCACAGTATTTGTCTTTCTCCACCTGACTGATTTTACTTCGCATAATTCCCTTGTGAGGGAGAAAGAAATTTTCCTCTACCTTTCTGGCTGGTCTAAGAATTAAGTTGACATGAGGCAGATTAACAGGAGAAAATCAAATTTAATTTCATACTTATGGAATGCCGCATACATGAGAGGTTTAGAAACAGAAAGGTAAAATGAGGTATTTATGCCATCTTGAGCTAAGGAATGGAAGAGGGGCCTGAGGCTTCAGAGGGGAGAAGGGTAATTCACAGATGATAAAAAGAGCAGATGTTCACTAATTAGAGGTTTTCCTTGCCAAACAGGTAGGTCATAAGAATTTATTTCTGATAATAACTCTTATTATGGACAAAGCCCCCAATTTAAATTCTTTAAAGGAAGTATAAAATTTTTTCTTGAGCTTGCAGGGTCTTGACTGCCTTTAGCTCAAAATATTCCACCTTCCAAAGTGGCACACCTTGGGAAGGCTGTTCTTAACCTCTTCAGTCCTGCCTTTGAACTTCAGGAGAAGTTTTATATTCCAGAGGTTGGGTTGGTAGATTGCTCCATCTCATTGAGTCAGTCTCTTGGTTTAGAGAATAGGTCAGTCCAATTAAACAGTAATGTCCAATTTCAGTGATGCAGATGGGCTCCCAAAGTTAAGCCTGTGGTGCAAGCAACCAGGTATTTAATATGAGGCATTTCTATGGAAGGATAAGAAAAACAATAGTTAATGATTGGAGCAGATTATAATCCCAGTTTCTGAGTTCTGAAGGCAGCCAATTAAGGAGATTTCTAGATGTCTAGCTCAAAGAGTTTTCAGACGGAGTGAAGGAAGGCAGTGGCAATCTGATATATTTTCCTAGTTTGCAGTTTGAATAGCTCTGATGATCTTTCTGAGTGACCCATACAGCAAAAGGTATAAAGATTATCCATACGTAAGCCATTGTGATGATTTCTCTGAAATTTATATCAAGTTGTTTAGCTTCAGTTTGCAGAGATTCAGGGAAAAGGGCAGTTACAGTTCTCAATGATTTCAAGTCAAAAGATGGAAGAAAATTGGATATGTTAGTTTGGAGGGTTGTAGCCAGGTATTGGAGGAAACTAGAATTCAGAATACAGTCCAGTTTACTGGTAGTAAACAAAACCTTAAAAGACAATGAGCAGCACTAGAATCTAATATCCACAAAGGTGTCTTACAGTTTCTATTGAAACATAATTTTTCTCTCTAAAATCACCCCTATTTCTATCAAAGATAGTGACAATAAAACTAATTTGTTTGTAAAATAAGTCTAGTTTCAAAAAATTTGGCCTGTTATTTTCGTAAGTGCAGCAAGACTAGCAATTGATCACATAGGCTCTTTTGCTTTGCTGGAAACTTTCATGAGGAAATTCCAGATTGAACTTTTAAAAGCCTCTCAAGGCCAGGAAGCCAAGGACTTGCCATCAGACTTGCCTGCAATATGTATAAATTTGGATGAATTCCTCTCTTCTCGAGGTTCCCAAAATATCTTGCACCTGCCAGGAAGTGACCTTCCTTACTAACCTAGTAAGACTGCTGAGAACCCTATAGGCAGGGTACCAGGCTGATATTTCCAAGGGGTTTCATTGGCTCCATAAAGTCAATCTTGGTTCCTTAAAGCTGTCTAGTCATCTCTGAGTCTGTGTACATTTTCTCTCAACTGCGACATTACAGTCAAATTCTTGGTAATACAACCACTTTCCAATTGTGTCCTGCTATAAGAAGAAGATGTTCTTATTGAATTTATGCAAATAATTATATTCCCATGAAAATAAGAATACTCACTAAATTTCTGAATTCTTGAGGGGTCAGGTAGGGAGAAAAAGTTAAATTTTTCAATTCTGCTTACAAAGGTATAATTTACCAATTGCTATAGTCGTAGCTGGCTCAGGAAAAAAAAATTCCTTATATCTGGAAAACAAAGGACTAAGGAAAACAGGAATATTTCAGACAAAAAGCAATAAAAATTATAATTGTATTTATCAATACATTCAGTTCCATGTAATTAATTTTTTTTATCTTGATCTTTTGTTAGCAGTTTTATGAAACCATCAGTTTTTCCATTAAAGTTCTGTAACGGCTCACCCAGTTCGGTGGTATAATCTGAAAGTTATGAGAAACCTATATTTGTTCTTTCTATGAATCTTCTTGAAGATGAAGCACTTTTGCAAAACCATCAGAGTAAAACAATAATTGTCTATAAATGACAAAAGACTTAACATTTTAATGCAATTGATAGTGAAACTTGGTTATTATTATGACATACAACATTTTAAGACAACAACTGGAATTACAAGTGATAACATTAGACTAGGACATACCAAAATTTTATATAATTTCTAGAACATTGATAATAATAATATTCA
This sequence comes from Ceratotherium simum simum, assembly GCF_057802395.1. Classification (NCBI taxonomy): domain Eukaryota; kingdom Metazoa; phylum Chordata; class Mammalia; order Perissodactyla; family Rhinocerotidae; genus Ceratotherium; species Ceratotherium simum. Next base: position 42,410,352 of record NC_141911.1, read on the forward strand.
CCCATACAATATAACCTAAGAAGGTTTATCATCATTTATTTGACATTGCTTCCCATGTAATTTAATATGCCAAATAAGTCTAATTAGTTTAACATTTCTCTTTATATAAGGTGAGAAGACAAATCTTTTGAGGTGTTCCAGGGACCCTCTGAAAACCTCAACATTATTCCAGGTCAAAAAAACTTCATTTAAAATTTGATTTTGGGAAGTTTGTCAAAAAATATCAAAATTTTTAAAACACTTGGTCAAATAGGATCATAGGTCATGGTGAAACAATGCTTAGTTATCCATTTAACCATGGTGACAATCAAAGACTTTCAGGCAAATGAAGAGAGTTGAAGTTGGTAAGAAAAACTTTAGCTCTTGTAATTAAAGACTTTATAAAAACAACAAGGCAATTATTCTGATAAAACATAAAATTCCTGCCTTTTAGGCAGACTACTCGAAGGTAAAGAAAAATCTTTCCTAATCTCTTTATCAAGAGCAGACTAAAAACCCAAGAATACCTTGTCCTTCAACAGAGAGAAAACCAAATTCTAATTTTGCACCAGCTTACTTTTGATAGTAAAACTCATTTACTTAATTAAATGTATTCCAATATTAGTCAGTTTGACTATACATGAAACTCTTCTCTCAGGGTTCCTTTTCCATAAACCTTCTATAACTTTTTTTTTTTACATTCAGATTTTGTCCTATGCTTTTTTTTTCTAACTGAAAACACACATTTTATACTAAGATGTTTCTCTTATTGCTTTAGCATTTTATTTACATATATTAATTAGAATTTTTAACCCTCAGAAACCTTAATTTCCAGTAAAAACTAAGAAGTAAGCAATCGTGAACTGTCTGCCATAGCAGCATTCTTTAGATTGGCAAATTTATGAATTCATTTTATAATTTGTAGAAACATATGCTTCTTTATAGTATAATCTTTTAAGAAAACATAAGACATGTTTACTAACAGACCCAAATTTATCTTTTATTTTCTCTGTATTAAGAGGCCAAAAGTAAGTAAAATTAGACATGTTTAGCAACAAATGTTTCAGTATTTTATCTTATTTGGAAATGATCTAGACAGTCAATGAATTTCCATCATTTAAATTAACTTAGCAAAACTCTAAGGTTTCAAGTTACTAAAAAGATTTTGGAAGTAATTTTTAAGTATGCATACAATAAAATGCAATTATTGTACCTAAAAATTTTTATTTTCTTAACATCCATATAATTCATTTGTTCTTAACAATCATACTTACATTATTCATGAAAATTTCGTGAGACATTAAAGCAGTTAGCTATCATTTTAAGTTATTTTTTTTCTTGCTGACAAATTTTGGAACAGAGATAACATAAACTTATTTGACTAATAAGTAGAATAAAAGTTGCATTTCTGCATTATAATAGATGCTGACAACACTGAAGACATGCCTATTTTAATTAAGCCAACAAACTTAAATCTTTTATTTACCAAAGATTATTTTATACCCTGTTAACTTGAAAAAAATTTGGGTTAGTTTCTATTACATTTAGAAATAATTTATATAAGCACTTATTTTAAGCCAATTAAATAGAGTTCTTTTAGAAATTAATTTTATCAATACCATCTGGAGGTTGAAAATATCAGATGTATATAACTTAATCCACAGATTTTCATAGATACATAGAGAGACACAAGCAGAGACCTTAAATAATTTTTGTTTTAAAATTTAGGCATGAGATGGGTGTGATAGTGCAAAACTCACTAGTTTGTAAAGGAACAATTGGATCCAAACTGTGTTTTTGGCAGATGGAATAAATCAAGTTTACCTGTTTAGATGGCTAAAGCTTTTTTCTACTATTATTTGTGGAGATGACACATAAGATGTTAGATTTTGGGCAAGGGTGTTTCTATAGCTGTTTGCCTCTTTTTCCTTTTTTTTTTTTATTTTAGTCTTATGAATTGGGGATGGTCTAGATAAGAGCCTCTGAAGAGATTACAAGCCTTTTGAGATAAATGGGGGAGGATTTGGTGATGGATGAAAGAGAACGGTGGAATCTGAACTGTCTCTAGAGCTGCATTTCCAGTTTTGCAAAGATTTGTAATAAAAGGACAGTTGCTCTCAATTCCTCAGAATTTGAGTTGTAACTTAAATGACATAATGGGTTGATCTACTTGTCCAACTACATCATCCTTAATTTGTTCTTTCCCTCTGGGTACATAGTTTTATTTTAACGTATGGAAGAAGGCCAATAAAAATTTCCTATCAGGCTCTAATATCAGCTTCCAATTTGGCCAGATTTTGACCATAAAGAGCTACTAGAAAAATCTTTCTAAGTATCTTGCCAGTTTTTAGCCAGGACAAACAGTAAATACTGCTAGCAGTGCTACACAACTCCATGGATGTAAGAGGTGTCCTCAAATGTTACTACCTTCCCAAGATCCAGAGTCATTCCCAAAGACATCCAAAAAAAAGAACTAACAGGCTGCATGTCCCAGGCAGGCAGAAAGCCAAGTCCTTAGGATACAAAATGAGACAAGCAAGAAGGCAATAGCTATCTCTGGGATAGGAAGGGTCAAAAGTCAATGGGTCCAGATTTGGAAAAAAAGGATCGATGTGAAATTTTATTTTTCTGTTTTGACTAGGCATTACAGGACGGCCATTGAGTAGAGGTCAAAAAGGCTGTTTTCCAGGGAGCATAAATTTCCTGGGAGGGCGTTCTGGGATATATTTGCAAGGTAGATTGCACAGGAAGGCCTGAAGCTGGCAGAGCCTGATTATAGAGCCTAGCAAAATGAGCCCTGTTGCCTGTCCCAGGTGCTTTTGCTAAATTCACTTTCTGGCCTTCATCATTTACATGAGTAATCCATACACTCTTAGAGATTAGGCTGGAGTGTTTTCTGTAAATCTTGTAGGAAAAAGGAAGTTAAAATAGGCAGATGGGCTGGATTTTACATTGGATTTTTGTTTTAAGTCTAATTTTCTGTTCTTTTATCTTGTCTATCTGTTATATATGTATACATATTTTTTCCTCCTTTTCTTCTTAATTGCTGGACAATTGTACTTTCAATGTTCTGATTTTTAATCTGCAAACATCTGAAGGCAAATGGGAAAGGGTCTGAGTGGACTTTGGTTTTTGTTCTAATTTCTGTCCTTCTTTTTAAGGGAGTCCCGATGGCTAGCCATCATATCAATATGAGAACGCTCTAAAATTTTTTTTTTCCAGTTTAGAAGTTTTTCCAATTCAAAGGAACCATTGTTTGTCCATTTACAATTAGGATCTAAATAGCAACTCAAACCAAGAGCCATTTTATGGCTTAATCATGATGCAAGAGTATTCCCCAAAGGGGAGTGCAAAGGATGCCGCTCTCACAAGATCCAAAAAGTTTACTCCCAGAGTTAGCCTAAGAAAGTAAAGAGAATAGCTATGAGGGGTCGTGTTTTTAAACAACAGTTCCAAAACACAGGGAATCACATGTTCCCCACCACCACCCACAATTTTGAACAGAACAGGGCATTTATATTCCATAAGCACAGATCCACAGCCTACTCAGCTGCCTGTCAGATGCATATGCTTGCCCCAGCTGGTGGAGACAAAAGAAAACAATGACCATCTCTGGGAGGAATGAGGTCAACAGAAAACAAGAGTGCTCACCCCAAATCTCTCCCAGAGTTGCTTTTGCACAAGAAACAAGTTTCACAAGTGTTTCCTCCTGCTAATCTAAGTTTAGTAATGAAAGAAAGACTCTTACTACTCTCGCTTCCAAATCCTGCAGCAGGCAGAGATGGGGGACACTGATGGGACAAGAACTCTTACCTTATCCCAGAATCTCTCAGGTGCAGCAGTCTCAGAGAGAGCAGAGTCCAGCCAAGTTTGTCCTGCCAACCACGCCAACTGTGGAGGAGGAAGAAATTTTCCTCTCTCCTTCTAGGTTCTTCTGGCTGGTCTAAGAATTAAGTTGACATGAGACAGATTAAGAGGAGAAAATCAAGTTCAATTCCATATGTATGGAAACCCCACATACATGAGAGAGTCAGAGACTCCATGTACATGAGAGGTTCAGAGACGAAAACATAAAAGGAAGGTATATATGCCATCTTGAACTAAGAAATGGGATAGGAACCTGAGGCTTTGAAGGGGTGGAGGGTAACTCACAGGACAATAAGAAAAGCAGATGTTCAGTAATTAGAGGTTTTCCCTGCCTTACAGATAGATCATAAAAATTTATTTCTGTTAATAACTCTTTTTTTGGGCAAGGCCCCCAATTTGAATTTTTATGGGAGAGGTAAAAGTTGCTCTTGAGCCCACAGCATCTTGATTGTCTTAAACTCAAAATATTCTACATGCCAAAGTGGTACATCTTTGGGAGGCCTATTCTGAACCCCTTCACCCTCAAGGTCCACTCATGTTGTCACAAATAGCAACATTTCATCCTTTTTATGGCTGAGTAGTATTCCATTGTATATATACCAAATCTTCTTTATCCATTTATCTGTCAACAGACAGATAAATGTTTTGGCTATTGTAAATAATGCTGCAATAAAGACAGGGAAGCATATAGCTTTTCAGATTAGTGTTTTTGTATTCTTTTAATAAATACCCAGAAGTGGAATATAGTAGTTCCATTCTTAGTTTTCTGAGAAATCTCCATACTGTTTCCATAGTGGCTGCACCAATTTGTGTTCCCACCAGCAGTGGACGAGGGTTCCCTTTTCTCCACATCCTCTCCAACACTTATTATTTCTTGTCTTTTTAATAATAGTCATTCTGATGGGCAAGCGGTGATATATCATTGTGGTTTTGATTTGAATTTCCCTAATAATTAGTGGCATTAAACATGTTTTCATGTGCTTGATGGCCATCTGCATATCTTCTTTGGAAAAATGTCTGTTCATATCCTTTGCCCATTTTTTAATCAGGTTGTTTTTTGTTGTTGTTGTGTTGCATGAGTTTTTATATATTTTGGATATTTATCTCTTATCAGATGTATGACTTGTAAATATCTTCTCCCAGTAAGTAGGCTGTCTTTTCATTTTGTTGATAGTTTCCTTTGCTGTGCAGAAGCTTTTTAATTTGTTGTAGTCCCATTTGTTTATTTTTGCATTTGTTTTCCTTGCCTGAGGAGACATATTCAAAAAGATACTGCTAAGACTGATGTCAAAGAGAATACTACCCATGTTTTCTTTCAGGATTTTTATGGTTTCAGGTCTTACATTCAAGTCTTTAATCCATTCTGAGTTAATTTTTGTGTATGGTGTAAAACATTAGTCTAGTTTCATTCTTTTGCATATGGCTGTCCAGTTTTCCCAGCACCGTTTATTGAAGAGATTTTGTTTTCTCCATTTTATGTTCTTGGCTCCTTTATTGGAAATTAGCTGTCCATATATGTGTGGTTTTATTTCTTGGCTCTCAATTCCATTGATCTGTGTGTCTGTTTTTTTTGCCAATACCATGTTGTTTTAATTACTATAGCTTTGTAATATATATTGAAATCAGGGAGTGTGATAACTCCAATTTCATCCTTTTTTCTCAGGATTGCTTTGGCTACTCAGGATCTTTTGTTGTTCCATATAAATTTTAGGATTCTTTGTTCTATTCCCATGAGAAATGTTGGGATTTTGATAAGGATTGCATTGTCTGTAGATTGCTTAGGTAGTATGGACATTTTAACTATGCTAATTCTCCCAATTTATGAGCACAGAATATCTTTCCATTTCTTAGTGTCTTCTTAGATTTCTTTCAACAATGTTTTATAGGTGTTATTATACAGATCTTTTACCTCCTCAATTAAATTTATTTCTAAGTATTTTACTCTTTTGGTGGTGAGCGTAAATGAGATGGTATTCTTGATTTCTCTTTCTGTTAGATCATTGTTGATGTATAGAACAGCAACAGATTTTTGTACCCTGCAACTTTACTGTATTTGTTTATTATTTCTAATAGTTTTTTGGTGGATTCTTTAAGGTTTTCTATATATGTTATTTGCAAATAGTGACAGTTTTACTTCCTCCTCTCCAATTTGTATACACATTTATTTCTTTTTCTGCTTAATTACTCTAGTTAGGACTTCCAATACTATGTTGAATAAAAGTGGCAAGAGTGGGCATCCTTGTCTTGTTTCTGTTCTTAGAGGGAAAACTTTGAGTTTTTCATCATTAAGTATGATATTAGTTGTGGGTTTGTCATATATGGCCCTTATTATGTTGAGGTACTTTTCTTCTATACCCATTTTATTGAAGGTTTTTATCATAAATGGAAACTGAATCTTGTCAAATGCTTTTCCTGCATCTATCGAGAGGGTCATATAATTTTTATTCTTCATTTTGTTAATGTAGTATATCATGTTGATTGATTTGTAGATGTTGAACCATCCTTACATCCCTAGAATAAATCCCACTTGGTTGTAGTATATGATCTTTTTAATGTATTATTGGATTCAGTTTGCTAACATTTTGTTGAGGATTTTTTAATCTATGTTCATCAGCGATATGGGCCTGTAATATTCTTTTTTTGTGTTCTCCTTGTCTGGTTTTGATATCAGGGTAATGTTGTCCTCATAAAATGAGTTAGGAAATGTCCCCTCCTCTTCAGTTTTTTGGAAGAGTTTAAGAAGGGTATGTATTAAATCTTCTTTGAATGTTTGGTAGAATTCACCAGAGAAGTTGTCGAGTCTTGGACTTTTGTTTTTTGGGAGGCTTTTGGTTACTGTTTCAATCTCCTTACTAGTGATCAGTCTATTCAGATTTTCTATTTCTTCTTTTTTTTTTTTAAAGATTTTATTTATTTATTTTTTCCCCCAAAGCCCCAGTAGATAGTTGTGTGTCACGGCTGCACATCCTTCTAGTTGCTGCATGTGGGACGCGGCCTCAGCATGGCCGGAGAAGCAGCGTGTCGGTGCGAGCCCGGGATCCGAACCCGGGTCGCCAGCAGTGGAGCGCGCTCACTTAACCACCAAGCCATGGGGCCGGCCCTTTCTATTTCTTCTTGATTCACTTTTGGAAGGTTGTGTGATTCTAAAAATTTATCCATTTCTTCTAGGTTATCCAATTTGTTGGTGTATAGCTTTTCTCTATAGTATTCTCTTATAATCCTTTGTATTTTTGTGGTATCTTTTGTAATTTCTCATCTTTTGTTTCTGTCTTGATTTCCTTTTTGACCTAGAATACTTTCTTAAAGACTTCGGAATTATAAAATCTCAACAATATTAGAGCATGACCTTAAAACTCACATTTAATTAAAATATACATTTTTAAACAGAAAACATTGCATTCCCTACATATAGCAATAACTGTAAAATTTACATTGGTAGTATTAGAATATCATAAATGTCCTTGGAAACGTTCACCAATGATTGGACTACCTACATTTAGAAGTTAAAATTTTTTTTAACATAGAGTATTTTTTATACAAATGAAACATTTATTGCTTTATAGGAGTTCAAACACACAAATACTATCACGGAAATACTGAGTAGCATATTATCTCTCTTTATTTCAATCTCTTTCCCTGAAAAATATGACTTACACACATGGGATCAAATGTAAATAAAAATCAACATAATGAATATTATTCCTTTTCTTGGGATTCATAATTTATTGGAATTTTCTGTACTTTAGAAAAACAAAAATATCTGAAGGAAGGTGCTTTGGCTATTTTTAACTCCTTACACACACATGTCTTCATTAAGTATTGATTGGTCATCAATTTATACTGTAAACTATTAAAATATCTTATCATAACATTAATTTAGGTATTAGACATTTCATTCTCCATTCCAGAGCAGACATGTCTGACCGTCAAGCAGATGGACCTAGTACTTTGCTGAAGTCCAATAACTATTCAGTCAATCAGTTTGTTCTCCTGACGGTTAACTTGCCCAAGAAGGCTGTAAAATATTCATTTCACTCCCTTAAAGTCATTCACAAGAGATTGAAGGTTTATATGCCCTACTTCAAGAGGGTGCCTTGGCGTTTACCTGCCTGAAGTGGAGGTAAAGAGAAGCAGACTTTTGGGAACTGGATAGTAAACATCAAATGCATGAAGGAAAACTATTTATTAGGTCAGCAAAATGCATCATGCCATGAAAGCCTATTACCTGCAGGATTTTGTTCTCTTCCTTCCATTGTTTATAGCTTGGACCTCTTGTGCTGCCATCCACTGAATTCCCATAAATGGAACTGACCCATGCTGGTTCTGCCATCAAAGACTGGCGTGGATGACCTGGAAAATTCAGGTGGTATGTAGAATGAGGGGCGTATGCCTTCAGAGAAAATAAAGCTGTCTGCTATAAATCAGGTCCTAAGTGATAATTAAATGGTGTTTTGTGACCATTTCAATTTTAGCCAATATTTTCTATACTCCAACTCAAAATTGCACATTCTTTCTACCTAAGTATGTTCCTAAGGTCCAATTGTTTTGAGTTTTGTTATTTTGAATTATGATACTGAACAATGAAGGAAGGAATAAGAATTTTCTATTTCACTAGAGGGCACTGGTTATATGATTACTGACATGAAAATAAACTACTTCTCAATGCTTTACAACTTGAATATAGTAAATAAAACCATCAATATGATTTATGTCTAGATCTTCAAGGATAGGGGATTTCTACTAAAAGCCTTAATGTTTTATCTTGATTTTAGCGAGAAATGGAATTTTTAAACCATTAGGTTGGAACTGTTTTAAAGGCTTCAACGATTTGCCAACAGCATCAAGCAGCAGTAGGTGGTCTCTAACCACAGGGAAGGAAGGATAGAGAGAAGGACAGACAAAATGATAGAAGGAAGGAAGGGAGGGAGAGAGAGAGGGTCAACATGTACAAAGCAGCTTCATTCTCTAGCCTATGTGCTTAATATTCAGCTTGCATAAATTCACAGAATGATCACAGAGGATAAGCTTCCATAAATTTACAGCTGCGAGGGCAAAAGTATTCTTTCTCTTCTCTGTACTTTTCCAAGTAGGAACAGCATAGCTGCTCAGGCAGCTGCTCAAATCCAATTCCATGGAATATGATGCTACCAGTTCAGTTGTCCCTAAGGCCAAGACAGAACTTCTGGAATTTAAGAATTATCCCAGTTTCAAAGCACTTGTTCTCTGTTCTTCCACTTCTGTCCTCATTCCAAGTACAATTAAGTTCAGTGATAGAGCCAAATGGCCTCATCCACGTTAGGCTGACTCTTCAAAGTTTCAAATGGAAAGGCGAGATCAAGCACGTTCATTCTGGATTTTTCATGTGGGAGGATGGCTAAAATCTGGGAGTAAACTGGGATTAGTATTCAGAGAAATAATGTGTGTACTGAACATGATTAATAAAGTATTGTCTAAAGAAGCTTAATATTAAGCTGAGGCGCTCATCTGGGTCTTTTGAGCCAATGAGAAATTGAATTTTCTGGAAATTTTGGGAAATGAATTTTCCCAAATGAACCCCCTCCAAAATTCCATTATACTTGAAAGTTAACAGCCTAAAACTGTTGCACATTTCAAGTCGTTTGCAGAGTCTGGAAGCTTTGTGATTCAGATTAATCCTGTGGTGACTGCCTCCACCCCCATTGTTTTCTTTATTAGGAAGCAAAGATTCCCGTATGTTTCCGTGTAAGACAGAATGACTCAGGCATTTTATATTTAATGCACCCTTGGATAGCTGCTTTAGATTTTATATGCTGGTACAAGAGCACAGCAATCGACTGTGACACCGTCTGTTGATGAAATGTAGAGAATGGCCCTGGAGACAGAGTTTTATGTTCTGGTTGAAAATATGCAGAAAATCTGAATCTGTTCAATGCTATTATTTGCCAATATCTCTCAAATGGATTCTTGGTTCCAGCATTAAATCTAATCAAATGATAGAAGTGATGAGATTGGTTGATCAATGTAGAGGTCAGAGGCAAGCTGTTTATCCCCTAACACTCCTCAGCAACCAGCAACACATTTAAAAGAACTTTTGGTCAGCACTGAAACGAAGACTATGTGAGAGAACTTCCATTTTTCAAAGATAAGGTCTGCCCACATTACCTACAACCACATTCGTTTCTCTATGGACTGTGCCATCAATACATGTAGGGGAACTTTGTCTGAGGTATACAGATTTTACAGATCCAAATATCAGCCCAGAGAGTTGGAATGAGAAAATGTAGTTACTTATCTCCATCTTCATACACGAATTTTTTTATTCTGTTCATCAGTGAGTTTTAACACCATTTGCCTAGTCAAAAGGTTTGATTCTTCATTCGTATCTTCTGAGAATCATTCTCCAATCATATCTTTAAAAATCCACAGTCACCAAGTTCTATAGACCCTACTCTCTACATATTTATTTCTGTCTTTTCCTATGCTACTTTCTTAGGGGAGTCTCAATATGTCCGCCTGCATTATGGTAATAGATTCATAATTAATCACGTGTATCCAGTGCCCCCTCCCCCTGTTCATTACCTATAAAACAATTGTCCAAACTGGTGTCAAAGTAAAAAATTGTACTGGACCAAGTTAAAGAGGCAAGGAAGATTTTATTCTAGACTATTGCAATAGGGAGGAGAGACTGAATTCAACTGTGCTGAAACAAAAGGCTGGAGAGTTTTTAAGAGCTGGGGTGGGAAGAACTGTATGCCACCTTGCTAATAGGCTTCCTCCAACAGAAAAGTGAACTTTCTCCTATCTTCATGTTAGGAGGTAGTTTTATAACTTGAAACAAGAAGCCCATGGAAGTTAGGCTCCTACCTCCCACAGAGCCTGGTGGACAGGAGAGCTCTCTTCCTAGATGATTACCTTGCAAATGGATGGCTCCCAGGTCCTTGAGAGAGACATTCCCTGAGTTGTAAAACTGGCAAGAGGTTTTTAAGGAGATTTACATACGTTTCAAAGGGACAGAGACAGAATTTGCAATTACAAGTTTTCTAAAGTACCTGATCTAAAAAAAGGAAGGTCAGGGATCTACAGACAGGAAGAAATCCATCTAAAGTTTAGACAAGCTGAAGGGAACTTTAAGGCCATCTTGGTCACCGGCAGCAGAGAGAACTTTCTAAGCTACAAATATGGACATATTATTTCCCTGCTTAAGAATTTTTGCTTCCTGTTCTCATATAGGATGAAACTGAAACTCCTAACTTGTCCTATAAGAACGTTTTCATCATCTGACACCCTAACTACTTTCCTGTGCCTCTGTGCTTCAGACATATTGGAGTATTTGCAAATGCCTAAGTATAGTGTGTCTTTCCTGGCTCTGTGTCTTTATGCCATCACACATGCTGTACTTTCTGTTGGGGATACTTTTCCCTGTCTTGTTTGCCTACCAAACTCATATTCCTTTTTTGTTACTGCTTCTGTGAAGCCAATCCCAGATGAAGTTATTTACTCCTTCACTGACCACATAACAACTTTTACGTAATTCTAGAGTGGGCTTATAAAATTGTGTTGTCACAGGGTGTTTGTGGTCTTTTAAGGGTTGGAGCAGGAGAAAGTAGAAGTTGTATATTTTTCATATTATCTTCCTAGCGCCCATGATATTGCCAATTACCTTCAAAGTACTCCTTAAATATTTTCCAACTAAATTAAAGATGCAGTTCTTAGAAATAAAGCCAGGACCTACAAATGAAGCTCTTAAGTGCTCTCAATGGTAGCAAATCATCAACTTTCGAGGGTAGAATTTTTAAAAATAGTAATCAAGTGTAATTTGGAACTATATTTGAAAAAAAAATATGATCAAGCCAATTTTTAAAAATCTGTCATAAATATTTTTTCCTGTGATTTTAAGAATTAGCTCTTAAGGTTTTAAGCAAAAAGCATATCATTTAAATGAGGACATAGATCCAAGGACTTGCAAGGACAACACTGACTTAGATAAATGAGATTGATATGTTTGTTAACAAATTAGTCTCAGCACTCCTTTGGTGTTTGCAAAACAGCTCTGGGTAGGGCTAAGTCCTCTGTGAGTTCTTAGTAAATATATGTTGACTAAATATTTTGGAATATCTCATTGTTTAAGACATCACAGCAAAATAAGGATTAGATTCCCCTCACTTAAAATGTTTAACACATTTGCAGCACTATAAAATCATGCTTCATACGACAATGAATCCATTAGTCAGGCTTCCTGTAATGCTCAGACACTTCCCCACTGAACAGATGCCTTACACCTGCTAGTGAATGAACTTAGTTCAATTTAAAGTTGGGTTCATATCTGTGAACATGAATTATTGAAATCTCAAAAGTCTTAGGAGGAAAAAGACTTTCTTTAAAAGTTCTTTAAAAGATAACTCAAATCTCATTGTATTAATTCCAAGTGGGGGAAATGTATCAGCTCATGTCTATTTGATAAAAAATAAGATTGGAAAATTAAAGAAAATAATGTTGTTGTTAAATAAAATTTATATACAGTGAAATACGGAAATCTTAAGTGTACATGTCAAAGATTTTGACAAATGCATCCATTGGTATAAACCATACTGCTACCAAGGCACAGAATGTTTTCATTACCACAGAAATTTCCCTCATGCCCCTTCCCAGTTAGAGCCCCACCTGAAGCAAATACCATAGATTCATTTTGCTTGTTCTAGAACTTTATAAAAATGGAATCTTACAAGAAGTACTTTGTTGGGTCTCTTTTCTTTCATGTAGCATAAATGTTTTGGTGAATTTTATAATGATGAATCACAAGATTTACTCTTACTGTTGAATGCTTTAGCAATTTGTTCCTTTTACTACCGAGTAGTATTTAATTGTATGACTAGACCACATTTTGTTAATCCATTCTCTTGTTAGTGGACACCTGGTCTATTTCCTGTTTGGGGCTATTAGGAATGAAACTGCTATAAAAACTGTTGTACCTAGGAGTGCAATTGCTCAGTTGTATATCAGTACATGCTTAACTTCATAAGAAATTGTCACACTGTTTTCCAACGTTGTTATACTATTTAACACATCCAGAAGCAATTAACAAGAGTTCTAGTTGCTCCACATTCTCTCCAACATTTGGTGTTATGAATCTTTCCAGTTGTAACCATTCTAGTTGATGTGTAATAGATTCTCCTTGTAGTTTTGATTTCCATTTCCCTGATGACTAATGATGTTGAGCAACTTTTCATATGCTTATTGGGCATTTGTATATCTTCTCTGATGAAGTATCTGTCAAGTCTTTTACACATTGGGTTCTTTGTCTTTTTATTATTAAGTTGTAAGCATTCTTTATATATTCTGGGGAAAAAATCGTTTGTCAGATATTTGTGTTAAGAATACTTTCTCCAGTCTGAGGCTTGCCTGTTTGTTTTGTTGGGGAAGAGGGAGAATCCTCCTCCGCTCTTTCCCTTAAGGTTCTTATGGCTGGCCAAATAATTAAAAGACAGGTTAGCAGGAGAAAATAATGTTAAGTTTAATAACCTGTATACATGGGAGAAAACAGGGAAACTGAGTTTCTCAACACAATGGCAGAGATTCTCATCTTAAATGCTATCTTCAGCTAAAGACAAAGGAGGATTTTGGAGGTGGGGAGGGAGACAGAAGGGAGACAGAAATTACAGTAATCAAGGATATGCAGATTTAAGTCCTCTCCTTCCGTACTGATAAGAGTTTCCACAGATAAGGCCATCCCCCCTCTTCCCAATACAGAAAGGGAGAGACCTTTACAAATGGAGATTTCCCTTATAAATGTAAATGTTTGTCTGGCAACTCTTTGCAGGGCCATCTAGAGAATGTGGCCTAGGAGAGACAGAAATTTTGATAAGAGGGGCTTGGTGCCTTTCCTATTGTAACATCTATTTTACGTTATACTACAGCCATCATATGATAGTGGCTCTTTCCTGAAACAGGTCTTCTATGTTAAATTCTTTAGGGAGTTTGGGGGAGGTCAAATGTCCATCAGAGAAAATAATTAAGGTAAAGAGGCATATTTCAGGGGGGCTGATTTTGATCTCCCACAGTTTTCTTAATGATGAATTTCCATGAGCAGAAGTTTTAGTTTTTATGATGTGCAGTTTATCAATATTTTTCTTTTATGGTTAATGCTTTCTGAGTCTATGCCAGGACACCTTTGCTTAAATCAAAGTAGTGAAGATTCTCTTATGTTATCTTCTAGAAGTTTTATAGTTTTATTTTTAGGTCTAAGTCTCAAATCCATTTCAAGTTATTTTTCATTTATGGTGTGAGATATTCTTTTTTTCTGTATGAATACACTGTTCTTCAAGCACTATTTGTTGAAAAGATTTTGATTTCTCCATTGAATTGCTTTGGTAGCCTTATTTGAAACCATTTGATCTTATACATGCAGGTCTGTTTCCAGACTCTTTAGGTAGTAAAAGCCACTGCCTGGTTTCCCACGTGAGATGGTGTGTTGGGGATCACCTTCAGTTTTCCTCATTAATCATAGTGCCTCTGTACCTGTTTGAGGAGTGTCTCTCAGCTCTTGGTCCTCCTCCACTGGTTGACTGCCATTACATAGCACTTGGTGGAAGGCTAGGAGTTCCCACGAAGTTTCTCTCAGATCTCCTTCCTGCCATCGTAATTAGGCAGGATCCATATGTGTGTGCCCTCAGAAGGGTCTTTCTCAGCTATCCTGCCCCATCCCCAGTCATAGACTGCTGCCATCTCATATTCAGTATAAGGCTTGGAGTGTGGGACAGTTTCTCTCAGTTCTTTTGCTCTGCCCTCTGACTACAGCATGCCAGGGCACTTGCACCTTAAAAGTGCCCCAATTTCTATAGTGAGCACTCAGTGAAGGTCTGTGCTAGGGAGTTGACAGGTAGTGTAGATTCCCCATGTACAGGGTCCTCAGGGTTTCTAATGTCTTACACGAGCCTACACTCAGCCTTTACAAGTTCTTAAGAGTTCACCTGTTTTCTTCCTACTGTGTCTATGGCTGTTTCCTCTTCTCCTTGCTGTTCAGCCAAAGATCAAAATATCCATGAGTTCCATCTCTCCTAAGAGAATTTGGCATTTCTCACGTTTTAATTCATTATGTTACTTTGAGACCTTAGGTCTTCGATGGGTTTCAAATAATAATCTTTTTTGGATTATTTGGCTTGTTCTCACTTTGTGAGTGATCAAGTTCATCAAAATTAAAAACACAGTAGAGGGGTAGCCTTCTCCATCAATAATTTTTTAACACCAAAAGAAATGTCTTCTGCACTTAGCTTCCCAAAATATTTAACATATTTTGTTAAAAATTGTGGAAAGTGTAGTAGTTCCTGCAGCCACTAAACCAGCAACTTCTTGCTCTAAAGGAAGGTATTTTATAGGATTTTCAGCAGTTTTGTAAAATATTTGTATAATAATTAGGCTTTGTTTTAATTGGGAGATCACTTTTTTCCTGATAGCCTCAAAATATTAACACACTGTGACAAATATATGACTTCTGAGTTGTACTGACATCATTCCTGTTACCAATGTTATTTGAGCTAATTCACCTTAAAACAAACAACAAAAACAAACGTGCTTTAACAGAATAGATTGCACTATTGGCTCATTAGTGAAAAGTATTTACAGAATATAATAATAATTAAACCTTGACTATTAATTTAACCCCAAATTTGGGTATTGCTATGTTGGCATGAGGGGAAGCGTGTTGGTGGGAACAGGGTCAAATGAAAGTGCAAAATCTTCATTTGCCAGAGAAGAGAATCAATAGATAATATCTAGGATTAAAAATTCTATTCTGTCTAGAAATAAATTATAAACTTAGTATTAGAAATATGAGGAGAGTTCTAGAAATGAATAGTGATGATGGTTCACAACATTGTGACTGTATTTAATTCTACTGAGTTGTATGCTTTAAAAATGGATAAAATGATAAATTTTATGTTATGTATATTTCATCACAATGGAAAAAAAGAAAGAAAAGAAAAGAAAGTGTTCAAAGTATCAAAGTTCCTGAAATTAAAACTTTCACAGTAAACAGAGAAAAATCAGTTGCATAACTAAAAAAAAAGAGGGGCTCGCCCTGTGGCATAGTGGTTAAGTTTGCATGCTCTGCTTCCGTGGCCCGGGGTTTGCAAGTTTGGATCCTGGGTGTAGACCTACACACTGCTCATCAAGCTGTACTGTGGCAGCAACCCACATACAAAGTAGAGGAAGATTGGCACAGATGTTAGCTCAGGGCCAATTTTTGTCACCAAAACAAACAAACAAACAAAAAGAATAAAAAAAAGAAATATGGAGAGACACATGAAAGTGTTAAAATTATTGATAATGAATGTCACCTGGGAGCAGGACTCAGCATGGGGTATGGGGCTGCTTTTGCTTCAATCCTAAAACTTTGTGTGCTATTTGGCTTGTGAAACTTTATGTACATGGATTATTTTGATAACAAAATAAGAGACAAATTTAATAGAGCAGAACCATCATGTGTGAGTCCTATAGACAAGTCTGTATGGTTACGTTTTCTCCTTGATACATTTTATGTCAAAACATAATTTCTCAATTTTGAATATTAGTGAGTTTTAGTGCTTTTATTTTTAAGTAGGGAGATAAAAAACATCTGTAGAAAAAATCTCATGAACATGCTGTAACGTGCTTTTTTTTGTAATACCAGCTCCCAAGTTTATATAATCATAAGTAACATATCGCTCCAAATAAATGGTCCCCTCTTTCTAATTTAATATTAAGAGTAGCACTAGAGGAAAAATAAGTCATCATGTTAGCTGAGAATGCACAGTGAAGGAGGTCATAGTCCAATCTCCTTTGACTTAGTGTGGAAGGAAATTAAATATGTTGGAGAGAATGAGAAAAGAAAGGAGAATGTGGGGTGGCTTATTATCTAGTTAGAGACTGTTTGGTGTCTTCTGGAACTGCCAACTTGTCACAAAGCACCATCCCCCACCTCAAAGTTTAAGACCAAAAGAAATACACCCTATTTCTTTATTCTCTTAACAAGTCTTTAAAAAATAATTTCCACTTGTATTGGATCACAGAGAAAAGTATTTGAGAGAAGACAAATACTTTTTGAGTCATCATTTCGAACTAGATTGTTTTAAGAAGAAACAGATTTGCAAAGAAATTTCCTTTTTCTCTCATCTCCTCCTACTTGATAGGTAGAGAATTGCTAAGCAATTAGATCTACTTGTTTGTTTTTTAGGATTTGAAAAACAAATTAAATAAGATTCTTCTACATGTTGACTCCAACTTTCTTTCTTTGAGTAGTACACAAATCTTTACTTAAATGTGAAGACTTCTTGGAGTTAACGCAATACAAGTGGCCATAACCAAACAAATTTCCTTGAGATTTCTTTCTAAGAGGAGTTAATACATTTCTAACTTGACTATGCTTTCTAGGGGTAAATAATTAATATATGTAAGGGCTTATCTTAAATTTTCATTAAAACCATTTGACATTATTAAGTGGGGGTCCCAGAGACCGTGTTCTCTTCCTATTCAAAATACAAAAAAGTGAAAAAGGATTCTAATTTATGGAAATAGAGAAAGTGTACATTTAGGTATCTAGATTGTTTGGTTCAGTGGAGACCAAGGCTGAATATCTTATTTTTACGTAAGTCCTATTAGCTCTGCTCAGAGAAAAACTAGAGTCATGTCCTGCTTCTATACGTGCAGAGCCAAATCTCAGTGACACTGACACAAACAAACTCACAAAAAGATGGCAATTTAAAAATTTACAATGAGATGTCTAACTGCCCAGGGACCAGACACAGGCATCCTGAGGCCGGCACCTCCTCTCCTGCCAGCAAGTCATCAGGAAGCCAGCTTTTATTCAGAGATTCCCTCTCCTTGGGCAGCAAGTCAGAGCAAAGGCAGCAAGTAAAATTCAAAAGTTTAGTGAAGTTCAGGCTCTGAGAAGCTGGTACACGTGCCACTGTAACAGGAATATAACCATCTCTGGCAAGGAATAATTCAAATCTTGAACCAAGGAACCCATTTTCCAGGGAGCAAACGCGTGAGCTTTCCCTGCGTTTGCTTGCCTTTGTGACTCTTCTTTGTTTTAGTTCCATTTATGACTACAACTGTTTATCACAGACACACTCCTTTTTTAGTTATATTAACTCTATCCATACAGTTATATTCCACTCATTGCCTTTTTAAAAGACTTTGGAAACTCTAAATTCGTCATTCTGAGCAAGGTAAAACTTTACCCTTACATTTTCTTCCAAATCTAATCCTTAATGTTATTTTTCCATATATTTACTTGTTAATATTGCTAATATCAGCACAGAATGTTCTTGGTCTGCCCAAATAACAAGAGATTAACAGGCAGAAGGAAAAAAAGGATAGAGAGAGTCTAGAGAGAGATCTAAGTATATAAGTAAAAGAATAATGAATGAATATATGTAAAAGAATAATGCTTAATGAAATGCAATTGGTTAACCTTTGGGGGAAATAATTAACTTAAAAGGTCAAATTATTTCAAAACAAAAATGCAACCAAAAACCTACCTGGAAAAAAGGTATGTGGACTTAAGTTTGAACTGAGGAAACCCTTTCTAAGCAAGATACCAAGAGCTGGAACCTGAAGAAAATATTTGATCAATTTGGCCACAACTACACGGACATTAAAAACTTCCTGTCAAAAACATGAAAAACATACTGGATAATATGCTCTGAGTCCTTTTCATGTCCACAGCCCTTTTTGAAGGAAGTAGACATAGATTTTTTATTTGTGTTCACTCACTCTCTACTCTAAGTTGTAGTAATGAGAGAGGATACACAAAAGAAATAATGGGAAGTAAAGTGCTGGTCTGTTTTATATTGGCCAGTGCTTAATATTACCCCTGCCTCCATCCCCCTCACGTAAACACCAACACATGGGAACAGATTGAGAACATGGCTTAGGCCAGGAATCTTAGGTAAGACTTATTTCCTAATCCCTAAACTCTGACTCAGCTTACCCACCCAACCACAAGAACCTGGAGACAAGAGAGAGAATTATGTTTTCAACTCAGTCAAAATCAGAACAAAGAGAGCTGAGAGTACGGCTGGTTCAAAGAGAGCTAGATAGGGCCGGCTCCGTGGCTTAGTGGTTAAGTGCGTGCGCTCTGATGCTGGCGGCCCGGGTTCAGATCCCGGGCGCGCCCCAAGGCACCACCTCTCTGTCCAACGCGAGGCCGAGTCCCACGTACAGCAACTAGAAGGATGTGAACCTATGACATACAACTATCTACTGGGGCTTTGGGGGGAAAAAAATGAATAAATAAAATCTTTAAAAAAAAAAAAAAAAAAAAAGAGAGCTAGATAGATGGTCGGGTCCAGACAAAAGTACAGGATGCCAGACAAGTGTCGGACAAGGCACGAGGGCATGATGCACTCAAATCTGACTTTAATTTAAAGAACCTATTAGTGGAAAAACCCCTCTAACCACTAGATTATATACTCTTCTGTCTGGAAGAGGGTGGATAATGGGATGTAGAAAGGTCAGATGTATCTCCTCCAACATTCCCTAAATGAGGAAGCTAGGACATGTTCAGTGTTTCTTACAGGCAAAAGCAGAAATCTGAGGAGAAGGGGAGAAGGGTCCCATTCAG
This sequence comes from Ceratotherium simum simum, assembly GCF_057802395.1. Taxonomy (NCBI): domain Eukaryota; kingdom Metazoa; phylum Chordata; class Mammalia; order Perissodactyla; family Rhinocerotidae; genus Ceratotherium; species Ceratotherium simum. The sequence continues at coordinate 42,429,778 of NC_141911.1, forward strand.
CAGTAATGCATCCTTAACTTTATTCACATCCTTTGACTGAGAGGCATATATCTTAAAGCAATAATTGAAAGTATGCATAAAGATTTGTTTTGGGGATGCTCATTGAAGAGATAGTTTTTAACAATGAAGCGTATAAAGTAACCAATTCCAACAATAAGAAAAAAGACTTTTACTAAGACAGTATATTACATTAATACATAATACAATAGAAAGCCATATGGCCATTAAAATGAGGTGCACAATAAATTAGGTGAAAACAAATTATAAAATATTGTGTACAATATAATCTTATTTTTCTATTTAAGAAATGCACGTATATAAGAATGGAATGTTATAAAAATAACTGTTACAGTGATTATCTCTAATTGGTAGTACTATGTATGATTTTAATTTTTCCTTTATTAAAATTGTAATTATCTAATCTTCCCATAACAAACATATAGGACTTACATAATTTAAGAAAAAAATTAATGAAAGAAGAACAGTTGATTGGGTCAATTACAGTGAGAGGCACAACTGTGTGAGGAATTGGGGAATAATATAACTATCTGGTTTATGCAGGAACCACTTCCCAACAACTCAATAATTGACTTAAAAAACTTATTTTTGGCCTCCTATTAGGAATTGTTATTGGTCTCTCTCAAATGGTTTTCTTCTAAAGTAAATGTTATCTAGTTTTACCTTTTCCTTTTTGACCCTACATGATTCACTCTCACTGTTAGGTGAACTAATTTTGGAGATCTGCAGATTCATTCATCTATCCATCTAGTCATATGCATTTGCAAGTGGAATGAATGCGTGATTTAGTAGTGCCCTGAAGATGCAAGAAAGAAAAAGATTTCTCCTGAGAAAAGCTTGCTGCAAACTTGATGCCTATTTTGGGAAACAAATCATACCTTCTTGAAATAACTTGATTACACTCACAAGACAACATGATAATATGGCACTATGTATAGATTTTTACTGAGGATTATCAAGAGTGGGACAGATCCACCTGTCCTAGGATGCTGTGGTAAAAGATTCTTGGAGGAGGTGTGGCTTACCCTGAGCCTTACAGAGTACATGGGATTTGGATTTGCGGAAAGGAAGAACTTAGTTGTTCCAGGATGGCACAACTGATGAGGTTAGGGAAGGGGGAAATTTTAGGGAAATAGAGAGATGAGGTTGGAAAAGTAAAGTGGGCCCATTTAATGGAAAATTTCAGAATCCAGATTGAGGAATTTTTATTTGATTTCAAAACTTAAGAAAATTTTTTGAATGGGTCTCAATAATTCTTCCACGATTTTTCTATGGAACCCATCGTTGGACGCTCTAAGAGGGCTCAAGGCTGCTCCTTTTCCATTTTACCACTTCCAGGCAGTATCACCCCAACCAACAAGATCCTTTCTAGGACCACTGTGCAAGCAGAACTCTAAACACTTCTCTCCATCCACACAGAAACACCCTGTAAACTCTAAGACATAGCATGGTTAGGCTCAAAGATGTTCTGTTGGAACATTGTGCTAAATAAGACTGGTAGGTTCATGTGATAAGGAAGGGATTAAAGGTCTGAGGTAGTGTGTGTGTGTGTGTGGGGGGGGATCTTTTTGACTCTCTTTTTCTCTAGGAACTCTCCTTTTCTCATGGATTTGGCAATACAAGCAACCCTATGTATTCTTGGGCTGGGTAGCCAGGCTAACTCTCCTCTATCTAGGGATCAAGCAAATGTTCCATTCTTTGTTTTTCCTCACTGATTTTTTTTAACTCTCTTGACCTTGGTGTTGAGCATTGAGATTCAGGGGATGGGCTTACAGTGGCAAAGGGAAGAGGGACCAAGCTATTATCCAGCATAGCTTGTGAAGGTTCCATCCTGGGGCTTGGAGATGCCAAAACCCAAGCTAGTGATAGCTGCTAATAAAAGTTACTGTCTGCCTTCTTCTTTCGTACATCTATCCTTCTCAGAAACCTCTCTGGAGAGATGACACTGGCAGCCAGGATTTGTGCTCTGAGTCCAGGGTTTCTAAGATGACCCCTTAATGTAAAATATGAAGGTCATGGTCTTTCAGAGGTTGTGCAATCAATAATAGGCTGCAGAGACCAGGGAGTTACACAGATGTAAAAACCAAGCAGGTGTGGTGGGGCCTGTGACTGCAGGGTGCCTATCCCATTGATGTAAGAAGCATTGGACTAAGCTGAGTATTTTATGGAACCACAAAGTGACCTCAAAAAGTCACCAGAAACTCTCAGAAATGTCTGAAATGTCAAGGATACAAAAGAATCTAAACCCCTCTCAAAGATTACCAGAAAAGTCAGGGGTCATGCACTCTTGATAATTTTCCCCAGAATATGACAGCCTACCTGTGGAATGAACCTCCAGAATTCCCCGGCAGATTGTTTAGGACCAGTCCCTCTGTGGATCCTGCCTTCTTTTTCAAACACTGATCATCACTTTGGTTTGATTCGTTATCCTGTGTGTGATTGCTAGGACATCGAGCAAGATCATCCAGAGCAACAATTTTGTTCTTAAGTTATTTGGGAAAACAGCTGTACAGAAAAGATTAAATTATTAGTCCTTGGGGAAAGTGATGGTGGGAAGAAAAATTAAAAAAATAATTTTGTCCTTGTTTAACAGAGAACAATCTGTGCAGAATTTAAGGTCAAAAGATTATAAAAACGTTATTCCCATATGAGCCTGGAATAAGAGATGTGTACACTGAATAGGGCGCTTGCCTTCTTGTACTGTTCTGTAAGAGTGAGGAGGATTGAGAGAGTCACAGGGGCAGAGAGAGAGTCCCTGAGAGGTCAAAGTGATGAACACAAAGCAGCAACAGCAAGAAATCCTGAGGTCAGGGCAAAGGTATTGGAATGTTCTTCCTCACTCACCTCTTTTGGTAAACTTTTACTTATCCTTTAAATTTTGATGTTACCTCCTTTGAGAGACATCCTTTAACCTCTTCCAGGCTCCTTTCAAGACTTTTGAGTTCGTATAACACTCCCAAGAATATATCTAATAGTGTACTTCCATTTAGTACTCCGTTGAGTTAGAGATAGACAGAAGCGAGACTCTGCCTCCTTTGCCCCCACCTCGGCCTCCTTGAAGTCGGGGCAATTTAGCTCTGAAAGGTGGAAAACTCAGAGTTACAATGTCCAAAGTTCTGCAGTATACATTATAGAGTTAAAGGGGAAATATTGTTGTGGTTTTTGCATTTGCAAAGTATGTCCAATGGTGTGTTACCTATAAGACAATAAATTTGCTGTGGGAATTTGCTGGCCATGCAACAAATTCTATTAACCATCCTAACAATGGTTTTCATAAACTTCAGTTACTTCTAGAATCAAAGAATATTCCACTGCCCCAATATATGGCTAAGAACAATCATCAGGTTCATTCTTGTCATCAAATTGCATAGTCATCAATTCATATCCTTGCTTTATCAATGCAATAGTTGAGTGACTGAAAAATCATATGATATTTCTATAAGGGGTTTAATTTCTAGAGATTTATTCTTCAAATTTTCTCTTCGTGGTTCTAGCAATGAATTTTACTCTGTTGCATTTTCTTTTCTCTAGCTGCCAATGGCCACCCACAAACATGGCCTCCATATATATATTAGGACTAGTGCAATGTTAAAGATGCTAGTACAAATTTCCTCAATTACATCTGAGCAGTCAAACATTTGGGGAGTTCCTCTCAAGGGGTCACACTACTCACTGAAGATAGGTGTAAGCCCTTGGGAATATCAAAGCATCCTGGACTGAAGAACTAACACCCAGGAACTGAATAGATAAGTCAAATCTTTCCTTTTTTAGATAGAGACTCTAAAATTCAATAATAGTGCTAAAAACCATAAATCTTTGTTTTTTCCTGGATCAGCACCCAGAATTTTCTGGAGAAAGGGGGAGGAGAGCACTTTGAACTACGTTACAGAAAAAAAGAAGTGAGTTTTTTTTTTGCATGGTGTCCATTAAGCTAATGGCTGTGGCTTCCAGGGAGATCTCAGAGGCAAATATGCTTTGTCAGTGATATACTTGCTATCTCCGGGGTCCCCGCAGAAAGAGTATTCATTTTGTGGCTAATGTAAATTACAGTGCCTCCCTTTGTATTTCAGTGATTTGAAGTGACATTCTATTAAAGGTGTTCCTGACACAAACAGGATTTGGTGGGAATGGGAGAATTAGACAAGAATTATGCTTGGCTGGTAACCTTGAGCCTAATAGTCTTTAGGAAGAACACAACAGTCTTTCTTTCTCTCCATTTTTCACACTGTGATCTCTTTTTACAAGTGGCAACTTTAAGAACTGAAAAATTTTAGATTAGGACCTGTGTTTTCTACCACATTTGTTTAGTACCATCTGCTCAGAGACTTTATCAATGAGGAGAATTCGATAGTAGGTCAAATGAATATAAGTTCCATGTTAATCACAACCTTGAAACTTTGCTAACAAAAAAAGTAGTGACCAAATAGTCTGGTCTTTGTAGCTTAATGATGAGGGCATGAAATCATTCATTAGCAAGGGCAGTGATCTAAACTACAAGAAGGAATAACCATGACCTATTCCAAAGCATGTAAGCCCCAGCTTTACCGGACACCTGAAGGTGTGATGCAATGCAACCTAGACATATTTGATTCTTGACAATCTGAGAAGGGCAAAAACTAAGATGAGTAATCAAGGTCACACATCAAATCAATAATTAGTATAAATAGTGTAAGTAATTACATTCAGCAGCAGTAATAGGATAAACATTGCAGTTTTTGTTATAGTGAGATAGGTGAAATCTAGCAGGTAGAATAGCTTGAAAATGAGCTGGCAGAGAGGATAAGAATTAGGGGATATTGTAGTATTCACTGTAGTAGGTGACAATTAACCATATGACTGGTGTAAATGTGTTGAAGTTGGAATAGAGATGAGAGAAGGCAGTGGTCAAATTGGCTTAAATGCAGCATTCCCCGGGGCAAGCAGCTGCTAAGCCAAAAAGCACAGCAAATAGACAATTTGTTTTGGCAGTTTGCTGGTGAAATTTGATGGGTAGAAAGGCTAGAACTCTAAATCTGCTTGACACCAGGAGGTATTAAAATAAAGAGAATTTTTTCAAGGAAATTCTGAGCATATGTAATATTGTACTTGTGTCAACCTGAAACTATTCTTGGTTTTGCTGAATATAACTCCTAAGTAATCACTTCACTGGAATAAAAGGAACTACAAAGTGTTCAGGGAAAGGGTGGGGAAGAAAGTTATTTAGTACTACTGTGTACCAAGACCCGTAGTTAGCACTTAATTTAACTCATAGCAATCCTGGTAGCCAGATAATATCATTATTGCCTTTTTAGAGACAAGAAAATAGGCTCAGAGTGGTCAAGTAACTTGCCCAAGATCAGATGACTCACCACATCTGGTTCCATGTCTCTCTGGGTGGTGTCCATTCAGTAATGGCTGTGGCCTCCTGGAACAGCTCAGAGGCAAAAACTTTCTGATGTCAAACTTTATGAGTTTCGTATTCTTGTTGTTCAAAGTGTGATTCATGGACCAACAGCATCACATCTCCTAGGAGCTAAGAAGTCAGAATCTGCATTTCAGCAAGATCTTGAGGTGCACATTAGAGCATGAATGCAAATATTACAAGATACAACACTGCTTGACCTTTTGACTTAAAAGAGAGAAAAAGGGATTCCTAGACAGGCATTCTTAAATCCTTTTGATTCATGGAACACTCTAAGAAGACTATAAAAACTATGGACCCTCTCTTGAAAAACAATATATGCACACTGATGTACACACTTGCATTTACTTCCTGAGGGTTAGAGATCCCCTGAAACCCACACATGGACAGCCTAGTTATCTGTAAACTCCAGGTTAAAAATGCCTTTGAGAGGTGATTAAGGTAACAGAGAAATCAAAACGGTATAAAGAGTTCAAAAAGTGGAAAACCATGGCAAAAGAAAAAAGTCTACTCTTTCGATTAGCAGCAGTATAATTATAGAAGTTGAGCCCTTTTCTCTTTCCTAGAAATCAGCAGAACATTTTCTGTAACCCACTTATATGGCCACAATGGATTTTCCTAGAAATTTTGTCTCAATTTATTTCCTCTCTTCATTAATTTCTTCCCAATGGACTTTGTCAATAGTCATTTGGAGTTTCAGTCCCAATGCCAAGATCTTCCATATTGATAAGCATGATTTTATAAGGTGATGTTCAGACACCTCATTCTTAGAGACTTTTGGATATAATTTCAGCTATGTTTTCAAAAAATTTATTTCAATAATTTTATAACTATCTAGCTAGTTATAAAGCTGGATATCCTAGCTTTTGTCTTATTAACTGTAAGTGTGCAGGAAAAATAAAAATAATTTTTTGATTTTGAACAAACTGTCCCAGTTCTCAAACCTTTTTCACTATTTGGTAAATAATTCTAAAACCATAAAGTCATCAAGTGTTGACTGCCTCCTTTGCCCTTTTCTCCCCTTCCTTGGAGTTTAGAGAAAGGTCTGTTTTTATTCTGAAGAGATCCACTTCCCTCCTAACCAGATGAACTCTCAAGTCAGTTGGAACCAGTTTTGGACAAGTAGTGATGTCAAAATAGATGACTGTCCATCCTCTCTTCTTTAATAATGTTTCGGTCTTGCCCAAGTCTTTACTAGTGCTTTGGTCTAGTCTTACTGGGACTTTACTAGCGCCTTTCTCTTCTCCATTTTAAAAAATAATCTTCTTGGGGCCGGCCCATGGCTTAGTGGTTAAGTGCGCTCACTCCGCTACTGGTGGCCTGGGTTTGGATCCCCGGCGCACGCCGATGCACCGCTTCTCCGGCCATGCTGAGGCTGCGTCCCACATACAGCAACTGGAAGGATGTGCAACTATGATGTACAACTATCTACTGGGGCTTTGGGGGAAAAAAAGGAGGAGGATTGGCAATAGATGTTAGCTCAGAGCCGGTCTTCCTCAGCAAAAAGAGGAGGATTAGCATGGATATTAGCTCAGGGCTGATCTTCCTCACACACACAAAAAATAATAATAATAATTTTCTTGGTTTTGAATTTTGCTAACATTTCCTCTGTCTTCCTCACTATCAGTGTCCCTAGAAGAGGAGTCACTATGAGTGTAATTTCATGTTGGCATGGGTTCCCCATGTAAATTTCTTTACAAAATTCAGAATAATTATGAACCAGTTGCTAGTTTCACATAAATATTATAAATAATTCTAAGTTTATGGATGATAAAAAACACAACTATTTAACTGATCTAAATCTACACAACAGTTTAGACTTTGGTCCTTTAGTAACAATCTGATAAAATAATTTTATGTAAATAATTGACTAGTAATAACTAAATTTTAATAAAACTGAAACATCTGCAAATGACAGATTTAAGCAACTATTAAATCATACCATCGATAAAACATTTTATTTTCTTCATTTTTTCTTTAGCTTTAAATCAAACAATTAACAATTTAACAAGAGCAAATTTCAAAGCTAAAGATACTAATCAAATTCGGTAAATTATTTCCTGAATGAACTAAGATCTGAATTTACTAAACTTTTACACTTCACAGCTTGCTCTCTTTTTCATTTTTAAATGTTAAACACAAATCAAAATTGAGATAAGTAAGATTCAGTTTCTTAATGTTCACAATCACTGTGTTATCATCGTCTATTTCAATCTGTTTAAAGAATATGCAGGACCAGCGTGGTAAAAATGCCAACTGTGCCCTAAGCCAGTGTGAACAAGGCTGAACTTTTTAGACATGACTGTCAACTGAATCAACCAGAGTTGATGGACAACCATGTGACTGAAGTCTCCAAATTCACTTCCATGGAAAATACAATGTCGATTAAAGGATAAGTGAAAAATATGTGCTAATTTGCAGATTAGACGCATATTATTCAAAACAACTGTAACCTGAGCAACTGTTTAAAACTTAGACTGCCAAAAACATTGTTTTCAGGGAAGAGAACACCGGCATTGTTTTACCACCGGCATTGTTTAGAATCGCGGGCACATTGTGATCATAAAGGCAGACAGACTTTCAGTTAGTTTTATTATTGTTTTTCAATTCTCTACAGACAAGGGGTCTCCTTGAAGTCTACACTTGGGGCTCCCATGGCAGGCCCACAGTACACTACCGTTTGCAAATATTCATTCCTTTGAGCACATTTTATGTTCGTTGTTGGAAATAAAATAAAGACGACTAAGAAATGAAATGAATCCTTAGGGATAAGTCAGCTTTCCTGAGAAACAGCATGACCTCGTGGGAAACCAAGTTCCTTCAAACAGGGGAAGTCTGAAGCTGCCAAGAGAAACGACCTCATCGTGGAGACAAGGGGTTATACTTCATCTTACATTTTCTGGCTCAGAGTTCAGAAGACCTCTCTGTGAGAGTTCCTCTGCTTTGTAAATCTACTCTCTCTTACCAAAGGAAAAATCACTTCTACAATTGTCATATGATCCATCAAAAACCCATTCAACTGAAAAACATGGAGTAGCATCATTGCAGCCACTTAGATGAAGTCTGTGGCTGCCTGTTAACTTCCCTTTCCAGAGAGAGCTGCTTTGCTGATCTCCACACTCTTAACCTGTGAAGCATAATATCAAGGCCAAATGACCAGCAAAGACAATAACCATTTAAAAGAGTGCTGCCTTATGTCTGCAGTTTTGAACTGAATGCCCCGTCTATAGAAAGCATTTTTCCTATTATGCTACAGTGTGGATAACAGGTCTGTGGTTTTCACTCTTTAATAAACTCTGGGACACCAAGAGCTTATATTATATTGAAAAGAGTGGCTTTCTTTTCACCTGAGATGGTTAAACCAATGCTATTAATAATGCTGTATACAACAGCTGCCTTTATTTATTCATAAATACAGCACAAACATCTTACTGGTCAACAGGAGAGGACTTTCTTTTACTATAAAATGATAATTAATTCAGGCTGGATAAACTTAATGGCGCATTTGCCATCTGGGCAAAGCTAACAAAACACCAGAATAGAATTGTGTGAAGAAAAAATAATCAAAATATGGAATAAAAATACAAGCCTAAACTCTGTTTTGATTTCTTTAACAACAAATAATTTTCTACCCCAAGTATTATGCTCAGGCTTATTTGAAAGGAAATACGAAAGGCAATAGGGCATAGAAAAATAGCTGCGGGTGGACAAAAATTTCAGGTGATTTCTTTCTTTTTCATTTTTTACACATCAGTAACATAAGCAAAATGTTTCATAGGCTCTGCATCTCCTCTTGTCTATACCCATGAGGGACAGAAACTCTTATCAAGTAAAATAATACAGATAAAAGTGCTTTGTGAACTTTAAAGAACCATGAAAGTATAAGAAGATTATCATTATTTCTATCAGCCTGGTGTGTCCTTAGAGAGCCGAACTCATAGATACACTGGAGGTTTTGATTTGATTAAATCAGCTCAGGAAACTGAACTTGGCTGATGATCATGATCTTTAAAACCCTTGAAAAGATGGTATTTGTCATGTGGAACCATCACTGCACTGACAGTCTAGTCTCACCTTTCGGATCTTTGCAGTCACTTATTCAGAAGTGTTGCTTCTTTTTTATCCTCTCCTTGAAGACATCAGCTTTTGTCTCTTTGAAGCCACTGTACAGCCTAACCCCATAAGTCCCCACTTATACATAGTGTAATTGTGCTTTCAAAGCTTTCCCTCTCCCCACCCAGTCCACCTACCTTGCTTCTTTCCATTTCTCCTGTTTTAACTGTGCGCTGTCACCAGTCAGCAGAGCACTGTCATTATATCCTAGTGCTTTTCTCCACCCCATTTTCCATGATGAGAATGATTGGCCTCCCTTATATCAAATAGTTCTCATTAAAGAGTGGTTTAGAAAGTCCTTCTTTCAAGAAGACGTCCCTGTGTTAAGATTTTGACCACACATCAATTCTGCCTGTCCTCAGAACCCAGTGCTCGACTTATGTGTTAATGCCCATGACCTTGGCCTCTTAAGTCTCATGTACTGCAAACAGGTTTGTTGTTTTTGACAGTGAATGAATAATTACTAGCTGAAGCTGATCTCCATTAAGTGTTGCAAGGAATTCATTAAATGACTGCAATAATGAGGTATGTGTAGGACGATGTTGTTAGAAATAATTTTATTATCCTGATATTTAGTGGTAAGGCAATTTTTGACTTCAACTCTTCTCTGGACAGTAGAAATAATGCCTCCTATATTTTTTGTACATGTCAGAATGAGTCCCTTTCCTTTGGAGTATAAAGCAAAATCCTTACTGGAGCCTATAAGACCAGTTGATACTTAACAGCTTCTCACAGTGCTTTCTCTGACCCTGGCCACTCTGGCCTTCCCTCCACTCTTTGAACATGCCATAATCCTTCCTGACTAAAGGTTTTGGCATGCTGTTTCTCCAATGGATTCTTCCTATTCCCCCTCACCCAGATAATTCTTAATATAATTTATAGCTGAGCTCAGGTGTCACTGTCTCAAAGAGGCTCTTTCTGATATCTTGTACGAAGCTGCTCCTCTCTCTATATGCTCCCCTCATGCCCTTCATAGAACTGATAACTGAATAAGCACTTGAAAGATTAATTTGATAATATGACCTTTCTGCTGGAATGTAAACTCCATGAGGGCTGAGACTATGGCTGCCTTATTTACAGCTGTAACTGTGGCACTGATCATAATGTTCACACGCTGTAGGTTTTCAACAACTAGGGTTACAATTCCTGAAGAAGTGAACTTCTTAATGAAAGAAAATAGTGATAATGATGATGATGAAGACAAACCACCTGTAGGGTGACACTGAATTCTCTGATGATAGTATTCTGAAAGTGATGACAAAATTTGTAAAAACTGGATGTACAAATTTCTATTCTGCTTCCGTGTAACAATTTTCTCTTCAATTCCTCTAATGGTTACCTTATTTTGAAATACGGGATTGAAGAAGTAAGATATAGGACAAAATCATGACTCTTTATTAATGATTCATTCATTTTTCTTCTATGTTGCAACAGAGAGACTACACAGTTAGGGGACTTTTCAATGAAGCTCAAGTTTACCTTGCATAATAATTCCTTAGCAAAGACAAAATTCAGTCATCAGACACATTCGGAAGCATTGAACCAAATCTCTATGGAAATGGGATTTCCTCTGGGCAAAATATTTATACATGACATGCATATGTTAACCGTGACTCACTTGTGAAAGCAAGAAGCTTAAACTAAGCCAGATATAGTACAGATGAGGGAACAAAAATGCATTCTGCAGTCTTTCTGGGCCCGGGGTGGGGGAGAAGAGAGGGATGAATCACATTACCTGATTTTCATATTGTATGTGTCGATTTGACCTTATGAGCCATTGAATTTGGCGGCCATAAACAGTAACACATCAAAACACATAAGCCCCTCTCACAACAACAGCAGCAAAACAAAATAATTCCATTGATTCTCTGTTCCAAGATAAAGAATGAGAGTATATAAAACCAGACTTGTGACTGCGTTTTAAAAATCTCTGGGCTCACAAATTATGTATTGGTTCTATTTGCATGTCCATGTCCTCTGCCTTCTAGCTCCTTTTGTTTATTGCTAGGGGAAAGGTTAGAAATAATATTGTTTCATATATCTTTTTATTTATCTGAAATTAAGAAAGATAAGAATATAATTCCCAATAGGACTTTGGACTGTAAATCTGATTTTTATTAGGCTCGCCTTTACTATTGGAGGTTCTAAGTCTATGGATTTGTGCTTTCTTTATTATACGTAATGTATGGCAATACTTCCAGCATTTAGGGCAGTAGGTGAGACATAAATCCAGTAGCCTCGTCTAGGGAAATGACACTGGGCTGGTTAATTAAGGAAGATAGGGGGCCGGCCCGGTGGCGCAAGCGGTTAAGTGCGCGCGCTCTGCTGCGGCAGCCCGGGGTTCACCGGTTCAGATCCCGGGCACACACCGATGCACCGCTTGTCAAGCCATGCTGTGGTGGCGTCCCATATAAAGTGGAGGAAGATGGACACGGATGTTAGCCCAGGGCCAGTCTTCCTCAGCAAAAAAGGAAGAGGATTGGCAGATGTTAGCTCAGGGCCGATCTTCCTCACAAAAAAAAAAAAATTAAGGAAGACAGTTCAAGAAGGGCAGATTTTGAAACACAAAAGAAAGATTGATTTTGTTGAGTATACAAGCATGAAAAATGAAATTTAGACTGTTTTACATGATGACCTTGTTTTTTAAGTTAGCTAAGTGTATTTTAAGGAGTTATAGATCTATGCCTTGAGTTTCTTAAGGTCAACTGAAGTGATCCATATTAAGTAACTAATGTGGGAAGAATTCTAATTTTGAGCACTGGAAAATGCCAAATTTTAAGCCCACTTGTGTGCTTATGTAACCAGAATGGATTATTGCTCACTATAAAATATTACTGGTAATGTGACTGCCATTATGATTTTCCTTCCCCTATCCCAACACTGGAGAGGGTGTTAACTTTTGTCCAAGGATTGGATTGGAAACTCACAGTTAAAAGTGGTGCATTTTTCCTATTTTCCATCAGTAGAAAAGCTAGGGAAAAAAAAAAAATAGAAGGTAGACTGAAAAAAGCTTCCATCTCAGGTGAAATTAAAGAAAAAAAGAAAAAAAAAAACCAGCTACAATCCCAATCCTTAAACTTTAAAGTGTGGCTGCCTAATACTATTTGTCTGGACTGAGTTTAGGGAACAAACCGAGAGCCAACACATGACTCTTTGAAAGTCAAATAGGATACAGATTTCTCTGAAACTATCTTGAAAGAAATTTTTAAGCATACATCAACCAGAGGAATGAGATACATGAGCATGGATGGGGCACTGGGTGATAAAAGAATGTTTCAACAGAGAACCAGTTTGTACTGTGAAATGGAGTGAAATCAAATTCTTAAGAGATCAATTCCTAACCTATGGTCTCTTAGTGGAGACTGTCAGGAGTGAATTAGGTGAAAGAAATTTGTAATGAGACAAGAATATTTCATTTAATCATAGTTCCATTAAAAGAAAGCTTGCAAATTTTAAACAGTATACCACAATATATACACATATATATATACACATATATAAACAATTATTTTCTGTCAGATAATGTTTGTGCTAACAGTTTTTTTTTAATTCTACAAACATGGCAAAAAGAATGTGAAAGTAAAATACCTGTACTTGAGAAAGCATGAAATACAAAGGTCGTTGCAACCATTAGTTTTCTATACACAATTCTGCCTATCAGTGTAGGTTTATTATCACCATCGTCAAAGACATACTGATGCACATTACATGCCAGGGATTTGCAACGTCTTCCTTTCACAACAGGTGCTTTATGTATCAGTAACTAAATGACAGAGTAAAGCACTGGCTCATACCTAGTCCCCCTTTCTCCTCGGTATTCAGTTCTTCCTCCAGGTCTACACCTAATGGCGAAGGAAATAAGGGCTGGGAGTCAGGGGTTCGACACTGGTTGGAGCATCTGTTTACCTGCAGCAGTGGTACCCAGCCCCACCACTTGTTAAATAATTTGACTCTCACCCTCGAACAAATGTCGCTTATTTTCTTTTAAGAGGTAAAATATCAGTGCAATTTTAAAGGACAAAATATGTACACAATTTTATTCAACTTTTTTATATTATTATGCTACATATATGTACAATTTCAATAATAAATTAAAAATAAATGAGCAAAATAAGTCTGAGGATAGTTCATAGTCACCATGTTAGTGACAGTTTTCACTCTTCATTTCTGAGAGTTCATCTGATCCAAGATCCTGATCATCTTGCTAAAATACTTGTTTTGGCAACATATTTGAAATGCACAGTGTTTTGTTGTCTCTAAGCAGTGGGAAGATGTTTGAATAATAGAAATGCTGAAGAAGTTCAGTTGCAATCAAGAAAGGTTGATGAACATTTGCACGATATGTACAAAACTCCGCAAAAATTCTTTAATATTTTTTTCCTCCAGTTCCTCGCATTCTTTGCATCCAGATTCTATAATATTCTGCCAAATAAAAAGAAAAGATTAGATTACAAAGTCTAATATATTTCTTTCCCGGGAATATCATAACATTTGAACCATGTGGTGAAATCTTGAGACGTGAAAACTTTGGCAAATTAAAATCATATTAGGAAGAACTATGGAAAAGAGAACTGGGAGATTTGATATGGGCTTATTTTTCCTATAATGGATTAAAGACATTGAAAAAAATAAGCCCTGTCTATCAGACCATGGATTTCCTGCTTAGAGCCCTCAAGGGTTTATACCATTGAGGTTAGGTTTATACTCTAGCATAAAGTCCATTCCTCCCTGCACGGCATGCAGGCCCTCCTTGAGCTGTTCCTTACTTATCTTTTACCTTTCCCCACTGCCTCAAACGTGATGCCCTAGGACCACTGAGCTCATGCCTTTTCCCCCATGCACACATTACATTATTAGATGCCTCGCTGCCTTGGCTTTTCTCTCTGCCTGTTCCACACTTCTATTTCAGCTACTGCTACTCACACTTAAGATCACTCATGTGTTGTCTCCGTTAGGAAGGCTTTCCTGAACCTGTGAGCTCCTGGGGCAGGACTAAATGTCCCATCTCTACATTCTCAGAATCCCTAGTCTAGACTCTCCCTCATATCACATCATATATTATATTAATATTATGGAGTTTTATGCTTTTTATGCCACTGTTCTCTAAGCTCTTCCAGGAGGGCAGGAGCATGTATTTTGTTTCCCTAGCATTTAGCATAGGGTCTGGCACATATTATTCGCCCAATCATTATTGGTTGAATTGAACTATTTAGGTGAATACCACAAATTGCTGTAAATTTAAACAGAGTTTCCTGGAGAACTAGAATATTCCAAATGTAGCAATCATAAATAAACTTTTTAGAGATCATCTGAACCATGAAAGCTGTACCAGCCAAAATCAAAATTAGATTTTACATCCATTAAGCATTTGAAATTCAGATTTACCAATTTACTCTATGAACATACTCTATGCCAGGCACTGTCTTATTCCATATAACACTGTCCTATCTGATGCTGAAAATAATTATGTCGGCTAGGAAGGCAGAGATATTAAGTGACTCATCGCAGTTGACATAATCAATGAAATTCTCCATGTCCAGGTCTGGACTGACTTCCACTACATGTGCCATATTCCATGTCATGATAAGAGTATGAACATGTACCTTAAAGAGTTCACCATTGATACTGTCATGATTATCTGTTGCATGGCTCAGTCTTTCTACTGATAGCATAGAGATAACTTATCACAAGGGTATTTTAAACACTAATATATTCATTTCATAAATACATCGAGTATCTAGCATATGCCAGGCATTGTTTTGGGAGTTGGGATACAGCACTGAAAAAAAGCAAAAACGCCTGCCCTTTTGAAGCTGACATTGTGGTAGGGAAAAGAAGACAATATCCACTAAGTAAAATATGTAGTATGTCAGATAGGGGGACATGCAGAGAAGGGGACAGGGCGTGCTGATGTGGGGATGGGATTGCAATTGTAAAGAAGTGACATCACTGAGAAGGTGACATCTAAGCAAAGACCTAAAGCAGCCTGGCGTTTTTAGGGAAAATCCAAGGTGTCCAGCCCCACGAGCTCAGGGTCTTCGCACTTTCGGTTGCTTCTACCTGAGCCTACCTCTCCGGGAATCCTTAAGGCCCCTTCCCTCCTGTCTTCGCCAAATGTCAGCTTAGTAGGTAAACTTTCTCTAGAGTAGAATCCCAGCCCCCTTACTTGCCTTCTTTTTGGCCATTGGAACTAACATTATTTATTTGTTTATTGATTGTTTTATTAATGCTTCTTCCCTCCTTAAGAGCAGGGACCACTTCCCTCCTTAAGAGCAGGGACCACAGTTTTTTCACTTCTGCTATCCTGAGGGCCTACAATGGGGCCCAAAAGTATTTGTTAAATTAACAAATTATTATGTCTTCTTTGTTTATAAAACTTCTCTCTATCACGTTGCTTTGGCCACTAGCGTTATGCCATGAAAGCCATAATCTTTTGTACCTCAAGGCCTTTGCATAGCTGATCTCCCAGCCTACTATGGGAGTCCCTACTATTTGCTTTCCCAGAGCCCTATACTGCTCATGATGCCTGGGAGACCCCAAATTATACTCAAATTTTAATATATTTTTAATAATTTTATTTATTTATTTATTTATTTATTTATTCCCCCGAAGCCCCAGTAGATAGTTGTATGTCATAGCTGCACATCCTTCTAGTTGCTGTATGTGGGACACGGCCTCAGCATGGCTGGAGAAGCGGTGCGCAGGTGCACACCCAGGATCCGAGCCCGGGCCGCCAGCAGTGGAGCAAGCACACTTAACCGCTAAGCCACAGGGCTGGCCCTTAATATTTTTATTATTATCCTTTTGTGGCATTTATCCTTTCAGTAGATAAGAAGACAGACTCTGGAGTGAAACTGCTTGGGTATGAATCCTGGCTCCTTATTTCACTAGCTGCGGGAATTGGAGGAAGCGATTCAAGCTCTTAGCGCTCCAATTTCTGCAATCTTAGAACAGAAACAAGGATAGTTGTCTCACAGATTTATTGTGGGGATTCAATGAATTACCACTTAATCCTGGAAGAATAGTATCTGGCACAGAGTAAAAACCCAATAAATGTGGATTTCTATTATTGATGCTAAACACTTAATTACATAATTATACTAATGCCTATCCACTGTACCTGGTGATAAACACCTTGAGGTCAGTGACCTAACTGGTTTACCACTGTCACTCTAGCACCAAAGCACACTGCCTGGCATTGTGCAGTAAATGTTTGTTGAATGAATAAATCAATGAACAGTTTAGGACTGTGTGCACACTAGTGATGGGGCCACTTCTGGATGCCACTCCACTGGAATTAACTCCCTCTCCTGAGTGCCCCTTTGGAGGGTCTGCTTGTCCCTTATATCCAGCTAATGACTTCTCCCAAGAAAGCCAAAAACATCCGCTGTAGCTCTATATCCAATATGACTATTGGATAACTCACCCCATTAGAAGATAAACTGCTGTTTGCCAGGATGATAAGGTTTTCTACTGTTTCATTTATGTCCATATTTCTGGACTCATGCGAAATAACACGTAACTCCAGAAGAAAGCACTTCATCGCTGTTACTTTGCAATTGGGCTACAAATAGAGTCACAAAGAACCATTTTGAAATAAAATTGTTTTCTCACTATTCATTCTCACATAGATGTAATTCTGATCTTTTAAAAAATCAATCCAAATATTTTATAAAGAAACACAATACCCCTAAGAAGTTTTACATAGTAAGCAGCTTGATTTTTTTCTCTTTTGGCTTTGAAACCAAAACCAAAACAAACTGACAAGAAAACAATGAAGAAGGAGGGTGATATTGTACAGAAGAAAGAATATAAAACTAGAAAACATCGAAATAAATGCTTTTTCTTATGGAGCACATTTCCTCTGTGTAAAAGGGTGATAATACTGGCCCGAAACTCTCAAAACATTAATATAGATAGCGCACAGGGAAGAATTTTTAGAATCAGATTGTAGTGTTAACATTTTAAACAGTGGTAGCCGCTAATCATGCTGTTCCTGCAAGTTCCAAGGCTCCAGAGGCAGCCGTGATTCCAAGAAATTTGTTAGAAAAATCACAGCACACGTATTGCCTCCTCACAGGCTGGCCAAATCAGACAGGTACCGTTCGGGTACCACAATAATACGTTTCCCACAACATTTACTTTACCAAAAACCTAAACTTAAAAAAAAAGCAAGCATTTAATGAACATCGGGGAATTTGACCATGACTTGTTTGACTTTGTGTTCTCAATGCCTGGTACAGTGCCTGGGACCCCGCAAGGACTTAAATGCTTACTGAATGAATGAATGAATGAATGAGTGAAGGAACACACTTGTGCCTGGCACTGGCAATATTCCTCATCCCCGACAGCCGCTGCTCAGGACTGAAAGGGTAATAAGTACTCACCATGTTGATAATCAAATAAATAATAAATAAAACAAAATGGTAAAATAAATAACAAAACTGAGGTTCAGAAGTGTTTAGTGACTTCCAAGGTAACACAGCTAGGAAGTAGCTGAGTCAGGATTTAAATCTAAATTTCAATCTCAGCTTCTTCCTATGACCTATGAGCTGCAAGGTTATCTTCTTGCAAAAAAGCAGTCTCAGGATGCTGAGTGTTGGTAGTTAATTGACTGCTTCTACTTTGAAAAAAATGCAAAGAAAAATGGAAAACATGCTGAAGCCAAAGGAGGGAGACAATTTCTATGTGCAGCAGCACTATCCAAGTGGTTGGTGAATATCTGTTTTTTCTAGTTTCTGGCTATGGCTTCTTTCCAATGCTCAGACAGTTTTGGTGGGGGCAAAACCTTCTATTTCAGAGAAGCTCTAAGTGAGGAATAACAGAGAGAGGACTCATTGTTTTGAACGCACACAACACAGAGTTTGTTTTCCACGAGGTGAAGAAGTCGGGTATTTGTTTCTTGGTTTTTTGTAACCAATCCAGAGGGAAGGGACTAGCAACATGACTGAAATCATACATGCCTTAGGCAAGGTTAGTGTATTAATGAAACAAGTTCAAGATCATTTTTGAATTCTGATAGGTTTTATGGGTTGTGTTTTTTTCTTTTCTCACATAGAGAATAACCAGCTAGAATCCTTTTCTGACAATTGTAGAGATTTATTCAAAATGTAGAACGTGAATGCATTTAAGCAATTTGTAGAAAATACGATTAAAGATGGTAATACACTACAGCACTGAAAACAACTGATATGTTGGATACTTTTAAATTGAATCAGTTAACCTGATTCTTGCATTTAATTGCATCATGATCTAACTGCATCACAAAAATGTATAATATGTTTTGTTTGACATTGACGGAAAAGGCTTTTTTATGTTTTAATTTGGCACCATTACAAAAATAGCATCTATGTAGCTCTTTGTCCCCAAGTCCCAAAACCTCAACAATTACTTATAAAATTCATTGATCGTATGTTGTAAGAACACACCAAAAGTTAGATTTTAAAACTATACATGTTTTTTCAGTAAATTTATGAAAATATACTTCTTAGACTTTTGAAAACTGGAAGAATATAACAACTTTGAAAAAGAAAACTTATACTCACATGAGCATCACTTTCAGTATATAAAGTGGCATCAATATGTATAGACTGAAAGGAAAAAAAATTAGATGATATGAGAAACCATGCCCTGCTTCAGATATAATAAGAACAATCTAC
The DNA here is from genome assembly GCF_057802395.1 of Ceratotherium simum simum. Lineage (NCBI taxonomy): Eukaryota > Metazoa > Chordata > Mammalia > Perissodactyla > Rhinocerotidae > Ceratotherium > Ceratotherium simum. The sequence goes on from NC_141911.1 coordinate 42,448,969, forward strand.
TGAAAACATTAAATTAAGCTTTTTAAATTAAATTCTTTATTTTGAGATAATTTTAAATTCATATATGATTGTAAGAGAAAATACAGAGAGATCCTGTGGATCTTTCACTGTTTCCCCTCAATGGTAGTATCTTGCATAACCATAGTACAATATTACAACTAGGAAATTGATATTGATACAACTCACCCACCTTGTTCAGATTTCACCAGTTTTATGTGCATTAATGTGTGTGTGTGTATCAGATGTGTAAATTCATGTAACCACCACCAAAGTTAAGACACAGAACAGTTCCATCACCATAAGGATCCTCCTGCTACTCTCTTACAGCCAAAACCACCTTCCTCCCCACACACCCCCTCCCCCATCCTTCTAATCCTTGGCAACCACTTCTGTGCTCCCCATTCCTAAGATATCATTTCAGAATCTTATATAAATGGAATCATACAGGATGTAAACTTTTGAGATTGGCTTTTTGAGAAAATTAATAGACTTTATTTTTTGAGCAGCTGTAGGTATACAGAACACGAGCAGAAAGTACAGAAAGTTCCCACATATCCCCTCGCACACCTCCTCCAGTTTCTCCTATAATTAATATCTTGCATTAGTGTGGGGCATCTATTATAATTGATGAGTCAATATTGATACATTTTTAACTGAAGTCCACAGATTACATATATTACATTACACTAGGGTTCACTTGGTGTTGTACATTCTATGGGTTTTAACAAATGTATAATTACATGTATCCACCATTACAGTATGATACAAAATAGTTTCATTGCCCTAAACATTACCTATTTCATTTGCCTATCCATCCTTTTCTTTCCCCTAACCCCTGGCAACCATAGATCTTTTCACTGTCTCCATAGTTTTACCTTTTCCAGAATGTCATATAGTTGGAATCACAATATAGCCTTTTTAGATTGGCTTCTTTCACTTAGCAATATACTTTTAAGGTTCTTCCATGTCTTTTCATGGCTTGACAGGTCATTTCTTTTTATTGCTGAATAACATTTCATTGTATGGATGTAGCACAGTTTGTTTATCCAGATTGGCTTTTTTTTCACACAGCATAATAATAATTCTGGAGATCCATCCAGCTCGTTGTGAATATCAGTAATTTGTTTCTTATTGCTATTAATATACTAAAATATATAATATTATATATTATCAGTATTATTCCATGATATAATGTATCACAGTTTAACTATTCTCCTGTTGAAAAGACATTTGGGTTGTTTCCAGTTTTTAACTATTACAAATAAAGCCCTATGAACATTCAGTGCATTTTTGTTTTGTGAGAAAGATCGGCTCTGAGCTAATATTTGTTGCCAATCTTCCTCTTTTTGGTGAGGAAGATTAGCCCTGAGCTAATTTCCGTGCCCATCTTACTCTAATTTGTATATGGGATGCCGCACAGCATGGCTTGATGAGCAGTGCGTAGGTCCGTGCCCAGGATCTGAATCCGCAAACCCCAGGCCACCGAAGTGGAGCGCATGAACTTAACCACTATGCCACTGGCCGGCCCCTCAGTGCATGTTTTTGTGTAAACCTAAGTTTTCATCTCTTCGATATACATGTTCAAGAGTGCAATTGTCGGGTCATATGGTAAATGCATGTTTTGTTTTATAAAAAACAGCCAAACTATTTTAGAGTGGCTGTGCAATTTTACATTCTCACCAGCAATATATGAGTGATCTAGTTTCTCCACATCCTTGCCAACATTTGGCATTATCACTTTTTTATTTTAGATATTCTTATAGGTGCCTAATGATATGTTATCACAGTTTAATTTGTATTCTTTAAATAAAATATAGCTATTTATTGGTACTTTCTTACAAAAAAGATCTGGGGTGATTTATAATTGCTTCCTTTATAATCTTCCTTTATTTCTTTTTTTTTTGCTTTATGCCTGTTATTTCTTTTTCTTGCCTTACTGATTTAGCTAAATTTCCAATACTATGTTGAAATAAGAGTGGTGAGAGAAGACACCCTTGCCTTGTTTCCAGTCTTAGGAGAAAAGCACTCAATCTTTCCCCATTTAGTATGATGTTAGCTCTAGGCTTTTTGTATATGCTCTGTTACCAAGTTAAGGAAGTTCTCTCTCTATCCCTTGTTTGATGAGAAATTTTATCATGAACAGGTATTATATTTTTGTAAATGCCTTTTCTGCATCAACTGATATGATTTGATTTTCTTGATATATGATTTTCTTCTTTAGCCCATTGATAGTGATTGATTACATTGATTGATTTTCAAATATTGAACAGGACTTGCATACCTGGAATAAATCCCACTTGGTCATGGCATATAATTCTTTTAACACATTGGTAGATTTGGTTTGCTAATATTTTATTGAAAAATTTTGCATCTAAATTCATTAGAGGTATTTGTAGTTTTCTTTTTTGGTATTGTCTTTACCTAGTTTTAGCATCAGGGTAATACTCGCCTCTTAAAATGAATTGGAAAGTGTTCCCTCCTCTTCTATTTTTGGAAGAGACTGTAAAATCGGTGTTAATTCTTCTTTAAATGTTCAGTAGAATGCTCCAGTAAAACCAGCTGAGCCTGGAGAATCTTTTGAAGGTTTGCATGTGATGACTTCACTGTCTGTATTGGTTATAGATGTTTTTGCATTATCTACTTCCTCTGGGTTATGTTTTGGCAGTTTGTGGTTTTTGAGGAATTGGTCCATTTCCTCGAAGTTGTCAAATTTACAAGAGTAAAGTTGTTCATAGTTTTTCTTTATTATCTTTTTAATGGCTGCAGGTTCTGTAGTGATAGTCCCAATTGTATTCCTGATATTGATGGTTTGTGTCTTCTCTCTTTTTATCTTTGTCAGTTTTGCTAGAGGTTTATCAATTTTATTGATTTTTTTTCCAAATAACAAGATTTATGTTTCATTACTTTTCTTTATTGTTTTTCTGATTTCAATTTCATTAATTTCAACTCTTATCTTTATTATTTCCTTTCTTCTGCTTGCAATGGGTTTGTTTTGCTCTTCATTTTCCAGTTTCTTGAGGAGGGAACTTAGATTGTTGATTTGAAATCTTTCCTCTCTTCTACTGTAATCATTTAGTTTTATAAATTTCCCTCTCAGTATTGCTTTACCTGAATCCCACATATCTTGATATGTCGTATTTTTGTTTCATTCAGTTCTATGTATTCTTTATATCCTTCAAGACTTACTCTTTGACCCATGGAATATTTAGAAGTGAATTATTTAATTTCCAAATGTTTAGAGATTTTCTTGTTATATTTACATAATTTATTTCTAGTTGATTCCACTGTGGTCAGATAACATACCCTGTGGGATTTCAATTCCGATAAATTTGTTAAAGTTTGTTTTATGGCTCAGGATATATTCAGTCTTGGTGAATGGTGCTTGAAAAAAATGCGTATTTGCTGTTGTTGGGTGAAGTGTTCTATCTATGTAAATTAGATATTGCTGGTTGATGGAGTTGTCCAATTCTTCTATATCCTTTTTGATTTTCTGTCTAGTAGTTCTTTTAGTTACTGAGAAGGAGGTGGTGAAGTCCTCAACTATAATTGTCGATTTGTCTGTTTCTCCTTTCAGTTCAATTAGATTTTGCTTCATACATTTTGAGGCTCTATTTTTTGGTGTGTACACATTTAAGGTCATTATGTATTCCTGGTGGATTGATCTTTCACCATTATGTAATGTCCCTCTTGACTCTAATAATTTTATTTTCTGCGAAGTCTACTTTATGTGTTATTAATAAAGCCACTTCTCATTTTTAAAATTATTGTGTGCATATGTATCAGCTTCCTAGAGCTGCTATAACAAAGCAACATGAAGTGAGTGGCTTAAAACAACAAAAATTTATTCTCTTACAGTTCTGGAACCTAGAAGTCCAAAATCAAGGTGTTGATAGGGCCACGCTCCCTCTGAAGGCTCTTGAGAATAATTCTTCCTTACGTCTCCCAAGCATCTGGTGGCTCCTGGCAATCTTTCGCCTTCGTTGGCTGGTAGCTGCATCATTCCAATCTTCTTTGGCTTGTAGCTGCCTCCATTTTCACATGGCCTCTTCTCTGTGCCTGTCCTCTTCTTATAAGGACACTGGTCATTGGATTTAGGGCCCAAAACACTCCAGTATGAACTCATCTTAATTAATTATATTTGCAAAGACCCTATTTCCAAAGAAGGTCACATTCTGAGGTTCTGGGTGACATGAATTTGGGAGGACACTATTCAACCCACTACAATATAGTTTATCTTTTTCTCTCTTTTTAATTTCATCCTACCCATGTCATTGGAGTTGAAGTTGGTTCAAACCATAAAGTTGGTTTACGTTTTGTTATCAGTTCAGCCAATCTTTGTCTTTTACTTGTATTTTCTTGCTCCTCTCCTTCTGGGTTGCTAATGCTAGGAATGCTGGATCTTTGTCCCAAAGATCCCTGAGGCTCTTTTTTTTTCAGTCTGTTTTCTTTGTGTTATTCTATCTTCAGGTTCACTGTCCTTCCTCTGTCATATTCATTCTGCTAATGAGCCTCTCCAGTTCATTTTGTATTTCAGTTAGTGTATTTTTCAGTTATGTAATTTTCATTTGGTTCTTTTTACATATTGTACTTCTTTGCTAAGACTTTCTATTTTTTTCAGTTGTTTCAAGGGTATTTGTAATTGCTTGCTGGCACATTTTTATGATGGTTCAGTTTCAGAGTCTGTTTCAGAGTCTTCTCTCATTCAAGTTGTGATTTTCTTGCTTCTCTGTATGATGAATAATTTTCAAGTTTGTTCTGGTATATGGGCTATTACATTAGGAAACTCTAGTCTATTTATTTATTTATTATTTTTTTGTGTGTGAGGAAGATTAGCCCTGAGCTAACATCCGATGCCAATCCTCCTCTTTTTGCTGAGAAAGATTAGCCCCGGGCTAACATCCGTGCCCATCTTCCTCTACTTTATATGGGACGACGCCATAGCATGGCTTGACAAGCAGTGCATCGGTGTGCACCTGGGATCCGAACCCGTGAACCCTGGGCCTCCGAAGCGGAGCACGCGCACTTAACTGCTACACCACCAGGCCGGCCCCGACCCTAGTCTATTTAAGTCTTCTATTTTAGCATGCAGCCACCCTGTTTAGGTTTAGCACACAGGTTCTGACCTATGTTTGTATGGTATGATTCCAAGGACAGTTTAGTTTTCAGAATCTTTGCAGTGCTAATCTGGAAGGCTTGGTTCACCTGGTGCTCCTGGGACTCCCACTGTTCCCTGTTGTGTCGCCCACTGGGGTAGAAGGCACTTCCCTGGCCCTGTTGTCAATGGGGATCCTGTTCTCTGCTGCCTGCAGGTTCCGCCAGGCCAGCCGGCATCTCGAGGTGGCAGCGGGGTTCGCCCTTCCCTAGGTCAGGCCATTCTCCCTGCAAGCGCCACCAAGCCACTTAGTTTCTCTAGTAAGAGAAGGGAGTCTCTAGCCTGTGGTGACAGAGAGCTCTTCATGCTGGGGCACTTATAAATTGAGTTTTAAAGATTACTAGGATCTGAAAATTGTAAGTAAAAGATTTTATCTGAGGCATTACAAGGCTCACAAATTCCTACAAAAATATTATTGTTCCAAGTGAGATTTCATTAAGATTGACAGCAAAACACAGGGAGAGCCATACTCCATAGCAATTATACCAGATATTTTATAGAAAAATGAGTACTCACTTGAATAAGATCTTCAATTCTTTTCAAATCACTTATTACATCCTGCCAGTTTGCCTCTGTTTTAGGAAGACCCGCACTGATACAGCTGGAAGCAAAACCAAAGAGCAAAGCCTTTTGAATGAACATCATATTGTCTTGATGAACACTACAGGCAAAAGAACAATCAGGAATTTTTTATTCTAACTAGTGAAAAGATGAGCGTTATCCCTGCCTTTGTGCATTCAACAGCCTTGTAGAAGAATATAAACACCAAACATATAGTACAACCTTGACGCTTTAGGCTAACTTGAGGACAGACCCACCTGGATTAGAGAAGAGCCTGATTTGGAGGGATAACATAAATAACCTGGTATAATCTATCACAATGAAATAAAAACAGTGCCTGATGTGTGGTAGTGCTCAGTGAATCTTTTTGAATGAATTACTACTTTTCTTTAAGTAGCGGTCCCATCAGACTTTTAAGTCTAATAAATAGGTAAAATTCTTAAAATAAGCGATAATCATTTTCATGTAATGATTTTGACAGCAAATGTTCTTACAGTAGGTTAGACAGGCCCCTTGCATACTGCTCACATTATGATGATTCTTGTGGCAGCTTTCTCCATAAACATTACAGACTTCAGCCCAGTCTAAGCTGAATAATCATATACTTACTCACTTTGGTAAAACAGAAATTTAATATCTGGAGAAAAGACACAAACACTGACCAAGTGACTGCGGAATGATTCTTAGAGCCTCAAGAAAAATAATCATTCCCTGATGGATCCTTCCAGAAGCATGAGAGCCAACACTAATCTTTCTTGCAAGGAAGATTTACCTGCACGAATCTATGGTTCCCCATACCATGAAGGCATTAGCAGAGTAAAACTGAACTGAGAGTCAGATTACATAACTAGAGGTTAGGTGCTTGGGCCAACTGGGTGCAGTGTATTAGCTGCATCTAAGAGAGAAGAAAAAATTAATAGGCATGGAAAAATATGAATGTTGATTAGGAGGAAAAACTCAACTAGGATAGGGGTCAAAGGATAAGAGTAGTTAGTGCCAGGGATAGATTAAAAAGTAACATAGGCAAGCCCTAAATATCTACCTTTTTTTACTACTGTGAAAATCATGCAGGACATTAATAAGGAGTATACTTCCAAGTTTACTTAGATACTAATAGGTCCAACTTATTTGGAGGATATAATACTCATTTGGAATATTACCAGAATATAGAAATGCTCAGTGCGGTGTTTGCCAAAACCTTCTCTGAGTCTCTATAATCTGCCCTCTATCATACCTCAAATACTAAGTACCTAAAGATTTAAGGAAACTGAACACAAACTAATTTAACAGAGAGAAAATTGAAGAACAATGATCATGGCCGTTAACATGATGATATTTATGCTGAAAGACAAAATTACCTCAAAATGAAGACATGAATTCCAGCCTCAGTTAAAAAATGACTGTTCAGAAGTAAACACAAGTAGCACTGGATGGAAGTACTTCTCAAATAGGGTTTCTGAAAAATAGAATCACAGACAAAATGGTTAAAATTTTTCTCTGTTAAAAAGTAAGATTCGAAATATTTTAGTGTCAAAATTATAAATTTATCAAAATTGCAGAATTAATGTTCCTTATCAGAAGTAATGAAACTAGAATTTCTCTTTTTTGCTTTCTCTTCCACCTCCAGCTCTGTCTCCTATGTGCAAAATTCTTTAATATATATTTAATACATATTAATTTTAAGAAAATTTACTTACATACTAACATCACCACTTAATTTGTTTTAATTATCCTTAACTTCCTTCTCATCCTTTTTTCCTTTTTAATATTCCAACATATTTTATACAGCACACATTAAAAACATGAATTACTAATATGTTTACTAGTTTTATATTAATTTCATGTAACTGTGTGAAAATTAATTATGTGTTAATAACTTTTGGAGAAAAATTGGATAGAAATGGAATGAACTAAAGGTACTCTATGCCATTCTGAGAGCCACTATATGATAATTTTTTTTGGTAATTTAGGAAAATTACTTATCTTAGAACTTCCCAGAATCTCGATACTTTTGCCTGCCTCTTTCATGTTTTCAAAGGCTTTATAATTTCAGAAAGCAGTGTTGACTGCCACCTTAACCACTAAAAATCTGTTTCATTTAATCTACACTGAAAGGATGAATAATATCCAGACCTTGTCCTCAAAGACTATACAATTTACTGAGTAGAGAGACATTTAAAGAACAAAATAGAGTGAGATAAGTGAAATAATACATTTACAACGACATGAAGAACATATCAGGGTTGTTAACAGAGTTCAAAAACTTATTTTATTTATTTTCAAAATAAGAACCACCCATACGTGAGCAGACATCTGTGACATCCCAAGATCTTTTTTTGTGTGTGTGAGGAGGACCAGCCCTGAGCTAACATCCAATGCCAATCTTCCTCTTTTTTGCTGAGGAAGACTGGCCCTGGGCAAACATCTGTGGCCATCTTCCTCTACTTTATATGGGACGATGCCACAGCAGGGCTTAACAAGCGGTGCATTGGTGCGCGCCCAGGATCCGAACTGACGAATCCCGGGCCCGCACAGCGGAGCGTGAGCACTTAACCACTTGCGCCACCGGGCTGGCCCCCCAAGATCTTTAGAGAAGAGTCATGTAACTTATGAAGTATCTGAGACTCAAATGACCTTTTAAGAAAAGTCCATATACTATCATCATCTAATTTTTCTTACCGAAATTCTCATTACTCAACGCCAGGGTAAATCCTTAAGTATTGAAGAAGAGCTGGCTATGGCAATGAGTTTCCAGCAGCCATCCATCCAGAATACTTCCTACAATACAATCCAGGGGAAAGGATGATCCATTAAAAACACAAGTGGACTAGCAGGGGAAAGAGAAGGAAGGGAATTAATATTTATTGAGCACCTATTTTTTTCATGGGCACTCTATTAGTCACTTAATATATATCACATTTAATCCTCTCAGCAATCCTATGGGGTAGGATTAGCAGCATTGGGGAAGCTGCCCAGGCCCCACAGCAAGTCCATGACAGCCAGGATTTGAGAGCAGATCAGTCTGATTATAAAGCCCAAACCCTTTCCACTATATTATGTTCTTGAATTGGCAAATTCCAAAGCCATATTAGTGAAAGGTGGAAGCAACCAAATACCAGGATTCATATAAACTATTGACTGTTAATTTAATTTACAACAGAAGTAGCTACTTCTACAATGAATAGATGTCTTCAGTCTTTGAAATAAATCACTGTTAACTGAAATATCATTTGAGAATTTCATAAGTATCAAAATTCTATTTTTTGTTGTCAAAAAAGTTCTATTTGTTGACATCAAAATCCACCATGTCCCTAGATATAAGTACTCACTCCAATTATGTTCTGTAGACTCAAATGATTATTTTATTTTTTAGATATTTCTGAGATATAAAAATGATTGCTAAAACATATGTTGTATAACTCTTAAAAGGAGAAACTAGCACTTATCTAGATGTTAAATAAGATACTTTGAGAGTATATCCAGTAGGAATTCCTTTTTTCCCACAACATATTAAATCTAATCCTCCTATTACATATGACCTAATCCACCCATTAATTGGTTTAATTGAAGCAAATTCTCCTCATTAGTCTCATGTTCTAACCATTCTCTTTGACTATATTATCTCAGTGCTTCAGATTTTTTACAAAACTTCAGAATCATTTTTTTAATTTCAACCAAATTCTCTTAAATGCCCTACATTCAAAAGAATTGTGGTATCCCAAACTCCACGTGGTTCCAAAAACAATATTTACTGACCTGGGACCCAGCAGTACAAAGGGTGATATAACTGTTAATAAGGCCCTAGAAGCTACTTTAGTAAACAACGGGGATTTTACTCCCGGGCTTTTGTAGCAGTGAGTCTCCACATACACAGGATGTTAACTTCTTAAGACTTGCACTGCCCTGCCCTACCACCCCCAGCTGGTGTTACGTCAAGAAAGAGTAAGTGCTTTAGCCAGAATGCTCCATGCCAAACATGGTGGAATGCAGCAGGAAATGGCCTCAAAATCTTCTAACAAATAATGATAATGGAGGCCAGTGTAGCTGAAAAGGCAACTTTTACAGCCTTGTATGTCATTTGGCAAAAGTTCTAGTGTGGTTTTCTGTGCTGACAGCAAAGAATCTGGTTTTCACAGCAGCTTTGGAAGCATTCAACCTGCCACTCACTATAGTTCTGTGGACTGATAATTTTACTAGAAATATATTTGTGAGTGTGTGTGTGTGCGTGCGTGCGTGTAATCCATGTAGGACAAAAAGACTTAAAAGATAAAATATTCTATTCCTTTCTCTTTAGCCAGGATTCAATGCTAACTATTAGCATAATTATTATTAATGATGGTAATATTAATTAGAATAAGTATTGTTTACCTAGTGCTTTCAGGTTTACAAAATTATTTCATACACACTATCACATTGAATCCCAGCAACATCCTTTTTGTGTGTGTGTGAGGAAGTCTGGTCCTGAGCTAACGTCTGTTGCCAATTTTCCTCTTTTTGCTAAGGAAGATTAGCCCTGAGCTAATATCTGTTTCCATTTTCCTCTATTTTGTATGTTGGACGCCACCACAGCATGGGTCGATGAGCAGTGCATAGGTCCATGCCCAGGATCCAAACCTGGAAACCCGGGGCCACCGAAGCAGAGTGTGCGAACTTAACCACTACACCACTGGGCCAGCCCCAATCCTGGCAATGTCTTTATGTGAGAGATATTATTCTTATTTTACAGTGAAGAAATTGAGGTTCTGAGAGGTTAAGTGACTTACTTCAGGTAAATGTCATACATGTAACTGTCAAAAATTTACTTCACAACCCAGATTGGGCAGGGGGAGAAGGGATGCAAGAAATTTCACAAGCTTTCTGGTTGAGAAGTGTAGGCCCCTTTGGAAGTATCTGATCCATCCCATGTGAATAATAAAAAGCCACTGCTCTCTGATAGTTTAAAAACAGGTCTTTCAAACTATTCTGACATGAAACAAAACTCAAGTTGTTTCAAATGCATTATGGCATTTGACTCTCACAAAATACCTGTTGGAGATAAGTGGCTGAAACCAGGTTAATTACTTTCTGAGAAGGCAAATATCAGGATGAAATAAATTGTCCACTTCCTTTTATGTCATATTTTTGGAGAACTATGGAAGCAGTGTTTAATAATTGCATACTGATTGTATAACGTCCTGAAATTCCCTCACAATCGGCATCTTCGTTTTGTCCTTCATTCACCTGGGTGCCTGGATCTGGGAATAAAAAAGACTGAAACCCAGCCCTACCCTCAAGGAGCTCACAGAGTTTAAGCAGGAATTTTTTGGAGTCTCGTGATTGGGTCTCACTGCAGGGTGCCTGCTGACTTTATGACAGCACTGCTATCCCAGCAGGATGTCACCACCCAGGGGTAAGACAGTGGAAAGACTGAACAAATCAACACAGTTGAGTAGCTCCAACAGTTTTAATTCTGGAGTGACTTGTGAAAACAATTGTAAACGTGTTACATTCTGTACCAACATTGTAGTTCTTCCCAGTGAGGGAATACAATCTAACACACTCCCATTTTGTTTTGTTTTATTTGTTTAATTATTTACTTGCCTAGTCACACATTTAAAATAAATTTAAATAGACTTAGCAACAAAAGAAGAGTTATCAGTATTGGTTTATTTGGTGAACACATTCATCTATTCACTCAAAAAAACTAAAAATGAGGGCAAACCAAGCTTGAGCGCTTATGTGGACTGTAAAGAATGTAAGACAGCAAGGCTGTCCTTGATTCATTTAGTAAAGATTTATTGAGCACTTCCTATGTGCTAGGCATTTTTGTATGACCTTGGGATACATCAATGAATGCAGAAGACAAAGAACCTGGTTTCAGGGGAAAAGACAGACCATATATAATATACATAAATAAATTAATTATGTATTTCCTTAGCCAGTGGTTAAATGATACAGGGAAAAGGAAACACAGAGTAAGGTAAGAAGGAAGGGGTTGCCATTTTAAGGAGAGTGGTCAGGGAAGGGTTCAGTGAAAGCAAAATCAGATCAAAGACATAAAGGCAGGAGGGCGTGAGCCCCGAGGATATCTGAGTGAAGAGCTTTCAAAGCAGAGGGTACAGCTAGAGCAAAGGCCCAAAGGCAGCTGCAGACATATGAGTCTGAGGATCAGAAAAGAGACCAACGGAGGAAGCAAGACAGAGAGCAGTCTGAGATGAAGTCAGAAAGGCAGAAGTGGAGCAGGTTGGGTCCTTTCAGCCGCTGTAAGGGTCTGAAGTGAGACACCACTGCAGCATTTTGAGCAGATAATTGATACCATCTGAACGAGCTTTTAAGAGTCCCTCTTGGCTCCTGTGTTAAGGACAGGCTGTAGGGTGGAGCGAGGATGGAAGTAGGGAGTCTGGGACTATAGGACTTCAGGGGAGAGATGGTGACGGCTGTGGGCATTGGAGATAGGGACATGTGGTTGAAGTCTGGAAACATTTTTATGACAGAACCAAAAGGACTTCTTGACAGATGGGATGTGGGCTATCAGAGAAAGAAGAATTTCTCCAAGTCTTTTGCCTTGAGCAATTGAGAAATGGAGCTGCCATCAACTGAAACAAGGCAGGCTGTGGGTGGGTCACATATTTTGAAGAGAAGGGGCAGATCAGGAGTTTCAGTTTTGGACAAGTTGAGTTCTAGAGGTCTATTAGATATCCACATGGAAATGTCAAATAGGCAGTTGGAAACGTAAATCTTGAGTTCAGGAAAGTGGTTTGAGCCTGAAATAGGTATGGGATTCATGACACTGGTTGAGACGACCACGGGAAAGTCAGAGAAAAGGTTAGGGAGAAGGACCAAAGACTGAGCCAGTGTACTGCAATATTAATTAGTTAGGGAGAAAAAGAAGAACAGTAAAGAAAAATCCAAAGTGAAAAAGGGAAACACAAAGAGAGTGTGATATTCTAGAACTCAAGTGAGAGAAGCATATCCAGAAAAAGGAAATGAGGATCATGCAGATGTGCTGACAGGTCAAAGAAACAGAGATCGAGCACTGAACAGTGGGCTTAGCAACCTGGAGGTCACAGATGACTCTGACAAAAGCACTTTCGGAGGAGTCATGGGGATCCTGCCTGAAATGGGGTGAGAAGAAAGTGAGAGGAAAGGATTTGTAAATTGCTAGTGCAGACAATGTTTTGAAGAATACTGATTCAAAATGGGGTAATGAAAGGGGGTGACAACAAGTGGTAGAAGGTGGAGGAAACAACAGCACGTTTGTATGATGAGGGAAAAATCTCGGATGTTAGAAAGAGAGGGACAATTGTCAGAGTGATGTTCTTGAATAGGCAAGTGAGGATGAGGATGGTATCTGTGATACTGTGATTTATAATAAGAAATACATATTTGGGCTTTGCCCGGATTTCTGGCACAGAGCTCCTAAACCTCTTGGAATCTCCTAAGTGATGAGAGCAATAAAGTTGTCTTTTGTTATGTTAATAACATGGAGCACAGAAGCTCCATGCCCTTTCCCCTTACCTGGCCTATGCGTCTCTTCCATCTAGCTATTCCTGAGTTATACCCTTTTACAATAAACTGGTGATCTATTGAGTAAAATGTTTCTCTGAGTTCTGTGACCTGCTCTAGCAAATGAATCCAACCATAGGAGGGGGTCTTGGGAACCTCTTATTTATAGCCAGTTGGCCAAAAGCATAGGTGGCAATCTGGGCTTTTGAATGGAGTCTGAAGTTGGGGGTGGGGAGCAGTCTAGTAGGACTGAGCTCTCAACCTGTGGAATCTGACGCTATCTCCCAGCAGATACGGTCAGAATTGAGTTGAATTCTTAGATATCCTGCTGGTGTCTGAGAAATTGCTTGGTGGTGGAGGGGGAACTCCCCTTCCCACATTGAAATTGGGTGGTCAGAACATCAAAAGAGTATCTCATGCACAAGTGGGAGGGGAAAGCATCATCTGTTGTCATGGGAAGGAAGGCTGAGTGTCAGGATGAATGCAATGGCTCGGAAGTAGGTAGATGTGATGGCGTAAATTCTCTACTATTGCTTGGATCTTCTCAGTGAATTAGGACAAAAAGTAATCAGTAGAGAATGAGGATGGGGAGGAGGTGTTAGGGCTTGAGGACAGAGGAGAATATACGAAAGAGCCATCGAGGTAAGTAGGAAAATGAACAAATATAAGTATGGTATGAGAGTCATGCCTATTGGAAGTCCACGGTCATGAATGGTCAAAAAGTAAGATTAGTCAGTATGCTTGTGTGTGTTTTCTCCAGCCATATTACTGTAAGGAATAGGCAGGCCTGGAATAGGTAGAGAACTAGATTTAATCATGGTTGTGTATGCCAAGCAAGAGAGAGGCAGGAGGTTTTAGAGTATACGTAAGAGAGTGTTGGGGAGATATGTCCAGGAAATTTAATTTTCCTTTTTTATAATACGGCTTTCTTGGAGGAAGTGTTATTGGAATCACACCTTGAAGAATCGATAGATTTTATATATGAGTAAAAGAAGAGAAGCAACATTCTAGGTGGAGAAAAGAACCTGAGCAACGACATACGCAAACAAGTGTAGTGCGTATTCAGAGGAAAGTGAGTCATTTGAACAGTGTGAAAGTAGTGGTAGGTAAGAGCAGACAAACCTGTCACCATTGTATAAAGCAGGAGTTGGTAAACACTTGTAAAGGGTCAGATAGTAAATATCAGGCTTTGTAATTCTTCCAGTCTCTGTCACAACTACTTAGCTCTGCCATTATAGTGTGAAAACAGCCGTAGACAATGCATGAATGAATGAGTATGGCTCTGTTCCAATACAACTTCCTTTATCAAAACAGATGGTTGGTGGATTTGACCTACAGGCTATAGTTCGCTGACCTCTGATGCCTATGGGTCTCTTTATCAGGCCCAATTTGATTACAGTTGAGAAAGTAGTATCTTCAAATGTCTTAAATTATCCTGTCATTAAGTGTACTGGCATTTTTCCAGTAATTGCTTTCAAGCTGTTTTTAATTGACACCAATATTATGAAATTTTCAAATATGAAATTTCATTGAACACTATCTGTGTTCAATACTAAGGCTAAAAAAAATCTATATGAACTATGTTACCATGGGTTACTACTGCGATTTTTAAAAATTAATTCCTACCAAGATAAGATCTGAAGTTGGTATTTAATTCTCTCATAAGGCCACACAACAGGTTAACAGGGCCTATAAATCTCACAGTTTATCAAAACAGAAATAAATGATTAGGTAAGATATTTCTTCTTTTAAAAATACTGTTTCATACAAGGTTTATAAATATATATATATTTTTAAATACAATGACTTTTAAGTTCTTGGGACTACTTAAAACAAGACAAATTGCTTAATTATACTGAAATTCTTCCAAAGCAAATCATAACCATTTAAATATCTATATTGCCAAAAATAAGGGCAATGATAAAATTTGGATACTTTAGTCACCACGACTATTCAAAAGGCATTAATTAAACAGGTGGTATTATAAAAAATGAATATAGAAACACCCCAGGGATCATCTAAGATAGACAAAGATGACACATTACGTGTAGCTAGAGGGCACGCATAGTAGATGCTCTTATTATTCTCTGATTATAGTGCTATGTAGCAATATATTCATGTGCTTTTTTTTTAATCATTTGGTGCAAAGGTGCTTGAAAAATGTTTTTTGTATGTGCTTTTGAAAAATGCTAGCTATACAATTCTGTAGGGCAGGTATAACGGACAGCTTCCCCAGAGCCACACAGCTTTGATATTTTACTGTACAGGAATAGTCAGTGAGGTCTGTTCCTCTAGCCCAGTTTCCAAAAGCACTTCATTCAAAACACTTGTGAGGGCCGGCCCTGTGGCTTAGCGGTTAAGTGCGCGCGTGCTCTGCTGCTGGCGGCCCGGGTTCGGATCCCGGGCGCGCACCGACGCACCGCTTGTCTGGCCATGCTGAGGCCGCGTCCCACATACAGCAACTAGAAGGATGTGCAGCTGTGACATACAACTATCTACTGGGGCTTTGGGGGAGAAAAAAAGGAGGAGGATTGGCAATAGATGTTAGCTCAGAGCCGGTCTTCCTCAGCAAAAAGAGGAGGATTAGCATGGATGTTAGCTCAGGGCTGATCTTCCTCACAAAAAAAAAAAAAAAAAACACTTGTGAAAGGTGGAGAAATTCTCCCAAACCAGAGTACAAAAGGACAAAGAGTTGGAAATTATGAGATAGGTCCAGACAGAAAAGGAACTCCAGAAAGAGCAAAGAGAATAGAGAAAAGTAAAATAATGACAAAAACAATAAAAGAAAATTTCAAAGAGTAGGGAAAAAACACTAGCTTTCACATTGAAGGGGTATAAAAAGGATAAATGAAACACCTGGTAATTTTTAATTAGATTTCCTAATTCCAGGACAAAGAAAAACAGACTAATAGCATCCATGGAGTAAAAACAAGTTACTTAAGGGTAAGAATCAGAATGAATCTGATCATGGTCCTTACAAGACAATAGAACTAATCTTCAAAGTCTAAAGGAAAATGAGCTTCAACCTAGAAAGCTATTAGTATTTGAGAAAGAGGGCAAACAACATTCTTTCATACCAGACCTCAGGAAACATAAGATCCACAGAATGTCTGTGAATAATTATGTGAAAGTGCATTCCAGGAAAATAAGAATGTTATCCAAGAGAAAAAAAAAAAGATGTTGGATACAAGAAAGTTATGAGGCATAAAACAAGTAATATTTATATTTGGGTCTAAATAACTAAAGGTAATTTTTTTAAGTACATTGTTTTTTACCTCATTCATTCATTTATTTTGCAAAAATGTGACATTCCTGTGGTTAGAAACCTTGTTTATCTTGTTCATTTCTGTACCTCCAACACATAAAAGCATACTAGCTACATAATAAGCACATATTACATCTTTGTTGGATTTGATTTTTCATTTGTTTACAATTACACTATCCCCATTCTCACAACCATCAGCCTCTTAGCTGCACTTGCTTCCCTATTCAGCAGGTGTCCCAGAAGTCACTGTAATAATATCCTAAATAGTACCCTAAGTTTCCTCCATATTTCATCTTTCTGCTACTTTTATTTTGCCAATTTCAAATTCCAAGCTACAGAGCATTGCTGAAAAAAAAGTGCCATTATAATTTCCTGAGATGCAACCCCTAATGGGCCTTCTCTACATTCTGCTAATGATTTCTTGCTCTCTCTGACACTTCCACCACAGTTTAAAAATCAATTTTAGGGCCAGCCCCGTGGCTTAGTGGTTAAGTGCACGCGCTATGCTACTGGCAGCCTGGGTTCGGATCCCGGGTGCGCACCGACGCATCGCTTCTCCAGCCATCCTGAGGCTGTGTCCCACGTACAGCTACTACAAGGATGTGCAACTATGACATACAACTATCTACTGGGGCTTTGGGGGAAAAAAAGAGGAGGATGATTGGCAATAGATATTAGCTCAGAGCTGGTCTTTCTCAGCAAAAAGAGGAGGATTAGCATGGATGTTAGCTCAGGGCTGATCTTTCTCACAAAAAAAAAAAAAAAAGAGTGAAAAAAAATCAGTTTTATTGAGGTCTAAGTTCAAAATAATAAAATACATCCATTTTAGGAATACAGTGTGCAGAGTTTAGATAATTGTGTATACCCATGAAACCATCACCACAACCATGATATAAAACATACCTATAACCACAAAAATTTCTCTCACGCCCCTTTACTGTCACTCCATTCCCAACCCAAACATCAGGCAACCACTGCCCTAATATGTTCTTTTCCACATGGCAATGTGGAAGGAAAATCATGAATAATCTCCATGTGGGAAATGATGTGGGAAAAGAATAAGAGGAAGTAAGCTCATGCTAAGATTATTATTTTATTTGGAGAATGTGAAACACGTTCATGATGATTAATTGCAAAAATCAAGAGAAAAGGTTACTACAGAAAAAAAAGACCTTTTATGAAGCATTTTCCCAAGCATTCAGGAACTTATAAAATCCTTATGGTAATATAGAATTATTCTAATTCATGGGCATCAAAATCTGATATCAATACCATGTAATGATATCCCAAAAAATAAAATTATATGGCAATCTCTTGTATGAACAAGATGCAAATTTCCGAAATAAAAAATTAACCAATTCATCAAGCAGTGAGTTAACAGAATACAATTAAATGACTAAGTAGGTTTTATTCTTGAAATGAAAGGATGCTCAACATCAGGAAGTTTATTAGTGTATTCACTACATTAATAGGTTAAAGGAGAAAAGTCATATGGCTGTCTTTGCAGATAGGGAAAATTGGACAAAATAAGTTCCTAAAACAAAAAATGTCAAAATATTCTCCAACTGATAAAGAGCGTTTAATACAAACCTGCAGGATTCCTATCTGGGGTCATTTTCACTAGGGACAGGCACAGGATGAGGAGGTGCACAATCAGGGCTGCCAGTAAACACTGACATGTGGTCACAGCTCTGTGGGTTCAAATCTTGGCTCTCTCATTTACCATCTAGGTGACTTTAAGACATGTATATACCTGAGTTCTTTTTTTTTCCATATCAGATGATCATGGAACATATCTCCTATGATTATTGTGAAGATTAAATGAAATTTTACATGGAAAGCACTTTAGGTTGTGCAAGAGGCATAGTTAGGACTCATTACATATTTGTCAATATTACATTGGCATCTCATCAAGAACCTTTGAGAAAAATATGGCAGTCATCATTACCATCAGCCTCATTTTACAAATAAAGAAAGTAAAACTCAGAGAAGTTAAGTAATTTGCCCAACATTACACACATTGAGAAGGAACACAATTGGAGTTTAGTCCTGGTTCCTTCATTCGCTTACACATCCATCAAATATTTATTGATCCCTGACTATGTGTCAGTCACTCTTCTTCTAAGGACACAGCACTGGAAAAAAAAACAGAATATGAGAAAACAAATAAAGGAGTAATTATAAAGTATGACTGATGGTGTACTCAGTTTCTGTGGAGAACAATAAATACAGTATGTGCGACATTAACCTCTATTTTACATAGGATGGGCAAGAAAGGCCTCACTAATAAGGTAACGTTAAATTTAAGCAGAGATCTATCTAAAGGAAGAGTCAGCAAACAGAACCTGAGGAAATAGGTTTCCAGGTAGAAGCAACAAGAAATACAAAGACCTTGTGGGAGAAGTGTGCTGGGAATGGCTAGGAGGCTAATTCAGCCAGAAATTCAGAAGGTGAGGTCAGGGTTAGGTAGGGGAGAGTGGTAGGAGCTATGCCATCAGGTAAAGACTTGGGCTTTAATTGGAAAACCCATTTGAAGCACGTTGAGAACAGAAAGGATATGAATGGGCTTAGATTTTACAAGCCACACTCTGGCTAGCATATTGAGAAAGACTGTGGGGGCAAGCCTGGGCATAGGGAGACAAAGTCGGGGTGTTGCTACAATAATCCAGGGTAATAGTAATGGAGATGGAGAGAGGTGTATATTTTGAAGATACAGGATTTGCTGATGAATTGGATGTTAGGTATGAAAGAAGGCGAAGCGTCAAAGATGGCTCTGAAGGTTTTGGCCTGACACGGGAAGAGCAGGGTTACCATTTATTAAAAGACGGGAGATTGTGAGAGGAGAGGTCTGAGGCAAAAGTCAGGAGTTCAGTTTCAAAAAGATTAGGTTTCACCATTATTAGATATCCAATTTTATCAAGATGCAGGGAAGAGAGCTGGATTTCAGGACAGAGCTCCCAGAAAGAATTTTAAGAATACTGACAATATACCAAATAAGCAATGAATCAGTAAATGCAAAGGGAATCAGGCACCTATTGTCTTCACTATTCAGTCTGCAGACATTTACTGAGTCCCTCTGTGTGCCTAGCACTCCGGTTACAAAGGTGAATAAGCATAGTCTGTCCTTTAGGAAACTATAGAAACACTCACATACTTCTGTTATAATATTATAAATTCTAAGATGGTTTGGGTGTCCAGACTTTTAGTTGAGAGGAAACATCCTAGAGGAGATGACAAACATAGATTACCTTAGAGGATGTTTAAAGTTAGCCAATATAAGAAAGGAGAAAAGGGCTTTCCAGGCAGAAGGAAAACAATGGGCAAAGGCACAGACGCATGAAACGAAGCATGCAGGTAAACTCCAAGCAATTCAATTTTACTCGAACGTCAAGTTGGAGAGAGGGAGTGGTAGTGCAATGGTGGATGAGAAATGGGTTAAATCATGGAGAGCCTTGCTTGACAGGACGATTTGCTGTTCCTTGTGTTCATGAGTGTAATGGCATGGCCAAATCTTCGTTTGATATAGATCATCTTGACCACTGCCCAGAGGGTGTATTCAAAGGAAGCAAGACTGAAGGTAGAAAAATGACTCAATTATTATTAGAGTAGTCCACATAAGGACCTAAACTAAGGAAGTAGTAATAGGAATTGGAAAGTAGTATTAGATTACTTATCGGAGCAATACTTTCCAGCAAGATTGGCAGGTCTTATTGGCTGTCTGGTATGTAGGGTGAGGAAGGAGGAAGAGTCTAGAATGACTGATGGGTTTTATGGTTTGTAATGTCAGGGTAGTGGGACCACTAATTGACACTGGACACAAGACAGGGCTGGTATGAGGGGAAGAGGACTCACCTAGTATTGGACATGTTACATTTGGGAGGCTGGTGGGATATCAAAAAAAATGTTCTGGCAGACAGATGAATATGCAAATTAGAAGCTCAAGCGATGGCAGGGCTGGAGATACAACACAATGGCCTATAACCTTGAGTTCAGGTGAGATCAAGCTAGGAGGGCATGTAAGGAAAAAACCACAGTGCGAAAAAGAAAGAACAACAATCTTTAACCTTTCTTCAGGTAATAGCTTCAGTGAAAGCCTTCTAATTGCTTCAGGTTATTGGTCACAGGTAACATGACCATCCAGCAAGCGATTACAGCACTCTCATGGACCCTGATAGCACATTTCCTTGAATGTAAGAAGCCCATTTTTTCTATTTAAGCATTTTTGAAATAGGGTCACATCTTATAAATGATCTCTATCTTCATCTCCAGAAAAGTTGCTATTAAAAAGATTGTGCTTCTTAAAAAATTGGTGGTGTTTCGAGGCAAGTTCTCTGGGAAGGAGACCCAGATTTATGTGCAGGAGGAATATTGGTAAAGGTCTTCAGGATCACTACTTGTGGGGAAAGGAAGAAAGATGAATTGGGCAGAGGGAGAAGTCACTAACTGGGCTTCGTGGAGCTCTGAAGCTGGGATGGCCCTCTGGAGTTGTACTAAGTTGGGAAAATGAGGGCCTTTATAACACCCTCCTCCCTCCAAAGAACAGTAGATGCAGGCTGCCCCTGGGGAGTGGGGAGGACCTTGGGCAAGAAGAGTTTCTCCCAGAGAGGAGAAACTGTCAGCTGAAGACTCTAGCAAGGAGCACTTCCAGCAGATGGGATAACAAATTCTCCATTCCAGAAAGAGAATATGGCCACAGCATGGCGCCCGCTACAAATGATATTTAAGAATGAAGGAAATACAACATTTTTATCTCAATATATTTTGATCTTAATATAATCATGAAGTATTAAACATAAATTTTTCCTGGCACAACCCATTTTAAAAACCATTTTAGTAAAAGTTTAGGTCATCTGAAATCCTACCCTGTTTGGGATAAGGTTGAGAAAGAGAATTATTCCTGAAAATTAAAAAATTATACAAGATCAAAAAAAGACATTCACTGCAAAATTCCTAGGAATTTACTGAAAAATTATTTGGCAATGAAAGAGTAAAATAGTAATGATAAGTGCTAACTTACTGAGCACTTAGAATGAGAGGCAGATTTACCGTGAAATCAGTAGCATTCCAACACCTCTATCTTGCACTGCCTGCTGTTGAGGAAACAACAGCCCTAGCCTGGTAGTAGGGGCACGGAGGGCAACCCCAGCCTGGTGGTCACATTCTATCTCCTAGAAGTCATCCGGGGTTTGCAGCCGGTACTATCAGCAGGCGGGCTGCCAGCACTTCCTTCAATCTATTTAGCCTCCAATGACTATACAACCCCAGTAGACCTCTTGGAAAATCTGGACCTTATCTGTGACTCTAAGGATGTGAATACAACGCTTGAGGGCCATTATGTCCCAGGCTCTTGGCCAATTTACACTCCCTCCCCCCATCTCTCGCAGCAAGACCTGCCCACAGGGTGGTGATGGGGAGTCAAAGGAGCAGTAGGGATCTGGCCAGGCTGGACCCGCTGCAAAGACACTGGCCTGTCTGGGATCATGCCAAGAGAAACTCAAAAGTGGGACTTCTCTGAGGCTTCCCTCCAGACAGGAAGGAGTGCCTGAGCATGAAGCCCTGGAGGAAGTTAGAAATGTGGTGTTTCTGGTGATGTGCTCTGAAGGAAAATGAATACTTCCTAAACCATTAATAATAAAAAACAAATTTCAGTCGACTTTGCTAGAGAAATGAATTAATTTTCTTTCTATACTCTTTATAGAAAATATTAAAAATCATTATCATATGAAAGAGGAAATCTGAATGTATGCAGACAAAAATGTATGGGAAATAAAGTCTAGAAAGATGAGTCAAGAAGTTTATTAATGATAATATTTTGTGATGTTCGTGGTATTTTTCAGTTTTTTGATTTCTGTAATTTGTGATTTCTTTTCCCACTCTAAATAAATACCTAAAAATTGTTCTAATTGACTAATTTTGTATTCATAATTTGGTATTCTTTTTCTTAAAGAGGGTCCCAGACACTACAAATGCTTGCAGCCCCGCACACTCGGATTCTCCCTTATCTAAGATGTGTAGACACTATTCCAAGCACTTAGTTAATGCAATCAGTTAAATTTATGAGGTAGACCTGTCATTATCTCACTTTACAGATGAGGAAATTGAGGACAATGACTTTAAGGAAGTTGCCAAAAGTGACTCAGGGAGGACAGGCAGTGCCAAGATCTGAACCTGCCGTCTCACTTCTGAGCCCATGCTCTTTAAACTCTGTGCTTTACTGAAATACTCAATTCAAAGATTGTTTTCATGCACTTTGATATGCATCCTTTCATTTATCATTCAACATTTACTAAGCCCCCTTGTGGTTAAGGAAATGTGCGAGGTGCTGTATATCAGGCAGATTTGAGATACTGCTTATCCTCACAAAACAGAAAAACTAATGAGGAGGCCCAAATTGCTATAAAAGAAAGCATAACAAAATACAAAGGTATTTAAAAATGCTGTGAATAAATAATGGAGAAGCAATGAATTAAACATTCTGATCTGCCAAGTGAAAGAGTGTGAGCAATGATATATAAACATCTGATAAGTCTTCCTTTCCATTCATGGAACATTGGAGAGCTAATGCTATGATATTCTAAAATTTCAACTCAAGATAGTGGATATATTTGGGACAACAATTTTTTTTTTGGTGAGGAAGATTAGCCCTGAGCTAACATCTGTTGCCAATCCTCCTCTTTTTGCTGAGGAAGATTGGCCCTGGGCTAGCATCCATGCCCATCTTCCTCTACTTTATACGGGATGCCACCACAGCCTGGCTTGATAAGCAGTGCGTAGGTCCGCGGCCAGGATCCCAGCCCATGAACCCCAGGCCTCTAACGCAGGGCACACGAAGTTAACCACTAAGCCACCAGGCCAGCCCTGGGACAACAAATTTTTAAAGTTTCATTTCAGGACTAAATAACTGATGTTTTCTGAGTACGTATGTTGTGACTGGCATTTTGATAGGTATTTGGTGATCGAATCAAGGTGTAACAAATTTTATAACTGGAAAGCATAAGAGAGACCCTATAATTGACCCTCTTTTACCATGAGGAAGCTGAGGCCAAAAGACACATGGCATATACTCCAAGAGTCATCTCTTCCGGGAAGCCTTTCCCTAAAGCACCACAGTCAGGTATCATTTTACCTTTTTCTAAACCCGGCTTAGAATATTGTGGTTCCTCTATGGTTTTTGTTCTTCAGTTGAAATTTGTTTTGTACATGTTGAGATCATGAGCTTTTAAACTTTTTTTTTTAATGACCAACAATACCTTTAACATCTAAAAGCTATGCACTCTTTCCTCAGAAAAATGCACATAAGCACAGACCCAAAAATTTAGATAAAATCACTTGAAGTTAAAACATTAAATCCTCTAGAGGTCTTAGGAGCCCAGGTTAAGGATCTTTCTTCTGGATTGTTGGCTCCATAAAATGATTTTTTCTTATGCACGTCATAACACATGCATAAAATACATTTATCTTCGTATTTCCCATAGCGCCTACCATTGCAATAAACATGATAGAAGCTTAATAAATGTCCATTGATTTAAATTACCCAAGAACTAAGTAGCAGCCAACAGGAAAGAAAGAATCAGCCTTGTAACTCCCTGCCTGGTCATGTCATACACTATTTCATGATTTCTCTTAAAAAAAAAAAAGATACAATCATTGCCATTGTGGGCTCATTTTCATAGTACAGGTAAAATAAATATTAAACTATAAACTCAGTATAATTACTTGGATATGACTATACATGCAATAAAAATTCACATTTAGAAGAAGCCAACACCTGTAACATACAAAGTATTCAATGAATATTTGTGGAGGGATTGCGAATACATGAATAAATGAATAATAAATAAGTAAGAGTAAATGCTGCTGCAAATGGAGAAGGCTTTTGGATGGGGTGGCAATTGAAGTTAGTATTGAGAGTGAAGAAAATATGAAGAGGAAGCAGGATATTTCAGTGAACAGAGACTTGGCATAAATAATACCATCTGAGGAGAAAACCTAAGAGGCACCAGTGACCAGGAAGTACTGATGAAGTCAAAGGAAATACATTTGAATAGGCAGGTTGGAGCCAGATTGCATGTGACCTTCAAAGACAAGCTGAGGAGTCAGATTTGATTTTCTGGGCAATGGGCTGCAACTTTAGATTCTTAGACAGTGATGCTACCTAACAGTTGTACTTGGTAAGAAGCAGTAACTAGATGCATAACTGAAGAGAAAACAAATCACACATCATTTTTTAATATCAGCTAGTATAAACACTCAGACTAGTTGCTTATCTATTAAACAAACTATTACCCTAATCTGATAAACAGTCCTTCTATTTTAATGAATTAGTTTATGATTCTTGGTCATCAACAGTCATTCTTTTTACAGGAAAGGGACAACTGTCGATTACTCAAGAGTGAGAATTTTTAGTTGACTGCATGTTGAGCCCATACATTAATTATTAGCTGGATAAACATAGGATTGGGTCACAATTAGTTGAGATCCCACATGAAATTTGCCAGCCTCCCCAGCACATATGCCCAATAGGAGCTTCCATCTGGATTGTAGCCTTCTCTGTTACTGTTGCTTCCTTAAATGTATTTTTTTTAATTTGCTTTACCAAATATTCATATTGTTTCTGCATTTTGACCTGCCTACTACAACTGGTTATTATTCAATCTCTCTACAAATCCATTCACAGTATGTTTGGGTTATAGTCCCCTTTAGAACTCTGACTGTAGATAAAAGTGAAAAGTGAGCAATGCTTTTTCCTTTTCCTAAAAATTTGTACGACCTCCTCTCCAGCCTAAACCTTTATTCTCCACCTTCAAACAGATATTATTCCAATGACTGAATGTGAAACTAAACTTGGGGATGATGTCCTAATATACAGAGAAGATGAAAGTGAGCCAGAAGTTATTAAGCGGTTTGTCCCAGGGTCCCACAGTGCGGTTAGCAGAACAATGCAGAGGAGATACCAAGTCCATACTGTTTCTATTACACCACATTGTCTCTCACCTTTCCCTAACTGTCCAGGGAACTTTCCAATGTTGGCTCTCCACTGTGTATATGTGTGTGTGTATGTGTGTTGTATGTGTGTGTGCATGTGCATATGCACATTTGCCACAGTGGAGAACAAAAGATAAAATCTCTGCTCTTATAGAACTTATAAAATTTTTAATGTGACTTTATATCATGTATGTTTGTTGTACCATGTGGAGGTAAACAGTACTGACTTTCTGACAGAAATTTCTAGTTAGTACCTTATGTCTTAAATAGTTTTGATCAAAAGTTTGATGGGGAAAAATCTCTAACTAGATAAACTTAATTTTATTTGTAGAATTCAGCTATCAATATTTTCCAAGCTTAGACTTGGCAAAGAAAGTTCAGTTAGTAAATTTTACCATTAAGTAAAGTTTTTCTAGTGTTAACGTTTTCTTTCAACAAATATGGGTCTTAATTTAAGAAGAGGGAGGTACATATAAGGAGAACAGAGCTGAATATTATTGTATTAATCATTTATATGGGAAGATAATGGTTAAACTTGTCTTTGTTAACTCTGAACAAATGTTCAGAAAAAACCTGCAGTTCAGCAAAAACTATTTCTGAAAGAGGAAAAGTACACCAAAAGAACAAAGTCTTACATTAATGATCTGTATAGTAGAGTATATGCATTTCAATTGTCTGGAGAAACCACTTGTCAGCAGAAATTATTCCACATGAGTTATAAGTTTGTGAATTAAATTGAAATCCACAGTCTGTATGGTGCCAAAAGAAAATAATGATTCTTGGCCTCGGGAACAATAAAATGGTCACTTAATGTCTGCGAGTTACATACAACCAATGAAGAGAATAAGCTTTCTTCACTAACAACCCTTTCTCAAGCCAATTAATGACTTAACTTGAGCACACAAAGAGATTCTGTGGGTTATTATCTGAAAAGAAAGAAGGCTTTATAATGGGGTAAAAAAGTCATGCAGAGTAAGTGCCCTTGGAAAAAAAATGTCTTCTCAGTTTCCATGAGAAACATGTAAAACATAAATTATATGGAAATGAAAAATATGTTAAGAATCCTGTTTTTTCACTTTGATTCCCTTCGGCACCAGCTATCATGCTAGAACTTAATATTTACACCAAATAAACACCATTAGCAGCAAAGAAAATGAAAGAAAATTCTTTTCCCACGTAAAGCACTGCAACATCTGGGCTACCATGGGCCATTAAAGCACTAAGCAACAGCCTGTCTGGACTGCCACTTACCCTTTTGTTTATCTATTTTTAAAGGAAAATGTGAAGAAATATCTGTAGAGTTTACACGCCCTTTGGATGCTGAGCAACCTGTTTCCAGGCAAAGCAAAATATTACTATGACTTCTACTACTCTTTAAAAAATTTCTTCTCCTTCTTCTTTTTACTCAGGTTAATTAAACATGCCAACTCATGAGAAAAAAGGAAGGAAAGAAATCGTGTTTCACAGTGCATCTCATATAAGAATCCAGAGCAAGAATCAAAAGGTGATCTGGGGAAAGAAGGAAAATGTACAATAACGGAAGACAGGCACTCCCTCAGGTTCTGCTTAATTAAGGTAAAATAGGACCACTAATAAGTCGTAGAGTTACAGGGAGAACATGGGTTCGTATTGGCTGAGCTGAATATCAGATGTCAGCCAATAAGGATAAAAGGCCAGGGTGACATGGCCACACAATGTAAGTGGAGAACAAGAAGTTATAATAGGGAAGAATTGGCATTAAAGTATGCTCATTTCAATAAAAAAAACAAAACTCCCCAAAATGTTCAATTAATACTCATTGAGAACTCCCTGGCATGAAGCACTGCTTAGGGAGCTCTGCCTAGAGTAACAAAAGAGATGAATTACTGAACATGAATGATATTTGGTCCTTGACAGTGCAAATATCCAAGAAGGCACCCCAAAAGCTTGGTTCTAATGTACAGCAAGGATGAGTTGAACAAGACTATTGAGCCCCTGAAGGAAGGCTGGGGGGAGAGATGTTCTGTAGGAAGGAAGTGGTAAGATGAAGGATGAGTCCAAATACACTGGGCAAACACCGCCCTGAGTCAAAACTAATACTCAGGTTCTGAGCTTTTAATAGCCCACAAGACAGCAACTCATAAAGACAATTTCCTATCAAATTTTATGGGACTTTCCTTTATAGCCAAAACATAAAGCCATATCCATGAAGGAAGCTTTACAACAAAACTTTCCATCATGTGTTCGACAGAAACAGAACCATCTGACAAGTCTCTGATATTCAAACAAAAAAATTAAAAATTAAAAACAGTAATACAATATTCATTCAGTAGAATGAAGCACATAAAACACAGGAGATAGCTCACTTCTGGACATGGTATTGGTGGCATTAGGCTTCCTGCCTCTAACACTCATAGTCACACTCTCTCCCTCCAGCTATAATAAAATATTGCTATCCAGCTAGAAAATCAACACATTGACTTCCAAAGCACATGGACTCAGCAGTTTTCCTATCAGAAGCCTACAGCTTTATGAAGCCACGTACTGACAGAATGGCAGTGTAAAAAGAAAATAAAACCAAAAGAAAAACAGATAAACAGCTGTTTCCCCTTGCACTAAGACATCATTGCAAATATATGGTGGTATAGGTTCTTGCATAGTGGAAACTCTCTTTGTTTTCTACATACTGCACAACAGCATGAATAGTTTTGTTCTGTTTTGGCTGCTATTTTCCAAACTTTATTACCAGAAAAATCATTCCTTGTGCATGTTGCCCATAATATCCTCCCTTCCAGGGAGAGAAGTTATAGCTCAGACCTCATTTCTAATTTAACTCTTCATTTAATTTTCTTTAACACTTTAAAACATCATGTGGCTGCTTTGACTTGTCACAACAGGGCCATCAATTTGGGGGAGAACTCA
Organism: Ceratotherium simum simum; assembly: GCF_057802395.1. NCBI lineage: Eukaryota > Metazoa > Chordata > Mammalia > Perissodactyla > Rhinocerotidae > Ceratotherium > Ceratotherium simum. The sequence goes on from NC_141911.1 coordinate 42,477,318, forward strand.
TCAGAATGACAACACAAGTGTTTTATTCAATATATTTCACCAAGAAAGGCAAAACCACCTTGCTAAGACAATGTGTAACCACTCTGGCCAGTCTGTTATTATGATGTCTGTGTTTGAAAATTTTAGTAATTTACCCTAGATAGCAGAAATATTAATGTCTCATTAAAAGAAGAACAATCATGCATAAATTGTGACCAAATAACATTCCAAATAAAAAATATTTCTAGTGAAATAAGAGAAAAAGGAAAAAGAATGGAACACTTATTTGAGAAGAGCAGAGTTTACAAAAATTGGAACCCAAGAAAGAGTTTACTGAGGGAAGAAAGAAAAACAATCCTATAACTTGATTAAGTATGACAAGCCCCATGCACATTCCAATCAATTTTATTATAATACTCACACATTCATCTGTAAAATTTCTTCATATGTCTTTATGAGATCCAGCAAACAAATTTCTAAGTAGTCAAACCAAAATAAATTAAATTATTTCCAGCAACTTGGAAACTGACCAAAATATGTCAAAGATGTGTTTAAAATAACACAATTTTGGAACTACTCATTTTATAGTTAGGGACAACAAGGTTCAGAGCTATCTAGTGACTTGTCCCAAATAACTTAGTTATCGAGTAAACTAGGATTGAACTTTGTTTCGAACATAAACTACACTGTTCTTAATACAACTAAGCTGGTTAATAGTCTGTGAGGCTCTGTCTGACCTGGTAAATCATGAGAAAAAAGCAGATTCCTATCATTGTCTTAAGGAGGGGTGGGGGGAGATTCAAAAGCTGTCAACAAAGAAATCAATCGTTCTCTCAAAAAAAGGTTACACTCAACAGCCTAAGAAATATATGTCATATATTTGTTTATGTTATTTTAAAACAAAATAATACTTACCTGTTTCTTTTTTTCACTGTGTGCACCAGATAAAATATTCTGCTTCATGAAAATCCATGGGGTCTCTAGTTAATGGTCGCTTTATATGATCAAGAGTGGGATTTTTCTTGATTGACTTTATATCCTTGGCAGTTCCCTTAGCACACTGCTATAGGAATTATAGTCACTGAACTCAACTACCTCTGAAAAGAATATAAATAAGGGGCAAAACTATGATTACGCTCAAATTTCCAAAAGAAACTGAAATAAACATGACTCTTCATTAACCAAGTTTTTAGTGTATTCATAAGATAAGCAGAGGGGCGACAGGGTACAAAGTAGAAACCAAAGCTTGAAATAAAATAGGGCAGACTAAACTGACATAAGAGCAAATCACAGAAATAGGTAGAGCATAACAAAACCTAATTTATGCGATTCTTGACCATCTGGATCTGCTATTTTCCAGGACCAGTGTGCATGTAAAGCTTGTGTTAGAACCCCCTAAGGCAGTACTTCTTATAGCAGTATGTTGTACTAACAGAGTGGCTATATAGCAATAAGGCTGGTTTCCATAAGGCCCATGGATAAAATCAGGACCTCTGAACAATATGACATAGGGATAAAGCTCTGTAGTTCAACCAAACCCAGGGCTGACCTCTAACTCTGTCAATTACTGTTTTGAGTTACAGGGTGCAGCTAGCAGAATTATACACCCCACCCCACCCCCCAAAAAAGTTACACCATAAATGTGCATATGATGAGATATCACACACTTCACCACCTTATGTTGTGTTATATTGCACAGTTGACCTTAACAGGAAGATTATTGGGGAGAGGGCAAATCTAATCACATGAGCTCTTAAAATCAGAGTACTTTTTCTGGCTGGTGGCAGAAAGGCAAGCCAGAGAGACTCAAATCATAAGAAGAACTACACATGCCTTTGCAGGTCTGAAAACTGAGGGAGTCAAGTAAGAAGGAATACTGGTAGCTTCTAGGAGTGGTGCATGGCCCCTGCTGACAGGCAGCAAGGAAATAAGGACTCATTCCTACAACCACAAAGAACTGAATTCTGCCAACAATCTGAATGAGCTTGGTCAAGGATTCTTTCGAAAGCCTTTGGGTAAGAGCCCAGTATGGCAGACACCTTAATTTCTACCTTGTGAGATCCTAAGTAGATTATCCAGTGGAGCTTGTCTGGACTTCTGATCTACAGAACTGTGATATAATTAATGAGTGTTATTTTAAGTCACTAAGTTTGTAATGATTTGTTTCACAGCATAGAAAACTAATACATAGGGCAATTTATTTAACATCCAGAGCTTTTGAAAAACAGAGAAAATAATATAAATCATAAATAGTTGTAATTAGGAGTAATGAGATTATGTATGAAATGTACCTAGCACAGTATTTAGCATGCAGTAAGAATTTAAGATGCAATTATTATACCTTTGAATACTTTATTTTATGAAACTTCAGAGAGTTCTGGCACATTTTGTGAGTTAACCTTTCTGAAATCCTCCACAAAACTGTTTGCGTATTAATTCTGCCTACGTTCCCCTACCCCTTGAACATTCAATTAAAATGAAGTTTCCGATGAGATATCATAATAAAATAATCATGTAATTCCACAAAGCACATGTGAAAATCAGTCTGGTTAATTTGTATTTGCATCCTATACATGCTACCCTTCAATTGAGCATAAAACCACCACAACAAAAACTAGACATCCTTAAAAAGGATTAGGATCCTAATAAGTAAACAAAGGTCATAAGTGCTCTAGGTTGTGGTTCTCTATTACAATAAAGAACAGCTGAAGAATTACCCAAAACCTGTACAAATCTAACATCAACTTTAGCAAAACTTTATAAATTTTAGGACCCCAACGGAAAAGATCAAGTGCTTTGTGAATGTTCAATTTGCCTACGCTGTTCGACTGGGTCAAATAATGCATAGTTATGAAAGTATAAATGTAGGTTGAGAGGAAAGAACAGATCATTAATAATGTTGGAATATCAGCAATGGGATAAGAAATGAGATTGTCTGCTTTGAGAGCAGAAAAATTATATAGTAAAATTAAAAAGAAAGTGAATTTATGACAGTGCTGTCAGGATAACAACAGGATGTTTTATACATATGAGATAAATGGACAAAAGTTTTGGAAAAGTCATTACATAGTGATAAAGGGGTCAATCCAACAAGAAGATACAACATTTGTAAATGTTTATGCACCCAACATAGGAGCACCTAAATATTTAAAGAAATATTAACAGATCTAAAGGGAGAAACAGATACCAATGCAATAATAGTAGGATATTTTAATACCCCACTTATATCAATGGATAGGTAATCCAGACAAAAAACTGATAAGGAAACATTGGCCTTAAATGACACCATAGACCAGATAGATTTAATAAATATATACAGAACATTCCATTCAAAAGCAGCAGAATACACATTCTTCTCAAGTGCACATGGAACATTCTCCAGGATAGACTATATGTTAGGCAACAAAGCAAGACATAATAAATTTAAGAACATTGAAATTATATCAAGCATCTTTTCCACCACAATGGTACGAAACTAGAAATTAATAACAAGAAAACTGGAAAAATTATAAATATGTGGAGATTAAACAACATGATACTGAACAACCAATGGGTCAATGAAGAGATCAAAGGAGAAATCAAAAAATACCTTGAGACAAGTGAAAATGGAAATATAACATACCAAAATTTATGGGATGCAGAAAAGTAGTTCTAAGAGGGAAGTTCATAGTGATAAATGCCTATCTCAAGAGATAAGAAAAAAATCTCAAAAAGACAACCTAACTTTACACCTCAAGGAATTAGAAAAAGAACAAACAAAGCCCAAAGCTAGTAGAAGGAAGGAAATAAAAATCAGAGTAGAAATAAATGAAATAGAGACTTAAAAGACAGTAGAAAAGATCAATGAAATTAAGAGGTGGATCTTTGAAAAGATAAATAAAATTAACAAACCTTTAGCTAGACTCAACGCAGAAAAAAAGAGGGAAGGCTCAAATAAATAAAATCAGAGATAAAAGGAGAGACATTATAACTGATACCACAGAAATACAAAAGATAATAAGAGACTACTAGGAACAATTATATGCCAACAAATTGGAGAACTTAGAAGAAATGGATAAACTCCTAGAAACATACAACCTTCCAAGACCAAGTTACTAAGAAATAGAAAATCTGAATAGACTGATTACTACTAGGGAGATTGAATCATTAATCAAAAATCTCCCAACAAACAAAAGTCCAGGACCAGATGGCTTCATTGGTGAATTCTATCAAATATTCAAGGAATTAATACCAATTATTCTCAAACTCTCCCAAAGACAGAAGAGGAACTCTTCCAAACTCATTTTACAAGGACAGCATTACCCTGATACCAAAACCGGACAAGGACACCATAAGAAAATAAAAGTACAGGCCAATATCTCTGATGAACATAGATGTAAAAATTGTCAACAAAATATTAGCAAACCAAATTCAACAATATACTAAAAGCATCATACACCATGATCAAGTTGGATTTATTCTAGGGATGCAAGGATGGTTCAACATCCACAAATCAATAAATGTGATACACCACATTAACAAAATGAAGGATAAAAATCACATGATCATCTTAATAGATTCAGAAAAAGCATTTGACAAAATTCAACATCCATTTATGATAAAAACGCTCAGCAAAGCAGGTATAGAGGGAACATACCTCAAGATAATAAAGGCAATATATAACAAGCCCACAGCTAACATCACACTCAACAGTGAAAAGCTGAAAGCTTTTCCTCTAAGATCAGGAAAAAGACAAGGATGCCACTCTTGCCACTTTTGTTCAACATAGTATTGGAAGTACTAGCCAGAGTAATTAGGCAAGAATAAGAAATAAAAGGCATCCAAATTGGAAAGGAAAAAGTAAAATTGTCACTATTTGCAGAAAACATGATATTATATATAGAAAACCCTAAAGACTCCACCAAATAAACTGTAAGAACCAAAATGAATTTGGTAAAGTCACAGGATACAAAATCAATATACCAAAAAAAAAAAGTTTCACTTCTGTACATTAACAACAAACTATCAGAAAGAGAAATTAAGCAAACAACCCCAATTATAATTGCATCAAAAAGAATTAAATATCTAAGAATAAATTTAACCAAGGAAGTGAAAGACCTATATGTTGAAAACTACAAGACACTGATAAAAGAAATTGAAGAAGACACAAATAAATGGCAAGATATTCCATGCTCATGGATTGGAAGAATATTGTTAAAATTTCCATGCTACCTAAAGCAATTTACAGATTCAGTGCAGTCCCTATTAATATTCCAGGGCATTTTTCAATGAAATAGAACACAGAACCCTAAAATTTGTTTGGAATCACAGAAGAACTCGAATAGCGAAAGCAATCTTGAGAAAGAAGAACAAAGCTGGAGGCATCACAATCCTTAACTTCAAAATATACTACAATATTATAGTAATCTAAACAGCATGGTACTGGCACAAAAACAGACACACAGATCAATGGAACAGAATTGAAAGTCCAGAAATAAAACCACACATTTATGGACAGTTAATCTTTGACAAAGGAGCCAAGAACACACGATGGAGAAAGGAAAGTCTCTTCAACAAACGGTGCTGGGAAAACTGGACAGCCACATGCAAAAGAATGAAAGTTGACCATTATCTTACACCAGACACAAAAATTAACTCCAAATGGATTAAAGACTTGAATGTAAGACTTGAACCACAAAAATCCTAGAGGAAAATGTAGGCAGTAAGCTCCATTGATTTTTCAGAGATGACTCCAAAAGCAGAAGCAACAAAAGCAAAAATAAACAAGAAAGACTACATCAAACTAAAAAACTTCTGCACGGCAAAGGAAATCATCAACAAAAGGAAAAGGCAACCTACCAATTGGGAGAAAATATCTGTAAATCATATATCTGATAAAAGGTTAATATCCAAAATCTATAAAGAACTCATATAACTCAATACTAAAAAAACAATCTGATTAAAAAGTGGGCAGAGGATCTGAATAGATATTTCTACAAAGAAGATCAACAGCCACATGAAAAGATGCTCAACATCACCAATCATCAAGAAATGCAAATCAAAACCACAATGACATACACCATTTCACACCTGTTAGAATGGCTATTATCAAAGATAAGAAATAACAAGTGTTGATGAGGATATGGAAAAAAGGGAACCCTTGTGTACCATTGGTGGGAATGTAAATTGCTGCAGCGACTATAGAAAACAGTTTGGAGGTTCCTCGAAAAATTAAAAATAGAACTACCATATGATTCAGCAATTCCACTTCTGGATATTTATCCCAAGAAAACAAACACTCTAATTAAAAAAGATATACACACTTCTATGTTCATTGCAGCATTATTTACAATAGCCAAGATATGGAAGCAACCTAATGAATGAAGGAATAAAGAAGATGTGGTATACAGTCATGCACCATATAATGACATTTTGGTCAATGATGGACAACATATGTGATGGTGCTCCTGTAAGATTAGTACCATATAGCCTAGGTATGTGTAGGTAAGCTATAACATCTAGGTTTGTGTAAGTGCATTCTATGATGTTTGCACAACAACACATTTCTCAGAATGTATCCCTGTTGTTAAGTGATGCATGACTGTATGTATAACATGGAATACTATTCGGCCATAAAAAAGAATGAAATCTTGCTATTTGTGACAACACGAATAGACCTTCAGGCATTATGCTAAGTGCAGTAAGTCAGACAGAGAAAGACAAATACTGTATGATCTCACTTATATGTGAAATCTAAAAAACCAAACAAATAACAAACCAAGATCATAGATTCCAGGAACAAACTGGTGGTTGCCAGAGGTGGGGGTAGGGGGTGGGCAAAATGGGTGAAGGTAGTCAAAAAGTACAAACTTCCAGCTATAAAATAAATAAGTCATGGGGACGTAATGTATATCATGGTGACTACAGTTAATAATACTGTATTGCATATTTAAAAGTTGCTAAAAAGAAGAGATCTTAAAAGTCTTCATCATAAGGAAAGAATTCTGTAACTGTGTGTGGCGATGGATATTAACTAGACTTATTGTGGTGACCATGTCTCAATGCATGCAAATATTGAATCATTATGCTGTACACCTGAAACTAATATAATATTATATATCAACTGTACCTCAATAAAAATATATTACTTGAGTAAAAGCACTTAAAATTTGAATAAAATAACTTTTAAATATACTACATAGTTCTATTATAAAGACTTGCATTTAATTTTCCACACTCTACTGAAGATAAACTGGCTATCAGTATTTTTCCTATGTTATAATACGGCATAATGTAGTATAATAAATTACGGAACAATACAGATTATTCTTTTTTTAACATTTAGGATTCTTTTTTGAGTTTTGCCCCAGATGCCAATGTTTAACTACATACTTTTTTTCAGTTGATGGGATCTTAGAAGCAAGGCTGTGAGGTTGGCTATTGGAAGGCAGTCAACCTAACCCCAATATGAGCCATGCGCTACAGAAAAATCATTTCAAAAAACAGATCAACAACTATCTCTTGAACCACAATTATGTGCAAGGTATTATGTTAGAGTTGAAAAAATAAAAAAGGAAAGGTGGCAAACTACAGAATGTGGGTTCCAATATGTTGTGAGATGGTAATAAACACATTATCTCTTGTATATGTTACAAGAGGCAGATGAGCTCAAAGAACTGCCATGGAACAGTGGAGAACTCTGAGGACAGCGGGGCCATGAGGTTATTATTGTTCCAGAGGTTGAAAGGAAGCTATAGAAGAGCTGTAGGAAGCAGAAAGATATAGTCAAAGTAGCAAGCGTGGTGATGAGGTAAGGTAAAATTGAGGTATTTGATTTGGGTGACCATAATTCCCATAGCAATGTGTTAATGAAACTGCCAAAAATACAAAGTCAATCAAATAAAATCATATCCTTGATCATACAAAGCTACTGTTTAATAAGAGAGCATGTTAATACTCATAAAGCAGCATGTTTGATCTGTTGCACACAACGAAAAGACAGATCATTGTGTGCTTTTTCTTTTTCACTGTCAAATAACATTCTGGATCTGATCCTGATCCAGAAAACAGGATGTATTTTTATTTGGATGAAGAATACATAAAGGAAAGAAGGAAATTTTATTATGGTCTATCCCAAATTAATTCACTCAACAAATGTTGATCACTACAATGCTCTAAATGCTGCGCTATGAAGTGAAGATACCGTTGTGATGAAGGTAAATGTAATACCTGTCCTCATTGAGCTCACAGTCCAGTAAGGAAGACAGACAAGCCCACAGCAATTATAGTATTGAGAAGTATTAGATGAGGGTGCTATGAAAACATGCAACAGAGGCGCCTAGCCTGGGAAACACTTTATGGAGGGAGTAACATGGAAGCTAGGACCTAAAAGGCAAGCAGACATTCCTTAAGTGAGACGGGGATGGGAGTATTCCAAGCTGAGGAGGCAGCATATCTAAAGGCCAGAAGATAACAAACTGTGTCGCATTATCAAGAAAATGAGGGTTGGACTTGTGGTCTAGTGGTTAAGTTCAGTGCGCTCCACTTCGGCAGCCCAGGTTCGGATCCCAGGTGCAGACCCACACCACTCATCAGTAGCCATGCTGTAGTGGTGACCCACATACAAAATAGAGGAAGATTGGCAACAGATGTTAGCTCAGGGCAAATCTTCCTCAGCAAAAGAAAAAAAAAGTGAAAGACATTCCCTATAACTAGAGACTATAATCAACATATATAATTGTCTATTATGTTAATATTTTTACTTTGTTATTACTGCTTTTATGTATTTTTTTTAGTTGGGCAGTGCCAAACCAGAAGTGGTTTTATGTACTAATTCTACTATGCAAGCTAGATCCTGTGAATATTTTTCAGCGGAAAATAACTGCTACTCGCAAATTTTTGAAATCTTTTGTTTTTAGCAAAATGGACAAGTTTGTTTCTATTTTGTTATACATACCCTCTAGATATCGTGGTATATAAATCATAGTCACTGAGACTGCAAAACAACAAAGGTAGATCAACGCAACAAAATATATTTTGTCATGAAACCATTTAAAAAGGAGACTAATCAATTAGAAATGGCATTGAAAATACTAGAATAAACAAAAAAGAAAAAATCACTCCCTGTCCCACTCTATGCTCTCCAAGCCTTGGTTATGCACTGAGATAAAGGGAAAACTGAATTAAAATATATTTATCTGTTACTCATAAAGGAATAAAAGTGACAGCTATTAAGAAGCAGAATTTATTGCTAAACCACTGAAGACAGTGTAATGATCAACTAACGAGACTTTAAAACTCTCAAACTAGTATATTTTCTCATAGATAGAGACACATCCTTTACTCACAACACCTCGGTTAGAACTTGCTGCAATTATCTCTTTAATTAGAAACAACAATTACTATGAACTATACAGAAGGTCTTAAACTATATCTTATTTCATATTCTTATTTGCGAGTAATGATTGTTGAAATACAAAAAAAAAAAAAATACAACTCTTAGCCATTGCATGTAGAGAAATATTTACATTTTATCAAAATGAAATGAAAACCCCCCATGTCGCAAAGATAGCCACAACAATCCCACCCATCCCCAAGCTCTTGCGCAATGTGACTTCACCACTCCTCCCATCAAGAGGTGGAGTCTAGGGGCTGACCCAGTGTTGCCATGGTTAAGTTCAGTGTGCTCCACTTTGGCGGCCCAGGTTCGCAGGTTCAGATCCCGGGCGCGGACCTACACCACTCATCAGGCCATGCTGTGGGGGCAACCCACATACAAAATAGAGGAAGATTGGCACAGATGTTAGCTCACGGCCACTCTTCCTCACTAAAAAGAAAAAAAAGAGGTGGAGTCTATTTCCTCTTCTATTAATCCAGGCAGGCCCTGTCCTTATAACTTGCTATGACTGAGAGGATGTGGGAGAAATAATGTGCAACTTCCAAGGCTAGGCCCTGAGAGACCTTTCCACTCTGTTTTCTCCATCTGTGAATGCTTCTGCCGAATTGAAAGAAAATCCAGCTAGACTACTAGATGGAGGAACTACATGGAGAGGAAAACTCAGACCACGGCCATCCCCAAGGTCCCAGACATATGAGTGAGGAAATCTTGAATGAGCCCAGACAAGACCAGCAGAAAATTTGCCCCATCAACTAACAAAATCATGAGAAATAATAGAGTCTTGTGGCTTTAAGCCACTAAATTTTGGATGGTTTGTTACACAGCAATAGACATCTGATTCACTATATATAAATTTTTAAATCACAAGATTTAGAAAATCTGAGTTAGTAATCTCTTGCCAATAAACCCCTCAGTCTATAATATGAAATCATCTAACCTCCTACAGAACTTTGAAGTACTTTTCACAACCTCATTTTTTTCCTAACCATAACCTTATGAGCTAGTTATTATTATTATCTAGACTTATAGAGAAGAAAACAAAGACTGATTAGTTTACCCAGCCAATAAGTGTGCCCACAAAACTGTGAGTCTCCCCATTAGTCTATGGGCTTCTTCAGGTAGGGTCTATCTTACTCATCTTTGTATCTCAAGCACGTGTACACTGACTAACATAGAGAAGGTTATTTTTAAAAGGTTGGATGGATGGATGAACAAATCAACCTGCTGCTTCCTCTACTATTCTAAATATTTAAGGAAACTAATATACATGTAGCCCACCCCCACACCCAGCCCCTCCAAGGTCTTTCTCCTCCATGCTAGTTGTTTGGTTATTTTTCACTTGAGTTAGTACCCAGATAGTTTATATTCCTGGTTGTCTTCTAAGCAAAATCCAATTTATCAATGTTTCTCTCAAAACTTAGTATCTGAAACTGAACAGAACACTGAATTATCTAAAACCACTTTCTGTAATCTGAACTCTGCATCTGTAAGAAAGTAAGACTCTGTAGATTTCAAAAGTTTATCTGAAATAAAGTATCATCTTAAATAAAACAAATAAAATAATTTCCGTCGTAACAGAAAGAGATCGAATCTCTCTAGAAATCTGTTGTAAAAAGCAAAATGCCTTGACCAAATTTAATATTGATAAAATTCAGTTAGGAAAATATACTTAAACTCTCTAGTAATCTACTCAAATTGAGGGAATAAGTGGATTCATTTATTTTGGCTAGTTTAAGAGGCTTTTTAAAATTGTGCCATAGATTTTAGTTAATTTGGATGGAATTAAAGAACTCAGACTGTCTTATTAAATTCTTGCTATAATGCACTTATTTTGGTCAGTTTTAAAAGAATATAACCCCCTTTAATCCCATGGTTAAAGCAAATAATCCCAGTTCCTTGATGACAAGTGCAGCTGGCTACAATTCTTGTGTTCTGTTTCATTCTATCGTTGATCATGATGCTCTCATAAATCAAAGGCTTCACTTTTTGTTTCTGTGACATATAGTGAATCAAACTGTATTTTGCATTAATTTCCACAGAATTATGAAATTAGGAATTTTCTGAAACTATTATGTTAAATTCTAATCAATATTTTTTAAAAAATATCTGTACAAATTTTATTGAATTTACTTTTGTATCTAGTTGATACAAGGCCTTAGAAAGTAACTTTACAAGGCTTACAAGAAGTAGGACATGATTTTATAAAATTTATTTCTGGGGAAAAAACCTTTAAATTTAAATACATATACAATTTTATTTTCACAATAATATTCAATTTTAATTAGAATACTGCATATAGTATCCATACTCATTAAGAATTTTTCAAATTATATGTATGCTAAAGATTAAGAAATCTAGATCTCCAACCCCAACATCTCTGCCAAGGCTCTGTTCTTTTGCAATAAACTATAGCAGGGGTTGGCAAACTATGGTTTCATGGGGTAAATCAGGTTGCAGCTTGTTTTTGCTTTACATTTTTACTTTTTTACAAAAAATATTTAAAGAATAATTAAAAAAAGAAAATTTTTAAGAGAAGATTATGTAACAGACACAATATTTGGCCCAGAAAGACCAAAATATTTACTATGTGGCCTTTACACAAAAAGTTGGCCAATCCCGGGCCAATGTATATTTCTACCTGAATAGCTTATCACTATCTCAAACTTAATTAATCTAAAATCAAAATTTCTCTGCTCAGACAACACCCTTTTTTGGCAACTCTTCCATTTCTCTTAAATTCAATATCATTCAACCATTACCCTTGACTCAGAAACACCATTGGTCAGAGTCTCTCTCTGACCCCTGATAACCGTCTCTGTTTTCCTGTGTCAAGGCTGCTATTTGCAAAAACTCGATCTAGGCTTACGTCACCTTGAGGCTGGATTCCCATAACTACACTCCCGATCTCACTCTTTGACTCTACTGTCTGTGCTCCTAACAGAGTTAATTTAAAACAACATTACTCTCATCATACAATCACTCAAATTTGATCAAGTCTTCCTATTGCTTACTATTGTATATCTAAATTTTATGGCATTTTCAAAGTCTTACTCAATGAGGCACCTGCATTACCAACTTTATTTTCCACTTAGTCACCAGTAGGAAATTACTTATCTCCCTTCAGTCAGATGGATCACTTTACCATATTCTACTTATGTTCTACAGCTTCAAATATGTAAAACAAGGATAATTTTTTACTACCATTAATAACAATAGTAAAACAATAATTGCTAACAAATATCAAGTACTGACTACTTATCAGCTACTGTAAGACAATAATTGCTAACAAATATCAAGTACTGACTACTTATCCACTACTGTAAAACAATAATTGCTAACAAATATCAAGTACTGACTACTTATCAGCTACTGTTCTAAGCTATTTACATATTATTAACTAATTTTTTTGTTACAACAACTTTATAAGGCAAGTACTGTTATCATTTTAAAGATGAGAAATCTGAGGAACAGAAAAACTGCATAACTTGCCCAGTTACAAAGCTAGCAGGTGGCAGCACCAGACCAGAAAACTAGGTAGCCTGGCTTGCATCCATGTTTTTACTACTATACTATGTGCCTCTCACAATTAAACCAATGTCACCTCTTGTTTGGAAAATCTCTACTGCCTGTCTTTCCTGAGGCTCCTATCTTGAAAATGAAACTCAGTCTAAATAGGGTTTCTTCCATAGTAAAGAGGGTAAACACTATCTGTCTATGAAGGCTAGACAACGGGTTGCCCTCAGGATCAGAAAGATGTGATGCAAATAGATGTTTCAGCCAGGAGGGTGGGAAGGCTAAGAGAAACAGAGGTAGAAGAAGACATGTGTGTGATGAATTCTCCATCCAGCCGTTGATGCCCTTGGGGGAGTGGGTTGAGAGTGCATTTGGTGGCAAGGCTTAGTCCTGCCCCCCCATTTTGGAATTCTTGATGAATACCAACATGAAGAGTAGTCCCACCCAAGAGGCAGCCAAATGTGACAGAAAAACAAAGGTGAGGATTAGTTAGGCAGAAAGAAGAATTGAGTTAACACACCCAACCCTCCTCTCTGGAAGGAATCCAAAAGTTTCTGCTGAAACCCACAAAGGAATAGAGAAGATGGCTGAGGAGAGAGCCAGACACTTGTATGGGAGAGGCATAAAGGAATCTGAACCCAGTACAGCAGAGATGGCTTAAAAGCATGACCCAGTAAGGTAGACAGAGGCTCAAAGGATCTGCAGCATCTATCTTTCAAATGGCCCTCCATTCTAAAGAAAATATCTCTTAACAAGAATGTGTGTATATTTTCTAGCATACGTAGCACTAAGTATTATCTCTATTACAAAATCAATCATTCGATATGTTTTAATAAAATGACAAAGTGGTTTAACCACAATTATAAAATATGTATTAATAAAAGGTAATCATATATCCTTCCTGTATACTTTTTTAATGCACAAATTACATTTCTGTAAAGTGAGCTTTCCTAACAGTGACAGTAGACAAAGCTTAATGTCCCACAACAAATGTCAACGATGTCAGGTTAGGTTTAACACAGAATATTAAAGTAACCTATTGTATCAGAAAATTAAAATTAAGATAAGATAGAGGATTAAATAAATAAGCTTACTAATGGTAGACGACAATGGTGAGGTTCACGCTCACATGTGTATATGACTAACCCTGAGTGTTTTGACAACTTCCTAAACATTACATGCATTAGGATACCAAGACAAAAATAAACATACTCCACGTTATCACCCACTATAAAAACAAAGTGTTTCAAAACTGAAAAAAACAAAGTGTTTCAAAAATTAGTATTTGATTCAACTCCACCCTTCCTTCCTATAACTGAATAAACAGAGACCTGAAAAGCAGAAGACGAACTTGTTTCTTAATCTTGCTGACTGGGCAAAACAAACACAGTTTTTAAAGGTGAGAGGCATACTGAGAGTGAAAAATTACGGTGTGAATTAAACCATAGGTGCTCAAACACAAGGTGGACAGATGCATGCTCTTAATAAGACGAGCCACTGTTATCTGAGATTCCAGTCAGACTTGCTTTGCCAAATTCTTTTATCTTAAGTTGTCCCATAGAAAAATCATACCATCGTCTCAATAGATGATAATAACAGTTATTGCTTATTGAGTACCTACTGTATTTCAAAGGCCATGCATAATACATTAAAGGTTTGGCTCATGTGCCATTTACAGAACCTCTAGCAGGCAGATATGATTGCTATCTCCATTTTCCAAATGATGAAACTGAAAGCATAAGCAGCGAGCCCGAGGTTGTGACGCAATGCTACTAGGTGCTAGGGCAGGGCTTCAAATTCCCATCAGCCCAATCGCATAAACACGGCGCAGACTGTGCCCTAACGGTGCATCTGACGAAATTCAGCACCCATTCTTTTTTTAAAAAATAATTAATTCTTAATAAAAGGAATAGAATAATAATTTCTTAATATAAGCAAAACTTTCTTAAACTAATACCAACTCCAAACCTACTAGCAAATCACTGTAGGCATCCCCATTGTATTCAGGAATAAGAATAAGATACCCTGGTGGTATTCTTTGGCACTTTCCTGGAATTTCTGATTAATATAAATAAAGCAGAAAAATAAGAAACTATAGTTATAACTATTCAAAAGGCTAGAACTATTACTTGTAGATTCTATAATTATTTAATTAACAAGCTAAGCAAATTACCTGAAACATCATAAGAACTAAAATAGCAAGTCCTATGAGATGATTTGGAACAAGATAAATAATAAATAAAAACTAAACAACCAATAATTTTCATATTCATCATTCTATATCTTAGCAATATGTTGAGGAAATTATCTAATCCACCTTAGTGAAAAATTATACAATACTTAGGAATGAATATGACAAGGAATGTACTGAAATTACACAAAAAGTCAGTAAAACTAGATTGAAAAGCAAAACGGACAACTAAATAATTTGACAAGCATACTTCATTCCTGGATGGAAACACCATATTTACAGAGATATCATTTTTCCAAATTATTTCATAAGAAGTGAAATTGACAAAGGAAGTAAAATTGACACTATGATCTTTAAGTTCATCTGAAAAAATCCACCAGTGAAAATAATTTTGAAATAGAAAAGTAATAAAGAAGAACTAGACCTAGTAGATGTTAAAATTTACCAGAAAATGAAAGTAAGCCCATGACTGAAATATTGACAGATGCTCAATAAAGTATTGTAACACTGAATTTTGAAGCAGTGAGTGAGGGAAGAGTTACCATTTAACAAGATTCTGTGAAGCTATTGGTTAGCTACTTAGGAGAAAAATTCTATTCTCATCTCACATCATATGACAAATTCCAGCTTTTAAAAAAAGACACCTAGAAAAAAATATATAAGTAAGTATATAATTTGTGGATAGGCTTTAAAGCAATTTTTTAAATATTCAACAAAGTAAGATTGATAGATTTGAAAAAGTAAAAATTATCAAGTTCTGTAAGTTAACATATAATAAATAAAATGATAGGATGAACAGACTAAAAGAAGTGAAAAAAATACGTTAAAATGTACAGGTTCTTTATATATTAAGAGATTATAAAATTTGGTAAGAAAAACAAAAATATCTCTAAATATAAAGAACTTGAACAGATAATTTCAGAGTGAAAATACAAATATCAGATGAACACTTTAAGGAATTCAATGTCTACAGTAATCAAGATAGCAAAATAAAATGATGGGGCCAGCCCGGTGGTGTAGTGGTTAAGTTTGTGCTCTCTGCTTCGGCGGCCTGGGTTCACAGGTTTGGATCCCAGGCATGGACCTACGCACTGCTTATCAAGCCATGCTGTGGCAGGCGTCCCACATATAAAGTAGAGGAAGATGGGCACGGATGTTAGCCCAGGGCCAATCTTCCTCAGCTTTAGAGGAGGATTAGCAACAGATGTTAGCTCAGGGTTAATCTTTCTCACCAAAAAAATAAATAAATAAAATAAAATGACACGCAATCCCTCACTTTACAAATCTGCAAAAAACAATTACATTTTATTATATTTTTTATGTAAAGGTAATATATTCACATGGTTGAAAAACAAAACCATACGAAAGGTATTCACTTAGAAACCATGCCCTGATTCCCGTCCCAGTCCACTCTATTTTCCCTCCCCTCTTCTCCTTATTTAGACAACCATTTTTATTAGTTCGCGTGAATCCTTGAAAGTTTCCTAACGAATGCAAGCAAATTTAGAAATATATACTTATATTCCTGCATTCCTTAAATAAAATTAAATAACAAGTAGCATTTTACATGCAGTTAAATATTTTTTATGAACTGAAATACTATTTGTATTTCTTTTTATGCAAACTGGCCATTCATAATTTTTGCAAATTGTTCTATTGCTTTGTACTTTCCCCCATCCCCACAATTTCTAAGATATATTGAAGAGAAAACTCTTGGTGATTTGAGAGGAAAACATTTTTTCCCAGTTTATCATTCTCTTTTAAAATTTCCCCAGAGTAGCTGGATTCGGTTTTGTTTTGTTTTGTTGCCAACCAAAGGATTTTTTTTTATGAGTCAGATTTATCTTTTTTTTTTATTCTTTTAGATGCTAGAATTGAATAACTGTTAGAAATTTTCCAGTTAGATTCTTTTGGGTTTTCTAAGTATTGAATCATCTACAAATAACAGTTTTACTTTCACCTTTTTAAATTTTGTACCTCAAACTTCTTTCTCTTGTCTGGCTTTGTTGATGAATAACTCTGGTACAGCATCACTAGTAGAAGAGAGAGCTACACACCCTTATCTCATTTGTACTTTTAGCAGAAATAGCAGAAGCGCCTCTAGCATTTGGCCATCATTTATGAAGCTGTCTGCATTGAGTCTGTGTCTGTATGTATGTGTGAGCAGATAAACTGTTTATCAGTTTGTCATGGTCATAAAATGTTTAACTCTTACTTTATTGAGTTGTCTGTCTCTTTTTTAAAACATCCAGAATGGCTGTTGGATTTTGTCAAATAATATTCAGCATCTACAGAACTTAACATAGCCTTTTTTCTCCTTGTATCAATTAATATGATGAATTATTTTAATAGAGTTCATAATCTTTCATTCCTGGAAGAAACCCTACTTCACCATGATATATTACTTCTTTAATGAGGTGCTGGATTCTTCCTGCTAACAATTTTCTGGAGTTTTGCATTGATATTCATAAATGAAATTGGAAATAGTTTTCTCCTTGTGAAATTTTGACCAAGCTTAGTTGTCAACGATAGTCTCACCTCATGAATATAATTTGAAGTTTGTATTCCTCTGAAAGGGTTTAAATCACATTGAAATGATCTCATTAGATAGAACGTAATATACAAATGATGCATATCGTAATAACTAGATAACAATAGCTAGAATAACAACTTTAAAAAGATACATGTAATATTTCAGGTATCAAATAAGAGTAAAATAATATTAATTAACAAATTAGTAGAGGAAAAGGTGATAATAAAAAGTTGATTAATGCAGAGGCCAGCCTGGTGGCACAAGCAGTTAAGTGTGCGTGCTCCGCTGTGGTAGCCCAGGTTTCACCAGT
This sequence comes from Ceratotherium simum simum, assembly GCF_057802395.1. NCBI lineage: Eukaryota > Metazoa > Chordata > Mammalia > Perissodactyla > Rhinocerotidae > Ceratotherium > Ceratotherium simum. Next base: position 42,495,220 of record NC_141911.1, read on the forward strand.
TCGGATCCCGGGCGCGCACCGACGCACCACTTGGCAAGCCATGCTGTGGTGGCGTCCCATATAAAGTGGAGGAAGATGGGCACGGATGTTAGCCCAGGGCTAGTCTTCCTCAGCAAAAAAAGAGGAGGATGGGCAGATGTTAGCACAGGGTTGATCTTCCTCACCAAAAAAAAATAATAATTGATTAATTCAAATAAAGGCAAGAAAGATGGAAAAAAGCTACATAAAGAGATGGGTCAAATAGAAAAAAATAGTAGAATGGTAGATATAAACACAACTATATTGGTAATGGGTCAAATAGAATAAAATAGTAGGATGGTAGATATTAACACAACTATATTGGTAATTATATTAAACGAAAATGGACTAAACATTCTACCTAAAAGACTAAGATTGTCAGGTTGAATTAAAAACAAAAACATAAAACAGCTACATGTTGTTTACAAGAGATACACCTGTAACATAAGGACAAAGACAGGCTGAAAGTCAATGGAAGGGTAAATACATATCATACAAACACTAAATGAAATAAGCTGGGGTAGCTATACTAAAATTGGAAAAAGCAGACTGTAAAGCAAGTAACCTTATTAAAAAGGTAAGGGGGAATTTCATAGAGGAAACAGGGAAATTCACCATCATTGTGGCTGATTTTAAAATATCTCTCTCAGAAGTTAATAGAACAACAGTAAAATAATTCAGCAAGGATAGAGTAGGTCTGAAAAAACAATCAGTAAACTTGATCTACCCAACATGTATGGTGCATTGTACCCAACAAGGGAAAAGTTCACACTGTTTACAAGTACTATTAGAATATTTGCTAAAGTTGACCATATATGTTGGACCATAAAGCAAGTCATTACAAAATTTAAAGGATTGAAATGACTCAATGTTTATTCTCTGACAGAATTCTGGCTGTGAAATCAATAACAAAAAAGATAACTAAAGAATTCTCAGTTGCTTGAAATATAAGCAACATATTTTTGAATAACTCACAAATCAGAGTAGAAATCTCAACAGAAATTAGATAAACAATAAAGATATGACATCATCATTTGACACAGAAAAAGTATTTTATTAAGGAGTGCGATTCCAGGAAGGCAGAAGGAAGTGAAAATGAGAACAAAGCAGAAAAGAGGAAAAGCCAATAGAAGAAAGTGCTGCGGGGCTGGCTATTTCTAAATGCACAGAGCTGCACAAACTGCACCTTTGTCATCACTCCCAGGCACAGAAAGGGGCAAGAACGTGTTACTAACTCCTGCATCACACTGGTCAAAGATGAGCCACACAGCTTGTTAACTTGTCCACATTTCCAAGTCAGGAGGAAGCCCAGGCAAGAAGCCCATGAGACGCGCCTGCCCCCGCCTGTCAGGATGCACCTCCCAGGAGTCCACGGGAGCTTCTAAGAGGTGGCTTATGCTCCTGTCCTGAGCTCCTCCAGCTTCATCACCGAGAGCTGCTACGGAGGAACACAGCCTCTTGCTTCTAAGGCCGTTCCCTCCTTTTTGAAAGATGTGCTTTCTGAAATCTGCCACCCATGGAGACAAAGAATCTTTCTCCATCTCTCCCAGCAATGATTCCCACTCAGAACAGGGCTTTTTCCTCCTTGGAGTACTTATCTGCTGATGATTGCTGACATCTGTCATCACTGAGCCCCCTCCATACTCCCACTCCTCAGTGTCACTCCAGCAGGGCCTCCTGCACAAATTCTGCTGGCCTCAGTTGCTTTTGCCTACACTGATACATGTTTTGAATTTGATGGCTTTTCACTACCTCTGGATTTTGCTATAAACTTCATTTGTGGGTCTCCCTGACATCTCATTCTATATGATTTTCAAGAGGAGAATTACATTCGGCCCAAATAACAGTCCTATTCACCATGGAACCAGGAAGGATGGAACCATGGAACCAGGAAAACTGTTAAATGTCAGCACTGGTGAGGATGCAGTGTCACCAAGACTCACAAAGAGATGACAAAGGTGTAAATTTGTACATATCTTCTGGAATATGTGTGGAGCACCATTAAAATATTTATAACGTCAGACATCTTAATTCCCTTCCTAGGAAAGTAGCCTAACAAAATTGCCAGAAATCTGGACAGAGATTTATTCAAAAACATATTTGCTGAAGTATTATTTTTAATAACCACAAATTAATGAAATCATAATGGATTGGATCCATTTTTAATCGGAGTATTATATATGCATTGAAAATTAATCTTTACCTATGTAATGTCATAGGGAAATGTCACAGTTTGCTGTTAAAAAAACAAAACTATAAGGCAAATTTTCCATCTTTTTCATATCAACCATGTACAAAAAATAACCCTGGAAAGAACCATGCAATAAATTGTCTCTTAGTAATCGCATTACTGGCGATATTTTCCCACTTCACACTTTTCTGTAGTTGTCACTCTTGCTATAATGAGCACATATTACTTTGATAAGCAGAAAGATAATACGAAATAAAATTAAAAGCTTGAGACAAATTGAGTTAAAGATGGTAACTCAAGGCCACCCAAGCCTGCAGGTTGCAGCCCTAGCCAAAATAAAAGGAGGGAGCTTTGAGTAAAAGCACGCACAGATGAGATCCCCATTAGCCTAGTCTATATCCAAAGTCGGCTTTATAAATGCATTTATGCTCAGAATATAAAAAAGAAAACAGAAGATCATGATAAACACTACAAGTGAGATTTGGTTAGCACAAACGTCATCACAAAGAAAATTTCTTTAGCATAGAGCCTAATATGCTTTCCAATTGATTATCCAAAATAAAGGCTACCTTCAAGGGAACATCCTATAGAAATAGTGCCTTTCTAGACCCTTGTTGCAGTAACCCTAGTGTGCACTAAGGAACATCTTAACACTTGATTGCCTGTTTTTACTATGCAAATTGGAGCAGATACATGGGATCTTTAATTCCACCTAGCCTATATTCTTCTCAACCCTCCGTCACATCAGACAAGAACAGCTACCATGGGCCTCCACAAAATAACCACATCAAAATGCCTCTGTTTGTAAGTACCTCAAAGTAAGCCATCACTCAAAATCTAGGAATTAGGGAGAACTCAGAAAAACAGAAAGCATATAACACTCTTCTTATAACTTCAAACCACCCGAGAGGAGATTCCTGTTTCATTTCTTGCATATTTCAAGTATGATTTCATTTAAAGAAAATTCCTGTTTTTTACTCCAGAATTGATCATAATTGATCAAAAAAACCACATATTTTTTTAAAATATTATGTTATTAATTTTCATAAATATAGTGACAATTCAGAGCTATGCTGCTATTGTAAAAATGTTCCAAGTCTATCCCTCAACATCCAAAATGCCCGCTGCTTCTAGAGCCATCAATCTAGCAACATCTGATATGGGTTTCTCCCTAAGACTGTCAATAAGTTGTTTTTGAGTTTGGGGAATTCTTCACAAAATTTCTAAGAAACAGAATAGTTTCAAGGAAGCATATGAAGTTTACTTTGTAGGTAATTATAGGCAGAGGGTATGTTCTTCATACTTTTTCTTTCAATTTGTATTTCCTTTATTATTTTTTAATGTCAGAAATGATTACATAAGAGAGGAATTGGCTTTTTCCTCTTAGGATTCTTGTAAAGAGCTTCAGTTTTCATAAACCCCTTTACTTACTCCACTGTTTATCCTGATCTATACCCATGCTACAGGACTTTTTCCAAAGGAATTAAATATAAATTATAACTGAAGTAAAAATGAAAAGTGTGTGTTCACTTTATCAAGAAGAAGACAGTTCCTTGGATTTCCATTTCTGTGGCTTTTTTTTGTTTAGTTCTTGAGACTGAACTTGATTTTACATTATCCTCAAATATTTTTCAAAAGTTTCAATGAGTCATTCAAAAAAGCTACTCAACATTATCCTCTAATTTCCTTATATTAGTAAAATCATCCAAAAACTGGACAGTTGGATTACACTTACTATTTAATTTTAAGCACTCCTGTTCCTTTAAAATTAACCTAATAATATAGCAGAAAGTGAGATGCAGAATTTCTTCATTTTGTATGTCAAAGGTTAGTAAAATATGACCCACAGGCCAAGCTTTACTCATCACCTGTTTTTGAAAACAAAGTTTTGTTGAGACAGAGCCATGCTCATCCTCACCTATGGCTGCTTTCTAGCAATAAGGGCAGAGTTGAGTAATTGCTACAGAGATCATTTGGCTTGCAAAACCTAAAATATTTGCTATCTGGCTTTCTTCAGGAAAAAAATTTGCCAACTTCTGTTATGGGCAATGTTCTCTGTCCTCAGAAAATAATTACGACAAAGGGCATTTTCTTTTTTTAACTCAAGATGCTCATTTTTTCAAATTCTGAGTATATACATAACTTCACCTGGTTTGCCACATCTTCATTATTATTAATTACATTATTACATAAAAGGTTCTATACTGCACGATATAATTCTTAAAACCTTACTTACACGACCTCCTGTAGGCTGGCTATATGCTAACATTGACTTCTTTGCTTCCTGTGACATCACCAGCATGGCACATGATGGGACACTGCTTCAAAGAGCCAGATGGTCATATGTAAGAATGGATTCTGTAGGAGTCAAAGGTACGGATAAAAATATTAAAAATTATATGTTGAATAATCCTCCCTTCTTGGAATTTATGATTTACTTTCACACCTGATCATGCCAGAAAAGACAGGAAGACTCACATAGAGAAAGCTTCAAAAGTCAACAGGAATTTTTTTGGATTAATCTTTCCTAAAATCTTCAGACTTCCCCATAATTTAACTCATATCCATGTTGACTGTAGCTACTTCATTTTGGAAGACAAATAATTATACATCATTTAAAATAAATGATAACATTTCATGCAGTTCTCCAGTAAAATGTTTTTCACTTTCCCACAAAACAGCACAAAGCAAATGTGATGTCAAATGTGTTTGTGGACTCGATGTCAAGTTATTGACCAACTAAAAGGAAGATGTTAAAAATAAGTTGCAAACATCTATTCTAAGAGTGAAGTGGCAAAATCTCCACTGAGACACTCAATAGTAGAACACAATACTCTAACATCATATTTTCAAGGGATACGTGATTTTGAAGGGGCTTGAATATGCCACAGATTATAGTATTAGAAAACTTTAAGGTAGCATATTTACTATTAAAAAAAGGTAGTCTAATTTATCTATGCCATTTTAAAAAGTTAAGCATTTTAATTCCGATCTTATAAAATAAAGTAAGAAACATCTTAACCAAAGTTCAGTATGGTCTATAATATAAAGGATATTTATATTAATAATAATAATAAAATTATCTATATAATCTTATTTCTGACTATTACTAATTTTGTAAAAGTTTAATATAATTCTAAGTCCAAAAGTTTAGCCATTCAATATGCATGCTGGCACCTTCCTGAATTATTTATTTAAAAATATTTACTCAAAACTTACTGTGTAAAAAGACCTATACTAGATGCTTTAATAACTGGTTTTAATCCTTAAGGAACTCACCAACCAGTGGGGAAAAAACTGCAAACAACTAACTAATGCTCTTAGTGTTTTAATAGAAGAATGAAGAAGCCCCATATAAGAACAGAGTGTGAGGCAATTAATTCCACAGAGATGAAGAAGATGAGGGAGTTGGAAAGGCTTCAGTGAGCACGTGACATCTGAGCTGGCCTTGAAGAAACGAGTAGTGTTACTCTAGCAAAGAGAGCGTTGCTTGTAAGGCTCAAAATTCAAGAGGGTGGGTGAGGAATGGTATTTTAATAGGATTGTAAATGTGGCTTTCCTCTTGCCCTGGAATTGGTGACCTAATGTTGAGGATAAAGAAGCGTTAAGTTGCCCACATTTTAAAGAGAGTTTTATAGCTAAGTCAGGACATCTGCTCCAGGGCTAACTCAGTGGTAGGCAAATCCTTACAACTTCTACTACCTCCAAACCACCAACTCCACCCCAAGACCCATCCTAAGTCCAAATACAGAAGACTACAATACCAGGAAGGGAAGGGAAAGGCAATGATTAGAATCACCATCCAGGGGCATGATGAGAAGTACTATGGGACTATATACAAGAGAGATTGTGCTATGGACTGAATCGTGTCTCCCCCAAATTCTTACATTGAAGCCCTAACCCCCAGTGTGATGGTATTTGGAGATGGGCTTTTTGGAGGTAATTTGGGTTAAATGAAGTCGTAAGGGTGGGGCCCTCATGATGGGATTAATGCCTTTATAAGAAGAGACACCAGAGAGCTTGCTTTCTTTCTCTCTCTCCACCATGTGAGGATACGGTGAGAAGGCAGCCATCTGCAAGCCAAGAAGAGAGTCCTCACCAGAGAAATGAATTAGCTGGCCCCTTGATCTTGGACTTGGTATGGTATTTTGTTATGTCAGCCTGAGCTGACTAATACAGACTGGCATCTCATCCCCTGGCTGGACATCATATCAGTTCATGGGACTGCTGACTTGCTCTTAAGCCTACCTGACCAAAAAAAAAATAATGGAGAAAAGTATCAGATTTTGTTTCCAGTGTTTGATCTAGCAAAGCTGTGGATCAAAGGTGGCCTCCTTGCAAGGGGACTCAGATAATCAGACCTGGTGAGATGTACCACCAGGGGAGGGAGCTGAGAGGACAGGAAGAAATTAAGCCTAATTACCCACAGAAAGCCAGTAAGGAGGCCACTCACTATAGGTATGTGGTAGAACTCACACACATGTTCTATAGGAAAGCCCAACTTTGGAACCCTTCCACACAGAAGGTATCAGTGGTTACTTACTGTTAACCAGGAAGAGAAGTCACAACCCACAGAGGACGGCCTAGTTAGGTCAGCAGATATCTGGCCCTTTTGCTCTACATCACCCTCTCAATCCCCAACTTCCAGCAGTTAAAACCAGAAGGAGCCTGGAAGGCATGAAAATGTAGACCACACCCTCTTCACCCTACTGGTCCCACAGGTCTAACTTGAACTAGAAGAACACAAGGAGGTGAGACTGGGATTTTAAACGGACTAGACAATTAAATCATTGGAAGGGACCAAAATGCTATAAAATCTGACACTTTTGCAAACGGATAATTGCAAATGGATTATGAGGGGAGTGGTTCCAGAAACATTTCAGAGGTAGCATAAATAGGTCTTAGATACCATCTGTTATGGAGGAAAAGGGAAGAGTCAATGATTGTTCAGAAAAGATTAAAATATTTTGGATCCATTTAATGCAAATTCCTATTCCGCTATTTTCTCCCACTCTCTAACAATATCTTTTCTAGTTTATTCCCTTTTAAATTCCCTTTTTAACAATTTCTCACATGATCCATTACTATTATATAACAATAAGAATAACAAGAATCTTTATGAAGCTTTGTGTTAAACGAAAAGATTAAGGTTTTTGAGGAAAATATTTGTTCAATTTAAAAGTTGATCTTAGACACAGCCATCAATCTTGACTTTTTTTTTCTTTTTTGCTTTCTTCTCTGCATCATGTTCATGCATCCTTACTCCTGTTTTTACTTCTCACTTCACCATCTCCTCTCCATTATCTCATAAGAACTTTTTTTTATTTTTTGGTGAGGAAGATTGGCCCTCAGCTAATATCTGTGCCAATCTTCCTCTATTTTTTGTATATGGGACGTCACCACAGCATGGCTTGATGAGCAATGTGTAGGTCAGCGCCTGGGATCCAAACCCATGAAACCCAGGCCGCCAAAGCAGAGCACAAGAACTTAACCACTATGCCACAAGGCCAGCCCCCATCTCATAAGAACATTTTCTTTGATATTTTTCTTGGATGTCTTTTCCATCCTTTCTACAAACCTTCATCAGCTCTATCAGGCACACCTAGGACAGGCCCATCCCTTGAGCCTTTTTCCCTTCTTCAACCGGAAAACAAGTTTCCTTGATAGCTGTCAGAACTGATGAATTCTAAAGGAGGCATGAGAATGAATTTAGCAAATTTGCTAAAAGGCACAGGAGGGGCACTGGGACCCATCTGATTCTCAAATGGAAGGCCCCAGAGAAACTGCTAAGGCTTTTTGGCTACACCCGTTTATCCCTGAGCTTCAAAAGGGAAAATGAAGAAGAGCACCTAAGACTGTGGTTTAAAGCTAGTTGGACTCCTGTCTTTCAAATCCCATGCCAGTCGAATCCTTCAGTTATTAGCAATATGGGCTAATGTTTCTAGGAAGATATCAGGCTAGCTTCTTCAAGAAACACCTAATAAGAGGTAACCAAAATATTTTAAAAAATCAAAAAACTACAACTCAGCTCTTACGCCATTTTGCCCCAAGAATCTGGCAAGTTAAGCGACAGACTCTTGAATGTGCTGTAAAAATGCACATTCTCGGTAACCACACAGCAGTAGCAACAGAAGATTAGGGCTGACTTATCCAGATCATTGGCCTCTATGTGGCCAAACACATGTTTGGGAAAACTTGTCTCTCACCTTGGAATTTATTTAGTACATATTTAAATGGAACTAGAAAAAAAGAATGCTAAATACTCCAAAGAACTTCCAGCTTGGCATCCATATTTCACAGGGAAAGAAACTGGGTCCCACAGAGACCAAGTGACTTGCTCTGGCCAGCGAGGTTATCTAGGAATTGACACGCATTTCCATAAAAGATGTGAAGATGCTATTCAGAGTTGTAGTGAATACTGAGGCACTCATTATCCCAGCTGGCAGCTCAGAGCTGAGTCTCTTTCCAGAAATGCCCTCAGTGCAAGAGAGCCATCTATCACAAGGTCACAACCCTCCTGGGGGCCTGGCCTCCTTCCCTGGAGGTGGAGCATCCCTGAAGGGCCATCACAGCTCCAGAGCACTCCCCAGGGGACTGATTAGCTGAGGTCTCTGCTGCAACTGCATCACAGCTGAACATCATCCTCTACCCTACCATCCTACTTCTATCACCCCTCACTTCCATCAAGTGTTGTTCCTGAGAAGCTGCCTGAGTAAGCCTTCTGCATATACATTTCTACTTCAGAGTCCACTTCCCAGGGAGCCCAACCTACAAAAGTAGTATATGCTATTACTTGAGAAAATGTAAGTTTGGGAAACACTTGGATTAAACTGACAATATGCACTATGAACCTCCAATGAATACTCAGAGTTATCCAAAGTTATTTAGCCACAGAAACCCCTTTTTATATTGAACATCTCCTGAGACTTGTATTCTGTGGAATATGCTCTGGGAAGCACGTATGCAGTCCACTCTAGCTCACATTAGAATATAACTGCTCAACTTACTCACGTCAACATTTCCTGTAATAGCAAAAGAACAGAAATAACTTAAATAGCTGTCAACGGGAGACTGCTTAAATAAATTATGATTTGTCCATATAATAGAATATTATGCACCTATAGAAAAAAAATGAGTTCTTTAAGTATTAGTATGAAAATGTATCCAAAGTATATTTTTTAAGTGAAAAAACAAGATTACTCAACAGTATGTATGTGTTTTGAAAAAGGGGAAGGATTAAATATGTGTGTATATTTTCTTGGGTGTACACAAAATATTTGTAAAGGCATACACTAGAAAATGACAGCACTAGCTGCTTCTATAGAAGGGAATTACAAATTACTTTGTACCCTTTGAATTTTAAACCATGGGAACATATTACCTATGCAAAAAATTAAAATATTAAAAATTAAAAGCAAAACCCTGAGAAGTGTTAGATAACAGATATTTAAATATTTTATTTAATCATATATGAAGAAACTCTGGGAAAAAAATGTGTGACATCCTATACAAAGTGACTTAGACAATGAGCCCCTTGAAGACAGGAACCATACCTTAATCATGTTGAATGCCCCAAGCCCAGCACAGTGCCTGAACCAGAGGAGGTAGTCGATAATTTTTTTTTTAATTGAATCTTGTTGCTTCCACACAGCAACAGATTTAAAACACTTTTTTTCTTTCTTTTTTCTTTTAATTTTTTTTTTTTTTAATGAGGAATCCAGGGAAACTCCAGAAATGGAAAAAGAGCAGCACAATCTCTTAAAGTATTCTCCTGGCTTTGTTTTCCTATTATTAGCCTATAGTCAGCAACATTTAAAAAGTATCTGGGCTGGCCCCATAGCTTAGTGGTTAAGTGCACGCGTTCTGTTACTGGCGGCCAGGGTTCGGATCCCAGGCGCGCACCAATACACCGCTTGTCAGGTCATGCTGAGGCGGCGTCCCACATACAGCAACTAGAAGGATGTGCAACTATACATACAACTACCTACTGAGGCTTTGGGGAGAAAAAGGGAAAAAAAAGGAAGAGGATTGGCAATAGATGTTAGCTCAGGGCCGGTCTTCCTCAGCAAAAAGAGGAGGATTAGCATGGATGTTAGCTCAGGGCTGATCTTCCTCACACACACACACACACACAAAAGTATCAGGAACTGTGCTGTCCAATATAGCAGCCATTAGCCATATGTGCTTACTTAAATATAAATGTAAATTAATTAAAATAAAATGAAACTAGAAATTCAGTTCCTCAGTTGAGCCAGCCACATTTCAAGTGTTCAAAAGCCGCACATGGTTAGTTGCTACTATATTGGACACAGCAGATACAGAACATTTTCATCATTGCAGAAACTTCCATTGCACAGCACTGATCTAGGTATAGTAGAGACTTTGGTTTCAGACAGATCTGGGTTTGAATTCTGACTTAGCCATTTACTAACAGTAAAATTTAGGAAAAGTTAATCTCTTAGGGCCTCAATTTCTTCATCTGCAGAATGGGGAAAATGAGAGTAGCTACCTCACTGGGTCAGTTTGAGGTTCGAGTGAGCTCATTCATGCAGACTACAAAGAACAGGCCCTGATAGTGAGCACTCAATAACGTTACCTCCTACTAGCAATCATCACTGCTGTGAAAGTTAACACCTCCCATGAACCGGTCATCTCATCCCTCACAATCCCATAGGACTAGCAAGAGCAAAGTGGACACTAACATCCTTACAGTCTAGTTCAGTGTTATTAAAGTGCCAGTTTACGGTGAATAAAGCTTGCACTAATTCCTTCTTCAGGAAAATCTTGCTATGGAAAAAACATCAGGTGAACTAAACATGTGTGTTAGTGATGCGATTGATTTACATTCTGATGCAAGCTCTTTACTGGGTCAAATACTGGGAACATACATTTTTATCCTTTGGATTGCAATGGTCTAGTTGGGAAAACATACCCCTTGATAAGATTTTTAAATTCTCACAAAGAAAAAGGCTGTCAAACTGCTGTGAAAAGGGCAAAGCCTAGTACAGGAGAACTGAAGGGGAAGAGACAGCTGGGTCAGCCAAGGGGAGGTTTTGATAGTTGGTAAATTTGAGCTAAGTTTTGAAGAACATAAAAATCATGATGGGGGAAGAGAGTTAAGTGGAGAAGAATGACAAAGGAAGAAGACCAGGAGAAAGGAAAGAGAAAGAAAGGAGAGAGGGCTTGAAGCTTTGGCCCTTTAAGAACAAAGAAATATTTTCCTTTATCCCATAGGCTAAGTCATTCCCTTATTAACTTGTGGCTTCCAACAACAGAAAACGAGACAGGTCTGAATTTAGTAGTGGCCAGTTTGGGCCCCTTTAGTCCTATTAGGCAACACAACATCTTCATGTAAAAGAAATACTAAATAAATATAATTTTAAACTCTAAAAATACATATGGAAAGCTGTTTTGGTGACTTTCTGGCCCTTGAAACATTTGCAGTGAAAGATAAATGAGCTAAAAAACAAAAAGTTCCCAAGTATGTGTTCAAAATGAATGTTCTTCTCTTGAATCCTTCAGGTGTTTATACAAAAAGATCTATATAAAAATGATTCTTCATCATAAAAATCAGCCAATCATTACTACACAATTTTCCAGTACTGCCACTATAGATAATTGTTTAACCATTAAAGTGTATGCTGTGATTTATAACAGCCACGATGGCACCAATCTCTACATGACTGCTTGGTGCTGCCACAGAAAACATACCTCATCCGTTGTAGCGTGAAATGCCGTATGACAATCTATAATGATGTGCATTTCTTATTATCTGCTGATAATAATCTATCAGTGAAAACAACAGCTTAATTATGAAGTACTTCTCCTGCTGGCAAATAACTGGATTCAAACATTTCTACTGTTTCTCCCCCATCCCTTACAGAAGCAAAGAGGTACAGTTACCACAATCCTCAGAAATAACACTTACAATTAAGTAAGAAAATCTAAGGCAGAGCTGATCTTTTATTAAACACAGAAGCACTTTAGACCACAGAATCCCTCAGTACCCAGTCTCTAGACAGTTTCACTGGAGCTGGTTGTCAGTGTTTTAATGTTTTATTATTCTTGCTCATTAGGCCTCTGGTATCTCCCATTCCAAATACTTGGCTTTTTATGAAACCTATCAAGTGATTTACCCTGAACATCGGATCTCTGAATCAACACAGTGGCCACAAATTTGCTGTCGTGGTCCCAAATGTCTTGTACCTAAAGCATTGCTTTCTGAGCTCCTTCCTGACGGGTAAACTAAACTTCTCAAGTCCATATAGCAAAGCAACAGTGCTTGTAAAACTGCTAAGAGGCAGACTGTCTCTATAAATAAAGTTTATTTGGTAACTGGCAGAGTGCCTGGACTCTTGAGTTCTAGTATGGTCCACGAGGCTGCTGGCCTTCCTTCCCCTAGTCTGGACAGCAGAACTTGTCTATCTTTTACAGCACTGCTGGTTCCTTTTCTCCGCTAGGGCTGCATGTAATTACCTAGGACACAGTTAAAAGAATGTCTGCTCCCAGTTTAGGAGACTTAATCAGTTTTAGTTCTTTACTTCCTCTTTCACTGGTCTCATTAAATACCCTTATTTCAATAGTAGTTACCAAAAGTACTCTTATGAATAGAGTACCATCCTTTCTTCTTTGTAATCTTTGTTTTTCATCTTTCTTTGCTTTCTATCACTTCTTCCATGCTCCTCAGCTCTTGTGCAAAGAAAATGTGCTATATAGACATCATCAAACACTCAGTGTGCCTCATTCCTTGTATGGGATTACACTTTTGTAACAGTCTTTGAGATTTTGACCCTTTCTGCTGGGTGTACTTGTTACAGGATGCCAAAGATGGCTGCATTTTATAGTCTAAGATGTCAGATTTCTTTTGAGGGCATTTTTTTTTTTTTGTAGGGGGGCATGGAGACATATAAAGGGTAAAAGAGGGTGGCTGATTTTTGCACCAGAGTCACCCTTAAATAACTGAGGCTGCACTATTAACTTAAATGACCAAATTACTAATGAGGAAATTATCTGACAAACAGAGAACAGGAACAAATGAAATTGGCAAGTCTTGTAGAATATATCATCTGGGTTAGAATACAACATAGAAAATTATCTCCATTCAGTTATAGAACATAGCCTTCTAGGCAACTAGCATTAAATGTGTCACTACCATGTGCTGGGACCACATACATTCATTTTTATAGGTTCAGATCTCTCTTTGGACTTGTTGTATAAACAGTGGCAGTGGTGTTGAACACCTTTTCTTTTACTAGACTCCATGCAGACTATCATCTTTCCATTCTATTCATCGTTAGACCATTACAATTGCCAAAACTATAGTTCACGTAATGTTGAGAGTGAAGGCTCCTTGAAGAAATTTGAAGCCCCTCTAATCTTACCAGAATCACTAAATGGATCAGAAGCCTAGAGACTTGTACTCTGGTCCTGGTTCTGTCTTCAGACAGCTATGTGACCTTAAGCAAGGTACTTCATGTATCTTAACCTTAGTTTCTTTATCTTTAAAATAAGAAGGCTAGATTGGAAGGTGTCTAAAGTCCCTTGCAGCGCCAAAGTACATCTATTAAGGTCACAGGTTGGTTATCAGCATATGATCAAATTCGTCCATGTTATGCTAATGCTCAGAACCATCAGATTTGACACCTGAGGGAATTCCTCTAGTCTAACCATCTTAATTTTCCAAAAGGGAAAAAAAGTGTGGAGAAACTAAATGTATTATTCAGTTTTACACAAAGAGGTAAAATTGGGGTTTATTATATGTCTTAGATTCCCAGTTTAATTCTTCACTAGTAGTTCATTCAGTTAATAGGGAGCACAAGGCATGTGCTATGCATTGTGCTACCTCTCCATATTAGCTTCAATCTCAAAAAAGGTCTACATATCCCTAAAAGCTAAAGGTACAATATGATTGGGGCTTACAACCCCGTATGTGTTGACTATAACTAAAGGGTAGTATCAGTAGATTTTGAATTGTTTAGTTTCACTCTATCCTGCACCAGTACCAGTGCCACCAGCAAAATTCTGCTACAGTGCAATTTACATCACTCAACTTATTTCCAAATAGCTACTTTATGGGTCAGAACAACTTAAGTAATAGCCACCTACAACTGCTCTGAAACAACTGGGCTTCATCCTAACTCACTGTAGCCCAATTAACACCTTTCTACCTTGGAGGAATGGGAAGATGGCAGTTTCACAATCTCGTTCACATTGTAGCTAAGCCACCACACTCTTGATTTTACGCTGGGATCTTTACCCAACGTGGCTTGAGGATAATAACAGCAAATACCATCATATATTTACATATCTTCTGCTTTTTGAATAAATCAGTTAGGAGGAGGGAAAGCAATTAATCTCAGGCAGTTCCTAGTTAGATGAAGAACCAGCAAGGGCAGCTGGCTCCCTCTGGAAATCCACTCTGTAGGTTCTGGAGGAATAAGGTAGTTTATGGAATGCCAACCATGCTGAGGAACTGACGCCAAATCTGTGAAAATCCCTTGGGAAAGAGAAGGGAATTGTATCTCAGTTTGGCAGCCCAGAGAGGGCCAGAGTTGGGGGCCAGAAGTGGAGGATGAGACAGAGAGGAGGGTTCTAGTTTCTATATCCTGTTCCTTCCCTCATTTTCCCTGAAAGGTAGGATTGGGAGATGCCTGCTTCACTGCACATGTTAACCTGGACTGGTACTTGCTGGCTGGGCCTGGATGATAAGGCACTCAGAACGTGAAAAATTGGCAACACAATTGCATAAGTCCATACCTTGGATCCAAGTAATTGCTCATCCCACCATTACCACCAGACAGAGGGGTATCTAGAGCAAGAGACTGGGAAGGACCCTTGGAAGAGTGGAGAGTCACAGAGTTGTTAAATCCAGAATGCAACAATATAGGCTCTTCAACCTGAAGGGTACCTCAATACCAACACATTTGGAGGACTATAAGCTAGAGCCAAGGGTTTTGCCTCTTGGCTGATAATGCTAGCCAAAGTTGATCTCAATTTAAGAAAGAGAAGCTTACGGGGAAGAATATATAGGGGAACCCTATAAAAGAGAGACAAAAACTGGAAAAATATATGCCAGATGGGGAAAGGCTAGCGGAATAGATAAAACAAGAATTTAAAAGAATAAAAAATACTTTGTAGAACACTAAGAAGGATTTTGGAAACATGAATCAGGAGCAAGAAATTGTGATGAAATAATTGGGTATAATAAATACCAAAAAACCACAAGTGATAAAGTAAAGAATTAACTAGATAGCTCGAATGCCAGATTGAATACTGCTGGAGAGTGAAAGAATGAGCTATACGATTAGATCAGACAATATCCTGGGAAGGCATTAGGAACGAACAATTAGATGGGGAAAAATGAAGGAAGAGTCAAGTGACATGGAGGACAAAAAGTGAAATTTCAACTTCTGTCTACTTGTGGTCTGAAAAAAAAAGAATAAAGGAAATAAATGAGAAAATAATAATCAAGATTTTTCCAAAATTATAAACATAAACCTCAAAATAAAGAAGATAATAGAGTGGCAAAGAGGATAAATTAAAAACAAACCTATACTCATAGGCAGGCATATTTTAGTGGCATTCAAAAATATGCAAGCGGAAGAGAAACTTCAAAAACATTTACTGGAGTGAAAGCAGACAAAGGTCATAAAGACATCAGGCTTCCTGAAAGAAACAACTGATGCAAGAAGATAATGGAGTAGAGTCCTCACAATGTTGAAGAAAAAAAACCCTGTACCTAGAACTAAATATCCAGGCAAACCATTATTCAAATGGGCAGGCAAAATTAATATATTGAGAGGCATATAATACCCCAGAAAAATTTAGCTTTCATTGACCCTGTTTGAAATTATTTTTGGAGGAAGCAAAAAGATATAGGAAGCAAAGATAAGTAAAGAACGTAATAAAGTTTACTGTTGTTTAAACAAGCAAAACACATAGACCACTTAGATTTCTGCTTGGCAGAGAGTAAATACTCAGTAAAAATGCACTGTTATTATTACCTTTAGTACTCTGTTAAATAGTTGCACTGAAACTGGCATGTTCGTAGTTTCCCAAAACTAAAGGAAATGCTTTTTCAAGTTCTGTATTATGATGTTTACTAGATATATTTTATATATCTTATTATCTTATTATATATATAGTAGATATTATTCATTTGTTCATCCATTTGGAAGATCCGTCTATTCTTATCAAGCTCTTTGAGCTTGATAATAACTTTTTCTGTATCCGCTAGGATTATATCGATAGATTTTCTAATATTGGACCATTCATACAACATTCAAGTAAACTCTATTTGATTGTGGCCTGAGTGTCTTCCTGCTGGGGAGTTTGTGCTGTGTGTTTTACTATTGGGTTATGTTTTTTGTTGCTCATAGCCAGTTTGGGGGGAAGTGGGTGGCCAGGTCCTTCTTCCTAGTCCGTCTTAGTCTGGAAGCTCCGCTGAAACCTATCCAACATGGGTAACCTTGCTGGTATTTGAAATACTGGTGGCACAGCTTGCAGCATCACAGAAACATGCAGCCACCATAGTCTGACAACTGACAGACAAGTGGTGTGGTTCCCTGGCTGGGAAACGAACCCAGGTGGTGGGAGTGAGAGAGCCAAATCTTAACCACCAGATCACCAAGGCCGGCCCGTGTTATGTTAGGTAATATTTTATTTAGTATTGAAATATGCTTTTGATTTTTTTGTTAATCTTCTTTTTAGCAACCTTGCTTAATTCTCTTATTGGTTTTAGTAATTTGTTTATTTTCATGGCTTTCATTTACAAATAATGATAATTTTATCTCCTCTCTTTTAATCGTTATGTCTCTTATTAGTTTTTCCAGTGAAGTAGCACTGTTCACAAGGTGAACAGTGCAGGGTTTGGAGAAAGACCTGGGTTCAAACTCCATTTCCACCTAACTGTGGACTCTGGGTAAGTCACCTAAACTCTTGGTGCTTCAGTTTAATCATCTGAAAAGTGATAAAGAGAGCACTTCATGGAGTTTGGGAGGGTCACACAAGTTAAAGTGTTTAACTGGCAATAAATGTTAACAATAAAATATTTATTAATGAGGTTAAGAATGAGAGATACCTAACCCAATCTCTTAGAGGTTTAGGGAAATATTCCTAGAAAAAACAATATCAAACTGAACCCTCTGGACCAGGTAAGGGAGTCAGGAGAAAAGGGCAAGGAAGAGATATTGGATGAAATAGCGTGCTTGTTTAGCAAAGAAGGAAAGTATGGCACGATTAGAGAATGGACGGTAGTTCAGTATACTGGATAACTCAGCTCTTCACATACAAATAGTAACTGCTCCACTAGATAATAAGTTCCTAGAGGGAATCATGTTTGGTTCATCTTTTTACCCCTTACAGCACTTGGCAGAGAGCCATGCCCAGAGAATGCTGGATAAATATCTGCTGTTGTTTAGGAGGGCTTCTGGTCTGTTGATAGCCTCCTTGGATTCAAGACCATAGCCTGGAAGCCAATGCTTTATAAACCGCAGAGGCTGAGAGTAATGCACTTTGAATTAAGAAAGATCAAGGCTTAGAAGAGAAATACCTCAAAATCAAATCTAATAAGCCGTCATAAAACCACATGTCGGAAGTTTTAGAGGTCCTTCACAAAATAATGAGAATGAGGATCTCACTTTCCAACGGTACAATCTAAAGATATAAAATGTAGATTTTTTTATCTGACATTTGGGATTACTGCAAATTTTAAAGTGACATAATAAAGATGTTATGACTGTAAATTTGTTCTCTTGAATTCTCAAGAGGTACTAAATTAATTAAATATTAACAACACTATTTTTACAAAATTTCTCTCTTTTTTTTTACTATTGAAATTTTTTTTTCAAAATATTTGGCAAATAGAATAAAGAAAATGAAAGAATCTCTGTTTGAAGGAATTTAGAGAACAGGGTGTGCCTTGTTTCTATTTCCTTTCATTTATTGAAGCATTTACTTTACAATTTATAAAATTATCTTCTCAAGAAAACTGGCACAAAATATCAAACAGCTCTATTTTTTTTAAGTTCTAAAAAGCTCACACTAATCTAAAAAGCTCATAAATTTCGTCCTAAAAATGAATGTAAGGTTTCTGTCTGCACCCTGGCCCAAATTAGGCTCTCAGGAAATTCTATTTTCCTTCCTGATCCTGACAATAAGGAATACATTGGGAATCATTTTCCAACAGCCACAAGATCACTGGTGATGGATTTCTAGTCCAATCTAGTCAAATTTTTTTCTCAGAATATTACATTACTTGACTCCTCAGCAATCTGTAATAGATGACTGACAACAAAAATAACATTAGTAAAGGTCTACTCTGTGCCAGGCCAGGTGCTAGCACACAAGGACACAGTGTTTCCCAAACACCAGCCCCTCCAACTCCGCCATCGCAATGCTTGTCATCCTTTGTACCACCTTTATCATTTACACGAGGAGAGAGGCAATAGGAACACAAATCAATACAGTAAAATACTGCAGATACTATTAGAGAAGTAGAAAGAGGTCAAAGGAGGGATGTGGTCAATATTTCCAGGGCCTAGAGAGGAGGTAAAGTTGGGGTTTTGCCAGGAGAACTTCATAAAGGAAGGGACTCTTTAAAGATAGGTACATTAAAAAAAAAAAAGAGCTCATAGATACAGGGAACAGATTGGTGGTCACCAGAGGCAGGGGTTGGGAGGTAGGCAAAATGGGTGAAGAGAGTCAAAGGTACAAATTTCCAGCTATAAAATAAGTAAGTCCCGGGGATGTAATGTACAGCATGGTAACTACAGTTAACAATACTGTATTGCAACAACAAACTCACATACAGATACAGAGATTAGATTGGTAGTTACCAGAGGGGCATGGGGGAGGATGGAGGGTGAAAGGGATAGTTCGGTACATGTGTGTGGTGATGGGGTGTAATTAGTATTTTGGTGGTGAACATGATGTAGTCTATGCAGAAATCAAAATATAATGATGTACACATGAAATTTATACAATGTCATAAATCAACATTACTTCAATAAAAAAATAATAAATAAAAAACACTGTATGGCATATTTGAAATTTGCTGAGAGTAAATCTTAAAAGTTCTCAGCACAAGAAAAAAATATTTTGTAACTATGGATGGTGACTAAGTTTATTGTGGTGATCATTTTGCCATATATACAAATATCGAATCATTATTTTTGTATACTTGAAACTAATATAATATGTCAATTATACTTTAAGTAAAAAAATAAAAGATGAGTATGCAAGAATTGGCATATGGGGGATATAAAATCCATCATGAGAGCAGCAAAGCAAGCATGATAGGCAAGCAAGGGCTAGAAGGTGTGAAAAGCCTCACATTCTCTTTTGAAGACCTGGAAACTGACATTCCTGAATACTTCCTCTTTCAGAGTAGAGTAACAGTAACAGTCCCTCTGATCTTACATGACCCCAAAGATTCTATACATACATTTGCCTCCTGGAGAAATAGTCTCACAGTTGGCTTCAGTCAATAATTCTTTATTATTAGCTCACAAACCAAAATCTCTTGTAAAAATAGCTCACCCAATCTTCAGTCTAGTACTTCTAATGACTTACAGGACACTTCCAGTTTTATGTTCCACGTTCATCTTAGTCTTGATATTTCCAAAATCAAGTTCATCCATTTCCCCACCTCACCCCACATTTTAGCTGTAACTCATAACTGTTCCTGCAGTGTTTACTTTTCTGCCTCCCAAGATTAACATCTTCAAGTCACCTGGGACACCTCCCTGTACTTTGCCCTTCCCACTGAAGAAAGGCGAGTAAGCGCTGAGAAGAGATCCTGGCTCATACTAGGCACTCAAAATTATTAGTTGCTGAAGGAAATAAATCAATTCAATGAATAAATAAACTGTATAAATAAATTAGATCTTCCTTGAAATAGCTTTTTTTATTCCACATTGCTTTTAACATACCCTACTCTTTAGCATCTATTCAGCAAATATTTATTGAGAGATTGCCGTATGCCAGGCACTGACAGACTATGGGGATGTAGCAATGGACAAAATAACAAAATATATGCTCTCCTGTAGCTCATGTTCCAATGGGGAGAGGCAGGAATTAGCAAACAAATAATTAAATAAAACATATATAAGTCCATGGTCCCTTATTTGAAAATATTAAATCAAAGTCTCTAAAAACTGCAAGTTTTTGCTTAATTTATTGGTTAACAAAACATGAACTTAACTGACATAAGACTTTATAATCTATATTTATTTCATTTGGGGGGAGCTACCTAAATCAGCTTGGTTGTTACACGGTATATAGTAAAGGCATTATATTAGGTTACATAGTAAAGGCATTATATTACTATATTAGTCTGCACTGCTAGGGCTGCCATAACAGAACACCACGGACTGGGTGGCTTAAACAACAGAAATTTATTTTCTCACAGTTCTGGAGGCTGGAAGTCCAAGGTTCTGGAAGGGTTGGTTTCTGGTAAGTTCTTTCTTCTTGGCTTGCAGACAGCCATGTTTTCACTATGTCTACACATGTCTTTTTCTCTGTACATGTCCACTCTCAGTGTCTCTTCTTCTTTTCATGAGGTCATCAGCCTTATCAGATTAGGGCACCACCCTTATAACCTCATTTAACCTTAATTACCTCCTGAAGGCTCTATCTTCAAATATAGTCACATTGAGGGTTTCGACTTCAACATATGGATGAGGGGGAGCACAATTCAGTCCATAACAATCACCTTTCCAAGATCTGAAAAAAATCTGAATTCCAAACACATCTGACCCCAACAGTTCTGGATAGGGTACTACAAACCTGGTAGTATGTCAGATAGTTATAGGTATCTGGAGAAGAGTTTAAGCAGAGAGTGCTGCTGGGAGCACAATTAGAAGGACAAAGCCTCACTGCAAAGGGGATATTTGAGCCAAGCCCTGAAGGAGGTTAAGGGAGTGGGCCACACCTGAAGGAAGAGTATTCTAGGCAGGGGAATCAGCAAGTTCAAAGACCCTTAGATAAGAACATAGCAACATGGTTGATGAATAGAAAGGTTGTCAATATGACTGAATCTGCGAGCTAAGGGAAAACTAGCAGATGAGATAACAGAGGTACAAATCTCTTAGAGCCTTACTGACCATTGTAACGGAATCTGGCATTTATTGAAGTGAGATGAGAAGGAAGGAGAGGGTTCTGAATAGAGGAGTGGCATGACTTAATTAACGTTTTAACAGGGTCACAATGTGTGGCAGAAATCCCCAAAGATGGCAGCCATCAATCAACACCTTCCTTCCATAAACAAGCATGACACACTATCCATCAAAAGGTAGAGTTAACGTCCTCTCCCCTTGTATCTAGGATGGCCTTCTGACTTGCTTTTACCAATAGAATGAGACAAACGTGACCATCTGGGAATCCCACACCCAGGCCTTAAGAGCATTTGCAGCTCCCACTTCCTCTTTTATAGAAGCTGGATGCTATGTAAGGAGTCTGACAATCCTGAGACCATCATGCTGTGAGAAAGTTCAGTCTAGCCATGTGGACAGACCAAGTGGAAGAGAACAAAGGAACCCAGCCAACAGCCAGAACTGAGGCCCCATATATATTACCCAATGTCTTGAGCCATCACAGACAGTACTCGACCTCTGGAGTCATACCTGCTGAGACCACAGACACTGTGAGGTAGAGACAAGTCATTGCCACTGTTTTCTGTCCAAATTTATAACCAGAGATCCTTGAACAAATAAAATGGTTCTTACTTAACACCACTAAATTTTGGGCTAGTTTATTACATAGCAATTAATAACTGACACTGAAATTGATATGAGACCAGCTGGTGGGTAGACACTTGAAGATAGCAAGGACACTGTTAGTGAAGGCTAAAAAGGCAGTGATGAAATTACTATTGGAGGCTGGAGAGAGGGCAACTCACGTTATGTAGTGGCAAGATGTTTGGCAACACTGTCGCCTGCAATAATAAGGAAGAAAGAAAATGCATCTAATGAACTTGTGGGCCCGGCTAAGAGGATTTCTGAATGTGATAATTGGGTCATTTAGCTGCCTAGGATTAATTACAGGAAGAGAAAGATGAACTAAAGTGTTCAAGCAGAATTTAGAGGAAATCGTTCAACCCAGGACTTGCTAGGTTGGAAAATAATACTTATTACCATTCTTGCCTCTCTAGGCAGCAAGAGATTCTCAAAGAAAGAAGTAGTCTTGGGGCCAGCCCCGTGGCTTAGCAGTTAAGTGCGCACGCTCCGCTGCTGGCGGCCCAGGTTCGGATCCCCGGAGCGCACCGACGCACCGCTTGTCCAGCCATGCTGAGGCCGCATCCCACATACAGCAACTAGAAGGATGTGCAGCTATGACATACAACTATAAAAAAAAATTAAAAAAAAAAAAAAAGAAAGAAGTAGTCTTAGGGCAAAGATTAAATCCAGAGTCTATTAGTACAATGTGTTCTCAGGTTAAAGATCAAATCAAGTGTGTGGTTGGAAGATCCCTCACAAAGATCTTGCAAAGATTTAAGGTAGTGCCTCATAGAACTGTCAGCAAAACAAAAGCACTTCAAAAAACCTTAAGAGCTTCTACAGTATTCTGACTTGCAGCCAAAGTAAAGAGGAGCCTGTCTTAAGAGTTCTGTGGGTATGTCTTTTTCTAATGGAGTGAACCTCAATAAAATATATAGGAAGCACCGAAGGCTTATAAGAAAATTATACTAAAAAAAAAGCGCCACCAGTTAAACAAAGAGACAGCGCAAAAGATTGCTAGATCTCTAACTCTCTAGGAGCGGGAAGCAGCCTGTTAACTGCTAACAAGAGCTACTGCTTATGGAAAAGAAAGAAAGAACTAGAGAAGGAGTCTATAACTTTCCAGCCAGCCCAGCTGAGGGGCCAGACATGAATGGAGAAACCTTGGATGTTTCATCCCCGGCAGCCTAAGAGGAGCCAACCAGCTGAACATAGCCCAGATTACAGAATCACGACAAATAACAAATTATTGTTTTTTAAGCCACTAGGTTCTAGGGTGCTTTTACGTTTTGTGAGTTTGTTTGTTTGTTTAATGCAAGCAGGGCAGATAATTGAAAAGAGATAACTGAAACATTCTGGCTGCTGTGTTGTGCTGAGAACAGACTGGCAGGGGGTGAGGGGAAAGTGTAGCAGCAGGGAAACCAACTCTTGCAATAATACCATGAGACATAACAGCAGTGGCTTGGACTCAAGTGGCAGCAGTCAAGGTGGTGAAAAGGTCGGATGTGGGATATATGTTGAAAGCACAGCTAAATGATTTAATAGCAGATTAAACGTGGGACGTGAGAAAAAGAGTAGGTAAGGACAAGTCCAAGATTGACTGATTATCCATGCAACTAAAAGAATGGACTCGCCATCAAGTAAGACAGGGAAGACAGTAGGAGAGGCGGTTTTGGATGTCAAGTCAGGAATCCAATGAGTACATTCAACCAGGATGTTGAATAGACTGTTGGATATATGAGTCTGGAGTTCCGAGAAAGGTCACGACTGAAGATAGGAATTGATGAATCATCAGTATATGAAGGCATTAAAGGCCATGAGACTGGATGAGATCACCAAGGGAGTGAGTGCAGACAGAGAGAAGGCCTAAAGACTGAGCCCCAAGACTCCTGTATTTAGAGGTTAGGGAAAAAAGGAACCAGCAAAAGAGACTGAAATAGGTGTTGCGAGGTAAAACGAA
This sequence comes from Ceratotherium simum simum, assembly GCF_057802395.1. Lineage (NCBI taxonomy): Eukaryota > Metazoa > Chordata > Mammalia > Perissodactyla > Rhinocerotidae > Ceratotherium > Ceratotherium simum. The sequence continues at coordinate 42,519,104 of NC_141911.1, forward strand.
AATAAGGAGAGGAGGATGGCCTGAAAGCCAAATGAAGAACTCTCAGGTCCTTCCGAGAGGGCAGATAGGAAAGAATCAAGTGCTAACCACCGGATTTAACATGGGGGTTCTTGGTACCTCTGACAAGTACATTTTTAGTGAGGTAGCGGGAATGACAGCTTGGCTTATTCTAGAAAGAATGAGAAGAAACAAACAGGTGACATACAGTTGACTTTGGAAGTTTTCCTATAAAATGATGACAGAAAAAATAGGCAGTAGCTGGAGAGAAACATGAGGTCAAGAGAGGATATTTTTTTTATGGGAAAAATTATAGCGTGGTTGCATAGTGATGGGAAAGACCCATCAGAGAGAGAAAAAAACGATGATGGAGAAAAAGAATGAATTACCAGGACTATGTGTTTGAGCAGATAATAGGAAAGAGACTACACAACTGAATGGCTGCAACGGATTTCTAGCTCATTTCCTTAGGTCTAATCTGTTTTTGCTTTAATAAATCCTACCCCCGACTAACTTCTCCAAAATACTGTTTTTATTATAATATCCCAACATTGTTTTTGCTGTATTATTGATGTTTCCCACCTGTTTTATATTCCTCCACTTAGCTGTCAAACTGTTGAATGATGTGAGTGATTCTTACTGAAGTCAATCTATGTCAACTACGTGACCAAGCATCGGCTGGGTACACGGGACACATGGTCATGTCTTTATTCAAAATGTAACTGTAGAGACAGACACATAATAAGATGAAGTTACAGAGATAAAAGCTATTATAGGGGAATGTAGACAACACCAAATAAATTCATACAAGGGAGAAAATAATTCTGCCTGGGCAGTAGAAGGGGGCAGCAAAGTTATAGAGGGTGGGCATTTTGAGCAGGACACACGAAGGATGACAAGAAGCAGGAGAAGCTCTAGACACAGAGGACTGGAGCTGAGGCTGAAGAGGAGACGAGGCTGCCAAAGGCTGTCCAGGCTCCCAAGCCTGGCTGGAAGCTGCGTCCCCACTGCTCTCAGGGGGGAGCCTCTGCAGCAGCCAGACTGTTCTTTACTGTGTCCACCCCACCTTCACCTACCCCCTCCAACACACACACTGTTTTAAGCACAATGTGCCATGGTAATGCAGAAACCAAGGGTAGGCGGTGAGTGATAAGGGTGAACTGGATTAGAGATCTTCAAAGTGAAGAACAGGCACCCCTGGGGAACCCATGACTTTCCAAGATCTGTATGGGCAGAGACAGTGCTAAAGGAACCCAACTTCCAGATCCACTATTTCCTTAGGAACCCCTTTTTATAAGTGATATGCCTGAAATATGCCCGAGGCAAGCAAATTTCTAGCAAGTTCTCCTTTCCCACTTCCCCTTTCATAATTACCCTTCACCCATTTTACCAAAGAAAGGCACATCATGCCCCCATCCAGAATCTTGTCATGTGCCTTGCCTCTTCCGGGCACCTAACAAAAAGGCAATTTGAAGATCTGATATTGGAGAGACTTCCTTTAATGAAAGCATTATCAACACTACCCACATCTATGTCTATGATGTATATTTCCAATATAGCTTAGTTTTATACCTAATAATTACTTATCAAAAGTAAATCAGGGGCTGGCCCAGTGCCATAGTGGTTAAGTTTGCAGGCTCCGCTTCAGCAGTCTGGGGTTCGCAGGTTCAAATCCCTGGCGTGGACCTATGCACCGCTCCTCAAACCATGTGTGGCAGCATCCCACATACAAAATAGAGGAAGGTGGGCACAGATGTTAGCTCAGGGCTAATCTTCCTCTGCAAAAAAGAGGAGGATTGGCAATGGATGTTAGCTCAGAGCCAATCTTCCTCACCAAAAAAAAAGAAAGTTAATGAGTCATTCTGGTTAATTATGTACTAATAGTTAAAATAACATAAAGAATAATTTTCACCAATAAAATTATTTTTAAAATTAAATTTAAATTTATATACTTCTTTTTGTTGCTGAGGAGTAAGAAGAGCAAAGAAGTTGGAAAACTATATTGTAAAATTTCTAACTGTAAAATGTTCAACTAAAGAGTAATTATTTGAAAATTCTAGAGGTCAGTGCTAACAGTGTGCAAGGGGTATTCTGTTTCTCAAATTTCTATTAGAAGGCATGTGAGCAAAATGCCCAGTGAGGAGAATGAAATGATACAAGGGATCATTGAATGTGTCATTGGGCTCCTTTCGTGTGTCACTGTGATAAGTAGAGCTTCCCCACAACCCACCTTACAAACATTGTATTTTCTTCTTCTAGGATCATTTTCAGTTTCAATTCCTTTATTGGACAACATACTTTCTGTCACTCTCCTGATCATCTCTGCACCCTGTCAGCCCTTGAAGGAACCTTGGCATTTGGAGAAGAAACAACTATGTATTGCTAGAACATATCAGCTAATAGGCATCCAGATTTTTTTATCCACTTTTATGTGGTCTATATACAGTTCTCTGCCCTTCTAAAAATGACCCACAAAACATCACTCCACTCAGAATGTGAGAAAACACTATAAAATAAACACATACACATACCCTGACTCCAGATACAAAATGTGTACAGATAACATCGTTGAACTGAACTGAGATCAAAGAGCCTCTTATTTCCTATTTCTGATTCCAGCACCGAATAGCTTTAAAAAAAAGAATAACATTCTTTGACATAAAGTAATAAATAGAAATAAATATATATAATTGATAATAGTTAATTAGTAAAATTCACTATTAAATAGTAGTGAATACATTGAGTGCAAGCTAAAACTACAAATGTTCTCTCAACTCCCCTATGGAATTTTTCCATCCAATCCATTCAATAGCATAGCAGCAAACACGTTCAACCTCAAAAGTCTCACGTAGTAATCTGTAGTCACTGGGTAAGTAAATTTAAGAACTAATATTGACCTAAAGAAAGAAGCTGGCTTCTTGTCAACACTCATACCATAAAGTCTTCTGAGAAGGGGACTTCCCAAATCATTGACTACACCACTCCAGTGGTGATATAACGGGAAAGTCTTCTGCTCTGATCTCTCCATGAATCCAAGCCTTCTACTTCGATGGATGGATAGATAGGTAGGTGGATAGATACAGACATACAGACCAATCCACATTTGCCTACTATTTGTCATGCTCTATCAGTAAAAACCGATGCAAATTAGACAAATTTTTACATTTGGGAACCAGAAAAGAAATTTCTCCAAGGAACTAAATACATATAGACACTCATGTGAATATTACTTGATCAGAAAGTTAATCTTTAAATATATAAATAATAATGTCAATCACACAAGAACCATATAAGCATTACTTTAAAACCAACATTCTATCATTATAACATTGCATCAAAATGAATAGTGGTTGATTGTCACTGTCAAATTGTGGGAAATATTTCTATGGAAATAATATCATCCTTCCTAAATACCACTGATCTTAAATCTGTCTGGGTTCAAATCCCAGCTCCACCACTATTTAGCTCTGTAACTTTGAGAAAGTTATTTAATTACTCTATGCTTCAATTTCCTTAGCTATAAAATACAGTCCATACCACCACATAAGTGTATTATGACCATTTTAAAAAATACATACATACTTAGACCAACTCCAGTACATAACAAGAACACAGTAAGTGTTAGCTATGATTCATAGTATTTCCCGTAAGTCAAGTTGTGGACCTAAAGACAGTACTCTCTGTATTATCATTAACTAACCTTCAAAAGAATAGTTACATAATGAACAAAACTTAACAGTAAACTCTAAGAGAGATAAGAAGAAAAGAACAGCCTTCTAAGTTTTAAAATGTTTTAAAAACTGTTTTGGGTCCAAGACACGTTTAAAAAACTGATCAGAGTTATGGATATTTTCCTCAGAAAAATCCACTTATACACGACATTTCAGGACTTCTTTCACAGCCTTCCTGAAGTCCACTCAGAGCCAGCAAACCTGAGATGCAGAACATTCTAGGGTTTAAAATCCTTCAATTATCAGATTCTATTTCAATAAACTTTGAATCACTGTTTTTCCCCAATCCTCCAAAGAAGTTTATAAACATGTATTTCATTGACAAACATTTTGTCTTGTGATATAGCTGCTGACATTTATATATTAATCTCATGGATTAGAACAAAAAGCATCAAATTGTTTTTCTTAAACCCACCAGTAATCTGCAGGAAAATTCCAAACTCCAGAACTATAGCTTCAAATCAGTTTCTGGAGTTCCCACTCCAAATCAGCAGGGAGCAGTGAATCCAAAAGTATTGGGAACACTCTGCCTATCAGAGGTTCTGGACCCGTGGCCAGTCTAACCCCTTTCTGTCACTCTGTCACAGAGCAGATGATACTGCAGGAAAAGCCATTCTGAGTATGACTAAACTTTGAGAGGAGAAAACAGAGGGAGAAATATAAGGATGTGACATTAAAACACAATCATAAACCTTCAGAACTTTCTGAGACTTCTTAACTTTATTAAGTAAAATGTAAAATTTTTCATCACTTTTTAAATTTAAAATGGCTATTGCTTTGTTTTCAGTCCTTTCCTTTATATGTCTTTATGTGTTTTCCTCTGTACCTCCTCCCTCTGTCTACTGTACCCACCACACTGCTTTTTAATAAAATGACAGGAGTTTAAACTTTAATCTGTATGGTACCATGATGCTTTCAGTAGAATAGTTCACCTTGCAGGATGCTGTAACTATACAGAGTTGATCTGTTTATTCAATCAAGTCAATAAAGCCTCTTTAGACACTGACCAGATGAGGATGCCTATCAGTTACAAGTAGATGCCACTGCCAGTGTTATAACATTAGAAAGTAGCTTTAAAAAACGTAATGGAAAATAGCTAATGACAACCACTTTACTTCCAGTTTCGAAACTCCTGACTCACCCTATTTAGGAATCTGTTATAAGCACCATTTAAGAATAACCTTGCTTTATACACAAGTTGAAGGTAACAAAATTTTAAATACATGGAATGACAGTTAAATTCAAATGAACTGAATATCCTGGCAACATGCAGTCTCAAAAACGCTTTAAAAAATGAACTGGATTTTCATTTAAAGCCACCTTAAATAAGGATTTTATTGCACTACAAGCTCCTGCATTTCTTCCAAGTTTCTAACACTGCTTTTCTAAGAGATAAGTGGCTTGTCCAGGGTTGGAACTAATAATAGAGGCCTGATTGCCAAACAGAGACTATTCCTGCAAATTCCTCATCAAGGTGTCCTGATCAAATAAGAGGAGAGTAATTTGATTTTGCAAACAAAGGTAGAGACAGATGCGCAGGCTCACATACACGTTTGCGCTGGCAGGCAGGGAGTTTGGCGGGGGCAGAGAAGAAGCGGAGAGCTGCGGTACCTTTCTTGAACTTTCTGAGCTCGATTAGGTGCAGAACTCAGAGCTCTGTGCTGCCAGACCGCGTCTGTTCCGAAACGGGCAGTTTGGCGGGGGCAGCCAGGCGTAGGTCCCTCCTTCTCCGCCTGCCAGCGCGGAGTCACTGGAGCGCCGCGCCCGGCGCTGCCTCCCGCTCGCCCGCAACCAGCGACACCGAAAGAGCGGAGCGCCCGGGGAGCTGCGCGAGACCGGCAAGTGGACGAGCAATCTGCGCTCCTCTGGAAGCGGAGGATGGCGAGGAGAGCCCACCAGAGGAATAAGGGTCAGAAGGGAAAAAACCTCTGCACCTAGCGCAACCGAAAACTGAAGTCGCGGTCAAGTGTTCCCCATAAGTGGACAGGGCGGCCAGACGGCAAGGGGTCGGGGGAGACGAGTGGGTCTGGCCGGAGGTGGGAAGCGCCCGAGGCGAAGGCTTTTGGGGAAAATTCCATCGCCCTTTCAACCACCACCACCTTCCCTCCCAAAGCCGAGAAGCCGAGCTCTGTACCTCCATGGAGTCCGGGCTGCAGAGTCGGGGGTGGCAGGCAGCGCTGCCGGGCGAGGGCAGCCACCCGCTCCCTTCCCGGGCGTCGGGCTTCTACGGCAGCGAGCGAGTCGGCTGGGGTTCCCCTGGGCGCCCCGAACCCAGGGAGTCCCAACCCCCAGGGAAAAGAAAAGTGAAAGAGAAAGCGCAACAGAGGCGAAGATCAACACCCCCAGCGGAGCATGGGGGAGGCGCGCACTGGCAGCGGCTGCAGATGACTACCCCAGGTGTCCCGGCTCCCCGCCTCTCGGCTGCGGCACCCGGCGGGCTTCCGCCACGGCCAAGCCCAGGGCGCAGAACCTGGAGGGCTAGCGGGAGGAGGTCAGGGAGCGCCGGCCCCGCCTCGCAGGGACATTGGCCCCCGGGCTAGGCCTGCACCTCGCGGAGCACCTGCAGAGAAGGCGCAGGGAGATGGCCCGCAGTCCACCCGACGCGATCACGGCGCCCAGCTTGACACGGCGGCTTCCCCAGCGAAGCCTGGGGCCGTGGGCGCGGTGCGCGTCTAACTCGCTCAGGGGAGAGGGAAAAATGTGTCGGATCGGGATGGGCGGCTACCTCAGACCAGCCCCTTGGCTCGCCTCGTAGGCTAGAAGGAAGGCTCTGAAGTCTTACTAGAAAAAACGTTGGAGGAAGACACCTGGGTGAAGTTCACAAAATTTGTCCCAGGCAGTTGGCACAGGGGGTGAACTTGAAGGAATAAGCCCGTCTCTTTTCCAATCTATTGCATAGTCGAGTGTAAAGATTACACGTGGTCCTATTTCATGGACCATGTGAAACGTTGTTATTGTAGTATTTTACAGTTGAAAGAAGGGACTGAGTCCTTTGAGGCTGAGTAATCTACATGCCACACAGAGTCAGCAGAAGAGGCCTCGTGCTCCGTTTTAGAAGCTCTTTGGAGACACTAGCACACATGTGAATCACTAAAAATCCCTAATGAAAGGTGCTTCCCCGAATTTTTCCGAGTCATGTCACAAAAAAATGATAAAGCTCCCTGGAACTTAGTGAAACATTTAACTACGTTTTCTTTACACAACGTATATGTTTAAAATAAAATAGAAAAATATTAGAAGTGATTTAAATATTAAATGTGCATTAAGTTCCACATAAAATTTTCATATTTTTATGAAAAAGTGGAGATCTAGATATCACTATCAATAAAATGTGTGAGATATAAAAGGGTAAAAACCTTTTTTTACAACCATTCAAAATTTTACCATAGTTGGAAGTTATATTTAAAGAAACGATGCAATCATGTTTTTTCTGTCCAAAATAACGTGATGTTGAATTTTCCTGTGGTAATGTCAATGATTTCAAATCCAGTCAGACATATTCATAGCAATATGCTGAAGCACTGATTTGCAGAATGAGCATGCCTTGTGAGAGCAGGCCAGCAGCTGCATTGGATTCTGTTGCAAAGAAATAGAAAGCACGAAAGGACTCAAGTGTGTATATATGTGAATATAGAGATTAAGAATGGAGAAGTGGATCTGTGTCCCCAGACTCAACTTGGACTGCCTCAGAGCTTCTTGGACTCCTGCAAGGTGAACTCCTTCCATACCTTCTTCAGCCTCCTTATCAATGCTGTGTGCCCTGCAGCTCTTGATGGAAGTAGGTGTCCAGTCCGTAAGGCATTGTGTTTGCCACACTCTGCACCAACTAGCAGAGCCGGATATCACTGCTGCCAGAAGACACATCATCACATCCCAGATCCTGGTGTACTGGAGCTGCCCAGGAGCACTACAGGAGGCTGCTCTTAGCTGGGGCTCACTAGCCTGTGGGCTCCAGCTGTCCCCAGGGCTGAAAGGCATCAGCGTCTGACAGCACACTAACATGTGGCCACCGCCAGTGTTCTGAGCTACTGGAGAGGTTTTCACAATACTCTATGAAACAAGGGAATTTTCTTCATAGGGTTGAGCTTTAAAATACAATCTGAGTACATAAGAATAATAAAATTGGTCTACAAATATTGACCGAGCTTCTAATATGTGTAAGTTCTGCAACAAGATGGGCTGAATGATACGTAAAGCATTTAGGCAGATCGGGGAGATAAAATAACATAAATAACAATAAAGTGAAATTGAAAATGATTGTAGCCATAAGATAGGCTTTGCTCTCCTCCGTACTTCCCAAATATGTAGGTCAAATTTGTTTTCTCAATTACAGAAAAAAAAAGGTATTTTTGAATTAGTTATATAAGTGCCTGCAATTCAATGAAGTTGGGTTTTTGGCATAATTTGTTTTTGTTGCCTTGTGCTCAAACAGAAAAGTCTAATATATGCAACTTGTATTTTCAGTTGCCACGGGCTGTTTGGCAAGATATTGAAAATTACTCATACCAATGATCAAGTAAATTCCACTGCATAAATTAAAAGCAAAGACTAAGATTGATGAAATAATTTGAAACTGCCTTAAGATAACTAATAAAATTCTAATATGGAAAGAAGTAAAAATTAACTAAACCTCACAGAAGTGACCATAATAATCTTTCTTTGAATTTCAAGAATTAACAATAAAATCATAGGTTAATAAATGTTTAACATCTGGATTTTCATTCCAAAGACAATATTTCCCAACTGGGCAGATGTCTTTAAAATAAAACACTAAATAAATTCCTATAGCTTTTGAGACTATGTGGAAGAAGTTAAAAGTTAGCTTATCTAACTCAGTGTTCAAAATCCATGACTGTGACCTTATTTGTGGTCCTCCTAGGAACAAACCACAGGCTAAGAACAAGTTGATCTGGTCTTTGAAAAACATGGCCCAGGATGACCCCTTAAGTTTCCATTTTGGTTAAGGCATCCCTGAAATGCAGCCTTACCTAAAGGTTGCTCCCTACCTCTTGTTGTTTTGGTGGTCCTGACAATAGAGGAATATTTTCTTCAAGATTACTTAAATTTTCAAGAACTTCTTAAGTTGCTGTCTTTTCAGAGGTATAGCAATACTTGCTAACATATCTATAGTTCCTACAGAGTGTCCCCAGATGCTTGCTAAGCACAAATATTAACTCATTAAATTCTTACGGCAATACAATGAGATATGACTATTATTATCTCCATTTTACATTTGGAGATACCAAGGCCCAGAGAAATTACACGACTTGCCTAAGGTCATGTGCAACTGAGTGGCCCAGCAAGGACTTGAACTCAGGTGGTCTGGCTTGAGTACACACCCCTGCCCTCTGCCACATCTAAATTGACAACTATTTTCTACTGCTTCTAAAACAAAGAGTTTGTGATGAAAGTGTTCCTGAGGAAAGAAACCATTGACTCAGTCCAATTTTGTTTGCTGCAGAGTAATTTTAGCCATCACCAGGGAGGAAACTCATCAGTTCCCTTGACTTTCTGCTTCCTGATCTTATTGTGTTTCTATAATGAAACCGCCATGGGTGTTGCAGCCCTGCTACAAGCATAGGTTATTTGAATAAAGTGACTGACAAAAGGCTGGCAGAACGCTGCTGCAGGTTAGACATAGCATAACTAGTAGTTGACAGATTCTGGCTGGTTCCTATTAGACATGGGTGATTTTGTTTGAATTGCAGTGTCAGAGTGTCCCCATGGCAAAGGAGGAGGAAAGACACCTAGTTTCAAGCAGGAGATGAATTAAAAACAATTAAATAATAACATACTTAATTCTTAATATATTTAAAAGTATATGGAATCTTAAATGATTTGGTACTTAGGAGTAGGGGAGAAGGGATTTCAATAGAACCAAGAGGTAGCTTAATGTGCTAACGATACTATTTTGAATAGTCTTTTTTTGTGTGTGTGTGTGAGGAAGATCAGCCCTGAGCTAACATCCGTGCTAATCCTCCTCTTTTTGCTGAGGAAGACCGGCTCTGAGCTAACATCTATTGCCAATCTTCCTCCTTTTTTTCCCCCAAAGCCCCAGTAGATAGCTGTATGTCATAGTTGCACATCCTTCTAGTTGTTGTATGTGGGATGCGGCCTCAGCATGGCCGGAGAAGCGGTGCGTCGGTGCGCGCCCGGGATCCGAATCCAGGCCACCAGTAGCGGAGCGCACACACTTAACCGCTAAGCCACGGGGCTGGCCCTGAATAGTCTTTTAAGGCCAACCTTACCAATCAAAATCCAGTTCAAAAAAAACATTAATTACCTTACTTAGATTTATAATGAGAATGTATCATAAATGTACACAGTATGAATTGTGTTGGCATTTATTTCAATGACTGACTGTAAAAAAGGATTTTATTTTTCATCACATATACTTGCTGACATATGGAAAATACACATTTCTAGAGTTAGCTCTATAGTTTAAATTGATGCATTTTTACAACATGGAATAACTTTAGCAAAAAGATGTGAATTGAAGTCAATACCAATAAAATGTCTATCTCAACATAGTTAAACTGATATTGATTTTGATTTCGACCCTGTGGTTGGCAAATAACTCTTTGTTGAATTTATTTTGGCCAAAAATAATTTCACTTGTCATTTTATAGTTTTAAATTCTTGCTAGAATCAAAATCTGACAAGTTACAGATATGTGTGTATGTGTATATGTATGTAAATACATATATGCATGTACACATATACACACGTATTACACACATATACGTGTATATGTATATAATAGCTCTTTGTAAGTATCATGAAATAATTTGATAATTTACATAACAATTCTGTGGTTTATATGTATATTTAATCCTACAGTCACTTTTTATTGAGTTTTTAACTAAATTTTCTTCAAAACATTTATCAAAATCAATTTTCAGGGGCTGGCCCCATGGCATAGTGGTTAAGTCTGGCGTGCTCCACCTCAGGAGCCCAGGTTCATGGTTTCAGATCCCAGGCGTGGACCTGCATCACCCATCAAGCCATTTTGTGGCAATGACCCACATACAAAATAGAGGAAGAGTGGCTCAGATGTTAGCTCAGAGCAAATCTTCCTCAAGCAAAAAGAGGAAGATTGGCAACAGATGTTAGTTCAGAGTGAATCTTCCTCACCAAAAAAAAAAAAAAAAAAAAAAATCAATTTTCAGAAGCACTTTGACATATCAACTATATCAATAGAAGGCTCATAACCATTGGTTGAAATATCACTGGTTTTGTTATTATCTTGGTGATATGGCAGCCTCCAATTACTATCTGGGAAATATCAGAAAAAAAGGCTCACAGACCAAATCAAACAACGTGGTTTGTTAAATCAATCTAAAACTCACAGTGAGAAGCAAAAGAAAAGAGACAGGGTACAGGTTAGCACACGTAGGGTAGGGTACAAGTGGGTGAAGAACCTCACTGGATTATACAATGTTTAACCTCTTTCCCTTTCTCTCTCTGTCTCTGTCTCTCCTTTCTCTCTCTCTCTGTCTCTACCATATCATCCTTCTCTGATGATGGTGTGATGATGAAGACCAAAGCTGAGGTCTGAATAAGGATAGGGGTGCACAGATGGAAGTTACCTAGGGCCAAGACACATGCTTGCTCTATCAGAGAGGCACAGGAGCAAAGCTATATATTTTTAATTACCCTCCTGAACAGCTGTGTATTCTATCTGTATCTTATGGACACAGAACACGTGAGGCTAGAATGGGACCGTATTGGATGTCACCAATGAATGGCCAACTTAAAAATGATGTATAAAAATGTCTGCTGAGAAGGTTGTGATCATAACTATGACTTTCTATCCCTTTCTATCTATAAGTAATATCCTTGTTTGTTCTTGCATATATTTCATTTATACCATCCATTTTTAACATGGTTTCAGGTTACTAACCTAACATCTATATTTAACACATCTTATAAATTTTTCCTATGCCATATAAACTACTCACTTACGCATTGTAGCTGTTTAACACACATCCTATGACTTCTGCCCATATCTCAAAAGCTACTAGCTTATTTACTATCTATGGTTAACACTTCATAGGAGCTTTATCCATCTTGTTTTTTTCTTGTCCTCTGTAGAAGAATTGAATATTCTTTAATAATACATGTTATAGTAATTCTTTGTGATAATGTGTTTTATTTGTTTGAGACTAGTATGCTTTGAGGTTCTGTTACGTGTTTGTCATGCATCAAGGGTGATGTCCTCAACCAAAGGCCCTCCTGACCTGTAGAATCATGACTGCTCTGATTCTGAAGCTATATCCTTCACACTTACACCATTCCATCTTGGATCTCAATGACTCCCTGAAATGAAGCCAAATCTGCTATATTCCTATGGGATATATATATATAATCTTAAATGTTTTGGTACTTAGTAGAGGGGGAGAAGGAGTTTAAATACAACCAAGAGATGATTTAATGTACTAGCAATACTATTCTGAATAGTCTTTTAATGTTGAAGATTTATAATATGAGAGTTTATTTTATATATATTTATCCACAGATATATATATATAATACAATATGAAAGTGTAATATATATATTCATTGACCCAGTCCTGAGGCTATCTTCTACTCATGCTTTATATCCCAAGTATGCCTATGTCCTAAATGTAAACAAGAACAGTATTTAACAGCTTCCCAAAGTATATTCTGACAATTTCCCAAATTAAACAACAAGCTTCTAAATAAACCATGGCTTAAAGAAGAAAACACAAAGGAAATTATAAGATACTTTGAACTGAAAGATAATGAAAACAAAATATATGAATATTTGAAGCATGCAGCTAACATATTTATTAAAGAAAAATTTATAGTTATCAATTTTACATTACAAATAAAAAAAGGTTAAAAACAATAGAATAAGCTTCTCAACAAACTAGAAAAAAAGAGGAAAATACAAAGTTAAAAGAAGGAAGGAAACAATAAACATAAGAGCTGAAATGGAAGAGAAAATCAATGAAAACAAGTTATTTATTTGAAAAGGTCAATAAAATTGGTGAATCTCTAGCTAAATTGATCAAGAAAAAAGAGAGAAAATACACAATTACCAATATCAACATTGAAAGAGGAGACATCACTACATATGCTATAGACATAAAAGAAAAGTAGAGAATATTAAAAACAACTTTATGGCAAATCATTTAACAACTCAAAAGGAAGAGACAAATTCCTTGAAAGCCACAAGTTACAAAGGTTGACGCACACACAAAAAATAGAAGGTTTAAATTATATCTATTATAGAAATTTAATTCATATTTAAAATTCTTCCCACAAAGAAAACTCTAGGCCCAGACGGCTTCATTGGCAAATTCTATTAAACAATTAAGGAAAAATAATGCCAATCTTACACAAACTCCTTAAGAAAATATAAGAGGAAGAAACACCTCTCAACTTATTTTATGAAGCCAGAATTATCTTGCCAAAACCAGACAAAGACATTACATGAAAAGAAATCTACACAGGAGTATCTTTTGTTGAACATAACACAAAATTTCTTAACAAAATATTAGCAAATCTAATCCACTGTATAAAAAGGATAATACATTAGGAACAAACAGTATTATTCATGTAATGCACAGCTGATTTAACATTTGAAAGCCAGTCAATATATTTCTCCATATTAATTGAATAAAGGAGAAAAAGCGTTTGACAAAATTCAACATTCAGCCATGATAAAACCTCTCAGCAAACTGGAAGTAGAAGGAAACTCCCTCAACCTGATAAAGGACATCTACAAAAAAGTCTGCAGCTAATATCTTACTTTATAATGAAAGATGAATGCTTCATCCCTAAAATCAGCTACAAGCAAAGATATCTGCTCTATTCAACTAGTACTGGAGGTCCTAGGCAGTGCAACAAGATGAGAAAAAGAAAAAAAGTCATAAAGATTGGAAAGAAACAGGCAAACTGTACTATTTGCAGACAATAGGTTCCTGAGGAACTTATCAAAAAAATTCCTAGAATTATTGAATTTAGCAGGGTCACAGGATACAAGATAAATATATTAACATAAATTATATTTTTGTATACAGCAATGAATATTGGAAAATGAAAATGTTTAAAAAATATGATTTACAAAAGTATCCAACACAAAAACTTAAACATAAATTTAATAACATGTACTCTGAAAACTACAAAATATTGCTGAGAGAAACTGAAGCTGATCTAAATCAGGGGCTGCCAAACTGAAGCCTGCATCTTTGGCAGGTTTTTGTTTTTAGAATACAGCCGCACCCATTTGTTTACATGCGGCTAAGGCTGCTTTTGCAGTTGAAAAGTTGCAACAGAGACCATATAATTTAGCAAAGCTTAAAATATTTACTACCTTGCCCTTTATAGAAAAAGTCTATCAGTGCTTCATCTAAATGTATGGAGAGATACCATGCTCATGAATTGGAAGATTCACCGTTGTAAAGATGTCATTTCCCCCAAACGTATCCATAGATTCAATGTAATCCCATCAGGCTTTCTTGTACAGCTTGGTGAGCTGACTCTAAAACTGCTATGCAAATACATCGGAGCTAGAAAAGGCAAAGCACTTTTGAAAAAGAATAATGTTAGAGGATCTATACTACCAGATATCAAGACTTACCATAAAGCTATAAAGGCCAAAGTAATGTGATAATGGCATAAAGATAGACAGATCAGTCAATGGAACAGAATAAAGAGTCCAGAAAAAATCCACAGATATATGATCAGTTGGATTTAACAATTGTGCAAAAGTAAGAGAATGAAAGGATAATCTTTCCAATAAATGATATAGGAACAACTGAGTTTTTTTAGTTGAAAGAAATTATTTTCAATTCCCAAATTCACGTCATTCATAAAAATTAACACAAAATGGTTCATAGAGCTAAATGTAAAAGCTAAAAATGTAAACCTTCTAGAAGAAAGTGTAGGAGAAAATCTTTGCAATCTTGAGGTAGGTAAAGATTTCTTGGACAGAACACAGAAAGTACTAACTACGAAAGAAAAAAAGTGATGTAATCGGATTTCATCAAAATATAAACTGTTTTTCTTTCTTTAAGGTCCAAAATAACTATCAGCATATCAAAATTTTTCACGAATCCTGCAATAAAAAATCCTGTTTAATATTGTTTGACTTCTTTCTCAAATTTATTGGTCTAAGAACAATTTTGCAGTAGAACACCAATTAATCTTTTACAGAACGTGTATTCCAGAAAACACACTTGCAAAGTGCTATTGAAGACACATTACTTTCTTCCGGAATAAACTCCGTTATCAATGTTAATTGTGGAGAAGAGCCATAATATTCAAATAATTATTTTTGCCTCAGAATATGCTCCATGTTTGATTCACTTACATTTTAGTATGATGTTTTTAATATTTGGGAGTCATAAAAATTTGTCTATGCAATAAACATTATTGAAAAACAATATTTTGTAATAGCTGTACAACTTAACTATTTACTAATAGTCATTTAAAACTTGATTTATTTTTCATTAAAATTAAGAAATTCTCATATAAAATTTGGCTGGAGATTCTCAAATTTAAACTTACATCACACTCAATTTGGTTAAAGGAACCTAAAAAACATTGCCAGGAAAAGGCTTTTAGTCCTACAAAGTCCTAGAAAGAAACTCACTCTATATTTCTATTTTATTTTGAGAGAAACGAGGGTATAGCAAAACTAGGTGATTTAGATCTAACGATGTATCCAAATAATGACAGACCTCAGAACAGATGCCTTAAGAAGTGACAAGGATATCACTAAAATTCCTCAGCTGTAGATCTTAATTAAAAGAGACAACAATGATTACATTCCAAAATATCCCCAGTAAGGACCCATCAAAAATCAGCATTGGTCCAGTATAAGACAGAGTTATCAATAAACACTGTATTAATTAAACAAACCACACAAGTAACCACTCTCATGCAGTTGAAACAGCAAAGCAAATTTTAGGTAGGTGTCGTGTAATACCCATTTGGCTTCTTGTCCAATATAGCACACAGATAATATGCTACATTCCAAGAAAGCATTTCAAAATTTACTGGTTTTTTTTTTCCTCTTTTTTTTTTTAATTTTTTGTTTATTGCAGTAACATTGGTTTATGACATTGTAAAAATTTCAGGTGTACATCATTGTACTTCTATTTCTGTATAGATTACATCATGTTCACCACCAAAATACTAATTACAACCCATCACCGCACACATGTGCCGAATTATCCCTTTCACCCTCCTCCCTCCCCGCTTCCCCTCTGGTAACCACCAATCCAATCTCTGTCCCTATGGGTTTGTTTATTGTTGTTATTATCTACTACTTAATGAAGGAAATCATATGGTATTTGACCTTCTCTCAAAATTTACTGTTGATTGCATAAAGTCAGAAAGTCATACAAACATTAAACGCCCATTTCCTTGAAACAATGTCTTTCAATGGAAGAGTTCGCATTTTTGTTCTACTTGAAACATGAATAAGAAATGAGGTTATAGAGCAGGCAAAGGAAAATCTTATGCTTGCAAAGTTAATTTTTATGTTCAAAATAGTGAAAATAGAAGTAGTATTGGAAATAGTTCTAAGTGGTGTTTGAAGGTACTTCCGTCCATGCACAAATAACTAATTATGGGTATTTAAATTGTGTTGGAAGCCTTGCTTCTTCATTTGCTTGTCTCATCCCCAAAATACATATCTTCCCTTTAAAATCTACATTTGTTTGCATTTATACCTAAACTTAGTTTGAGAAATCTAAGATTTGTGGATTCAAAATAGGCTTTGATGGACCTAAAAGTGATGTTATCAAATTATCCTTTCACTAACATTTATTGATTGTTAACTCTGCACTCAAAATCTACTACATGCCACAGATTATACAGAAGTAGTGTAAGATATAGTCCCTCCTTTCCAAAGGGAAAATATAAGACATAATTGCTACCGTTAAGAAGTTTACAGTGTTTTGTGGTTGACTTTGGAGGTTAATATAACTGCAGACAGTGGTTTGCAAAAAACCCTATACAAAAAGCTTTGCTAGAATTTTCTATCACAATTACTTTGAGGTAATATCACAATATCGTTTTAATTTGCTAGCTTTTATTCTATGATTGCTTAGTGGGAATTTTCATGCCAGATGTGTACTAATTCTTGTGCACCCAAAAACTGAGCGAAAAGGAATCCTGGAATCTATTTAAGCAAGTACCGTTAGTTATACAAACTTATCCCACAGTTGTAGATCCGCCGAGATAAAATACTGTTTTGTAATATCAGCATGACGTAATCTGAAAAATATAAAATTGTGAAACGCTGTAATGTGGGGCTGGTTTTAAATCTATCTGACCTAAGTGGGTACTTTATTCATTTGAAAATGGAAGATCAGAGATAAACTGGTCCAGGATCACACAGAAATTAATTAGTGAATTCAATATTTGAACCCATCTCTATTATCAAAGCCTCATCTTCCTGAACATATTGCAAGCTCATTGAGGATTGGCCCATATATGATTAACAATTACTCTGTTACTCACTGCCTACCCTGTGGCAGGCATACCCTTGTGGCTTAATAGGCACCATCTTTAATTCTAAAACTAAACTCAACAAGGTAGAGATTATTATCTCCAATTTACATACAGCAAAACTGGGGTTCAAAGAGATTAAGTAATGTGCCAAAGGACATATAGCTAGAGAAATAACATAAAGAACCATTTCCTTAATTCCATCTATGTTTCAATAAAACACGTACAGATTTACACATACTTTTTTGGAGACTGAACCAATAAACAACCATAGGGGGAAAAAACCCAGCCAATAAAAATGGTCTTGTGATATGACTTCAAAGTAATTGTGAAACGAACTTTTTTTTCTGGGAACCTGTGGAGCCTTCAGCTTTATAACTGAGCCATCTGATTTTTTGTGTAGTCTGAACTCAATAGTCTTTAATATGTGGAGAAAAAAAGTCATGTGTGCACCTCAAGTTTCAACAAAAAAGTCTCAAAATAAGCAGTAAAACATAGATTTTATTTGGTAGCTTTTTGAGTTAAGATAGAGAGAAATAGATGATAAAATGCAATTTTGACTGGCAAAGGAAAAGAAAAGATCAAGCACCAACTTTACATACTGGATGACAATCACAGCTGAACCTTAAGGTAATTGCCTTTAAAATCGGATGCTAACTCCTTAGGCCATCATTTAAAAAGCCTCCCATTAGCTGATCTACTGAGTTTCATCCCTTTATAATCTTGTATAATTTTGTTTATCCTAAAAACACATCGTTTTGCTGCCTCCTACTTCTGTCTGGTCAAATGTGCCTCTGTAGCTCCTTTTCTGGTTAATATTTGACACATTAAACCTCTTTCAAAGCCCAGCTCAGGAGATTTCTCCTTCAAGGAGACTTTCCATATTCAATTCACGTTCTTCTTCCTTTCAAATAATTCCTTTGCGCTTGAACACACTTGCTTGTGTATTAGCATGTTTTCTTCTCAAGTCTGGAGTGTGTATGTTTCCTCACTAAGATGGTGGTACCAGCTTGGCAATGGCTAGCCTCTTGGAAATCAGATCAATAAATGTCTCAGAGCTGGGATAGATTGTTTGCTTGTTTAATAATCTCCACCTTGTGGTGCTAGTTTTAGAATTAGAGATGAGTGCCTGGCTCATGGGAGGTGGTAAGTATACACTAGGGAACATGAGGCTTTGGAGAGAGAAAGAGAGACCTGGGTTCAAATACTGGATTCACCATCTCATTTCTGTGTGATCCTGGACAAGTCCATTTTTATCTGCAGTTTCCACTCATAAAATGATGACAACCATACCATACTTTCCAAGTGTTGTGAGAATTAATTTAAGATAATTTACATGATAAATCTCTCATTGGTGTGAGTAAGTTGAGGTCAGGCTGTCACCAGCAGAAGCCAGCTGTTTGTTTGTCAGGAGGCCTTACCATATTAAATTCAGCAAATTTAATAATGTCCAGGCTTCTGTTATATGATTTCAATGTTTAACGGTATAAGGATTGTATAATATCATGTGTCCTGCTTCTCAATAGCCCAATCAAATAACTGTGCTATTTTATCGACACTCTTTTCCCTGGAGAGTCATGAACAGTACCACCACCAAATCCCTTCTTCTTTCTGCTTCCATCATCCAGCAACCTTCCCTGATTCAAACTTGGTTTCTTTCTGATGGTGTGATTGTAATAGAATATAGCTCTGCTCTGAGAAGCCTCTCTCTCTCTCTTTCTCTCTCTCCTCTCCCATCCTATCTCCTATTTGAGATGAATACAAATATACATAAAGTTGGACATAAAAATCACCTGTAATCTTAGCACTAAAAGATAATAAATGTTGTGTAGCACCAGTCTTTTCTTTTGTAGTAATTATACTGTATATTGAGGATCTTTTTAAAATTTATTTTTAAATTATATTTTTCAGAGTCTAAATATGATATATACCTTTTGCACATCCCATGTCGTTTCGCATCTTTCAAAATCCAAATTTAATGAACATGTAGTACAATACTTTCATTAAGCATTCTTCTTTAGTTGGACATTTAGAAATATTACAAATTTTCAATATGATGTAATGAACATCAGAGTAATCAACTTTAAACGTACATCTTTTTACACATATCTGGCTATTTTTAGAGAAAGTCCTAGCAGTTAACAATCACAAGGCCCTTAATTTAAATTACTGTGTTTTCAGAATTTTACCACTCCTCGTTTACCACCACTCATGGTATACAAGAGCATCCATTTCCTTGCACCACACCAATACTCAGAAATACAAAACATTCTAATTCATTGAATTAGAAGTTGTTGGGCTTTTTTTTTTTGATTGGTAATCATACCATCTGCATATAATCATAAATCTGTACACTTTCAAAACTATATTTCTTAACACTTTCTTTCTTTTTTTTTTTTTCCTGTTCTCACTGAGTATTTTATTAACTGTTAAGAGTTATTCTACTGCCAAGCCCTGGCTAGAACCTGACTTGGCGCCCAGTGCTAACAACTGTCTTTAAAGGCGTATGAATAGTGTCATAAACACTATTTACATTAGTAGAAATATGTACTTTCAGTATTTCCACCTCCCCCTCTCCCTCCTGCTCATTGTCACATGCATAGGCAGTGTGTAATGAGTGCATAGTTACTCTGTACTTTCCTCATTTTTTTGTTTATATGGATAAATTCATTTGTTTAGACTTTATTTTTCATAATCAAGTCACTCTTGTATCCTGGCCTCCAGTCTTCACATAACATAAACCTTCCCAGATTATATGTTCTAAGGTTTTTTCCTTCTTTTTAGCCAGGGCCAAAATAATAAACCTGGGTTATAATACAAGCAGCCAGAAAGTTAAACCATTGCTTAACGTGCATTGGCGGAAGTTTAACCGCAGCAGGGCCCTGCCAGTGGCATAATAAAACCATGGAACATTCCTTAGTTCAATGGCAAACTTGATGTTCACTTCCCAGGTGGTTGATGATGTTCAGTCTCAACTTCACATCATAGAAATGTGAAAACAAAGGTTAGAGAGGCAACTCATCTTTGTTTTGTCCCATTTTTACTTAAGAGTAAAAATGGATAGTTGAAAAAGAAGTCATTCCTGCTGTTTTAAGATGCACTGTATCAAATCCAGGAAAGAAGCAATATTGTGTAAGGGTTAATTTGATTGTGACTGACTTTCCACTGAGAATATATGGTAATACGTGGTGGACATCATTCAGAAAGCTTCCAAGTATCTGTAGGACAGGGTTTGAATTCAGTACAAGCAGATGGATGAATATTCACTCACTCAACATGCCAGACATTCAGTTAGGTGATGAAGTCAGAATAATGATGGCAAGGATTATAGTTGAAAGAGTCTGTCTACAAAAGATATATGGCAAAGAAATAAAAAAACTCATTTTTTTTTTTACCTTCATGGTAGGGCTAAGGGAAGATTACTGATTACATACTTAAATTTTTTCTCAGATTCTCATAATACACATTCTGTTTAGCTATGCATTTTATAGTCTGTGCCCTTAAAACTGATCACAGTATTAAATTGGGCCTGAGAATATTGTTTAAGCCCATGTAATACTGTCAACAAGAGGTACCAACAAGCCACCTATCCTATCAAAGCAGTTTTGAGCAATCCTTAAGGATTTGGAAGTAGCTATGCTATTTCTTTCTTTCTTTTTTGTTTTTTTATTGTTTATTGTGGTAACATTGGTTTATAACATTGTATAAATTTCAGGTGTACATCATTATACTTCTATTTCTGCATGGATTACATCATGTTCTCATGTTCACCACCCAAATACTAATTACAATCCATCACCACACACAAGTGCATAATTATCCCTTTCGCCCTCCTCCCTCCCCCCTTCCCCTCTGGTAACCACCAATCCAATCTCTGTCTCTATGTATTTGTTTGTTGTTGTTATTATCTACTACTTAATGAGTGAGATCGTATGGTATTTGACCTTCTTCCTCTGACTTATTTCACTTTGCATAATACCCTCAATGTCCATCTATGTTGTCACAAATGGCTGGATTTCATAGTTTCTTATGGCTGAGTAGTATTCCATTGTGCATATATACCACATCTTCTTTATCCATTCGTCCCTTGATGGGCGCTTAGGTTGCCTCCAAGTCTTGGTTATTGCAAATAACGCTGCAATGAACACAGGTATCTTTACACATTGGTGTTTTCACGTTCTTTGGATAGATACCCAGCTGTGGAATAGCTGGATCGTATGGTAGTTCTATCCTTAATTTTTTGAGGAATCTCCATACTGTTTTCCATAGTGGCTGCACCAGTTTGCACTCCCACCAGCAGTGTATGAGAGTTCCCTTCTTTCCACATCCTCTCCAACACTTGTTGTTTCCTGTCTTGTTAATTATAGCCATTCTGATGGGTGTGAGGTGATAGCTCATTGTAGTTTTGATTTGCATTTCCCTGCTAGTTAATGATTTTGAACATTTTTTCATGTGCCTGTTCGCCATCTGTATATCTTCTTTGGAGAAATGTCTGTTCAGGTCTTTTGCCCATTTTTTAATTGGGTTGTTAGTTTTTTTGTTGTTGAGATGCATGAGTTCTTTATATATTTTGGAGATTAAGGCATTATCAGATGTATGGTTTGGAAATATCTTCTCCCAATTATTAGGTTGTCTTTTCATTTTGTTGATGGTTTCCTTTGCTGTGCAGAAGCTTTATAGTTTGATGTAGTCCCACTTGTTTATTTTTTCTATTGTTTCTCTTGCCCGGTCAGACATGGTGCTTGAAAATGTGTTGCTAAGACCAATGTCAAAGAGCGTACTGCCTATGTTCTCTTCTAGAAGTTTCATAGTTTCAGGTCTTACCTTCAAGTCTTTAATCCATTTTGAGTTAATTTTTGCGTATGGTGTAAGGTAAGGGTCTACTTTCGTTTTTTGCATGTGGCTGTCCAGTTTTCCCAACACCATTTGTTGAAGAGACTTTTCTTTCTCCATTGTACGCTCTTGGCTCCTTTGTCAAAGATTGGCTGTCCATAGATGTGTGGGTTTATTTCTGGGCTTTTGATTCTATTCCACTGATCTGTGTGTCTGTTTTTGTGTCAGTACCATGCTGTTTTGGTTACTATAGCTTTGTAGTATATTTTGAAACCAGGTAGTGTGATTCCTCCAGCTTTCTTCTTTTTTCTCAGGATTCCTTTAGCTATTCAGGGTCTTTTGTTGTTCCATATGAATTTTAGAATTCTTTGTTCTATTTCTGTGAAAAATGTTGTTGGAACTTTGATAGGGATTGCATTGAATCTATAGATGGCTTTAGGAAGTATGGACATCTTAGCTATGTTAATTCTTCCAATCCAAGGGCATGGAATATCTTTCCATTTCTTTGTGTCTTCTTCAATTTCTTTCAGAAATGTTTTATAGTTTTCAGTGTACAGATCTTTCACTTCTTCGGTTAAGTTTATTCCTAGGTATTTTATTCTTTTTGTTGCAATTGTAAATGGGATTGTATTCTTAATTTCTCTTTCTGCTACTTCATTGTTAGTGTATAGAAATGCAACTGATTTTTGTATGTTGATTTTGTATCCTGCTACTTTACCATATTCGCTTATTACTTCTAACAGTTTTTTGGTGGATTCTTTAGGGTTTTCTATATATAAAATCATGTCATCTGCAAATAGTGACCGTTTCACTTCTTCCTTTCCAATTTGGATCCCTTTTATTTCTTTTTCTTGCCTGATTGCTCTGGCTAGGACTTCCAGTACTATGTTAAATAGGAGTGGTGAGAGTGGGCATCTTGTCTGGTTCCTGTTCTTAGAGGGATAGCTTTCAGTTTTTCACCATTGAGGATGATATTAGCTGTGGATTTGTTATACATGGCCTTTATTATGTGGAGGTACTTTCCTTCTATACCCATTTTATTCATAATTTTTATCATAAATGGATGCTGTATCTTGTGAAATGTTTTCTCTGATCTATTGAGATGATCATGTGATTTTTATTCTTCATTTTATTAATGTGGTGTATCACATTGATTGATTTGCAAATGTTGAACCATCCCTGCATACCTGGAATAAATCCCACCTGATCATGGTGTATAATTTTTTAACATATTGTTGTATGTGATTTGCTAGTATTTTGTTGAGGACTGTTGCATCAATGTTCATCAGTGATATTGGCCTGTAATTTTCTTTTTTTGTGTTGTCCTTGTCTGGTTTTGGTATCAGGATAATGTCGGCTTCGTAGAATGAGTTAGGGAGCCTCCTCCCTTCCTCAATTTTTTGGAAGAGTTTGAGAAGGATAGGTATTAAGTTTTCTTTGAATGTTTGGTAGAATTCACCAGGGAAGCCATCTGGTCCTGGACTTTTATTTTTGGGGAGGTTTGTGATTACTGTTTCGATCTCCTTACTGTTGATTGGTTTATTCAAATTCTCTATTTCTTCTTGATCCGGTTTTGGAAGGTTGTATGATTCTAAGAATTTATGCATTTCTTCTAGATTGTCCAATTTGTTGGCATATAGCTTTTCATAGTATTCTCTTATAATCTTTTGTATTTCTGAGGTGTCCATTGTAATTTCTCCTCTTTCATTTCTCATTTTACTTATTTGAGCCTTCTCTCTTTTTTTTCTTGATGAGTCTAGCTAAAGGTTTGTCAATTTTGTTTATCTTTTCGAAGAACCAGCTCTTGGCTTTATTAATTTTTTCTATTGTTTTTAGTCTCTATTTCATTTATTTCTGCTCTGATTTTTACTATTTCCCTTCTTCTACTGATTTGGGGCTTTGTTTGTTCTTCTTTTTCAAGTTCCTTTAGGTGCACTGTTAGATTATTTATTGCAGATTTTTCTTGTTTGTTGAGATAGGCCTGTATTGCTATAAACTTCCCTCTTAGAACCACCTTTGCTGTATCCCATAAATTCTGGCATGTGGTATTCGTTTTCTTTTGTCTCTAGGTATTTTTTGATTTCTCCTTTGATTTCATCATTGACCCAATCGTTGTTCGGTATCATTTTTTTTAATCTCCACATATTTGTGGCTTTTCTGATTTTCTTCCTATAGTTGATTTCTAGTTTCACACCCTTGTGGTCTGAAAAGATGCTTGGTATTATTTCAATCTTCTTAAATTTATGGAGACTTGTTTTTTGGCCTAATATGTGATCAATCCTGGAGAATGTTCCATGTACATTTGAACAGAATGTGTATTCTTTGGTTTTTAGATGGAATGTTCTGTACATATCTACTAGGTCCATCTGTTAACACTTTCTTAATACTTATTGAATTGATTACACTTCCGGAATAATTTTAAATAAATATTGGTGCCTTGCATCTTGATTTTATTGGGAATGATTCTAGTATTTTAACCTTAAATGTAATTTTGGTTGTTGGTTAGAAAAATATTCTTTATCATATGAAAGAAGTAAGTATATTCTCATTTAATGAGTTATTTTATTATAGAAGAGTTTTAAGGTTATAAAATTCCTTTAGGGTACAACTGAGATTACCTTGTAGTTGAACTTCTTTGGCTTATTAAAATTATGTGTTATAGTACATTTTCTTCTTTGGCATATTTAAATCATATACTATATAGTCTAAGATTAAACTATGAAGTTATTTCTGTTTTTTTGCAAATCTGATGAATTCAATAGTTGTTAATTTGACTTTAAAGATCTGCATTCACACTCATAAATCATATCGGTGTCTTTATTCATTTTGTCCTTTGATCTTTATGAGATATATTTATATATAATATTTCTATGCTGTATTATTTGGAATATAAAGTTTTAATATTGTTTTATCCTCATCTATATTTTGTCTGTTATGAATACAAAAATGATTCTTCTCTTCTCCAAAGTAAGTTAACTTGAATTTTTAACTTTCTTAATATTATTGGAAAAGATAAACAGTTCAAACATTTGAATCAGAAAAACCTTGGTTCAAATTCCATCCATGTGATCTTTAGCAAGCAACTTCTTTCAGGCCTCATCTCCTCTTCTGTAGTCAGGGAAATAATGCTAACCTGACATGTTAGTGTACTAGTGAGTACCGGGACATGTGTGTGTCAGCCCAGGGCCCACAAACGGAAGTGCTCAAGAAGTATGTGGTGAATCCTCTACCATCTGCTTTCTTCTTCAGCACTATTTATATTTTTAAAATTGTATTTCTGATCTCTGCTTTTCATGTTGATTTTTCTTCCATTGTCTCCTTCACTTTATTATTTTATTCCTTACTCTAAGAGAACTTTGACATATTTCTTCAGCACACAGATGCAATTTTCTGCCTCAAGTTTTTCAGCAGGCAATTCTGTTATTGTTATTGTATTGACCAATTGTCCTTCCACCCGTCTTCCTTTTATTCTTAGCTTCTTATTTTTGTGTATTTTGTATCCGGTTGTCTCCTTCTCAGCCTGTGCTTTACATATGACTGATACTCCTATTTCTTAGGAATAACTACTTAAGTCCTTTTGTGGAAGCCAAACAGTTGTCTAAAAGTTTCTTTTGCTTTCTTTTATAATTATTTTTCCAGAGATTTGATTTTCACTGGATTTTCAGAATAGTATGCTCCTCTTTCTCTTATGCTACAATATTTTTTTTCCTAGAGGAACCAATGATGATTTTCATCTATTTTTAAAATTATGAAGCACTTGATACATAAAAGAATATATGTAACATGTATAATATATAATAAATAACAAGACAATGAAATAGGACATTACCCAGACTATTGAACCTTCCTGGAAGCCCTCTTCAATTACCTCCCTTTGTGCCCCATTTTTTTTTCAATATGTCTCAGACTTTCCTTCTAGCATCATTTTCCTTCTTGCTAAAGTATATCCTCCTGATGTTCCTCCATGGAGAATCTATTGTGGTAGACCAGTTATTACAGGAAAATGTCTTTAATTTGGCTTTCTTTGAAAGATGTCTTTGCTGGGTATGATTCTAGGTTGAAAGAAACTTTCAACATGTTGAAGATGTTAGTGCCTGGCTTCCATTGAGAAGTCAAATGTTAGTCTAGTTGTCATCCCTTTGCTCATAATCCATCTTCTCTCTCTGCTTTTTCTAAACACTTGCTATTTTATTTGGTGCTCTGCAGTTTTTCTAATTTTGTACCTACGTATGATAATTTATCTTATTTGGGATTTGTTGGTATTTCTTAGTATGAGTTTATTAGTTCTCATGAAATTCTCAGCCATTAGATTTAAATATTACCTCTCTTCAGTCTATTACTTTTTCCAGAACTTTGATTAGATGTGTATTGGACTAGCTCATTCTATCTTCCATGTTTCTCAATCTCTGTTTTGTACTCTCTTTGTCTCTGTGAGCACCAGTTGTATGATTTCTTAACTAGTATCATCTGGTTCATTAATTCTCTTAAACTATTATTTTGTAACCTTAGCTTTAATTTTACTGACTACATTCTTCATTTCTAAAAGTTCAATTTTGCTTTTTTTCAACTATGCCTGCTCATCTTTGCTTCATCCTTATGTTTTTTATTCCATATTTTATTTATATAAATTTATTAGTCATTTTATGTTTCTAATAATTCCAATATTTGTCTGTTTCTGCTGTCCCGGAGGCCCAATGAGGCCCAAAGCCACAGCTCGAGATTTAAGAATTGCTAACAGGGCAGAGGAGAGTCTGTTAGTCCTGCTGTCACTCATTCATAATTTCTTGTTTTATTATATGTTTTATGATCTTCGATTCTGAGCACATATTTGTTAAAATTCTGTGGGAATTTGTGGAGGCTTGATTTGAGGATGGGTTCATCAAGAAAGAATCTATCTACCTGTTCTATGTCCCAGAAAGCTACAAGCCCAGATCTTTAAACTAAAATTCTTTAATTATAAATAATATAAATTCAAGTCCAAAGCCCACTAAAGAGCAGGCCTAGGGACAAAAATATTTGGGGAAAGCTGTTGCTTCTCCATTTACCCAAAGCCAATCCTAGTTAGAGAGTCTCGTATTTCATCCATTCCCTGATTTAGGTCTTTGTAAGTCTGGACTTTACACAAGGGTGTCCAGTCTAATTCCTCACTATACAATGGCCTTAATCTTTGTCTTGCCCCTCGCTTAAGCATAGTCATTAAAACCAAAGTTCTAAGCTACCAGAGATCATCATCCCCTAGGTCAGCAGGCAGTTTCGGCATTTGATTACCTCTTAGACTTGTGCTCTTGCCCGATTCCTGGCTTTAGAGCATTCCATCAATTCTTTTAAATCCCATTCATTTATGTGATTGCTATTTTTAAAAATTTTATTCACAATTAGAACGATTTTTTGATATTTCTTGCAGAATTTTTCTGAATTTTCCTAGATCTTATAATGTTGCTTGAAACCAATGACCTCATATGAGGATTTTAACATTGGCAGTGTGCTCACAATTACTTAAAAAGAAATGCCCAGCTGGTTCTGTTTAGTTCCACCTTGGTCAGGAGTCGAGTTTTCCTTTCGTGCCTCCATCCTCCCCTAAGATACTTCTACAATCAGATGGGCCTACAAAATCCAGGATTTTTGCAAAGGGACTTGAACACAGACAGTGGATTACAGGGAGGGTCTACACAGATAGACTGCTCAATGTTGAGTCTCTATCTGATGATATTGTCTTGTCTACCCCTTACCACTTGGTCAGGTCTCTCCTTTCAGTTCTGCCTTCCTTCTCCTTCCCCCAGCCCCAATTATGTTTGGTTTCTACAAGCAAGAATAAAAATACTCTGCAAAGGTATAGGATAATCTTTGTGTGCCAACGGCTCCTCTGGGTCATTATTTTTGCTTCTGTGCTGTCTCATCGTAGAGGTAGGGAGATAGCACCGGAAATTCTCCCTTTGGAGTGCCATTGAGAGAGCAGAGACTGAGGAAAATGCACAGAAAACACATAGATAAATTCTTCAAGATTTTAGAGAGAGGTTCTTAGATTCCTCTTGGGATACTGGTGCTTCCCCTGGGTGAGTAGGTATTCTTTTTCTTGGATCTCATACCAATGACTTCACGCCAAGAATATTAGCTTATTCTGGTCCATTACTATTGTTTTTCCAGTTTCCTGTGCTTTAGTGTGCAGAATCATTTCAGTCCTACAGAATGTCTTCTGCCTCCTCTATTTAAGGTGATCACTTAATTGCAATTGTACTGTCCCTGCCCACCAGATCAACAGAAGCACTGTTGCCTAACACAGCTCCTGCACTGTGGCTGGCTCTGTTCCAGCACTTTGTTGTTACCCTTTACTATTCCATAAAACCAGAGTTTAGGGGAACAATACTGCTCATAAATATCATGTGCTTGAGGCCTGTGTAAATTCATGTCTCACAGCCGCAAAGATAGTCAAACACGCTATTAAGTCTACTCCTTTAGTCAGATCTGAAGCTTATCTAGTAATTATGATTTGACTCAAGCATTTTTCTAAGTTACTATTTAAATCAACTCTCCAACCAGAGCCCAACTACCACAAATGATTTGCAAACTAATAAGAATGAGAAAAGCCAGTGTAACAAGTTTTCTTTTTGACCTCTGAATATGTATTTGTAATATTGGTGTAGGTTGATTCTGTCTCTCTCTCCCTTTCTCTCTCTTTCTTACTCCCTCTCTTCCTCCCTCCCTCTCCAAGTTCTGCACAATTTTCAAAAAGGAAATGAGAAATGTCATAGTTTTAAAGATCTATTTTATTCATATTGAGAAAAAATTGTTTGGCAGGCACAGTGTGGAAGCTTCAGAAACTGGCTAAAAGCTTAAATGGGGAAAAAAAGAAAGATTCAGGAGATTATGTGTTTTACTTTTTATAAATTTTTATTAAATAAAAATTGATATATAAATCATATAATTAGTTTGATTATATGGGTTTTAAAAAGTATTAAAAACAAGTTACCAATGCTGTTAATAATTTCCTAGGACAGCACCATCTTTTAATTCTCTAGACAATCTGAAAAACAGAATAAATATAGCTTTGGGGTTACACTTTCATGAAATAAGTAGAAATTAATGTATACTTATTTTTTAAAAGTTGGTGTACTCTTTAAACAGGATAGAATCTACTCAAAAATGATTAATATTTTTTAAGCTGGTTCATAAATCTTTATTTTTCAGCCTCAACCTCCTAATTTAATGTAGTGATACACTTGACATTATGGGCTGCTTGATTTGTTTATGAAAAACTCATCATCTTAAAAAAATTTTCTTCAGACTCAGTTAATGGTTAAAATTCTTGTTTTAGTAGTTAACATTTATGGAGCACTCACAATGTACTAGGCATTTAGTTGACAGCTTTACAGTATCTCATTTAATCATCATGGTGCTAAAATGAGGTATGTATAGCATTATCTTAAATTTACACTTGAAGAAACTGAGGCTGAGAGAATTTAAATGTTTTGCTGGTCCCCAGAGACTAGGTAGCGGATGCAGGATACAAATCCGTAGGTGCCTGGCCTCAAATCACTTACTCCTTTATGTTGTGCATTTCAATATTTTTCATTATGAAGAGTGCGGGATTCAGAATGTAATGGTGTTCTTAAACGTGCTTGCTATAATGCAGAATGTGTTCTTAGGCAAGAGTTTTCTGTCAACATAGAATTATAGCATTATTACGTATACATATACGTAAAAGCTCTGCAAACCTTGAGGTCCTGTGGTTCCCATGTTGGGGGCAATGTGCCTGGTCTACTGCTGCAAACTCACAGGGGTGGTGGGGAAGATGTTTAAATTTTTCAGTGTGAACACACTGACTTCCCATATCTGTCAGTCACTGTTTGAACTACTAGCTCAAGGCATTTCAGTTTCTACTTCAGATAATGTTAAATTCCTTTGAATGACATCATACCTTTTGAAACTGTTGCGTTTCCTAGGTTGAGATGATACGAAGAAAGCACTGCAGTGTAGTCAATATGAGACAGGAGATTAGGGTGGCAGTATCCAATTTCAAAGTTTGAGAATTTGTGCTATACTCAATGAGTGCGCACATCCCGTTAGTACCTAATTGTGCTTATTTAAGAATGAAAATTTTAACACGGCTACTGCACTGGTGACTGGTTTCAAATGATTTGTATTATTTTTTCAAAAATTGTTTCAAATGATTTGTATTACTTTTTCAAATGGATACTAAGTTTTTGAGGATATAAATGTTTATTAAATTTTTTGGACCTAACAACTTAGAAAAGGAACTGTAGGCACTTCTTTTGATCTAGCAGTGCCATGGAAAAATTACAAAACACTAAGGCCACCATGACCAAAAAAACTTGGGAACCTCTGATCTAGTCCACTACTCCATACAATGCATGAGGTAGACTCTCTGAACATATTCAAAGACTTATAGATGAGACAGATCTATAACAAAGACAGAAGTAAACTAAAAAAAAAAAAAAGAAAATTATGTAGTGATTACAGTACCCCTAGTCATGATTTTCTTTAAAATTACGAAGCATGGCATGTATCAAAGCCTTTATCACTTCTTAAATTTACCCTGCCCGTATTTGCTCAACTTAGCATTAGATTGTTTTAACTCTTCTCCTCACATTGAGAAACATCTACTATTTGTTTTGATTTCCTATTGGTTCAAATACAAACAAGTTTGGGGAATCCATGAAGGTGGGAAATACATTTATATAAAAAATATTGTAGATTTCCTTTTATAAGCAGGTCAATAACAGTACATATTTGTTGTTGTCCATGTAGTCTCTAAATACTAAGAGCTTATTAAGTCATTCAACAAATTTTTCTTGAGCGTATATCAGACAAACATTATATTAAGCCAGTGTTAAGTGTTCTATAATGACAACTTTTTATTAAGGCATGTGTGATAATCAAATTCAACCCTTTCCTTAAGAAAAAATGTACACTTTAAGTAAATTAAAAAACAAAATTTTATTTTTCTTTACTTGATTAACTCATGGATTGAGAGGTCTTTAAAAATCAGACAATGGGTAATTTACAGATTAAATTAGAATTATATTTTGTTAAATATTTAATAAGTGAATGTTTGGCTATAAAAATACTCAAGGTTTATAC
This sequence comes from Ceratotherium simum simum, assembly GCF_057802395.1. Classification (NCBI taxonomy): domain Eukaryota; kingdom Metazoa; phylum Chordata; class Mammalia; order Perissodactyla; family Rhinocerotidae; genus Ceratotherium; species Ceratotherium simum. Next base: position 42,550,252 of record NC_141911.1, read on the forward strand.
GAATATAGAATAAAAGGTACAAGTCCCATTTAGTAAGCTTCCTCAGTTCTCTACCATCCAAATCCCATTTTTTTCCTCAGAAGTCACCCTTGCCTACATTGTAGGGCATATCTTTCCATTACACCAAGCATTTAAATACACACAGAGTGGGATCATATTATAATATATATATAATTCTCCTGTCACTTGCTTATTTCCCCTCATTCATAAGTTTTGAAGCATTTTATATATATATATATCTTATGTAGATACATATATCTTTATTTATTCATTTTTCCCAGTTTTGTTGAGATACAATTGACATATAACATTGTATCAGTTTGAGGCACAACATAATTATTTGATATAGTTGTATATCGTGAAATAACTACCACAATAAATTTAGTTAACATCCATCACCTCTCATAGTTACAAATTTATGTATATGTGTGTGTGTGTGTATAAATATATAGCTTTTATTTAAAAAGATATTCATTAAAAAGATATATTTATATCAAAATATTTTCTACAGTATGGATTTACCATTTTGGGGGCCAATCTCCTAATTGTGATTTCTATTAGATTTTTTTCAGTTTTTTGTTATTACAGTGATGCCTTATATAACATTTTCATTCATATATCCTTGTGCCCATATATGAGTAATTTTTTCATATATATTCCTAGAAGCAAAGTTCTCTGGGACAAAATATATGCACCTTTTGAATCTTGATAGATATGGCCAAATTGCCTTACAAAGTGGTTATAACCATTTGTATTATCAATGGTATAACAGAGTGCTAGTTTCCCTACAAAGTTCTACGGAGATGTGTTTTCAATTTTATTTGTGGCCTAATGCACAACCAAACATGTGACTGTTCGATTAACATCAGAAAACTTTTTTTAGGTTTAATGTCCAGTATTATTAACAGAATTAGCTAGATCATACATATTGACACAATTTGTCTCCGTTATCTGCCAGTTTTTGATAGAACTGTGTTAAATGATCCAACTATGATTGTACCTTTGTCAGGTACTTCTGAAATTTCTAACAGTTTTTCCTTTACTTTAAAGGTGTGATATTAGGTGCATAAAAGATTCAGAAGATACAATGTATTGGTAGATTCTATCTTATAATAATATATAAAACTGTCACATTGAATTTCTTTCTTCTGACTGGGAATATATGTTTTCTGATAGTACCATAAAGGATTTATTTTAGTTAGTTGTGCTCGTTACATTACTTTCCATCCTTTACCCTTACACATTTTGACTTCGTATTGTTTTATGGGTGCCTCTTGCAAAGCACTAATGACTAGAATTTTAACGTTTGTTTTTAAAATTTATTTTATGTCACTTAATCTGGAAACTTCTGTCTTTTGAAAGGAACTAGTTGTGATTATTGATATATTTTGACTCGTCTGACCATCTATTTTATGTTTTCTATTTACACGTAGTCTTATTTTCTTCATTTGTTCCTTTATGTTATATTGCTGGCTTGAATTAAGTTTCTTTGGTTTGGAAATTTTATACCACATCTTTCTTCTTCTAGTGGTTATATTTATTTATTTTTTTTGTTATTTACTAAGATATAATCTACATATAAGTAAGGTACAAAGAGCTTAGATGTACAGTTTGATCAATTTTGAAAATGCACCTATATAAATGCTCCATCCTTATCAAGATCTCCCTCACCTAAGAAATTTCCCTCTAGTACTATTCCAATCATTCTCTGCCACTCAGAAACAAATACTGTTTCATTTCTATAAATTAGTTATGCTAATTCTAGAATTTCATATAAATGGAAGTATACAGCATGCGCTCCTTCATGTCTGCTTTGTTTTAGTCAGCATATGCTGTGGATTTTCATATATGTCATTGTGCATATCAGCAACTCCTTCCTTTATTTTGCTAAGTAGTAGTCCATCGTATGAAATACCAGAATTTGTTTATCCATTTGCCTGTTGTTGGATATATTGTTTCCAAATGTGTGCTTTTATGAATAAAGCTACAATAAACATTCCTGTATAAATCTTTCTTGGTGGATGTACATATCAAGAACTGTAAAGAGTCTGGAATTTTACTCTTTTACAATCTAAAAATTTGCTTGGCACTTTTGTGGATTCTGGCAGAAGACTTGTATCAGAGACAAAAGACTTTATTTCTCAGGGCACAATAAGCAGTATGAGTATCAATACATTTGCGCCAGTTCTCTTGTCTCCAACTCTCGCGAGGTGATATAGTGGGGCCCAGGTGGATATTATGCATGCAGTGGGTTTATGGCAACACCAAATGCTGACAAGGATGTGGAGCAACAACAGCTTTCATTCATTGCTGGTGGGAATGCAAAATGGTCCAGCTACTTTGGAAGACATCTTGGCAGTTTCTTACAAAGCTAAACATTGTCTTACCATATGATCCAGCAATAGCACTCGGAGGTATTTATCCAAATGAGTTGAAAATTTATGTCCACACAAAAACCTACACATGAGGGCCGGCCCAGTGGCATAGTGGTTAAATTTGTGCATTCCGCTTCAGCAGCCTGAGGTTGGCAGGTTCAGACCCCTGGTGTGGACCTACACATTGCTTATCAAGCCATGCTGTGGCAGGTGTCCCACATATGAAATAGAGGAAGATGGGCACGGATGTTAGCTCAGGGCTAATCTTCCTCACACACACACGAAAAACTCTATACATGAATGTTAGAAGCAGTTATATTCATAATTGTCAAAAACTGGAAGCAACCAAGATGTCCTTCAGTAGACGAATGATTACACAAACCATAGTACATCCATACAACAGAATATTATTCAGTGATAAAAAGAAACGTGCTATCAAGATAAGACGTGGTAGAACATTAAATGCATATTGCTAAAGAAACCAATCTGAAAAGGCTATATACCGTATGATTCCAAATATATGACATTCTGGAAAAGGTAAAACTATACAGAAAACAAAAAAGAACAGTAGTTGCCAAGAGTTCAGTGAGAAGGGGAGAGGGATGAATAGGTTGAGGACAGGGCATTTTTAAGGCAGTGAAATTATTCTGTGTGATACTGGAATGGTGGATATGTGACATTACCCATTTGTCAAAACCTGTAAAATTGTACAACATAAAGAGTGAACTCTAACGTAAACTAAAGGCTTTATTTAGTTAATAATAATGTATCAATGTTGGTTCATCAATTGTAAGAAATACACCACACTAATGCAAGATGTAATCATGGAGGAAACTGTGTGTGGTGGGATGGTGGTACAGGGTGGTAAGCAGTATATGGGACTCTCTATACTTGCTGTGCAATTTTTCCATAATCCTAAAACTGCTCTGAAAAATAAAGTCTATTTAAAAAAAACCACACACATCCATAAAAAGATAGTTTGATACTAAGGCTGACAGTGCCTCTGGTCATATAGCACACAGAAACATGAAACCTATAGGGAATTATCACAATCATATGGACCTCTGCTTTTTATGCCATATTGGCTTCTGGAAAATTTTTCCATGAGTATGACACCCTGTTGATTATTCTGATTAATCTGACCAGCAGAGGTTAGAACAAAATATGTTTATTTGTCTTATACAACATTTGATAAGGCTACAGTCAACAGGGTTCCAAACATCAGGATAAGGTCAGCCTATAGTATTAACCCCAACCATGCTAACTTTCCCATGGTTTCAGCCAAGCCAGCTGAACATATGCCATAAACCATCAGGGCATACCTTGACACTCCAAGGGCTTTTTACATTTCTGTACTGACCTTTCTACTTGGCCCAGGTATGACTTGACGTATCGGTAATTACACAGACTCTGTTTTGGCCTACAAAGAGGAAGTCTAGGGTAATTCTATCATCCATTACAATGCTGCCCAGTAAGTTGAGGCAGACTTGAATCTCTTCCAGATCTAAAGAGATGTCATTGATTACTTCAGCTAAAATCAGAGACAAACAGCATACAAATTGGAATTGGATGACTCCCATCATAGCGATAAATAGACAGTTTTCCCTTTGAAGAAGTCTTTCAAGTAAACCAAGTATAGTCTCATTTTAGAGAAGTCTCCACAGTCATCTGAGAGATACATAATCTACTTACAATGTTTCCTTAAGGTCCATGAAGGTGAACCTTATAACCATCCTAAGGTACAAGTCACAGTGTTTTCAGGAGGGAGGCAAGTTAATGCTGGCTTCCGTACACAAAGTACCATTTCAGGGGCACATGTGCTACCTAGAAAGAAAGTTATGCTTATAAATTTGGGGGCCTTCCAAGTGGGACCTACATGACTCGAGGAGATTGATAATATCTCCGATGTGGTCTCCTAGCTAATTGGTAGGTCTTACAGTTCCCAGTTCAGTTCAAGTAGTTGAGTCCATTCCTTGTTTTTGGAGGGACTTTCTGAGAACAGACAGGCCAATCTGTGCTGTTTATCCACACCACCGGCTGAGTGACATTTGCCTGCTCCACAGAATGACTGAGAGAGGTAGTGGGAAAGATATCCAGATGTGATGACAAGTGTTTTGCACAGGAAGTGGAGGACCTGGGATCATTCCCTGCTATTTCTGATATAGTTTATAATAAGGTTAACGGGAATGACAATCAAATCACGGTCAGAACAATCTAGCAGAGTTGGCAGACTCTGCAGTCAGTTAAATTCAAGGCATTCGCAATAGTTTGGTAGAGCTGCAGCAGGGCATTTCCCTTCATGAAGAAAGTTCCAAGAGTGGTTCTGAAAGACAAACATCATTAACATCCCGCCCTCCTCCATACCACCTTGGATCCAAGCTGTTCTTTCCCCAAGCACTGGAATTGTTATTCTCCCTTAATTATTATAAAACTGTGTGTCCCATTCTGGTAGCTACAATTTCACTTTTTTCTCCTCAATCATCCCTTACTTTTCCTTAGAGAAAGGTCAAGTGCTAGAGAAACAAGGGCATTTTAATAAAACTTATAGAAACCCATTATGTCTCCCGCATTTGGCCTGCATGGGCCACTGTAGGGAACTCGGTGAGCAGTGCACTCAGCCAAGTGGTCATTATCTTATGATCCAGGACACTGTCAGTTCAACAAGTGAATCTAGGTTCCTGATACAGAATTAAGTTTGAATCCCTTAGGTTCCCTTTAGTTGGTTTATCATCAAGATGATATACCTACAAGGCTGGCTTTGGTAAGGAGAATACAGAAGCATAATATCCAGGAAGGTTCAGAGCAGAATCTCAAATTTTCAAAACATGTCCATATAATCCCCCATCCTTTTTATCCTGATCATTACTCAGGAAGTGACTGAGAGAGGACTATCTCTTCCTGGGGACAGTTGCATCTAGTGACCAAACTACCTACTAAGGTTTGCAGACAAGGAGGAGATGAGAGAGGTAGAGTCAGAAATCTCTTTGAGTCTATTTTCTTTTTTGAGTCTATTGTTGAGGAGCCATTCCAACACTCAAAAATATCAGATGTCTCTGGATGGTGGGAAGTGTGGAAAGTCCATAGACTATCTTGACCATTGCCCATTGTTGAGTGGCCTTTGTGATAAAAGGTGCATCATTTCCCAACTTCAAATGATCCAGAAAGTCAAAACCATGACATAGATTAGTTTTAAGGGACACAATAATGTGGTTAGAGTTGGCTGATCACACTGGAAGAATAACACTGTAATCTGAAAATGTGTCAACAGCAGTGAGGCACTAGGATAGTCCTGAAAGGGTTTAAAGTCTGTTATACTCAGTCTTCTAGGAAGAGCAGGAGCAATGTCTGTATGATGTGGTCTCCTCCACTGTAAGACAAATGGATCAGCTTTTGGTGGTAGACACAAATCTGGTAGTGCTACCCTCTGAGTTGAAAACCAAGAGTCCTTTACTTTGTGCCAAGTTTCTGGTGGTGAATGTGTTGCTATGTTTAGTACGATGGTGTATCAGGCAGCAGTGGTGGCATCCGGGTGGAGAAGCCTCCTTTAGTAGCTTGATTCCATGCAATCTCTTCAGAAAAGGGGCCCTTACCATGGGGATCCACATGTGTGACTCAGAGAGTATCATCATTAATCATGACTTTATCTCTACAGTTCATGGCCCCAAAGAAGGTTGTCTTTAATCTGCCAGTCTGTAGTTTTCCAAGTGGCAAACTAGAGTGCCAGGCCATTGACAAAATCAAAGAGTCAATAAAAGTATAACAAGGTTCATTGGGGGGAGTATTGGACAGAGCAATGTAAAATGCCTTTAGTCCTGCAGCTGAGCAAAGTAGCCATGTCTATTTTTGATCCTGGATAGCTGGAACTGAGGCTGAACTGTGGCTGCAATCCAATAGACATCATCAGGTTTCAGCTTGGCCAAGCTAGAAGTGAACTAGGCCCAGGCATTTAGGGGAATCTCCTGAAATCAAGAAAATCCAGTGGCTTTGCTTCAGACAGCAGAGTGGGGGATAAAGTCTCTCCCAATGAGATAGCTGACATTTTTTTCTCGTAAAGTTAAGAAACTACTGGAGCCAGGCCAGTTACATTCTTTTTCTGTATGTGTGTGGTGAGGAACATTGGCCCTGAGCTAACATCTGCAGCCACCTTCTTCTATTTTGTATGTGGGACGCCACCACCCCATGGCTTGATGAATGGTGCATAGGTCTGCGTGCCTGGGATCCAAACCTGCAAACTCCGCGCCGCCAAAGCAGAGCACATGAACTTAACCACTATGCCACTGGGCTAACCCCTGCATTCTTGAATATACCATTTCCATTTGGCAAGCAAGGCTTTATGTACCCATCCCACCTTGTCAGTTATGGAGTCTGAGTTGAACCACCACAAAATGGAAATATCAGGCCAGAGAGATGACACAAGGGCTCCTTGAGTTGGGAGTTCACTTCTGAGGAGAACTCTAAAACAAGCTAATAGCTAGATGTGAATGGGAGGTGCTGAATCCAAAACCCATGGTGTACCTCCCAGTAGTAGCTGCCTCCCTTTGCCAGAGTCTTAAATTGGCACAATCATCAGTCATAGAGACTTAGAGTTCAAAGGAGTCATTAGAGTTGTGGGTTCCCAAAAGTATTAGCATTTTCTCTACATCTGGCTTTTCCTTTGGCACTTATGGGATTAGGAAGTACAGGCATATGACACATCAATTCATACTACACATTTGGTTGTAGAAGCACCAACAAAAGTAGATTGAATTGGCCTAAAGGGCTCCACCCATGAGGTCTTCTTAATTTCCCTTACCCATTGTGAACTCTGCTCAAATCCTTCATTTGAATTTGGGCACGTCCCACCCCCAAAACACTGGATAGGATGGTGAGTTGATTGCCAATATCCCACAGAGCTAGAGTAACATAGGCGAAAATCACAGAAAAAAAACCTCCAAACAATTGTTTCTTCCTTAAGACACTAGAAAAAGAACAAATTAAACCTAAAGCAAGCAGAAGGTAGAAAATAATAAAAATCAGAGCAGAAATTAATGAAATAGAGAATAAGAAAATGGTAGAAAAAATTAATGAAGCCTAATTTGGTTCTTCGAAAAGATCAACAAAATTGACGTTACTTCTCCTCACTTTGTGTATAGTTTGCTCTCCTTTTTCTATCCTTTTAAACTGGAAGCACAGAGCTTGGATTTTACACCTTTTCCCTCGTGTATTATAGCCATATAAAGATATTATTTCCCTCTAAGAACCCCTTTTTATTGCATCCTTCATGTTTTGATATGTTTTATTTTCATTATCTCATCATTCAAACTATATTCTAATTTCCTTTGTGACTTTTTCTTTGACCCAGGTTATTTGGTTGTATAATTTCCAAATATCTTGGGGTTTTCTAGATTTGTTGTTGCTTTTAATTCCTAATTTAATATTATATCACTGAAATCATTTTAATGTATATATAATTTTAATACTTTTAAATTTATTGATACATGCTTTATGATTCAGCATATGATCTGCTCTGTCTTCCAATAAGCTCATTAAGAGCTATCTTCATGTTTTTATTATGTATTTTTTTAGCCATTTCCACTTGCCTTTTATAACCCATCTCTCTGATAAAATTCTCTATCTGTGATAGGCAGAATAATAGTATCCTAAAGATGTCCATGCCCTAATCCCCAGAACCTGTGAATGCTATATCACATGGCAAAGGGGAGGTAAGGTTTCATATAGGATTAAGATTGCATATCAGTTGATCTTGAGATGGTGAGATTATCCTGGATTACCCAGGTGGGCCCACTGTATTCACAGGGTCATAATAAGTGAAAGAGTGAGGCAGGGGAGTTAGTGTCAGAGTTAGAGAGAGATTTGAAGATTCTCTGATGCTGGCTTTAAAGATGCAGGAAGGGGTCATGAGCTAAGGAATGCAGGCAGCTTTTAGAAGCTGGAAAAAGCAAGGAAACATTCTCCCCTAGCAGGAACGCAGCCCTGCCGATACCTGATTTTAGCCCATAAAACCCATTTCAGTGTTCTGACCTCCAAATTCGAAGATAATAAATTGGTTTTTTTTTAAGCCACTAAATTTGTGGTAATTTGTTACAATATCAATAGGAAACTAATACACCATCAGTCCACAAGGTAGCCATCCCTCTCCAATAAATTCTTTAAAGTATTTTTCACTTGTATTTTAATATCCCTGTCTTATAACTCCAATATTTGAGTCATCTCTGGCTCTGTTTCTAGTGACTATTAATTCTTGATAATTGGTCATTAATTCTTGCTTCTTTGCATATCTCTTTTTTTTTTTCATTGAATGCTGGATAATGTGAGCAAATTAACAATAGAGACTGAGTAAACAATATTTATTACTAGGAAAGGGTACCTCTTATTCTATCAGGCTGCTAACGTGGATTTGAACTGAGCCTAAGATTTATGGTTGTTTTCCTCAGATTCCATTCACCACAGGCTTCAAATTATTTGAGGGCTAGATCAGAGCCCTCCTATTAGCAGAGATTGGGATCCGAGTTATCTCAGTTCCAGATCCAGATTATTTCAGATCCAGATTATCTCAGTTCTGGTGCCCTGACCTCTGCCTTCAAAAGGCCCCATAAAACTAGACCTAGGGAGGGGTCTCTCTCAGCCTTCCAGATACTCCTAGAGCCATCGAGGCCACTACCATGAATTTAGCATCAAATTAGACATCCAGAGTGTCTATAGGTTTCTTTCTGTGCTCCTGCCTTGCCTTCAGATTTCAGCAGGTTCCACATGCCTGGTCCTCAGGGAGGGGAGAAGGGGTGTCTCTCCCAGCTCTCTTGCTCTTCCCTCAGCAATAGACAACCTCTGCTTCCTACTAAGTCTAATGTCCAGGATACCTAGAGGACCTACCTAAGCCTTCTTGCTCTGCCCTTAATCTTTTCATGACCATTCAGTGAAGGTCGATGGAAAATGCTTCGTAGGTGAGTACAGATTCCCTTTGTGACTGGAGTTTCTAGTTATTTGAAATTGCCACACATTTGAACTTTAGAAATTCATTAGAAGTTTGTTTTCTTCTTACCTATGTCTATGAGAGCTCCTTCCTCCTCTCTCTCTCCTGCTAAAGATGAAATTAGCCATAGATCTCTTCTTTCCTAGGACGGGTTGGTTTCTTTCTGCATTTGGTTCGTTAGATTGCTTTGTGATTTCAGCCCTCAGAAGGGCTTAAACAATAAAGCTTTGATTTTTGCTGGTTATCTAGCTTCTCATTCCCAATGATGTTCTCATGCAACTTTCTACATCTTAAGTAGAAGCAGAAAAATTACATTTAAAATTTAACTCATGCATTTTGATCATCATATTGTCCATCAACATTCAGAATTAATCAGTATCAATAGCTTGCCATAGTACCCACAAGACTTTCAGAATGATTTTACTTCTCGCCTCCCTCTTCATCATTGCCAACTCCCATAATTTGTTGAAAACATTGGAAAATCTCTATGCCTCCACTTTTTTTTTAGGAATCACTGCTTAACAATCTCCTGAAGCTTTGCCAACTATTATTTGGGCTTCACTATAAATTTTATTTATTTCCTTATTCTACTCTCTTGGATATTTTATTTCCCTTTGGCCTAGGTCCACTTTATTAAACCAGACTTTCAGAAATCTCTTTTAGGTAGTAAAATTTCTTTGCTTATTCCCCCCTTTTCAATATCATTTTGACTATTTATGTAATTTAAGATTTATAATTATTTTCCCTAGAGGGTTTTAAAATATAATTAAAGACAAAAAAGCATAAAATATTACATCGCATCCAAAGAATGTGCTTATGCTAGAGTTCTTTTCTAAGAGAGTACAAATAAATATTGAACTCTCATGCTGTTTTTACCATCTCTACACCATTTAACAAAATAACATTTTGTCAATAAACATTTATTGAAACCTTTCTATGTGCCAGAGATACTGCACAGCACTAGAGAGTCCAAGATGAATAGATAGTACCTGCCCTCGATTTCTTTGGAAGTAAATGGATGATTACAAGATAGAGTTAACATGTTTTGTTAGAGATAAATTCAGGATGTAGTGCTTATAAGTAGTAGATATGGCAAAACCAAACTGCCACAACTTCCTAGGGAGGTGGCTCCTTAGCTGAGTCTTGATATAAATAATACTCAATTAAAAAAAATAAAAGATGGGGAGCCGGCCTGGTGGCCTTTTGGTTAAGTTTGCATGTTCCTCTTCGGCGGCCCGGTTTGGATCCTGGGCGTGGACCTACTCTCTGCTCTTCAAGCCATGCTGAGGTGGCATCCCACATAGAAGAGCTACCACTCTACAACTATGATGCACAACTATGCACTGGGGTTTGGGGGAGAAAAAAGAAAAATAAGGTTGGCAACAGATGTTAGTGCAGGGCCAATCTTCCTCAAAAAAAAAGAAAGAAAAGATGGGAATGTTTGTCCCAAGAAGTGGGAGCTGTAAGTTCAAAGACCCAGAAGCTAAATGGAACCTAGCAGGTTCTGGGAACTGCAAGTATTGTATTTCAAGTGTACATGGAATATACTGTAGAGCACAAATTCAGAGGGAATTTCAGACTCAGATGCCCTTGGAGGCTCAACTATTGTAGTATGGCCAAACGGTATACACACTCATATATATCCATATATGTATCAACTTAAGAAGGCATGCACTGCCAGAAGGAATTCAAAGAAATTATTTTGAAACACTGAAGTAGCTAAAAATAGTAACATGAAGACAGCTGTGAGCCAAATTTAGCAAACAGGCTGGGAATTTGCAGTCCCTGATTTAGAGAGTAAACACTATGAAACATTGTCTCAGAATCTTGTGGCTTAACCATATGACCATGGACAGATAATTAAACTTCTCTGACACTTGGTGTCCTCATCTAGAGTCACTTCCAGCTATACAATTCTATTCTAAAATAGAATGAAGTTATAAAAATACTAAAAACCTAAACCTGAAGTTACATTATGTTGTTAAGGTTGCAGACAGCAACCAAAAATGATAAACATGAAGATCAAAACTCAAGGCACATTCACCTCATTTTCCATAACATTTTGATGGCATTCATTTTACTTTACCTGATATTATATTATTCTTGTGCCACAGTTTCTCCTACTAGAATATAAGCCTCAGAAGTCCAGAAACTAATTTTTTTTCCATCTTGATATGCCCCACAGCATTTCATTAATGCCTCACAAATAATAGGTAATCACAAAAATAGTCAAAGAAAATTTTAAATTTTAAAAAAGAGAAATATTTAATTTTTGAAGACAAAATTGCATGTCTTTAAATAATCTTAAGAAAATGGAGTTTTAAAAAGCAATCTTTTAATTAACAAAAGCAAACCACAGCAAAGAAAAGTAACACATGAGCAAATAAACAAGAAAGGCCCAAAACTGCTTTATTTTCCTCATGTGACACTGGGTAAAACATCTTGAATTGGCAAGAAACTATTTTCCTTTCGTGTAAAGAATGCTGACAATTTCTGACCCATGGTTACAATACACCACAGTATTTTCTCTAAACTGTTATCTTTTGCCAATGAAATAGTCTTATTTTAGCCAGGAGTCTAATCCTATTGCCTAAGGCACAGCTACTTCCTGAGTACTTTCCATTGCACTTCCTCTGTTCCCATAATGCCTTGCTCATCCCATTATTACGGGACTAGTTATGTAAAATTGTGATTAGCTCTTTACACATCTGTCTCTGCCCTGAGGCTAGGAACTCCTCCAGGGCAGAAATATCATCTTATTCATCTTCATGGCTAAGACTGTAACACAGTGCTTAGCATATAGTTGGTGTAATGGTAGTAAGAAAAAGTAGGTGTGAAATTTTCCTATCAGACTAGATTATAGATTGTGCTGCTCTGGGAGTCCTAACCTACTGAAACAATAGGGGTCATTGTCATTGTTTCTGAGGGAAAAGCAGATAGCAGCTAGAACAACAAAGGCATTTCTCAGCTTTGACTGTTAAATAGGATTTTTGAGCCCCAAGCAAGACAGTAGTCGTTAAAGACTCTGGTCAGATCACGAATAGCTATTTTAAATTCCTCTAATTCTTCTTAACACATGTCCAAGCTGAATTTCACAGACTTTAACTAGAAGACAAAGCAGAAGACTGCAATCCCACCCAGCATCTCACTGTAACGGAAAGAGACCTTGAACAAGAACTGGTCCACTCAGTCCTTCCCGATTTCCTGACCCACAAAGTCCAGGGCAAGAGAAAATGATTTTTTTTTTTTTTACATTAGTAAGTTTGGGGGTAATTTATTATCCCTTAAAAGTAACTGTATTTAATCATAATTTTAAAAAATATATATGGTTGGAATTAACTAGCTAATATTTTATTTAGGAGATTTTATTTAGGAACTTTTCAACCACGTTTGTTAGTGAAATAAAAGTATACTTTTCTGTTCTTAATTTGTCCTACACTTGAAGTATTTCCTGGATTTTTCTTATTTGAAAACTCTAGTTGTTTACAATATAGTATTTATGTGGCGAGACTCCCACATTAGTTTTCATTTACTGTGTAACAATTTACTGTAAAGTTAGCAGCTTAAAACAACACAAATTGATTGTCTTATTGTTTCAGTGAGTTAGGAGTCTGCGCCGATACCTGGGTCCTCCGCTCAGGATTTCCCATGGCTGAAAACAAGATGATGGCTGGGCTGGGTTCTTGTCTGGAGTTCTCTGGGGAAAAGTCCACTTTCAAGTTCATTCAGGTTGTTGGCATAATCTAGTTCTTGCTGGCTGTTGACCAAAGGGCCATTCTCAGCTCCTAGAGGCTGCCTGTCATTCCCTGCCACGTCACCCTCTCCAAAACTTGGCAGTAGCATCTTCAAGGCCAGCAGGAGAATATCTGCCATTTCAAATCTCTAATTCTCCCTGTCTTTGGCCTCTAGAGCTAGACTGAAAGGGCTGCTGTGTTTAGACAAGGCCCACGTGAATAGTCTCTTTCTCCAAGTCAACTGTGCCATCTAACATAACTTCATCACAGGAGTAAAATTCATCATATTTACAGTTCAAGGGAATATGCAGGTGTCTACACACAGGACTGGGGATCTTGGGAGGCACTTAGAATTCTGCCCACCGCAACTTTTAAGGCTATTATGTCCTCACATTTGAATGACAGTTTGGCTAAATACGTGATTCTAGGTACACAATTATTTTCATTCAATATCTTAAAAGTATTATTCTATTATCTTCTCTCTTCCAGTGTTGTTGTTGAGAAATTTGATGTAACTCTGACTATTTTTTTTGGTAGATTATCTATTCTCTTGAAGCCTTTAGAATTTACGTTTAATTTTCTTCAGTGTCACTCTAAGGTGCATAGGCTTGGACTTTTCCTTTTCTCTCCTTTTGATGTTTCTCCTATTTCTCTATGAACTTTTCAGTCAGTCTCTCATCTTTAATTTTATGAAGATTATTTCCGTTATTTCTTCAGTTATTTCCTCTTTCAATTTTTTTTTTCTTCTGGGATTTCTATTACCCGGATATTTAGACTTCTGTTTCTATTATCTTTTAATTTTCTACTTATTATTACCTGGTGCTTTCTGGGAGAATTCCTTGATGTGCTGTTCAACATACTAACTTCTTTTTCGGCTGTTATTCATCTGACTGTTTACTCAATTTCATGTGGCTTTTATTTCGACAGTGTTATTTTTCACAGCTTATATTTCCTGTATTTTCTATTTTTAAGAGTAATTTTGGGGGCTGGCCCAAAATTACATGGCATAGTGGGTTAAGTTCGCACACTCTTGCTTCGGCGGCCCATGGTTCACGGGTTCAGATCCTGGGCATGGACCTACACACCACTCATCAAGCCATGCTGTGGCAGCGTCCCATATACAAAGTAGAGGAAGATGGGCAACAGATTTTAGCTCAAGGCCAATCTTCCTCACCAAAAAATTAAAAATTAAAAATTAAAAAATGAGTAATTTTGAATTCTTGTTTCATATTGTGAAGTTCTTCCCTTATATCCTCGTGGAACATTGTCAATGTTATAAAATTTCATTCAATCTATTCCAATATTTCTTCTTCACACAGTATATCTTGTCCAGTTTGTTTTCTTCCTTTTGAAGTAGTTGTACTTGTCAAATGTCTAGTTGTTTTAGCCTGTGAGCTCACATTGTGTGTGTGTGTGAGAGAGAGAGAGAGAGAGAGAGAAAGGAGAGAGAGATTCACTACTTTGGTAATATAATTAGGTAGTTGCCAGAGTTGAGTCCTGGTCTGTCAGCCCCATCTATGGTTGTAAGGAGAAGGGAGGGCATGATTCTCAGGTCAGAGGGGAATCATAACCACATGCACCAAAAGAACTCAAATCCCTCTTGACCTCTCCCATTTGCTGCTGCCCCAAAAGGAAACTCTGCTGGTCACGGTTTCATTTTTAAACCTTTAGGAAGAAGCAGTATGTGCAGGAAGTGTCCCCTTTGTTTATAATCCACCATCTCTGGGTGCCCATAGAAGGAGAGTATAGAGGGGTCCCCCCTTTCATCTTAATTATTTCTGTACCTGTTTAGACCCATATTTTAAAAAGTCATTGTTATAAATAATCTTTTCATTATCCATATGCAACCTCAAAATATAAAACCCCTTTACTGTGGTTAGTATTACCCCTCTAAAAGAAATTGACTTAAGTGAAAGTGGTAGTAATTACATTTATATCTATTACTATCCACAGGAGTCATATGTCTCTTCAAAACCCCCAAATTGCTCATATTAGTAATTTTATTTGCATCATAAATATTTTAATCAAGTTATTAGTAATCCTCTTACTATCTCAGGGTGAGGTCTGTATGTCGATAAGATGCTCTTTTCTGCAAGTGACAGAATACCCAACTAGAAATGTCTTAAGCAAAAGAGTCATTATTATCTGACTTATGTCTGGGGTCTGAAGCAGGAGAGCTCCAGGGTTGGTGCAGCAGCATAACAATGTCATCAAGGACCCCACATTTTTCCGTTTTTGCCTCTTGCCCTGCCCAGCAAGTTGGCTTTCATCCTCAGCCTTGTCTGCTTATGGTTACAGGATGGCTGTTGCAGATCAAGGCATCATGTCTTCACACGATAGCATCCAAAGACAGAAAAAAGGGGAAAAGGCAGTTTTTCAGCTTGTCAAGTGTGTTTTTTTTATCAGGGAGGAAAACTTCCCAGAACTTCCCTACAGGGTTCTGCTGGCCAGGACTGAGTAACTTCAGTAGTTGAAGCTAGGAAAGCAATTATGTAGAATTATCTAGAATATTCACTATATTTTGGGAAGCAGGCTCTTTCAGGGAAGAAATTGAGGGCAGGGGACTAGAGTAGGGCCAAGTGTTTGCCAAGCAAAGTACTAGCAAGATGATATAAGCATATGAAGATCATTATCCTCTTTTTAGAGGTGAGAAACTAAAACTCAGCACTTTTACTGAAATGCCATGACTATTAAAAAAATAATAATTTTTTTAACTGTAATTCGTACCTCTTAATCCCTTTCACCTATTTCACCCATCCCCCCACCTGCCCTTCCAAAAATAAATAAGTCACAGGGATGTAATGTACAACACGGGGAATATAGTCAATAATATTGTAATAACTTTGTATGGTAACAGAAGGTGACTAGACATATCTTGGTGATCTTTTTGTAATGTATACAAATATTGAATCATTCTGTTCTACACCTGAAACTAATATAATATTGTATGTTAATTATACTTCAATAAAAATAAATAAACAAAGTTCTCGGCAGCCACTGAGCAAGAAATCAGGCTGGATAGCTCCCAGTGGGCTACACAGGATCGTTTATTACTTCGGTGAGACTGTATAGAGATTCAGATCTATCTCTCAGCACCAGCTTCCTATTAATGCAACACTTGAAACTGACATACTAACAGAAGAGCTATTTATTATTTATAAAGTGAAATATAATTTTCACATGGACTAAAGCAGCTTCACTTATAGGATCAGTGCCTTCTTTCTCTGTAGGTAGATCTAAAACGGGGAAACAAATCTGAATCAGAAAGTTGTTTTGTGAGCATAGAATCAAGAAAGGGGGGGCCGACCCAGTAGCATAGCGGTTAAGTTTGTGCCATTTCAGTGGCCCAGTGTTCGCAGATTCAGATCCCTGGTGCGGACCAATGCACCGCTTGTCAAGCCATGCTGTGGCAGCGTCCCATATAAAGTAGAGGAAGATGGGCATGGATGTTAGCCCAGGGCCAATCTTCCTCGGCTAAAAGAGGAAGATTGGCAACGGCTGTTAGCTCACGACTAATCATCCTCACAAAAAAAAACAAAAAGGGGAATAGTTGACAAATCAAATGACAGTGACCAACTTAACGCTGGGACCAGGTAACAAAGCCTGCTAACGAAGGCTTCCCCTCTCTGGATAGTGCTTGGATGGGCACTGAGGATGCTGTGTTTTCAGCCTCCATCCCCAGTCTTTCAGAGCTGCACACACCTCTTTGAGTTTATACATCCAATCAGGAAACATTCGAGTCCTCTTGTCTTGAGAGTTCTATATTTTAGGTAATATCAAGATCTTAGAGTTTATCCTACAGTTTAATTATGTATGATTAACTGTATGTATTATGATCTTCAGGAGAAGACCATATTTCTCTCATTTTCATGTTCTTGGTGGTGAGTTGGCAACTCAGTGGAGCCTCCAAGTTCTGAAAACTAGTACAGGCATTTTTCAATCACTCATTTTTGTTTTGCTGAAATTCCTATAAGTAATGTGTTTTAAAACTGTGACTTTCCTCTCATTTTCCTTCATTATGAGCACACAGAAAGCTTAGTGAAATTAAAATCACTATTAAACCTCAATCATTTCTTCTAGTAAAATGAGTGCAATAAAAACTTTACTATAATACTTTACCTTTTCTAAAAGCTCCCCCCACAATCTCTGTTTATTTCAAATACATTGTCTCTTATTTCAAAAAAAGACCGTTAGATAAGAAAAGTTTATAGTATTGTGTTTACGGTTACACTTGACCAGATATTTACAGGTTTTTTGGTAAAATTAAAGTATTATTATTATTATTTGGTTTTTTTTTGGTGAGGAAGATTAGCCCTGAGCTAACATCTGTTGCCAATCCTCCTCTTTTTTTCTGAGGAAGATTGGCCCTGGGCTAGCATCCGTGCCCATCTTCCTCTACCGTATACGTGGGACGCCTGCCACAGCGTGGCTTGATGAGTGGTGCATAGGTCCACACCCAGGATCTGAACCTGTGAACCCCAGGCTGCTGAAGCAGAGCGCACTATGAAAGTATTGTTATTAGTAACAGATATCTACTTTAAACTGGTAACTGTAATTCTTCAGAAAGACAAGATGTTATAGCAAATGCACTATCAAAGGCATCATTTAAAGAAATTGATATTTGTGTGATACGTAAACATATTTATTTAAAAAAAAGAATAGCTTTGTATTTCTCCCCTTAGAAAACATTCACATGATAGTTCCACACAAAAAGCAAAGATAATGTGGAGAAAATATGCTTTTGTTGGTATGATTTGTAGAAGTGAACACTTTGCTGGAATTATCTAAAAATTGCCTCAATGTACCACTTCACACGTGGGGCACAGTCTCTATGTTCCAAAATTTCATCAATTAACATTATCGTGATAGGTTAATAAGAAAACGCTGTACCCAACATATATTGTCAACAGAAACCCAGTGATGTGTCTCCTACCTGTAGGCGCCAGGATTCCTTTATTAGCCAGTTTTAAAGAACACATGCCTTCTTTGAAGGAAGGCTTAATGACCTTTATAACATTGTTATACTAAGGACTTCTGACATTTGTATGTGAAATGATCTTAAGAATTATTTTACTTATTAATGAGCCTGTGGAACAATGAAAAAAAAATCATAGTGACTTATATAGTGTGATTAGGAATTCCCTCACACTATTCTCAGATGTGAAGAGAAAATAGAGTTTCTTATTTTTTTTGTTTTACTAAAGAAGATTTGCCTCGAGCTAACATCTGCTGCCAATCTTCCTCTTTTTGTATGTGAGCCATTGCCACAGCATGGCCACTGATGAGTGGTGTAGGTCCATGCCTGGGAACCAACCCCGGGCCACCAAAGCAGAGCATGCCAAACTTAAGCACTAGGCCACCGGGGCTGGCCTGGGTTTCTTTTCCTTTATAACTGATCTGTTGTTTTTTAGAAGACCCCATGAAACTGGGTGGACGAATTAGACTGGGGAGTGCAGATACAAAATGTGGCATCATCTTGTAAATTTTCTCCAGTGCAAACATTTAAAAAGTCAAGTCTTGAGATATGACTCAGTCTTGTTATGCCACTCCCTTCCCCTATGATTGCATCTTGGAGTTGACTGTGCCCTAGAGGGATGGCAGGTAGAGGAATGCAGGTAGGCACTAGCTTACATCTAGGAGCAGCATCCTTGTGCTTCCCTTGGTCTTTTTGGGATTCCTTGGCAATGCTTTCTTGTCTCTACCTGATTACTAGATTCTCTGCTGATCTCCTACACTGAAGTCTGTGGCTGGTGATCTTGTGGTCCACTCTTTGTCTCTGGCTACTTGCCTTAGGACTTGATAGGTATCTTGTAAGGTTGGTTGACTAGTTAGCCAGAAATACTCACTAAAGTATTGAAAGAAAAGGCCTTGGACCTAGGGCAAGGGAGATGACACTTAACCAGGAACAAATGGAATTGAAAAGCAGATCTCAGGGGGTGATGGCAACTTGAGAGCTGAATGGGTCCCAGTCAGAAAGTGACAGTTCATCAGTTCCTAAGGCAAGGAAGATTTGCCTTGAGCTAACATCCGCTGCCAATCTTCCTTTTTTTGTATGTGAGCTGCCACCACAGCATGGCCACTGACAGACAAGTGGTATAGGTCCATGCCTGGGAACCGAATCCTGGCTGCTGAAGTGGAGCACACTGAACTTAACCACTAGGGCACTGGGGCTGGCTCGAGTTTCTTTTTCTTCATAACTGATCTGTTGTTTTTTAGAAGACTCCATGAAACTGGGGTTTCAATTAGGTTTCATCCTAATTGAAATATATGCAGCAGTGCACTTAGGTAGTAGGATGCTTCCAGGCTGGCTGCCTAGAAGCTCCCCCTTGACTTAGATGTCTTAGGACATCTTAGGATGTCCTGGCTTAGTGTGTAGGCACACCTCCAAGCCATCCTCTTCTAGACTACTAATAGGAGGCAAAGCAGAAACTCGGGGAGCTCCTTTACTTTCCTGGCTATTTGTAAAAGCACTCTGAGACCCTAGGATTGACAGGAGAAATGGGTAAGAAAGTGAGTTTTCCTTCTTTACTCCTATCTCCCTTCTTCCCATATTTCCTTGACAACAGAAGATGTAAGCTTTTCTTTTATTACCTCTCAGTCAGCATTTTTCAAATTGCTGATCCCCAATAGTCATCAGGACATGATTAATTCAGTAAGGAATTGTTATTTTTTAAAATGAAATGGAATGGAAAATATCAAAATGCATTGCACAGTGGAAAGATGCGTATTTTTTGTGATACTTTTCTCGTGTGTGTGTGTGTATGTATGTGTGGGAGGGTATTGGATATCTAAAGAAAATATGTTTCTTGCCATGAGTCAGTGTTAAAAAAGTTTGAGAACTATGGCTTTTGTTACATCTTCCTTCCTAAGTCCAAAGTCAGAGAGGACTAGATATCCCCCCTACACTATGGAGGAAGCTTCAAGATCAGTCCACTGGGCCTAGCTCTTTATATTTTAAATGAGACCCAAAGGAATTTAGAAAAAAAGCCCTTTTTCCACAAAGCCTGACTGTGAATACTTGATGTGAAAGAAGTCCAGTACCATTGTGACCATATCTCCTATTTTGCCAGGGACAGTCCTGGATTTCACCTGTTGTATCAATTTCCCATTCCACTGAAATTTCTTCTCTGATTTTTTCATTTTTTAGCAAAGTATTCTTGTCAACTGTGGCATCAGAATAATCAGAAATGAGTTTGGTAGACATCTACTTTGTACTTACATATTCTGCCATGGTCTTGTGTAGAAGTGATTGACACACATGTGGAAGGAACAGAGTTCTGATTTTAACTCACGGTTAACTCCAAAAGATGACCAGCAATAGCCTGCCTCTCTTTTCTTGAACTTTTTCAGACACATTGTAAGTAACACCCTTTTAAGGACAGAATGTAGGGCACATGCTGGTAGAAGAACTAGCGCTCTAACAAGAGTGGCTAAGACGGCTTACTCTTTTTCAACTCAGTTGGCAATGTGAGAGTTTGGGAGGGGAGGTGCATACAATATTGCTACCCCAAAGAGCCACTTGGTGTTCCACCTAGTTGTGCTAAGCCTGTCTAGGAGCCTGTACCATGCAGAAAACCTCCAGCCACCCTGCACACCCTCTAACACATGTGTGCTCTTGGGTAGATCCCTTTTATTCACACTTTTGGAAGTTGGGATAATAATGCTTATCTTGCAGCGTATTTGTGAACATTAGTGGAGAAATGAAGGTATAGTACCTGAAACACTGAAGTACAATTAGTTATAATAATTATTGATAAATAAAAATCGTATTTGCTGCCTTTATTGCTATTTTATATGCTCTCGGTTGCCCTTTCCCTCTACCTAAATGGACTGTCAGTTTTCTTTTAATCACTTAGCTTCTTTAGGCACACATGTGTTAGGTATCCCTGACTTGCTTCCTTAGAAAGTCAACATTCTCCAGAATCTTTTGTTTTTATACAGGCAGTGTTCCAGTCTCCAGCAGAACTGGTATTAGAAGTTGTATTGTGGTTCCATTGTCTGATTTGAACTGTACTTAAAAGAGCCCTTTGTCTCCCAGTATCTCCCTTCCCGTTTGCATAGTATTAAAATTATTCCACTGTTATAATTGGAGTCTTGAGTTTAGGTCTTGAGGGTGTTTGGAATTTTAAGAATAACAGGATATTGGGTTGCAAGGGATTTCCAACAGCCTTTATTTAACAGACGAGGAAACTAAAACCCAGAAAAGTTAAGTAACTTTCCAAGCTTATACATTTCAATTCCAATACTTTTACTTTTTTTATAGATAAGGAAATGGAAACCCAGAGAGGTGAAGTAGCTTAGGTCCTGTATCAAAATGTTAATATCCTTGAAACAAACTACGAAATCAAGCAATAAAATCTGCTGCCTGAAGTAAAATCTGTACCTGAAGTTAGAAGTAAAATGTAATGGGAGTGTATTTTATAAATATTAAACTGATGCATTTTTATTTCTCCACGAAATCATATTCACTGGGAGTCTTAAATTTCCAAAGCTAAGTTCAAGGCTTATTTCTCAAGGGAAGAAGAGCAAGTGTATTGCCTAAAGCAAAGAGGCCAATAGTCAACTTTGAGATTCAAACCTGAATTTCTCAGTCTCTCTAGTAAGAGCATAGTCATGCATGGCAGATGTCAAAAAAGAAAAAGATTTCCTAAGTTATCTTATTTCACTCTTTCACATCTAAAGAGGCTTGCTTGGTGGGCTTGATTATACAATATTATGTAAGGGAGACCCATCCAGGTCATAAGAGGAAGGGGAAGGTACTCGGCCCTTAGGGTCCTGGTGAATGGTATAAAATTGGGGCAGAGGCAGGAGAATAGGAAGGTCAAACACCAAGGCTCCAGTTTGCCCTCACTCAACTCCAGGGTGTCTAGTATCAAGATGTGAGAAATTGCATCATCTGACTACATTACTTCACCTAGCCCTATATCCATACTCTTTTGCCATGTAACTTTGCAGTGCCCGCCCCTGTGGACAGGGGGACCTGCCCTGCTACTTGATTCTGGACTCAACCACTGACTTGCTTTGGCCAATAGATTGAGGCAGAAGTGGCAGTGAGCTAGTTCTGAGCCTAAACTTCAAGAAGTCCTCCTGGCTTTGCTTGTTCTCTTGTGCCTCTGTCATTACCATGAGAACATGCCCAGGCCAGCCAGCTGGAGGATGAGAAACACATGGATCATAGCTGAGTTGTCTTGCACCTCTAAAGCAGCTTAGATCAGTGAACGCCCAGCTAACCCCCACACATGTGAGTGCGCCCAGCCAAGATCAGTAGAGCTGCCTAGCTGATCTCCAGCTGACTCCAGACACGTGAGCAATAAACGTATAACTCTCTATGCCCATAAGGTTGGTTGGTTGTTATGTAGCTTTATTTTAGCAAAAGCTAACTGGCGTGGGGTTTTTAAAACACTAAAAGAAGTATGATAGAGGTAGTGGTATGCTTCCCCAGGAATAATAGGGAGAGGTTGTTAGGAGAAATCATCCGACATGGTTTGAGGCAATAGCAGCAGCTGGACACAGCAATATAGACAAGCTTGATTCAGTCTTCCCAGTTCCTCATTGCCTGCATGGGACATGCAAAGATTGAGATTTGCCCAAACGACATGGTGAAGGGAAGCAGAGACGCTGGAAGGCCAGTAGACCAGAAGCGTCTTCAAGTCTGGCAGTTGGAAACCAGCAGGTACTTGAGCAAGTCAGACCCATCCAGGTGCACATGGCATGAGCAGTACTAGCCTAGGGAGCAAGGCAGAGATCAGTGGGGAGCCTTTCAAAATAACTTGGGATTTCCAAGGTCTGTATCTCAAAGCAGCAGAAAGTGATGATCAGATTGTTAATGAAAACAGCTGTTTAGTTTCTCAGCTACAATTTCTGTTGGCAGAAATAGCCTTAACCCAGCCAGCTGAGTGAGCGCTTTCCAGGTCTCCCCAGGGGATGATAGTGGTCCTAGTGTGGGCTTCCCTACATTCTCCACCTCAATCACCCCTTTCTTTAAGATTCATCACTACAGAAAGACTTTCATTCCATAATTAGAAATAAAAAAAAAACAAATAAAATACTCTTGAAAGCACAATTAAAGTCACACAAATGTATAACATAGGCAGAAAAAGAAATTTGAGGTACCGACAACAAACTTTAAACTTGTTCACAATTTTGCCTCTTACCCTTAGATTATCTTTTCCCAAATTGTGTCCTCTAAAACATGAGTGCCTTGTGAGGTGACACAAAGCAAGTAAATCAGCAAACAAAACTACCTATAACCAAACAATATGGAACTCAACCATTAGAAGACAAAGGGGGAAATGTGTCTCTTAGAATTGACATATTAAAGACTACGAGGTGTCTTTCCTAAAAAAAAAAAAAACTTTTAAATGTGTTTAACTTTAACCAGTTTATTTCAACCCGGAATTGTCTTTTCATGAAACACCCATTAAAACTTCATAGAGCCTATCTTGAGAACTCTCCGCTGGATGGATCTACATTGTGCTGGAAGCCCAACTTATCTGCTGTGTACTTCATAGGTAAATTTGCACTACTGTTCGCCTCTCTGGAAGAAGAGCAGTTGTTTGAAATAGTGAATTCTATATCTTTTACTCAAGATCAGCAGGTCAGAGGATTAAATATTATTTTCATTTGGTCAATGAAGGAAAAACAGGATTATAAGAATATGCTAAAATTAACATTATTGTTTACTCTGTTTTTCAAAAACTACTTTTTTTTCTTTATGCCGATTTCTTGGCTTTATTTCCTACTTTTAAAGGAAAAATCAAGCTAACAAACAAAATAGTGGAATTGAGACTTTCCAGAATGTCCCTTTCTTGCACTTACATCAGTTAAACCTGCGGGCACTGCTTTATGGAGTTGCCATACGGAAAGTTGAACAAGCAAAGAGTTGGGGAAGGGTGTAAATCTTTTGTAGAAGATTTATAGATCCACTATAGAATTTCCTTTCCCTAATGGAGTGAATAAAACTAATTTTTTTAAAAATCAAAACTTCTAATAGCAATCAAACAACTAAAGGTAACTAGGCAAGAAAGAAACATGATTCTGGGGAGAGCAAGAAAATACTTTCAGTAATGAATCACTGCTATCCCCCAAAGAAACCATCAACTGAGTCAAGAAATTTCTGAATATTCTCACCTAGACCCTCCAAATTTTGAGAAAAGCAGCTGGGTTGGATCCTGCTCTTTCTTACCTACTGATAAAAAGTTAACTAAATGGCTACTGGGCAGAAACAGAACATTTTCTATAAGGAACAATGTGGGTGACTCTGTGCCTGACAAGAAGGCTCTGAGTCTCTCCCTGAATCAGAGAACAAATTCACAGTCTAAGGATTATCCCTATGAGAATGAAAACCACTCCCAACACCACTCCCGAGTATGTGGCCTGAATCCTGGCACAGGA
The DNA here is from genome assembly GCF_057802395.1 of Ceratotherium simum simum. Classification (NCBI taxonomy): domain Eukaryota; kingdom Metazoa; phylum Chordata; class Mammalia; order Perissodactyla; family Rhinocerotidae; genus Ceratotherium; species Ceratotherium simum. Next base: position 42,574,725 of record NC_141911.1, read on the forward strand.
CATTTAAGAACTTGCAGGAGAGCAGAGCTTGAGTATCAAGGTATGCCAAAAATGTCTTCATATTGCCTCAGCTGAGCTCCTTTCATCCTTCTTCTCTCAAACTTTAGGAAAGCAGCTAGAACACAAAATAAGTAGATTTTAAACTATAATTTGGAAGGGACAAAAAAGCTGGGTCTCAGCTATGGTAGGAAGAGACTCCTGCAGGACCAGTATAAGGCACATTTATGCCAATTAGATGCAAGAGTACCATTAAAAGATGCAGCCCCATGAATGATGTCCTGGCTGAATGTCAACCCCAATCGCCTCTTGGACCAGATGCCCTGTGCAATAAAGGAATTGCATGAAGATATGTGGTGGCCCCGGAGTCAAAAAGAAAGCTACCTTATATGAGAGCTAATGTGATGACTTAGTGGAGAAGAACCACCTAACTATGAGCTGAATGGAAAAAAATTTTGTGACAACATAAACATAATGTGGCAAAGAAGAAAGAAAAGAACAGTTTGAAAAATTTGGACTAGCAACCTAGAAGAAAACCACAAATAGAAGAAAATTCCGCAGAGTTGCTTTATACTATAGAAAAATGTAATAGGACTATGAATTCAATAAAATAAGAATTCAAACACAAGATGATACTACAACAGAATAAGATGATAAGAGAAATCACATACTTAAGGAAATAAATTGAGAACAAAAATGACATCATCATGGAACTAATTTATAAACTAAAATCAGCAAGGAATGGAAGAGACATAGATAAAAATCAAATTATTGTCACAGAAAAGGCCTGAGATAATCATAATAAGTGCAGATACAAAGGGAAAAGTGATAAATTAGAGAGAAAACTGAGAGAGGTGATCCAACATAAAGATAACAGGTAGCCCTGAAGGAAAGAACCCAACAAATGAAACAGGAAATGTTCTGTAAGACATAATACATGAAAAATTCCCTGAAATGAAGACAAAAATGATTCTGTAGATGGAGAAAACTCAGGGGTAAGATATATCCTCATTACGCTAAAAATTAAATAAATAATTTTTTCAGGTAGCCAGGAAGAGAAAGAAAATCATCATATAGTTAAAAGAAAAATGGTGAAAAGAATAGAGGCAAACAAAAGAGAATTTCCACAAAATCCCACTATGACCTCTGCCCATCCGTGTACATCTTTGCCCAAATAAATCTCCTCTCATGTTAATATGGATGAACTGTCTGAGCTCTAACTAAGGCCAGCCACTCCCCTTGTGCACCAGGTCTCGTACCCGCATAGCTACGGAAGGACATCCTTCATCAGTTAGCTCTCTTCTGTATCATCAGGGTTGATGTCTTTTTTTTTTTTTTCCTTCTCCTGGATATTTCCTATCATTATACAAAAAATATTTCCACTATTGCAACCATATCAGCAACGGACATGTTAACTAAACAACATCAGCAATAATAAAACAGCAAATTTTTTTCTTGTGAGGAAGATTAGCCCTGGGCTAACATCCGTGCCCATCTTCCTCTACTTTATATGGGACGCCGCCACAGCGTGGCTTGACAAGCAGTGCGTCTGTTCGTGCCCAGGATCCAGACCGGAGAACCCCAGGCCGCCACCCAAGCGGAGCACGTGAACTTAACCCCTACGCCACCAGGCTGGCCCCTCAAACAGCAAATATTTTATCTCTATTTCTCCCTCATATTACTGCTTCATTTCATTGCTTTTTTTAAAGATAAACTTTTCAAAAATATTGTATATACATTTTCACTGATTTATTTCCTTCCTTTCTCTCCTTTTTCTTTTTACATATTTATTTTGTTGGGATATATATTTCATGTAGTAAAATTCACAGATCTTAAATGTATAGTTCAATAAGTTTTACCAAATGTATATGCCCATGTATCCATCACTCAAATCAAGATATAGAATATTTCCATCATCCATGAAAGTTCTCCCATGCCCTTTTCTGGTAAATAGCAACTCCTTCAATAGAAGCAACTATTGTTTGGATTCATATTATCCTAAATTAGTTATGCCTTTTTAGAGCTCAATATAAATGAATACTTACTCATGAGTAAGTCAAAATGAGTCTAAACTCATTTTGATTGTTCATTATCCTCCTGACGTGGGTTGTTTCTAGGTTTGGGATACAATAAATAAAACCACTAGGAAACATTGTGTATAAGTTTTTTGTGACATATTTTTCATTTCTTGTCTCTACTTAGAAGTGGAATTGATGGATTGTGGGACAGAGGCACATTTTAACTTTAAAAGAAGTTGTCTAGGGCTGGCCCAGTGGCGGTAGCGGTTAAGCTTGTGTGATCTGCTTCAGCGGCCCAGGGTTTGCTGGTTCTGATCCTCGGCATGGACCTACGCACCGCTCATCAAGCCGTGCTGAGGTGGCATCCCACAGAGAGCAACTAGAAGGATGTACGACTATGACATACAGCTATCTACTGGGGCTTGGGGAGAAAAAAGAAAAAAAGGAGGAAGATTGGCAACAGATGTTAGCTCAGGGCCAATCTTCCTCAAAAAAAAAAATGCTAAAAAAAAAAGAAATTGTCAACTGTTTTCCAAAGGGGTTGAATTATTTATTCTTCTGCCAGTAATATACGACAGTTCCAATTTTCGCACATTCTCACCAACACTTGTAATAGTCAGTCTTTTTTGGTTCTTTTATTGCCTTACTGCATTGGCTAAAATTCACCTATACAATATTGAGTAGACGTGAACTTCCTTGCCTTTCCTGAAATGAGGGTAAAAGTGTTCAGTATTTCACCATTAAGCATGATTCTAGCTGTACTTTAGTATTTTTTGTAGATACTCCTTGTAAAATCAAGAAAGTTCTCTTATATTCCTAGCTACCCAAGTTTTTTAAAATTGTAATTGAATTTTATGAAATGCTTTTTTTGCATTTATTGAGATAATTTTGTTTTTCTCCTTTATTCAGTTAATATGGTGGTTAACTACATTGATTAGTTTTTGAATGTTATAGATAACAACACATTTTTTAGATAAATCCTGCTAATCCACTATCCTTTTTATATATTATTGGATTTCATTTGCTAGTATTTTGTTCAGGTTTTTTGTGTCTATGTTTGTGAGAGATATTGGGCTTTAATTTGTCTGCTTTTTGTGTTGGGGTTATAGTGGCCCCAAAAAATGGGTTGGGAAGTATTTTTCCTCCACTGAGTTGTATACAATTGGTATTATTTCTTAAGCATATGTAGAATTTACCAAGGTATCCATTTGGACCTGAAGTTTTCTTCATGGGAAAGCCTTAGGTATGTTTCAGTTTCTTTAGTAGGGCTATTCATATTTTTCTCTTTCTCCTTGTATCAGATTAGCAGTTGTGTGTTTTTCAGAGAATTTGTCCATTTCATCTAAATTGTCAAAATTGTTGGCATAAAGTTGTTCGTAAGATTTCTTATTACCTTTGAAATGTCATACAATTTCTAGGAGTCTCTATTTTCATTCTATTTTTTGGTAAATTATATTTTTTCTCGCATTCTCTCATTTCAGTCTTGTGAGGGTTTTTTAGTTATAAGTCCTTTCAAAGAACAAATTGTTAGCTGCTTTGTCCACGTTGTTTATTCTTCAACTGATTCATACTTCATTTATTTCTGTTCTTATCTTACTATTTCTTTTTCTACTTTCTATAGTTTTAATTTTTTTTCTATATTCTTGAGTTGGTAGCTTAAATCCTTGATTTTAAAGCTGGTTTTTTTTGTTTGTTTTGTTTTTTATGAGGAAGATCAGCCCTGAGCTAACATTCATGCCAATCCTCCTCTTTTTGCTGAGGAAGTCTGGTCCTGAGCTAACATCTGTGCCAAGCTTCCTCCACTTTATGTGGGACGCCACCACATCATGGCCTGACAAGCGGTGCATCGGTGCACACCCAGGATCCGAGCCCAGGCCACCAGCAGCAGAGCGTGCACACTTAACCACTACGCCATGGGGCCGCACTCCAAAGCTTTTTTTTTTTTTAAATAAATGCATTTAAAATGATGCATTTTCCCTTAAGAATTGCTTTACCTACATCTCACAAATTTTGATATGTTGTGTTTTTATTATTATTTACTTTAAATATTTCTTAACTAAAGACATGATTTCTTCTTCGACTACAGGTAATTTAGAAATACTACGCTTTATTTCCAAATATCTGAGAATTTTCTCACTGTCTTTTTTGTTATTAATTTCTACTCACTACAAGACATTTTGAATTCTCTTACTTCCTACCTCTCTATAATCAGCTCCTCACACACTCGTGAGTTTTGCTGATGGAGCTTGTACTTCAACATTTTTTTACAAAAGTTTTCAAACATAGAGCACAGATGAAAGTATTTTACAGTGAATACCCATATGACTGCCATCTACTTTCCATCATCTACATTTTACTCTATTTGCTTTATCACAGATTTTCCCATCTACTGCCATCCCTCTATACAACCATCAATAAACCTTATTTTTTTTGAGGCGTTTCAAAGTAAATTCTAGATATCATTACGCTTCTCTAAGTGCAGTGACTACTTCAAAACTAGAGGTTTTAACTCAAGTGAATTTCTCCCACTAAATGTAAGTTATTTGCATAATTAAGGGATGTCAAACACAAATTCCAACAGAAGTCATGTAAGACAGATAGATAATAGATAGATGATAATAGATAGACAGATGATAGATGGGTGGATGGATGGATGGATGGATGGATCGATGGATAGATAGATAGATAGATAGATAGATAGATAGATAGATAGATAGAGAGACAGACAGATAGATAGAGATAGACAGAGATAGACAGGTAGATAGATTAGATAAATGGATAGATAGACAGACAGACAGATAGATAGATAGATAGATAGATGATGGATTCTGGCACTTAATACATCTCTGATTTGTATTTTACTCCCTGTGGTGATGCAGCATTGACACATTAATTCTCTAGTTTTTTGTTTAAAAATAAACAACACTCAGAAAAATATGGATTTTCCAACAAATGTGTTTTAACGAACTGAGTCCAAGTCAGAGATTGCTAGTTCTCCTCATATATGTTTTCTCCTTTTCCTTTCATAATAGAGTTTCCTGGTTTTTGGCTGGACACAAGCCAACTGAAATAGACACTATATTTGCCAGTTGCCCTCACAACTGTTTTCCGCCGTGTGTGATCAAATTCTATGCAACTTCTGGGAAGAGTTCATAAGGGAAGAGAGCGTACCTTCCTTCACCTCGCCTCCTCCTTTCTGCAGGCTGGAATGTGAACATGACAGCTAAAGGTCAGCTACCATCCTGGGCTGTGAGGTAAGCAAAGATGGAACAGCAAGGTAAGAGGAGTCTGGGTCCTGAGACTATTGTCAAGCGTTGATCATATTGTATAGCAACCCTAGTAACTCAAGATTCTCTGAGTTTCTGTTTATGTGGAAGCAAAATAAACCTCTATCTTGTTTAAGCCACTCTTATTTGGGAGTTTCTATCAGACACAACTAAACCTAATCTTAGTTAATATAAGATTTGATACTTGTGATCAAGTAGAAGAGAAAAAGTGAGCATATTAATGAATAATCTCAGTAATATAATTTTTAAAACTTCGGTTATATCACTTTCACAAATATAAAGTTACCACTATGTCTTTATTTTTAGCATACACATAGCAGTTATATTCTACTTATATCTCTGTAACTAACTTCTCTCCTGGTGGATTATCTGATTTGGTATGAGAAGCCAATTGAAATAATATATGTAAAAGAGTTTTCTAACTTACGCAAGATGGAATTTTATTTTATGTTGCCTGTGTTCATCTTTTTCATATTTATGTGGAAAAACTCATTTTACTTTGAGGATATTTTTCTTTATTTGTTACATATGGTGTGGCCATTTCTTTCAGATCATAATTTAAATTTAGTTTATGACATTTTTTGACTTACAGAGATTCTTTTAATTTATATCATAAATCTATAAGAATTTTTATCTATGAGTTCTGTCTTTGCTTGCATACTTAGAAGAGACTTTTATACTCTTAAGATCTTGAAATATTTGTGAATATTTTCTTCTAGATTTTGAGAAGGGTATGTTATTCTTCAAATGTTAATCTTCAACACATTGATTTGTTTTTTGTTTCATTTGAGACGTTATTGCTGAGGTAGTCTTTTTTTATTTAGATATAATTGATATATAACATTATATTCATTTCAGGTGTACAACATAATGATTCAATATTTGTATGTAATGCAAAATGATCACCACGATAAGTCTAGTTAACACTGTTTTTTATTTGTTTGTTCTTCTCTTATTTTCTTTGTTTATGGTTGGAATAAAAATTCATTTTTTCTAATAAAGAGCTAGTCAACTCTATAATCATTTATTAAATAATTTTCCCCACTGATAAAATATCCCCATTTTACTATGTACTATATTCTGATACACACGACTATTTTCTATGTCTTTTATTCTGTTCCATTGAATGTTATGCTGATTCCTTTGGCAAGAATACTTTTGCGTTACCTGAATACTGCAAGTTTGGAAAGTGTTTCTATATTGAGCAAAGGTCTGTTAAATGTACAGCTGAAGCCTCACTTCTGTGAAACCTTTCTACAACATTTCAACTCACATTTTTTTTTGTATTCTCCAACTTTCAAATGCATTTAAATTTTTACCACATAATTTAACACAATCATTTTCTCCCAAATTGTCATACCTTTAGAAAATATATATTGAGTACTTACTATCTGCCAAGTAAGTATGATGCTGTGTATAAACTATCATAGTGAGTGTTATACAGAGTTGAATGGATACACTTTATATTTCCCCAAAGAGATGCTTAACTCCTTGAGATAATAATGGAAAAGTACCTGAACTACGAATTTGTAGTCATAGATTGTCATGGCCTTGCCAATTTTTATTTATTTCATTTTGGAAAAGTCAGTGAATCGCTTTGCATTTCTTTTCATTGGTCTGTAAGTTGAGGTAAGTAAAGCCAATGAACTCCAAATTCTCACATGGTTCATGATTATTATGACCTTTGTAATCCTTAAATTCCACAAGAGGTTGAACTGAGATTTTGTGTGTTAAATAACAATAATAGGGGCCGGCCCTGTGGTTTAGCGGTTAAGTGCATGCGCTCCGCTGCTGGTGGCCCGGGTTCGGATCCCGGGCACACAGCGACGCACCACATGTCAGGTCATGCTGTGGCAGCGTCCCACATAAAGTGGAGGAAGATGGGCATCGATGTTAGCCCAGGGCCAGTCTTCCTCAGCAAAAAAAGAGGAGGATTGGCAGATGTTAGCTCAGGGCTGATCATCCTCACAAAAATAAATAAATAAATAAAATAAACAACAATAAGAATAACTTATTTCTTGTGGATTGACCAGAAATGATTGCTCTTTCCCAACTGACCTTTCCCAACAGACCTTCACAGTATCTCTGTGTGGTATTATTGGAATCAGACATTTCTGCTTAATTTTCACTGGCTTATCTGAAACTATGTGGAGATGAATATCTTCTTTACATTTGATGCCTCTAATTACTTTCACTCGATACTGATAGATTCTTACTGAATGTTTAATCTATTAGCTGAGAAATTGCTGAGACATCTGTAGTCATATTAAAACTTTCTGGAATCTGAAGCACTGGGAATATTGTATCAAATCAATTAAAAAATTTTTTTTAAATCTGTTTCTTTACTTAATAGATAATGTTTCTGAGTTTGTATTTGAAACTTATAATGTAGAGATCAAGAGCATAGACTGGGGCCAAACAGCTTAGTTTCAATTCCTTTCTCTGCTACTTATTGGCTGTGTGATCTTGGGCATGTTGCTCTCCTTCTCTTCATGTCACTTTTCTTTAAGATAGGGGTAGTAATACTTCCTTCCCTACGATTGTTTTGAGGTTTAAGTGAGTTGGTGTCTGGCACAAAGTAAGAACTACAGAAGTGGTTCCCTGTTTTGTTATGGCAAACTGTTGATAGAACAGAAGCTCCATGTAGACAAGAATGTTTTGGTCACTGACAGATCCTAGTAGAGAGGATAACACATATCCTCAATAAATATGTGTGGAATAGACTTGTTGAATCAATGGCCTGTTAGGAGAATTTTTGCTTATACCATGTTTTCTCAAACTCAATGTTATTGACATTTTGGACCAATAAATCTTTGTTGTGACGGCTGTCCTGTGCATTGGAGGATATTTCCCAGCTTCTGTGGTCTCTACCTACTAGGTGCCAATAGCACCTCTTCCTGGTTATGACAATTAAAATGTCTCCAGACACTGCCAAATATCTACTGGGGGATAAAATCACCCCCCCACCCCTACCCCCACTGGGTTATTCATAACTTTACCCTTAAAGTATAAAATCTATATCTGAGAAGTTTTCTTGGTCCATATGTCAATAAATATACTTTGTTGCTGCAGTTTTGGATTTGTGCTGAGGAGACAGCAAAAGAAATATTTCTTATTACTGTAATGTTAAATGAAATCCTGAAATAATGGCTACCTAAAGGTAAATATTCTGAGACACTGGTAAAACTACTGCTGAATTAACCACCATTTTCCTCCCAAGAGATTCTTTCATATATTCATTCAACAGTCGGGATATGTGACTAAACAAAACAGTCAATGATCCCTGTTCTCATGGACCTGACATCTGGGGGAGGGTATACAGGCTGAGATGGACCATAAACAATAAACTTAATAAATAAGTTAGATTATGTATTGGAAAATGATAAATTTTATAGATAAATAAAAAGTAGTGCAGTATTTCAGCAATCAGAAGTATGGGGGTGGGAGAGGGCAAGTTGCAGTCTTACACTGGTCACGGTAGTCCTCATTTAGAAGATAAGATTTGAATAAGGTCTAAAAATGTTTTGGTAGGGGATTTAGGACTCCCCTAGAGGATTATTTCAGGCACAAGGAAGCGGCTAAATGCAGACTCCAAGGCAAGAATATGCCAGTTGTGTGCAAACAACAGTTAGGAAGCCAGAGAGACTGGAGCAGAGTGAGATGGGGGAGGGGATGGGAGAAGGAGGGGGAATAGTAATATGATATGGGGTAAGAAATGTTTTGGGGGGACAGCCTTGGACTTTCACTCTAGGGGACATAGGAGAGCCTTTGCATAGTTTTGAGCAGTAGAGTGAATGATCATATATGTGTTTTAAAAATATATCTCCAGTTTCCATGTTGAGAACAGACTGTCATGGGGCAAGAACAGAAGCTGGAAGAACTGTTAAGAGGCTATTGAGGTAATCCAGACGAGAAATGATGATGGCTTGAATCAGGACGAGAGCAGTGGAGAGGGGAAGAAATGTTTGGATTCTGGATATATTTTTAAGCTATAGGCAAGACTTGCTGAGAAAAACACAAGAGTGAAGAATTAATCCAAGCCTTTTGGCCTAGATAACTAGACGGATGATCTTGCTATAAATGAGATGAGGAATGCTGTAGCTGGAGCAAGTTTAGGGGATGGGGGGAGAAAAGGAGTTCAGTTTTGAACATCTTGAGTTTCAGATGACAAGTGGACATCAAAATGGAGAAAAGTACTTAGTTGTATATATAGAGTACGAAGCCGTAGAGGAGGAAGAGCTATTCCTCTACCCTCTAGGTAATTTTGGCTGGTCTAAGAATTAAATTGGCATGAGACAGAATTAAATTGGCATGAGACATTCAAACAAAGTTTAATAACATATATACATGGGAGAAACCCAGGAAATCTGAGTAACTCACCAAAATGGCGGAAGCCACTAACTTAAATGCCATCTTCAGCTAAAGACAAAGGAGGATGTTGGGAGTAGTGGTTTGGGGCTTCCTTCTTATCTTAGGGTATTAGCTCCTTCCTGGAACAGGCTTTCTATCTTAGATTCTTTTAGGCAGTTAGGGGGAAGGTTAGAGTTTCTTCCTGAGTCCTTTGTTCTAAAAAGTAATCAATCAAGCTAAAGAAACACATTTTGGGGTGGCAAATTCTGATCCCCCACAAAGTTCAGAAGAGAAATCTGTACTGGAGATATGAATTTGCTAGTTGTTGGCGGAGAGGTGGTATATAAAGCCCTGAGAGTCACTTCTAGAGAAAAGAAGAGGACCAAGGATGGCTCATTTGCGGTACTCAAATATGGAAGTGGGGAGAAGAAACAGAACTAAGAAAAGAGACCGAGAAGAAGTGACCAGTGATTTAGGAGAAAAATCTAAAGATGTGCTGAGCTAGAGTCAACAGTAGAAAATGTTTCCAGGAGAAGGGAGTAAACAACCGTGTCAGATTCTGCTGAAAGCCCCCAAAAGAAGAAACCTGAGAATAGGTCATTCGATTTAGTGATGTGGACATCAGTGGTGATGGTGTTAGTTTTGGTTTCCCCAGCAGCAGACCCTAAACTAGAACTTGAGAGAAGGAGTTTATTTGGGAGGTGCAGGGAACGTGAATTGTGGAGTGTGGAAATGATATAAGGAAGAGAAGCCAAGGCTGCCGAGTGTGCATTGTTCAACCATAGTGGACAACTGGAGCTTAATCCCATGAGAAAACTCTGGGAAAGAGTACAAAACACAGCTCAGAATTAGTCTACCCCGGGGGCAAGGGAGCTGTGGTATTTTATAGTCTCAAGAATTAGTTAACACTGGGGGGACGGATGTGGGTGACATTAATTCCCTGGTGTTTCTCACTTCCCTCTCACCTGAGTGTGACTTTCTGAGGATCTGGAAAGAACTCCCAGGCAGAGATGCTTCTCCTGGTAGTTTTCAGGTGGAGCTCCAGCGCAGTGAAAGGGTTAAGATCTGAAAGGTATGGGTAGGGCACTACAGTATCTTCGACAGGAGCACTCTTGGGTGGAGTGGTGATTATGGTGGAAGCCAGACTGGAGTGGGTTTGAGAGAGCGTGGTAGGAGAGGAATTGATGACATGAGTATAGACAACTCTTTCGAGAATAATTCTACTGAACGGGGGTGGGGGGGTGGGGGGGGAGAGGGGGCAAAGAAATGGTGCAGCAGCTGAGGGAGGAGGTGGGGCTGAGAGAAGCTTTAACAAAATGATAGCGATTATGACACTTTAACTGATGGTATTAATCTAGTAGAAAGCAAGAAACTGATGCTTTAGAGGAGAGTGGCGAGAATGACAGGAGTGATGACTTAAGTAATCCAGAGGATGGACTCTGACCCACAATTGCAGGAATTGGCTTTAAATAGGAGCAGACAGGAGGTGTAGGAAGAGAGTGCAGAGGCTTAGAGGTCCTGAGATGGAGGAAATCTGTAGGGCTTCTTATCTGATTGCTTTATTTTTCTTAGTGAAACAGAAAGCAAGGCCATCAGCTGAGAGTGAAAATGGGAGAGGCATTGTTTGGAGTTTGGGAAAAAGGAGAAGGTACAAAATAGTTATCTAGAACAGTGGGAGTGTGAGAAGACTCAGAATGAATGCTACAACTGCCTGGCAGATGAAGGGCCCATTGGGGATTCATGGTCATGAGCCGTGAAGTAAGATGATATACTTTTTTTCAGCCGTGAGCAGCTGCCAGCATAAAGGAACAGGCAGTTAAAGTTAAAGGCAGTGGTGTGCTGGAGTTGCCTCTCACCTGAGTTGATGTTGAAAGCTTGAAATCGGCTATGGTGAGGTTATTTACAACAGGGAAATCAGCAAGTGCTCCATATCAGAGTTTCAGGTTTTTTTCCTCTAGACAATTGTTTGCTAAATATTTATGAAAACACTACTACTTAGAGGTTGTAAACAAGGCCTATTCTGTGCTTTCTTTTCTTTCCACCATTATGAAAAATTTTCGTAAAGAATTAATAGAGGTAGAGACAGTTTGTACTCAATTGACTTCTCTTCAATGATACACAACTAGAATCATCAAAATTTTCATACGTTAAAATTTCATATTTCAGGTCTTAATTCATAGAACTTCTATGGGCAGAGACAGAAATGCAGTAATATTCATGCAAGTATGTCTAGCAAGAAATGGCACTCTGCACTAGGAACCAAAGAGAATGGGTTATCCTGGTGGAACCTTCGTTTTACTTTACCATTCTTTAATCATCTTGCTCTCCTAAACATTCCATAGCCCTTGGGGATGCTCCTGGGCAGGGGATCTTCGTGGATGATAGTCACATACCCCAATTCAGAAAAAACCCCCACTAAAGAAAGCATGCAGTAAAGCCAGGAAGAAGGTTGATGTTATAAGAGGGATAACCTAGAATCTACTGCATTCTCTAATGTAAAGGATTTGTATATTTTAGTAATTTAATTATTAACAATTGACTTGATCCCAAACCACAAGTGTGTCCACTGGAGCTGAGAACCGTTACCTTATTGTAGTTTTCATATCAAGATAATCAGTGGGAGTTCTTAAACGTCTTGAAGGGGCCTTTGTGCATTGAAAGAACTATGCCCAATTACCTAGTTTTTAAATTAATATAACCTTTATTAAAGTTGTAATTATAAAGGAAACTAGCGTCTCTTAAGCTTTTAATTTAACTAACAAATCTTGTTGTACTATTTACGAAACTAATAAGCAAAGAACAATTATTTCCCCTCTTTCTTTGATGAATGTTCAACTAATTCAGGTTGAATAGACTAAATTACTTTAAATAATTAATCCCATTGACAAATTTAGTAAATTACACATTCCAAAATATTTTAGATTGTACTTAGAAATTTAATATATTTTATTTTTAAAGCATTAAAGAAATTTCTAACAGCTCAAAAGCAAAACGCTAACAAGAAAAATCTACTTATACATTTGTAAATATCATAAAATAAGCTTGTAATTAGAGTGCATCTCCAGTTTTCATATGTTTACAAGCTTAGTGAAATTCTCAGTATAGTTTTAGCTTAAAGGCACAATTCCAGAACCCATTACACATTTTAATTTATACTCAGATCCTTTCATTTACCAGATTCTATTAAACATTATAAATTATTTAAATGCCAAATATATAAAACTGCCCCAATAATTAAAAAGTTTATTCCAGATCTGAACTCAAAGTATAAAAGATCTTGGGTTAATATATTTCATCACCTCTGTATTTACGTTAAAACTTTCTCTGGTTGATAAACTACATAATCACCAAGAGAAGCACATTCACCATTTCAGAGGAGTGAGGTTAACAATTCATGATAAGGATATGATTACTTAAGGGTCAGAGCCCAAGAACAAATGCAAGAACCACCTACATACAGAGTGATCATCTGAACCACAAACTGACATACTTAGTTCTTCTTTAGAGTCACTATGTGATCAGGGGCTTTAAATCCGTACTCATATCCAGTTCTTTCACCCAATTTGCATATAGTCAAGTTTGTATCTTCAATGAAGTTTTATGTAATTTCCGTTGACTAATCTAATTACTGCTTGATTGAATTCTGCGATCTTTCAAATTTTGGGGATGTGTCTGACTAGAGATGTTAAATCATATTCATGTGTCTATTTTGACATTCTCTGCCCAGAGATTTTCTTCTCATCCCATAGAGTCCTCAGTATCTTTCATAATGTGGTCTGATATTTTGAGTACAACTTTATTGTCATGCAAATACTAAAGCTTAACTCTAATGTATATCAGAGAGATGGTTTCATAAACCCTAATTTTATCATTTTTTTCAGCAATTACATTTTCTATTGTGGTAAAATATACTAATATAAAATTTACCATTTTAACTATTTTAAGTGTACAATTCAGTGGCATTAAGCACATTCACAATATTTTGCAACCATCACCAGTATCCTTTTCCAGAATTTTTTATTATCTCAAAAAGAAACTCTGTATTCCTTAAATAATTATTCCCTATTTTCTCCTCCCCCCAGCCCCTGGTAACCTCTATTCTACTTCCTGTCTCTGTGAATTCTAGGTACTTCGTGTAAGTGGAATCATACAATATTTATCATTTTGTGTCTAGCCTATTTCACTCAGTATAATGTCTCCAATGTTCATCCATGTTGTAACATCTATTAGAATTTCATTAATTTCTAAGGCTAAATAATATCTCATTGTACGTATATAACATATTTTGTTTATCAATTTATCTTTTGATGAATATTTGGGTTGTTTCCACCTTTTGGCTATTGTGAATAATACTGCTATGAACATTGGTGTACAAGTACATGTTTGAGTCTCTGCTTTTAATTCTTTTGAGTATATACCCAGAAGTGGAATTGCTGGATCACCTGGCAATTCTGTGTTTAATTTTTGAAGAGTCACCATACTATTTTCCACAACAACTGCATCATTTTACATTCCCACCAGCAAAACACAATAGTTCTAACTTTTCCACATCTTTTTTTTTTTTTTTTTTGGTGAGGAAGATTAGCCCTGAGCTAACATCTGTTGCCAATCCTCCTCTTTTTGCTGAGGAAGATTGGCCCTGGGCTAACATCCATGCCCATCTTCCTCTACTTTACGTGTGGGATGCCTGCCACAGCATGGCTTGATAAGCGGTGCATAGTTCCATGCCTGGGATCCAAACCTGCAAACCCTGGGCCACCGAAGCAGAGCGTGTGAACCTAACCACTACGCCACTGGCCGGCCCCCTAACTTTTCCACATCTTAGTCAACACTTGTTATTTCCTGTTTTTTGTTGTTGTTGCTTTTCTGGTTTGTTTGTTTGTTTTGTTTTCATAATAGCCACCCTAATGTGTGTGAAGTGGTACCTCGTTGTGGTTTTAATTTGCATTTCCATAATGACAAGTGATGTTGAACAGGTTTTCATGTGCTTCAACAACAAAATTTGACATAAAAGTGAGCTAAGTGCATGGAAAAGAGCATGGAATCTGTATTTAGAAAGACTAGTTAGAATTCCAAGTCAAATAACAACTGCTATATGACCTAGAATAATTTATTTAAACTCTTTGAGTCTTCACTTAGAAAGTGGGGCAAATAATACTATTTTTCAGAGTTTAAGGTACATACTCAAATAATGGTCATAATTATTGTTGGGGCCCAGGGCAGGCCACTCCAAAATATCCCACAATAGCATACTGATTATTTTGAATTAAAGTTACTTGAGTAGCAAAAAGGGCATCCTGACTCTCCTGTCTCTGTCCCCCCTGAAAGCAGGAAATAAGTCTCCCACGTGAAAGGTGCTCTCCCTGCATCCTTATCACCAGAGCTGGGGAACTCAGAGCTGAGAATCTTGCATAAACAAACCAGGCTAATTTACTACCTTAAGCCTAAACTCTGCTTAAATTCCTCACTAACTACATACCTCAAACCTAAGTTTTTTTGTCCTGTCATTCCTCACAAATTTATTATTTCTTTGTGTAAAAGATAAATATATACTGCCTGCTTTGTTTAGTCTCCAAGGCTCATTTCTCTATGATCTCCAATATGTACATATTAAACTGGGTTTTTCTCCTGTTGATCTGGTCTTGTGTCAATTTTATTATTAGTCCAGCTGTGAAAGGGGATTTACCCCCGCCCCCACAGTTTTGGCGGGCCAGCCTGGAGAACTTACAGGCTGGAAAACTGACTTCTTCCAGAGGCTGCTGCAGCTAAGAGATCCTGGACATCTGACACAGAAGCTGGTGAAAAGGTAAGCCTTCCCACCATGTCAGCCTCCCAGATGTCTGTCTATAGAATCCAATGTCTGTCTATAGAAAGTGGCGAGAGTTTCTTTTTCTCTCTAAATTTAGATTGGTAGGTAAAAATATTTGTGAAACTAGTTTCTTGGACAAAAGCGACTCTGGTAAAGGTTTGGGATGAGTACTCTTGGTTTCGTTGATCCTTTCCTCCCAGAGATGATCATTGTTCTCCTTTGTCTCTATCTGTTGTGTCCTTTGTCATAAGGAAGAAGAACCTGGGGTGGGACAACAAGCACAGGCCCTTGATAAGCCTGCTGTTCAGAGCCAGCCTCACAGACTGGTGAGTTTCACGGTTCTCACCAGACCAGCAACTATTTAGACAAACTTTGCTGTGGGTCCTCTATGTAAAAACCTGATGAGGTTTTTCCTTCTGTCTTGCTCTATGTCCTGAGAGTTTGGCTTTATGACAGTGAAAGTATTTTCTCTGGCCTCCGCCCTCTGGAAGGTGCATTTACTAGAGTGCACCTGGCAGGCAGTTGATGAACGACTGGAGTGCCAAGACGTGCAGTCAAAAGCAGCACTCTCTTTGTCCAGTGCCAGCTCTCAGGGGAGTTTGTCATAAAGAGCCCAGTCCCTAAGGGCCTTTGTCATCTCAACCTTCTTTGCTTGTTAATGCTGGAAAAATCCCATTCCAATAGCACCTGTCTGGTGTCACAGCAGGTCTGCGACTTGAGGTGTCCCACACTCTCGTGGGAGACCCGAGACTACACTTTCACTACACCATCCTTACTGCCTGTGCAATGAAGGTCTTTGCTTTCTAGACTATTTTTGGGAGTGAACTTTTTGGATCTCGTGAGGGCTGCGGCCTTTGCACTCTCCTTTGGGAACACCTCTTGTGTCGATGGTTAAGCCATAAAAAAGGTTTATTGGTTTGAGTCACAACTAAGATCCTACCCATCAATGGCCATTGAATCCTTTAAATTGGAAAAGCTTCTAAGTTGGAAAAAATCTTTAGAGAGCTCTCATAGTGGTGTAACGGCTAGCCATTAAGACTCCTCTAATAAGATGTAAAGATAGAAATTAGAACAAAAATCAAGTCCACTCAGACCCCTTCTTATTTGCCTTCAGACATTTGCAGATATTGGAAAAAGTCAAGACATTGGAAGTGCAATTGTATGGCACTTAAGAAGGAAAAGGAAAAAAATAATATAACAGCTAGACTTAGGGAATCCCTAACAAGATGAGAGAACAAAAATTCAGACAACACAAAAATCCAACATAAAACATCTTTTTAAAAATCTGGCTCCATCTGCCTGTTTAGTTTCCTTTTCCTACAAGAGTTACAGAGAGCGCTCCAGCCTAATCTCTAAGGGTATATGGTTTACTCACGTAAATGCTGAAAGCCAGAACATGAATTCAGCATTAGCACCTGGGACAGGCAGTAAAGCTCGCTTTACTGGGGTCTATAATCTGGCTCTGCCAACTTCAGGCCTTCCTATGCAATATCCTTTGCAGATTTATCCTAGAACACCCTCCCAGGGAATTTATGTCCCCTGGACAACAGCCCTTTTACCTCCACTTAATGGCCCTTCTGTAATGCAGAAGGTCAAGAGAAAAAAATTTCATTGTCCCTTCCTTTCCAAATCCAGACCCATTGGTTGTTGACCTTTTTTCTCCCAGGGATAGATCCCACCTTCTTCCTGGCCTCATTTTGTGTCCTAAGGGCTTGGCTTAACTTTCTGCCTGCTTGCGACATGCCTGCAGGCTGTCAATTCTTTCTTTTGGCTGTCTTCCGGAATGACTCTGGATCTTGAGAAATTAATAACCTTTGAGGACACCTCTTGCGTTCATGGAGTTGTTTAACCCTGCCAGAAGTATTTATTCTTTATCTCCACAGAAAACTGACACGATATTTAGAAAGTTTTGTTTTGTTTTTTAGTAGCTCTAGGGTCAAAAATTGGCCAAATTGAAAACTGATATTCAGAGCTTGATAGCAATTTTATATAGGCCTTCTTCTCTAAAATAAAATAAAACTATGTACCCAGAAGAAAGAAGCAAATTAAGAATAATGTAATTGGATGGGTAGATCAACGTATGTACGCTGTCATTGAAGTTACAACTCAATTTCTGAGGAATTGAGAGTAACCGTCCTTATCTTACGAATCTTTGTAAAACTAAAAACGCAGCTCTAAAGGCAGTTCAGGGTCCACCCATGCCCTTTCCACAATCCCAAAACCTCCTCTATATATCTCAAAAGGCTTGTAACATCTCTGGCAACTCTTATCTAGACCATCCCTATTTCCTATGACTGAAGGAAAATTTTAAATTGAAACTACCCTGAAAGTCCTATAAAAAAAAACGCTTGTATTTTTTTCTCTCTGTCCCTTGAAGTTATAAATTTTCATGTCTTTAGAATGTAAACACCCCAGGAGACAACAGCCCACAATTGCCTGAGACTAACCCTGGCTAACTCTATTAGTAAAGCCTAAGGTTAAGGGAAAAAAAAGGGAAAAATGTTTTGTTTTAAATGCAGGCTGCTAGAGAGGCTCTTTTGCCCCAAATCTAATTCATAGCCTCCTTGTCTGAGGCAAATATATCTTAAAAGTCTTCCCCACAAATATTAACAACAACAAAAAAAACCCAATGAGTTTTAAGTAGGTAATCTTAACTTGTTCCTTCTGCTAGAGACGCAATTATTTATAAATTAGTGAGTTTTGTACTGTACCTGATTCATGGCTGAAATTTTTACAATAAAAGCTATGAGATATCTCTTTGTGTCTGTCTATGTATATGTATGTACATTATAGATATGGTATTTTTCTACTTCCAGATGGTATTAGCAAAATTCAGTTCTAAAGAGCTCTATTTAGTTAAATCAAAGTAAGCACTTATATAAATTATTTTCTAAATATAATAGAAACCAACGCAAAGGTTTTTCAAGTTAATGTGATATAAAATAATCTTTGGTAAATAAAGGCGTGTTTAAGTTTGTTGCTTTAATTATAATAGGCATGCCTTCAGAGTTATCAGCCTTGGATGTAATGCAAACATGTAACTTTTATTCTACCTGGGTTGTTAATCGAATAAGCTCATATTATCTCTGTTATAAAACTTGTCAGCAAAAATAATAATAATAACTAAAGATGATGGCTAACTGCTTTAATGTCTTATGGAATTTTCATGAATAATCTAAGTATGATTGTTAAGAACAAATGAATTATATAGCTGTTAATGAAATAAAGATTTTTAGGTGCAATTAATTATGTTTTATGGTACGTGTACTTAAAAATAACTTCCTCAAGTCTTTTTGATAGCTTAAGACTTTAGAGTTTTACTAGGTAAAGTTGAATATTTATATCATCTCCAGCTGAGATAAAATAATAAAACATTAATTTAACTGTACAGGGGTTTGTCTACTTTTGGTTTCTTATTATAGAGAAATTAAAAGATAAATTTGGGTCTATTAAATAAACATGTCTTATGCTTTATTGAAAGATTGCACTATGAAAAAATATGTGTCTAGAAATTATAAAATGTATTCATAAATTTGCCTATCTAAAGAATATGGATGTAACATACAGTTAACAATTGCTTGCTGCTTAGTTTTCACTAGAAATTAAGGTTTCTAAGGATTAGGAATTCTAATTAATATATATAAATAAGACTACTAAAAATAATAAGGGAAAAATCTCTGTATGCAAGGAAAATAAGATGTATGTTTTTAGAAAGAAAAGGATATGAGAAATGGAGATGCATTTTGTTGAGGAAAAAAAAACAATAATTTTGTCCCAAAATAAAGCCGGTTATTTTCTCAATTCAAAAAAAAAAATAAGAGAGAGAGAACAAGGGACAAACTAAAATGGACATAGAAAGTTATAGGGGTTTATAGGAAAGGAATCTTTGGAAAGGGATTTTATATGTGGTCAGGGCTGGGGGCTGGCTACGGTTGAAATAAATTTAATTTTAAGTGAATGAGTTTTAATATCAAAAGTAATCTGGTATGAAATTAAATTTTGATTTTTCTCTCCCTGTGAAAAAAAATAAAGAGAGAGAGAGAGAGAAGAAAAATCTTACCTTTTGTGGTCAAGTTAGCTAAACTAAATTATTTTAAAAATTTTAAAAATAATCGTTAATATCAATAGTGTGTTTGTTTAAAACTGGAACTTAACTTTCTTTTTATCTCTCAAAAAGAACAAAATTTTCTTGGGATATTGGTCTTCTCCTGATAAGAGATTATGAAAAATTTTTTCCATATCAGAACTACTTCCTGTGCTTTATGTTAAAAGCTGAGTCTTTCTATTAAAAAGACCTAAGGTTTTGCAGCTATGTAACCTTCTTTATTTGTCTTTGAAATCTTTTTGTTACTTTGGTTAAATAGATAATTAAATATTGTTTCATAATGATCTGTGATCCTGTTAGGCAAGTGTTTTAAAACCTGTTTGATATTTTTGACGAACTTCCCAAAATCAAATTCTAAATGAAGTCTTTTTGACCTCTAGCTAACTCTGGGCTTTTTCAGAGGATCCCTGAAACATCTCAAAGGATTTGTTCTCTCTCCTTATAAAAAGAGGGATATTAGGCCGGCCCAGTGGCGCAAGTGGTTAAGTGCACAGGCTCCACTTTGGCGGCCCGGGGTTCGCAGGTTCAGATCCCCGGCGCACACTGATGCCCCGCTTGTCAAGCCATGCTGTGGCAGCGTCCCATATAAAGTAGAGGAAGATGGGCATGGATGTTAGCTCAGGGCCAATGTTTCTCAGCAAAAAAAGAGGAGGATTGGCATTGGATGTTAGCTCAGGGCTGATCTTCTTCACAAAAAAAAAAAAAAAGAGGGATATTAAACTAATTAGGCTTATTTGATATGTTAAATTATGTGGGAAGCGTTATCAAATGAGAAATAACATTAAGCCTTCTTTATGTTGTATCTATATATTGTGGGAAATTCCAGAAATTGTGGGAAATTACTGGAAGTCTAACATGTCCTGGTATAAGATGTTCTCTGTCATCAAAATTGAGTCTCACACAAAATATCAGGAAAGCACCTTAGCTGACTTTGATACAAAGGCAGCAATGGCAGAATCTATAAAGGTTATGACACATGTGGATGAAGTTTATTCTGCTTCTGAAAGAAAAATCTGACTCTTCATTGCCAGACTTTTACCATCCTGATGTTCTTGTAACATGGCAACAGTCTGCTCCTGAATCAGAGAAATTTAAGATGGGTAAATAATAGCTGTAAATTAAACAAACAGTTGGGGTTATGGGAAACTCAAGATGGCCACTTGGTTCTTCCTGGCTCCCTGGCAAACCCCATTTTTTGGTTTTCACATTCCTCTACCCACTGTAGGAAAAACTATTGGGGTATATCTTCCACAATCTCCAGTGATCGAGGCACCAACTTCACTGGACAAATCATATGAGCCTTAAAAACTTTTCATCTTTTTAGAATTATCACTGTTTCTATCACCCTCAATCATTAGACAAAGTTGAGAGAACTAATGAAAAACTGGATTCAAACAGAACAAGAATTAATTACATGGGACTGAATGAACTGGAGGATGATTATAATTTTTAATTTTTATGACTTTTTGTCTGAAATATTACTTTTTAAAAATCTTTTGTTTTCCCAGATTTAAGGAAACCTTGTTTTCTTTTCTCTTAAAGTATCTATGACTTACAGCAATTTGGTGAATTATCCCTTTATAAGCAGAATTGAAACAATTACTTTTTCTCCCTACCTGATCCCTCCAGAATTCAGAAACTCTCAGTGAATATTCTTATTTTCATGACAATATATTTATTTGCATAAGTTCAATAAGAATCTATTCTTCTTGTAACAGGACACAATTGGAAACATTGTTTATATTATCAAGATTTAGACTGGACTGTCATGTTTGAGAGAGAGATGCATAAACTCAGATATGACCAAACAGCTTTAAGGAATTAAGGCTGACTCTATGAAGCAAATAAAATCCCTTGGAAAAAGAGTCTTAGTTACAGGGCCTTACTTACCTTACCTACCAGGTTCCTTACAGCCTGACAAGGTGAGTACAGAAGGTCACTTCCTGGCAGGTGCAAGAATCTCAAGATATGTTGGGAGCTGCAAGAAAAGAAGAATTTACCCAAATCTATAAGGTGTTGCAGGCAGAATATTTGGCTTGGCCTCTTAGCCTCAAGAGGCTATTAAAAGTTCAATCTGGAGATTCTTTATAAAAAGTTCCAGCAAAACAAATTTTGAAAAGCATATATGATCGATCACTATTCTTGCTGTACTTTTGTAAATAACTAAGCCAAGTTTATTGAAACTAGACTTATTTTGGAAACAAATTAGTCTTAATTTGATTATCTTTGATAAAATAAGGGTGATTTTAGAGGGCAAAATTATGTTTCAGTAAAAACTATAATACCTACATGAATATTAGATTCTAGTGCTGTTAATTTTCCTTTAAAGTTTGTAATTTACCTAAAAACTGGACTGGATCCTAAATTCTTCTAACTTCCTTATATATTTGGCTACAACTCTCTAAACTAAGATTTCCCATTTTTCTCTCTCTTTTGATTTGAAATCATTAAGAACTAAAACTGCCCCTTTTCTCTGAAGGCCTGCAAACTGAAGCTGATACATACTCGATATAAACCGAAGAGAGATCTCCACGACAGCCTGTGTTTAAACAACCTTTGTGCCTGTTGCTGAGTAAGCCACTCAGAAAGTTTACCTGAACACCCGATGATATCGTCAGAGACATTTCAAACTGCAAAAGATGCTTTCCCACCGTGACATCTAGAAATCTTCTTGACTGGCTGCCCCCTAGGCTCACAAACTGGGTTACAATTTGCTCTAACCATTAACCATTGTTTTTCAGGCGGCCCCAGAATTTCCCACAATAGCAGACGGATTATTTTTAATTAAAGTTACTTGAGAGGCAAAAAGGGCATCCTGACCCTCCTGTCTCTGTCCCCCCTGAAAGCAAGAAATAAGTCTCCCACGTGAAAGGTGCTCTCCCTGCATCCTTGTCACTAGAGCTGGGGAATTCAGGGCTGAGAATCCTGCATAAACAAACCAGACTAATTTACTACCTCAAGCCTAAACTCTGCTTAAATTCCTCACTAATTACGTACCTCAAACCTAAGTTTCTTTGTCCTGTCATTCCTCCTATATTTATTATTTCTTTGTGTAAAAGATATATATACTGCCTGCTTTATTCAGTCTCCAAGCATCATTTCTCTGTGATCTCTAATGTGTATATATTCAAATGAGTTTTTGTCCTGTTAACTTAGTCTTTTGTCAATTTTATTACTGGTCCAGCCATAAGAACACAAGAAGGGTAGAAAGGGTATTTTCCCCCACCCTGACATTATTAATAATATTATAAAATAAGAAAATTAATTTAATGTCTCATTTCAAGATACTAGATATACTGGCAAAATTCCAAATGAGATTCCAGTTTTTCTGACAGTGAAGAAACTCTCTATTTCTCAAGTCATTTAACATCACATTAAGGGAGAAATAAAAAAGATAGTTCTTAAAATAATAAGACTAATGATCACAAACTTGCATTTTAATATATAAAAGTTAAAGTGAAATAAAATATTTTGTCTTTTTTCTTAAATAAAACACATCCCAGATTTTTTTCCCTCTTCTCTACTCCCAAACACTTTTGCATGGTTAAAGTTCTGCATTAAACAACAGAAATTCTAGATTTCTTGTAATGGGGGCTTGAACAAACTAATAAATCTTGAGCTACTGGTAGACATTTTCCAGTAGCAGACACAAAGGTGATGTTTTATTTGTTTAATAGAGAGGGAGAATTAGGTTTGGTTGTGCTGTTGGACATAGTAATAGATCTAACTCCCGTATCTAAATGAGAACCATTATTTTGAATAAATTCTTCTCTCATGTCAGAGAAAATGGAGCCCAGGACCCTGCAGTATAGGCAAAGGAGAGGAACGACACGGGACTGCCCACTCCTTTTCAGGCAGAGATCTGTCAGATGACGGCAGGATTGATTAAACGTCCATTCCCTGACTTTCTGCCAAGGTATAGCACTTGTAGATAAGGAGAGCGGCCTGAAAAGGAATCCAGCTTGCGGACATTAATCACACATTGCCGCCTCACCTTTCGTGTTTAAGAACTCCCCTTCTGCGGAAGCAATTGATGACTATGCAGAGATTCATGTTATGTCTTTTAAAGCAATCAAGTCTCAGAAACATAAAAATTCTGTACCTATAACACACTGAACACATACGACATGCACTGAACTAGTGCTTGAAGGAATTAAAAAATGCTTCTCAGCCTTTCTGGTTGGTGACGATCCCCAAGTCTCTCGAGAAAAATGAATGCGTTTTCATGGCTTCTATTGAAAGCGTTAGGTTAATGATTATGGTCATCTCTTCTTGTGCCTCCCTAATAGAAAAGCACACAAGGTGGAAACGATCATATTTCAGAAAAATGACTCAGGCCTGGGGCTGAATCCTCGCACTACAACTTCATATCTATGCGTGACCTGGGGCAAGATACTTAATCTCCATGAGCTTCAATTTCCGCATCTCTTAGATAGGGATAATAATATCAGCCTCTCACGACTGTTAGTACAATGAAATGTCATAATGTTAGTAAATGCACCTAGCAGTGCCAGACTAACAGATATTCAAAATAAGTTTGTTGCCATCATTTTTTTTACTGTTTTATTTATTATTATTAATTATAAACGTCCCACGTATGTATGACTCATCTCTGTAACTTTATGTACAAGCTCCTCAAGGGTAGAAAATCATATCCCCTTTTTTCTTCTATACTAATATAGGGCATCCATTGCATGTAGTAATCAATATGGTATGTCTTTTTTCCTAATTATAAAAATAATATATGTTCATTTTAGATGATTTAGAAAGTGCCTAGACTATAAAGAAAAAAATTAAAATTGCTCATAATGCCACACCAAAGAGAGAGCCACTCATCACTCATTTTGGCATATTTCCTGCTAGTCTTTTCCCCCATGTATGTTTTTAAAAATTAGGATCCTGCAGTACTTAGAGATTTGTGGTCTGTGTTTTTCATTTAACTTAATGCAATGACATTTCTCATCAGTATTTTTCAAAAATGTGAATTTTAGAAGCATCATAGTAGTCCATCAACTGAATGTTCATTCTTTATTTTACTTCCTTTTACCCATTTGTTTCCAAATTTCCACTGTTATAAATAATAATTCATTGAATAATACTGTACATAAATCTTTGTGCAAATTTCTTATTATTCCTTTAAAAAATTCATGAATGAATTAAAAGATCAAAGAGAAAGCATATTTTTATTTATTTTTTAAATTTTTATTCCATTTATTTAAAGTAAAAAAACCACAATTCACCCATTTCTCCCACCCTTTACCCCCCACCTCTTGCAACCTCCAATCTGTTCTTATTCTCTGTGTCTATGAGCTTAGTTTTTTTGGTTTTTTTTAGATTCCACATATAAGATAAATCATACAGTATTTGTCTTTCTGTCTCACTTATTTCACTTAGCATAATGCCCTCAAAGTCCATGTTATATCACAAATGGCAAGATTTCATTCTTTGTCATGGCTGAATAATATTCCATTGTATATATATACCACTATTTCTTTATCTATTCATCCATTGATGAAAACTTAGGTTGTTTTCTATATCTGGGCTCTTGTAAATAATGCTGCAATGAACATGGGGTACATATATCCTTTTGAATTAGTATTTTCATTTTCTTCAGATAAATACCCAGAAGTAGAATTGCTGGATGATATGGTAGTTCTATTTTTAATTTTTTGAGGAAACTCCATACTGTTCTCCATAGTGGTTGCACCAATTTACATTCCCATCAACAGTGCACAAGGGTTCCCTTTTATCCACATCCTCTCCAACACTTGTTATTTCTTGTCTTTTTGATAACAGCCATTCTGATAGCTGTAAGTTAATATCTCATTGTTGTTTTGATTTACATTTCCCTGATAATTACTGATGTTGAGCATCTTTTCATGTACTTATTGGCCATCTGTATGTCTTCTTTGGAAAAATGTCTATTCAAATCTTCTGCCCATTTTCTAATTGGATTGTTTGGTTTTTTGCTATTGAGTTGTATGAGTTCTTTATATATTTTGGATATTAGCCCCTCATAAGCAATATGATTTGCAATTATTTTCTCCCATTCAGTAAGTTGTGTTTTCACTTGTTAATGGTTTCCTGTGCTGTGAAAAAGCTCTGTAGTTTGATATATCCCACTTGTTTATGTTTGCCTTTGTTGCTTTTGCTTTTGGTGTTAGATTAAAAAAATCATCACCAAGACCTATGTCAAAGAGCTTATC
The DNA here is from genome assembly GCF_057802395.1 of Ceratotherium simum simum. Taxonomy (NCBI): domain Eukaryota; kingdom Metazoa; phylum Chordata; class Mammalia; order Perissodactyla; family Rhinocerotidae; genus Ceratotherium; species Ceratotherium simum. Next base: position 42,600,497 of record NC_141911.1, read on the forward strand.
ACCCATGTTTTCTTCTAGGAGTTTTATCATTTCAGGTCTTAGGTTCAGGTCTTTAATCCATTGTGAGTTAATTTTTGTGTATGGTATGAGATAGTGCTCCAGCTTCATTGTTTTGTGTGTGGCTGTCCAATATTTCCAACACCATTTATTGAAGAGAATTTCCCTCCCCTATTGTATATTCTTGGCTCCTTTGTCATAAATTAATTGGCCATTTATGCATGGGTTTATTTCTGGGCTCTCCATTCTATTCCATTGATGTATGTGTCTGTTTTTCTGCCAATACCATACTGTTTTTATTACTAAAAGTTGATAATATAGTTTGAAATCAGGGAGTGTGAAGCCTCCAGCTTTGTTCTTCTTTCACAAGATTGCTTCAGCTATCTGGGGTGTTTTGTGATTCCACACGAATTTTAGAATTGTGTGTTCTACTTCTGTGCAAAGTACCATTGGAATTTGGTAGGGATTGCACTGCATCTGCATATTGCTTTGAGTAATATGGACATTTTAACATATTAATTCTTCCAATCCATGAGCATGGAATATATTTCCATTTACTTGTGTCTTCTTCAATTTCTTTCATTAATGTCTTGTAGTTTTCAACATATAGGTCTTTTGCCTCCTTGATTAAATTTATTCCTAGGTATTTTATTCTTTTGGTGTAATTGTAAATGGGGTTGTTTTCTTAATTTATCTTTCTGGTAGTTCTATATTAATGTAAAGGAATGCAACATATTTTTGCATATTGCTTTTGTATCCTACAACTTTACTGAATTTATTTATTAGTTCTAACAGTTTTTTGATGGAGTCTTTAGGGTTTCTATGTATATAATATTATGTCAAGTAGTGACAGTTTTACTTCTTCCTTTCCAATTTGGATGACTTTTGTTTCTTTTTCTTGCCTAATTCTTCTGGCTAGGACTTTTAATATGATGTTGAATAAAAGTGGTGTGAGTGGACATCCTTGTCTTGTTCTTGATCTTAGGGAAAAAGCTTTCAGCTTTTCACCATTGAGTATGATGTTAGCTGTGAGCTTGTCATATATGGCCCTTATTATGTTGCAGTATGTTCCCTCTATACCCACTTTGGTGAGAGTTTTTATCATAAATGGATGCTGAACTTTGTTGAAGGTTTTTCTGCATCTATTTAGATGATCAAATTCTTTTTATCCTTCATTTTGTTAATGTAGTGTATCACATTGACTGACCTGCAGATGTTGAACCATCCTTGCATCCGTGGAATAAATCCCACTTGATTATAGTCTATGATCCTTTTAAAGTATTGTTGAATTTGGTTTGCTAATGTTTTACTGAGGATTTTTGCATCTAGCACATTTTTAAGGCTCACCCCTCTTCTCTCTCTAATTAATATAACTTTATGATTTTTACTAATTTATAAAGGACTCATTGTATAAGATTCAGGTATTATAAATATCATTATTCCTTGTGGAAAGCAGCCATATCTGTTCTGTTTACTGCTGTATACCCAGCGCCTTGCACATAGTAATATCCCAAAAGGTATTTGTGAAATTGAATTAGCTTGAATGACCTTAAGACCTTGGCACTACTGACATTTTGGGCTGGATAATTGTAGGATGTTTAGCAGTAACCCTGGCTTCTACCTACTTGATGGCAGTAGCATTTCCCCATTTACAACAACCAAGAATATCCCCAATACTGACAAATGTCCCCTGAGGGAAAAAACCTGCCTCCCTACCACACACATGCCATTGAGAAACACTGCCTTACAGTAACCTAATTCAAAAGCACCTAGAATCTCACTACCTATAAATTCTGTTAACTTTCTGTTAACATTTGGTGCGTTATCATTTTCTATGCATTTACACATACATATTATTTTTTAAATAGGGTTATACTATTTATATGCTTTTTGTAGCATGTTGTTTATTTTTAATCACTTAGTGTATCTTGGACCATCCCTGACAATGCTAATTATCTATATCATCATCTTTAATGGCTGTATAGTATTCCATAGTATGGATGCACCAATATTTCTATAACCAAATCCCTATAGATATATATTCTGGTTGTTCTCAATTTTTCACTATTATATATACTATGTCAATTAAGTATGTATTTTATACATATACACACACATACATCTTTAAACACCTATCCAGTTTCTTCCTTGAGCTAAATTCCCAGAAATGAAAGATATTACCAAATTTTTCTTCATGAGAGTAACCAATTTATATTTGCAGAATTAAATTTGAGAATATATGAACTATACCAATTTTTATTTCCTTTACTAATTTAATTTGAGAATGTACAGATATTTTCATTTCCTTGTCGAGCTTGATATTATCAGTATTTTTCATTTTTTTCAGACTTTTTATGACCTTACTGCTTTTTTAAGGAACACCATTTTTATTTGAAATGATGGCAAATAAACTGTGGTTCTTCACACTTTGGTATTTGACAGACGTTTTACTCTTCAAAGGAATTAACTGACAGTATTTATTGCCAATAATAAAATTTGAACTTTCAAATGAAAATTAAAATTTTGGAGAACTTATATCTACCACCATGAACTTGACAGCTTCCCAATACTTGAGAACTTACTGATGAGCTCTCCAGTGATATTAATGAATAAGATTATTTGATGTTATATGATTGAATATATCATTAGGAAGCTCTTTACAACTCAATGAACTAATATTTTTCAAATGTACACATTTACAAAATCATGTAAAAGTAAATGATTGGTTAGAAGTGCAACACATACAGTGGATTTTAATGTAACAGAGTGTTAAAAACTCATTGTATGGTTTGAGATTCCATACTGCAACCAATCTTTAAGAAACACTGGTCAAGTTTTAGGGTAGTATCAGAGAGGGGTAATCACAATTACTTGTAAAAGCTATTTGAAATACTTCTCCCTCGTCCAATTACATATCTGTGTGAGGCTTGATTTTCTTCATATATTCAAACAAAACAAATGTATTAAAACAGACTGGATGCAGAAGTAGATATGAGATCCAGCTACTTTCTATTAAGCCAGATATTATAAAAATTTCCCAAAACGTAAAACAATGTCACTCTTCTCATTGAATTTAGTTTCATCTTGGAATGTATTTTTCATAAAATATGTTATTTATGTTAACATGTAATAGGTTTAATATTGATATTTTAAAATGAAGTAATAAATTTCTTAGTTTTAATTTCTAATATGGTAAATATAAATAAATATAACCCATATAAACACAAGTTCTTTGTGATTTTTAGTAATTGTTATAAGTATAAAAGGGTCCTGAGACCTGAAAGTGTGAGAACCACTGTTATAAAGAATATTTTTGTGAAGGAAATGAAATAGTTTATGTACTTTCTATAGCATACATTTTCTACTAGTTTATGTCATTTCTTGTAGAGAAAACCTGTGTTTAGGAAGGAAAATAAGGATGACTGTTCTGAAGGGAAATCTGTCAATATGTTTAAACATGTTAAATTCTTGCTTTATTTAATCCGGGAATGCCTCTTCTAGGAATTTATGGTAGATGAAAAAGGACGCAGGCAAAAAATAAAGTTTGCTTAAAATACATGTTAATTTAAGACAGTGTTCATAATCAGAAAAAAAATAGAGAAATGACTTGTGTCCATCTATATATATATTCTTCAAGATTTTTCTCTTGATTCTTTTCTTTTTTCTCCCTATATTCCCATAACCGTATTTCAAATGACTTCCAAACTGATAAATCTAGCCCAAATTCTAAATATTTCCAAAATCTGGGAGAATTTTCCATTTGAAAGTGAAGTGAATGTTGAAGATACTACCAATATCTCAAACTCAAAATCATAAAAAGCAAACATATCTGTTGAACCATGTGAAATTGACAATAATGATCGCTTTTGCCTTACGAAAACAGGAATTTCACGTGATTCAAACTAATAAAATGTAACACCTTCCTCCCAAAACTTCAGTCTTTGCATTCGAAATTTCATTCTTTAATTCTTTCATTTGCTATGTATAGTTAGTTGATAAGTTATCCAGTCCTATGGTTTCTACTTCTACAGAATCCCTGTTTCTATTTGATCTCAGTTCATATAACTTACTACCCTAGTTCAAGTCATCATAACCTCTGACTTGAATTATTGGAAAATTTCCTAATGGGTCTCAATGACTCATTCAGTCAGCGAATTGTGTATCTACTTTATTTTATGCCCTGAACTATTTTATGCCTTTGCACTATGGAGTGCAAAGATGAATGGGACATGAATAAACTCTCTCAGAGGATTCACGCTCTAGTGAACCCAGAAAAATTACAAAACGGTATGGTGTTAATAATAATGACACTAACAGAACTAAAGTCAAACATGATGAAAGAAGTGAAGTATGTCTTCCTTGTGCAAAGGGGAATTTTAAAAATTATTATTTTCCTTCATTCTTTAAAAAAAAGTATTTATTTACCTTTTACCATGAGCCAGGCATCGTGGACAGGCGTAGTGATACAGTGGGGAACAAAACATTCCCCTCCCAAATCTTACAGAGTGGAGAAGAAGACCATTAACAATAGCATCACAGATATAAACACACAATTACAAGTAGTGGTAAGTGTTTTGAAGGAAAAGTATTTTTCTATATATTATTGTAGGGTGTTCAGAAGGACATTACTGAGATTAGAGGAGAATGGATGGCTCCATGAGAAAGTGACATTTAAGCCAAGACTTTAAGGATAAGTAGAGTAAGCAGGGAAAGAGTACACTGAAGGCATTCTCAGCAAAAGGAACAGCTTGAATAAACACACTATGTGGGAAAGAATTTGGCATATTTATGTGGATACAAAGGGGATGTCAGATGAGATAATACATGCTAAAGCACTTAGTAAACCATAAAGCGCTGTTATGTTAATTATCATTGACAAAACTATTCACAAGGATAACAATACTAACCATATATTTATATGGTGCTCTATAACTTATGTATTGATCTCATGAATATGTCACTTAACTCCTAGCATGACTCAAGAAGCACTAATATATGAACATGGTGTCCTATTATTTTTTCCTCTGAAGATTTTACAAAAGGAAATTTCATCCTCTTTGTTTCGTATGATTTCCTGTTCACGCTAGAGAAATGGAAGCAAAAATGTTTTTTATTTCTCATTAAATGTGTAAAATCACTCACCAAGTTCTATTGATTATAGCACAAAAATAATATTCAAATCTGCCCACACTTCTCTATTTTCATCTATGTTACCCAAATTGACTATTTTGAAGGAAAAGTATTTTTCTATATATTATGGTAGGATATACAGAATGACATAATTGAGATTGGAGGAGCATGGAAGCCGTCCTGATTCTCCCTCCGGGACTTCAGGAGGCCCTTCTCACACCCTTTTACTCCCGGCCGCCATCCACAGCCTACATGGTCATGAGAGTTATAGCGAAACGAATTTGATTATATTACATTCCTATTTAAAAATCTACAGATTAAAGAGCACAACTGTGTTTGCTGATGCTATGTTATACATGCATGTTATACATGCAACCCCTAACACATCATACATCAGAGGAGCACTCTACGTATTTATTGCACAAGTAAATGAGATGAGGAGAAAGAAACTGAGGCTCTAAATTAAACATGGATGAGAACCAGTACACACGGTGCGTTAGCTGGTGGCTCAATTAAGTACTCAAGAGATTTATCTTTGGATGTACAAATCTGATCTTAGTGGGGCATTATTTTCATAAAAAAATAAACTGCATATTTATTGTTTACATTTATCTCTGTTTTTAAATGGTGAAACAACATCTTTAAAACATCTGCTCAATGGTGTATAATCAGGAGGTGTTTTCCTCATATTATCATCAAATTTGTACGTTACCTTTGTTAATAAAACACTTTTTCTTTCCCTACGCTTATCTCAGAAACACAGAAGATAACTCTCCAAACTCTTTCCTGAGCTTTCTTAAACACGTTAATCCCACTCAGGATTCATGTGTCTAAATGTAGCATTTATCAGCTTTACAAAGATCTGTCACGCATTTTAAATCATAATTTATACCAATAACTACCTGCCTTCATGTTGATTTGTTTCCAGAATATTACATGGATTTGGCTATGACTGGGGACAGACACCTGCCTGCTTCCACTTTGGTGCATTTATTTGACTTCCCAGAAAGAACCACAGAAAGCAAAAGGCCTAACTCCATATATTCTGTTCTTCCTTCTTCCTGAAAATGTGGACCAATATCTACTGATGCCAAATAGATATCTAATATTATCACCAATTTTCGTTTGTAAAGGCTTAGTGAGGAGGCAATGAAGATTGGAATAGAAAGAGTGGAACTTCTCACCAGGACTAGAGAAATTTAATTTCATCCCTACCAACATGCATTAGGAAACCTTTCTCCTAGGGCAAGACGAAGCAGAGATCTGAAAACTTTCAAAGTCATTGTTGCTACTTAGATCCAGGGAACAGATGATGATAGTAGAAGCTCTCAACTTAAAGCTCTGTTGAAACCCTCACTTAACTTGTACATGGACCAGGTAAACTTCTTTCATATTTTGGGCATGTAAAGCAAGACTTACCAATAATGGAGATAGCCATGCCATAAAATCCATACTCTGTCTCTAATAGCTTGGCCTTCAGGTAGTTATGTGACATCAATGGACTGAAAGAAAGACTGTTATTCTTTGCTTTTAGAGCTTTGTCAAGCAATAACGGATCAAATAATGTTTTTTGAAACTTTTCATAGCCCAAGATGGACAGTTAAAATAGTGTCTTGCTGTTATGTATTTCCTATCAACACTTTTCATATCATTTTACTTCTCCTTACAAATCAAACTATGATTTGCCATAAACTGAACTGTAACCTGGGAATCCAGATATACTCTTTAGGCACGTATATCATCAACTATCTCGAATAATAGCATGTCTGAACTCAGGAGGCAATTTTGTTGATATATGAGACAGAATGGAACACGGCTTATTCTTTTGCTGCTATATTGACTTTGCTATATGACAGTAGCAAGAACATTGCATTCTTTACTTTTTATTTTCTTAAACATCTGAGTCCTGGAGAGTACACAAAAGAGGAAAAATGTAGTAATTTTCCTGACTATTTTGTCACTTTAATATACTACCAGGAATAGATTATAATTATGGAAATAGTTTCATTGTTTAATTCTTAGAGATTATATTTTAAATAATCATTCATTTTTTGCATTGTTACAAAAAAAATATTTAAGTTAGAGTTAATGATTATAAGAAAGGGGCCACTAGATATTTAAGAAAATGAGTATATGAAGCTCTATAAGCAGTCTGAGGTTGAGGGACAAACACGTTGGGTATTCAGCATGTTTTGAGTGCTTGATATGTATTGCTTCATTCAATTTTCCCAGTAACCCTATGAAATGGGGGCTGTTGGTATTCACCCGTATTTCCTTCCCCTTACCACTTCAGTGCACACAGGCCAACTTCCAATTTCTAGCAATTGCACTTCTTCAACCTTTACCCTAGGGCTTTCTCTGGCTGGTGAAGCCCATGGTTCTAGCTTGTGTGGTTGGCTAGTAGGCTAGCAAGGAGTTAAGGGCCCTTGGAGCAGCCTTCTTCCAAAGACTGACAAGAGTTGGTATCTTGCCCACACTCCCACCTCCACCCCTCCTCTGTGGGGTAATTGCACTCACTCCCAAAATTTCCCCAGCGGGCTTCAGCTGCAAGGCTCATGTGTTAGCTACCCCAAAACACACATTGTGTTGGCTACCTTCCCCTCCCTGTTCCACTTTTACTGATTTCTACTGTTTTCTCTCCACTTTTTAATTAATGTACTTGCATGCAAATTCCTATTTCAAAGGCAGCTTCTGGGTAAACTCAAAGTAAGACATCTCTCTCTTTATAGAGGGAGAAACTGAGGTTAGAAAAGTCAAGTTACTTCCCTAGGTTCACATAGCTACTCCCAGGATGCAGGCCGAGGATACTGAGTTTAAATCTGAGTACCTAATCATTAGATATACAACTTCCATTTAGTATAGTAAAAGCTCTCAACTTCACCTTTACCAATGTTCTCATAAGTGCTCACTAATAAAATTCTATCCCTTCAGACATCTGATATCTGAATAAAATTGACAAACATCATTAGGAAAACAAAATATAGTCAAAATAATCCAAGATCCAAACTGATTTCAAAAATAAGTTTTAAAAAGTTTGGACAAAGTAAACTTGCATTTAAACAGCAGATGATTTGGTATCTCCATTGTAAGGGGAGTGGTTGTCCCCTACTATAGATCAGAATCACAAGAAAGCTTTCTTGAGGCCAGAAGCCTGAACTCCTCTCCATGAAACTTGGACTCAATATATTTAGAAATATGTATTCTAGAAAGCTCCAGATGAAGTTCTAGACTAGGAGTACAGGGTGGTCACCCTGCATGTGTCATAGCCAGGGTTGAAGGAAATTTGCTGCTCCAACCTGCCTTATTAGTGCTGGTCTCAGGGAATAAAGGAGTTAAAGAAAACAGACACTGTTTAAAGCCAATCCACTATCTCAGACTTAAGAAATCAGCTCTTGATAATTCTCAGAAATTTTAACATGCTTGTCAGGAGTCTCTGGACTTCCTCAAATTTTCCCATAAAATCTAAATATCCCAGCTGTAATTTTGAGATATCATCTTCTCTCTACATGTAAGCAAGTTTAAAAGGTGACTTTATTAGTAGGATTTTATTTAATGTGTTGGGTTAGCATGATTTGGGTTAACGGATTTTATGCTAAGAATGGTTTATTTTCCAAAAGCTGCTCTAGCATCGAGATAATTGTGTTTCTTAAGTTCCAAAATACCTTGTACTGTGATTAAATTATGTGGCATTTAGAGAAAAAGGAGAATATTGCAAAATTAAATAAAATTCAAGGATTAATAAATTACTACTTCTAAGGCAGAGGGAGAATTTGAGTATTGTGTTGTGACTAATTCAAGCATGATTTATTAAAAGCTTGAGTCTAGCCGTTAAGTCAGCTAAGGTTCAAGGTGGAATCAAGTTTGAAGATGTAACTCCAGAGCTTGGATTAGATGTGAACACTACAGATTTATGATCTGGTCCTTGAAGTATTTGTTTTTCTTGGTCCGGAGGTACCCTGACAAGATGACCTTGCCTTGGCTCAGCTTCAGAAGTCAGAAGGGCTTAGAATCTAGGAATCTGATCTCTTTGGGGGGCTCCAAATTGCCTATTTATGAAACAAATTCGTAATACCACAGATACAGCATGCTAAAAAAATCATACTGATTCTAGGCTATCAAGATTTCATTGTAGCTGTAGGATAGAGGCAAAATTAAAATCATTTATAAAGGAGAATCGTACTGGAAAATTGCTGAAAGAGTGCTAATAAGGTTCCAAGTTTAGAGATGCCAATCTTACGAAGTATCTGTTATGAACTTCAGAGAAGCTTATAGTCGGTGAGAAAAGTGTTAGTTGGATTCCCTAATCTTTGAAAAAGGACATCCCAGGAATTCACACTGTAGACCTGAATGCATGTAAAATCCAGTGTATGCTTTACACAAAGCATAGGAGGGATGAGGTGGGGAGATCTAGGGTGTTGACTGAATAGAAAAGTAAAACATTCTTTGATTAAAGAGTATTCTAAGTTAAATTCTACAGTAGAAGAAAGATTGTTGTGGTTTAATAACCAAGTGTAATATTGAAGATATCTAATGACTGCTATAGCAGAGAAACCAACCAATTCGAACTGAAACCAGAGGTTAGTCTATATTGGTCACAGGAGGTGAATCTTATGAGTATTAACTGGCTAAGAAATCAAAATGATAGAACAGGCAGGCTGCAAGAAATTCCAAGCCAACGAGAAGGTTTAGAGTATGATAAATCGATTTCAGCATGTGAAATATAAAGGGAAAGATTTCTGGGTAAACATGGAAGGTTACACACTATACCTTCTTCCTAAACTAAGTGTAATGACAATGTATTAGTTTTCCATTGCTGTTAGAATAAATTACCACAAATTTAGCAGCTTAAACAACACAAATTTATTCCTTTCTGAAGACTCTAGGGGAAAATCCATTTTCTTGCACTTTCCAGCTTTTACAGGGCCTAAAGGACACCCATTCCTTGACCCACGGCCCCCTTACTGTATCTTCAAAGCCAGTCACGTTGCATCTCTCTGACTGTTCCTCCATAGTTCCCTCTGATTCTTCCCTTCCGCCTCCCTCTTCCACTTTTAAGGACCCTTATGATTACACTGAGCCCACCCAGAGAATCCAGGATAGCTTCTCTATTTTAAATTCAGCTGAATTGCAACCTTAATTCCCTTTGCCTTATAACCTAGTGTATTCACGGATTCCAGGAATTAAGCTATAAATTTCTTTGGGGAACCATTATTCTACCTACTTCAGACAGAAAGTGATTTAAAAAAAAGCCATCAATTCACAAATCCAAAGACAAAGTGGGCGGAGATGATAGCAGCACAAATCTGTAAACTGAGAATTGTGGTAACTGACTTGGCAGACCAGAGAATGCTCAAATCCTCGTCAGCATGTAGGAAAGTGCAGAGACAAGCTGGTTCCTGTCCTGTAAATGTAAAACGTGGAAGACTAAGTGGGTTAAACATATTTATAACATGAAACTTATACCTCCAGATCCTGTCCTCCACTTTCAGGTTCCTGGCAACTGCCTCTTCATAATTCCTTCAGAAACCAGATTCATCTCCTGAAAGGCTGAATCAGAAAGACTCCAGATTCAAGGACTTGGAGCACAGCTGGACCATGAAGGATCATGCTGAGCAGATCGATGGAGTGCAAGTCTGTGTTAAATATGTACTGAAGACCCCAGGCTCTTTGCCCTACTAGCCTGAGAATTCTGGGGGATTATAAATCTACTTTTGGGAAAATGGACTATTTTCTTAGGAAATGGACTAAGCCCAAAATAAAGACCCAAGGATATTAATTGTTGGGAGCCAAGTTAAAATTGTCCATCCTCATCACCTCATCACCATACAGTGAAGCCCAATAGTTACCACTTGTCAAAATCCTGCCTATGCTTATAGAACTTTCAATTAACTTTTTTTTTTTTTTTGAGGAAGATCAGCCCTGAGCTAACATCTATTGCCAATCCTCCTCCTTTTTTTCCCCAAAGCCCCAGTAGACAGTCACATGTCATAGTTGCACATCCTTCTAGTTGCTGTATGTGGGACGCCGCCTCAGCATGGCCGGAGAAGCGGTGAGTCAGTGCGCGCCCGGGATCCGAACCCAGGCCGCCAGTAGCGGAGTGCGTGCATTTAACCGCTATGCCATGGGGCCGGCCCCTTCAATTAACTTTTTTAGTGCAATATAATTCACCCTTTTACTGTGTACAGTTCAGTAGTTTTTAGTATATATATAATGTGGTACACTATCAACAATTTTCATCACCCTAAAAGGAAACCCTGTACTCATTAGCGGTCACTCTCCATTCCCCTCTACCCCTAGCCCCTGGCAAACATTAATCTGCTTTCTGTCTCTATGGATTTGCCTATTCTGTCCATTTCATATAAATAGAATCATACAGTATGTGTCCTTCTGTGCCTGGCTTCTTTCACTTATCATAATGTTTTCAAGGTTTATCCATTGTGTAAGTTTTCTCTGTACATCATTCCTTTTGGTGATTAAATAAAATTCTATTTCATGTATATAACGCATTTTGTTTATCCATTCCTCATTTGATGGACATTTAGGGTGTTTCCACATTTTGGTTATTATGAATAATGCTGCTACTAACAACCATTTATGAGTTTTTATGTGAAATCGTGCAAAGTACTGCACCATTTTACATTCCCACCAGCCACGTTTGAAGATTCCAATTTCTCCACAGCCTGACTAACTCTTGTTATTGTCCATTTTTTTTGTGGTAGACATCCTAATGGGTATTAAGTGCTTCTCGGAGTTTTTCCCTGGTCATTTCTCCCTTGACTAAGGATGTTGACCATCTTTTCATGTGTTTATTGGCTATGTGTATACATTCTTTGAAGATATTCAAATCCTTTGCCCATTTAAAAGATTGGGCTATTCGTGTTTTAATTGTTCACTTGTAATAATTCTTTATGTATTCTGGATACTAGACCCTTATCAGATATATGATTTGCAAATATTTTCTCTCAATCTGTGGATTGTCTTTTCACTTTCTTGGTGTGTCCTTTGGAGCAAAAAAGTTTTAATTTTGATAACATCCAATTTATTTATTTTTTTCTTTGGCTGCTATACCCAATTAACTTTCTGTGCATCTCTTAAATGCGAGCTGTAAGCCACAGATCAACAGAAATTGAAAATGTTCTCTAACAAAAATGGCAGCAAAATGAACAAACCAACAAAAAAACTCATAGGAAGAGAGGCAAGGCAGGTAGTAAAAGCAAATAATAAAATACAATTAATATTGCATACATGAAAAAAAGAATAGGATGTTATAATGTAGAGCATTTCAATAGTATAAAAAATCATATGGAAACTAAAAATATGAGAATACAAATTAAATGTAATAGAATCTCCATACTCTACAGAACAACAGAAACAAAAATAGGAAAAAATAAGAGAATAAATTTGGAGGTTCTATCCACTAAGTCCTATATCTGATTCATAAGAGTTCTAGAAATAGAAAAAAGATGAAAAAAATTGTACAAAACATACCAGAAATGTGTTTACAACTGAAGAATAGAACCTTTGCTTCTACATAGAGAAGTCCCATGATGGACCAAGCATGATGGATGAAAAAAAAATATGGTGCCTCATTTAGCATGAAATTCCAGAACTTTGAGAACAAAGAGAGTATCTAAAAAGCTTCTGGAGAGAAAAAATGAATAGGGGCTGGCCAGGTGGTGTAGTGATTAAGTTCACATGCTCCACTTCGGTGGCCTGGGGTTTGTGGGTTTGGATCCTGGGTGTGGACCTCTACTCCAGTCATGAAGCCATGTTGTGGTGGCAGCCCACAAAAAAATGGAGGAAGATTGGCACAGATGTTAGCTTAGGGCCAATCTTCCTCAGCAAAAAAAAAACCAAAAAACAAAAACACAAGAATAAATCTTATTCTAAGGATGAGATATCATAATAGTATCAACTGCTTAATAACAAACAAATGAAAGCTAACCACGCTATTTCACTGAACGGGCATGTTTATTGGAGTTATACCTTTACTTCTTCATATAGGCCATCAGTATGCTGAGGGAAAATAACATATCTTTTAGTTTACAAGAGACTGTAAGAAGCTGTACCCTAATCCACTGGAAAGGAGAAGACTGAATGTGATCCAGAGATCTTGGATTTCAACTGTGAGAGGTTTGAATAAAGGCTCCATGAGGACAGAGATCATCAACTGTTTACTGATGTGTTCCAAAACTGTAGACTAGTTCTTGGCATTATATAATTTTTCAATAAATATTTTTTAAATGAATGAATGAAGATCTGGATGTAATTTTGAGATATATTCCTTGGAGAAAGGGGTGAATACGTTTCATATAATATATATGTATGGAGAAGAAATGGTGGTAAAGGTATTGAGTAGTTCACTCAGTCTGAATTTTGTTTGGTCTCTATAAATTATAGAGGCTAGAATATGTAACAACTCACTTTACCAGCATTCCTTCTAGCAAGGCTGTCCACATGCCAGAATTCTACCAATGAAACAGTAGCGAAGTAGAATTTTCTAGGAATTTCTAGAATACTGCTCCTTCTTGCTTTTCTTCATTCTTCTTCTATCTGACTAGAATGCAAATATGAAACCTGGTGCTATTGAAGCTATCTTGGGACCATGGAGGCAAGGTCAAGAAATTTGCAGAGACCTTGGTCATGACATTCTGATCCACTGAACCTACCCTCAAACTTAGAACCCAAACAAAAGGATTTATATTTAGGCCATTGTTAGTGAGATTTTGTTGTTGTTGTTGCTCATAGCTATATACATATGTTAAAGGACACACTATCTAAAAGGAGAAATGAACAAAAATATTAAACAAATTAATCTATAATTATAAATCATAATAAACACTAAGCAGAGTGCAATGATGGAGAAGGGATAGAAGGAGATAAATGTGACTGGCTAGGGTGCCAGGGAAGCTCTAACGAAGCTTTTTACTTGAGCCCTGGTGGATGGAAGATTTCAGCCATGGGAAAAACCAGGGAAGACAGGTTCAATCAGAGGTTAAGAGCATGTGCTAAGAACCTAAGGTGGGAAAAAGCCTGGCGTGCTTGAAAAACGAAAGAATACCAGTGTGGCCTTTATGCAAAGGGTTAGGGGAAAGGAGACATAAGGAGATGGGTGGTAGACAGGTCAATTCTAGAGTTTTAAGCCATTTTGGGAGATTGAATTTTATGCAAAGTATCAAGATTCGTCATAAAAGCCTTTTACAGAAGGGAATGGCCAAAATACAGTTTTATTGTTTTTAAAGAAGTCAAAAGTGAGGGAGAAAAGAGAAATAGGATTACTCCATTTCCTGGAGGGAAATGCTGGATCATCGAAGGTATTTTTATGGTGATGTTAACAACCCAACAGTGAGAAATAGATTGAAGTTCCTGAAGATAGAGGTGAGAACTAGAGGGACAAATCCTTGAGCTGGTGATAGAGAATGCTGTCAGGATTCTGAGCATCTACGGAGGAACAAGTCTTCAAAAGGAGGCAGAGCAGGTCCTCAGTTCTATCAGTAGTGAAGAAGATGGGCAAGGTGTTGGGTTGGATACCCACATGGTTGACGCAGTCATCAGGAGTGATGGCAGTTGGGCGACAGGAAAGACTGGGAGTTAGAATGTATCACCCTCAGCAAGCAAAGAGTTCCAGAGATGACAGAAATTAGGAGAACAGGGCAATGTGTCTGGATGTGTGATCACTAAGAGAACAGGAGTATTGTATGGAGGAAGAGATTAAAGTTCTGGAAGCAGCAATAGAGAATAAGGAAGGTAAGTATCTTGCCTCCAAACCCAGTGTTCACAGGATGTGAGAAAAACCCAGCTTCTTCCTGAAAGGCCTTCAGGGGAAGCCCTCAGAGTACAATCTGGTTTCAGTTAAGACCAGGATGACAGATGAAGATAGGTAAAAGATATGCCCAAGTGTTTTTTTGGTTTTTAATATTTTTCAAAAACCATACTTCATTTTTCAACAAGAGCAGTTTTAGGTTCACAGCAAAATTGAGTGGAAAGTACAAAGAGTTCCCATATACTCCCCGCCCCCACACATGCACATCCTCTCCTTCTGTAAACGTCCCTCACCAGAGTGGTACATTCGTTGCAATCTATGAACCTATGTGACACATTATTATCACCCAAAGTCCATAGTTTGCATTAGGGTTCATTCTTCATGTAGTGCTTTCTATGAGTTTGGATAAATGACATGTATCTACCATTATAGTATCATACAGAGTAGTCTCACTTTTGCCCTAAAAATACTCTATGCTCTGCCTATTCATTCATCTTAACCCCTAAATGCTGGCAACCACTGATCTTTTTGACACCTCCATAATTTTGCATTTCCCAGAATGTTATACAGTTAGAATCATACAGTATATAGCTTTTTTTCAGATTGGCTTCTTTCACTTAGTAATATGCATTTAAGTTTCCTCCATGCCTTTTCATGGCTTGATAGCTCATTTCTTTTTAGTGCTGAATAATATTCCATTGTCTGGATGTACCACAGTTTATTTATCCATTCACCTACTGAAGGACACCTCGGTTGCTTCCAAGTTTTGACAATTATGAATAAAGCTGCTATAAACATCCATGAACAGGTTTTTGTGTGGCCTGAGTTTTTAACTCCTTTGGGGATATACCAAGGAGCCTGGTTGCTGGATGGTATGGCAAGAGTATGTTCAGTTTTGTGAGAAACCACCAAACTGTCTTCTAAAATGGCTGGACAATTTTGCATTCCCACTAGTAATGAATGAGAGTCCTGGTTGCTTCATATCCTTGCCAGCATTTGGACACTGGCCAAATTGTAATTTGTGCATAGTGGTATCTCATTGTTTTAATTTGCATTTTCCTGATGACATATGATGTGGAACATCTTTTCATAAGCTTATTTGCTATCTGTATATCTTCTTTGGTGAGGTGTCTTTTGAAGTCTTTTGCCCATTATTTAATTGGGTTGTTTGTCTTCTTCTTGTTGAGTTTTTAAGAGTTTTTTGTATATTTTGGTAACAGTCCTTTATCAGATATGTCTTTTGCAAGTATTTTCTCCCAGTCTGTAGCTTAACTTCTCATTCTTATCATAGCATCTTTCTCTTAATAGAAGTTTTTAATTATAATGAAGTTCAACATCAATTATTTCTTTCATGGATAGTGCATCTGAAGTTGAATCTACACAGTCGTTGACAAACCCAGGGTCATCTAGATTTTCTCCTATGTTATCTTCTAGGAGTTTTATAACTTTGCATTTTACATTTAGGTCTATGATCCATTTTGAGTTAATTTTTGTGAAGGATGTAAGTTTTGTGTTTCAATTCATTTTTTGGCATATGGATGTCCAGTTGTTCCAGCACTATTTGTTGAAAAGGCTATCTTTTCTCCACTATATTGTCTTTGCTCCTTTGCCAAAGATCAGTTAAATATATTCCTTTGGTCCTATTTCTGCACAACTGTTTTTATTTCTTTAAAACTTACTTGCAGAATGGCAAATTCTAGAAAAATATTAGCTACAAAATATAACTTTTACAAGGAAATTAAACCATTTTTAACGGGAAATTAAATATCTATAATTTTGCTTAAGTATTTTTTATTTCCACATCACTAAGAGGCTTTTTAGCCAGCCCTGGTGGTCTAGTGGTTAAGACTGGCACCTTCACCGTTGTGGCCTGGGGTTCATTTCCTAGTCATGGCACCACAGCATACCACCAGTCTGTCAGTTGTCATACTGTGGAGGCTACATTTTGCTGTGATGCTGAAAGCTAGACCACCAATATTTCAAATACCAGCAGGGTCACTCATGATGGACAAGTTTCAGTGGAGCTTCCAGACTAGACAGACTAGGAAGAAGGACCTGGCCACCCACTTGCGAAAAAATTGGCCATGAACACCCATGAATAGCAGCAGAGCATTGTTTGATATAGCACCGGAAGGTGAGAGCATGTGCTAGGGCCCTGAGGTGGGATAAAGTTTAGTGTATTTCAGAAATGAAAAAATGCCAGTATGGCTGGAGTGTACAGGGTGAGAGGAAAGCGGCATACTTTTAATATCACTCAAATGAGAACTCCAAGTGGTCTATAGAATGACGGAATTGAAGTAACTTAAGTTGTGCAATCAATATTTATTTCAAACCTACTCTTTAAATGCAGGAATCTGTAGTACTCCAGGCATTGGTGACAAAATGTGCCCAAAGCAAGTCAATCTATTGCAAATTGTGATGAACTCACTCTCAGAAGGAACACATGCTGCTGAGTCCACATGTATTGAGGTGCAATGTGTAGCTGAGAGTTCTGTGAATTTACTTTCAAGTAAAATACAATGTTTACTATAGAAGGAATAAAAATGTGCTAATTTGAAGCTTACATTATTAAACTCAACAAAAACCACAGCAGCTATTTTGAACCTAGACCAACAAAAGATTTTTTTTAGGAAGGAGGGAAAACAGTAAAGTTTTACTACTGGTAACGTTTAGAATTGCTGGTGCAAGGTGATAATAAAAAGCAAGGTGACTTCTACTCATCATGCATTATACTTGAATTTTCACCCACCACCACCCAGCGCACCACCTTATCGCCTGAATCAGGCGGAACATTCCACCAACCAGCCCTCGATTCACCATCAGTAAAAAGTGCAAGTTTTTTACCACTCAACCCCAATAGATGTGTATTTTCTTAAATTTATAATAATAACTAACATTGGTAGAACTGTTACTGTGTGCCAGCTATACTATTTTAAATGCTGTTAATTTACTTAATCCTCATGATAAGCCTATGATATAGATGGTATTTTTTTTTTTTTGTGAGGAAGATCAGCCCTGAGCTAACATTCTATGCCAATCCTCCTCTTTTTTTGCTGAGGAAGATTGGCCCTGGGCTAACATCCATGCCCATCTTCCTCTACTTCATATGAGATGCCACCACAGCATGGCTTGACAAGTGGTGCATTGGTGCGTGCCCAGGATCTGGACCTGCGAATCCTGGGCTGCGGAAGCCGAGCGTGCGCACTTAACCGCTTGCGCCACCGAGCCAGCCTCGATATAGATAATATTCTAACCCGTATTTTTAAACATGACAAAACTGAAATATAGAAGATTTATTACACATTCTCAAGGTCACTCAGCAAGGGAATGATGGAGTCTCCAACTCAGGCAGTCTGCTCCCTCTACAACCAGGGCTTTACAGACCTGGGCAGACATATACACCTCTCTCATTATTCATCTATTGTTTTTATTTTACAAAAAGGTGATTGTGTGTGGAGGGGGGTGGAGGTAACTTAATTCATCAAAGAATTTTGTTTCCACTCAGACAACGCTCTATTTCACTTTTTTCACTACCAAAAAAAAAATCCTGTAAAGACAATATTTTAACAAAAGTAATAGTCATTGTAAAAGTTAAATACCATCCATGTTAAAAACAAACCAACCACTTACAGTAGCTGATATTAACATTCTGTATACCACCATATTTTTTAATGCCTATAAAACATTGATAAACGTGTATTATTTTTATTTTTTAAATAAAAACAGAAATTTTGCTATACTTAACGTTCTACCATTTGCACTTTTTCACTTAATGTTGTAAAGTTTTTCTAAATCGATTTAACTATTTACTTCATTCATTTCAATAGCTGCATAATGTTTAATAAAACTAATATATAATAAATTATTCAGTAATTTTCTATTAATGAATACTTGTGACGTTTCCAATTTTTTTTCCACATCAAACAATACAATAATTACCATCTTCTTACATATTATAAGTTGGTGCTTTTATTTTTTAACCTAAATTCCTGAAGGTAGGAATTACTTGTGTCAATCAAATTGCATGTGTGTTTCAGATTTTAATAAATATTGCTAAATTCACTTCCAAGAAATTCTGTCAATATATACACCCACCAACACTGTATGTGAGTACCCTGAGAAGCAATGGATACTATATAGATATTTTTAATTTTTGCCAATATAATGGATTTCATTTTAATTTGCATTTTCCTGTTTGCTAGTAAAATTGAACATCTTGGTATATTTGGTTTTGAAATGTTTATTTCTTCTGTTTGTTATCCATTTCTTTGACTATTTTTCTTTTGGGTTGTCTTCTTTTTTATACAAAGAGCTCCTAATAAAGAATATTAGAATTATAGACGATTTTAAAATTATCTGTGTGGAAAAAATATATTCTCACAATTTACTCTTTGTTTCTTGTTGAGGGTGTTCTTTTCTACACATAAGTTTTAAATTTTAATTAGTCAAATCTGTTGATAGTTCCCTTTATGGCTTCTGAGTTTCTAGTTTTTCTTAGAAAGGTTCTTTTGTTAGAATATAAACACATTTCCTTTTTACATTCAAATCTTCAGTGCATCTGGAATTTACTTTTGCATTTGGTGTGAAATAAGAATCTAACACATTCTTTCAAATTCTTTCATTCATTCAACATTTATTAAACTTAAACCATGTACTATACAATGTGTTATACAATTGGAGATATAAAAATAAGGTATATGTAAATAAAATAAATATAAATAATTTTTTAAAAGGCTTAATATTTTCATTAAAATGTTTCACAATCTAGCAATGGAGGCAGATACATATAATTCAAGCTAAAATAATTTTTGTATGAGGTAAAGGGTATCCAGGAAACCTTCATAGAGGTGATGAGAGTTGAACTTGGCTTTGAAGGGCCTTTGCAGGAGGTAGAGTTGGAGTGACAAAAGGGATACAGGAGAATATGACCTTCTAGGTTGGTGTGGTGTTTCAGCCTAGATATAGAAGCTTCAGAATCCATGTATTTTTAGGGGTGTGGTTGGAGCACAGGTCTAAGGATTCAAAAAGGCGCATGAATACAAGACATTAGGCTTAAAAGTTAGATTTGGGACAGACTGCATATGTATATACTGTGTGTGTATATATACATATTGTATATATGTATATATACAATTACATATGTTCTCATATACATAAAAATATATACATATGGATACTTTTATATACATTTATATGTACAATTATGTATGTTCTCATATACATAAAATGTATAAATATAGGTATATTTTATATACATTTAATATACATTCTCTCTATATACACGTTTTTTCAGGGGCATACAAAAGGATAATCAGTAAAAGACTTTCAAAAATAAAAATGTAACACATTAGAACAAAATTCACTCTGGATTCATGATGATGGAACGACCTTCATCTGGATTGTTGCCAGAGGGAACAGAATGCTGTTCTCTCTCAGATTTGACTCCAAGTTTCTGCTCAGAAGTGACATGTCATCTTTTCTCACATTTCGTTGGCCAAAGCAGGTCACAAAGCTGATTTCAATGCTGTGGAGAAATACAACTGTCCCCTAGGAGAAGTGAATATTTTTGAACAATAATACAATCTAACACAGATGTCAGCTTAAAAATACATAGATACATACATTTTCGAAGTTGTTTCAACAGATATAAGAGTGAAAACACTGAAATCTACTGAGTTATAGCAAACAACACTGTCTTATCAGGATAGGCACTTAATAAATGTGAGTTTCCTCTGGTGTGGTATGCTGGTATGTGTTTAATAAAGATATCTTAAAAAACAAAATCCCTGATTTGCAGCATTTTCTGATTTAGTGACTGTAAATACAGTTATCATGGCCAGTTTAAAGCTACAGGGGAGTCAATGAATTCAGAGTTGGGAAGAAATGCACACCATTGGCTCTCGAGAGCTGCTAGGAGCCAGTTCCAGCCTACCACTGCCCCTTTGTCTTTTTCCCAGCTCTACTTGCCAGGCTTAGGAAAGTAATTGAAGAATTTATAGAAGGGAATAATAATCATTAACCATGTAATTTTTAATGAGGATTTTGGCAGCAGTTTAAAAGGAGGTATGGTGAGGAACTGCATGTAGGGAAATATGAGGGTTATTTGGGTGCAGGATGAAAAATGATGATCCGATCAACGGCTGGAAGAGTGGACTGGAAGCAGCAAAGAAGGAATCATCTGAGGAACACTGTGAAGGTAAATTCACGAGACTTTTTGACAGATTAGATCGGGCAGGGGAGGGGGAAGGCGAGTGGGAGTAAAACACAAACTAAGGTCCCCAGGCTGGAGACTGGGTGGAGGCTGTGAATAAAACTGGTACTATCTCATGAGGAAAAGTAGGTTTGTAGGGGAAGAGGATATTAGTTTAGCTTGGGACATATTTGTTTTGAGAGATCTGAGGAGCATCTAAGTGGACATATTCAGGATGCATTTGAAAATAGGAATCTGTATCTTGGTAGGAAGGTCAGCTTTGTACTTATCACTGAGAAGGGGATCACTGACAAATACTTTCTACTTGACTAAACTTTAGTCAGGCTCCTCTAAGCCCTCTAGGCTTCAACCTTGGGTTTCAAAGACCACTCGTGTTGGGTTTGCATTGCCTAGTCTTAGCAAGAATCTTGTTAAATCAGTCTAGAAAGAATCCCATACCTTGAGATCTGATCACTCTTGATATCCAGTCAAATTCTTCATCTTCCATCCTTGATATCTGATCACCCTCACCTACCTTCAGCAAGAATCCTGTTAAGTATGTTTAGCCAGAATCTCCCCTTACCTTTGATGTTTCTTCTTAGTAATTTTCCATCCACTGACACCCATCCTGCTCCTTGGCTAGAAATCCCCATCTGTCCATGCTGTCTGAATTGATCCCAATTCTACACTGAAGTTTCTTCTTCCTTATTGCAATAGTTCCTTAATAAAATCTATTTTTACTGCTTTAACTACCGTCTAGCTCTGTTTTTTCCTTAATATCACTCAAGGAAATAAAGTATAAAAAGAAAAGTACCAAGAATGAAACCCAGAGAAATGTCAACCTTTAGAGAGCAGTAGGTCAAATGAAAAGTGAAATGAGAAAGAGTGGTCAGATACATAGGAGAAGAATCATGGAAGATACGTAGGAGTAATCAGATTCACAGAGGAAGAGAGAGTTTCAAGAAATAGAAGGTGGCCAACAGTTGCAAGTGGTGTAGAGAAGCCAAGGAGGATGGACAAGAAGACAGTTTTAGAGTTAGTACTTCATCAGTCACTCTTGGGGGAGAAATTGCACTTGAGTGGTGGAAGATGGAAACCAAGTTAAAGTGAGTTCAGAGGCAATGGGAGATTATGTAGAGAGTAGATAGATTAATGGAAATATTATTAAAAGAAGAGTACAAACAATATGTGACAAGATGGCAAAACAGAGTCAAAGGCCATGTTTGGTTAGATTGATGCTAAAACGTCACGTAAGCCCAAGTACAAAGAAAGAATAAAATATGAATCTCCAAGCTTGAAAATTTACAATGTATTACTACCATTTTCATGAGTGAAATTTATTAAAAGTTCATCCCAAGATGTTGTATATTATATAGGGCATGAATTTAGGAGTGTAGGTCAAGTGAAAGTTACTATTAAATGAGAGTCAGACAGATATCCTTGGGTATTTAATGTGCCAGAGAGGATCGAAATTTCATAGTCATTCAATTTGAAGACAGAATCCTTAAATTTTCTAGGTTTCCACGTATTAATTTAACAGGCTCTGGGGAAAGTTAGATAGTAAAACTTTGGGGATTTTGTTATTATGCTGGCTTAAAATAATTGAAATTTTTCTCCCAAAAGATTGAAAGGGAAGGAAAACTCACCCAGACAAATTTTGTTTTCATCAATGTCAAGGTAATAAAATTCCTTTTTTTTTTAATCTGATGGTGGAGGTGAGTGCTTGAAAACAACATATCACCTACCAGGTTAATCTCATTTTGCTTCCAATCTAAGTGTGATTTTTCTGAGTTGTAATTTATGGCAGCTGATGTATGAAACAGGTTGACAAATGGTTTTGGAAATTAGAAAAAAATATATGTCTGCTTAGTGAGTCTGGGATTTACCTTAATTCTGAACTCTAAAATGTGACATCCCTCCAAAATGTGGAGTAATATATTCACTATTTCCATTTTTATTCTGGTATGAGTTTTACTGTCTGAACTAAATATCAGATATTCTTCAATTTTACGCATTTGCAATATTTTAAAATGTGTCTATATTTTTTATCATTGAAGAAGACAGGGCTGTTTCAGGGGAATTGTGAGAATTTGTTTAACTCTGCAAGCCTTATGTTTTAACTGTATGTTTACATATTGGGGACTTAAATGGATATCCACCATTTCCATTTTATATGGAATATTTTCTTATTATTTCTAACTGACAATTATTTGACCTTTTGCTTTGTTTAGACTCACTTATTTCTGAGGTTTAAGTGACCAGTTCAAAATTTGAAATGTGACTAAATAGTCAAGTAGACAGGTGATTGTTGGGTCAAAGGCAGAAAGCTGGGCCATTTTTTTCTAAACAAGAAACTAGAGGGGGGACCTACTTTCCCCCTTCCCTCATCTCTTAAGAGCATCAAATCCAAGTAAGCATGAAAGGAGAGAATCACTCAAACAGAATCAATTCCTTCTTTTAATCCCAAAGATATAGAATGTAATTTCAGTCAGCAAATATTCTATTGAATGCATTCTAAGGCATTCTGAAATTAGTCTCTTATAGATCCTGCTTTCACAGAGCTTACAGTTGTGTAAAAGAGTTAAAGAAAGTATGAAATAATGATAATTTAGAATAGAAAATATTTATCATAGGCAGAGATTTGAAAGAAGATCTTTGTATAGAGACAAGGATTCATAACAAAGTTGGCATTTGATTGAGCCCTAAGAGTTATCTAAGGTTTCAACATGCAAAGAAAGGGTTGGAAAAAGTTATATAGCATTTGGGCATGTAAATGTTGGGGCCCCGGGTAGGCCACCCAAAAATATCCCACAATAGCATATGGATTATTTTGAATTAAAGTTACTCGAGTAGCAAAAAGGGCATCCTGACCCTCCTGTCTCTGTTCCCCCTGAAAGCAGGAGATAAATCTCCCACGTGAAAGGTGCTCTCCCTGCATCCTTATCACCAGAGCTAGGAAATTCAGGGCTGAGAATCCTGCATAAACAAACCAGGCGAATTTACTACCTTAAGCCTAAACTCTGCTTAAATTCCTCACTAATTACGTACCTCAAACCTAAGTTTCTGGGCCGGCCCCCTGGCTTAGTGGTTAAGTGCGCATGCTCCGCTGCTGGCAGCCTGGGTTCGTGTCCCGGGTGTGCACCGACGCACCGCTTCTCCGGCCATGCTGGGGCCCCGTCCCACATACAGCAACTAGAAGGATGTGTAACTATGACATACAACTATCTACTGGGGCTTTGGGGGAAAAAAAATAAATAAATAAAATTACAAAAAAAAAAAAAAAGAAAGAAAGAATTGTCATATTTAAAAAAAAAAAAAAAACCTAAGTTTCTTTGTCCTGTCATTTCTCACAAATTTATTGTTTCTCTGTGTAAAAGATACATACACTGCCTGCTTTGTTCAGTCTCCAAGTATCATTTCTCTGTGATCTCTAATAAGTACATGTTAAACTGAGTGTTTCTCCTGTTAATCTGGTCCTGTGCCAATTTTATTATTGGTCCAGCCCTAAGAACACAGGAGTAGAAAGGGGATTTTTTTGTTGTTGCTGTTGTTGTGAGGAAGATTAGCCCTGAGCTAACATCTGTTGCCAATCTTCTTCTTTTTGCTGAGGATGATTGGCCCTGGGCTAATGTCTGTGCCCATCTTCCTCTACTTTATATAGGACACCGCCACAGCATGACCTGACGAGGTGAGCTGTTGGTCTGCGCCCGGGATCCAAACCTGTGAACCCCTGGCCAAACGAAGCGGAGCGCCGCATGAACTTAACCACTTCGCCACTAGGCTGGGCCCCGGAAAGGGGATTTTCCCTCGTCCTGACTTAAAGATGGAAAAGAAATTGTTGGCAGGAGGAGCAGTGTGGACGAAGGCATAGAAGGAGATGTTAAGGGAATAATAAAGTTTTGCTGGAGCATAAGGGTGAGAGAGAACAATTAACACAGTGAACTTCAATCTTTAGGCAAATGGAAAATCACCAAGATTTTTGATCAAGGGAATGGTGTGACTAGAGCTGGCTTTTGGAATAAGGCTAATTTTGCGGCAGTGTGTGGATGTGCCTGGAAGGCAGTTGTACTATGTTATCTTCCTTTGACCAACTTCGCTACAGAATCAAGACAGTTAAGAATATTGTTGCAGAATTGAAATGTGTAATAATCATAAATCAAGCCTGTAAATCTTTAAAGGGGAATAAAAACGATGGACTCTATTTTCACATGAAGTGCATACATGTTAATTAAAGTCTTTAATGACATTTTACATTTTATCCACAAATTGCGGTTTTCCTTTGGTATTTCTTTTCTGTGAGTATTCATGTTTACTTTCAAGGCAAAATAGAAGACAATGTGATTTATTTTCACCAACTCCTTGGTTTATGGAGCTCTGTCAGTAGCATGATCTATGGCACATTATATTTTGATGGCATATGTTACAGGATGTTGATGAAATGAATTATAGAGCTTGATTAAGGATTTGAAGTAACACTTCTTTCACATAAAGAATAAAGGGTAAAAAAATCCTTCCAACGGAGAAATTGTGATTAGATAAATTAACTCTGTAAAAGTGCTTTCTATTCAGTTTAACTCAATATCAAAGTGTTATGTTATCTACACACTGTTTTTTTTCACTGTGAAAGAAAAATGTACCAGTTTTAGTGGATTGTTTGAGATTTTATGTGTTCACTTTTCTCTGAATACCTTGACTTTGTCTGACCTCATTTTTGTCCATGGGCATAATTTTCCTTTTTCTTAATTTCCCTCTTAGGTGTTTTTCTTGCTTGTTGATAGAAATGGTGACACTCAGCATGTTATTGAATAGTTCAGAATTTTTCATTTGTTATAGGTTATAAGCTATATTTCAATTTCCAAAGGGAGAAAAACTCAAACTCTAAGAATACAGTGTATCCATTGACACTGTCAGGAGGGAAATGCTACTCTTTTAGGAAAAAAGTGCTCCTATTTCAAATAGCAAGTTGACTCTAGAGCAGCACATTATTATTGACCATAAAATAGTTAAACACTTAATACTCTTAAATTGGAGCAGTCTGGAGCAGTGTGTGATAGTCACATAAAGTGCATCCTGGTACCCTGGTATCTAAAGGTGGCCTACAGTTAGTTTTCAGCTTAAATCTCAATTGAGAAGTCACTCTTTCCAGCAAAGGACTAGGACACCGCCTTCCTGACAAGCCCAGCATGCACGAAGCCCACTGTGCTCAGGTTGGTGAGAAGTGTGGCAGCCTGGAGCAGGCCCAGGGACCCAGATCATTGCACAAACCACATCCAGAAGATTAGGTTGCAATAACTTCACACATAAAGGACTTTTTGAAAAATTACACACATGTGAACTAAGAATTTTCCACAAATGGAAATAAAGACCCTGATACTAGGAAGTAACGTTCCAGAATGTACCGATATAGGACAAGGCCAAAGGAGGACAAACATAAGAAAAGTAGAAAACTTAGACAAGTCAAGAAAAATCCATACTTCAGGGTAAGGATTTTCACCAGTTTTTTCTATACTATTCTGTTCATTTTTAAAAGAAATATGTATATTGAGCACCTGCTAGGTATTTATAATTTATGCTTGTTACCATATATTCCATAATGGGGATTCAGTCAGTCATAATTAATGTTTCTTGTTTGAGTAAAGATCCTCTCCTAGTAGGGTTTAGAGAGATACCTGGGTCGGGCAATCTCTCCCTAACTATTGCAATCATTGCGTATTACATATGCACAATATGTATATATTGATGTATATGCAAATCACAAAACCCACAAAGCATATTGTTTTACCAATACTTATTTTGGCTTGATCAACTAAATGTTACAACAGATTATGAGAACCTAACTCTAAACTTCTACCGATCAGTATTCTTTTGTAGGAGCACGAGGGAAGCAATTTTAAAAAGAACAGGTAACCACAAAATAATTTCATAAAAATTCCTTATGGTGATAAACCCCAAATTTATGCATCTGTTCAAATATATACACTGTATCTTATAAACTCACTTAATTCTTTACGTGTAACTTCTGTTAAACCATGACTGACATCCACAATTATGACCCTAGGACCCATGTTTATAATAACTGCAAACACGTACAGTGTTCATTAAGTGCCAGGCATTGTTCTAAGCATATATAAGTCATTCACTCTTTACAATGATATAACCCTATGATGTAGATATTGTTGTTATAACCATTTTACAGACATGCAAAAAAGTAACTTGCCCGAGATCACGTGTATGAGAAGTGTCAGGCCTGGACTTTCAAGCTGGGTGGCTTGGTTTCAGAGTCCATACTCTCAATAGCTATCCAGACTGCCTCTCATTAAGAGATGGATTTGCCAGAGCGTGTTTACAAAGATTAAGTGGTCTAGCAGCCCTCCCTCCAACTGCAATTGCGCCCTGAGCTCCTGCTCCATGCCAGGCACCATTTTAGGCATGAAGGATACAAAAAAAAAAAAAAAAAAAAATCAATTCTGGCCTTTGATCACAAAGAATATTCAATACTTCTTGGTAAACTCCAAAATACAGACTCTTTTTTAGCACTCCAAACAGATAAAGTTCAATGTTATATTTCAGTTATTTCCAGGAGAGTTAATAATCAAGTCTGTGCCTAAAAATAGAGTTGCACTGAGTTTGTGTTTCAACTCCCCTGCCCTTTTACAGATAATTCTACAGCTCGAGGGGCAAGATTTCTAGTAGTAGGAAAGCTCAAAGGAAATTCAGATTACTGAAATGATTGCCATTGTCCAGTCTCAATTAAGTTTCATGTGTATTGAACACCGTATAAAGTGGCTGAGAGTAAGGCATTTTACTCCTCTTTGGAAGCATCTTGCTGAGGTGGAAGGGCCCAGGGCTTGACCTCTGACAGCTGGTCCTTCTCCTCACTAGCTTCTAGACTTTGAGTTAATTCTTCTTGCTAAGCCTCAGTTTCCTCATCTGTAAAATAAAAACATAGGGACAAAAGTATCTTAAAAGACTATGGCGTATATATGTGTACATGTGGCAATTATGATAACATGAGTGAATTCTTATTTAAAAAAAATAATAAAGTGTTTCTGGAGGAACTTTAAACTCCTGTAATCGGATTCTTCCACAGGGAACATCTGAAGGTTTTGCAGGGACAATTAAACTCAATAACAGTGATATTCAGTCTTGCTTTCATCAGTCCTGGTTGAATGACACTCTGGCTGCTATGACCAAGCCTTCAGAGAGTCTCCTGCTGTAGCTATCAATCATAGACATCCAGAGAAAACAAATTGATGTATTTCTCTGAGAGGGGGTAGTGATGGGTGGAATACGAATGAGAAGAAGATATATAGATATAATATCGCAAATGTCCTTTTCAAAGTTAGCCAGAAGGCATCCCTAAACCTTCTAAGCACTTAACATTCAGACAGGTGAATTGCTATAAGAAAGTTCTGCATCTTTAAAAATAGATTCTTGGCGGCCTGTATAAGAAATTTCTTCTCTATATAGCGGCAGATTCAGCTGCAGACAATAGAGATATATCCAAATGAATGCAAAATGTATTAAATTAATACTTATTAGGCAGACATTCTTTAGGCATTAGAGAGACAGTTGTAACACGTGGTATGAAAGAGGAGATTGAAGATTATAAGAGAAACAGGAAGGATGACTAAGTCAGGGAGAACTTCCCAGGGGAAGTAATATATAAACTGAAAAGGGGAGGATGAGTATAAAATTCTCTGAGTAAATATTAGTGTCTTCATTTTATAGGTAAGGAAATTAAGGGACAAAGAGATTAAATGGTTTGGTGGTAATCAGAGTGGTACCTTGAAGCTTTTGTGTGTGTTTGTGTGTGTGTTTGTGTGTGTGTGTGTGTGTGTGTGTGGTGAAGAGAGGTGAAGATAGGGTTGGGGGATTATTTTTTATTTCAAAGATGCGATATATTTAAAAGCTAATGGAGGAGAATTGGTTCCTCTATGGCAGGAAGGGAGGGGTTCTAGAGCTCCCAAGAGGGATTAGTCTGGGTGTTACATTGTCAGAGCAGTGTAAATGGTTGAACGCATGTACGTGAAAGTGAATTTTAATTTGTACTCTAGGGCTGGTTGGTTAGCTTTCAAAGTGCCCTTACATTCCAGATGTTGTTGCTTTCAAAATATTGTTCTCAAAATCTCCACCAGAGGATTTTAAAATTAGCCTAAAATATGTGACGTGAATTAACCTAAAATAATTTTCACTGGTGTAATAAGTAGTGTTTAAGATATGTTGTTGGCTAGAAAGACTGTCCAAGCCCCACCATACTTGTCTGATTCAGGTTTAAGATTCTGGCAAGTGCAACTGCATTGTATCTTTGTAACATTTCTTCTGTTTCCCTGAACTTGAAGAATTTTGTCAGCTAGTTCAACTATGTTTTAGTTGGTCTCATCATATGATATTTTTTAAAGCCTGAGTGAAACTTTCATTGCAGGGCTGGCTACATAATTTGCAAGGTCTAGTGCAAAATGAAAATGCAGGGCCACTTGATAAAGAGCAAGAATAAAGTGCCATTATAGATACTAAAATATAAAGTTTTTTCTTTTCTTCTGAGGTCTCGCTCTTGACTTGTCATAGTAGGGTTTTTTTTCCAATATTTTTATTGTGGTAAAATACACATAACATAAAATTTACCATCTTAACCATTTTCAAGTGTACAGTTCAGTGGTATTAAATACATTCATAATGTTCCACAAGCATCACCACCATCCATCTCCATAATTCTTTTCATCTTGTAAAATTGAAACTATACCCATTAAACAATAACTGTCTGTTGCCTCCTTCCCCAGGCCATGACAACCACCATTCCTCTTTCTGTTGCTATGATTTTGATTACTCTAGGATCTCATGTAAGTGGGGTTGTGTAGTATTTGCCGTTTTGTGACTGGTCTATTTCACTTAGCATAATATCCTTAAGGTTCAACCATGTTGTAGCATATGTCAGAATTTCCTTCCTTTTTAAGACTGAATAATATTTTATTGTATGTATATACCACATTTTGTTTATCCATTCATCTGTTGATAGACATTTGGGTTGCTTCCACATTTTAGCTATTGTGAATAATTCTGCCATGAACATGTGTGTACAAACATCTCTTCAAGATCCTGCCTTCAATTCTTTTGTGTATATACCCAGAAGTGCAATTGCTAGGTCATAGGGCAAATCTGCTTTTTTTTTTAAGGAACCGTCATACTGTTTTTCATAGTGGGTGTACCATTTTACATTCTCACCAACAGTGCACAATGCTTCAAATTTCTCCACATTCTCACCAACACTTTTTATTTTCAGAGTTTTGTTTGTTTTTTATAGTAGCCATCCTAATGGGTATGAAGTGGTATCACGTTGTATTTTTTTTTTTTTTGCTTGAGGAAGATTCGCCCTGAGCTAACATCTGTGTCAATCTTCCTCTATTTTGTGTGTGGGTCACCACCACAGAATGGCCGCCAACAAGTGGTGTAGGTCCATGCCTGGGAACTGAACCTGGGCTGCTGTAGTGGAGCATGCCAAACTTAACCACTGAGCCCCGGGGCCAGCCCCCTCATTATATTTTTGATTTGCATTTCCCTAATGATTAGTGACGTTGAGCATCTTCTCATGTGCTTATTGGCCATTTGTATATAGTATTTAGAGAAATTTCTATTGAAGTCCTTTGCTCATTTTTAAATTGGGTTGTTTATTTTTTTGTTGTTGAGTTTTAGAAGTTCTATACATATTCTGAATATTAATCCCTTATCAGATAGATGATTTGCAAACATTTTCTCCCATTCTGTGAGTTGCCTTTTTACTCTGTTGATGTTGTCTTTTGAGGCACAAAATTTTTCAATTTTTGTGAAGTGAAAAAATTGTCTATTTTTTCTTTTGTTGCCTATGCCTTTGGTGTCATATCTGAGAAATCATTGCCAAATCATTGTCATGAAGTTTTGCCCTTTGTTTTCTTGTAAGAGTTTTATATTTTTATCCTTTATATTTAGGGCTTTGATCCATCTAGAGTTAATTTTTGTGTTTGGTCTTAGGTAAAGGTCCAACTTCCTTCTTTTACTTGTGGATATCCAGTTTTCCCAGCACAATTTGTTGAAAAGACTGTCCTTGCCCTATTGAATGTCTTGGTATCCTTGTAAAAAGTCATTTTACCATATACTTGTATGTTTATTTCTGGGCTCTTTATTCTATTCCTTTGGTCTATATGTCTGTCTTTATGTCAGTACCACACTGTTTTAATTACTGTAGCTTCATAGTAAGTTTTGGAATCAGGAAGTGTGACTCGCCCAGCTTTGTTGTTCTTTTTCAAGATTGCTTTGGTTATTCAGTGTTCCTTGAGATTCTATATGAATTTTAGGATGAGTTTTTCTATTTCTACAAAAAAACATCACTGGGATTTTAATAGGGATTGCATTGAATACGTAGATTGCTTAATCTTCAGAATATTAAGTCTTCCATTCCTTGACAATGGGATGTATTATCATTTATTTATGTGTTCTTTAATTTCTCTCCACAATATTTTGTAGTTTTCATTGTATAAGTCTTTCACCTCTTTACCTAAGTTAATTCTTAAGTATTTTATTGTTTTTGATGCTATTATAAATGGAATTATTTTCATAGTTGCATTTTCAGATTTTTCATTATTAGTGTATAAAAATGCAACTACTTTTTTATGTTCACTTTGTATCCTGCTACTTCATTGAATTCATTTATTATCTCTCATAGTTTTTTGGTGGAGTTTTTAGGGTTTTCTACATGTAAGATAATATCATCTGTGAACAGAGATCATTTTATTTCATCCTTTCCAATTTGGATGCCTTTTACTTCTTTTTCTTGCCTCATTTCTCTGGCTAGAACTTCCAGTACTATGTTGAATAGAAGTGGTGAAAGTGGGCATCCTAGTCTTGTTCCTGATCTTATAGGAAACACTTTCAGTCTTTTACCATTAATATAACACTTGCTGTAGGTTTTTCATTTATGGTTTTTATCACGTTGAGATAGATTCCTTCTATTCCTAGTTAGTCTAGTGTTTTTATCATGAAAGTGTGTTGAATTTCGTCAGATGCTAGGTCTGCATCAGTTGAGATGATCATGTGTATTTTTCCCCTTTATTCTGGTAATGTGGTATAATTTATTGATCAATTTTCATATGTTGAACCATTCTTGCATTCCAGGAGTAAACCCCTCTTGGTCATGGTGTATAATCCTTTTAATACAATGCTGAATTCAGTTTGCTAGTATTTTTTTGAGGACATTTGAATCAATACACATAAGTGATATTGGTCTGTAATTTTCTTTTCTTGTAATATCTATCTGGTTTTGGTATCAGGGTAATGCTGGCCTCATAGAATGAATTAGAAAGTGTTCCCTCCTCTTTAATTTTCTGAAATAGTTTGAGAACTATTGGTATATTAGTTCTTCTTTAAATGTTTCGTTAATTCACCAGTGAAGACATCAGATCCAGGGTTTTTCTTTGTCATAAGATTTTTGATTACTGACTCAATCTCCTTACTAGTTGTAGGTCTATTGAGATTTTCTATTTCTTTGTGATTTAGTCTTGTTAGGTTTTGTGTTTCTAGGAGTTTGTCCATTTCATCTGGGTTATTCCAATTTGTTCGCATACAGTTGTTCATAGTACTTTCAGATTATCCTTTGTATTTCTAGAATGAGTAGTAGTGTCCCCATTTTCATTTCTGATTTTAGTAAATTGAATCTTCTCTCTCTTTTTCCTAGTCCATCTAGCTAAGGGTTTGTCAATTTTGTTGATCTTCTCAAAGAAAACACCTTTCAGTTTTCTTAATTTTCTTTATTGTTTTTCTATTCTCTCTTTTGTTTATTTGCCCTCTAATCTTTATTATTTTCTTTCTTCTAATAGCTTTGGAATCTTTTTGTAGTTCCTTAAGTTGTAAAGTTAGGTTATTGATTTGATATTTTTCTTATTTTTTAATGTAAACATTTATAGTTATAATATGTTTCTCCTTAGAACCCCTTTCACTGTATCCTAAAAATTTTGGTATGTTGTGTTTTCATTTTCACTGGTCTATAACTATTTTCTAATTTCTCTTGTGGTTTCTTCTTTGATCCATTGGTTTTTTAAAAGTATATTGGTAAATCTCCACAAATTGGTGGATTTTCCAATTTTACTTCTGCTATGGATTTCTAACTTCATCTTATTGTAGACAGAGAAGATACTCTGAATGATATCTATCTTTTAAAATCTTTTTAAACTTTATTTGTGGCTAACATATGGTCTATCCTGGAAAATGTTCCATGAGCACACTTGAGAAGAACGTATATGCCATTGTTGTTGGGTAGAGTGTTTTGTATATGTCTGTTAGATCTAGTTGGTTTATTGTGTTGTTTAAGGCCTCTATTTCCTTACTTACCTTCTATCTGGTTGCTGTATACATTATTGAGAGTAGGGTATAGAAATCTCCAAATATTATTTTAGAACTGTCTATTTCTTCCTTCTATTCTGCCATTTTTTGCTTTATATATTTTGAAGGTCTGTCATTAGGTCTGTTAATGTTTATAGTTGTTATATCTTCTTGCTATATTGAACCTTTTATTAATATATACTGTCCTTCTTTGTCTCATCTAAGTTTGTTTTTTTTTTTTAAAGTCTATTTTGTCTTCTATTAGTATATTTACTCCCGCTCTCTTTGAGTTACAATTTGCATGGAATAACTTTTTCCATCTTTTCACTTTTAATCTATTTGTGTCTTTGGAGCTAATGTGAGTCTTTTGTAGACAACATAGTTGGATTATGCATTTTTATCCATTCTACCAATCTCTGTTCTTTGAATGGAGAGTTTAAACCATTTGCATTTAAAGTAATTAATTATAAGGAGGGTCTTACTTCTGTCATTTTGCTATTTGTTTTCTATATACTTTATAGATTTTTTTGTTCCTAATTTTCTGCATTACTGCCTTCTTTTGTGTTTAGTTGATTTTTTGTAGTGAAGTGTTTAAATTCCTTTCTCATTTCCTTTTGTCTATATTCTATAGCTATTTTCCTTGTGGTTACCATGGGGATTACATTTAACATCCTAAGTTTAACACTCTAATTTGAATTTATATCAGCTTAGCTTCAATAACACACAAAAACTCTACTCTTTTACAGCTCCATCTCTACCTTTTTTGGCTGTTGATATCACAAAATTACATCTTTATAAATTGTGTGCCCCAAAACATAAATTAATAATTCTTTTAAATTCATTAGTCTGTTAAATTATGTAGAAAAAAATGTGGAGTTACCAACCAAAGTTACAGTAATACTAGATTTTATACAAATAATTGGAATTTTAATGTATTAGTATCTTAAATCATGTAGAAAACAAAAAGTGGAATTACAAACTGTTGCTGCAATAATACTAGCTTTTATGCTTTTATGATTCCCCATGTATTTATTTTTATTGAGATCTTTATTTCTTCATATGGCTGTCTAGCATCC